>NC_137894.1:49503352-50711483 GCF_963455335.1 Martes martes | reverse complement strand
TGTCGGAAGCAGGATGACTTGGGCCGTGTGGTCCTCCCCCAGGAACCCTGCTGGGCTCTGCTCCACCCCCACCCCCTCCCTTACCAGTAGGTTGTCTCTGGTCCAGGCACAGCCAGTGACCCAGTCACGGTGACAGGCAGAGAAGGAGCAAATCAGAACAGGGGCTCTGGGCATCCGCACATCCCAGCAGAAGAGATTCTGGATAAGTCCCAAGAGAGGGAGCAGTCAGGACCAGAGGAGGGATGTAGGAACATCAGGCCATTTCCAGCAAGAAAGTTTAAAGGAATAGGGAATATTAGGGAAGGGATGGTGGAAAGAGGTGGCCTAGGGGGTGTGTTAAAGCAAAATGCCTCGGGAGCCATGGGAAACAGACTGTTGAGGAATCCAAGACCCAGAGGGACTGTGGGCTCAAGGAGGGAGCACCCCCGAGGCTCACCCGGTCCCTGCCCCCGGTAGCCAGCCTGCCTCCATCGGTGCTGAAGCTACAACAGCTCACAGGACCCTCGTGTTCCCGGAGCTCAGTGTCACAGGGAAAGTCTTCTACTGTCTGTGCTAGTGTCAGCAACTGCCTTGGCCAGAGCCGCACTGTGAAATCTTCTGCATTGGAAAGAGGGAGAGAGAAAGATTCCCTGAAAGAGGAAGTGAGACAGGACCCCAAAGACAAAGGCAAGCATGCTGGGTGAGGGTGATGTCCAATGGCAGTGAGTCACAGGCTGTGGAGCACCCGAGTGACAAGGGTCAGTCATCGTATGAGGTCACAGGACAGGAACACCAGGCACTCCCAGCTCTGGCTCTTCAGCTGCCTAACTCCCTGCTACACCTCCGGACCTTCCTCTTCTCAAGCAATCACTATCACTTGGACCAAGTCTCCTACCTGGAGAGGACTAAGACCATTCTGCATTTTCACCTCAACATCTCTCTCCTCCTCCTAAGGGAAACCCATCCCCATACTTAGCAAAGTCTCCCCCTGGGCAGAAACTCAGAGGATTCCAGCAATTAACAGAGGTCCCAGAATCAGGGTTAGGAAACAAGAAGAAACAGTGTAGATTGATGATGCAAGAGAAGTGCATTTACAAGTACTTTGAAAGTTTTAAAAATAATTATATGTGTGTGTTTCCTATACACGTACACATATAAATTGAGGGAAGGCACAAGCATATTTGAAAGGAAGCTGCCCAATGCCCAGCAGTACCTGAGGCAGAAGCCAAGAGTTCTTTGGAGGTGGCCAGTCCCAACACGGGCTTCTGGTATCTGGACAAGAGCCAGAGGGACTGAAGGGAACCTCCTTTCAGAGTCCAGCCTTGCAGGGACCCATCTTCTGCACCGCTCACCAACACCTCAGGGCTTAGCCAGACCAGTGCAGACACTGCCACATCTAGTGCCTGACACTGAGCCCCCTGGGAACCTAGAGCATGAGGAAAAAGCAGAGTGAGACACTCGGAAAGGGAGTTCAGGGTGGGGAGGCTCTTTCCAAAGGCTCAAACACCCCACCCCCTCTCTCTTCAGCACCTGAAGCGATTTTGTAGATCCTGATGCCATCTGCTCGGTACCCAACGGCCACCCGATCACCATCTGGGCTGAGAGCCACAGAGAGGGCAGGAGAGAGAGAAAGGCAACCCAGGCACCCCCGGGGCTGACCCAGAGATCCAGACCACACCTGAACCTGAGGGCCAAGAACAGGACTTAAAGATACACCACTTCTACCCCCAGAACAAGAGCCACCCCCATTAAAGTCCTCCTCCTCCCTAAAGGGCTCCCCACTCTTCTCTGAGAGCAGCCCATGCATACACTGCACCCCTCTCCCTGTAGCTTGCACCAGCGAAGCCCCTCCACAGTGTCCCCAACAAAGGCTCCACCCTCACCCAAATACCCCTGCCCTCCCACCTCCTCCTAACCCACCACCAGCCTCTGCCACCTGACCTTGCCATCCTCTCCGGCCGTCAGTAACTGGCGCCCAGCACGCAGGAAGAGGGCCGCAGCCACAATGCCATAGTGGGCCGGGAAGGCAGCTAGCCGTGCTCCCTCATGCCAGGACCACAGTTCTACCGTGCTGTCCAGCCGACCCACAGCCACAACCCGCCCAGGCACATTGAACACCAAGGTACGGACAGAGGCTCCTGGGGCTCCCAGTTCCTATCCAAGGAAGTAGAAACAGAAACGTGAGAACCTGCTCTCAAAACAAGCCCAACGTGAAACAGAATGTGGATGTCCAATAATCCCGTATCTTCCACTCCTGCCCTCTTGGCCTTCCTGCCCCAGGGCGACGCAGGACTTCTCACCTTGACAGCTTTGAGCCCGTCCACATGGAAGAAGCTGAAGCTGCCAGCCCAGCTGCCCACAGCCATCACCTGCCCCTCTGGGTGGAAAGCAACGCAGTTCAGGGGCCGGGGACACGTGTGCTGGAAGGCCAGCTGCCCACGGACTGTGTCCCACAGCTGAAGGAGAGAGAAGGGGAGAAAACTAGGTGACGATTACAGATGCCTAAGCCTCTCAAGCCCGGAGGCCATCTTGTCCAGCCCCCTGCCCTCAGCCTCCCCCAGGCACCAGGAAAAGCCTCCCCCAGGCCAAGCAGTCAGCAGCAACGCCACACTAAGAGAACAACTTTGCGGGGATGACTTGCATTTAGGGCCACTTTGACTACCACTGCCCCTTGGTCATTACCTTTAGGCATCCCCCTAGGCACACGGTGGCCAGCAGCCGGCGGTCTGGGCTTAGGCAGCAGCCAGTGATTTGATACTGGTGAGCACTGGTCTGGAGCACCCTAGCCCAGGGAGACAAAGTTAGGCTTCTGGGAGCCCCTGGCCTCCCTCCTCTTTCCCCTGCCCTGAGGGCTTCTGACAAGCAGGGAAGACTCTCACTCCAAGACATGGGGGAGGGGTCCCTTACCGACAACCTTGTTGCAGGTCCCAGAGCTCCAGAAGCCCGTCAAAGGCAGTAAGAAAGAGGGCACTGTCCGAGAGGAATGAGCAAGAGGAGACCCCATCACAGCCGCTCACCAAAGACTTCTCCTCCTATGAGAATGAGCAGGGAAGCATGCTCAGAACAGTCCCCTGACCCCCAGTGTCCAGCCACTCCAAGCTCCAACCAAAAAGGAGGCCAAGGCAAGAAGGGATGGAGAAAGGGTGGCCCTCTGGCCCCACATCAGGAGCTTTGGGCTCCACTCCAGATGTGGGCCAAGCCTCGGTTCAAGTGGGGCCACATCTTCTCCCCTATTCCCAACCTCAGATGCATCCCCAAGTCACAGAAGATTCTGAGGGGTTTGTGTATGTATGCATGCATATATATACATGGCAGTGGGAGTTGATATGGGTGGGAGGCAGAGAAAGGGAGCGGCTGTGGCTGTGGGACCCACCTCTTCAGCCTAATCTGCTGTTACCTTCCTTCAAGCACACTCTACCGCAATCATTCCCAGAAATTTCCTGGAAACATTCTCCCCTGTGCCTTTTACTCAACTGGAATGTGTGTCCTTGCCTGTCCCATGTTCTCCTGGAGGTATCCAACTCACTCAGCTCTTTATATTACACGGTTATGTTTTGGTTCCTTTTCACCTTGTATGTCTTATCTTTCAACAAAATGGCCACTTGGTAGGCAAAGACAGGTGTGCCCCTGGAGATGCGTAGTACAGTACAGCCTTAGTACAGCCCTGAATGGAAAGGTGTGCAGCAAATATTTGGCAGGTGTGACTGATTTAATACCAAGCCTTTGATTTCATGTGAGGGAAACGTAAGTTGCTGAATCAAACAGGGTGATAACAGACGGGGCTGGCTTGCTGAGGTCTTCAGGACAGTTTGTGAGGCTTTTTCTAGAGGCAAACTCTGCCCCCCTTGAGTGTCATACCTGCCAGGTTCTCAGGTCCAACAGGTAAACCATCCCATTGCCAGTGCCGACAGCAGCTCTTTGCCCACTGGGGGAGAGGGCCACCGCTGTGGGGGATGAGGAAACTGCCAGAGATAGGCTGGAGCTAGATAAAGAGTAGGAAGAAAGGGAGGAAACCAGGATTTCAGGGAAGGAAGGGACCATGAATTCACGCTTTCATTCCTGTGCCTGAATCCCCTTCTCCATGGTGACTCTGGTCTGTCTTTTTTTCTCTAGTTTCAGAAGGAGCTGTGGCTTGCTCTCTGGCAGGCTTCCCAGTACCCGGGGCCATGGACCTTACCTCTGCTGGCCCTCCACGGTGTGGGGTTTATTAAGCCATCGTAGCATGTGCTGGAGGCGCCAACGCTGGGAAAGCTGCGGGGCCTGGTGGCAAAGAGGTGAGTCCAGGGGCTGGTTGGCTGCCTGCTGGGGCAGGAGCAGGGGGTACTGGCTGAGGACAGGAGCCTGCTGCCTCAGGAACGTGTGAAACATGGCAGTCTCAGCCTCAGGAAGACTTTGCTCATCTTCAGACACTGAGGAAGCTGTGGGAAAGATGCAGAGCATCACTGGGGAGCCAGCCCGGAGCCCCATTAACCCCAGTACCAAATATAGTCATATGATGTGTCAAAATGTTAAGTCTGAAGCCTTCTGGCCCTACATCAGGAAAACCCGTTAAAAGTACAAAGCCTTAGGCCCCACTCTGGACCTAGGGAACCAGAATCCAGGGACCCAGAGATCTGTAATTTGAACAACGTTCCCAGGTAATTTTACGCCTGTTAAATAAAGTTTGAGAAACTTTGATCTAAGAGACCAGGGCAGAAGATCCCCTGAAAATCACCTCCTTACCCTCTTGGCCTTTTCAGCCTGGAATAGAAATTTAACTGTTCTTTGCATTATACCTCCCACCCACCCCCCCACAGCACACCCTCTGTGAACATACTGAGGAGGCCCGTATCTCAGAGAAGCCACTGACTTATCTCACCATAGAGGGCATGGGCCTCCAGGAGCCGAGAGACCAGACCCAGTTCCAGGTGTGCAGCCACCACATGGAGATTGGTGAGGAATTTTGCAAGAAGGCCACGGTTCCCGCTCTGGAGCTGGGAAGATCGGATGGGACTCGTTAGGATGTGAAGAGGCAGGTGAGAAGGAAAAATCTAGTTTTAGACCCTGTCTGTGCAGCCAAGACCTCAACCTAGGAGCTGGGACAAAGGACCTGGAGGAAGAGGGCAGGAAAACTGGACGGAGAAAGGTAGAGAGGGGTGGCAGTAGTGGTGATCAAGGGGGAATGGGGTCTCAGAATAGTCAAAGCAGTTGCCTGGGAGAAGGTGCCTATGGGATCTGGAGACTAACCAGGTGGTAAGGCAGATCTGCCAGGGCCTCAGGAAGGCAACTTCGGAAGGTGCCTGAGGCATCAGGGTCACAGGTCTTCCAGAGCTGAGCTGCAGGTGTGGGTCACAGAGTAGACAGTGAGACAGGCTCAGTCCTGAAGCAGCTCCAAAGATCGCATGGCACAGCCATCCACCCACTGGGGTGGTAGCTGAGGGTGCCAGCTGAATGGGAGCACCAGGGGGTGGTCCTGGCTTCCAAGCATCGGCCCCACCCTCAGTCTCCCAGGGTCAGTTTGGGGCCAGTTCAGGCCAAAATCACCTGCGATGAGGGCGTGTGCTGTCTTCTCCAGCCCCCGCCTCTTCCCATATCGACATTTAGCTGCTGTCCTCAGGGGCCCGGCAGGGAGGCAGAGCCGGGCACCAGCACGCTCGAGAGGGCCCTCCCCTAGCAGACTGTTCTCATGTGAGGGAGAGAGGGCAGGAGAGGAGGGGAGGAGGTCTGTCAGTGAGCACCTGGCATAGCTATGGGCTCCTGTGCCCATCCCATAGAGTGGTAAATTGAGAGGCAGCCCATTTGGAGCCTGGGAGACAGTGTCAGGGGCTATATATCCAGGGAAGGGTGGAATGAAGAAAGGCTCACACGGGGCCCGGGCTCAAAGACAGGAAGGCACAGGAGGTTGGTGGGAGTCCAATTAGGGGCAGCTGTACCTGCGCAGACTCTGGACGAGGTAGGCAAATGGGCCCATGGGGTAGGGGTCCCCACTGTTGCCAGCAGCCACTGCTTCTTCCCAGCTCTCAGCCCCCCTGGGAAGTATCCGCCATGCACTCAGCACTCCATGCAGCTGGTCCACGGTCAGACCTAAAAACCCCAGCTCTCTGAAGCTCTCACCAAACCACACAGCATTCCCATCCCATGACACCCTGTCCTCCTCACAGCACTCACTGAGACCCCAACTGAGCCAATGTCATCTAACCCCTGCGCGTTCCGTCTCCCACGCCACCCCAACCACTGACCACTACATGTGGCTTCAAGGGTGGCCAAGGCTTGGGGAAGGACGTCGGGGCCATGTTCTTGCTCCAGGGTGTCCAGGATGTGCTGCAGCAGCAGCGGGACAGTGGAAGGCAGGGTCCGGAGTCTCTCAGACACCTAGGAGAAGAGGGAGACTGGGCTTCAGTCAGTGGGGGGAGGAGAAGAGGCAGCTTTCATGGTAAGGAGGGGAGGGGGCTGTGGGAAAGGATAAGAAAAAGAAGAGAAAGCGTGGGGGAGATCCACCCCAAGGCAGCACAGGATGAGAGCAGGAAAAGTAGAGGGACAGGGGTGAAAGGAGCCAAATGAAAGAATGGGAAGTGGATTAGGACTGAAAAGATGAGCAGTGAGGGTTTACATCCCCAGCCAACCTGCTCATAGAGCGTGTAGAGCCTCAGATGATCGGTGACCAAGTGCAGGTAGAGCGGCAGGGAGGACCCCCGCTTCACCAGCAGCAGCCGCATCTGACGAGACAAAGGGGACTCAGTGCAGGGAGCAGAGAGCAGGGCCGTGCCTCCTCTGAGAGTCCCCAGCAGGCGTCACCTGATGGCCTCACCTCAGAACACAGCCATCCCTGCCCTCCACTACTATGCCAGACCCTCTTTCCAGAAAGCCCCCCGTGGTTCAGCCTAGCCCACCCAATAACCACAGCCTTACTCCTTCCCTCATCAGGACAGGCCCTGGGAGGCCATTCACCAGGGGGAAAAGGCTGGCTGGTATTATAAGGATTCCCAGTTATCGACAGCTTCCACTGGCACAGAGCTCCTTCAGAAACCAAGGAGCAGGGCTGTACGGGGTCCTCACCCCCACCACCCCTGGCCTATATCCAACCTGGTTGTTAAAAGGTGACTCCTCCAGCCGTTTCCCATACAGAGCCAGCTCTTCTCTCACCAGCCGGGCCCGGGCAGAAGGCTCCAGGGGCCCCAGGGCCACCACATGGGCACCTTGGCTCTGCTCAAGGGTCTCCCCCAGGACCGCATCAGTAGACACGCTCAGTACCAGGTGCACCCTCTGTGATATTTGGGCAGAAGGAGAAGGAGGTGGAAAGAAAAAGAGCAGGACAATGTTGGAGAGGCCCCCTTCCCCACTACTGCATCCCACCCCACTTCCTTCTCACACTCACCGGGGGAATGGTCTTTGGGATCCAGTCTGAGACCAGCTGCCCATGCTGACCCACCAGCCTGTCAGCCCCATCGATGATCAGCACCAGGGTTTGGCCACTTTTCAGGGACTGAGCATACTCAGGCAGCAGCCTCTGCTGGAGCTCCCATACCAGGCCCCTGTGTGTTCAGGGTAAGGACTAGTGTCAGCAGGAGAGGAAGACATACTGGTGGTGTCATATGGGATCAAGAGGCTGGGCTAATGGGGGATACACACCGGTAGGTGGTGGGGAGGCTGCTTGGCCTTTGCAGTTGGCTATGCAGATAGGCACAGAGGCGTCTGAGCAGGGTGAAGGCAAGACCCTGGTCTGGGCGGGCCCCTGAAAAGTGGAAGAAGACTAAGGGGACCACCTTGGCCCCGCTGGGAGCCTGCAGGGCTGACACAAGAGATGCCTGCATGGAAAGCAAAGAGAAAACATGGTTATGTTTTCCACGCACGACTCCCTGTGGTCCACTTCCTTTGCCCACACAACACCCCTTTCCTCCTTCCCAGGGCTCTGAGACTATGTACCAGGAAGGCCGTCTTGCCCTGTCCCGACTGCCCAGTCACCAGGCTCAGCTTCTCTCGGTGAAGCATTAGCTGCTTCACTGTGTCCCGAAGAAGGTGTGGTCGGGCTGGACTCGGTGGGCTCTGCAGCTGCTGGAAGGTGGCCTGGACCAAGTCATCATCTGGGACGGAGACTGGCTGTTCCAGCTGGGCCCCAGGCTGAGGGCACATGGGCCAATAAATAACAATATTTCTATGCTCCTAGAACCCCCAGGCCTGAAAACTCACAGAGCCCCCCCCACCCCGAGTTACTTCCCATCCAGGACTACCCAGACCACTCGCTTCTCCACTCACCTGGCCATAGGTGCCCCTGCTCACCTGTAGGTAAAGCTGCTGGATCATATTCCACACGTCCTGCAGAACCAGCTGCCCAAACTCTTCCAGCCCCCCAGCATAGGGTCGGCCAGCTGCCACACCCCCCCACTCACAAGGGTATCTGTGGGCAAAGCAAGCACAAGCAGAGTTAGACGGGGCCTGGTTCCCCTCCCCATATCTCTCCCTGCAGGGGCTCTCTACCTCCCCCAGCTCACCTGCGACAGGTAATCCCTTGCTGTCTGCTCAGGAAGCTCTTCAGTTCTGAGATCCGATGTGCAGCCTCTTCAGACTCAGAAGTAAAGTCAGGTTTCCATGCATCCGGCACAGAGCTGACCCCCAAAGAGACCCCGAGAGTGGTCTACACTCAGACCCCAGCCTCTCTTCACCCCCAACCATCAGACCTGGCTGTGGTTCCCTGAAACTGCCCAAGTGGAGATTGTTGGGGCTGATTCCACATTAAAACCTGTTAAACCCCTAGGGCCTGCCTGGGCCTACTTAGCCATAGTGACTCCATGTTGCCTAGGTAGCCATTTTGTTGTTTAATAAACGCTTCAGCAGTTACTGATACCGGTTCCGGATAACCATTGCTAAAACAAGGCCATTTTGTTGTTTAATAAACGCCCCAGCAGTTACTAGTATCGGTTCCGGGTAACTGTTACTAAAACACACAGGTAGAAGACATCCAATCAGCCAAAGCCACATATGTAGATGTCTGCGGTTGTGCCCTATGAAACTAGCCTGTAAGACCAAGGGGTGGTCGCTCTCTTCGGAGGCGGCCCTGGCCGGTCAGTCTGACTTCTAATGCTTGACATAGAATAAAACTTTACATAACTTTCACTTTTTCTCAGCCTCGTTCCCCTGGCCGGTCGGTCTAACTTCTAATGCTTGGCATAGAATAAGGCTTTGCATAACTTTCACTTTGTCTCAGTCTCGTTCCTTTGATAACGGACCCAACAGAGATCTCCTGGCTTCAGAGGCAAGGCTAATGTGGTGCTGTGAGGACAGCTATCCGAGCCCCATGCGCTCTTCCAGCCTCCCCCCTTCTGTACTCTGAATGCCAGGGAGAGAAGACATGGCCACTGAGCCGAGCCCCAGACGCAACAGCAGGTACCTTAGGAAGTTGGCATCCCGGAAGTAGAGGAGAGCCTGGGCAGAGGGCTGCAGGCGCAGGCCCCGGTCCAGGAACTGCATTACCTCCATCTCTGTCACAGAGCGGCCTGGAGGGTACTGCTGGGCCTGAGGGGAGAAGGCAGAAGACAGGTGGGTTCAGTCCCAGGTCACACTAACCCCTCCCCTGAGACCTGCCAAGATCCCAGGGCTCCAGCATCTCAGTAATGTTCCTCCCTCCTTCCCTCCAGATACAAGCCAATAAAACATAGCTAATAGCTAACATTTATTGAATGCCTGTCATGTGTTGAGCATTTTTAAAAACAGATTTCTAATTCTCATAGTAACTCTGCAGTATAGACACCACTGGTCCTCTTTAATATATGGGGAAGTGGAGGCTGGATTAGGGTAAGCCATGTCCCACAAAGTCACACAGTCTGTAAATGACAGAAGGGACATAAGAACCCAGCTCTGATAGCAAAACCTAAACAGACCTCCCTTCTTACCTCTCGCATCCCTTGGCCAACTGAAAGATACTTCTCAAAGGAATCCCCTCATCTAGAACTTGGCCACTTGCACAGTCTTCTGCCTGGGATTCACTTCAACTGTCAAGGAGCTGCCTATCCATAGTCCCAAGGTTCCTGACACACTGGGGTTTCTCTCCACCCCTGCCCAAACTCCGTTTCCTCCCCAGATCCTGCTCCAGCCCCGCTGTCTGCCTTACCCAGCGGAAGTGAGGATGGTCAGGGAGGTTGTAGTTGGGAGGAACGTAGCCATAGCGGGAGCCCAGAATCCCCACAAACAGCTGCGAATTCTCCACCTCTCCCAGACACACTTCCAGTTGTCTGCAGACATGGTTATGGGGGCACCGGATCAGGGAATACAGGTACAAATAGGAAGACAGGGCCATGGCTCAAAGCCAAGGCAAGCTGCTCTCGTTAGCATCCAAAGAGCTCCCCCTGCCCTAAGCCTTCAGCCCTCCTCGCAGCCTCCACCCTACCCACGTCAGTTCTACCACACGAGCTCCCCTTCCCTGTGGCCCCCTCACCTGTTCCTACGGGTCTCCTCCTCAGTGATGCCCCAGCGCAGGTCAATGGCATGAAGGTTGATGTGGTGGGGTGCTGCTCGGGCCTGCAGAGCTGGCAGTACTGTCCGTAGCAGCAGGTCCCGCTCCCCATGCATGTCCCGGAAAGTGGAGGAAATGAAAAGCCTGATGCTGCGCCATCTGGGGGTAAGCAGAGGCCTAGGCTCAGTCTAGCTAGGCTCACCCTAGTGAACAAGCTGGCACAAGTAAGGTCTGATGGACAGCAGAGGCGGAGGGGGTGGGGTGTGCAGTAGGCCTCAGAGCTCTGGAACATAAACCCTACTTGCCATTTCTCACACATCCTCCTTGGTCAGCTGATCATTAGACACTTACTATTCGCCTACCGTGTGCTCATAACACGGTGAGGAAAGCACAATCATTACCTCCCTTTTACTAATCAAAAAGCTAAAGCTTCAAGAAATGAAGAAAAGCAACTAGTCCAAGATTCAAGCTACTATTTGGCCAAGCTGCGATGAGAAAGCCAGAGCCTCTTCTCCTGAGCCCTATGCCTGAGCCCGCCTCACCCTCTGACCCCCTTCCCTAGTAGAGAAGAGTTGGCTCACAATGTGACAACTTCCTCTGGCAGAGGAATCCCTACCTGGGAAAGAGGAAGCATACCTCAGTGAGTAGAACAGGAGCATGTCAACAGCCAGAAATGCAGCCACCTGCCCACTGCCTCTCCCAATTCACAAAGGCATAGAAACATAGACCAACCGAGGCTGGGAAATCGGAGCCGAGGGGCGTAGAGTGTTCTCTTCCAGTGGCCGGAGAGATAGGTCCCCTGTCTTTCCTGGGGGTGGTGGAATCTTGAATATTTTGTCCATTTGGCCCACATGTTCTAGAAGACGGGAGGCCCCACGCTCTGCAATGAACCTGACATAAATGTGACCAAATAAATAAGAGTGAATGCCAGAGGCAGAATCAGATCTTCCAAGGGGGCAGGGGACAAAGATACAGCTAGGGAAGGTCACCTAGTTAACTGGAGCTCCTTAAGAAGACAACCATAAGCAGTTAATGTAGACTTAAAATAACCAGGATGTAGAACCACCCAGATAAAGGAAGAGAGAAGAAACCCAGCTCTAGCCCCTCCTGCTATGCATGCTTATCATGGGCTTTCTTTGGGCCAGGAGCAATTAGGCTGGTAAAGGTGTAGATTTAAGGTTAAAGATTAAGGCCATCCCAGAACTTCATCAGCTCTGTATCAGCTATAAAAGCTCCCTGGAAAAAGAGGAATGGGCATGAGTCTTCCTAATAGCAGTTGATGCCAGTGGAGGCATATAAAGGAAAATGTTGGGGAGAAAACAAGTAAGTGAGAGAACATGGAAAGAAAGACAAAGTAAAAAGATTTCTGTAAATTTGGATTCTATAAATAAACAGCATGAGATTTCCTCTGGATCAAGAATGAACAGAGGCCACAAACAATGAATAGAAATCATATGACCAACTCTCAAGTTGTTCCCTTAAAAGCAAACAGTGCAACCTTGCCCGTCCCTTATCCTTCTGCCTCCTAGATGTAACACAAAGATGAGGGCTGGAGCTGGAGCAGCTGTCTTGAGCCATGAGGTGAAAGCAGAATATTTGAGGATGATGGAGCAATAAAAGATGACTGAGCCCCTCTAACACTGTTGCTGCTATACCAGGATGGCTGCAGAAGAGAAATAAGCTTCTATATTGCTTAAAAAAAGAAGTAAAGGGAGTAGAAGCCAGGTAATCTCTGAAAGATGTTCTAACAAAACCCCCAACCCCTTCGGTGCCCATTCGGTACTCACTTCAGTATTCCATCAGTGTAGCCTGAGAGTGTCACGCTGTTGGGATTCGAATCTGGTAATCTGGCAAAGGAAGAAGCAGCCACTAGCCATCAGAAACAGTGCCAGGAGCACAGAGTCACTGCTCTCTAGGATGGATACCCCAGTTCTGCACTTTGCATAGGGTTATGCGCTAGGCTGGGGCATGGAGCTAGGCTGAAGACTTCAGAGAAGGCTCTAGTACTTAGGCAGAGATAGGGACGTGCCTGGTGAGTGGGAGGGTCCCAGACTACAGTAGGGGTAGAGAGGAAATCTGGAAACCTATCTTCTGGCACTGGACAAGGAGTTTGAGCATCCTTACATGTTACATGTCCTTTGTAGGGGGACAGAAACAAAGAGGCACTTGGAATTCACATGCTGCCAGAAAAGCCGTTTGGCCTCATTTACCAGTCTGTTACACATAGTGTTGCCAAAGAGGATGACCCTGTCCACCTGTAAGATGAAAAGGAAGGGGCTGGGATCAGGAGGCAGAAGGAAAGAAGAAATGCTAATAAACTCAGGATATCTAAAGAAAAGATCTCTGGGGATTAGGGGATTAGGACAGCTCTGACGGGAATGGAAATTGCTTCTCCAGAGAACACTGAGGTTGGGGGAAGCCACTACAACCTGACATGGAGTAAGGAGGAAGTGGGGGAAGGGAGGAGGGGTGCTGGAGCTGGCTAATTCAGGCTCACAAGAGCTGATCGATAAATTTTTAGAGGGGTGCTTGGGTGGCTCAGATCATTAACTGCCTTGGGCTCAGGTCATGATCTCCAGGGTCCTGGGATGGAGCCCCACATCAGGCTCCCCGCTCAGCAGGGAGTCTGCTTCTCCTCCCTCTGCCTCTCCGTTCCGCTTGTGCTCTCTCTCTCTCAGATGAATAATGAATAAGTAAAATCTTTTTTCAAAATATTAAAATAATTTTAAGAATTTTGTGAGCCAGTTGTTAAACATGGCCACTACTAAACATTAAATTGTATAAACTTAAATAAATTATATTAAAAATGAAGGCAACAAATACTCAAAACTCATCACTTCCTAATTATTTTACTACATGTTACCATTATCTACTCTTGGTCGTATTTACATCTATTGTATCTATACTGTAGAAATACCATGTAGTGCTGTACTACTGGGCATCACTTCCCAACTCTGCTCACCGATATCATGTCGGTAGCTTGAAATCAGCTGTGATAGGAGTATTTACACCATAGAAATTAGCAAATGGTATTAACTAAGACTAATTTTTTCCAGAGAGCTGGGTGTTTAGCATTCACCAACACACCACTGGATAGGGTGCTACAGCCAGCTGGGAGTGGATGTGGGTACCGTACTTAGTTTGAAAGATGATCTTTGAGAAATTAGAGACATCAGTTGTGGAGGGAAAAGTGAAGGAGAGGGAGGGCTTCTCAGGGACTGGGAAGTACTCACAGGGACTCTTTGGGCAGCCAGGGACAGCAGGTACTTCCCAAAAGTCTGCACGGACCATTCACCCTCTTCATCCAAATCCTGAAGGAAAGATTCTTATGTTCCGTGTTGGCATGGGAGATCATCAGTAAGCAACAAACACCATTTTCTGCTCGGGAAATCTTCAGAACTGTCTATATCCAAGCCTTTCCTGATTTATCAGGCTGTGTCCAGGACCGTGTCCATTCATGCATTTTTGCTTGGTGGGGGTGGGTGTCTGACCTGGACCTGAACCTGCAGCATGCTGGCAGTCTTCAGGATACCTTCTTCTGCTTTAAGCACAGCGGTCCTCATAGTGCCTCCTCCACAGAATAAAAGATCCACCTGCTCCGCCCGTGCAATCATCATCCCAATCAGCAGCAGCACATAGCTTATGGGGGGCTGCTTGGACAAACATCACAGTGAGATACAGCCTCCCCCCCCCGCCCCCACATTTTTTATGTAAGTTCCATGTCTAACATGGGGCTCAAACTCACCACCGTTAAGATCCAGAGTTGCACACTCTACTAAGCCAGCTAAGCCAGCCAGATTCCCCAGCTCCCTTATTTAGAAACCTACTTTTGCCCATCCAGCCCTGGAGGTCAAACATTCCATTGGTTGGGGAAAAGGGACAAAATCCCCAGTTAGGAAGGCACAGCTTCAGCAGCTCTCAAGAGCTGGTCAGGGAGAAAGGTGGAGAAGGACCAGGATTCATGCCCAAATTCAACACTGGAATGTAGGGAAATGAAAATGAGACATACTTTGGTGACAGAAATTTAGAAAGAATTAAGTACCAGCCAAATGTGAAAAACAGAAGTATTATAATCCAGGAATGGGCATGAGACAACAGTCTAGGAACTGTCCCTAGGAACCAGGGTCCAATACTGAGATGCAAATGCATGCCATTTATTTCAGGTCTGAGTACTTCCTTGGGAAAACCATGTCTGGGAAGAGGATACCTCTCAGGATCCCCAACACCCTTTCTAACCCCCAACCTTTTATTTATTTATTTATTTGTTTATTTTTTATTTATTTATTTTTTTTTTTACCCCTTGCAAGTTGCTCTTCCGACAGAGCTCCTCTGTCCCCACATCCGTCAGATAGACCAAGATGGTGCGGCCGGGCAGCGGGGGCAGGTTGTGCTTCACAGAGATGTTCACGGCTGTTTCCAGGGCCTGCCGGTACCGAGCCAGCATCTCACCATCATACTTCCCCCGTCTGCCAGCAGAAAAGACACCAACAGAAGGGCTCAGGGGCTTCTCTGCTTGCCATTTTGAGGCAGATGGGAAGATGAGAACTTGGCACTCCAGCAGTGAGTGTTCCTGACCTTTCCACAGTCCGCCTCCACTGCCCATAGGGGAGACTGGGGCAGAGCTTCCCCGCTCCCATTCCAAGGGCCTCTACTGACCCATTTTCATGGCAGAAGAGGGGAGTCATCTGTAGATCCACTCTCTGAAATCGTTTGCCACACTTCCCACATCAATCCGTACGTACTTCATGAGGCAAGATTTAACTGCTACATATTTTTAATTGCATTTTAAAGAACAAATACTAACTCCTTTTCTGAAAACTGGCAATTAAAGAGGAAAGAAGAGAATATTCACCATTCATCCCACCTTTCCAGTAGACTCTCTACTTCAGGGTAACTGAATAGTTTAAGTTGATAGGAGAGATTCTGTTAGAGTTCCAGCTAATAAATACGGGGAATGATAGAAAACTCCCACTCTAGAGCGACTAACGAAACAATGCGTTCAGGCAAAGATCACCAAAGCATGAACCATCAACTTACACAGAAGACATCAGGCTATAACCACTTAAAGGCATGGGTCAGTCTTAGCATCACTATGAGTAGGACCACCAGGGATTTGGTGCCCTCTGATTCTGTATCTTATTACAAGGTTTAAAAAAAAAAAGTTAAAAAAAAAGGTGGTCTCATTTACAGGATACAAAGAATCCCCTACAAAATAGTCTTGCAAGGGAAAAAAAGTGAATCTTAGTCTATATAAGCCTTTAGAGTTAATACCCTCAGCACACGAAATACAGAAACAAATTAGAAGACACCATGAGGAGGCTGACAAATCCAGAAAGTGGGACACACAGCAGGGTCCCTGAAGCCAGTTTCTATAGTAAGTCAATGGCCTGAAGACAATGAAAATATTAAAAGAGATATAAGAGACTTAATAATCAAATGTAATGCGTATGCCTTGTTTAGATTCTGATTTGAATAAAATTGTGAAATCATAATTTTGAAATGATTGGGAAATTTGAATATGGACTAGATAACAAAGGATAATACCAAGGAATTATTATTATAATTTTTAGGTATATTAATGGCATTCTAACAACATAATAAAATGTATTAAAAGACACATGTGGAAATAGGAAAGGATCAAATAAAATTATATTATATGGCATTTGTTCATAAAAACAACTTCCCAGAAAAAAGAAGAAAGGGACCACTAAAAGAACTGTGGTAAAATCTAGATAATTACTCAATGTGGCTAATAGTTTTATGAGAGTCCATTATAATATTCTCATTACTTGTGTGCATGTTTAAAACTTTTTTTATAATAATTTTTTAACATTTTATTTATTTATTTGACAGAAAGAGATCACAAGTAGGCAGAGTGGCAGGCAGAGGCAGAGAGAGGGGGAAGTAGACCCCCTGCTGAGCAGAGAGCCTGATGCAGGGCCTCCATCCCAGTACCCTGGGATCAAGACCTGAGCCGAAGGCAGAGGCTTAACCCACTGAGCGACCCAGGCACCCCTATAATAATGTTTTTAAACTAGAAAATTCAGTATTCTCTACCAGTGCTATCCAACAGAATTAAGTTACACATTATTACACATTATTATTATTAGTAAGTTACACAAAATTAAAATTACACATGCAACTAAAAATTTTTAGTACCTGTAGGAAGAAAGTAAAAATAAACAGGAGATATTAACCCAATATGACATTTGATTTAACATATTAAACTATGTTCATTTTAACAGGAAATTAATACAAAAGTTACAGAGGAGATATTTTACATCCTTTTTCATACTGTCCTCAAAATCTGGCACATCTCAATTCTAACTAGCTGTGTTGTGGCTACTGAGTTGGCCAGCGAATGTCTGTTGTTTGGACTGGACTCCAGACTTGACTTTTAAGTGGCCCTGGCCTCAGCCACGCATTCCCTAGTAGGTTAGATGAGCCCTGCATTTGTCTTTAACGAAGATCCCGTTGAAGCATCTAAAGGGCAGAGTGCCGGGACTTCAACAACCTTACAGAACAGGTTTTGTGTCTGACTTTGAGCCTGCTCAGCAGTTATTATCTTTATATGTATTAACAAACAAACAAATGAATAAATAAATAAAGACAGGTCGAGAGAGAGAGAATAGATATCATGGAGAAGAAAAAGAAACTGAACCAGAACAGGAGCAGAGGACACTAGCATACACTAAGAGAAAGGAGAATGCTGCACAGATTCACAGAGCCCCCCAGAAACAAATAAAACAATCCCAGATAATAAATTGGAGGCCCCAATGTAGTTTTTTTCTCATGATTTCTCCATAGGACAACATTAAAGGCAAGGTTTGCTATGCAAAGACAGTAGGAACCAGGCAAGTCTGAGCCACTGGGGCAAACATGTCTTCACAGAATAAAAGTTGGGGTTCCCAGATGACTCCCAAGCCCTGTAATGGTACCTCTTGTTGCCCACCCTTTGCTCCCAAGTAGCATAGCATGCACAGGTGCGCGCGCGCGCGCGCACACACACACACACACACACCTGCCCTTTTGTATTTTCAGCTTTTCCCACTTGAGCTGCTCATAAATCACCGGTATCATCATTGTTGTCCGAAGTTTCTGGCGACTTGGGTTGTAAGGATACCTCCGATAGGTCATCCAATTCTTGTTCTTTTTTGCATTTCTAGTCATTATTGAACACATCAGTTTTGTATTGGAAGGGAGTGGCAATGCTGTGTGGCAAACAGGTAAGTAAGTGAGTCAATGTCAGTCAGCCTGTTCCCTCCTATTGTCCTCCCACCAATACTCCCCTAAGCCCTGACCCTCGGGCTGGCAAGTGTCTGACCTCTGCCCACCCCACATCCTGAGACCAGAAGGCAAGAGGTTGAAACATACCAGTGCTCCTAATTCATCTACTCTCAGACTCGAGAGACAAACAGGATTCGGAAGATAGATAATACCTTTACTTTTGAGTCGAGCCTCAAGGTTATTGATGGAATCATGGGCATTAAGGAATCTGAATGGGAACTGCCGACTGTGGATCACCGAATTCTGGAAAGCAAAGGAGGGGTCACGAGCAACATATCAGGGAGAATGGGGGTGGGGTTAATCAGGGTCCTCAGGGACCAGGAATACTAGATAACCACTCTCTTAGATTTGTGGGAAAATGAGGAAGAAAAATGGATATTACAGAAGAGATACAGAGAAAAGTGAAGAAGAATAAAAGAAAAAGAAAGATATTAGGTGAGACTATGAGAAGAAGGAAAGAAGGGAGGGATGCCAGAGTGGCTCAGTCGGTTGAGGGTCTGCCTTTGGCTCAGGTCATGATCCCAGGTACCCAGGATCATGTCCTGCATCAGGCTCCTTGCTCAATGAGGAGGCTGCTTCTCCCTCTGCCTGCTGCTCCCCTGCTTATTTTCCCTCTCTCTTTCTCTCTCTGACAAATAAAATCTTTTAAAAAATAAAAAAGAGAGAGGAAGTAAAGGAAGGAGGCTAATTTCTTTTATATTAGACTCCCTCTGAAGTCAGTTAAATCATAAAAGTGCCTCTTCTTGGTAAATCAGTGATCCAAGGAAAGTTCTTATACTTGAACTGGGGAGTATCCCACAGATCTGTCTCCTCCAGCCTATCCGTATCTCCATACCTGTTTATAGCCCACATAAAATAGCTCGTGGCCAGGACCTTCCCCAGCCATGAGGAAAAAAGTGCAGCAGCATCGCAGCACCCACCTCTAGTCCTTCCCCTCCCCCCCATACCTCATGCTGGAGTTTTTGGAGTACAAGCTCGTGGTGGTGGGCACTGATTCCAACCCGCAGCAGGTTGCACAGGTTCCGAAGCATGGCCATGAAGGGAAGCTTCCCATTGTCTGTGGAAAGTCAGGCACAGGGTAAGGAAAGCAGACAAAGGATGAGTGAGGGAAGTCAGAGACCAGAGCAAGACGTTCAGAGGCCACAAAGAAAATGCAGAACGGAGAGAGTGAGGTACTAACATATGATCTACCCTACTCAAAATGTTTTAGACGTCTGGAAAGATGAAAACAGGATTGGCCTAAAGTGTGGAGCAAGATTTATATAATATTGTTTACAAGATGACTGTTTGAATAAACAACTCCTATTGTTACTTTGTCTGCTGGTCCAGCCACGCAATTGGGCTCAACCAGCAAAACATATTCTCTAATCTAGAGTAATGATTTCCAAACATTTTAGGTGGTGAAACATGAAATTTTCTAGTGTAAGTTTATTTATTTATAAATTGTATACATGTAGTGTAATCATCGGGTTAATATTTCCAGGCACAACATAACCTAAAGTAAGGTTCGCCTTTAATAATAATGTATATAAATTCATATTTCAAATAATCTTCCTGGAAATTTTTAAGTTTTCTGGCAAACTTCTTGTGAGATCTGATTAAATAGTCATTATTTTTCATTGAAATACAGGTGAAGAAGACTTGCACTAAAGCAGAATTTCACCCCTATTACTTTCATATTGTCCATTTGTTCTGCAATATTAGTGTCATCTTCAAGTCATAGTTTCTTAATAATAACGTCTTTAAGGCTTATGTCCACTTCAGATGGTTAGTTTGGTTAAGACTGAATAATAATTCTAATCCACTTACAATTCAAGGATAAGTTTGGTAAGTCATTATGCAGAAACCAAAAGAGAGTGAGGGGCTCTGTGGACACCCTCGTACTAGAGAAACCCTATTCTTCCTCCACAAACCTGAACTCTCATATGTGCTGTGTACCATACAACACACAGACCGAGTGACCACAGGGGTACGATCTGTTTGGTAAACATTGGGAAAATCCTTTCTTTCTTTTAGACAAGGGAAACCATAAGTCGGAGGTGTAATATTTTTCCTGGGTACCCCCAGAGGTGCTTTCAGACCACCTTAGAGACATGGCCTGTCAGCCCCCAGCCACGCCCCCCCAGGCACTAGCAGCAGCTTCTGTCAAGAGAGTGGTGGTGTCTTTTTTCAAGGTGATGTAAGTCTCATTTGAATTACAGATAGAAGCTTCCAGTCTTCTGGAAGCCCTGTGGTTCTTGAGTCATAATTCTGTTCACAAACTGTACAGAAGAATTAGGTTGTGTATACCATGCAAATGGTGGGGGACAACTCATAAACAATTACATCCTTTGTCAGCTCATAAATTGTTCTCAACTCTTGCTTTGTATGAGAGGTTTTCTAGATCATTTAAATAAGAAATTAAGTCCAATATCATATTTATGATACTAGAAAATAAATCAAACATTTATCCTTCAGACTGAGAAGTTCACTGATTTCATTCAAAAAAACTGTTAATGAGGGTGCCTGGGTGGCTCAGTCAGTTAAGCGACTGCCTTTGGCACAGGTCATGATCCTGGAGTCCCGGGATCGAGTCCCATACGGGCCTTCCCCTGCTCTATGGGGAGCCTGCTTCTCTCTCTCCCTCTGCCTGCTGCTCCCCATGCTTGTGCTCTCTTTCTCTGTCACACAAATAAATAAAATCTTAAAAAAAAAAAAAACTGTTACTGAGTTATTAATGAGCCCTGTGGTCTCCCAAGAGGGGTCTGTATATCTTTTTTTTTTTTTAAGATTTTATTTATTTATTTGACGGAGAGAGAAATCACAAGTAGGCAGAGAGGCAGGCAGGGGGTTGGAGGAAGCAGGCTCCCTGCTGAGCAGGGAGCCCGACAGGGCTCCATCCCAGGACCCTGAGATCATGACCCGAGCTGAAGGTAGAGGCCTAACCCACTGAGCCACCCAGGTGGAAGGGTCTGTATATCTAATTACATTTGGTCTTATATTTTATTGTATATTTATATCTTTATATACATTTTCAGATCTATATTTATGTAATTACGTTTTATGTATTTTCTCAAGTACATAATTCATTAGTACATATATAAAATTGTTTAAATTATATATACATATATTGTGACGTCAAACAAAAGTTTTTTTGCAATATATGATCAAAAAACTCCAGAGACTAGAGGATTAGACTATGGGCATTAGACTGAGCCTAGATAAATGTCACAGTTTTAATTTTTAAGGGCAGAGGGAGGAAGTAGAGATGACATACCAGAATCAGCTATACATCCTGGCTGCCATCCAGGCAACTTTCTCCTGTTCCACCCAAAGTGTCAAATATTGGGGAAGAGGTTGTCAGGCATGTGTGTGTGCATGTGTGTGTTTTAATTCCCATGGGATTCTCATGTCTATACCCCCAGCGACAACCACACAGTGCGAACCATGACAGATAACCAGCTGAGAATTTGGGCTGCCCTGGGCACAATCTTCACATAGCAGTTCGCAGAGAAATAGATTAAAAAAAAAAAAAAAGACGGGCTTCTGAAGCCCCAAAATATGAAGTCTCCAAACCTCAGTCACAAATTCTACAGCAAGATGTTTTTCAACAGAAAGATACTAACTTGAAGTTTTCAAAGATGAAAGAGAACTTAAGAAAAGACAGACTAGAAAGAGTCTTGTAGAGTTAAAAATAAACTAACAAGAGCAACAAAAAGAGACAAATAGAAGACTGAAATAACTTGGTCCTTCCGATTTAATTTTTTTTCTCTTTATCAGTATGGGCAAATCACCTCAAAGTCCTAAATATGGGTTCCTGCGGAGATTCCAATACTCCATATGCCAATCCTACCTTGATTAGATGACTTACCCAGTATGACCTAAGTGAAATCAGAGAGAAGCTACCACTTTGTCCTGTGTTGATCAAGGCTTGTGCATCACCTAACCACATCTGTAATAATGACCTCCCTATGAAGTCAGTGCCACTCAAAGCAGGCACCACTGGTCCGCTTGGGCATGGTCGATGGCAAAACTCACAAATCCAATCACTTTCAGCGATATACCCCCCCCAGGCAAGAGAATAACTGTATCATGCCACAGAAATTAACTTAGGGTCCAAAAGGTAGAGGTGTGAATGGGGAAGAGAGGATGGGACTGTATGGTCAAGGTTACTCTACCAATCAGCTCCTCCCAGACGGAAGCTTTGTTCCCCCGCAGGCTCAGCTCCCGCTCCCAGGTCTCTGGCCGAGGGAGCTTCATCCGCTTCCCAGCTCTGCTAGAATCCCATGGCCCAGGGAGGCGACTTCGAGAAAACATTTGTAGGCTGGAAGGATATCTGGGACAGAAGAGGAAAATATTATCATTTCAAAGCCAGCTGAAAATAACCCAGAAGAGAGAAAGTCAGTCAGTCAAAGCTAGTCAGTTATGCTTGCCACTAATGTTGCTGGGGTCAGAACTATAGGCACAGGACCGTGGAGGTTGAAAGGCCACAGGGTCACCCAGGTGGAAGGTATGTTCAGGCTGTGTCTTCTCACCTGTAGCCCAGTAGGGCTTGGATGTGCTGAGCTGGCTCCCGGATGTGCAGTCGCTGTACTAACTTCTTCAGAGTGAACCTCGGCTGCTTCTTTTTCTCTGGTACTGCATTGTAGGTCTCCTCAAACTATGGAAATATCCCCCAAATCCCACAGAAGTCATTTAATCTATGACCATGTCACTTGCTTCAGAAATCAGAACTGCAGACATCTTATACCTACGAGGTAATTTCTTCCCCCAATGTAGATCTGGGCAAAGAGTAGGAATAGGCGGCAAAAGTCCCCAGCAACAAGAACTCCTGCAGTGAGCATACCATAGTAGCTCTTTGGGGTCACTGTGTTTCATGTATGCAAGCTTGAACTATCAATAGTTAACATGGGATAACTGGTTTGTGAAAAACAAGATGGGAATGGAATGAACAGAGAACATCTTTTTCTTAGAGGGAGGGAAAGGAAAAAGCAGCTTTTACTTAAATCACTGAAACTTAGAGGAGGAGGTAAATGGAGGCATCAGTAAATGCAAGCCACAAAGAGTGAAAAAACGGAACAAAGTTGCCTTTCTATGGTGTCTTCTACAATAGAAGAGCTAAGTTTGGGATATATTATTAGAACGAAGAGAAAAGATCAGTTGACCAACTGAGAATGTTTTCTTTTACAATAAACACCATATTATTTCCCCAATAATCTATTTTAATGATGATGATGTTGGTGATAGCTAACACTTACTCAATGACAGGTATTGTGAGAAATACTTTAAATTCAGGGTGCCTGGGTGACTCAAGTCATGATCCCAGGGTCCAAGGATTAAGTCCCACATCAGGCTCCCTGCTCAGCAGCTCTTGCTGCCCCCAACTTGTACTCTGTCTCCGTGTCTCTCTCTCTCTCTCAATACCTCTCTCTCATACACAAACACAAAATAAATAAAAATTTTTTTTAAAGATTTTATTCATTTATTTGACAGAGAGAGATCACAAGTAGCCAGAGAGGCAAGCAGAGAGAGAGAGGAGGAAGCAGGCTCCCTGCTGAGCAGAGAGCCCAATGCAGGGCTCGATCCCAGGACCCTGAGACCATGACCCAAGCCGAAGGCAGAGGCTCAACCCACCAAGCCACCCAGGTGCCCCCAAATAAATAAAATCTTAAAAAAAAAGAAATACTTTAAATTCAGTGACTGATTTAATCCTCGCAAGAACCCAATGAAGTACCCAATGAGGTACTGCTATTTTTCCCATTTTATATCTGAGGAAACTGAGGTAAGACAGGGTAAGTCATTTGGCCAAGGTTGCATAGCCAGCGAGTAGTACTGGTGGGGGGATTCAAACCCAGGTCTAATTCCTGATTCTATGCTTTTAACCACAAAGTGCAGTGCCTTATTTGTCATTAATGCAAAAAGGCTTGGTTTGGTTTTAAAACTTCCTACAGAAGTTTTACACTTTATAAAGTATATACTTTATAAGTTTCATACTTACTTTCTTTCTTTAAGAGAGAATGGTGGGGGGTTGAGAGAGAGAACCTCAAAAAGATTCCCTGATGTGTGAGGAGCCCAACATGCAGGGCTCAATCCCATGACCCCAAGATCATGAACTGAGTCAAAATCAAGAGTCAGATGCTTAACCAACTGAGCCACCCATGTGCCCATATTTCATACACTGTTAACTCACTTACCCAGCTGTACGTGCCACCAGTCTGTAAATAGTAAGGGAAGCAAAATGGGAAATAAAAGGAGCCTTTCCCAGTGCTCTCAAGCCTGACCCTACAATCACAACTGAGAACTCCCCAGGAAGTTGGAAACTGGAATATGCCTACCACACCTTGAGTATTTCTAAACCAAACAGAATTCCATTTCTAAATATTAGCTGAGAAAAAGTTTTACATGCACATGTGGAACCCCAGAACAAGGCACTCACCTTCTTCTGCTCAACTTTAAGAGGCCTAAGGTACCTCGGCAAATATTTTTGTGTCTCAGAAAATGGGCGCCCTGTCTTCTGTAGGGACAGGAGAAGCAATTTCAAAATGGATAATGGAACCCATCCTTGGAGAGATCCATTCCAATAGTTCCAAAGGTCCACCTCTGCCAAAAAGGAAGCCAGCCAAGACAGCCCTGCCCTGTCTGCCCCCCTGAGCTCTACTCAGCTCCTCCCTCTCCTTTTCTCTGACTCCTTTTATATGGTAGGAACGTGTCAGATACTTAGTGGGGATCCCCCAGGGTTAGCAGGTTCTTTCGACCTCCCGCCCACCCCTCATTTCCAGAGAGAAGGGGCCTGGGCTGTGAATGACCAGGTTGAGCAGGGACTGACTGGGGGACGGGGAGGCGGGCGGGGGCGACTCTTGGCCCGGTGCTTCCGAGGGTTGTACTTAGCCAGCTGGTACTCATCAAACTGGGCAAATTTGTCAGTCATAGCAGCACGCAGGCAGGCAGGCAGGGGCACCAGCTTGTCCTCCTCTCCTCCAGCCAGGTTCTGTCAGCAAGGGAGGAAAGACCCTCAGGAGTGAGACACAGATCAACCCTCTACAACAAGCCAAGACCACTTCACAGGGTTAAATGGGGGCACAGAAGAAGATGGTTTCCAACCCCAGCTCTAGAGTGATCATTTCTACAGTCCTGGGCCCATCAGCAGACTTCTCTGATTCTCATCTCCTGCATCGTAAACAGGAGGTCCAGAGTAAGACCAATTTTTCTCCCACTGTGGTCCAGCTCTTCTCAGTCATATTCTTTCTATTGGACAACCCAGCACGATCCAGGGAGAAGCTGTCCTATCTGGGAAGCAAAGCTGAGGACAACTGAGGGGAGGTGGAACTAGATGAGAAGTTTCCGCAGGGATGCGATAAACAAGGGAGAGGGAACCAGTGGGAGCCAAAGCTCAGGGAACTGAGTGCCATACCTGGTAGAACTCGGCTACCTGAATCCAATCAGAAGGCAGCTGGACAATGGCACAGAAATAGCGTCGCAGGTGGGGGCGGCAGACCGGCAAGAAGGCAGCAATGGCCAACACTTTGTTGGCCACAGTCCGGATGTTCAGCTGCTGCCTGGCGTACAGAGCTGCCTGAGGCACAGAGTGGGGAGAGCTGGCATCTCAGCCACTTGTCCCAAAGCATCATGACCCAAACAAACTCGCTTGCTTAATCCACCTGCATAAAACCTTTCCTGAACACTTCACAGTGTCTATAAAACGGAAAGCCCAAGCCTCCTGGCTTGGAAGGCTACATCCTCCATACTCCAGCCCTTATCCACCTTTGCAGCATGGCTTCTTCTGAGTCTACTGATCACCTTCCAAGTCAACCAGGTACTTAGAGGGCTTCCCACCATCAAGGTCTATTGAAAATTACCCAGGGTAATTTTCAGCTGTCCCCACCCACCTCCCTGTCCCCCAGTTAGTCCCTGCTCAACCTGGTCATAGAAAACATCCCTCCTCCCCTGTTTCTCTGCCTCTGAAATATTCACTACCTACTACTCCATTTGCATTTATGTAATACTTGGGAATGTTCTGCTTCCCTAACAATACTATAAGCTCCTTTTTAAAAGCCAGATCCAAGTTTCATTACATCTGTTGAAATGACCTTCAAGGCCTAGTTTTGTGTACTTAGCCTGTGTAGTTACTAAACAAATGAGCCCTAGTATACGCTTTCCCAATCTCATCTTCCCCCCGCTCATCAAAGAACCCCAGGGACTAGCCCTCAGACTCAACCAGAGATCCTACTCCCTTCCCACCAAGCTGGCCACCATTCTCCTCCCACACCATGGCCACAGTTCTTGCCTCCCAGCCTCCAGTTCCCATCCAACCCCTCCTTCACACCACAGTACCTTAAGGATGAATTCAGGCTCCAAAGGTGCAAGTTCACTACAGACTTCAAAGAGAGTACCCGAGGTCATGTCAGCTGCAGCTTCCATGTTTACCTCTGATGTCAGAGTGGAGCACAGCAGGCTTATGAGAACCATCTGAGAACGGATGAAAGAGGTCATGAGGACCAACTCAAGGACCCACTCAG
Source organism: Martes martes (assembly GCF_963455335.1). Lineage (NCBI taxonomy): Eukaryota > Metazoa > Chordata > Mammalia > Carnivora > Mustelidae > Martes > Martes martes. Next base: position 50,685,296 of record NC_137894.1, on the reverse strand, counting down.
GCCGATTTACAAAATCAAGAGCAGAGAGAAATGACCCCCACATTCAGAGAGACGTCTGTCCAACTGAGAGGTTAGAAAAGTGATTAGGGAATGAGAAATAAGAGCTGGGTGATACCCCATCCTTCCCCTCCCATCTGTGGAGGGGAACTGGTTTGGCCCTTGGTCACCACCCCTCCCACACCACCTCACACCATTCCCTCCACCATCATCAATCTCTCCCCAACACTGGAACTTTTACCTTCTTGTCCTTAAGGGCCTGGTCAGTGGGCCCAGGATGAGATTCAGAGTCCTCAGTGGTGAGCTTCAGGACAGGCTCCTCCACCTTCTCTTCCTCTCCCAGGCTTAGATTATAAACAGGCATCTGAACCTCTACCCATTCCTTCTCTTCTGGCATTTTCTCCTCTGAAGAGGAACAAGAGCCCTGGGGATAGTGGCAGTTGATAATCACATAGACAGATCCGAAGACAGATCTCTCAAACACAGACAGATATGAAGGCAGATCCCAGGCACAGGAGGAGTCTACATCTAGATTCCAGAACCAAAACTCCTCCTTCCTCCCCCCTCACACCCAGGCATCCATCTCTCTTGGCTGACAGAGGGACCCCTCACTGTTACACACACCACCTTTCCCAATTCAACCTTCTGAGCCTTTGCTCAGACGCTCTGAGATCTTCCCCTGCTTTCATTTCCTTATTGATGCCACAGCCGAGGAGTCCAAGGCTCCTCACACACACCTCCTATGATACTACTAAGATACTCTGGATTCAGAAAAAAAAGGCCAAGTCCCAGATCAATCCCCCAGCAACCGTGAGCTGCTTAACTTCTGAGTCTCAGCTTCTTCACTCCCTACAACCTACTTGATGGGGCCATTAGAAGATTGAATGGGGTAAATTTATTTAGGGCTTTGCAAGTTGCAAAGCCCTAAATAAATGTAAGATGGCAATAGTAATCCTGACAATGACCCTCTGAGACAGATTTTCACTGACCACGTTTTAAAGGGAAAGAAATCAAAGCTTCAACAGGTTAAGTCTTGGCCAAGGTTGTATGGCTTGTTTTTGGCAGAAACTGTATAGCCTCTGCCTCAGTCTGATACCCAAGTCCATACAGAAGAAATGTGTGTTTGTCTACTGATTCTGCCCTGTATGCTAAATGTGTATAGATGTGTACAAGTGGACACATGTTTACACATGTACATACAGGGAAGTGGGCCATGGTATGGCAGATGCCTCCCCTGCTGGACATAAGACCTCAGAAGTACTTGCTTGGCTGCTACTCCAATATCACGCTGCCCGTCCTCCTGAGCAGAGGCTTTCTAAGGCCAGCTCTATTGTCCAGAATATCTGAACTTGATATGCGATAAAGGTAGTGACGCTGAAGACAAAAGCCTGAGGGTTAAGGGGACCTCAGGAAAAGGCTCTGAAGACAGAAGGTACACAGACACAGAGCAGCAGAGGGGAAACTGAGGCACTAAGACTAGGGACAAAAGCATCCAACAGACATGCATGGAGTCAGGATAAGTGCCTGGAGCTATTACCAAGGCTGTTTCAGGAGCTTTCTCTGTGGCAGAGATGGATTTCAAGGCCGTGGGGCAGCTCAGACAGGCTAGTCCCTCAGAGAGGCACTGGGCTGTCCAGGCTGGAGGCTCAGAGAATGAGCAGTTACTGATGTTCGGGCTACACACATCAGCTTGCACCAGGTGAGCTCTCTGGAGACAGTGGAGCGAAGGGCTGGTAGACACAGAACTTTTTAGAACAGGGAGCGTGGCCAGGCACCGATTCTCCAATGAGAGGATGTCTGGGTGGACAGAAACATGCCCATGTAGTTTCTCCACAGTCTTCAGGTCAGGAAGTGTGGCCAGGCACCGGTTTTCTAAGGAGAGAATGTCTGGGTGGGCAGATACATGCCCACGTGGTTTCTCCATGATCTTCAGGTCAGGAAGTGTGGCCAGGCACCGGTTTTCTAAGGAGAGGATATCTGGGTGGGCAGGGACATGCCCATGAGGTTTCCCCATGGGCTGCAGGTTGGGGAGGGTGGCCAGGCACCGGTTTTCTAAGGAGAGAATGTCCAGGTGGGCAGACGCATGCCCGTGGAGTTTCTCCATAGCTCGACCCCAACCAGTATATGCCTAGAAGGAGAGAAAGACAGGTGATGAGCTCCTGGCTGCACTGGAGTGTGTTTGCCCTCAGAGTATGTCTTTCCCATAGTCATTTTATTTATTTATTTGACAGACAGAAATCACAAGTAGGCAGAGGAGGCAGGCAGAGAGAGGGGAAGCAGGCTCCCTCCTGAGTAGAGAGCCTGATGCAGGGCTCCATCCTAGGACCCTGAGATCATGACCCAAGCTGAAGGCAGAGGCTTAACCCACTGAGCCACCCAGGTGCCCAAAACAAATATTTTGATCAAGATGTCTATATTCAACAGTCTCAACTTCCTTGCCTCCTACTCACTGTTCAACCAACTAAATGGCATTCTGTCCCTCCTATTCCCCCAAGGCTGTCCTCTTGGTTAACCAATGGAATTCTTGTTACAATGAGAACAGGCACATCTTGGCCCTTCTCTTACCTCATCCCTCAAGCAGAATATGACACTGTGGCTCACTCTCTCACTGAAACCCTCTTTTCTCTTTGGCTGTCTTGGTGCCACTGTCCTGATTTTCCTCTTATATCTCTTACCTTCTCTTCATGAAGGCTCTTTCCCTGCCATCGCTTGAATGTTGAAGCCCCTTAGAATTCTATTCTAATCTTATATACTTTCCCAGGATAGGCTCCAAATAACATTTCTGTGCTGGAAACACACAAAATTATTCCTTGACCTAGATCTCATCTGAGCTTCATATTCATTTATCCATTTGCCTATTGGACATCTCCACTTGGATGACTCAAAGGTACCCAAAACTCCAGACCCAAATGTATCACCTTTCTCCCACTCTTCCTCAACTCTATTCCATCTCCTTTCCCCCCTCTGCTTATAGGGATATGGAGTGAAATAGACTTAAGTTTGAATCCTGATGGGACCCTGAATCTACTTGGGTTGGTTACTTGAACTCTCTGTGCCTCAGTTTCCTCATCTACAAAATTGAGATAAATGCCTACCTCATAGAGTTATTATAAGAATAAATAAAAATGCACTAAGCATTTAGAACAGTGCCTGGTAATTAGTAAGTGTCCAATAAATGGAAGCTGTTGTTATTTGTTATTATCATCCAGTAAACTATCAAATCCTATTGGTTCTACTCCCTCAATATCTCTCAAATCTATCCAATTCTCTCCATTCTGCCTGCCACCATCTTTGTTGCAACGCTCCTCTCACACAGTATGTAGATCTGTCTAAAGGAGTTCCTCAGTATATACCACAGCCACCATTATATCACCTTGTTTATTTTACCATGATAAAAAAGTATTTTGTTTGCTTACTTGCCTACTTGTTCCCTGTTTCTCCTTACTAAAATAAGACTCCCTGAGGGTCAAGGAGCTCCTCTGTCTGGTTTACCTCTGCATGGCCAGCATCACACACATAACCTGGCTTTTGATCCTCTCCCAGCCTCATTTCTTAGTTCTACTCCCATCTAAGCTGCAATCATACACACTCTTTTAAGTTTGTGAATTGCCAAGGTATCTTTTGACTTTGGATCTTTACACAGGCAGACGCCTAATATACTCTTCCTTTTACCAGGAGCACTTCCTTTCCTAGCTCCTCCTTTACCAGTCCTCAGTTTAATAGTCAGTTCCTGACTATTCTGCAGGTCTCAGTTTAATAGTTCCTCCAAGGAGCCTTTGCTGACAGCCAGCCCTAGTCTAATATACGAGCCTCTATGTTCCCACAACAGAAAACCTCCTCTATCACAAAACACATTCCTTACATTATAATTGCCCGTTTGTCTTTCCACCCACCAGACTATAAGTTCCTGAGGACAGAGATCCTTTTTGCCTTGTTCACCATTATTTCTAAAATGCCTCGTCAGTGGGATTTAGAGGCTTTTAGAGAATCTGGTGAAAGCTGTGTAGCTTTCTCACAGAAAAACAAGATTATATACCATTTTGCACTCAAACTTTCATGGAGTCCATTCATGGATCTCTTTAATCTTAATCTAATTAATCTTTAATTAAAGTTTAATTTAATTAAACTTAATGGATCCCCATTAAGTGCAAATTAAGAACTTCTGCCTGACAAAATGCTTAAATTTCTATCATGAGGAATGTATTTACTTACTTATTTGGACAAGTGCTTATCACCTATTTACATTTAAGTATTTTAGGAATAAGTATGTTGTTAAGTGAATCACTTGATTGACTTAATACACAAGAGCTTAATACACAAGAGCTTAGGGAAAGGACTGCAGAATACTTCCAAGAAGACTTGATTAGACTGACAATCCAGAACTAGAAAAGACAATGCTATCTCACCAGACACTAGTACATTAGTGTGAACAAATTACATCAAGAGTGATGGCCTCTGTGCCCTGTATACTTCCTTCATGTCTTTGCACTATATAAGGAAGAGGAGTGGGAAATCTCATAACTGACCCAAGATATATCAAAACAAAACAAAATAAAAAGTCTTAAAATAGGGATGTCTGGGTGGCTCAGTTGGTTCAGGTCATGATCCCACCATCCTGGGATCCAGTCCTTCCTGCAGTCAGCCTCCTCTCTCAGCCAGGAGCCTGCTTCTCCCTCTGCCTGCTGCTCCTCCTGCTTCCCCCCCCCCCTTTCTGACAAATAAATAAATAAACTCTTTAAAAAACTAAATAAAAAAAAATTAAAAAGTCTTACAATAAAAACTAAGTTAACAGAAAAATACAGTTAAATATTTTTGCACCCTGGAGTTTGTGAAGGGAGACTCAGCTGGACTACAAATGAAAAGTCAAAATCCCATCTCTAGTTCCATTCTCCAGAGATAACCACTGCTAACAGTTTTGTATGAACAATTTCAGACACTTCCTATACATATACATGTTTATCCCCCACCCCATTTTTTTTTTTTTTTTTGCAGTACACAAAGAGGACCACACTTTAGACACTATTCTGTACTTAGTGTATCTTGGAGACCTTGCCGGGGTAACACCTTAGTACCGCTTATAAGCTGGCAGATACTCTCTCCTGCGTCGGCACACCCCGCTATTAGAAGCGATGGTCACAACATCTAGTGCTCTGTTATGGCAGCTTCTCTAGGGCAGAGGGACTCATTCTCACTGGATCTCTTTCCGTGTGCTTCCATCCCCTGCCACCCCACCCCCACAGTCACAGCCGGCTCCCCCACTTTTCCTTTCACAACCACACCCCGTCCCGAGTGGGGACGTGTCGGCCAAAGGCTTCCTGCCGGCGCCAGGCCCTCCAGGCTCCCGCGAGCGTCCGGAGGGGCCGCGCTAGGTCCTTCCCGCCCGCTCCCCACTGCCGAGCTCAGCGCCCCGGACCTCAGGCCCCGGCCGGCTTCTACCTGCACCCGGACCGTCCCCGGAACCCACGGGGCTGGCAGACGCTGGCTGACGGGGAGCGTGTCTGTTCTCGGCGGCAGGAAGCCGGCCGGGACTCTCGGCTCCGCCAGTAGGAAGACTGCAAGCCGGAGGAGGAGCGAGCGGGGAACGGGGAGGGGACGGCGCTCGGGCGTGGACGCGGCCTGGGAGGCGTGCGGCGGCCGCCGTGCCGGCCGCGAGCACAAGGCCACCTGGAGCTGAGCCGCCGGCTGAGGGGTCGGAACGCGTAGAGAACGCCGCAGGCTCTCCCGGACGCGAGTTTAGTCTCCGCCCCACTCGCCTCCCTCCCACTCCCCCTCCCGCCGCCTCCTTTCTCCTGTGTGTCCTCAAAACTCGGCTTCTGGGGAAGGATTTTGGCATGTTCTCCTCCTCTCTGGGCTCCTTTTCTCTTGGTGTCAAAGATAGGTGGACTCTTCCTCCTAAAGTTACTTGGTGAAAGTGAAAGTAAAAGGTGAGAGAACGTCTAATGGCCTGTAACCTGGGGAAATGCAGTGGCCTGTAAGCAGGTGTAGATATGGAGTAATTAAGGCAGAGGGAGCTGAGAGCCTGCCAGCGTCCACCTGGGAGAGATCCGTGGATTACGAAAAGCTAGCCAGAACTTTTCCCAGAAGGTAGGACTAGGCTCTGGAAAGAGACAAGTGACCTTTAGGATGGTAATGCTAGTGCCATTTCATAAAGAGCAGAGCCAAACAAATAATAGCAGGAGAAATGTGTTTAGCTTGGGTAGACAGATTACTGTCTCCTGGAAAATAACCCCTTCGTTAGGGAGGTACTCTTCATTCTCAGGTAAACACCTGAGCTTTAGCTCCGACTTGGGGGCATCCTGTCTTCTCAAATTGTTGAGCCAGATTCCAGTTTCTTTCCTTAGATGATTCCCTAGCTACCTGCCTTATCAGTCCCAACACTCCGTTCTTATAACAGATATTTTTATGCCTCCTTTATAACGTGAACTACAATGTATAAATAATGTATTTTACCTACACACATAATTTAAAAATTAATAAAATGTCTAAAGAGATATAAAAGAATACAAGGAAGATGATTTATTATAAAACACTATGTGGGGGTGCCTGTGTGGCTCAGATGGGTAAGCGTCTGCCTTTGGCTCAGATTATGATCTCCAGGTGCCAGGATTGAGCCCACATCCATCAGTCCAGCTCCCAGCTCAAGAGGAATTCTGCTTCTCCCTCTCCCTCTGCCTCTCCCCCTACTTGTGCACGCTCTCTCTCTCAAATGAATAAATAAAATCTTCTTTAAAAAATAAAATACTGTGCGTTTATGTATGTAAATATTTGGGCACAACATTCGAAAAGACAATGTGGCCCTCAGATACATGCAGCTCTATGTAGAATTACCTTGACTGTAACAGCTACAAATACAGCATGATATGGGTATGTTAGGATGGTGATTCAAATACCATAAATAGGGGTGCCTGGGTGGCTCAGTGGGTTAAGCCTCTGCCTTCAGCTCAGATCATGATCTCAGGGGCCTGCAATTGAGACCTGCATGGGGCTCTCTGCTCAGCAGAGGCTGCTTCCCCCTCTCTTTCTGCCTACCTCTCTGCCTACTTGTGATCTCTCTTTTTCTGTGAAATAAATAAATAAAATCCTTTAAAAAATGCTGTCTTATTAAAAAAAAAAAAAAGACAAACACCAAAATAGAGGTACTGATGTGGCATGATTTCCAAAATGACAAATAATTTCTGGCAAATTTTCAAAAAAAAACAAGATGTGATCATCCCATAATATTTATAGTAGTAGCATTCCTGGAAAGCTCAGGATATATTAAGCCATATATAAAATGCCTTATGATTATATTTAAAATAAAATAAAATCTTACTTATAATGGGTTTTCAACTACATGAGTGACTGGCAAATCATTCAAAGTTTTCTGTGATGCAGGGTCGCTTATTATGTGGAAGGGCCCTGCACAGTTCCTGAATGTCTAGCAATCTTGGCTAGACATTAATCCTGCCCATTAAATGTCTATGGATAACTGTAATAATTATGAGAGGGAAAAAAAGCCTCCACAAATTTCTGAATCCGCTCCCCAGGTGCATTACTGCTCACTGGTGGTCTGTCTCAAGCGGAAGGAGAGGAGTTTGATGAAGGAACACCAGCTCTAGGAAACCTGTGGGATGCCTGGGTGGCTTAGTTGATAAAGCCTCCAACTCTTGACTTCACTCAGGTCGTGATCTCAGGGTCATGAAGTTGAGACCTGGGACAGGCTCTGTACTGGGCATTGAGCCTGCTTAACATTCTCTCTCTGCCCCTCTCTGCCTATCCTGCCCTCCTTATGCCCACGCACTCTCTCTGAACAAACAAACAAACAAAAAAAAACAACTCTAGGAAACCAGAAAGAAGAGGTCCTGCAAGGAGACTCTAATGGTGGCATATTGAGACGAAGGAAATAAGAGATGAAAAGAGTGGAGTGCACATATGACTTCCTTCTGAAGGTCTAAATCTCTAAGCCTGCTCCCCTTGGAATAAGGGGTGTACCTTAGATAATTGTCCCACCTCAAGGCCTCCTCCTCTGTAACTCTCCATGGGAACTATCTGCCCTACCTGTGAAAGAACAGGATATGCAAGCCTTTCCAACTTAGTCCAATGAGCTTTGAAGCCTCAGATCAGAGAACTCCCATCAGATGCAGGGAGAATACCAACCGGGACCCCTACTTCCTGATTTACTAGGAAGATCTAGAGTTTACTTTCTGGTTAGCTGTCACAACAAAAAAATTCAAAACCAGCAAAGCCTAAACACTGGAACTACTGGAGATCTTTTAAAAAGTCCATAACCCAGAGGCACCTGGGTGGCTCACTTTGTTGTCTCCCACTCTTGGTTTTGGCTCAGGTCATGATCTCAGTCAAGGTTGTGAGATCCAGCCCACTGGCAGGCTCTGCTCTCAGCAGGGAGTCTACTTGTGATTGTCTCTCTCCCTCTCCTTCTTCCCTTTGGCTCAGGACTCGCACACACGTGCAGTCTCTCTTTCTCTCTAAAATAAATAAGTGAGTAAATAAATTTTTAAAATCTTTAAAAAAAAAATCCATAACCCAGGCCCCACCCCAGATCAATTAAATCACAGTGTCCTGAGTAGGACCCAGGTACCAGTAGTTTTTGAAACTCCCTAGATGATACTAATATGCAGGCAAGTTTGGGAACCTCTGACCCAAGGTCTTGCTAATCAAACTATGGGATGTTGACCACTATGATCAGCATCACCTTGCTAGAAACACAGACTCTCAGCCTCCACCCCTGACCTATGAATCACAAACTATAATTTAACAGGATTCCCAGATTATTCCCACTCACATTAAACTTTGAGAAGCACTAATCTTGACAAGTGGAGTGGGCCCTGGCGTCTGCATTTCCAAACCCTGGGGGCCAGATCTGGCAAGTGGTGTTTTAACAGGCTCTCCAGGAGATTTTGATATATGCTGAAGTTTAATAACCCCTGATTAAAACTGAGATTGCTTCTCACCACTCTCCACACCCCTTAAAATTTCTGATTCAGTAGATCTGGGATAGGACCCAAGAATGCGCATTTCTAACAAGTATTGTTTGGGTAATGTTGATTCTGATCTCTGATTCTGGGATCACATTTTGAAAACCACTGGTCTAGAGTGATTCTCCAGACAGAGAGACAGTAACTACCTACCCTACTGCAGTTTAATAAGGAAAGCCCCTGCCACACCTGAATTTCACATATATATTTCATATATATTGGGCCCAACTTGATTCTGTCCCAGTGAGAGAGCCACTGACTAATCCATAAGGATATTTCAGCTGGATTTTGAGGGAGCCAGATGAATTATCTCTGCCTTGCAACAGAGAAAATCTCTCGACAAAGTCCAAATGTAGTTTTTCTCTCCAGTGGACATTTATAAATGCACCTTGCCAATGTTTGTTCCTTTGAGTCCTGCTTTTCTAAATTAGCCACTCTCTTGAGTTGAAGCAAACTTTCTTCAGATTGTAGTGTCCAGGCTGATTTCTTTCTTGGGCAAAGGAGTGCCATCCTCTCAGCCTTTTGAAACCCCTTTATTAAGGGCCCTACCACCTATGAAAATTGTTCATCTCTTCTTGTCTGCTTTATTGCACACTTCTTGTCCTCCCCCATTTTGATTCAACAAACACCTGCTTACTATAATATTATATATCAACTACACTTCTATTAAAGAATTGTCTAATCTGTTAAGCATCTACCAAGTGCAAATGATAGCATGTAAAATGTATAAAACATGCATTCTTCTCAAGACTTCATGATCTCATGAAGGAGACAGACATATGCAGAAGTCACAAAATAATTAGGCAGAACTCTGGAAAACAACATGGAGGTTCCTCAAAAAATTGAAAATAGAGCTACCCTATGACCCAGCAATCGCACTACTGGGTATTTACCCTAAAGATACAAAGATAGTGATCCAAAGGGGCATGTGCACCCAAATGTTTATAGCAGCAATGTCCACAATAGCCAAAGTATGGAAAGAACCTAGACGTCCATCAACAGATGAATGGATAAAGAAGATGTGATATATACACACAGTGGAATACTATGCAGCCATCAAAAGAAATGAAATCTTGCCATTTGCAATGACATGGATGGAACTAGAAGGTATTATGCTAAGCGAAATAAGTCAATCAGGGAAAAATAATTATCACACGATCTCTCTGATATGAGGAATTTGAGAGGCAGGGCAGGGGGATGTTGTGGGGGTAGGGAAGGGAAAAATGAAACAAGATGGGATCAGGAGGAGACAAACCATAAGAGACTCTTAATCTCACAAAACAAACAGGTTTGCTGGGAGGTGGGGGAGTAGGGATAGGGTGGTTGGGTTATGAATATTGGGGGACGGTATGTGCTATGGTGAGTGCTGTGAAATGTGTAAGCCTGACGATTCACAGACCTGTACCCCTGGGGCTAATAATACATTATATGCTAATAAAAATAATGTTTTAAAAAAGCTTTTATAAAAAAATAATAGGCATGGGGTGCCTGGGTGGTTCAGTGGGTTAAGCCTCTGCCTTCTGCTCAGGTCATGATCTCAGGGTCCTGGGATTGAGCCCCGCATCAGGCTTTCTGCTCAGCAGGAAGCCTGCTTCCCCCTCTCTCTCTGCCTGCCTCTCTGCCTACTTGTGATCTCTCTCTCCATGTCAAATAAATAAGTAAAATCTTTTTAAAAAATGGGCAGATTATGAGAAATGCTATATTCCACTAGGAAACAAACTACGGGTTTATGTGGGGAAGGGACTTTGAGCAACTTCCTGGAGAGATAGGACTTTGAACTGGGAAGGGCAGGCCTCCTCAGATAAGAAGCTGAGAAGAGTGAGAATCTTGGGAATGTAAAGGCCACTGGTTTCAATGGATTTGTTCTTCTTTGTGAATAATTACCTTTAGATTTACAGCTTGTGTTTCTGTTCAGTCTAACTACTACCAACTTTGAAACATCATACTAGTTGTGATACAGGGACAAGCACTTATTCAGTAGTACCTGACGTCCCAAAGTAGCCCTCTGGGCCACCTGAAAGCTACAGAAGCCCATCAGCAGATTACAAGAACTTTAGGGCATTTTTCTTTCTGACCCCTCTAACTCAAAACAACCCTGCGTTTGGTCTCTGACCTGTTGACATTTATTAACACCTCTCTTCACCTTCCTTTAAGGGACTGTAAACCCTCCCTCTTTGCCTAGTCTCCCTTACCAGGTACGGAAGATTAAAGAAGACCACAAATTTTTTGCTTCTCCTGTCACTGAGAAATGGAGTCTGATTTTTCACTTCTTGAATCTGGGATGACTTGGTGACTTTCTTGGCCAATATATGTGCAGAAGTGTCATTCTGGGACTTTTGAGGCTAGGTCAAAGGAACTTCACACCTTCTACCCAGGACTCTTGGAAGCCTCCCTCTGGAGGCTCCTGAGTAAGTTCAACTACCTTTAGACTACCACACGGAAGAGGCCACGTACAGGTGCTTCAGGTAATGATCTCAGTTGAGTTAGTTTTCCAGCCACTCCCATCAGGGCACCAAACATGTGAACCTAGCTGTCTTGGGCATTCCAGACCAGCCCACTGACCAGCTGAATACAACCAAGTAACCTCCATCAATGAACACAGAACAGAAAAATCATCTAGCTAAACCCTACCTAAATTTAAGTGAAACTAATGACACATAAAATCATGAGAAAAATAGTAAAGTAGTTGTTGTTTTAAATCACCAAGTTTTGGGTAGTTTGGTATGCATCATTAGAATTGGAACACTAGACCCGCAACATTTAAGGCTAGTTTACATCAGATTACATTGTAGTCAACCCACCCTCCTTAAACATTTTAAATCACTTCCTAATACATTGGTTTGTGCAATAGTGACTTGCAGTAGAATTGCTTATCCTGGGAGGTAGGTTAGCTGAAGTAGATGTCAATTCAGGTGGCAAGCATCTCTGCTTGGACAAGGAGCCTCATATCTATAGAAATGGCTACATTCCCTCATTATTCATTCAACAAATATTTCTTTATTAATATCAGATTAATTAGCATCCAAACAAACCTCTGGGATGGATGCAGTGAAGTCATGTTTCCCTAATAGCTGTACAGCCCCAGGGTTACAGTCAACAAATACAAGGAGACACTGTGGTGATCTATCAGATTCAGCACTCCTTCCCAGCCTTGTGCCCTAGGATCAGTCTAGTCATTGTGTTCAGGGAAGTGACCTTGTTTCTCAGCCCACAGAGAGGTATTGGGAAGAGGTCTTAACAGAAGACAGTGAATAGATTTAATATATTGTTCTGCCTTCTTCTACCTTTTGTATAAAAATGTAATATCAACTTTCATAATGTCTTGGGACATTTTAAAAATAATATTAGAACAAAATAATCCATGCTGTCTAAAACTCAGTTAACAGGGGGTGCCTGGGTGGCTCAGTGGGTTAAAGCCTCTGTCTTCAGCTCAGGTCAGGATCCCAGGGTGCTGGGATCGAGCCCCACATCGGGCTCTCTGCTTAGCGGGGATCCTGCTTCCTCCTCTTTCTCTGCCTACTTGTGATCTCTGTCTGTCAAATAAATAAATAAAATCATTAAAAAAAACCTTTAAAACTCAGTTAATGGGTAACTTCAACACCTGCTCCCTGCATATTAGCAAACATGTGTTTGAACAGACTACACAAATGGTCAGAGGTCATTTTGGGTGGCCACATTCTAGATATGCAGCTTTAACAAAAACTTACCCAGATTCACTACAGAAGTTACTATGGCCAGGTAATCTAGCACTTAGTATTGCCCCATAGCACTGATCCTTGTGAGGACCTGAGAAGAAGAGTCCATGCTGTGAATCAGTTGTCCTGGAGGCTCTGAACAGGGCTGGACAATCCTGCCTGTAACTTCCTAGCCACATTTTAGCAGTTGGAGAAAAAGAGCTGTTAACACTTTCCTAACTACTCAATTTCTCACTTGACAGTCCAAAGGGATCAAATGACCTGTCCCAGTTGAAACAGTCAGTAAGAGAAGGAGTTAGGACTAGAACACAAGTCCCTTGATTCCCAGTCCAGACCTTGACCACAATAATCTGCTACCTTTGACATGTCTTTAGCATTATTGCCTACAGAATGCCACTGTTAAAATGAACTGCTGTCCTGGAGGCCTCTTTCTTTCTCTCTCTTTTTGTAATTTTATTTACTTGTTTATTTGAGAGAAAGAGAGAGAGAGAGAATGAGAACATGGGCAAGGGGAGGGACAGAGGGATTTCCCGCTCAGCAGAGAACCTGATGTTGAGCTCAATCCCAGGCCCCCAAATTTATGATCTGAGCCGAAGATAGACACTTAATTGACTGAGACACCCAGATGCCCCTGGAGGCCTTTTTCATGAACACATTAAAAGAGGATGTTAGCAGTTCATAAGTCTTGGAAGATGGGACCTGCCTGAGGAGTACAGACTCATGTCAAAGAGTAATCATATTAAAACAAACAAACAAACAAACAAAGAGTAATCATATTAAAACATGATCAGGAAACCTGATCTCACATAGGACTTGAGTGCTCCTTCTGGGTGGATGGTGGATGGGTAAACTTTGGATGTAAAATAGTGGACTTGGGGGAATCTTTTAATGGCTCGTGGGAATAATGAAACCAAATATGGGAATAAGGATAGTCCCAGGAGGAGTGGAATACTTGGCCACCGCATTAGAGACTTTAAGATGGGTGTGGAAATGATATAGTACAGTAACTAAGTGTGCACTCTGGAGTCCAACAGATCTGTGTCTAAATTCTACTCTGCTGTTGATGAGCTGTGTGACCTAGCCTGCAGAAGAAAATAAGGTAAGGTAATCTCATAAACCCTGAACTGAGTAAGAGACTGGTCCTTGAGTCTGCACTAAGACCAGATATTGCTGATAAGGTAAAATGGCCAGTCAAAGTCCTCTCTTCGAAAAGTTTCACCTGATATACTATACTTGTAACAATCCCTGGCTCAACACATCCTAGCAAATGAGACAAACTACTGGAAGGAAGAGCTTCGTGCTCTAGCTGAGCTTCTTTGAAAATCACAACTAGTATGTGTTACAGCACTTTTATATCAGACTCCTCAGGACTATGTCTCTAAGCCTCCAGTGCCATTTGTACCTTTAATTGCTCCCATTTGTAGAATCCGATGATGAGTTTCATAAATAAAGCCCACCATTCTGTAGAGGCGGATCTACATTGGAGAGGTGACATAATTAAAGAAAGCAGGATCTGGGTGACTGGTGGCTCAGTTGGTTAAGCATATGCCTTGGGTTCAGGTCATGATCTCAGGGTCCTGGGTTGGAGCCCTGTATCAGCAGGGAGTCTGCTTCTCTCTCTCTCTCCCTCTGCCCCTCTCTTGCTCTGTCTCTCTTGCTCTCTCACTCAAATAAATAAATAAAATCTTAAAAAAGAAAGAAAGAAAATGGGCTTGAATTCCTTCTACTTGAGTTTGAATACACACTCAACATTTATAAACTACATAACCTTAGGTAAATAAAGTCACTCCTCTAAGTTTCAGGGTTTTTTTTTTTTTTAAGATTTTATTTATTTATTTGACAGAGAAATCACAAGTAGGCAGAGAGGTGGGGGGGGGCGGGGGAAGCAGGCTCCCTGCTGAGCAGAGAGCCCGAAGCAAGGCTCAATCCCAGGACCTGAGCTGAAGGCAGTGGCTTAACCCACTGAGCCACCCAGGTGCCCCTAAGTTTCAGTTTTTTATCTGTAAAAAGGGGATACGCATCGGGCTCCCTGCTCAGCAGGGAGTTTGCTTCTCCCTCTGACCCTCTCCCTTCTCATGCTCTTTCTCACTCTCTCTCTCAAGTAAATAAATAAAATGTTTTTTAAAAAGGGGGGGGATAATGATAGCATCCACTTTTTATGGGTTCTATTGACATTTAAATGAGATAATGTATGTAAAGCATTTAGCACACTGCCTGGAACATAGCAAGTACTATGAAACAAGTGGTTTTTACTTTGTTGTGAGAGAGTTGGTTTTCATCAGTGACAGTTTGCTTGAAAAGTATGCCTTGGGGTTCAAATTGCATATCTGATGGTCAGTCAAGCTGGTATATAGCTAGAAGATCCCTAACCCCCTAAATGCCCTGTCCCTAGCTAGAGTCCAGATGATCCCACATCCTTATCTTAGGAGCAATTTCAGGCCAGAGTGGCTGAGAATATACCTCGTAACCCTGTGTGTGACACTTATGGTCTCAGGGAACCGTACAGCACACTGACTATCTTATTTGACATTATCTAGTTCACCAATCAAAAAGGATGTAGCCTTGGAACTTGGTTTACAGACTACCAGGGCATACTTTTCCAGATGTACCTATAGGCCTTAGGACTATCCCAAGCTCTGGGGCTCATGACTCTACTAGCACTATGATGTTCATAGTACAGGTATTATCCCTAGTTCATGGACTAAGATTCTGTCATTCAAAGTAATTAAGGGACTTACAATTACCAAAGCAGCAACTGATCTGGGGCTTGAACCCAAGTTACTGATTCTAATTCAGTACACTTTCAAGATGTACTTTTTTTTCATTATTCTAATCAGAAATACAGATTATTATATCTTGAATTCTAGCCGTGACAATAATATCATAAACATCCTATGTCTTCGAGGAGAAAAAAGACTATAATCTCACTGCTAGAGACATACACATATATCCCTGCGTATGTATATATGTGTGTGTGTGTGTGTGTGTGTGCATTTTTTTCGTCCCGTATTACCAGGAACTATGATAAATTCACACTCTTCCACAAGTAGCCCCTTGATCCCAGGGGTTGGCTAAGATTTGGAATGCAGTCTAGGCCCTGAAAGAGTAGTTAGGACTTTCTTGCCTATAGACCCCAAACTGTGACGCTTGTCCAAGCCAGCCTCTTGGTCATTATGTACAGACATGTCACCTGGAAACTGCTCTCATAAACAGCTTTCCTCTTCATTACCTAGACTGTGCCACATACCTTGGCTTCCTTCACTTTATAAAGAAAGGTTTGAATAACATGATCTCTAAAATCTCCTCATTCCATGATTCCATTAAACAATCGTGCTGGGCAGTCTTCCAGTCTTCCGGCCTTGTTGCTTCTTCAGCCCAGGCTCTTTCTGGGCAAATAAGGATACTTGGTTTTGTATCTGCTAGGATTTTCACATCACTTTAACCCTCCTTTTTTTTTTCTCTCATTTTAAACTTTTTCTCCTCTTAAACTTTCCAGGTGTCCAGGACACAATACATGTAATGTTTTTGACAGAAAAAACATTGGGACAAGAAACCAGTTAGGTTTCTATTTCAGTAGCTCAGAATCACATGATGAGTCAAGTAAAGAAGAAAGATAAGGGGAGAACAAGCTTAAATGATTTCAAAGCTTTGTGTCTAGGAAAAAAGCGAAACTGATAATATCAACAAAGCCTGATGAATCTGAAGTCATGACGGTGGTTCATCCAAGTAGAAGTGAGGAAGGCAGGAAAAAAATCAGACTAGAACCCAGGTTAGTTATTATGACTTTACATGGAGGGGAGGGAAGATTTCTCAAGAACAATGAACATAAAGCAAGATAAAGGAAGAAAATGGACAACCTAGAATGAGGCACAGGAGACCAAGGATCCTGGTAGTTCAATGCATTTACTGATACCAGACATCAGCCTGCATGCCCAGTCCTATCCAGGTCCTGAGTCAGTCTTGAAAAGATGGGAGCAATACAGAAATTTCATCCTTACCCACAAAGGAGGTTGAAAGAAGAGTGTGGAGGGACCTAGTAGGAGAATATCTAAAATCCTTGGCTCATTATCTGATGTACCAAAGGTAAGAATCGTGGGCCTCCACACACTCACCAAACTGTAGCCTAATCCCTGGATTCCCATGATTGCCCACTCTGTGTGAGTGTTTTCCATCCCATTCCTGATTCTCACTCCACCTCCCTTCTGGGGTTGCAATACTACACTGAATCTCAGACCACTTGGCTAGGGCCCCAACCTGTTACCTGCCCTATATCAGGACTTTCTCAGTGAGGATTAGACCACTGACCACTGTCCTGCTACAAATCAGAGGTCTTCTTCTATCTTCTCTCTCCTTCCTCAACTCAAAACCTAATAATGAGGAGGTGCCTGGGTGACTCAGCTGGTTAGGTATCCAACTCCTGATCTAAGGGTCATGAGTTCAAACCCTGCATGGGGCTCCAAACACATCTGGGTGGGATGCCTACCTTTAAAAACAAACAAAAAAATCCTAAATAACAAAAGCTAGAGACTTCTGTAACTAACTACCCCTATCCACATACTTTTGGATCCTTGGCTGCTAGCTCTACCTGAAATGGAGCCATGCCCTTTTGGATAATATAGCTTTCTGCCACCTCTTTGTTGTTGTTTTTTTTTTTAATAATTTTTTAAAGTTTATTTATTTATTTGTTTGTTTGTTTATTTAAATAATCTCTACACCCAACATGGGGCTTGAACTTACTACCCCAAGATCAAGAGTCACATGTTACTCCAACTGAGCCAGCCAGGCATTCCCTCTACCACCTCTTCCGATTGGAGAAGATAAGGCCCAGGAGAGTGTGCTCTCTGGAACCAGGGGAGGAGAAATATTCAGGAAAGAGCCAATTTTCAAGCCAGTCAATCCTTCAGGAAGATGAGGGAGAATGAGGATGGCCTCATATTATTAAATGACAAGTAGGTCATGCTGACAACGAGGGTAGGTGGTTTCAACAGTGTGGTGGAGATAGAAGCCAAATTACATGGGACTCTTACATGTTTTTTTATTATAGAAAAACTGAGACAAGAATCATTCAATAATTATGAAATCTTTATTTTAGTCTGCCTTTGCCTACAAACCACAAAAAATATGTTCACAGAAGTTCATCCTAAAGACTCAATCCTCATAGTTTCTCAGAACCTTCAATATCCTTCTTCTCTGGTTTCTTCAGTCTTTCTTCCCTTTTCTCATATATATCCTACTTATCCCTCCTTATGTTCATCTGTGCTCCAAACCAGAGATATAGGGGGGCAAAAGAACTTAATAATGAAATCTCCAAAATAAATAAATAAATAAATAAACAAAATTATGCCAAGCACCTCCAGGCCAGGATGAAGAAAGGCACAAGAGAGACTCCTTTATCGCACCCTTAGGAGCATGAGAATCTTAATAAACAATGGTAATAGAAAACTGACCTATACAAAGAACTGGCCCTTCTTTGCCCTGAGCTGCTCAGGGGTCAAAAATGAAAATACCAAACAGGAAAGACTTAGGAGAGTTGTGGATGGAGGGAATATATAATTAAGTGCAAGCTACTATCTTCAGAAAAGCTCCAGAGAAGAGGGTGGGCTGGCAACAGCAGCAGAAGCCTCTGAAGAACCCTCTGGAATACTGGCATTCCCTTTGCTAGAGAGACACAGGGCACTACATGTCCCACTTGCTCCTTTTCTCTGACTGGAGTGCCTTCCCCCTTCTCTGACTGGTGAGTTTCCAAGGAGTCTTCAAAATCCAATCCAAACTACACCCATTTGATGATGACTTCCTTAGCAGAAGCTTTCCCTGGGCAGAGTACACTCCTTTGTTGTCTGAGCTCTCACAACTCTAAGAGCAAGCGAAGAGAGGGATGAGATAAGTGGCCCTACTGCTAAGTCCACCCACAAGTCTACCTGCTGGTCAGGAGCTC
This sequence comes from Martes martes, assembly GCF_963455335.1. Classification (NCBI taxonomy): domain Eukaryota; kingdom Metazoa; phylum Chordata; class Mammalia; order Carnivora; family Mustelidae; genus Martes; species Martes martes. The sequence continues at coordinate 50,666,694 of NC_137894.1, read as the reverse complement.
TCCAATCTCTGTGTCCTTGTGCCTCATTTAGTGCCTGGCACATAGTAGGGGATTGATCACTATGTGCGAGAAGGGAGAAGAGAAAAGAAAGAAGGAAGAAAAGGAAAGAAAAGAAAAAAGGAAAGGAAGAAAGAGCACGGTGGAGGAAGGGAGAAAGGAAGCATCTGACTTAACTCTGCCTGGCCAAAAAAAGGGAAATGAATCTTAAAAACTCTAGAGGAAAGAGAAAGAAAGGGGGGAAACCACTTTTCTGAGTCCTCTTTGTCTCTCACTTTTCCTCTCTTCCACCTCCTCTCACAACTTAGGACCTCATACCGCAACTGTCCTGTTGTCACTCCTGATCCCTGAACTCACCCCGAGGGAAAGAAAGAAGCCAGTCAGCCTTCTGACTTTTTCCATCACACCCCTCAAACCTCATCCCATCCCTTTCCCACTATGGACACCTGGCTCCTTTGCCTGGGCCTCCTCCTCTTCCCCACACGCAGCACTCCCGCCTCCTCTCCTGGGCAACTCAGGCCCCCGTGCAGCACCAGGTCGCCAGGTAGGGACAAGGACTTCTGCCAAGAGGCTCTTAGGGGCAGCCTGCAGGGTTGGGCTGAGCAAATACTGGACTGAGCCTGCAAGTTACCTGAGAAACAATATTGCCAAGAGGGCTTAGGTGTCCCGGGGATTGGAGAGTAGAAAGGAGCAAGTCCTGAAAAAAGGGAAGAGCATGACAATTACAGTCCTTTTCCCCACACTCCTCATACTCTTTCAGGGGTGGCCTTTCCACGTTTTTCATTTTGATCCATGGGTCAGAATCAGCATTTTGCTGACTGTCCTCTCGTGGCCCCTAAACACTGACTACTGGAACTTCTTAACTGTCTTCCCCGCTAGATACGCTTGCCCCACCCACAATCGTGTCAGGGTCCCTAAAGCTTGTAGAGCTGCTCCTGGGCCTCCTCACCTTATCCAGGCATTCCGCTGCCTCCCCCTCTCCAACAGCCTTTTTCCAGGAGTTCTGGAGCTACCTTTTGCTCAACGGAGATCATATATACAAAAGCGGTTTGTGAGTTATGAAACACTGTGCTAGAATAAAATGCTATCATGAATAAAGCCTTCTCCTTCTCCCCCATCATCTGTGTCCTTCTCTCATGATATTTCTGATCCCTTCCTCCACCTCCTCAGCCCCTGCTGCTCCCCACTCACCCAGCAGGTTTGGTTTGGTGCCGCGTGGGAACCAAAGTTATGTGCTGCACAGTGGGCAGCTCCAGGATGCAGGCCGGCATCTCAGCCCGAGGCCTCGGCAGAGTTCCCAGGCAGAGCCAGCGGCCCAGGCCAGGGCAGTAAGCATGGATAAGGTGGGAGAGGGCATAAGTACGGTGGCTGTAGCCCCCCAGCACCAGGAGCTCCCCCTGCAGAGCTGCACCTGCAGCCCCCACATGGGGGGAGGGCAAAGGTGCCAGATGAGTCCAGCTATCAGTCCTTGGCTCATAGGCCTCAAAGCTCAGTAGGTCCCCCGTCTTGCCTAGCCCACCTGCTACATACAGCCGGCCCCCTAGAGCGGCCATGACATGGCCAGCCCGAGGTATGCCCATAGGGCTCAGAAGTGTCCCTGGCTGCTCCAACTTGGGGTCATAGTGCAGCAAGGAGGACAGGTATTGGCCAGCACGGCCGCAGCCACCGCTCACGTACAGTCGGCCCTCCAAAACAGCAGCTGCGTGGGCAAAGCATGGTGCTGGCAGGGCAGGAGCTGGCCTGAAGGAGAACAGGGCACCTGATCAGGCAAAAATCCTCTTCGGCTTCCCTTCCAAACCCCCTAGTCTCTCCCTGAAGTCTAGAAACAGCCCCTTCCCTGCTCACCTCCAGACATTGAGCTCGGGGTTATACGCCTCCACAGAGTCAAGAGCAACATCACCGTTCCGGCCGCCCAGGGCATAGAGTAGTCCATCCAGTGCCACCAGGGGAAAAAAGCTCCGAGCCTGGCACAAAGGCGCCATCTCCTCCCAGTCCTCTTGACTGGGGTCCCACCTGGACACAGTGGAATGAGAGGTGAGAGTAGTGACCCCAGGACTCTGCAGTTGGCTGGGCCAACAACTTCCCTCAGCTGCCCACCCTGAGGACTGCTCTTCAATGGGGCCCATACCTGAGAGTCGAAGCCAGGGTGTTGGCGTGACTGTAGAAATCCTGTCCCCCACACACATAGAGTTCACTTCCTGCCAGGCTCGCAGCCCCGTGCCGGAAACGCCCCGGGGCAGGCAGGGCAGGGAGCCGTCCCCACTCCACAGTTCGAACCAGTCCTGTACCGCAGCAGAAGGCCCGGGCCCACCACACTCCTCGGGATGGCTGTCTTCTGGCCATGTCTGATCGGAGCCCATCCCCGCCAATCACTACCAGGGCCTGGTCAGGCTCCCTCCGCCTCACTTGACCCGGAACTGCAGCCTCCACCAGGAGCTGATGCAGCAAGTCAGGGGGCAGGGCTGGAGGCAGCCCAGCTGCCCGTACCCTCCGCAGCTCCCTGGTGGACATGCGGCCAAAGCGAACACATCGAAGCAGGGCCTTGGCCTCTGACTCCTGGGTCTCAGGGTTGGCAGCTAACCAATGCCACGCGGCCATGAAGGCCTCAAACTCCTCTTGCACATGTAGTTCATCGCTATCCAGGAGCTCGGCCAGGCAGGCAGACGATAAAGAAGGGAAAGTGGGGCACAAAGCCACAGCAGGCAGGTGGGTGAGGAGGTAGTGACGGGCTTTGCTCCAGAGCCTCTCTAATCCAGGGGCTTCAGCTATGGGGAACAGGGCCAGGCAGCGTGCGGGGCTGAGGCCCCGGGCCAAGGCTCTCTGGCACAGAGCAAGGCAAGAAGAGCTCTGGTACTGCAGAGCAGCCTGGGCAGCTCTCAGTAGTCCTGGCCACCTTGCCCGCACGGCACCAGAGTAGGCGAAAGAGACGAGGAGTCTCAGGTCCTGGGCAGAGATGGTATGCAGAGACACCTCTGTGCCCTGGGATTCCCTCATCCCACTCAGGAGCATGGCGCCAAAGAACTCACTGCCACAGGCCAGGGCTGCTCGGTGCACTGCAAGAAGAAGCAGAGGGGAATCCAGAGTGTTGCAAATTGCCAGGCATGATCCCAGCTTCACACCCCCAAGTTGGGCCCACCACCCAAGGCCACAGGCCAAACTGTGGTGCAAAAGAATACCATGGGGTGCTTGTTAAAATGCAGGATTCAGGGACCCACCGCCAAAGATTCCGACTCAGTAGGTCTTGATGGAGACCCTAGAAATTTGTATCTTTACATTTTCAAGCACCCTGCATGATTCTCGTGTTAGTGGCCTAAAGACACTGTGATTAACATTGCTTTAGTTTTTTGTTTTCTTTTTTAATCTAGGTCAATTAGAAAAAGAGCCTTGATGGATCAAGTTGAGCAGATGCTATAGACAGCATTTGCTAAAAGGGGGCAAAAAACAAACTGCAAAGACCAATGTGTAATTTATATAAGTTTGTATTGTGAACAAAATAAAGTTTTTTCCTTTGCCGTCGTAAAAGCCACTAGCTTCAGTCATTCTGTTAGTCCAGTTTTAATTAGAAAAAGGTACCACACTCAGGAATGGCTGTGACCTAACCTCCTCTAACTGCCATCTCCTACTTAAGGTTTCCCAGGTACAGCTTTTCTCTGCACACCTCCCGCCCATGTCAGTACAATTCATGGAATCATGACATTTTAAACTGGAAGGCTTCGAAATCATCCAGTTCAGTTGCTCCTTTTAAGAGAAGGAAACTGAGTCCTACAGAAAGGAAGTGACTTATTTTCTATCCCACAGATAAGAAGATCTGAGCTAATCTCACCACCCAATGGCAATGGTGTCAGGCTGCAAGGAGCGTACTCGGGTATCCATATCCGTCCTGTCTGCATGGCCCCCATAACACCGAAACGATCCGGTTAACCAAAGCTACTAAATCATTAAACTCATATGCTTCCTAATGCAACTCAATTTAAGATATTTGGCATTCGGCATGGAGTATTCTGACCAAAATATTTAACCTAAATCTAATCAAAGCTCTAGCTCTCAATTCAAATTTATAGGAAATTAAGAGACTAAGGGAACAAGCTAAAACCATGATGAAAAACACATACACATCTAGAAAATGGAGCATTCTATAAGCTAACTAATCTTGTTTTTTCAACCAAGTCAAGTCATCACAAAAGTAAAGGAAGCATAAGAGATGTGTATCTGAACACAGTATAATCCTCAAGTGGGTCCTAGGTTGAATGAACCAGCTCTAAAAGACATTTTTTGGACCAGTGGGAAAATTTCAACGTGGACTAGATAATACTAAGGAATTATTGTTCACTTCATTAGACACAAGGAAGGTATTATGGTAATGTCCTCTTTTAAAGAGACACAGACCCAAGTATTTATCAGAAAAATGTCAGATTTACTTTAAACTTCAGTGATAAATAAAGAGATGAAACAAATATCATAAAAATGTTAACTGTTAAGGGGCATCTGGGTGGCTCAGTGGGTTAAAGCCTCTGCCTTCAGCTCAGGTCATGATCCCGGGGTCCTAGGATCGAGTCCCGCAGAGGGCTCTCTGCTCAGCAGGGAGCCTGCTTCCCTCTCTCTCTCTCTGCCTGCCTCTATGCCTACTTGTGATCTCTGTCTGTCAAATAAATAAATAAAATCTTTTTAGAAAAATGTTAACTATTAAGTCTGGGAGACGGGTGTTCAAGTGTTCATATTAATATTTTCTTAATTTGCTATGTGTTTGAAATGCTTCATAAGAAAAAAGAGGGAAATGCTATTGGAAGTCCTCTCAGGCAGGTAACAGGGCCGAACTCCCAGGAAAGCTTACAAACCTCCAGCTGCTCTGACCAACTGTGACACATTGGCCTCTCTCAAAGGACAGGTGATGTTGATGTGGCTTTCCACTATCTTTTAAGCAGTCACTAGTGCCTCAGTGCTTCCTGAGAAGTGATTATCAGTGACAGCTTTCAAATACATATTGCCTGAGAAAATCTGCATTCCTCAAGGCAGGTAAGCCTTTTCAGTTCCCATATAGTCAACCAACCTGTAGCTCAGGGCCACAGGGAAAGGGTCATGGCCACTTGTATTCTCCCTCCTATTCATCATTATTCCCTAGAATTTTAAATGACAGGTTTCCACCATTAAGTTGGAATGTTTCTTAGGGAAATGAAGGCAGGGATAGAAGTATGTTTAAATTCCAAACCCTAGAGAAAACTTTATAACTATGAAATTATAAATCCCCCCTCCAGTTACTACTATCAGAAATGATAACAAGCACACAGAGACCTCCTGTGGATTGAATCTCCCCCCATCCAAATCATATGTTGAAGCCATAGGCCCCAGTGTGGTGATATTTGTAGGTGGGGCCTTTGGCAGGTAATTAGGTATGGGAGTGGAACCCTCATGAGTGGGATTACTACCCTTATAAGAATAGACATTATCGAGATAACCTCTCCCTCCACCAGGTGGGGATACAGTGAGAAGGTGGCCCTCTGCAAACCTGGAAGAGAGCCCTAACCAGAATGTGACCATAAGGGCACCCTGATCTTGGACTTCCAGGCTCCAGAACTGTAAGAAATAAAGTTCTGTTGTCAAGCCACCCAGTCTATGGTATTCTTTTTTTTTTAAGATTTTTTTATTTATTATGTATTTGACAGACAGAGGTCACAAGTAGGCAGAGAGGCAGGCAGAGAGAGAGAGGAGGAAGCAGGTTCCCTGCAGAGCAGAGAGCCCAAAGTGGGGCTCGATCCCAGGACCCTGGGATCATGACCTGAGCCAAAGGCAGTGGCTTTAACCCACTGAGCCACCCAGGTGCCCCCTATGGTATTCTTGTTAAAGCAGTCCAAGCTAAAACCGGATGGTTTTTCCTCTGGGAGTCACAGAAGCACTTTGGGTTCCAGTCATTCCAGTGAGCAGTAACTTTGTGATTTTGGACCTGTCTTGAAGTCTGGTCTCTTTATCAGTAAGGTATAAAAGCTAAACTAGATAATCTCTGAATCAATACCTTTTAATTTTAAATTTGTATGTGCCTGCATTCTAACTCCCATTTGTCAGATCCTATGTGTCTTTGGTTTGGTTGCACAGGAGGGAATGCGTGGCCTAGTGAAAGCAGACTGGGCTATTGAATATCAGCTAATATCCTTGTTCTCACCAGTTATCATCTCTTAGTTTACCACTTTCCCCCTGCACCTAGGGATAATGATACCTACTTCACTAGTTTAAAGCAAGAATGAAAAGAGAAGATGTGTGTAAAAATTCCTGGACCCCTGTAGAATCTGAATAATACTCAATTTATTTAACCGTCCTTAGCTTTCCTTGTGATGAACACAGTTAACTTCAAAGTGCCATGTCCTGGTAGTCTTAAGATTGTGGAAAAACAAAACCAGATCTTGTTGTTAGCTGTAGGACTCCTATCTACCATGGTGTCAAGCACACTTAGGTGAGAGGACACACAGTGAGTTTTCCCACCATATTCCTCTGGCTTTCCTGTGTCCAAAATAGAAGATGTCAAGAAGGGCCTTTGGTTAATCCCTGTTTGAGTCAATCACTTTCTGCTTGTTCTCCTGGCTTAGACTATACTCCTAATACCAGCCAGCTGGCTGGAAATCCCTTGTTACTGGGCACAGGGAAAGCCACACATTGAAGGGTCATCTTAAATCTGTCAGTGCTCCCAGGAAAACAACTCAGCTGCGCATGCCTCACTCTCAGTGGGTCAGGAAAGGCACCAAAGGCCACCCCCAGGGAAATTCTGACTGCAGCAGGGATCAAAACCACTGTGGTAGGGATCAAACCACCCACAGCTTGCACACACATATTTGCACCTGCAGTAATATAATGCCACCCAGGTCCTCACCTCGCAGCCGACAGCCACCCGCCTCCAGCTCCAGGTCACACCCGACACCTTCTTTGTATAGGAGCTCAATACTGCGCAGGTTCTCCCTCAGCTCCTCCACCCGGCTGGGCGGCTTTCCGTCTTCCCTGGCGCTTCCAGCCCCTTCGCATCTCCACTGGGCCGAGGTCTTCACCCGGGGTGCTCCCAGAGCCTCCGCCACGACCAGCACATCCTCCCCCGGGGCAGGGCCCAGGAACCCCTCATAGGCAAAGGTCAGCACGGCCTCCCAGGCCCTGGCGGTCACGTCGAGGCTGAGGGGCGGTTGTGGACCTCTGCCGCCCAGCAGCCTGTCCCGGAAGAGGCTGCTAATCGCAGCCAAGATTACCCGATGCACCCCGTATACTCGCCCCTCAACGGACACCTCTTCGTCCAGCAACAACCTCTGCTCCCGAAGCCGCTGTGCCTCCGCGAAAAACTGGCTCGGGTGTTCCTCGCTGCGCAGTCCCTCCGGCTCCGCCGAGTCGTCTTCGTCTTCAGTCTCTTCCTCCTCTTCTTCCTCTAGGGACAAGGCTGGAGATGGAAGGTTCCCCGGGGCCAAAGGCCTGGGGACCGTCTCTTCCAGAGGAAAGGGGGGCAAACCGGGATCCTCATCCGGGGAAGGAGGCCAGGAAGAGGTTTTCCGGTCGGGTAAAGGGAGGCCGAGGAGGTCCTTCTGGGCGGGAAGAGAGACGCTCCCGGGGTCGGAGGGATGATGTGCGGAGTCCGAGACGCTCATGGTTCGGTTGCTGTTTTGCCGCAGGTGAACGGAGGGAAGAGAGGAGAGGTTCAGAGCTGGATCCAGAGAGGCCGGAGGAACCCCTGCCTCCGGCCCGGCAACATGACAGTCCCTCTCCCTACTTCAAACCCCACTCCCCACCCCCAATCCCAAGGCTCGAGCCCCTAGGCTATGCTGCCCAACTCTGGGATTCACCAAGCGCAGCGAAGCATGCAAGGAGCCTGTGTACGGATTCAGTACCCGCAGCGTATCCCACCCGGCTTGCCCCCAGCCCATCCCAATAGTCACCCTCCCGAGAAACCAGCGTTCCTCCTGCCTCTCACTTGAACCTTCTTAGCTTCGGACCGTGTGGCAAAGGGAACTTGCCCCGCAACCGGGTCAATGGCCCCACCCGACTAATTATAGCCCGTGCTGGCGGGCTTGGGGACTGGGCTCCCGGCGCCCGAACTCTGACATCCAATCCCCTGGGGCTCGTCCCGAGATGACCTCCTCCCTTCCACCTGGAGGTCACGTCCTTGCGCTGAGAGAGGCAAATTCAGAAGCCAAGGATGATGCGGGGATGGGGGAGTGAGCCAGGCTATAAAGACTGCGTTCACCGGACGGGTCCGGGGCGGGGAGGGGGAGGTCTGCGCAGACCCGCGAGAGCATGGGACCAGAAAATCGAAGGACGTGTTTGGGGTCAGTTCTAGGGTTTGGCTGTTGGTTTTCCTGTGCACGATAAAGCTGAGATTCTGGAGGGAACAGTACGGACGTGAAATGCACACAAAACCAGGCTGGATCCACCCAGGGCAGAGGCGAAGGGGAGGGAGTCAGGGATACCTACCACCGGTGATCCACCCCGCAGCTTGGGATTTCCTCCCTGTCCAGAAGTGGGGTCAGTGGTGAGAAAGAGAAGCCCAACCCTGTGTGTTCAGAGAGTCAGGGTGAGTCTAATCCTCACCTAGATCCCTGGGATGAGGACCCAACAGTGGAAGGTGGGGTGATCTCTGCTGCTGGGGGGGAACCAATGTTCTGGGGGGCCATGAGCATTTTCACTGGGGTGGGACACCAACAGCTGCTCCCTCTATCCTGGATAACACCTCTTTCTTACTCTGAGACCCCATAAATCTGGGGGTTTGCCACAGTTCTAGGTATCTTTATGGGAAAGAAATTTAGGGAATAGGACAGCAATGCCTCTTCTCTCCCCTCTCCCTGGAAGATAGGATGGGGGTTTGGGGCGTGGCTGCTGGGGTGGATTTGCTGACCAATAAAAAGATTGGTCCAGGTTGACTCAGCCAGGGAGCAAAGCATGATTGTTCCTCACACTGCTGTGACAGGGTGGCTTTCACATCAGGGAGGGGTGAGACCAGACTTGTTCCTCTTTCCTCTCCTCTCTGGTGGCACTATTTCCTATTTCAAGAACCCTGGGTCCAGCACTTGGCGGTTCCATCTGGATCACCTTCGCTTTGGCTAACAAGTCATGGCTATGAACAAGGCAGTTTTCACAGAGATCTTTTCAAACCTGCTCCAGGTAATGTTCATCCCCTTCTTTGATATGCCCTTTTCCCAAATCTGCTGACCACCAGCCTGCACTTTTTGTGACTCCAGCCTGAATCAGGTGGAGGCATCAAATCAGTCAATAAAGTCTCTGCCCTTCTGGGAGCATGGGTGTAGCTACCTAACACAGATCTGGAAAATGAGTTAGTGTTGGTGGGCCTGGTGACCCTGACGGTCCTTCTGTGCTTGGCAATGAGCAGTGTGGAGTGGAGGTCTAAGGCAGTGGCCAGGGAGTCAAGGTGAGGGTAAGAGTAACTGAGGGGATGACTGTAAGAGCTGGACAGATCGGGAAAGGGCCAAATGTGGGGAGATGTGGAAGTGTGTGTGTGTGTGTGTGTGTGTGTGTGTGAGAGAGAGAGAGAGAGAGAGAGAGAGCGTGTAGCTGGCAGAGCAGATTCTCAGGGACCCAACCTGAAACTGGGCAGATTTGCTGGAACAGACTCCATATGCCAACTCTTTCAGGGAAAAATAAGGATATATTCTAGGGATCTGCTAGGATGAGCACTAGACAAGACTACCAGATGAGAAATGCCATTTCCAGCTCCCAGATAGTCACAATCTTGAGATCCACCCTTCTAGTAAGGGAAGGGACACTTTGCGATTTGAGGCAAGAAGGAAAAGGACACCCATTTAGCCAGACTCCTTTATGGGAAGAGGCCGATGGGAAACGGAACTTAAGAGGATGGGAGAAGAGAGTGAGGAGGTGAGAGTTCTTCCTTCCCTTCCACTCACTTCTCCTTTTTTTTTTTTTTTTAAACACCCATGGTATTCCTCCAAACAATCTTCCTGATCCCCCTCTCTTTTAAAAAAATATTTATTTATTTGACATTGAAAGAAAGCACAAGCAGGGGCTATGGGAGGATAGACTCCCCTGCTGGAAGTCAGAGGAGCAGACTCCCCTGCTGGTCCCAGGACCCTGGGTTAAGTAGACGCATAATCAACTGAGCCACCTAGGCCCCCCAGCCCCCCACCCAAATCCTCTCTTTCATCAACTATCTGCTAGAGCATTCCTCCCCACAAACCCCACCTGACCAGCCACTTTCTTCTTTGGGTGCCCAGGTGAGACGACAGGAAGCTGGCTGAGAAATGTATTAAAGGGAATGCACGCCTCAAAATGTCACCTCCCCTCAGAGCAGGGCACCTCATTAGCCCACATCTCCCCAGAAAAGACTCCATGAGTTCTGATGCTGTGTGTCATTTGCAAGTTGGCCATCAGAATACTAAGTCCTATAGGTCCCTGGGCTGACTAATTTACAATCTTGCCTTATTTGTCCCAGCCTAAGTCACTGACAGTAAACTGGATACAGGTGTTATCTTGACTGAATGAAGGGAAGCCGGGAGTTGCCCCCTCCAAAACCCAGTTTTTCTCTGTTCTTTTACATAAATAGCATTTTCTTAGAAAATATGGTTCCACAGTGGTGAGGTCCAGAGGGCAGTTTCTTTGGCATGTTCTCTGTCTTTTTCTCTTTGGCCACTGGGGTACTCTCCAGCATCTCTGGAGACCTCAAGGTGAGAACCACACCAAGGTATGGAGCATACTCACCATCTACCCCTTCTCTCACCACTGTTGTTTCCAGGACCCTGTGACAGCTATCTTTGCCATCATGTGGACACACTTTCCTACCTGGGGATCTCTGCCACAAGCAGTAAGGCCCTCCGCTCCAGCCTTCTGGACAGAATGACCTGGAGCCCTGCTTTCTGCCTCTGAGGGCTGAGGGTATAAGTGATGAAATGAGCAAGAGACTTCATGAATCACATTAAAAGTAGTTTATGTGCAGGTAGCCCCTCACTTTCCTTCACCATTTCTTCCCATCCCTCATTTCACTAAAAAATTGTGTAGTGGTCTTTGATTATCAAATTTGGTATTCCCGGGGCATCTGGGTAGCTCAGTCGGTTGATTGTCTGCCTTCAGCTTGGGTCTTGATCCCAGGCTTCTGGGATCAAGCCCTTTGTGGGACTCCCTGCTCAGCGGAGAGCCTGCTTCTCCCTCTACCCACCCCCCTCCTTGTATGCTCTCTCCCTCTCTCTCAAATAAATATATAAAAAAAAATTTTTTTTTAAAGAAAATAAAATTTGGTATTCTCCCCACCCCAGCACCTTCAAATAAACTTCCACTCCCCCTTTTGGCACTGATGATACCTAGATAGTCCTACTGCTCTGTGATGTGGTTCTCTCCCCACAAAGGAATGTCTGTTCCCAGGCTCATTTCCAGGCTCCTGTATGACTGGAGAAGCTCCAGGAAATAGGACCGATGTGGGTGTGCGGATGGGAGCTGCCTGGGGCCAGAATACCAGTATGGCTAGGATTTCCAGTTAGGCAGAGCAAGGGTCCTGCCTGTATGCGCTCTCTAATCACCACCAGGTGAGTGAACCTAAGGAGAAGATGAGAGAGAGAAACTTTATTTAGTCCATTGCCTGCCAGAGTAGATGCTCAAAAACCAAGAATGACCTAAGGGGATTTATGTGAGCGGGGTAAAACCTTCAAAGATAGTATAAAATTTAGTATGTCCAGCAACTTCTGGGAAAGCTAGGTGAAGATATGAAGGGAATGCACTGCATTTGCAATGCACTGATTTCTGCCTCTGCCTGCCCTTCTCCTCAGGCATGAGCATGGATGGTGTCTGTCTCTGTCCCCCTCATGACTGCACATAATCTTCAATGCTCTTCTGTCCTCTGCCCTGTCCTGCTTTGTTTCAACCCCTGAAGTCTTCCAGGTTAGTTGTTATCTTACCAAGAATCTTGGCGGAAAAAGGAGAAAATGTAGGTAGAGTCTAGGGCCATCCTAAGAGCATAATTTTTGGAGGATGAGGAGTACAAGAGGGCTCCATCTCAGCAACCAGTAGTTAGATGACAGTGTAGGGAGGTGGAGATGATTGTGGTTGGCCGGTGTTTAAGAGATGTCCAAGCTCGTATAGAAAAATTCAATGTCTGTATATCAAGGCAAAGTTTAGGGAGAATAACTCTCTTCCATCTGCTTCCCATCTTCCCATCCCTCATTTACCAGGTGTCTCACTGCACTCTAATCCCATCCTTTCTTCCCCTTAAGACCCCTAAGCTCCCTCAACTCTTTCTTCTTTGCTCACTCCCTCCTACCTCTCGAGAGAAGGGAGCAATCATTCTCCCTCTTCCTGGGACTGTTCCCCAGTGATTGCCGTGCCCTCTTAGAGTAGCTCTGCCAGAATAAACTATACCCAATCATCAGCTTTTTGGGAAAGGCTAGGGCAGGACCCATGAACTATGTGAGGCATCTGTTCACATTCCTTATTGCTGTATTTATTCTTATTGGTGAGTACTCCTCCCCCACCCCCACCCGGGCCTTCATTAATCACCTTTCCTGGGGCACCTGGGTGGCTCAGTGGGTTAAAGCCTCTGCCTTCAGCTCAGGTCATGATCCCAGGGTCCTGGGATTGAGCCCCACATCAGGCTCTCTGCTTAGCAGAGAGCCTGCTTCCTCCCCTCTCTCTCTCTGCCTGCCTCTCTGCCTACTTGTGATCTCTATCTCTCTGTCAAATAAATAAATAAATAAATTCTTTTAAAAAATAAATCACCTTTCCCCTCCTGCCCCTCACTGCCCTACCTCTGACTTTTAGGGCTTGGCCCTGACACGCCTCTTTTCTTTATCTCTAGTCCTGAAAGTGGAAAAAAGCATCTGCTAACTCGGTGGTGGTGTGCATGGAAGTTGGGGTGACAAGTAGGGAACAGAGTGTGAGGGAAGGAAGCCAGAATTTGCTGTCCTTGTCTCTCTAAACCTCAAATCCATGATTCATTTGCAGACTGACCTCCTGACCTTTCATCTCTCCCAAAACCGATCTGAACATCACCCTCATCATCTCCAACTTTTCTTCTGCTCCTATGTCCTTGTCAACTTTGTCTCCACGCCTCCCTTAGGTGGTTGCCTGGTTAGTATGGGCACTTGTTATCACAGGGTCAGGCCCTGGGTTAGGAGGACCCGGGAGAGTTGGAGGAGCATCCCTGGGGTACAAGAGTGGGTGGCACTGAGGTTTGGACAAAGGATAGGTGGCATTTACTCTCCCCTGAAATCTGGTGCCCTTCCATCCCTGGCTCTCCCTCCTGGGTTCTGCTTCGCCTGCTCATGTTCCTTCTCACTTGGTGGGCAGTACTCATTGCTATGTTGCTTATCCTTCTGCTCCTGCTCTATACATTCTACAAGAAACCTGGTAAGTCAGCAGGCTGGTAAGGGGATGAGGAAGTGAGATACAGCAAAAGGTTGACACCCATAAGAAATCCAGAACTACCAACAGTAACTCATTTCCTCTCCTGCCTGAGAAACGAGGCCCCACCTCTAGTCATTCTGCAACACATCTTCCTCAGCAGATGTGAACTGAAGCTCTTCGATCCAGGTGGGCACCTATCACATGGCTCTGTCCTATTCAGTAAGCTTGAACAGGGTGCAGGACCATGTCAAGAACTTCTGGTGAGCGAGTCTCTAGACCAGGGGTTGAACACTGGTGGCCTCTGGACTGAAGCTTACCTGTACAAGTTTAGTTCAGATCATACAGAATTTACAATTTTTAAAACTAATTGCCAATATTTAACATGCATCCGGTAGTTTGGGGCCTCCATCCCATGGGACACACTCAGCTGGAGCCAAGTAGTTGCTGCCCAAAGGACAGGGCAGGTATTCCTATGTTTGTCACAGTTCTCACCTGGTCCACTTTAGTCTTTGCTATTATATGTCTGAATCTTACAGGCTTTTGAGTTTCCAATTGCTGCTCTAGCCATAAAAGGAAACCAGCTTTCCCAAATCCAGGAGGGGCAGGGTAGACAGAGTAGGCCTCCTTGAGGAAGGATGCTCCCTGGCAAAGCAAACACCACAGGAATCAGGGTTCCCAGCTTCCTTCATTGCGCTGTGAGATGGAGAAGCCTAATATTTTTGGTTTCTCCCTAAAATCCTTTCTAAAATCCCCCAGTGGGTGGGGAGGAGCTGATCTCTGTTCCTTGCTGAATCTGGGGTTTCTTTTTTCTGCAGCTGAAAACCTTTTGAAGACATCGTGGCCTTATACCAGAGAAGCAGAAGCAGAAGAACCACGATGGGGGAATCCTGAAACGTACTTCTTTCAATATTCCTGTTCTTTCAGGCCACACCTCTGAGCAGGACTTACAGGTGAATCAGAGTAGGTATACAGCAACAGGGCCAGCAAGTAGGGAAACCGTCTGAGAGTAGGAACTGACCACGGTGCTCACCTGTCCTCTGCTTTCTTCCTAATTGTGTAGTCTGAGTGGCATGTATCTTCAGGAAGTCCTACAATAGTCCCAGGATGCAGCCCTCATAGTCATGAGTTTGGCGAAATTCCAAACCACAGAACAAAGACCCCCAGGGGTAGAGTTAGTCTCAAGGCTGGGTGAGCTGAGGAACAGGTTCCCTTTCTCACACTGCCTTCTATAACAGGAGCCTACCTCTGATCCTTTAGTCAGCCTGCCCTGGGGCCCTATATATGGCTCAGTTTGATGCTGTCCAGGGGCCTGACAATCCCCCAGTGTCTTCACTTGTGGAAATCAGCAGCACACACTGACCCTGTACTGCCAGTAAGAGACTCGGGAGAGACTGAGCTAGGAGAAGTCCACAATTTGGGACTCAAGGAGCCATGATTTTAGTCTCTTGGTTTTACAAACTGTGAGGCTATCTTAAGAAGCCTCAGCCAAGAGCCCAAGCTCCCTAAAGAAGTCTCCTACTAAGCAGAACCAGCTGGGTCAATAGGGCTAAAAAAGGTCCCCCTCTGAGATCTATTCCATCCCACAATATTAATAAAAACTTACAATACCCGAGGCTAATATGCATGATTCCCATTTACCAAATTAACTCCCCACACCTAGAGAGACAGAGATCATTCTTGTTCTCAAATATATTCATGGAGAGGAATTTACCTTTCTACCTGTATCCCAAACACTCTGTCTTCCACCTCAAAATTTCTGATTATAAATGTCCATGTCTCAGTGTATTTTCAACCCATTTATGGGTCGCTCCTTGTCAATGAAAAAAAGTGTTTATCAGCACTTTCTACTTAGTATGTAACCAGAAACTTACTCTTTTCCCAAGTGCATATAATCCCAATTTGTTTTATCTTTTGGCCCAAGTCTTACTTGATAGTCTTTGATTATCTCTGGTTTACCTCCACATCAACTTACTCATTCATTCAGTAAATGCTAACTGAATGCCCCCCTATTCTAAGTACTGGGAGATTACACGGCAATGAATAAAACAAGATAAAAATCCCTTCATCTCATGGAGTTCCTATCCTAATGGGAAGAGTCAAACAACAAACACAGATAAAACTATTAGATTAGGGGCGCCTGGGAGGCTCAATGGGTTAAGCCTCTGCCTTTAGCTCAGGCCATGGTCTCAGGGTGCTGGGATTGAGCCCCGCATGGGCTCTCTGCTCAGCGGGGAGCCTGCTTCCCTCTCTCTCTCTGCCTGCCTCTCTGCCTACTTGTGATGTCTGTCAAATAAATAAATAAAATCTTTAAAAAAAACCTATTAGACTAGAAGGTGATAAGTGCTATGAAGAGAAATAAAACAGGGAAGAGGGCTAAAAAGTGCTGGAGGAGTTAATTTTAAGTAGGATTGTCAGAAAGTCCTCACTAAAGAAAGAAAAAACATAGAGCAAAGACATAAAGATTTTGAGACTAATGGAACAAGCTCTAGCTTAGGAAGAGCTCTCGAGCAGAGGGAGCAACAAGAATGAAGACCCTGAGGGCACGTGCACCTGAACATTTATAGCAGCCATGTCCACAATAGCCAAACTATGGAAAAAACCTAGATGTCCATCAACAGATGAATGGATAAAGAAGATGTGATATATATACACAATGGAATACTATGCAGCCATCAAAAGAAATGAACTCTTAGCATTTGCAACAATGTGGATGAACTAGAGGGTATTATGCTGAGTGAAATAAGTCAATCAGAGAAAGACAATTATTTTTTTTAACAACTTTTATTTTTAAGATTTTATTTATTTATTTGACAGACAGAGATCACAAGTAGGCAGAGAGGCAGGCAGAGGAGGAGGAAGCAGGCTCCCTGCTGAGCAGAGAGCCCAATTTGGGGCTCAATCCCAGGACCCTGGGATCATGACCTGAGCCGAAGGCAGAGGCTTTAACCCACTGAGCCACCCAGGCGCCCCGAGAAAGACAATTATCTTATGATCTCCCTGATATGAGGAATTTGCGAGGCAAAGTGGGGGGTTTAGGGGTAGAGAAGGAAAAAATGAAACAAGATGGGATCAGGAGGGAGACAAACCATGAGACTCACAAAACAAACTGAGGGTTTGCAGGGTGGGTGGGGAGGGTGGTATGGAGAGGGTGGTTGGGTTATGGACACTGGGGAGGGTATGTGCCATGGTGAGTGCTGTGAGTGAAATGTGTAAGCCTGACGATTCACAGACCTGTACCCCTGGGGCAAATAATACAGTATATGTTAATTTAAAAAAAAAATGAAGACCCTTGAGGGGCTGGCAGATCTTCAGTGTTTAAGGAAAAACAAAAAGGCCACTGTTGCTGGAACAGAATGAACAAGGTGAATAGCAGGAAATGAGGTCAAAGTAGTAAGTGGAGAGATGCAGGGCAGATCATGGAAGGTCTCACAGACCTTTGAAGGACTCTAGCTTTTACTGCAGTACAGGAAGACACAGGGGGTTTTGAGCAGCAGAGTAACAGAATCTGGCTTCTATGCTAATACCATTCACTGTGGCTGCTGTGTTGAAAATGGGAGTTTAAGTGGACAGTGGTAGAAGCAGATACACCAGCTACTGCCATATCGGAGACAGAGAATTCTGGCTTGGTCTTGGGTGGGAGCAGTGGAAGTAAGAAGAAACAGGATTCTGGATATATTCAGAAGGTAAAGTCAGTGTGATTTGATGAATTGGAGGAGATGAAAAACAGGTGCCAAATAACACCAGGGCACTTTGACATGAACTAGAAGGATGGGGGTGTCAAAGTCAGCAGCATGAAGATGAGAAGGAAAAAAGTTCGGTTTTGTGTATGTTAAATTTGAGGTATCTATCAGGCATCCAAGTTGAAATGCCAATTGGCAGCTAAATATTCAGAACAGAAGTTCAGGTTGGGGCTAAAAAACTGGGAGTCACCCACATTGAAACGGTTTTAATGTAGAAGACTGGACAAAATCACCGAAGGTATGTGTGTACAGAAGCAGTCCAAGGACTGAACCCTAGAGTTACTAGCTTGTGAAAATGAGGAGAAACCATCAAAGGAGACAAAGAAAGAACAGTCAGTAAACTAGGAGGCAAACCAGAGAATGTGTCCTAAAGCCAAGTAAAGAAAATGTTTCAAAGAGGGAGTGTCAAAAGCTGCTGATAGCCTACATGGGATGAAGCTGAATATGCCATTAAAGTTAGCTCTGTGAAGTCACTGGTGACCATAAGAACAGCCATCGGTGGGGACGCCTGGGTGGCTCAGATCATGATCTCTGGTTCCTGGGATCAAGCCCCTGCTCAGCAGGGAGTCTGCTTCTCCTTCTCCCTCTGCCCCTCCCCCTACTCAAGTACACACGTGTGCTCGCTCGCTCTCTCTCCCTCCCTCGCAAATAAATACAATCTTATAAAAAAACAAAAACAAAAGACGGCCTTGGTGGAGTGGGCTTCTTCATAGGGAGTTGGTTGTGAGGAACTGGAAACAACTCTTTTTAAGATGTTTTGCTATAAAATGGAGCAGAAAAATGGGAAGCAACTGAAAGGGGAAAATGGGTGCAAGAGGCAATCATGTGTTTTCAGATGAGGAAAATGAAAGCATAACTGTGTGCTGAGAGGAAGTTCTAGGAAAGAAAGGGAAATACGGACTCTACAGAAAAAGAGAGAGAACTAAGAGATGTCCTGAAAGGCTAGAGGATGGGATGGACCATCGAAGTAGTTGGACAGAAGCATGGACAGTTCATTTCAGCATGGATTCTCAACCTTGACACCAATGACATTTTAGCCTAGGGAATTCTTTGTGTGAGGAGCTGTTCTGTACATTGCAGGGTATTTTGCACCATCCCTGGTCTCTACCCAGTAGCCCTGTCTCCCAGTTGTGACAACCAAGGTCCTCTGGGGAGCAAAATCAATCCCAACTGAGTATATAGTAACAAGTATTTTTTTTTTTTAAGATTTTATTTATTTATTTGACAGACAGAGATCACAAGTAGGCAGAGGCAGGCAGAGAAAGAGGGGGGAAGCAGGCTCACCGCCGAGCAGGGAGCCCGATGCGGGGTTCGATCCCAGGACCCTGGGATCGTGACTTTAGCCAAAAGCAGAGGCTTTAACCCACTGAGCCACCCAGGCATCCCTATAGTAACAGGTATTAACAATATACTGTTAATACAGAAACAGAAGGGAAAGCAGAGTACATTGGAATAAATACTGGAAGGTGGTTGGATGTAGTGGTGGGAGCTCATGAATGTTGATTGTTTCTATCTTCTCACTAAAATAGGAGCCAAAGAGTGAAAATCAGGGGAGACACAGATTTGAGGGGCCAGAAGGTATAAAATGGTTACTGGAAAGGAGGCAAGTGAAAGGACTAGGGCATACTGTGAGGTGGCCTAAGTTTCAGGATGATGCATTTAAAGCAAGACAAGTTAGCCTGGCTGTTTTTCACTAGCCCTTTCAGCTGCATGGCTCTAGGAATCTAGTATGTGAAGAGTTGAAGTGTGACAAAAGCAAGAAAGGCAAGAGAGGCGAGGCATTTGTAGTGAAGTGCTCATAACTGGAGTTCAGCGGGAGGGGAATGAAGACACGTAGGGGATGAGGTCAGTGGAAAGGAAAAATCAAAAGATTGCAGGGCCTGGTAAAGAGATGAATTGTTAGAATCAGTGCACTAAAGGAAATGAGCTGAGAAGACAGGAGGGATGTCTGAGATTGAGATATGGTGGGGCTATAGGTCTAGACTAGGACCAAGGGAATGAGTGGTTATAGGAGGGGCAGGGGGACAAGATCACGGGAGGAGTACAGAGCTGAGACCAGAGCATTAGAAGGATGATCCACGCAGGTACTAAAATCGAGATCTGGGTTTGTTTGTTTGTTTGTTTTTTGAAAGATTTTATGTATTTATTTGAGAGAGAGGGAGAGCACGAGTGAGGGGGAGGGACAGAAGAAGAGGGAGAAGCAAACTTCCCACTGAGCAGGGAGCCCAGCTCGGGACTCCATCCCAGGACCCTGGGATCATAACCTGAGCTGAAGGCACATGCTTAACCAACTGAGCCACCCAGGCACACCTAAAATCAAGATTTAACAGGAGCAGCTGTGGCATGGTATAGTCTAATAAATGACATGTGTTTCAAAGCTAAGGTGTGGTAGGGATGAGAGGGAACAGACAACACAGAATGAGGAAAAATGAGGACACCCCCACCCCCACCTCCAGGGCCAGTGGTATAAAGGATGTGAGGGAGAGAAAACAGCACCACTAGAGGCGGTAGGAGAAGCAGAGTCCTCAGGAGAAACCAGGGCTCTGAGCAGGAATGTAAAGAGAACGTTCAGAAGAGAGCTTGAGGATATAGGCAATTTTACGAATAACCAGCTATTAGTTCCAAAGAGCACAAAAGAATTTCAGGAGAAACAAAAAAAGGGGTAGAGAGTAATGGTTATTAGAGTGCAGAGCTGGAGGTGCCTTGGTAGTCTGGGACTTCTCATGGTGACTAACAAACAAGATAAAGCCCCCGATGACATTAGTTCTGGCAGCTGGGGCGGGGAGGGAGGGATCCAGGGCACCTCTACAGGCCTGCCCCTGGAAGTGTATGGAGGAGTTATGCAGAAGTAAGTGGACAAAGGAGAAACAGTTTTGCTCTTTAGTTACAAATTAGTACAAAATGAGACCTGGCCCCTGGCTATTTTGAGGCAAGTCCTGAGAACCTACCTCAAAGAATTTATACGAGATGACAAACACAAAGCAGTCGGCATGAAGCAGGACACTAAAATAGTATTAGTAATGATAATATTATTATTAAGAGGATGTTAGAAGAGCACCTAAGATGGCTCTCCATCTTAACTTCAAAGCAGCAGCCCTGAACAGTTGGCCAAGGCTCTGCTCTGACCCTTACCTCCTTACCCACTCACCCCACCAACAAGAATTTATCCAGTGCCAACCCTGTGTCATTCTTGATTAACACAAGCCAATTACCAACATACAAAACCAAAAATAGTTTATTGCTGAGTCAACCTGAGGTTCAAATGATGGGAGACAGGAGCCCATAGCCTTGCCAGGACACTCAGGTCAGGACAGAGATTAAGGCCCAAGTTCCCGTAGGCTCCACTTAGGGAACTACCTACTCTGATCCTGTTAACCTTGTTAGTCCCTCCAGGTCACTTCTACTTCATCTGTCCGATACCTGTGGAAAAAAAAACACACACACAGAAAACCTGGTGGACGGATATCCCTTAGAAGTTTCCATTCCTCTCTACCCTCATGATTCTGGACCCTCTTCCCTGCTGATTTTTGCCTACCTCCCATATAACCCTATTTACCCCTGCCAGGAGGATACACACCTCTGTGTGATCCCAGAATCACTAAGGGGGGTCCTGTGTCCTGCCCGAAACATCTCCCAGCCAGCCTGGGCTATCATGGCTCCATTGTCAATGCAGAATCTGGGAAGAAAAAAGATATGAAATTCGGGATTCAAGGGTGAAGAATCATAGTAATTGGAGAAAAAAAGAAAAAGTCAAGAAAGGGAAAGGGCCTTTACCTCTCATCTGTGGCAAAAAGCCGGGCTCCACGTTCCTGGCACATAGTCTCCATCATTTCCTGTAGCCTCAAATTACCTATGAGGAGGTAGGGGGTAGGTAGCCCTTTCTGCATGGTCCAGCTGTACACTTCATGTGTGTTTACTTACAATTATGAAGTAGAGGTTTGGGGGCAAGCTAGGAAGCAGAAACTTCTAATTTTCCCAAACCCTTAAGAGATTTAGACTAGCAGGAGGAAGACACCAATGTCCAAGAACAGGAAAGAGGCGCACAGTTCAATGATACATACACCCCACACCTCCCACGATGAGGGCCTCCTGGGAGCCACAATGTGCCATGGCTCGCTCTGTGATCTCTACCAGCATTGCAAACACGGTTTCCTGTGGGGAACAGATAAGGTGAGAACACCAGAGGGGATCCCGGTTCTGTTCTACTACGTAAAAGCTCCTCCAGACCCAACTGGGTCTCTCCCAGCATTTTACCCATTACCTGCAGAGAGAAACATAAATCCTCAGGAGTACACTCGCCTGTGGCCAGCATCCGCTGGGCTACATCCTATAATTAAAGAAGAAAATAAATAAATAAATAAATGAAGTATGGTTTGGGGATGACATGAGAGCAAAAATTAATGCGCCTGGAGGATCACTGTGTCTCACTACAATTCCACTTACCAGCATGTCTACACCACACTTTGCCTTTCACTGGCACTGAGCTATGGAACGGGCAGCATTTATTCGGGATTCAATAATCACAAATGTCTGCCCTGGCACCCCCAGCCCTCCCAATCCCTTACTCGGCTTAACTTTCTCCCTAATGCTTATCATTATCTGACCCTTTTTATTGTGTTATTATCTCCCGCCCCCACTTGTTTCTTTGTCACTACCACCCCCCAATAGAATGTTTAAGTGCCAAGTAGAAAGAGATTTTTATTTTGCTCTATGCTATACTGCTATTGCCTGGAACAGTGCCTGGCACACAGAGGTTTAATAAATATTTGCTTAATGAATTTAGTCAGCATCATTAATACAGACCAGAACTACGCTACAGACAGGAAATACAATGGTGAGCAAAACAGATATGCCTCATTAAAAAGCATGGCAGTGCTCTCTCCTCACCTGTCCCACACTCACCTCAATGAAAGACAGTATTCCCGAGAATGAAACGTCCATCCCCTTCACAGTATATGGCAGCTCAACTAGCTTCTTGCCTCTGTGTAGGAGTGAGTGTATGAGGCACGAAGCCTTTAGTCAGCTGGCTGCTCACCCTCCAAAGTGCTCCCAAACCTCGTTACTGTATGTACAGGGAAATCCCGGAAGACCCACCAGTCAGCCTTCTCCCTGTATGTACCCTTACCGCTTTGCCATCTGTTCAATATTGTAGCCTGGACTTGGGTCATTGGAAATCTAGCAGAAGGAAAAAGAGGATGGAATCGGATATTCAGAAAGCATAAGAAACTAATTCACTATTTCCTACTTCCATTTCCATGGCTCCCCAGAAATTTATCCATACCTTATGTTTTCTCTAGCCCCAGTGGCTTACCTTCAGCACTCGAGCAAAACGATCCAGACAATTACCCACAGCAATATCGATGGTTTCCCCAAAGATGCGGTAACGACGTTCTGAATATGCAATCACCTAAGGGTGATGAGGATGTCCATGAAACCTCAAGTCTGTAAAGAGGAGTATTTGGCTTTGGGGAAGAACATAGAAGAGGATCAACATGGCTGCTGCAGCTTCCAATAAAAAATGGAACAAAAGAACTCACCCAAACCCTGAATAGGTACTTTCTCATAGCTCTTATCTCAGAAGTTTATATGTACCCTGAGGATTCCCAGAGCAGATTCCTAACCTACAGAAGGCAGCCTAGGTCAGGGTAGAAACAATTCTCATTTCAAATACATTTTTCTAGCTTGGAGGTTCCTAATACATCCTTTAAATGCAGTCTTGACACTATGAACTAAACAGGCTTTCCGGCTTGGAGGCATGGAACCAGAGTCCTTCTAGACTATTCTACCAGGGCAGTATTATTTGGAAACAACACAAGAGGCAGAGTTGAAAACCTCCAAAAATCCTATATTGGATCACACTAATAACACACCCAACTCAGCATGGCAATCAACTTATGTTCATTCTTCACATATGACTAGCTTCTACCAGAGAATATTTACCACCCACTGACACATATACTTCTGACATTCAGTGTTTCCTTAAGACCATAAGAAGTCCTTTTCCCTTTCTGGTGCTGCTGAGGATTTCCTTCCATTCTGATATAGACTGTAAGCCGCTGTTAAAAGGCTGGGCACAAAAGGGAAAGGGAAAAAAAAAAATCCTGCCTTTCTACTTCTGCTGTCTACTTCTCTACCCAATCATCTTCCCTGTTTTCCCACCTTAACAGGTTTCAAGGGGAAGAAGAGAAAATCATCACTGCTTCTCTTCAGTAACTCTTGCAAGCTTCCGTTGCTACTGTGCATACCCCAAGTCACTAATTCTGTATGCCATCCTTCGGGCCCCTGTCAGTTATACGTCCTCTACCTATAAAAGTTCCCACATCATTTTTATAGGAATATGTGCTTCATCCTAAATAACTATGTCACAAAATGAAGTTTTAAGCCTTTCATTAGCTGGGGACGATGACTTTTTCTGAAAATAACCCTGTCAGGTGTTCCGTGGGAAAGAAAGACTAGAGTTCTCCAATCACAACCAAAAAAGGTCTTGTATGGTACTCCAAACAACTCTGGCTTCACCTATGAACTTAAAATGCCTTCTACCACTTATAAAATGTTTTTTAAATTATTTCTATTTTCACACTCTTAGATTAATAACTTCTATTTACTACCAGTAATGTAAAACAAAACATGAAATTATTGTGAAGAAACAAATCACATAGTGCCCCTTAGTTTTAATTGCTAAGATACAGAGAAAAAATAAGCTTCAGATTAACAAAAGAAAGAACCCTTTCATTATTTTGAAGGCTTCAATCTTTACTATTCTTTTTTTTCTAAATTGGGAATTTCTTATCTTTATAACCACATATATAAAAACCATATAAGGGGCGCCTGGGTGTCTCAGTCACTAAAGCTTCCGCTTTCCACTCAGGTCATGATCCCAAGGTCCATGGATCAAGCCCCGCACTGAGCTCCCTGTTCAGGGGGAAGTCATCGGCTTCTCCCTCTCCCCTGCTCATGCTCTCTCTCTCCGTCTCTCTAATAAATGAGTACAATCTTTTAAATAAATACATACATACATAAATAAATGCCATCCAATATCTTGATCATCCTGCCCAAATCTGCAATACTGCAAACTTTCTTGTGGGTTTTCTAGGGCATAACATTTTAGATTCAGATGAGCCCAGCTTTGTTCTCGCAGGTGCCACACTGAGTACATGAAAGTTGCTGGTACAGTGCCTTAGAAATTACGAGGGAACGATGGAGTACTCCAAATACCTGTGTGTTTCCTCCACTGACATACAGCACAGTTGGGCTGGTGGCTCCGGTGATAAGGCGGCCCATCTCAATGTGGCCTATACAGTGGTTCACGCCCAGCAATGGCTTATTCCACAGCTGGGCCACAGTGCGGGCCACAACAGCCACAGAAACCAGTGGGGCACCCATGCCAGGGCCTAGGGGGACAGAAATGGGAGTCAGAATCCTATGGACACTGGGGAAAACAGAGCTGGGGAAAGTAAGGGATGCAAGAGGTGAGGTAGGGGTAGTGGTGATAGGAAAGGAGAGCAGCGGGCTATTCTAACCTAGCCAGGCTCCAGGTATATTCTTCCATTGTCAACCACTATCCCAGCTATACCTTTGGTGTAGGCAATGCAATCAATATCCTGGGAGGTTAATCCAGCCTCTGTCAGTGCCTCCTGTAGCAGGTCCAGGATAACAGCTCGGTGATGCCTAGCAGTATCACCCGGAAGGAATCCTAGGAGATGGACACAGGTCAGAGATCACAGGGTTTTTCTAGAGCAAAGGCAGGTAGACTTGCCTATGGTTTTGCCATAGATTCCCTGATCCAAATTGCAATTCTCTACAATTCCTGAATAAACCCATTTTACTGGCAGAGAAATTGACTGGTTTTTTTTGTTTTGTTTTGCTTTGTTTTTAACATTTACACAGTGCAGGAAGAGTCCCTTTCACTCTCCTCAAGCATCTTGTCTTCCAGGTTTTCAGATACACTCTTTCTAGCCTGTTCAGCAAGGCTGACCAGCTCTCCAGAAATGCCCTTCTTCATACCCAACTCCTACCCAGCCTTCAGGACTCAATTCAAGTGAAAGCTACCTTTCACTTCACCCTTTGGTGATCTTCTCTGTGACCCTACAAACCCCATGCACGATCACATCTTTATACTCTACACACCACATATAACAATTAGAGCATTATAATTATTTGTAGTTTCCCCAGTTTAACCATGAGCATCATAAAGCACTGGCTATTTATCTTTGTAAGCCTGGTGCCAAAATGCCTAAAGGAGTGACTACTAAACACAAGATATATATTTTCTAACAAGTAACCCATCACAACATCACCATTTCAGGGAGGCTTTGCAGGTATATGCAAGTCAATTGCCTTCTCCTTTATATGCAGAAGTTTTAAGGGATGGTGGATAAAATACAATGTAAGAGGGGCGCCTGGGTGGCTTCAGGCAACTGCTCAGGTCATGGCTCAGGTCATGATCCTGAGTCCCGGAATGAGTCCCACATAGGGCTCCCAGCTCTGCGGGGAGTCTGTTTCTCACTCTGACCTTCTCTCCTCTCATGCTCTCTCTCACTTTCTCTCTCTCACATAAATAAATAAAATCTTAAAAAAAATACAACATAATAACTTAGAAATAACATTTGTTAGGTGAGTTGTAATACGTTTAGTAATTTCACTTATTTCTCAATATCTGCAATAATGCAGACATTATTATTTCCATTTAAAGAGTCAGGAACATAAGCCCCAAACCAAATACTGAACACAAATATTACTGTTCCTGTCTAACACCCAAGGTGGAAGTCTCTACACTCCTTCTCATTCTAGATAATTCTGATTGCATCTGTTACACTGTTCATCATACTGTAAAGTTTTGTTCTTACGTCCGACTCCATAGCGGTTCCTAATATCTACTCTTATATCCAGCACCCAGCTGACGATTAGTATATAAAAAGCACTCAATAAACGCAAAGGAAACCCAGAAAATACAGGTCCAAGTGCCTGTGACTCTTCTAACTATCAGCCTGTCATGTTCATACTGTCACATAGTCTCAGAGATTCGGAGCAAAAACCTCTACAAGCGGACAATGCGCCCCACGCCCTACTTTGCTAGCTAGTGCTTAGACAGATGGAAGGTGCTGCGGTGCCGAGGAGCGCGCGGCGAACTCCAGTTCCCCACACACGCACCTGTGCCCGGAGGCGTGACGTAAGTCCGCCGCGGGTTCGCCAGCACCACGCCATCCCGGACCACTCCCACGCCAATCTTGTTTGCGCTGCCTTCAAACCCCAGCACCGCCGGCATGGCGGAGACTGAGAGAAAACGCCGGCAGGGCTGGCTACCCCAGCAGCCGCAGAACCCTCACCAGGCCGCGCCGGGCCGCGGATTCCGGAGCGCGCAGGAAGACTCAAACGCCAGGTGCCAGGCAGAGGCGCGCACCGAGACAGGCGCCAAAGGGCTCCACGGCTCGCACGCCCGCGCCAGCCCCACCCGCTTCGTCCCGGCGACCCATCAAGGCCCCTTCAAGGACCTGTCCTCCTAACTGCCAGAGACGCTGAGCCGGCATCTGCTCCTTACATTCCTAGCCATTCCTTTACTTCTCTCCCGTGGTCCAGCCCAGACACCTCCACTGATTTTTTTTCCCCCTCTTGCCCAGCACTGGGAGTCTTCGGTCGGGGTGGTAAAACGAGTCGTGCATCTGGCACACTATAAACAGCCCAAGAATGAAAGGCTGGGGCCTTCAGTCCCTTGGAGACTTGGAGGCGGGGAGCGGGAAAGGCCGAGCCTCTGTGTCACATGGTCCCAGACGACCAGTCACACGCATTCCTCTGCCTGAGGCGGTGCACCCCAGGTCACGTGACCACTCCCCTTACCCACGTGGGGGCACAGCGTGCAAGACTCTTTGTGCTCGGCTAAGGAGGAGCCAGGCTGGGATCGGAGCAGGTCAGATACTGGGTTGCTCTTGTTTGCCCAGCAGAGGGGCTTCCTGGACGTCTGATCCGCAAGCCTAAGCCAGAACCCTGAATTAAGGCCCTCGATTGGCCGGAGGGCGGATCTCGCGAGGACGGCACAAGGCACCCTGAAATGATCTAGCCTTGTGGGTGAGGGGCTGAAGGGCCTGTGGTGCATGGAGGCGGGGAAAGGATTCAGAGATAAAATGGTTTGAGAGGCGGTACTTAGTGCGGGGGCGCCCGAGGGAGGAGTCTTTTCCCAAGCCTTAGCTGACTTCACGATCTCTTCTTGTCTGCAGGGAACACGGTAAAAATACTGCTTCGGTGGGCGACGTGGTACTGGTTCAGAAAAGCTTTCGTTACAGTGATGCCGAAGCGTGGGAAAAAAGGAGCCGTGGTAGAAGACGGGGAAGAACCCAAGATTGGTAAGAAAACGAAATGAGCCCCTATCCCTAGAGGCTGCCGTGGGGGTTTCTGATTCCTTCAGTGAACGGAAGTGGGAACGTACTCGGTGTGTTCTTGCAGATTGTAAAGAAGTCGTAACAGCTCTCCTTGGGTCTATAGTAAAGCGGATCAAAGTTGCTTTTTGTCAACTTTTTATCATTGTGTATTACTTATTTTGTAGAGCCAGAAGCCAAGAAGAGTAAGGCGGGAACAAAGAAAAACGAAAAAGAGGCAGGAGAGGGGCCAGTCCTGTATGAGGACCCCCCAGATCAGAAAACCTCGCCCAATGGTAAATCGGCCACCCTCAAGATCTGCTCCTGGAATGTGGATGGGCTTCGAGCCTGGATTAAGAAGAAAGGTTTAGATGTGAGTGGAATTCAGGGAGGGGGAAGGAACATTCTTTCGTATTGAACGATCTTGGGATTTAATCACCTTAACATTTTAGTCCCAACGTGTAGGTTTTATTTTCCCTTTGTGTGTAGATTTTTTTTGGTGAGTTAAAAGGAGGAGCTTCACCAAGTTATAGAACTACTGTATTTCTGAGAAATGTCCAATTTTTCAACTCCATTGCTATTGTTTAATGTATGGCTTCATCTCTTCACCATGCACCTTGTTTTTGGACTTGCTTCATTTCATCTCCAGTAGGTCTTCCATTTAAATTATTTAAATTATGGTTCATTTGGGGTGTCGTGAATTGGAGCCCCACCTGTGGCCTGGAGTTTACATTTTAAAAATAACTGCTTAAAAATCTTAACGTGGCTATCCACTGCCTGTGAAAGAAATAGTCTCTTCAGCATTGCATGTAATACTCATTTTTTCTGTTAGTTGCCAGTTACAGAGTTTAGCTGTTATGCTTACTAGAGTTTTTCTTTAAATATTTTATTAGAGAGAGTGCACAAAGGGTGGGGGGGCAAATGGAGAGGGAGAAGCAGACTCCCCACTGAGCAAGGAGCCCAACCCTGGGCTCATCCCAGGACCCTGAAATCATGACCTGAGCTGAAGGCAGATGTTTAACTGAGCCACCTAGGTGCCATGTGCTTATTAGGCTCTTAAGCATAGTGACTGTGTATAAGCAGTGTAGTTCTAGTACTTGGCACAGAGTCTTCAGTGAATGTCTGAATTGATAGTACTTTTTCTACTTTTCATTTCACTCACAGTGGGTAAAGGAAGAAGCCCCAGATATCCTCTGCCTCCAAGAGACCAAATGTTCAGAGAACAAACTACCAGTTGAACTTCAAGAGTTACCTGGACTATCCCATCAGTACTGGTCAGCTCCTTCAGACAAGGAGGGGTACAGTGGTGTGGGCCTGCTTTCCCGCCAGTGCCCACTGAAAGTCTCCTATGGCATTGGTGAGGCCCTGTTCATTCCTAATCCCTGAGCTCTTCCAATCCAACTGCTAATACCCTACCCCAGCCCCTAATGTGAATTATTTTCTTTGCTTTTCCTTTTCTTACTTTTTTAAAGATTTTGTTTATTTGACCGCAATAGAGGGAACACAAGCAGGGCGAGTGAGAGAGGGAGAAGCAGGCTTCCCGCTGAGCAGGCTCCCCTGACATGGGGCTCAATCCCAGGATGCTGAGATCATGACCTGAGCCGAAAGTGGATGCTTAACAACTGAGCTACCCAGAGGCCCCTTCTTACACTTTTTTATACTGATTTTGTTTCATCATTTCTGTAGGTGAAGAGGAACATGATCAGGAAGGCCGAGTGATCGTGGCTGAATTTGATGCATTTGTGCTGGTAACAGCCTATGTACCTAATGCAGGCCGAGGTCTGGTACGCTTGGAGTACCGGCAGCGCTGGGATGAAGCCTTCCGCAAATTCCTGAAGGGTTTGGCTTCCCGCAAGCCCCTTGTGCTATGTGGGGACCTCAATGTGGCTCATGAAGAAATCGACCTTCGCAACCCCAAGGGAAACAAAAAGAATGCTGGCTTCACTCCACAAGAGCGTCAAGGCTTTGGGGAATTACTACAGGCTGTGCCACTGGCTGACAGCTTCCGGCACCTCTACCCCAACACGGCCTATGCCTATACCTTTTGGACCTATATGATGAACGCTCGATCCAAGAATGTCGGTTGGCGCCTTGATTACTTTTTGTTGTCTCACTCTCTGTTACCTGCATTGTGTGACAGCAAGATCCGTTCCAAGGCCCTGGGTAGTGACCACTGTCCTATCACCCTATACTTAGCACTGTGACAGCATCCCTAAATTACTTTAAACCTGGGAAATAAGCCCCCCAGTTTAGCTTTAAAACTTAACCTCCCCAAAACATCCTTAAAAACTGCTCTCTAGAAATATGTGCACTGTTATTTCCCTTCTAACAATACAAATCCTTCAACCAGCCTACTACTGATGCTTTTCTTTAAACCCAATTTTTTTTTACATTAAAAAAAGCTACTGATGACTTCCTTTGAACTGTCCACATGAAAATAAAGAGCCATAGTTTCAGCCTTGCTGTCTTTGTATTCTACCCCTTCGTGGGGCTACAAATTCCCTCGTTTTTTACATATAAAGATAAACAACTAGAAAAGGATAGTCATGACCGTATTTATTTACAAGCACAGGATGAATCCCTAGCCTCCCCCAAGACAGCAACCCTACCCAGCCCAGTTAAATACTCCAACTAGGGGGTAAGGTTGGAAGGAGGAATTAAGGGAAATACAGGACTAGGGGAACATACCCCACATTAAATAGTTATATACACATCAGTTCCTGTGGTTCTGTACAGAGCAGCGGCTGACCCCACCCCCCCAGGACACGGAATGGGGGGAGAGGAGACTGAGGGTACTGAGGCCAGAGCCAGCCCCTGGTGAAGTGCAATAGCAGCAGCAAGGTCCTAATGGTGCACAAGAGGGAGGGAACCCCCAGGGCTACCCACCCCCACCCTGCCCTGGAATGTTTAAGGGACAGGAATGGCTCTCAGGGAGCATATTAGGAAGGACAAGGCTAGAACCCTCTTAAGGACCCAGGTTTAGGGGCAACATTCTGTCTATTTCACCCTAAACACAGCAGCCCTTGGAGGAAAGCAGATGGCCAGCAGTGGTCTTCTCTACCCCTCCAAACCTAGGTGAGGGCCTGGTTCCTTCCTACCTCTCCCCAGGGAAAAGGAAGGCAGCTGCTTGGCTCCCTTTACAGAAGCCGAGGGAGCCTTTTACCACGGTTCCCTTTGTAGTGTCACTGTCCCCACCAGGGAGGGGCCAGGCACAGTCTGTGGGTTGTCATGAAGCTCAGGAGAAGTTCTGGACAGGGTGGCTGACCTTCATACAGGCCCAATAGAGGGCCCGGCCCAAACACAGCACAGCCAACAGGATGACAAATGCCCAGGCTGCATAGATGCCTCCATATCGCCGTGCATGCTTCCATGTGCCAAACTGATGAAGAAGGAAGATGGGGTTACTGTTGATCTCTTAACATTTTCTAACATTTTCTAGAAATTGTAGTAATAGACTGGGAGCTTCAATCCCTGGTTCCCTATCCATGTGTATCCATCTTCAGGGACCTTCTTAGCCAGTTGTTCCGCTCCCTTCCCCTATGCAGGTACGTAAATTATACAATCCCAGACATCTGTCAGTTTTTCTGTCTGACAGGTGAGCCAGGTTTCCTTAAAACAACTCTTTAATTTAACCCATTTCTCCACTGTCCTATCTTCTGCATAAAGAAGATGGCTGCTTTTTACTCCTACAGTAACAATGAAGATTATCAGTTACCTTCAAGTTCAGTTCACCTACACATTAAAACAAAACCCCCTCAGTTAATCTTTCACTGTTTTTAAGGTAGACATTTCCAAAATCTTAGGCTATGGAGATGAAGCTGAAGAATGAGAGGGGCTGGATCAAGATTACTCACAGCAAGGCCAGTGGCAGTGACGGCCAAGAGTAAGCCAAGCAAGAAGCAGCAGATACATCTCTTTCGTGGATATCTGCGCCCAATAGATGACCTGTGGGGAGGCAAACAAATGGATGTTTGCAAAGGCCCTGCAGATTTTCCCACACATGTCAACAATTACTCACTCAACAATGCCACTCTCCAATCACTTACACTTTCCTGCAGTGAGGGCAACGGGCCAAGGTTCGGTCTGTGAATTCTGTCCACTATGGAGAACAAAAAGGGGAGAACCAATTAATAGAAGCAGGGCCATGTCCGATGAAGGCCTTGGGGCAGGGGAGGGTAGGAAATGAACAGAGGGGAAATTAAAACAAGCCTTTTTAGGATTATTTATCATAACTCAGAAATACATTCATGATTACTTCTGTTTCACCCCTCCTTCCCAAGACTTCCCAATATTCCTCCTCACCAGGAAAGTATTCTTGCAATGTCCACAGATGACCCTGACACCCATAGGTTGTGGTTCCGGACTCAGAGGTCCTGGATGCACAGGCCCCAGGTTGATGATTCTTTTGCTGTAAAAGAGAAAATGACTATGTTTAAATAACTTTTAATCCTAAAGGTCCCCACACTATCCCTCCTCCACTCCCTGCCAAAGTTCCTCTACTTCTCTGTATGTGTACTATACCCCACATCACCCCAACCCCATCCCCAGGGAATTGAGGAATAACACAGTTTAAACTTCAGATCTCTAATTTCTCTTTTATCTCACGATAATTCACCCAGACCCCTAGACTCTCTATTTCCTATAAGACACCATTTCACCCCAATCTTTTTATCGTCAGATATGAAAAATGGCTTTAACATTCTAAAAGATACAATAGTCTGCAGTATTTTCCTCCTTCTAAATAAACACGAGGCTCTTTCAACTTAAGGTTCTCTGCAAACATTCATCCTTTTTTTTTTTTAAGATTTTATTTATTTATTTGACAGAGATCACAAGTAGGCAGAGAGGCAGGCAGAGAGAAAGAGGGGGAAGCAAGCTCACCGCTGAGCAGAGAGCCCGATGTGGGGCTTGATCCCGGAACCCTGGGATCATGACCTGAGCTGGAGGCAGAGGCTTTAACCCACTGAACCACCCAGGCACCCAACATTCATCCTTTTTACGGCTTTCCAAATTTTCACTGATGCTCTTCTCCACCTTATGTCTCTTACCAGTAGGGCCGAGGGCAGGCAATCCGCTGGGAAGTCACTTTGCAGATAAGGAGACAGTTACAGGGGCAACGAACATATTTTTTCCCTGGAGGTGCATTCTTGATTGGCTAGAGAATAATGAGGACATCGGTAAGCAAACCTCTAATTCCAATCCCTTCAATTTCCTCCAAAAACACCTTCTGAGGAGAGATCAGAGAAATAAGATCTTAGCCAGGACAGACAGATGAAATTATAACATGAGATTCACAAATAAAAACTAGGCTTAAGTATCCAGGGCAGGTATGAAGGTGCAGGATGGTAAACATTATCTTCAGTGAGTGGCTTCTGGGGAAATGACAGTGTGAGACTCCTGGAACTGAAACTGGGGTTTCATGACTAGCACTTGGCTAACACCTGAAGGTCAGGGTCTAGAATCGAGGGATCAGAAAGAGGATCTAGGAAACAGGGCCCATTTCATAGATTTGTATAACTCACAGTGGCTTCATTGCAGACGCCACATTTGACTACATGCTGATGCATCTTGCCTTCCACGTTGATGAGAGACTGGCAGACTCGGCAGGTGATCATAGGGGCACTCCCACTGTCCGGGCTGGTCAGAGGGGAGTAGGGGGGCGGGTCCTCCCCAGGCAACACGGCGGGGTGTCCCTCAGGGAACGGGGGAAATGCTGAAGAGGAAAGTAAAAAGGAGGGTGGCATCACTTGCAGACACTTCACTGACGCTCCAAAGGGTCAGGGAACTCTTTTTCGTCCTCAACCCTTCTGACCTAGCTCGGCGGGCTTCTTATAATCCGTGCTTCAATCAGCTTCCCTGGAAGCCCCTTCCTTTCCCAAGCTCCGTGGCAATTGCGAAAGAAAGAGAGCTTCACCCAGTCACAGGTGCAACTGCTCCGCACCTGGCGCTGGGGCCCCGCCTCCGCCCCAGGCCCCGCCCCCTCCCGCTGCTCAAGAGTACCCCCGGGAACACCTCGGACCCACCCCGGCTTACCCTGGGGCGGGGCATGTTTACCGGCTCCGTACGGTGGTGCGGAAGGGGTCAGGCCTCCCCCGGGCCCAGCCCCACTCCCGCCCGGCCCCACTAATCCGTTGCCGCCGGCGCCACCGTCGATGGGCTCGGAGAGCAGCGGGGATCGCTCTCCGTCTGCCGCCATGGCCGCCGCCGCCACCGCCTCCTGCTTCGGCCAAGGATCCGGCTCTCTCCGCCGCTGCCGTCTCCGCAGCCACCGCCGCCGCCGCTACCGGGTCCCCAGGGCGCCTGCGCGCCTCGCGCCCAGCTCGCCCCGCAACCAGTGGCCCACCCCGCCCGATTCCGTCCCGCAAGCACGTGATAGGCTATCCCCGCCCCGGCCGTGCTGTTATTCGTGGCCACAAATCAATTCTTGGTCCTGCCAAGGCAGCTCTTTTTTTCCATTGGGGAGCGCCGCGGCAACGTCAACTGTCACATGACCTCCCGGAGGCCGCTGGGCCTGCAAAAACTGCACGTGACGAGAGGTTCTGCGAGCCATTGGAAGCGTGGCCATCGCGTTACCTCCAGACCAGGAGGTGGGGCTAGGCGGCTTCAGCTGGCTGGTCACGTGTTTCAGGAAGCCGCGCGTCCTCTGTTACGCGCCCACAGTGGGCGCGGAATCGTTGCTCCTCATTGGCCCAAGGATGCCACTAAAAGACATCTCCTCTTTGCGGTTACAGTTGGTCTCCAATTGGCTGGCCTCTCTGGTCCTGTGACCCGTGGGGTGCAACTGTATTGGTCCGAACTTTGGTCCAGAAGCCGGGGGCGTGGTTGAAGGAGCGGACAGTGAAAGTGTCAGAGCTGGGGCGGAGCTGCGAAAGGAGGGAGGTCGGTGGTGCTTAGGCAGGCTGCAAAGACACCTGTAAAAAGTTGGAGTAAAGGTGTACCAGTACGAAATGGATTGAAACGTTAAGGTTACCCAGCCTTTCTCGCTGGAGTCACTTCTGGAACCAAACCCAAGCCTGGCTTCTCCAGGCACCTGCCCTGCAGACTCCACCTTCCCACTCCCCACCCCTGGTTATGAAATTGCCTCTTTAATGAGTCTGGATCTACCACTACAAGGATATCTCATGTTTCACTCAATTTCTTGACCCTACTAAGTATAGGGATATTTTAATTACTTTGACAAGATGAGACCGTTTTTAGACTAGTCACAACTTTGCCCCAACCAGGATACTGCTAATGGAGGTTATTCTGACAAGTACTGGAAAAGCTCATGAGCAGCTCGGGCGTTTCGACATAGAGCCAATCCTACTCACTCTCCGGTTCATCCGTATTCCTCCATACTCAACTTGCATAGCTGATAAGACTACAGGTTCCCCCCAAACACCCGTATCCGAAAGGAAAAGTCTTATGAAATCTTTCCTAAGCAGAAGTGAATAAAGGGAAGAAACAATTACCATTAATTATTATGGAAATTTTTTGAGTTGTCCCAAACCCCCCAAATAATCTCTCTTAGGCTTTTCTGATACCGTAAGACACATCTTGCTAAGAGATGAACAAAATACATGGAGGAAAAAAGCACAGAGTTTCAAAGACACAATTCAAATCTATGGCGGCTTCATGATGAATGTAGTTCCCAGGGAAGGAGCTGGGTGGTGCCACTTTCCCTTCTAGGCGTGCTGACTCCACTGGAGTCAGCGGCGGAACAGTGAAAGCTATTTTCCTTTTTTTTTTTTTTTTTTTGTAAAAGCGAAAAGGCTCTTCCGATTTCTTACGCTTAGGGAAAACATTTACAGGCATACCTCGTTTTAGTGAGCTTGGCTTTATTGCTCGTCGCAGGTATTGCGGTTTTTTACAAATTGAAGGTTGTGGCAATCCGGTGTCAAGCAAATTTATCAGCGCCATTTTTCCAACAGCATTTGTTCAGTTCGTGTCTGAGTCACCTTTTGGTAATTATACAATATTGCAAATTTATCCATTATTATTATATTGGTTGTGGTGATCTGTAATCAGTGATTACAACTTGCTGAAAGCTCAGATGATTGGTTAGCCTTTTTCTTACTAGGTGGGAAATTTTATTTCTTAATTGGATGCCTCATGAAATCCATCCTTCCAAAAGCAACAGTAATAAATTATGACATTATGAAATTTTCAAAAATATGAGTTACTTATTAACAAATGATTAAGCCTTATTACTGAAATATCTTGGGTCAGTATACCAAGGGCTTTTGCCTTCTCAGTTACTTGTTAGGTGGAAACAGATCCTGGGAACATTAAATTATTTCTTTATGCTCCTTCTTGAATGCACATTTGAGTTGGCTTTACCTCCTTTGGATTATACCTTTCTATCTCCAACTACGCCATGTTGTTCCAAAAATATATTACATTTAAATTTTTATGTCCATCTGTATTTTCTTTTGTAGATTTTGATGACAAGGTATATATATCTTTGGTTTTAGTTTTTTAATTAATGGTTAGCATTTTTAGCAGTATTTAATCAAGGTAAGTACTTTTTCAGATATACTATTGCACACTTAATAGATAATTACACAATAATATTGTGTAAACATAACTTTTATACACGTTGGGAAACCAAAAAACTTACTTGAATCACTCTGTTGTGGTATTATCATTGTTCCAATGGTCTGGAACTGAACCTGCAATATTTCTGAGGTATACCTGTACTAATGTAGGTGTTTCATAAACCAAAGTGGCATAACTTGAACTTGCAAAAAGTAGGGGACACCTGCAATTTTCAAGCCTACCAAAGTGCTCTACCAAATGGGTACCTAGACAGCAGGACCCCCCCACTTCAGGAACTGTATTCTTTCAACTTTATTGGGTGTTTCAGGTTGGGCAGGTTCAGAAGTCAAGGTGAGTGGTCCCTTGTTATGTAAAGAATAGTTTAGGAGGATTTCTTTAATTATCTAAGTGTAGGATGAGCTGACTATTATTCTGGGATTAATGATGGATGATAGAATAAAAGTCTTTGTTTTAGGTGTTACTGAAGTAATTTCCTCTAATTAAGCAAGTACAGATGGGAAGGACCCCATTGTCATAGGAGAAGGAAATACTGGGAGACAAAGATACAAGGTGGTACCAGCTCATGGTCATGGTAAATATCTGATTGAGACAGATGGGCCATTTTAGCTCAGATCTATTAAATGTAGAGGATCCTTGACTGAAAATCATGCTGGAATGGCTGCCTTTTCCTGAAGAACCCTTCAGACAAGGGTTCTACCTCACTCCCTTCCCAGAACCAAAGGAGAACTCTGTTGTCTACTAATAACCAGCGAACCCAACTTTTGCAGACAGTGTACCCACCAGCCTCCTTCTCCAACCTTGTGTGGTGTCTATGGGAGCATAAACCACACTGAGTTTCCCCAGGTCATAGCTCAAATGGTAACTGCCTTACATCTGGGAAGCGACAGGGAATTGAAAAGACAACTCCAAGGACCATGGCCAGTTTAGCCAGAAGCCTCTCCACTGAGCCTAACATTGAAGGAAGTACAACCCACCCCAAATACATGATGATAAAGGAATAGCTGCTGTTCTAGCACTTGTGGCTACTGCAGGAGCTGGAGACTTCACCTGGGTTCTGATCGTTAGACAACTTTCCCAGGGCAGGTTCTACTTAGATGCTGGTATCCTCCTACCACCTAGGTCCCACATACACCTAATGAACTAAGGAACATCTGGATTCAAATGGGGAAGGGACTGAAGCTCTACAGGGGGACAGGCCAGTCTGCTGCCCTTTCTGGTGTTTCTGGCACACAAACCCAAGTGTTCACTCTACAGTGTAACAGTATTCATTATTTGTATGTTAGTTATACTTACATTCCAAAACCTGTCCTTTTATGACTCTCTCCACCTTCACCAAAGCCATATTTGGTGTCTATTTATTTTTTTATTATATTCAGTTAACCAACATATATTAGTTTTTGATGTAGTGTTCAGCTATTCATTAGTTGCATATAACAGCAACTGCTCATCACAACACGTACCTTCCTTAATACCCATCACCCAGTTACCCCATCCCCCCACCCCCTTCCTTTCTGTAACCCTCAGTTTGTTTCCTGGAGTCCAGAGTCTCTCATGGTTTGTCTGCCTCTCTAATTTCTTCCCATTCAGTTCTCCCCCCCTTCCCTTGTGCTCTTCCATGTTATTCCTTATGTTCCACATATGAGTGAAACCATATGATAATTGTCTTTCTCTGTTTGACTTATTTTGCTTAGCATAATCCCCTCCAGTTCTATCCATGTCGATGCAAATGGTGAGTATTCATCCTTTCTGATGGCTGAGTAAAATTCCATTGTGTATATGAACTACATCTTTTTTTTTAAGATTTTATGTATAGATTTTATTTATTTATTTATTTATTTATTTGTCAGAGAGAGAGAGAGAGTGAGAGAGAGCACACACAAGCAGGCAGAGTGGCAAGCAGAGGCAGAGAGAGAAGCAGGTTCCCTGCGAACAAGGAGCCCGATGTAGGACTCGATCCCAGGACCCTGGGATCATGACCTGAGCTGAAAGCAGCGGCTTAACCAACTGAGCCACCCAGGCATCCCATTTAAAAATTTTATTTATTTATTTGACAGAGATCACAAGTAGGCGGAAAGGCACGCAGAGAGAGAGAGAGGAGGAAGCTGACTCCCGGCTGAGCAGAGAGCCCGATGCAGGGCTGGATCCCAGGATCCTGGGATCATGACCTGAGCCGAAGACAGAGGCTTTAACCAATTGAGCCACCCAGGCATCCCATGAGGAAACGTAAATGTTAACCAGTAAGAAGCATGTTCTGTTGGACAGAATGTGAGGCTCTGATGGGAGGTCTGATGGAATAATCCCTGAATATGTCCTGTTTAGATCCCTTTCAATGCCGGATTCACCTCCATCCATATATGTGTGGAACAGAACTAAGGAAGGACAGTGGTTCTCTAAGTGCTCTCACAATGAAAACTGCCTTATAATAAATTCCTTTGGGACTTGAATTCCAAGGAGCCATTACTTAATCTGCAAATGGACTCATCATCTACTACCTACAGTTCTGAGTATAGTCCTGTAGGAGAAATCTAAGGCCAATAAATTGTTCCGCCCTCAGTGACATTACAATCTGGTAGTGGTCGGAAGATTCATACCCATAAAGCAAGGCAGTAATTTGTGAGAAGGGCCATAAAAGAGGTGGGAAAAATCCCTGCCGGCATGGAGGAGAGGAATACTTCTTGTCTTTAGCTGTCTATTGCAAATAATGAACAACCCCCAAACAAAGTGATATGTGTTTTCTCCTTGAGATTTTGCATATTGGCTGCATGGTTCTTTCACTGGTCTCACCTGGGCTCATTCATGAATACGTAATGGATGACTGGAAATAACTGAATGGTCCAAGATGGCCTTACTCACATGTCTAGCAACTGTATGTGCTGGCTTGCTGGGGCTTTTTTTAAAAAAAGATTTTATTTATTTATATGAGAGAGAGAGATAGCAAGAGACAACATGAGCAAGGGGTAGAGGGAGAAGCAGACTCCTTGCCCAGCAGGACTTGATCTCAAGACCCTGGGATCGTGACCTGAGCTGAAGGCAGACACTTAACAAACTGAGCCACCCAGACATCCCATCAATTTGTTTTATAAAACATATAAGAGGGGTGCCTGGGTGGCTCAGTGGGTAGGGCCTCTGCCTTCGGCTCAGGTCATGATCTCAGGGTCCTGGGATTGAGCCCCATGTCAGGCTCTCTGCTTGGCAGGGGGCCTGCTTCCCCCTCTCTCTCTGCCTGCCTGCTTGTGATCTCTTTCTCTCTGTCAAATAAATAAATAAAATCTTTAAAAAAAAAACCACAACAAAACCCACCCAGACTGATTTAACAATAAAAAGAATGTTTATTCACACACACACACACGTGTGTGTGTGTGTGTGTGTGTGTGTATGCAATATTCACCAAACAGAGGTAATACATATTTGAAGTCTGGTGAGTTCCAATATTAACTGAGTTCTAATAGAAAGGGAAGCATAGGTGGAAGAAAATACAAAAGAGAGGAATAATTTTATGTGTCAGGAGGAGTAAATTCAGCATTTTGAAAGATTTTTACAAAAGGAGCATTCTAGATAGAGAAGACTTTGAAGATTTCAGTTGCTCAACATAAGCCAATGAGATACCATGTGGCTACTAATGTGATCTTTGGTCATTCCATGCGTTGTGCTGAGATAGTGTTGAAATTATGGGAGTCTGAATTATTCTGTAGCCTTCATGGTTCAAGGCATACGTGGAGATTTGAGAATGACGGAATATCCTTTTCACATCATACTAGGAGGTTACCCAAATACATTTTTTGTTTGCCTTGCAAGTTCATTGCAAATTTTGTTTGACATTACATGGTGTCAGAAGTGGGCCTGCGGAGTGTCTCGCCTCCCTCCTCTGGCTCTACCGTGGATTCAAATAAGGTACTTACAGAGTCCATCTTGCTCCCTTAACTCCCCAGTGGTCCCAGTCAGAGTCTGCTGAGTCTCTTGTAATCTGAACTTCCCAGTTTGAGGTTTGGCTTTATTGGAGTGTCCTCTGTGGCCCGCTGTTGTTCTCAGTTTCTCTTGAAAATGGGAAGTTTGCTTTCTGAAGCAAGGTTGCTGGGCACCCTTCTGGAAATAGTGCTGGTTTTAAGTATAAGAATTATGGGCCCTCATCCTGCAAATTCCTATCTGTCTGGACAATGATTACCTGGGATGATTTAAAATTTAATTGGCCAACTTGGGGCTCCTTCGGGATTCCTAAGTTAGTTTATCTGTGCAATCAATTAGAGAAAGGATATAAGGCTAAACAACAACCCGAATGGGAAGTTAATTTTAACTAGCATTTCGAGGCCTCAAAACATGTTAATGACTCAAAAATTCCTTCTTTCTGGGGTACTAGTTCTAAACTAAGGCAAATTCTGAATTATCTTGGAGATTTACTAAACTCGAAGAATCCTCTGCTGCCCCATCCCTCCCTCCCTTGGCTCCACCCCTGCTTACCTATCCACTCTTCCTGTCCCTTTGCTTGCTGAACTTCCTTTCTGTAATGATTATCTGGAGGCTCCTCAGGAGGGAACCCCCCCTTTTTCTTTTTAAGATTTTACTTATTTGTCAGCGAGAGAGAGAGAGAGCGCAAGCAGAGGGAGCTGTCGGCAGAGGGAGGAGCAGGCTTCCTCCTGAGCAGGGTGCTCGAGGCCGGACTCCTTCCAGGATCATGACCTGAGCCCAAGGCAGACGCTTACCCAACTGAGCCACAGAGGCGTCCCATGATGTACAGGCCTGCCATGATGTACCCCTTTTAAAGTTAAGCCAGGAGATGACATCTTAGGGCCCCAGGTCTCTCATTCTCCTAGGACTAAAGCTGAACTCTGAGCTATTACCAAGCAGTTCCCCAACCCTAAAGAAAACCCTATTGGGTTTGCTAGAGAATTCTTGATTGTAGTCCAAATTTATAAGCCAGGATTCTCTTTTTCTTTTTTTTAAGATTTCATTTATTTATTTGACATAGAGAGAGATCACAAGAAGGCAGAGAGGCAGGCGGGGGGCGGCGGGGAGCGGCGGGGAGCAGATCATGACCTGAGCCAAAGGCAGAGGTTTAACCCACTGAGCCACCCAGGTGCTCTTATTAGCTCTTTCACGTGTTAGTAGATGAAAGACTTGGCAGAGAATGGATGCAAAAAGATTCTTTATTGGACTTCCCCACAAAAAGGCCTTAGGCATGAAGGAAGCCTCAAAATTAGCTAAAGAATCCACAGAAAGCTTCCTAGTGGTTTCTCCCATACTACTGACTGGAAAAAAAAATCCAAAAATGTGTCCAAAGATCTAATGAATAGTTTGTTTGTTTAAAGATTTGAGAAATCTTTTAAACCACTACATGGCACTGAAAAAGTTGACCATCATTCTTCCACCCCATTAAATTCTGCTTATATTGAAGGTTTGTAAGAGGAACTTGCAACTCAAATAAAAAACTGGAACTTAACTGTGCTGCTATGCAACCGACCTCATGACCGAGTTAATTATTGCCAGGCAGCTCTGGTGGGCTATTCAAAATGATACCAAAAGGAAACCCACACAAGCCCTAAATACTCAAATATAAGCAACCCAGGTTACCAGCCTGCAATTACAGCAATTGACTAAACTTTCTTACCAAACCCTCCAGGCAAATCACCCCTTAAGGGATTGCCAGTACTGCAAAAAGTCTCGACATTGGATGAACTGCTTCAAACTTGAGAGGCTATGACAAGATCGTTAGCCCTAAAATTTCACGGCATCTTTCCCAGGAAAACAAGCCAAATTTCAACATTAGGGCTGCTCAGGGGCCCCACAGGGTTTTTGTTTATTTGTTCTTCCACCCTCCAGATCAATCCTTTGGAGGAGATAGATTTCGCTGTGGGAGATGAGGTGACCAAAGCTTGTGGACACTGGGAAACGCTGTCTGTCCTTAACCCCATCCACCTCCTCAGAGTCCTGGAACTACTCAAGTGCTGAGAGTTTCTAATATACCTATAACTGTTTTAAAATCATTACCAGTCCCTTTTCAGACGGGTTTCATCCAAGGGACTCGCCAATTCATTTTAGTACCTCAGCAGCTATTCATCCTTTAGGATGAGATGTCCTTGAGGCCCATGAGGCACACATATCTTTCCCCAAAAGAGGGAACTATTTCCACATTTGAGCCTGATGAAAAACCTCAAGAGGATTTCCTGCCATTCTTTCTCTGCCAGGTGATGAAAACTCTCATGCCCGTTTAACACAGAGGAACCAACTTTTAACCCCTTGAATTGATAAACAGGAAGTGCCTCTCAAGAGTGCTGAATTAGGGGCGCTTGGGCTCGGTTGGTGAAGTGTCTGACTCTTGATTTCAGTTCAGGGCGTGATCTTGAGGTGTGAAATTGAGCCCCGAATAGACTCTGCACTCAGTACCAAGTCTGCTTGTCCCTCTCCCTCTGCTCCTCCCCTGCTCATTCTCTCTCTCTCTCTCTCAAATAAATAAATAAATAAATAAATAAATAAATAAAATCTTTAAAAAGAAAAAAAAGAATGCTGAATTAATCTGGTTTACTGATAGATCCTACTTAAAGGATGAAACCAGTCACTACTGAGCCAGTGATGCCATAATATCCTTAACTGAAACCACTGAGGCTAAACCCATACCAGAGGCCAGTTCTGCTCAGCAGGCAGAACTCTCTGGCAATATCTACTGCCTATTTTCTAGGTAAAAATAAGACTGCTAATATCTATATCAATAGTAGATAGGCATCTGGTGTTGCTTGTGGTTTTTGTATGCTCATGGTTCTGGTATCTGGAAATAAAGTGGGTTTCTTGACTTCTGAACAGAAAATGAAAAAAAATTTTTTTAAGATATATTTGATCTTTTAAATGCTATCCAACTGCCCAGTACTACCCCAGCTGCTTTAAGTCAGCCCCTACCCTATCACTTACCTGCAACGTCCGTGTCTCCTGAATTTGCTGACAAATTTGTTTGGCAAACTAGAAAGAAATGAACAGAATAAATTGTAAATTTGACCCCAGATGAAATCTATGGATAGGTTCTAACAATTTTCCCTGATTGCCTATAGAGATATGTCCTGCAGTATGTACATGATTTGAAACATTAGAAAACCGATTAGATGGTCTCATGGGGTAAACAATACAACTTGAAGTCATCACCAAAAATTATCAGGGGTCCCTGGGTGGGTCAGTCGTTAAACGTCTGCCTCTGGCTCAGGTCATGATGCCTGGGTCCTGGGATCAAGCCACATGTCTGGCTCTCTGCTCAGTGGGGAGCCTGCTTCTCCCTCCCTCTCTCTGCCTGCCTCTCTGCCTACTTGTGATCTCTCTCTGTCAAATAAACAAGTAAAATCTTAAAAAAAAAAAAAAAAAAAGGCTATTCCTACCTGGGGAGTCCCTGCTGAACTTCATAGTGGTTGGGGATCTCGTTTTACTGGCCTAACAATAAACTCACCCTCTAACCCTGTTCTAAATTTCATAACGAATTACCTGCCACCCCTTTGCAAAAGAGTCTTTCAACTAAGCTCTGCTGTTAAAAGAAGCAGCCATCTGGCTGCTTGAACAAAAACAGACCCCTGGCGGCGCCTGGGTGGCTCCGTGGGTTAAGCCTCTGCCTTCGGCTCAGGTCATGATCTCAGGGTCTTGGGATCGAGCCCCGCATCGGGCTCTCTGCTCGGCGGGGAGCCTGCTTCCCCCTCTCTCTCTGCCTGCCTCTCTGCCTGCTTGTGACCTCTCTCTGTCAAACAAATAAAATCCTTAAAAAAAAAAAAAATTATCCACTCACTCTTTAAAAAAAAAAAAAAAAAACAGACCCCTGGTTTTCTCCTGTCTTACGCTCCATACCTACAGATGAGTCTATAGATAATCAGACTTGGAAAGAAATATTTTGTGCTCCCCATATCCTGTGGGATATATGTAGGCATTTGTCCATGCCTACAAGTGGCAACCTTGGACATTTTACTGCCTAGATGATGTAGTCTTTGAATATTATTGAAATCTGGAGCCAATGGCCAGGAAACAATTCTTGAGATGTCTTTGGTGCAAACAAGTGATTTTATGAAAGCACAGGGACAGGACCTGTGGGCAGAAAGAGCTGTTGCACTGGGGTTGTGAGGAATGGTTGATCATATACTTGGGAGTTGGGGGAGGCAAGGAAAAAGGGAGGTGTCCAAAAGGACTTTGATATGCTATAGAAGACTCTCGGAATGCTAGAGGCCTTGCTACTGTCAAGCTAGGGTTGTTTTTTCTTCTAGTAAGTCATCAACCTTAAGACAGTTGGGAATTTCCTGGATTAATGTCATACTCTACCCATCTCAGGTCCTTGTCAATGGGCTGCAGGTCAAAAAGAACCTTAATTTTGTTTACTTTCCTTTCTGCCTTGGTTTCCCACATCACTCAAGGAAGGGAGGGTGATGTTAGGGCTCCAGGAAACTGAGTTATGGGTCTCTGGGAGGTAGGCTATTGATAAGAATGCTCTTTTTCT
Source organism: Martes martes (assembly GCF_963455335.1). Lineage (NCBI taxonomy): Eukaryota > Metazoa > Chordata > Mammalia > Carnivora > Mustelidae > Martes > Martes martes. The sequence continues at coordinate 50,622,301 of NC_137894.1, read as the reverse complement.
TTTAAATCACTAAGACATTGGTAAACTGATGGAGACTCATGTCTTGCAAGACGGTGATCTCTATTAAAACCATTTGTTTTTTCCTTCCCTTAGTTTTAGGGCAGTCAGGAACCAGGAGTGCCTGAGGAACACAGATCCCACTGGGGGAGAGGTACATTGTGGGGTGTCAGCCTATGCTTTGTCCTCAGCTTGCCTTCTTCTCCCTCATCATAGTCAGAGAATGACAGAACAGTGTCTCCTAGAATATCTAGTTTCTCCCTTCACTGTATTTCAGTTGGTCACAGGGATCTCTCCTGCCCTAAAGACACTCACCATAGAAACAAGAGAGCTCTTTCCATTAAATGATGTCCATTAAATGACCTCCCAGATGATGACTCCTACAAATAGGAAGATCATCACTCTGGACAATCGCTATGGACATCTTGTATTATAGGATACAATCCTAACGAAGGTATGGATTTCCTTAGAATTTCGTGATCCTTTTTTTCTGGCAGGACCTGCCACAAATGAGGTCATGATTAGGAATCTGTCCTGGATGGTTAATAGAATAGCCAGATCCACTGTGAGTGTCGCGGCCGGCGCGACAACACGACCAGGGTCGAGAGGGTAAGAGGATGGTGAAGTGAAGACGAGACGCAAAGAGACGGGGACAGGAGGGGCAAGGTGGATGATGTCCAAGCAATGCCAGTTTATTCAGAAGAGTGCTCTGATATAAATATCATACAGAGACAATCACAAGGAAGCAGTGATCCATTGCATTCTTAGAATAGTTTCCACAGGTTCCCCTTAGAAGGTTTCTTAAGGCTCATGTGCAAACATCCTGACGCCAAGAGGGCTGCTTAAAGATGAGTTCCCTATAGGTTAAGTAGACAGAGAAGGGCCAAAGGGCATCCGGTGCGGTTTATGGCCCCTGCGGGAACAGCAAGTCAAGTCGCTGATTCACGGCTTTAGGCCTGCATGTCCTGGTCCAGATAAGCCCCAGAGGGTGGTCGCGTGGGAGAGCGTGAGACCCATGGCACAGGCCCATTCTCAAGCACCTCAACTTATTAACCACAGGATTGCTTTAACCCTTAGGTTTCAAGGAGGCGTGAGTCAGGGCCTGGTTTGGTTCTCTCTCAAGCTACTGCGCGGCCTCCCACATGTGAGGACCATTGGAGCACAGGGGTCTCTAGATTCCCTTGCTTGAGTTGTACCAGATGACAGAAGAGCTTTGGATTACTTGCTGGCTGCTCAAGGAGTCTGTGCCATCCCCATGACTTCCTGCTTCACCTAGATTAACACCTCACAAACAGGCTCAGTTGAAAACCACCAAAATACTTAAACTTTTCACCATTAAAAGAAGTTTTTTCAGTCCTCTAAGTCGGTTTAAAGTTTTGTTTCAGTCCACTTTTCAGTGGACTCCCCACAGGACTTGGAGCCCTTCTAAGATCTGGATTACAAATAATCATATTTATTATTGTACTTACATGCTCCTTTTTAATTATAATTAAATCAATGATGCTTTGTATTTCTCACTGTTGTTTAGCCATTCAAGATGTCAAAATTATGGTCACACAGAGGTTTAAAATGATCAACCTACAGCTAACCATTGGCAATCCCTGAAAACAAATCAACTCCACGGACTTTTAAGATGAGGACAATTTCTAAGACTTGCTTCTTAAAAACCTCTTTGTTGCTGTGACTATATGCTCTCCATGACATTCATCATCTATAACATTTCATTTTCCCTCCTCTTTGGGGCATGCATGACCTTTTAGGAATGAACCTTCTGAGCTAGGTGGATAACAAATGACCCAATGGTTGATCATCAGTGCTTTCCAAGGAAAGATGTTGGTCAAAAGGGAAAAAATATGAAGTGGATAACCTGGAATGGAATCACTACTGTCAGGAAAAGTGGAACCAGGAAGCTATTAGGGAAGTGGGGCTTATGTAGGTCCATTTCTGCACAGAGCATAAACTTTAAATACAGATCGTTGCCAAACTGCAACATCTTGGCTTCTTGCAGTCCCGGAAAGCAAACTGGAAATTCAACGGAAATTAGACTCTCTTAGACAATCTTAATTTGGCAAAACAATTTATGTAAATCTTCTTGGAATTCCCCGCCCCCCCCTTTTTTTAACATTTTCCCTTCAGCGGAGCACAATTTGGTTTACCTCCCAAATCCAAGTCTCCAAATTGCAATTCCTAAGACCCCCAATAAATTTGTGTTTGCCTTGCATCCTCGTTGCAAATTTTGACACAACTCAGATACAGGCTCACTTAATTTTATTCTGCAGTTGCAAGATATAAGGTTTAAATTGTCTTTTCAAATCTCTCGCGGTTCGCTCTAGACACAACCGGGAAAGGGGTTACAGATAAAGGGTTTCGGGCACTCTAGCTTGTAACCCTCTTCTCGAAGAGGCTTGCTTGAGGGAAACTTCGGCCTTGCAAACGGAAGTGGGGGCTGGAATGCAGTGCTAGAAGCCTCCAGGGGGTGGGGTGGAGCGAGGTCAGGTTCCGCGCTGGGAGAACTCAGATTAAGTAGTTAGCCCAGCCTCCGGCGATTGAATCTGGGTGTGTCACCATGGAGATGGGGGGCTGGCTTGCGTGTTCGGCTGCCATTGGCTGGGGACTCCGGGCTGGGCTAAGAGCCAGCTGCGAGTAACTGCATTGACTGGGCACACCGCTCCCGGCCAGTACAGCTCAGCGCTACGCGGAGCGGCTCAGCGGACCGGATCCAAGAGGCCAAGGGCGGTCTCTTACACAGGGCGGCGGCGGCGCCATGGAGAAGCGGTGAGACGGGCACCAGGCCCGGGGAACCTGGGAGGGGGAACTGCTGTCACCGAGATGGGGAAGCCCGGTACCGGGGCCCCGAAGGGGCCAAAAGGGGGAATGAGTGCCCTGGAAATGCAGAGAGGCCTGGCGGGGAGCCAGGTGTCGCGGCCGCGCGGCGCAGCACTGGGGTGGCAGGAATCGAGCAGGGCTGGCGTCACCGGAGCATGAAGGGGACCCATGTAGTATAAGTACTGTGTAGTCTACTCAGGAAAGGAGCCTGTGTGTTTGTGTGGGTGTGCGCGCGCGCCCTGAGATCCAAGTGTCAGGGGTGCATACGCCCTGTCCCCCAGCCACCCTGACACGCGTACCGGGAAGAGGTCTTCCCACCCCGTGTGCTTTTCACAGATGTGCGTTGTAGAGTCTAGGTAAAGCTGCGAGGTTTTTTTGGTGACTCAGAGGAGAGATCCTGAAGTCCCACACAGCGCCTCCCTTCCCTTCAAATTGGAGATCCAATTAAAATAACTTCGAGTCCGGCGCCTGACTGGCTCAGTCCGTAGAGAGTCTGTGACTCTTGATCTCAAGAGTCCTGAGTTCAAGCCCCACCTTGGGCGTGGAGCCTACTTAAATTAAAAAAAAAAAAAAAAAAGTTTAAGACTTCTAAAATTTGAGAGAAAGAATGCGCTCAGGAGCAGAGGGGAGGGGTAGAGGAACTGGGAGAAGCTGAGTAGGGAGCCCTCGGGGAGACTCGATTAGAGGACCCTCACATCATGGCCTGAGCCTCATGATCCGAAGTGAGACCCTTAACCGACTGAGCCACCCAGGCGCCCACCCCACCTCCTTTTTTTTTTTTTTTAAAGTAAGTTGGGGATGGAGTTTCCAAGGAGAGAAGGAAATCCTTACTTATTGAACTGAGCAAAAGATTGCCCATTCTCTCCCACCTCCCACCTTGGAAAACTCTGCTTTGGTCCCAGAAATTGCATTCCAAGTCACCAGCATTGGGGATCACAGAAGCTCTTGGATGCACCGGGATCCAGGGTGTTCTTGGGGGACTGATGGCCCGTGAAGAAATTGTATAAACTGTTGCTAGATATGCTAGGTGTCCAGGGCTTCTCACTTTCATTTCTTTTGCACCTCTTGAGGATTCTATTTGATGAACCGTTTCATTGCTTCTTTGCATCATCCTGTGGCCCCAGCTCCATTATCCCTCCCCCTCCCCCATCCTTTATCCATTTACTACCCTGAGAGTAACCTGTTCTATTGTAGAGTCATCTGGTTTCAAAGCCTCTGCTTTTAAAGAAAAGATTTCCTTTGAAGGTTTGGTTAGCTGTCTTCAGCTCTGTCACATCTCAGTCCCACTCACGGCCCTCCCTCCCCTACCGCCCCATCTTTGGTTTTTTCCCAGTTGGGTGTTTGAGAATTGGATTGGAATTGTGAGAAGAATTCTCAGTTGGTTCGTGGGTATGCATGGGTTCTGATTAAGTGTCTATGGTTAGGTCTTTGAAGAGCAGAGAACCTTGGTGAAGAGAAGGGTGATGGGAGAGAGCAGGGTGGAGAACACAGATGGGGGAAGTGGGAGAAAGGTTAAAGTGCTGTGGACGTGAACCTTGATTTATGGAGTGTAAGGCCTTTGGAGCTTACTGATAAGTTTCTAAATCATTTTCAAACTGCACCTGTAAGACAGGTGGGGCTGATAATGTTCCTTTGCTTTATACTTGAGGAAAGACTTTGAAACACAGGTTATTTGCTTAAACAGACAAAATTGAGACTAGAATCCAGGTTGAGTTCTGCATTACTCTACACCAGAAATTCTTAAACCTGGTTTTTGAATCAGAATTACCTAAGATACTTCTGTAAAAATACAGATTCTCGGAACTCTCCCCAGAATTATGGATCTCTAGGGGTGGGCTTACAGAATTTGTAACCAGCTGCTGTTGAGAAACATGAGGCAGTCAGTTCTGTTGGAGCTGTTGACAACCAAAGCTGCTTTTTTGTGCTTAATCTGGTTGCTGGTGGCAAATTACCCTTTGCAATTCCATTGAACAGGGTCTGTGTTGGTCTGAGTATCCCAGCAGTATGGATGTGGGGGAACTAACTGGCACATAGATTTTTACTAGGAGTGTTTCCATTGCCTTTTATCCCTTCCCACAGGGTAGTCTTAATTACATTTTGAGTATCCTCAGTGATAGATAGGGTAGAAGGATTGTATTGGGCTGTCACTGCCCTAAAGAAGTCTTAATCCTGAGACCCAGCCATTTTAGCCACCTTGATTTGATTATTTTACTGTACTTCTCTGTAGACTCTATGGGCCCTTCCTCTCTAAATCTTTGCCGTAGAGAGAGATACTAAACCTGCCAATGGTAGCAAAACTGAATTTGGGGCTTGGGGTCGGGGTGGAAACATAGGTATCATTAACTTTTGCCAGGCTCTGGAATGAGGAAGGAGTTTCCAGCCAGACTTTTTCTCTGTGGGTCTGATTCAGAAAGAGGAGTGGGTGGGTACTTAGTGTGGTATTTCCTGAGAGCAAGGATCCTCCCTCTGGGGCTGTTCTTTGTCTAGCTTCTGCGTCCCCTACCACCCTGGCACACCTCCCAGCCTTTTTGCACTGAAAGTCCTTAGTCTGTGATGGGTTGGGAGAGAAACTTACCTTGATTTTCCTTTTCTCCTAGATTTACGTATGATGATTATCAGAAAACGAGTAAATGGCTTCTGTGCCAAACCAAGCACCGACCTCAAGTGGCGATTATCTGTGGCTCTGGGCTAGGGAATCTGGCCAATAAATTAACGGACACCCAAAGCTTTGACTACAGCGAGATTCCAAACTTTCCCCAAAGTACAGGTGCTGGCAAGGGGGGGTGAGGAATTGGACCAAGGGATACTGATGAGAAGGCGTGCTTCTTTCATGCCTGCACCTGCTTGGCCTCCACAGCATTTGACTAAGGACAGCTTGTTTAAGAGGCGGTGGGGGGGGGGGGGGGGAGGAACACCTGGGTGGCTCAGTTGGTTAAGCATCTGCCTTTGGTTCAGGTCATAATCCCAGGGTCCTGGGATCGAGTCTTGCATCAGGCTCCTTGCTCAGTGGGGAGCCTGCTTCTCCCTCTGCTTGCTGCTCCCCCTGCTTGTGTGCACGTTCTCTCTCAATCTCTCTGTCTTTAAAAAAAAGGGGGATGGTGGTGGAAAGAGACCACCATGAATCAGAGTGACTTTAGAAGGAAATCCACCCAAAAGAAATTTTGTAATAGACAGGGCAGGTGTGTGGCAATGGTACCACATGATGACATATTTCCAGTGGTGTAATGATTCTGAATTTCATAAAGCTTTGCAGCATCTCACTCCCATGCTCCTTACCCCCACACACTATGTAGTCACCGCATCTGCACAGCCCCTCTCATTTCTTTCAGTCTGCAGATTAAATGGAAAGAGTAGTGCTCGTAACCCCTAGGGACAGTCAGGGAAGCCCTGTCCTATGTCTTCCTACCATTCCCAATCTCCCCAGCTCTAGCTCCTATCCCAGGATAAGGCGCACACTGGTGCCCAATAATAAATGAACACACAGACTGCCATGTTCTTCTAGACAAAATACACAGATAATGCATGGATACGCAAGACCTGATTGACACTCACCCTTTGGAAGGGGAAAGGAGCTGATGTCCCCTATGCACATGGAGCTCTGTGGAATCTGAGGATGGCATATCCAGCATCTTAATAGCAGCTAGAAAACTCTAAGCCTACCCCTCGGAAAAGAGGCAGGTAGGGAGTACGTGTTGGGCTCATGGGTAGAGTATGCAATTCTTGGTCTCAGGGTTAGGACTTCCAATCCCCTGTTGGGGAAAAGTTTACTTAAAAAGGGGGGAAGCCATGCCTTCAGTTTATGAGTAAGGAAAATAACAATTCGGGGTGACACCCAAATCCTTACTGCTAACGTGGGATGGATTTTTGAGTGGGTAAAGATTGCACCTAAGGTGACGCGCCTACTTTACAAGATGCCTGGGAGTCACGATCTGCTCCTGCTCGTCCCCTTTCACACTGAGAGTAGGCTCGTATGAAAGTAATAAATGAGGCTGGGAAGTGCCTATTACTTGTAAGTAATAAACTGGATTAACCTGGGTTTATGCCCCCCCCCCCCCCCGCCCAACTGTGGGCAACTCCTGGAATGGCCACACACTTCCCTTCGCTACTCTCCCATGTTGGCTGAATCTCTGAATTTACCGACATTTTTCCATTTACTACCTATGAAACTCTGTTTTCACCTGTGGTTCATGAACTTTAGGTTAGTGACCTTAGCCGGTTCTCTGGGGAAAAAAAGAGGGGAGGGCGGATAGACCAGGTAAAATAAGGGCAAGAGTGGTTTATTTGGTTTACTTATTAATTCTCAAATAACTAATATCCATTGATTTGTTTACTCATGTTTTATTTTATTTTATTATTATTATTTTTTAAAGATTTTATTTGTTTGACAGAGATCACAAGTAGGCAGAGAGGCAGTTAGAGAGAGAGGGGGAAGCAGGCTCTCTGCTGAGGAGAGAGCCCGATGCGGAGCTCAATCCCAGGACCCTGGGATCATGACCTGAGCAGAAGGTGGAGGCTTTAACCCATTGAGTCACCCAGGAGCCCCTTACTCGTGTTTTAAGTTCCTGTCTTCCTTCCCCTTTTCTCTAGGAGTTAAGACTTCGCACAGGTATTTTTCAAACCCTATGAAGCAAGATTGGGAGACCAGAGCAGGGAGGTGGGAATGGGGGGTTGGGGAAAGAAAGATTAAAAAGAGGGGGAGGGTAGGCCATCTGGATGGCTCAGAGCCATGGACTCTGACTCCTGGTTTCAGCTCAGGTCTGATCTCAGAGTTGTGAGATGGAGCCCAGAATCCTGCTGGCTTTCAATGGGGGGTTCTGCTTAAGATTCTCTCCCTCTGACCCTCCCCCTGTGCACCCTCTCTCTCAAATAAATAAATCCTTAAAAAAAGAGAGAGAGGGAAGGCAAAGGGCAAAGTTTTCTAAGGGAGATGGCAGTGACATTGGCTCCACCTGCCCTTCCCCCCACCCCAAGAAGGGTGCTATACTAAGTGATAACTGGATTAATTTTTCTTTATCAACCCATTTTTTTATACTTTCGTTTTCCTAGCTCTGTTATCTCTGCTCTATTACTGGCAGGTTTTTTTACTTTTTTATAAGCTCTTCTGTCTCTGACCATCCATCAACTTTTCCTCTTGATTTTGGTCCCTCTCTCACACCACCCATTCCCTCTGGGTTAGGTGGTCCAGTCCATTAGGGGAGAAATGCCAGAGAAGGGAAATGGTAATAGTGGTTCTTATGTCTGTGTGGGAAGTTATTTGGCACTCCCACATCCCTGCAGGCCCCATTAGGGCCTGTATTCCTACACGATGGTTTTGTGGGTCATAATGGAGGTGACTTAGATGGGTCCAAACTCAGCCCATTTGCCTGCTGGTCAGTAGCCTCTTTAGGAAGCTAGAATATACCATGAGCTCCCTTTCAAGAGTCAATTAAACCATGGTTTAGTTAGGGTAAGAAATAAGAAGAGGGGTACTTGGGTGTCGCATTCAGTTAAGCATCTGCCTTCAGCTCAGGTCATGATCCCAGGATCCTGGGATTGAGCCCCACGTCAGGCTTCTTGCCCCACGTCAGGCTTCTTGCTCAGTGGGGAGCCTGCTTCTCCCTCTCCCTCTGCCTGCCGATGCCCCCTGCTTGTGCTGTCTCTCTCTCTCTGTCAAATGAATAAATCTTTTTTTTTTTAAGATTTTATTTATTTATTTGACACAGAGAGAGAGGTCACAAGTAGGCAGAGCAGCAGGCAGAGATAGAGAGGGAAGCAGGCTCCCTGCTGAGTAGAGAGCCCAATGTGGGGCTCGATCCCAGGACCCTGAGATCACGACCTGAGCCGAAGGCAGAGGCTTAACCCACTGAGCCACCCAGGCGCCCCATGAATAAATAAAATCTTAAAAAAAAAAAAAAAAAGAATATACATTTTGAGAATTTTAAAATTTTTGGAAAAGTAATGTGTAATGACTACATTTACTGCAATCATTATTTCCCACTTACTCTTATTTTTTACTCACTTTCATTCTCTTGTGGTATGGCCTTCTTATCCTTTTGAAGTTTCTTTAAAAAAAACCTCTCCTTCTTTCCCTTGCTGCATGGTTCACATTGAACATCCTTACTTCCATAGCCCCAATCTCAAGATGTATTTATATACTTATTTGTAGGCTTATGATAATTTATTTCTGTCTCTGCCAGACTTCAGCTTTCTGAAAGCAGAAAGAATGTTTTCTTCGGCTTAATTACATCCTCACATGTTGGGCGCAATGAGTTGGCTGGTAGTGGGTGCTCAGTGGATATGTATCCTATGAAGGCATCACCCCATTCTTTCTCCTCTCTGTTTTGCATGCAGTGCCAGGTCACGCTGGTCGACTGGTGTTTGGGTTCCTGAATGGCAAGGCCTGTGTGGTGATGCAGGGCAGATTCCACATGTACGAAGGCTACTCGATCTGGAAGGTAAGTCAGGTCAAAGCCTGGATGGATCTGGAAGGAGGGGGAGAGAGTTCTTAATCCTATTTTATTACCTAGATCCCTGGGCTAGATAGGTTTTAGGCCTTTCCTTTCTCTTCTTTCCTGATCTATATCTTGCCTATCGGTGTGAATGGGTTGGTGACATTGTTAAGAACACTTTATGATCTTTTGTCTTGTGCTTGTAAGGTGACATTCCCAGTGAGGGTCTTCTACCTTATGGGTGTGGACACCCTAGTGGTCACCAATGCAGCTGGAGGACTCAACCCTGAGTTTGAGGTCGGAGATATCATGCTGATCCGTGATCACATCAACTTACCTGGCTTCAGTGGTGTGAACCCTCTTATGGGGCCCAATGATGAAAGGTGTGTATCTTGCTTTGTAATTTTTTTTATAGCTGGGTAGGGTTTAAGGATTTGTCTGGAAATCAGGAGAGGGCTCATGTGGTTCCAGGAATCTGAGATTCTAACCTGTGCTCTAGGTTTGGACTTCGTTTCCCTGCCATGTCCGATGCCTATGACCGGGATATGAGGCAGAGGGCTCACAGCGCCTGGAAACAGATGGGGGAGCAGAGAGAGCTAAAGGAAGGCACCTATGTGATGCTGGCAGGCCCCTCCTTTGAGACTGTGGCAGAGTGTTGGCTGTTGCAGAAGCTGGGGGCAGATGCTGTTGGTGAGCAGGGGAACTTTGGCTGGAGGCTCGAAGAGGGAGGGGCGTGCTAAAAATAGGGGTAGAAAATGAGTAAAAAGGGGTAAAAAAAAGGGGTAAAAAATGATAGACCTCAATGGTAAATTGGGAGAGGATCTAACTTAAGGGAAGATTGAGTTAAACGGATTTGAAAGGTGTTGAGATTTGGTGTCTTATCAGCATTAAACCTCCCCACCCAGCACCTAGGGCTTTAACAGCCATAATGCTAATGACCCATCCATGATTCCATGACTATTTCTAAGGATTATTCTAAAAAAATAGTATTATAGACCACTTTGTGTACCTCTGGCTGGAAGATGGAACCGTATCCTTAGAATTGACTTCAGAATAACCAGAAACAGATAGAGAAGTAATCATAGTGTTTATAAGTGATGTGTAAGGCCCTCTGAGGCCCCACTCATTGAAGCAATACAGAGCAACCTAAGCCAGACAGGAAATTAGCTGCTTCTCTGGATGATTTTTTGAGATACTAAATTGTCAGTGAGGTAACAAATGGAGATGAGGCCAGAGGGCGAGGAAAATAGTCCTTTGAGGATCCTGACAGTTGATTTCCTCTCTCTCCTCATCAGGCATGAGCACAGTACCAGAAGTTATAGTTGCAAGGCACTGTGGACTTCGAGTCTTTGGCTTCTCCCTTATCACTAACAAAGTCGTCTTGGATTATGAAACCAAGGAGAAGGCCAATCATGAGGAAGTACTGGAGGCTGGAAGACAAGCTGCAGAAAAATTGGAACAGTTTGTCTCTGTTCTTATGGCCAGTATCCCACCACCTGCCAAAGCCTGCTGAGCTGGAGTGATCTGGCCTTTCCCTAATGGGATCCAAGTAGCTGCTGTCTACTTTGGTCCCTTGCTGGGGTCACGTGCCTCTGCCCTTCAGTAGTAGGAGAAAGGAGAGGAAGATCCCTGTCCTTCACCTTTGCCATTTCTCCCACCAGACCATTCTGCGCAGGCTTTTTTTACTCATTATCTCAAATCAGTTATCACTTCCCCCCCTTCTTTAAGAGCTAGAGCCCGGCCCCTGCTGTGTCTGTGGCGGGGGTGTGACTTGGGCTGTTGAACTTGGCACAGTAGCGACTGCTGTCCTTCTGATGTAATGCTTTCACATTCCTGGGAACTTACTTCTGACTCCTCCAAAGCAGGAGAGCCCCCAAAAGGGCCAGCCCAGTCCAGTACCCCTGGGACTTTTGTATTCCCATATTTTGAGAATAAAAAGAAAGATGAAATAATTCCTTCATTTTTGTGTGGTTTGGGATGAGGGTAGGGGCACAGGCCGAGTTTGGCATCAAAGGTTGAGATCCCATGTCTCATGTGACTATCGGCTTCTGAGACAAGTGGTGAAGAACTGAGTTGGGTGGTGTGTGACTGCATGGAAGGATGAAGGAAAGCCAAGACTGAAAGATATAGATGGTTAGAAGGTAAAGAAGGAAGGGTTAACATCTGGCACAAGACGGCCCCTTTCTTCAGACCAGTCTTGCCTCTGTCTTTTGCCTTCTGATTGCTTCATGCCCTGTCTACACTCTCATGAATATCTGAATTGCTTCACTGGCCTCAGCTGTTCCACAGTTGGCTATTTTCTTCTTATGCCCTGATGATATTTCTTGTTGGTTTCTTTCTCTCCCTTACCCTAACTTCTGCCATAATTAATGGCAACCCTACGTTCCTTCTCTGCATTCTGGCAGTGCTGTGGCAAATACCTCTTTCTCTGCTACCAGTCATCCCGCTGCAGGTTCGAGTCCTGCCAGCGCCAGGCAGACCTGTGAAGTTAGCTCATACTTCACTTTGAGCACCTCCTTCTCTCCTGTTGCTTCCTTCCTGGGTTCTAATCTTTCTCTTCACTTTTGCTTGCTCAGAACACAAGTGACCCAGCATCCAGGCATTTGGTGGTTCATTGCACTATTCTGTGCACTCACCAGTTTGCATTCAGCTGGCCGGTGAGTTGCAAAACCACACTTTGCCTTTTGAGGAAAGGTGGAGTTGGATGAGCCACTAATAGTAGTGATATGTCAGTTGTCCATTGAAAACTTTTAAAGCCTCTCAAATCATCCTTTGTTTGGTAACTGACCTACCTACCTGAACCCAGCACAAAGAAAAAGTATCCTGGAATGGCCCTGTCCCCACTCTTATCTTGTCTATTTTTTGTACATCCACTGGCTCTAAAACCCTACCTGGACCTTCAGGCACTCTGCTGGTGTGTGCCACGTGCCTGTGAGAGAGCTGGTTTAGAGGGAAGTACTGTGTGTCCTTCAGATACATAGGCTACTGTAACTTGTTCATTTAATGAGATGGTTCATAAACATTTTTTATCAAGTTATTGAATGATCTCATAACACCCTCAGCCAAGAAAATATTAAATTAAAAATATAAGAGTGGTCCTCTTAACTGCCCTTCAATCTTAAGAGAGATGCATTTGTGAAACCATTAACTGTTAATACAAGATGATGTAAAATGTGTACAAGTTACATAGAATGGGAGCCCAAAGGATAGACAAGTTGTATACTCTGGACCTTAAGGATTGGGTTGATTCATGAACACTTTGAGTTTAGCCCTGAAGGATGGAAGGGAGGAAAAGGGTTTCATACCAGGTGAGCCGAAGCACAGAGCTATAAAAAGTACTAGACATGTTCATGGGTCATTGTCACAACAAGTGTAATGAGGACAGAGGACATGAGGGTTCTAATGAAACACGGGCAAACATACTTGGAGGTTAGAAAGGGAAAGCATTTGTTGCTTGGCTTTCCTACCCCTGATCTGCCTCATGGTGAGACGGCTCAGGAATGAGAATGGTGCCATCTAAAAAATAGGTCCCAGAGAAATTCAAATGGAATCGTTAGACACACCTTTAGCCTTTTAGATGTAGTAGATGGGTTTGCCCATTTACCCTGTAAAGGGTGTCATGTGTTTAATGATAAAATACTAGATTCAAGGGCTTCTGGGTGGCTCAGTCGATAAAGTGTCTGCCTTCCGGCTCAGGTTGTGATCCCAGGGTCCCGGGATCCACCCAACCCAAATCAGGCTCCCTGCTCATGGGGGAGCCTGCTTCTCCCTCCCTCTGTGCTCCCCCCCCCCCAGATAAATAAAATCCTTTTTTTTTTTTTAAAGATTTAATTCATTTATTTGACAGAGATCACAAGCAGTCAGAGAGGCAGGCAGAGAGAGAGGAGAAAGCAGGCTCCCTGCTGAACAGAGAGCCCAACATGGGGCTCAATCCCAGGATCCTGAGATCAGAACCCAAGCCAAAGGCAGAGGCTTAACCCACTGAGCCACCCAGGCACCCAGATAAGTAAAATTTTAAAAGAAGAATAAAAGCAGCTTTATTAAGTTAATTTACATATAATAACATTCATCCATTTAAAGTAAATAATTCATTGGCGTTTAGTATTTTCACAGGTCAGTGTAATCATCCCCACAGTAAATTTAAGAATATTTTAAGCAACTCAGAAGGAAACCTTGTACTTTTTAGTTACTATGCCCTCAACACTCCCTAGCCCAAGCAACCATTAGTCTAGTTTCTGCTCTATAGATAGAATTATCTTGGACCTTTATATGAAGGGAATTGTATATAGAATCATGTGGACTTTGTATCTGGCTTCTTTCGCTTAGCATGTTTTCAAGGTTCTTCTGGGTTACAGCCTCTATCAATACCTCGTTTCTTTTTATAACCAAGGAATAGTCCATTGCATGGGTACACTGCATTTTACCAAGTATCTTCAAAGTGCCAACCAACTCAACCCAAACTGAATGGATCAGTTTAGGTGAGCAAGAGAATAAAGCAAAAGTCAAGGAAGATAGGTCTGGGAAGAGAACCCAGAGAAGGGTAGTTCTCGAAAACAGTCTGTGATGAGACTATTGCTCTCTAGACGTGTCTGCAAAATAGATTTAAAAGAAAAAGATTTTATTTATTTGAGAGACAGAGCACAAGCAAGGGAAAGCTGAGGGGCAAAGGGAGAAACAGACACGGGGCTCAATCCCAGGGTCCTGAGATCATGACCTGAATGGAAGGCAGATGCTTAACTCACTGAGCCACCTAGGCGCCCCCCAAAATTGATTTTCTTTGATCTCAGGATAGGTGTCAAAACACACATTTCAAGGCAGGCTTTTCTGCCCTGACCATATCATAGTCACCTTTATCAACACCAATAATGTTTATTAATTGTGTACTTTGTACAGAACATGGTCCTACAAACCATGAAATAAATTGGTAAAAGGTCAAAGGGCTTCCAATCTAAATGGGATATTGGATATGTGGGTTAAAGAAAAGCTGAATCAGTTGTGCCCTCTACACCTACTTTTAGTCTTTTCCTATGATGTCACCATTTGGAAAATTTTTGAAAAAGGAATAATGTGTGAAAAGTAGCCTGTGCTAAGTGCCAATGATAAAATGTGCTACAGGGATTCAAAGAGAACCAGCATGGGATGAGGAGTGGGAAGGGGCAGTGAGACTTGAGTTAGGCCCTACAGGAAAAAAGGTGAAGAGGGTATGGCAGAAGGCCCTCCATGAAGGCAGATTGAGGAATGTTTGATCACTGAACAGAACAAAATGGCAAAATCGAAGAAACCTTGAGTGGGAACAGTGGGAGATAAGTGAACAAGGCTAGATTGTTCAGGGGTCTAATCCCAGGCTAAGGAGTGAGAATCTTCATTTAGGCAAAAAAAAAAAAAAAAAAAAAAGGCTTTTTAAGTAGGGACTGATGGGTGAAAATCATGCTACTGTTCTGATGGACAGAAGCCAAATTGGAAGCAGAAAGGGCTGTTTTGATGGTAGAAAGAACTTCCACCCCAAACTTGCTGAATACAATAGCATCACCAGTGGCATTAAGTATATTTAACCAGGTTGGTCTTTTGTAGTGCTTAAAAGACTACACTGTTATAAAATAAAATGTAAAGGCAAAAGTGCAAGCAATTTAGCAATGAAAATATACCCTTACGTCAAATTAGTGGTTTTCATTTTTTTTTAGATTAAAACTTTGAGCACACAGTTAAAAACTTAAGCAATTTAAGATGCATAGAGTGAGGGGTGCCTGGGTGGCTCTGTCATTAAGCATCTGCCTTTGGCTCAGGTCATAATCCAAGGCTCCTGGAAGCAGGGAGCCTGCTTCTACCTCTACCGCTCCCTCTGCTTGTGTTCCCTCTCACTGTCTCTCTCTCTCTCTCTCTCTGTCAAATAAATAAATAAAAATCTGAAAAAAAAAAAGTTGCCTACAATGAAGTTTCACTTCCATCCTGTCCTCCATCTGCCTTTCTTTCACCACCCCACTGGTAACCACTTAATATTTCTTCGTGCATTCTTCCAGGATTTATAAAAATATAAACAAATGTAAATATATGTTCTCATTTTTACCTCTTTTTATCCAAGGAAGTTAATTGGTTATATATATTGTCCTGCATCTTGCTATTTTCTTTCTTCATTTTCTTTTAAGATTTTATTTATTTGTCAGAGAGAGATTGCTGTTTTCTTTTATGTCTTGGAGATGTTTTGCATGTACCATACACGTATCAGTGTGCTTTTTTGATGACTTAGGTCAGCGCTGTCAAGGATACATGTCTGTCACCTCAAGTTTTTTTAGAAGCAAAGGAAGAATATATGGCCTTGATGTTTTTTAGCCACTGTCCAGGCCATTTGTTGATTGCCAATAGGAATAGAGACCCAGATAATACCACCCGCCATCCCTTTAAAACAAGAAGGTGGGGGAGAACAGAATTGTTCTTTCTGTGTTGTGCCCTCTGTCTAGATCTGATTTGGCTTAGATTTGCATTTTTTTCTTTGTAAACAGGCATCTGCTCTTCCTAACTACTTTGTGTTTCTAAAGGATATCGTTTGAACAAACACTGGCTCTCTGCCTGGTGTTTCTGTTATTGTAAACTTGGACTCTAATGAAAATGGAACATTTCCAGTCCTTAGCCTTTTTGCCAGGTTTTTAGTTTTGGACTCCATTAGACTTGACATTGTTTGGAATGAATCCTTATTCCCCAGTATTTAGGTCGAAGACCTCCCCCGCCCCTTCCATTTGGTTTTCATATTCAATTCACTTCCATTCTGAGTTTTTTCACTGTGGGAAGCTTACTATCTCAACAGCCAATCTCTCTTTTTTTCTTGCTTTCTATCTCTTTGTTACTCATTTTTTAATGCCGTTTTGTTTGTTGGCTATTTAATTTTGGCCTTAGCCCTCCTTTTTCTTATTTTATTTTGAAGAGTCCGAGAGATGCCTTACACAACAAACCCCATCCCGCAGTGGTATTGTGTATTGTGTAACCCTTAGACACATGAGGTGTCTCCATCCAAGGAGGGGCTCTTGGCAGTCACACTTGTTTATGAGACAACTAGGGTGGACATAGTCTAATGTGACCCTCACTTGGGAGTTTTCGGTAACAGTGCACTCTTCTGGTAAAGGCATTGGAGTCAGGATGTTTGTAGTCCCATCTGAGTTGGAAAATGTGTTCATTTCTCTGATTGAGCTATTTTGTGCCCTTTGGATAAATAATCCTGCTTGGTTTTTATTCAAAGGATGTCTGGGTCAGTTCTTGTCATTAGTCTGCACCTAGTAGGGCATTCAGATAACCAGAACTTTGACCTGATGATCCTGCATTGCATTTGTTTGTCCATTTTTTCTCCATTTATTTTGAACTTTGTCCTTTTATAATGAGATTATTAAGCCAGAAATGCTGGTGTGTGTGTGGGGGGGTGTGCACATGTGTGCATATATGCATATGTGCAAAAACCAAAATTATCAACTTATAAACTCTTGTCTGCCCATAGAAACTTGAAGAAACTTGAAGCTTCCCAATGTCTCAGACAGGGCACTCTTCAAATATGTGTTTCTGGGCTGCACGGCAGGGAAAAAGATGAACACACGAGGAAGGTATGTTTATTCACTTATGTTCCAGAGATTAAGGAACAGAGAAGAGCAAGACAATGTGCCTGTCTTTGTGGAGTTTACATTAAATTGGGGGAGTCAATTTACAAATAAATATAAACGTAAAGAAATCTAAGGAAATGGTAAGGGTTAAGAAAAAATAAAGTGAAGGAATGGATAGTAATAGAGGAAGGAAAGGCAAGTTAAAACTATAGTGAGATACTGTTTCACACTCAGCAGAATGTCTACAATAAGGCAGACGTTAACCAACGTTGGCAAGGAGACAGAAACAGGAACCGTCATGCATCGCTCGCTGGTGGGAAGGTAACAGGGTGTTGCCAGAAAACAGTTTGGCAGTTTCTCAAGAAGTTAAGCACAAAACTGCCATATGACCCAGCAATTTCACTACTAGGTATCTACTGAAGAGAAATAAAAACATAACCACCCAGGGGTGCCTGGAAGGCTCAGTTGAAAAAAAAAAAAAAACTTAAAGAAAAAAAACTATATCCATTAAAGACTTACACACAAATGTTCACAGCAACATTAGTCGTAATAAAAAATGAAATAATTGGTGAACAAAAAAATATATATCCATACAATGTAATACTACTCAGTTATAAAAAGAAACAAACTACCCATACTGTTCTTGTCATGGATGAACCTCAAGAACCTGCTGAGTAAAATAATTAGATACAAAAGAACATGTATTCTATGATTCTGTTTATATGAAATGTCCAGAAAAGACAGACTTGTGGAGACAGAAAGTAGATAGTGGTTTCCGGGGGTTCCGGGTGGAAATGGAAATGAAACAGACATAAGGGATCTTAGAGGATGAGAACAGAACAAATGGGTGCATCACTAGTAAAGCTACTAAAAGTCACTGAATTAGGGCGTCTGGGTGGCTCAGTGGGTTAAACCTCTTACTTCAGCTCAGGTCACGATCCCCGGGTCCTGGAATCAAGCCCCACATCGAGCCCACATCAGGCTCTCTGCTCAGCAGGGAGCCTGCTTCCTCCTCTTTTCTCTCTCTCTGTGATCTCTGTCTGTCAAATAAATAAATTTTAAAAATCTTTAAAAAAAAAGTCACTGAATTGTACACTTGAAATGGGTGAATTTTATGATATGTAACATATACCTCAGTTAAGTTTTTTCATTTTCTTTTTTGTTTGTTTGTTTTTTAAAGAAAGTAATAAAGGGGCAAGAGATTTCAAGTGGGTTAGTTCGGGGAAAGCCTTCCTGAGGAGCTGGCATTTGACCAGAGGCCTGGGTAAATGAGGGAGTGAGCAATGCGATGATTAGGGAAGAGTGTAGAAGCACAAGGTACAGCTAACATAAAGGTCCAAGGAGACTTAGCAACTTAGGAACATCAAGAAGGCCACAGTATTAGAGTGGAGTGAACTACAGAAATTGCGGAAAGTAAAGTCGAAGATGTAGGCAAGGTGTAGGGCATGGTAAGAAGTTTGGGTTTTATTTTGAGCATGAAGGCTACTGAATGGATTTTTAACTGTTTACCTTAAAAAACAAAAACAAAACCCTCACTGCCTGCTTTGTAGAAAATCAGTGACCATTAAGGGGCCCTCTGGGTGGCTCTGTTGTTTAAGATCTGCCTTCAGGCTGGGCTCCCTTCTCAGTGAGGAGTCTGCTTCTCCCTCTCCCATCCCCTCCTCTCAGCTCATGCTCTCTCTCTCTCTCTCAAATAAATAAATGAAATCTTTTAAAAAAAAATCAATGGAAATAGGGAGATCAGAGAGGGGACTAACTGCAGTAGATAAGGCTAAAAGTTTGTTTGGACTTGTACCAGTGGTAGTGATGAAAGTGGTAAGACAAGGTCAGATTCTGGAGATATTTTGGAGATGGAGTAGATAAGACTTCCTAGTTTATTGGAAATTGTGTATGATAAAAAGAGAAGAATCAAGCATTGCTCACAAATTTTTGCCTGATATATTAGGTGAATGGAATTGTCCTTTACTGCGATGAGACCCTTGAGAGTGGAGCAGTTTGGGTGAGTCGTCAAGAATTTATTTTTACAGCTGTGAAGTTTGAAAAGTCTAGACCTCCAGGATACATGAGGTGCATGCAGTTGGATAAATGGGTCTGGAATCAAAGAAAGATGTAAGCTGGACATATAAATTTTGAAGTCATTAGCATATAGATGGCATTAAAGCAGCTGAGAATGACCATTAGTGAGGCAGTAGGAAAATCAGAAGTAGGATGTCTTGGAGGGCAAGTGAAGAGGGTGGCCAAGGTCACTGCTTGACAGGTAGTCTCAGTGCAGCAATAAGGATGACATCTTGGTTGGAGGGGAAATCAGAAAGAATGAGAGATGAGGAAGCAGAGACAACATGTACGACCCCTTTGAGCAATTTTGCTATGTAGGGAAATGGTTGGCTGGGCAAGGGATGTGGGCCAAGGAAAGGGGCTTAAGACACTCCAGCTCTGGCTAACCTTGAATGTGAATAACCACAGCATGTAGCATGGACACAGGGCCTTCCAGCCCACAAAAGATTTCACATTCAGACCAATATCCTTGATGAACACAGATGCGAAAATTCTCACCAAAATACTGGCCTATAGGATCCAACAGTACATTAAAAGGATTATTCAGCACAACCAAGTGGAATTTATTCCAGGGCTGCAAGGTTGGTTCAACATCCGCAAATCCATCAATGTGATACAATACATTAATAAAAGAAAGAGTAAGAACCATATGATACTCTCAATAGATGCTGAAAAAACATTTGACAAAGTGCAGCATCCCTTCCTGATTAAAACTCTTCAAAGTGTAGAGATAGAAGGCACATACCTCAATATTATCAAAGCCATCTATGAAAAACCCACCGCAAATATCATTCTCAATGGAGAAAAACTGAAAGCTTTTCCGCTAAGGTCAGGAACACGGCAGGGATATCCGTTATCACCACTGCTGTTCAACATAGTACTAGAAGTCCTAGCCTCAGCAATCAGACAACAAAAAGAAATCAAAGGCATCCAAATTGGCAAAGAAGAAGTCAAACTATCACTCTTTGCAGATGATATGATACTATATGTGGAAAACCCAAAAGGCTCCACTCCAAAACTGCTAGAACTTGTACAGGAATTCAGTAAAGTGTCAGGATATAAAGTCAATGCACAGAAATCAGTTGCATTTCTTTACACTAACAACAAGACAGAAGAAAGAGAAATTGAGGAGTCAGTCCCATTTACAATCGCACCCAAAACCATAAGATACCTAGGAATAAATCTAACCAAAGAGGCAAAGAATCTATACTCAGAAAACTATAAAGTACTCATGAAAGAAATTGAGGAAGACACAAAGAAATGGAAAAATACTCCATGCTCATGGATTGGAAGAACAAATATTGTGAAAATGTCTATTCTACCTAAAGCCATCTACACATTTAATGCAATCCCTATCAAAATCCCATCCATTTTTTTTAAAGAAATAGAACAAATAATCCTAAAATTTATATGGAACCAGAAAAGACCTTGAATAGCCAAAGGAATATTGAAAAAGAAAGCCAAAGTCGGTGGCATCACAATTCCAGACTTCAAGCTCTATGACAAAGCTGTCATCATCAAGACAGTATGGTACTGGCACAAAAACAGACATATAGACCAATGGAACAGAATAGAGAGCCCAGAAATAGATCCTCAACTCTATGGTCAACTAATCTTCGACAAAGCAGGAAAGAATATCCAATAGAAAAAAGACAGACTCTTCAACAAATGGTGCTGGGAAAATTGGACAGCCACATGCAGAAAAATGAAATTGGACTATTTCCTTACACCACTCACGAAAATAGACTCAAAATGGATGAAGGACCTCAATGTGAGAAAGGAATCTATCAAAATCCTTGAGGAGAACGCAGGCAGCAACCTCTTTGACCTCAACCGCAGCAACTTCTTCCTAGGAACATCGCCAAAGGCAACAGAAGCAAGGGCAAAAATGAACTATTGGGATTTCATCAAGATCAAAAGCTTTTGCACAGCAAACGAAACAGTTAACAAAACCAAAAGACAACTGACAGAATGGGAGAAGATATTTGCAAATGACATATCAGATAAAGGGCTAGTATCCAAAATCTATAAAGAGTTTATCAAACTCAATACCCAAAGAACAAATAATCCAGTCAAGAAATGGGCAGAGGACATGAACAGACATTTCTGCAAAGAAGACATCCAGATGGCCAACAGACACATGAAAAAATGCCCCACATCACTCGGCATCAGGGAAATACAAATCAAAACCACAATGAGATACCACCTCACACCAGTCAGAATGGCTAAAATTAACAAGTCAAGAAATGACAGATGCTGGCAAGGATATGGAGAGAGGGGAACCCTCCTACACTGCTGGTGGGAATGCAAGCTGGTGCAACCACTCTGGAAAACAGTGTGGAGGTTCCTCAAAAAACTGAAAACAGACCCAGCAATTGCACTCCTGGGTATATATCCTAAAGATACAAACGTGGTGCTCCGAAGGGGCACGTGCACCCGAATGTTTATAGCAGCAATGTCCACAATAGCCAAACTGTGGAAAGAGCCTAGATGTCCATCAACAGATGAATGGATAAAGAAGATGTGATATATATACACAATGGAATACTATGCAGCCATCAAAAGACATGAAATCTTGCCATTTGCGATGACGTGGATGGAACTAGAGGGTATCATGCTTAGCGAAATAAGTCAATCGGAGAAAGACAACTATCATATGATCTCTTTGATATGAGGAAGTGCAGATGCAATGTGGGGGGGTTGGGGGGAGGTAGGAAAAGAAAAAATGAAGAGATGGGATTGGGAGGGAGACAAACCATAAAAGACTCAATCTCAAAAAACAGACTGAGGGTTGCTGGGGGGAGGGGGGACGGGAGAGGGTGGTGGGGAAATGGACACTGGGGAGGGTATGTGCTATGATGAGTGCTGTGAAATGTGTAAACCTGGTGATTCACAGACCTGTACCCCTGGGGATAAAAATACATTATATGTTTATTAAAATAAAAAATAAAAAAGATTTCACATTCATACAGGTTCTTTTTAAAGATTTATTTATTTTAGAGAGAAAGCAGGAGCATGTCTTTTTTCCTTTCGATACTTATAGAGACCACTGAGTATCACTAATGTTATTCTCATTTCCACTTTTCAGTTGAAAAAAGAGAGGCTTGGAGAAAGGTCACCTGACTTTTCCACCATCACACAGCTAAGGAATGGCTAATCCAGGACTCAGACTCAGGACTTTCACCTCTCTATCTTTGCATTTTCAGAGAGTGACTTGTGGGCGGTTTTATTTGGAAACACATCACATGTTTAGATCGAATATGAAAGGTCTGAGGGGACTTAAGCTGATGGCAAGTTGAAGATGAAGAGGGGCAGCGAGGAGCAGTCCTCTTTGTTGATACCGATGTAGATGAATCAAATTTATTTTGTGCAACTTTGGACAGTTAATACTAGAACAGGGATAGAGACTCCACTCAGTTTGTGAAGACCTCCATGAAGAAGAAATTGTTGAGGTGCATTCTTGAAGTGTTGAATCAGGGGCAAGCAGAATATTTGACAAGTCTGTAGAGGGAAATCTTTGATCTTATAACCTCTAAAATTCTATTCAAATGAAGTCTCTGGAAACATGTAGGGCTTGTTTGCAGAAAGCTTGAGTAATAGTAGTAGGCTTTCCCCAACACTAGTTCCATGGAAGGAAGATGGGATGTTACACTGTACTTTCCTGCTGCTATAATTATACGCCAGGCTTGACCGGCTCCCAAATGGGAGCTGAGGAGTTGGGAGGCTAGTTCAGGAAGAGAAGGGAGCTGTGACTGATCCCACACTAAAGTGGAAGAAATTCGCTGCTTCATCAGGCAGGGAAGGGCAAACCTTTGTCTCAGCAATTGAGAAACCTTTGGCAGCACACCAGGAAGAATTCACCAGGGTACTGACTCAGAGAGGACAGGTTGGGGAAGGGTTATACAGGAACCTTGGGGACGGACTGGTTTATAGGTGGAAGCTTTGCACAGAGGAGCAGTCAGGGGTAAAAGAAGCCATTTGTTCCAGGAGAGCAATTTAGAGAGATTTTGTTTGTGTGGGCAGTAGTTTATGAGGCAAATGTTTGTGGGGAAGAAGCTTATGGAGCTAGTGATATGCATGGGAGCACTCGTGAGAAACATGGTTTGTAGGGAGCTTCCTTGGCTGGGTCTGGGTCCGGGATGGCAGAGCAGGGTGTTGTTGCAGTGAGAGAGACCACAGGAGCAGACGGAAGAGTCCTTGCTGTGGCCTTTAAAAAATAGACAGTTCTGGGGCACCTGGATATCTCAGTTGCTTGAGCGTGAAGCTTTTGACCTCACCTCAGTCTTGATCTTGGGGTCACGAGTTCAAGCCCTGTGTAGTAAAACAAAACAAAACAAAAAGATATACAGTTTTAAAATAAAAGTATTTTATTTTTAATCTTTATGGTATTATTAAAAATAATTTTTATAAAGATTTTATTTATTTGGGAGAGAAGGAGAGCGAGAGAAAGAAAAGGATCCCAGGGAACAACAAGCAGGCTCAATATTGAGTGTGGAGCCCATTGCAGGGCTTGATCTCAGGACCCTGAGATCATGACCTGAGCTAAAATCAAGAGTCAATCGCTCAACTGACGGAGCCACCCAGGTGCCCCGAAAAATAGATTTTAAATAAAAATAGATAAAATAAAAATCTTACATGATTACAAAAACAATACATATTAATGTAGAACAATTGGACAATATAAAGAACAACAGCAAGAAAAAAAACACAAAAAAAGAATCCTTTAGCCAAGATAGGCACTGTTATCAGTTTGGTATACTTACAATGGATTTGATATATTTTTTGGAAACTTTAACATCTACTGTGTCCCTAACTTTTTACTTTGAAAGCCTTCAAACCTGTAGAGAAGTCGAAAGAGTAATGTGATGAAAACTAGTGTACCTTCCACCATCAGTTGTTAGCATGATACCACATACACACTTCTTTTTCTTTCCCTGAGCCATTTGAAAGTAAACTGTTGCCAATGCCACATCAGTTCACTTTTAAATACGTCAGCATGCATTTTTTCCTTTCTTTTTAAGAATTTATTTTAGAGAGAAAGCAAGAGCATGAGCAGGAGGGGCAGAGGGAGAAAGAATCTCGAGCAGACTCCACACGGAGCACGGAGCCTGATGCAGGGCTCAATCCTACAACCCTGAGATCATGACCTGAGCCGAAACTAAGAGTCCGACGTTTTATCGACTGAGCCACCTGGGTGCCCCAGGTGCCCTTAGCATGCATTTCTAAGAATACGGACATTCTCCTACATAACACAGTATCTCACCTGAAAAGATCGATATGAAGTCTGTCTCACTTATCAGTATGTCTTAGTACAGATTCTGGATGTTTTCCCCTTTCTTTCACCTCTCATCTTTAAAGGCAGAACTTCAATCACTTACCTAGCCAGCTAAGTCAAAGCAACTAGATGCTGGGGGGAGGAAAGAAAGAGACTCTCCAAGAGCACAGAAATCTGGAAGCCCACCAGGACACTACTCAGAGGAGCCCAGGACACTTCTTTTACCCTGAGCTCATTTGCCGTGCTGTGGGCTAGAGCTTTGCTTTGGGATCCTTCCCTCCCTTCCTCTCTGCGTCACCAAACCTTACTATCTACTTGTTTGGAGATAAATTCTCTGCCAAGGTCTGCCAATCCAAGTGAACTTGGTGTCTAATCTCAAGAAAGTACAGAAAAGACTGAGTTTCTCTTTGGTGAGCGGTTTCTGTCCTTGGCATTGTAGCCTACCGTTTAAGAACATCATGCCCATAGGACTGGCTTGTCCGCTGGTGACCTTACCAGGGTCTGTGGGCTTCATGTGGAAAAAGCCTCTGCTCCTTGAACCACTTGTGCCCTCCTACCCCCACCCCATCATCATGACCTGAGCAGGGCAGCAGAGACAACTTCATGAAGAGAAAGCAAGCCCCTTTACTCTGAAATTTTAGCTTTGGTGTTTTCCCATGTTTTCTTCATGTAGGAAAAAGATCTGATTTGCAGATTGAGGGTTCCTCCCATTTCCTTGCTAGGCCTTTTTTTTTTAAATACTGTTTTTGGCTGTTCTTTCAAGATTGTTTTCCTACATGTGAATTTGTAAACATGGAGGTCTGTGAGCTAATTTCAACATTTCAGTAATCTTTTTTATTTTTTTATTTTATTTATTTATTTTTTAAATATTTTTATTTATTTATTTGACAGAGATCACAAGTAGGCAGAGAGGCAGGCAGAGAGAGAAGAAGGGAAGCAGGCTCCCCGCCAAGCAGAGAGCCCGACACGGGGCTGAATCCCAGGACCCCGGGATCATGACCCTAGTCAAAGGTGGAGGCTTTAACCCACTGAGCCACCCAGGCGCCCCTCGGTAATCTTTTTTTAAAAAAGATTTTATTTATTTATTTGACAGAGATCACAAGTGGGCAGAGAGGCAGGCAGAGAGAGAGAGGGGGAAACAGGCTCCCTGCTGAGCAGAGATGCAGGGCTCCATCCCAGGACCCTGAGATCATGACCTGAGCTGAAGGTAGAGGCTTCATCCACTGAGCCACCCAGGCACCCCAACATTTCAGTAATCTTTTTCTTTTTTTCTTGAAGATTTTATTTATTTATTTAACAGAAAGATAGAGAGAGAGGACAAGTAAGCAGGGCAGCAGGCAGAGGGAGAGAGAGAAGCAGGCTCTCCGCTAAGCAGGGAGCCTGATTCGGGGCCGGATCCCAGGACCCTGGGATCATGACCTGAGCTGAAGGCAGCCGCTTAACCAACTGAGCCACCCAGGTGCCCCACATTTCAGTAATCTTAATGAAAACCACAAGTTTACTGTAAATAAGACCACAACATGATATGGGACACCTGGGTGGCTCAGTCGACGAAGCATCTGCCTTTGGCTCAGGTCATGATCCTGGAGTACTGGGATGGGAGTCCCATATCAGGCTCCCTGCTCAGTGGGGAGTCTGCTTCTCTCTCTCCCTCTGCCACTCCCCTTGCTTATGCTTTCTCTCTCCCCCTCCCTCTCTGTCTGAAATAAATAAATAAAATCTTAAAAAAAAAAAAGACTACAACATGATAACTCATATTAAGTTTATTTGAATTGTATCAACCCATTGAGGCAATCCTCGTTATCTCTCTTATCAAAAACTCTTTGGTAAGTTTTTTTTTTTATTGATACAACGAAAAAATTAAATGTAGTGATTTGTAAGTATAATAGCAAAATCTCCTCAAAACTTAAAATTTTTGGTACCATCTGAGAATTAGGTCGGGTCAGATCAGGCATTTGGTAAATAGTAACCACCATTTGTAAAATCAAACTTCTAATCTACCCAAATTCCTAATCTACCAATGGGGCATGCTAAGAACCCATGGACTCCAGCTTTGGGAACCAAATTTTTGGTGATTTATTGCCCACTGCATATTTTTTTGTTCACCTCTTGTTTATAGTTTTATCTTGGGAGTCGTTGGTATGAGTCAATCCTGTGAGTCAGAAAAACACCAGCTGTACAGAAAAAATGTACAGACTAGGGAGTGAGGACAAGGACCCAAAGGGGCTCTAGGGTAAATCCTGCCGCCAACTCCGGAAGCCCTATGGCCATCGGGCCTTTCTGGATGACTTTGTCATCTCTTCTCCGTCTAAGCAAGAGAAATAAGAGTAACAATAAATGTAACTTATAGGGACTCAAGAGGGTTGGGAATAATAAAAGGTGTCCCTCCGGATTAAAAGATTAGAAGCCACCCAGGGATGCCTGGGTGGCTCAGTTGGTTAAGCGGCTGCCTTCGGCTCAGGTCATGATCCCAGCGTCCTAGAATCGAGTCCCGCATCGGGCTCCTTGCTCCGCAGGGAGCCTGCTTCTCCCTCTGCCACTCTGTCTGCCTGTGCTCGCTCGCTCTCTCTCTCTGACAAATAAATAAATAAAATCTTTAAAAAAAATAAATAAAATAAAAGATTAGAAGCCACCCATTTAGCTGGTATATCTTCTTTTGATTTCGGGGGCTTTTTGCCGATTGAATTAAATGCGGTTCCACTAAAACTTGTTTGACAACTACCTCAAGTTGAAATATCACATAAT
This sequence comes from Martes martes, assembly GCF_963455335.1. NCBI lineage: Eukaryota > Metazoa > Chordata > Mammalia > Carnivora > Mustelidae > Martes > Martes martes. Next base: position 50,595,395 of record NC_137894.1, on the reverse strand, counting down.
GACAATTGTTTGAAAGGTTGGGTCTTTCCCTGGAAGGTTCACTCTTTCGGTATTTCGTGGCCATTTTAAAAGAGGCCAAATACTGCCCCTGTCATTTACTGGTCTTTTGCTCCTGGGTATTTTAAAATCTGAAGTTTGCTAGAGTCTTGTTTCCACATTTATAAAATGGGGTATAGTATCAGTTACCTCACAGTGCTAGGTGAGATCGTGTAAAGAGAGCGCTTAACACAATTCCCTGGCACTTAATCAGCACTTTATAAATGCTACCCACTATTTCTTTTCACTCGCAGGGACAATGCCTTTTGTTATAGGGAACCACACTAAGTTGATATTGACTACAAGCCCAATTAAACGTATCAAGATTTGGGGAGGTAATTTCATTTAAAAAAAAAGGGGGGGCTGGGAAAGAAGATGAAAGAAGATGAATGTGAAAGAAATGTGTCTCACACAGTCGAATCTTACACAGTATGACCAGCTAGTAAAACAGAATTTGGGGGGCGGGGGGTGTAATGGAAACAAACCTTAAGAGTCATGTGCTCTGAGGTGACTTTTATCCTGTGTTCACCCATAGCACTGGCCCCACGTGCAGCCAGGTTGCCCTGAGGATGATCTGAAGGAGCATGTGTAGTGAACACAAGAGACAATGTCTGTTTTTTTTGTTCAACTTCCTCTCTCCCAGGGCCCGGCTGACTATATTGGATCCTGGTTTCCTTCAATGTCACAGTGGGGGTAGGGAATGACAAATAGAGGACACAGTACTTCCCACTTTCCTGGTGTCACTCCTTTGGTCTCCAGTATTGATTTTCACCCACAGGCATACACCCCTCTCCTGCCCCCTCCTCAGCCCAGAGAGCATTCCTTTCCCATTCTGCTTCTGGCAGTATGAGGCCTTGGCTGACAGGGCTCAGCCAGAGGTCCAGTGTGTGGGGTGAGGTTTGCCAGCTCAGTGCGGAAATAGTGCACTTGAGCCCCTCCCACCCTATGCACACCCTTTCCCCAAAACTCTGGTGTTTTGCAAATCTCCCAGAAGGGAACAGCCAGAAGAGGAAAGCAAAAGTGGGTCAGGGAATGGTTTGAATTACTGGAAGCAAAAATCCAAAAACAAAACCAAAAAACCGCCCGTCCTCACTCATCCCTCATTTCCATTTCTCACAGAGCTCTCAGGTCTCATTTTTGTAATTTTCTTCCCCTTCAAGACGATTTTTTAAAAGATTTTATTTATTTATTTGACAGACAGAGATCACAAGTAGGCAGAGAAGCAGGCAGGGGGTGGGGGAAGCAGGCTCCCCGCTGAGCAGAGAGCCTGATGCAGGCTCTATCCCAGGACCCTGAGATCATGACCTGGGCTGAAGGCAGAGGCTTAACCCACTGAGCCACCCAGGCGCCCCAAGATGATTTTTTAAAAACTTCTTATTATGGAAAACTTCAAATGTGCCCAAAGTGAGAGAAGAGTATAATTAACCCCTAAGTGCCCAGCACATGCAACTCAACAATAATCTATGTTTTGTCCATCTGTTTCATCTCTCCTTCCTATTTTTTTTCTCCTTCCTATTTTGTTATTTTTATTTATGTGTTCATTTATTGCTAGAGTATTTTTGAAGCTAATTATGAATTTATTTTTAATGGACTCTCCCCCTCCCCCGAGTTGAAGCTGGGAATTGAGCAGAGGAGACCAAGTCTGGTGAACTCAGCCCCTCACCCTTCCTCCCCAGCTCTCCATCATTGCCTTGTGGGTCGAATCAAGTGCAAATACAATTTCATAACTTGATTTTTATTCTTCCAGTAAATAATGTTGTCCATCTGTGCTAGGCACTGAGGATAAGAGAGAGAGGATACTCTCCATTTGGTGGGAAAGAAAAAATGTAAGAGGCAACACTGTTGGTTTGGCCTGATTATTTATACAGTTGCAGCAGGAGTGTTCATTTGACTCCATAGAACTTCTTAATCTGTTTTGTAAATCTAGAGCCATGTATTATTGACAAGGTGACAACATTTACTTCTTTCCGGAAGTTTCCTTCAGGAATCTCAGGTTGGACTTTTAAAAGCCTCTATCATTCACTACATTGGGTTTAGAAAAACCAAGCCCAAGAAACTCATTCCTCTAGGTTTTGCCTATTGTACCTATAAATTTGGGCAAATTGCTTTCTTCTTAAGGTCCTCACAATTTCAATTTCCTGACCTGCCAAGGAGTGAGCTTCCTCACCTCCTGCAAAACTGGGACCCTGTAAACAGGTCTGCACAAGTTTTCTGAGAGGACTTTGTACACATTAGTTCATCATAGTGGATTAAACAAACATCATTCTCAGAAATGACTTCTGGGCAAGGCCTTGGTTGCATCACTGGTTTTTCCATTATATCCTGATAAAAAGGAAGACAAATTCTCATTGAACTTATGCAAATAACTACACTGCCATGAAAAGTAAGGAGACTTGGTAAGTTTCTGAATTCTTGGTGATGATGTGTGAGTCAGTAAGAAGGAGACATCATTTAAGAATGTTTATTTCAGTTTTAAAAAAAGCAGAATCTAGGGCACCTGGGTGGCTCAGTGGGTTAAAGCCTCTGCCTTCTGCTCAGTCATGATCCCAGAGTCTTGGGATCAGCCCCCCATCGGGTTCTCTGCCTCAGCAGGGAGCTTGCTTCCCCCTCTCTCAGCCTGCCTCTCTGCCTACTTGTGATTTCTGTTTGTCAAATAAACAAATAAAACTTAAAAAAAAAAAAAGCAGAATCTAGTAATTTGTTATGGATTACAGAGAGTTTAAGAAGAAAAAAAAAATCCTTATTTGGATATTCAGAATAGAACATTAAAACAGCATCAACATTGAAATAGACATTAAAACAATATTCCAAACAAATAACTGCAAATTTCCCTTATTAGTTCCTTCAGTCCCATACAACTAATTCCTATTCTGCTAGATCTTGTGTAAGCAGTCCCATGAAGTTGTTTGCTAATTGACCAAGAGTTCTGGAAATTTTGGCTCAGTCCACTGGTTTGGTATGAAAGTTGTCTAAATGATATTAACTCAAAAGCCTGTCCTTAGGAATCAATGCTTTAAAGGGTCAATGGCTTGAAGTATCTGGTACAGTCCTTTTTCACGAGGCTCTGACACCACCTTTTATCAAAGATACAAATTCTCATTGGTATTTATAACGGAGCCTTCAGGCCAGCAGTAAACAAAAACTACCTATAGGTGACAGAACCTTAAAATGCCCGTGGTTAGTTTATAGCTGATAATCTTTAGATGTGAAAATGTAGGAAGGTTCATAATAAGAATAATGCACCTCACAAGGAAATTTGGTTGTTTCTTTGGCATGTAAGTCAGTAATAAAAGCCATTTCAAAAAAAATTTTAGACAATATGTCTTTAAAGATAATTAAGCCTATTTCAAAGAAGCTAGTGCATGTTACTTGTGCTGATTGATAAAAATGGATGAATGTAATTTTTATAGAAAACGCAACCCAGAATATTACTGAGCTGGCATCTTTCCTAGCAGAGGTGTAGGATTTAGATATAATTTGGGGAGTTCATTCTGTAGACTTTGTTGGTTCTGGAAGTTCCTGTCGCACTAGAGTAGGGATGGTTGTGGTCTGTTTTACTGATCATATGTTATTAGCAAAACTCCTCCAATATTACAGAAGGTGCCAAAATCACTCAGTTAGAAAGAACAAGACGCACTGCTGTAACTCCCTAGAGGATCATCTACCAAACGGAACCAGGGCTAGACAGGGCCTACACCAGACAAGCCCAGACCAGGGAGACTGCAGAAATTAGAGGTGACAAAGGAGTATAAGGATGAAAGATCTGGGGTCACCAGGGTGGCTCAGTTTGTTGGACATCTGCCTTCCACTTGGTCATAATCTCAGGATCCTGGTCAAGTCCCATGTCAGGCTCCTTGCTCAGTGGGGAATCTGCTTCTCCCTCTGCCTGCTGCTGCCCTGTTTGTACTCTCTGACAAATAAATAAATAAAATCTTTAAAAAAAAATAAGAAAGAAAAAAAGAAAAGAAAAATCCAGCACAGTTTAGAAGGGTGGAGTTCTATGGGTTTGACCAGGTTTATGTGAGTTCATCTTATAAATGTGAATTGTCAGGATTCTTCTTAAGAACTGAAAATATCCATCCTATATGAGATAGATATTTATAAGATTGTTTTGAGCATCAGTGATAACCAGTTGTTCTCTAGATCCATGAGAAAATGACTTCAATAGGACCAGAACATCAGGGGCAAGATAGATGGGATAAAAGAAGGAACAACTGGTGGGATCCTATAGGTCAGAGTCCCGCCCCCATTCTAATGCCTGCAAGCTATGTGGCCTGAGACAAGTCACTTACCTCGAGATTACTGTAAAACAAGGAAATAATTTTAGTTCCTTTTACTTATTGAGGAAGTTGTAAGGGTCATATAAGGTCATTTAGGTGAAAGTAAACTAAAATGCAAAGCCATCTGATTAGGTCCCCAGAAAGCCTAAATACCACCATTGTATGAAATGGAAGAAAAGGCACTTCCTCTGCGTGAAGTCAGCTCTGTGCCAGTTTGCACAGTATGTTGCTCAGAGCACGATTAGGTTTTGGTCTCTACGTACCTCGTGCTGGCCACCTCTGAGTACAGGGTAACTTTCAGAACGGTTTCTTTCTTTCTTTTCTTTCTTTCTTCCTTTCTTTCTATTTTTTTTTAAGATTTTATTTATTTATTTGATAGAGATCATAAGCAGGCAGAGAGGCAGGCAGAGAGAGAGAGGGGGAAGCAGGCTCCCCACTGAGCAGAGACCCCCCCACCCCAGGCAGGGCTCGATTCCAGGATCTTGGGGTCATGACCCCAACCAAAGACAGAGGCTTTAAGCCACTGAGCCACCCAGGCCCCCCTTCAGAACGGTTTCTGTAGGGGAAATGACACTGCATGGGAGCACCAGGAAGTGTTCCCTACCAAGATGCTTGCCCGGTCTCCTCCATGTCTAGGTCCCTTTGGGTTTGGTGGGTCGGGCTAACCGACATCAGGCTCTGCACACTCCTGAGCACTCTGCAGTTCTAATGGAGGTCAGCCTTTGAACATGGGGTCATCTCAAGTAATCTATCCGTCTCTGAAAAATGCCTCCCACTCCACTAGCTCCATTCTGAACCTCGGTGCATCTGGAGGGCATGTGTGTGATGAAAACCCTGGAGAAAAAAGGCAATGGCTTGTTTGGGACCCACAGCGAAGTTGAATCCCTTAGTAGTGAAATGCTGTTCGCTTTCCCTTCTTTTCTTTTTATGTTTCTCATCCTGAGAAACTCCTCGTAGCTTGAAGAACATCCAGCCTGAGGCTGAGCTGGTTTCACACCCATCCAGTCAGCTGTCACCAGGCAGAAGCAGCTGCAACTGCAGGGTGAGGGAAAAGCTCCCGCGTGCCCAGCGGAGGAGCACCGCTGACCATTGCTAATTCTAGCATAACCCCGTGCTTCTCAACCACATCCCCAATCTGGGCTTTCATAGTCAAGATGTTGTATGTCCCTTTCACTACCCTGAGGTGTGATTCTCAGATGCAATCACATGGATTCACACTTACCCCCAGGCAATTCATCCTCGGAGTCCAAGCACTCAAACATCGTTGCTCCAACAATTCTTGACTTTCACTCCTGCATTATTGGTTTTCTTCTCTGCTTAGTCTTTATTATCTGTAAACAAGCTGATGTTGTCTTTTCTTAAAAACAAAACAAAGTAGAAAACCAACCTTCTCTTGACCCTTATGCCCTTTCAGTCTCATACTTTAGATACCTGGTCATATGCTGATGGCTCTGAAATTTGTAGCTCCAGCTCACACTGGTCTGCTGTACAGGCTTCTATAGTCACTATATTTAACTACCGCCTGACATCTCGACTTGAAATTTTAATACACATGTTGAATTTAACATCCACACAGGGCTGAGTGGGGTGGAAGAAGACTGGAGGGTAGATATCCAGTGTAAATAACCGTGTAGGTGAGGGTCCTGTGTGTGCAGACATGTGTTTCTCCATACTGTTAGTAAGCCATCTATAATGAGGCTTGACACTTAATATAAGTGTTTATTTTGCAAAAATTATTGGTTCATAGGAAGTTGCCAAGATAACACAGAGAGCTCTAATGTACCCTTCACCTGTTTCCTCGTGATTACATCTTACGTATCCACATGATGTGTGAAATTGACAGTAGCATAATGTGTGTGTGTGTGTGTGTGTGTGTGTGTGTAGTTCTGTGTCTTTTTATTTTATGTGTGGATTTATGTAGTCACTGCTGCAAACAAGATACAGAATGACTTCATCACCACCAAGATTTCCCTTGTGTGGGTGCCTGGCTAGCTCAGGCGGTAGAGCGTGGGACTCTTGATCTTGGGTCCTGAGTTTGATGCTCCCACTTTGGGTGTGGATATTACTTAAAACAAACAAACAAACAAAAAAACCTACAAAAGGACCTCCCTTGTGGTACCTCCTTAGAGTCACATCTGTGTCCTTATGCCCACCATTCAAACCCCTGACAAACACTGTTCTCCATTTTGCATGGATGTCATCTAAATGGAGTTATAGGGTACACAGCCTTTGATGTTATTATTTCTTTCATGCAGCGTAATGCCTCTGAGATCCATCCAGGTAGTTAGGAGTGTCAGCAGCCCATCCCTCTTTACTGCTGAGTAGGATTGCGTGCTGTGTGTGCCTTCCAGTTTGTTTAGCCCCTCACCCAGTGGAGGACACGTGGGCTCTTTCTAGTGTGGGCTAATACAAATGAAATGCTGTTAACATTCGTGTACAAGTTTTTGGGTGGACATATGTTTTCATTTCTCTGAGATAAATCCCCAGGAGTGTGATTGCTGAGTTGTAGGATAAGCATGTAGTTAGTATTTTTAAAAAATCTGCCAAACTGTTTCCCAGGTAATAGTACCATTTATATTCCCATCAGCAATATATAAGAGACCCATTTTTTTCGCATCCTTGCCAGTGTTCCATATTATCACTAATTTTTTTTTTCATTATAGCCATTCTGATAGATGTGTAGCAGTGTCTTCCCACCGAAGGTCCCTGGGCTTCTTTCTCTGCAGTCCTGTCCCGCCTGGTATTCTGCCGCATGAACTCAAGTTGCCTGGTCCTCCTTGGACTCTCAGTTCCATCTCCTCGTCTCAGGAAGACTGAGGCACTCCGCCCGCGTCCCGGTCTCTGTGCCATCTGGCCTAGAAACTCTCCCCAGGGAGTAAGTTGGAGGAGTAGCCTCATCCCCTTTGTTTCCCCTCTCTCAGTGATCACTGGACTTCATTGCCTTTGTCCAATGCGTTGAAATTCTATTGTTTCATATTATTTGTCCATTTTTCCAGGAGCTTTAGGCAAAATCCAGTCACTGTTCCTCCATCCTGACTACAAGTGGAAGTCCATTACTTTTTTAAGTCCACATTTTATTTATTTTTTAAAGATTTTATTCATTTGAGAGAGAGAGGGTGAGAGAGTGCACATGAGTGGGGGTGAAGGGCAGAGGAAGAGGGAGAAGAAGGCTTCTGGCTGAGCAGGGAGCCCAATCAGGGCTCCCTTGATCCCAGGACTGCAGGATCATTACCTGAGGGAAGGCAGACTGTCGACCATCTGAGTCACTCTTTTTATTTATTTTTTAAAGATTTTATTTATTTATTTATTTAAGATTTTATTTATTTACCTATTTAAGATTTTATTTATTTATTTGACAGAGATCACAAGTAGGCAGAGAGGCAGGCGTGGGGGCAGGTGGAGAACAGGCTCCCCGCTGAGCAGAGAACCCGATGCGGGGCTGGATCCCAGGACCCTGGGACCATGACCTGAGCTGAACACAGAGGCTTTAACCTACTGAGCCATCCAGGCGCCCCTTATTTATTTATTTGAAAGAGAGACACAGAGAGTGGAAGAGAGAGTGAGCATGAGGACGGGGGTGCTCAGGAGAAGATTCTTTATGTCCTCTTCATGTTACCGGTAGACCTCACTGGACCGAATGGGCAGAATGGGCACCACAGAGGGATAGCACACAGGTAGATGGTGAAATGTAATAAATGCCTAGTGTGAAGTAAGTGCTCAGTATTGTTTAGTTGTTGTTATTATACTCCTAAATTATCAAAAGCAGCACTGCAAAAGGCCAGCCAAGTGGACGCTGCCAATCACAGAGACAGCTCCCAGACCACTGTTTGAAAACTCCTGCCTGAATGACAAAGCAAAACATCCTCCTAAAGAGTCTTGTTTATGTCCAGAAGGGGTTTTTATAGCTCCTCAATAATCTCCAGAGTGCTTTAAAAAACATCTTCTGCTGTCACTTTTAGCTAAAGACGTGAATAGGATCAGCATTGTTACCCTCCTGGTTTTGCTCGCCCAGGCTACAGGGACTGGTAGAGATGGTGCTGCTTTGGATTGGTCTCATCTAGGGCTAAATTACCAGGTTTGCAAAATGTGGATGTTCTGATGGGAATGTGAATCTTGGTTGGGTTGGAAACAGGGAGAAGGGAGTGGAGGGCAGTGCTAGGCTTAAGGTACTTGCAAATTTATGATTGCCTCAAATATTCCAATGTTCAAATGAAGCCATGATCCAAGTCTAAAATGTAAGAAGCAAAATTACCATGTTGGAGAGTTGACCCAAATAAAGGCCAAGGATCTTGACGTGCTAGAAACAAACAGGAAAGGCCTGAAGGATGTACATATGGAGAATATTAAACAGTGACTTGATTTGAGCTTCATGGTAAGGTCAGGCGGCAATAAAGCTCAGGATAGTGGGTGGACTCGGGAGTGGGACAACTGACCAGACAAAACTGTCCGCAGCGTCCCAGGCTGGAGCCATTTCCTGCCTTGGATGTCTGTCTGTCCAAATAGCCTTACTTCAAAGTGTCTGTGGGAGCAGAGAGAATTGAGTGAGTGTTTATCCAGTGCTGGTGGGAGGAATGGAAGGTGGGTGGGCTTGGGAATTAAGTCTGGGTTTAAGAGCACAGAGACCAGCAGGAGCCAACCATTTTTCTACAGACCAGCATCCAGGGCACTTTTCAGGAAGAAGGAAACCCTGGGAGGGAAAAGCTTGGGGAACAGGAGAGCACAAAAATCTCTGAAGCTACTTAGGTGTGGAGGTAAGTCTCTGTAGTGTTGAGTGCCCCAGGGAACAAGACGGGAAGTTCTTCTTTAGAAAACATTTTTAAATATTGAAAATTTTCAACTTTAAAGGAAAGTTACAACGATCATACAAAGAACTCCTGAATATCCTCTATCCAGATACATAATTTTAAAAACTTTTCCCCCACATTAAAAAAAATCATTTTCTTTCTTTCTCTGCAAACTCATGTATACACATACATGTAATCTATATTTTAAACGATCTGAGTGTAGGCTGCATACAGTCTGCCCCTTTGTTCCATAATATTTCAGGCTTCATTTTTTTTAAAGAACAAAGACATCCTTTTATAAAGTTTTTTGTTTGTTTTTATATTTAAAAAGATTTTATTTATTTAATTGACAGAGAGAGACAGCGAGAGAGGGAACACAAGCAGGGGGAGTGGGAGAGGGAGAAGCAGGCTTCTCACCAAACAGGGAGCCCAATGTGGGGCTCTATCCTAGGACCCTGGGATCATGACCTGAGCCAAAGGCAGACGCTCAACGACTGAGCCACCCAGGTGCCCCGAAGATACCCTTTTAAATAATCATAGTATAATTTTCAAATTCAGTATAGCAAACATTGATATAATCCTATCTACTCCACAGACTATATCTTAGTTTATCAATTGTCTCGATGTTCTTTTCAGAAATCTTTTTTTTTCTGGGAGGAAATGTCTTTGATAGAGGGATGAAACTGACCTCACAGGACAAAGATACATGTTTTTTCCTCTCAGCACTCATTGGGGTCTTTATTAGTAAGGGAATCCCAGGAGGTCAGTTTTGGAGTTTGGGGGACTTTTTTTGTTTGTTTGTTTGTTTGTTTCATTCTTATGCCATTTCCTCCCTAAGAGTACAAAACTAATCAGCAGGAAATACCCAAGTGCTAAGAGATCTTTAGTAGTAAAAGAGTTCTGGCATTGACACGATGTAGCTTTAACAGGGTCCCTAGATGTGAAATTGGGCATTGCCTCCCCCTCAAAGCCCCACCCGTCCCTATCATGTAGCCTCTGCTTAGGGCTTAGGAATAAGAATGGACCATAGTGCTTTTTCTATTTTTTTTTTTTTTTTATCTTTTGAGGGGAAGGATGGGTAGAGAGGACAGTAATAGATACTTGAATGAACAAAAATTAATTAGGGATAAAAATAGAGAGATAGTCTCCTATGGCAATTCTAGTCCTTTACTGAGAATAAGGCTTTCTATAAGAATTCCTCTTAAGGGGGCCCCTGGGTGGCTCAGTCGGTTGAGCGGCTGCCTTTGGCTCAGGACATGATCCCTGGGATCCAGCCCTGCATTGGGCTCGCTGCTCGGCAGGGAGCCTGCTTCTCTCTCTACCTGCTGCTTTGCCTACTTGTACTCCCTATCTTTTTTTTTTAAAGATTTTATTTATTTATTTGACAGAGAGAGACCACAAGTAGGCACAGAGGCAGACGGGGGTGAGGGGGAGAGCAGGCTCCCCGCTGAGCAGAGAGCCCGATGCGGTGCTCGATCCCAGAACACTGGGATCATGACCTGAGCCAAAGGCAGAGGCTTAACCCACTGAGCCACCCAGCACCCCCAAATAAATAAAATCTTAAAAAAAAGAAAAAAAGAATTTCTCTTAAGGAAAGTAGGACACTGTAATTGCTTGTCTTCTCAACAGTTCTCTTGGGTTATTTGGAATTAATATCTGTGTAGAAGCCACTCGAGGTCAACTTTCCCCACTGATTCCCCATATGCAAACCAATTTCAGAACTGCTTCTCCTGGTCACCTACACATTATTACACAGCAACAGGAATGTTGTGGGGAGGGACCAGAGAAACGGGAAAAAGAGAAGAGAGGATCTCGGCCAGGAGGGCAACGCCGGGGAGGGAGAGGAAACCCTGAAGGCTATGGAGTCAGTGTTTAGTAGGGAGTCTAGGGCCCCTCCTGGAGCCAAGTTGCATCTCAAAGTCAGCCCTTCTGTAACCCTTCCGCCCTCCAGGAAAAATGAAGCTGACTCTGGTGCAGATCTTCTTCATGATGTTGCTGCTCCTGCTGGGCCTGGGACTTGGCCTGGGGTTGGGGCTGCAGATGGCTGCAGCAGTCCTACAGGAGAGCGATCAGTCCCTGAGCGAGCTGTGGTCCAGTGACTCCGAGGACAAGACCAAGGCCACTCAAGGAGAGGGCAGCCAAACTACAGAAACCTTGCTGGTTAGCGACAAAGGAGTGGTGCAGCCGGGCTGGTCTGAAGACACCGTCCTCGGGGAAGACGAAGTTCAGGGAAGCAAGATGCTCAGAGCTGAGCCTCTCCTTCCCGGCCACAAAGACTATCTTAGGTCTGACCTGATGACCAGGGAGTGCAACAGCCTGATGTCACACAAGCTGAAGGAACACAACCGCACGTGCATAAGCCAGTACACGTTCATCCACGAGGATCTGGACACAGTCAAGGCTGTCTGTAACAGTCCTCCAGTTGCCTGTGAGCTCAAGGGGGGCAAATGCCACAGAAGCTCCCGTCCTTTCGATTTGACACTCTGCAGGCTGTCCAAACCAGGCCAGGTCCCTCCTCACTGCAGTTACCTCACTGTCATCTTTGAAAAGTATATTATTATATCCTGTAATGACTCGAAGTTCCAGATAACGTCTGGACAATGAAATGACTTATCTTCTTCATCCTTCCTCTTCACTCTTCTCCTCTTTCTCTTCCTTCTCACTTCTCTCTCATACTGGTTTCCTCCTCCCTGGTGTTCTGCATAAAAAGGTTCTGGGAAGAGAGGCTGGCCTCCTCTGGATCATTCTCCCCTGAGAACACAGTGCTTCTTTTCCCCTAGGTTTCACCCAACTTGCAGTTCGTTCCTAGGGCTAGAGGTGAAAGAATAGAATAAGGATCTGTAGTGTCTCTAGGTCTTCCCATCTGCCATGCCCTGGGAGGAGATAAGTGAAGAACTGCTCTAGTCTCTGTGGTGACTCTGGTCATCAGCCTGTTTCCCAGTCCCTTTGTCTTTGGGTGTGGACTGTAAGAGGTTGACGCATCCTCCACCCACGTCCTTCCCTGCTGCGACCATCACAGGAACCTCCTGGGCTTTCCACACGCACCTGTGAGCTGCGGATGGAAATGAGTGACTCAAGCTGTGACTGCACCTGGTGAACCACGTGGGTCAGGTTTTTTTCTTGCAGCCCTCAAAAGAGAGGACTAGTCTTCAGGCTGTGCTGGGAAAGTGCTGAGTGGCGCAGACAAAGCTAGAACATGTGATGGGCCAAGGACAGTGCTCTTTCATTTGACCCTTCTCAACCCTTTCCTCTCTCCTCCCATCTTCTACTATCTGCCCTTTTCTCTTGCTTCTTTTTCCATCTCTGTTTTTTTCTTTGACATACCCCTCTTACCGTCAACCCCCTTCCTCTGTTTTCCTTTTCCTCTACTTTTTGGGCTCTCCCTGTTCGTTCTCTGAATCCCTTTAGAAACTCATTCAGCCACTTAAGTGTCAGACTCTAGATTTCAGCTTGGGTTATGATCTCAGGGTAGTGGGATTGAGCACTGCCCCCCAGCTCTGTCCTCAGTGGGAATTCTCTTCTCTCCCTCTGCCCCCATCCCTGCTTGCAAGCATGCTCTTTCTCAAATAAATAAATTCATCTTTAAAAATAAAAAATAAAGAAATTCCTTCAGCCAACATGGATGATTTATGCTATGCCAGGTAAGAAGATGTAGCTCCTATAGGCTAAAGAGTCTGGCATAGGGAGTTGAGGGAGGGCGGAGAAAAAGAGCTATTTCCAGAAGGTTTACTTATGTCCAGAAGTGAGACTGGTGCTCACTTCAGGTGCTCAATGATGCAAAATGGATGGGATCAAGAGAGTCTTATTATCAGTCATCACCTCTTCCCCCTTTTTGCTCTGCAGAAGAACGTTGGTGAAAGAATAATTTCAGCAGAGAAGGGGTTGAATCTATTCGTGGAGTGGAAAAACTATGAGGTTGGATAAATAGAGGATGGAAGTGGCTGCCCTCAGCCCATTTCCTCTGAATTAATTTCCATCAAGAAATAGTGTAGTGAGACATGCACAGGTGCAGAAGGGAATCCAAGAAAATTGCTGTGTGACTTAATTTTGAGATTTCCTCACCCTAGGGGGGAGACTCCTCTGCTTCATTTTACTAGACGGTAACACACTCCAGAGTCGGGGATTTACATAATGGAAGACGGTGGGGTGGGGGGGATTGGGCTTACCTTGATCTGGCTTTTACTTTCCTGTTCTTTCTTCATTTATTCTCCAATTTCTTTTGTCCTTCCTGTTCTCCCAAACAGGTAACCATTAACTGTGTTGCCTCTGGTATCCTCTCAGACTCCCGTGGTTCAACATTTCCCTTTAGACCTCTCACTCTCCTCTTCTGGCAGTAATAACCTAGGAGGAGCAGAGTTGCTGGGCAGGAAGTGTGTCTGCATCTTCAGGGGCCCTGACCTCTAGAGGTGGGAGGGGGTGAGGAGAAGGGCAGGAAGTGTGGCCAAAGCCAAGGCCAGGGCCAAGGCCGAGGTCAAGGCTGGGGCAGATTCCTATTCTTCCTGATGCAGAATCCCTTTCAGGGGAAACAAACAAGAGGTTATCTCAGGCCAGAAAGAAAATAAAAAATGAGGAGGGAGGAGAGGAGAGAAGAATGGATGTCAGAGAAATCAGCCATGTTGGGAATTTGTCCAGAGGGTAAACCAAAGGCATTAAGGAATGTGAAAGCATTGTAAGGGTGACTTCATCTTTACCAAAAGCCAAAGGATCCACATTGTCTGGCTCTAAATATTAAGAGATGGGATAAGCTAGGAATTAAAGCCTGTATTGTCTCATTTGTAGATAGGTCCTCATCTCCTCCTCTAGTCTCCACTTGGGACACTCTCGGGGGTCAGGCTCTCGACTGTGGAGACTGTCTTAGGAAAGCAACTCAGAAAACCCTCTTTGCTCTTTGGGCTCCCAGTGGTTCACGCAGGAAAACACAGCTTCTATGACCCACAGAACAAGGTGACAAGACACACCCCACCCACCAGGGACAGAAAATTAACTCATAGTCGTCCAAATGCTGCCTCATTCACAAAACTGTCACCAATTCCTTAACTCCAGTGTAGCTCCACCCTTACCCTTCCAGTCACATACATTAGCCCTGTGACAGGTCCTTGGCCCTTACCTACTGTTCCTAAATCCTAACTGCTCTGAAAACTGAAGGGGTTTCTTTCAAAGTGGCTCCAAAACTCCTTTAGATGCAAAACCTGACTGAATTAATGGCGCAAGCCTACTTATGATCTTTATGCTTCATTTATGCTGTATGCCCATTACACATTTCTTGGAGGAAATGTCAGAGTTTGTTTATGAACACTGCCTCAGATCGACTCCTCTAGGGATGTTTAAATAACATCACCCACGTACGTACACACACACGCATTATTGCTTTTGAAAATCTGAAAAATTCTAAGTTTCAAAATGTATTGGCCCCAAAAGTTTTAGGTAAGGGATGTGGACCTGAATACACAATTTAGTCAGCCCTTATTTAATTTCAATATACAATATATGGCCCAATGAAGTCATAAGCAACTCTGTAGAAGGAACTATACTGTAAGTTTCTTCTATATTCTTCATTGGCACATTTTTTTTTCTGATTTTATTTATTTATTTGTCAGAGAGAGAGAAAGAGAGAGAGAGAGAGCACAAGCATGGGGAGGGGCAGTGGGAGAAGCAGGGTCCCTGCTGAGCAGAGAGGGGGAAATGCGGGACTATATCCCAGGACCCTGGGATCATGACCTGAGCCAAAAGCAGGCACTTAACCAACTGAGCCACCCAGGTGTCCCCATTGGCACATTTATTGATCAAAGATTACCCGCTTGTTGATTATCTAGAACCTTCTCACAAGTTATAAAAATTGTATGAAACATAGAATTATTCAAGAGGAGCAAGTTTTCGGACTCCTGCCAAATTCTGTGCAGCCTGCTTCACATTTCAGAGGGCTCAGTGTGTTCTTTTCCGGAGAAGCAGGAAGGAAACCATCCCAGTACACAGGCACTCTACCAAATGCTGTCACGTACTTGGTTTTGCATAATTCCTGTAAAGAGGTGATAGTAGAGTAGACTGGCTCCATTTTACAGAAGAGAAGTAATAGGCTTGGAGACGCCAAGTTTATCTTGACCGAGATCACCCAATTTATAAATGGTTGATCTGTCATTTAAATAAAGTGTTCCTGCCCTTCCCCCCATTTGCTGCTTCCTGATTTCTGGAACTCTTCAGTTTGCTCTCCTGGACTCCAAATGGTGACATTCAACTCTAACTAGAGTTTAGGGCCAGGATTCTGGATACTTTACCTTTGCAATAAGCACTTATGTACTAGTAATGAAGGATAGTTGGAAGAAAAGCAGGCAGGGCCAAGGGGCCCCCTGCTCTAAAGAGGAAACCACCCTTAAAAGGATTTTACATCACTCTGGAAGTGTTGCAGGATTTGCTGCCTTTAGTGCCTACAGTTCTTGGTCACGTCGCTTCAAAGAATAAAGACGCAGACCAGACAGAGTGGTGGGCAGCAAAGCAAAGTTTACTGAGCAAGAGTATAAACCTTTCAGAGAGGGAGGGGGCCCCAGAGGGTTGCCCCCCTCTCCAGAGTTTCTCAGTTTAGGGGTTTTTAATGTGGAATTATCTTAAGTAATGAGGGTGAGTTACAAGGAAATAGCATTCTTGTCAATAGCTTAACTCCCGGAGACCCATAACTCAGTTTCCTGGAGCCCTAACATCACCCTCCCTTCCTTGAGTGATATGGAAACTGAGGCAGAAGGGAAAGTAAACAAAATTAAGGTTCTTTTTGACCTGCAGCCCATTGACAAGGACCTGAGATGGGCAGAGTATGACATTCCTCCAGGAATTCCCAACTGTCTTAAGGTTGGTGACTTACCAGAAGGAAGAACAACCGTAGCTTGACAGTAGCAAGGCCTCTAGCATCCCGAGAGTCTTCTATAGCATATCAAAGTCCTTTTGGACACTTCCCCTTTTCCTTGCCTCCCCCAACTCCCAAGTATATGATCAACCATTCCTCACAACCCCAGCGCAGCAGCTCCTTCTGCCCACAGGTCCTGTCCCTGTGCTTTCATAAAATCACCTGTTTGCACTAAAGACTTCTCAAGAATTCTTTCTTGGCCGTCGACTCACCAACATTCCCAAATGACATCAACGTGCTGCCATAGGTGAGAAGGACTGGTTCTTGGGAATCATACGGTCGTGGCACGAAATTGAAGCTCTGCTGCTGAGAAGCAGTTGTGACCACAGATAGTAGCTGTTGGCTCTCAGAACCTCAGTTCCTTACCTGTAAAACGAGATGAAACCTACTTTATAGGGCCGTTATGAGGATTGTGTGAGACCCAATGGCCCGTAGTAGGCTTCAGCAAATGGCGGCTGCATATGGCAGTGGTGTTGCTGGGTTCACTTCTCACAGAGAGCTCCTAAGCTTTTTGACAGGATCCCCTGGTAGCGGTGCTACGGTACAAAATGCAGTATCAGCACAGCTTACAATTTGGGGCACATTGGCTAGTGTGTGGATATGTGGGGTCCTGTAAAACTCCTCAAATTTCATCCCTTGGGTGGCCACAAAATTTATATACTTGGGGCTAGTGCAATCCTTAGAACTGAGCAAAAGGGCCCTTGCCCTGCGCCTTGCCCTTCAGGGGTACTTTACCCTTTGGAGTGCCTTCCACCTAAGAAGTCCTCTTGCATCTGGTACTGGCTGACTGGTCAGGTGCCCTGAGCTTGAACCAGGACCTGTGTGGGCTTACATCCCATTTCTCCCCGTCAGGGCACTGTTCCCCATGAGTAGAGCCAACCGGCCACCCCCTAAAAGTTCTGAGACTTGCACATCTGCAGCCATCCTCGAGTCCTAAAGCCAAGCCCAGGTTCCAGGATGGTAGCCTGGGAAGTGGGTCACTCTCTCTGGCAGGCATAGTATTTCTTTAGTGGGATCACACGAATGTGGGTCACCAGAATGGTGCTCACGTATGATTTTGGGTTGAAACGCATCCTGGACACAGTATGAATTTAGGACTCTGGGTCACCCGTGGTCACTACTGACTCTTGACATTGAGAGTGTATGTGGGAGGCTTTCATTCATTTCTGTTCTTACAGTTCTGCTACTTCTGGCCTACAACACTTGAGGGTGACAAGGAGCAGTAAGCAGGAGAGTGAGGTTCTTACCTCCTGGAATCGAAGAACGGATCTCGCAGACAAAGGAGAGTGAGTAAAGGGATGGAGCTTTAGTAAGCAAGGATGCAGAAAGAGCTCTCAGGAGTGAGAGGGGTCCTGACCAGGGTGCCCAGCAGGGCTTTTCATCTCTGGCCTTTAATTAGAACTTTACCAGGAAACATGTCGGTGGTTAGGTCAGTGGGCTGGAGCTAAACATGATGCTTGTACATTGTGTGAGAGTCTTTGTTTCTTGTGACATCTGTTTTGTTAGGTCTGGTTAATCTTTATAGTTTACTTCTCCTTTGAGGCCTGGTCATTTTTTGTGGTTATTTTCTGTTTTCTGTCGTTACAGTGTAATTATGAGGAAAGCATTTTAACCGTAGCAGTTGGACACAGGGTCTGGTTTCCCTTGGAGCTGGGACAGAGTAATCTGAATTTTTCTTTCTGATCTTTGTTTTTGTTCTGTCTCCATGTCTACATACCTAAAAAACCCTCAGAGCTTAGTTGGGACCCCTCTTTCCCTACCTAGAGTCCCATCCTTTCCCTATTCAGCAGCACACAGTCTTCACCCTGTCAGCCCCCCACATTGGCACCCAGCTTGTTTACTCCACTGTTTGCAAGCTCCACACCATGTGGAGATGGGGGTAGCTCCTCCTGTCTCCTGTAAGGACTTTTGAGACCATTGCTTTGCAGTGCCAATGGGGCACTTCTGATCAGTGTCTTCTCTCACCTCTGATTGATAGACAATGATGTGCTCTCTTGGGTTGGCCTTCATAAAGGTAAATCATACTCCTTCCTTATGTAAACAGGACCACTCTTCTTACTTTTCCCCTGGACTCCTTGTCTATCATCCTTGCTGATGGGTATGTGTAGAAGGTAGGAGTATAGTGAGGTTAGTTAAAAAAGCGTTCACATTCTAAGAATGCAATGATTACAACCTGTAGAGTTCAAGAGAAGATATTGTGGGAAGATGTTTTGTTTTATGTTTACACTATAAAATTCCAAATGACAAATTCTACATGACCAGAAAATGGATTATCATTCTCATTTTCCTTCATACTCTCGGTGCCATGGTCTGAATACATGTCATCCCTAAATTCACATGTTGGAAACCTAATGACCCATGTGATGGTATTAGAAGGGAGGGCCTAAGGTACGTGATGTGGGAAACAAAAGCAAAAGAAAAATTAAATTTCCTTACTACTTACAGCCCATTGACAAGTCCTTGAAATAGGCAGAGTGACATTACTTTAGGGACACAACTGCCTCAATGTTAATACTTTGCTAAAGGCAAAAGGCAACGTTAGCCCAACCCCCAGGATCCTGTAAGTCTACTTTAACCTATAAAAATTCCTCTGGAAAATTCCTTTATCTCTACCCACCAATATACATGTTGGGGATTATCCTCCAAGCACATGACCCACTGATATACATTTGAAAGGTCTTATGCCTGAGGGTTTACTAAACAGTAATAAATGATCATTTCCAAACAATAGTTAGCAGGATCCTGCAAACCTTGTTTCCAAAAAACCAGGGAGGCTTATGCTATCCTTAACCTTCTCCCAACTTCAAAGTATATAATGGGTCTCTCCTCATGACCCCAGGGCAGCTCTTTCTGCCCACAGATCTTGTCCCCTGCTGGGCAAGGATCCCTATGTGGGGCTTGATCCCAGGACCCTGAGATCATGACCAGAGCCAAAGGCAGATGCTTAGCCAACTGAACCACCTGGGTGTCCCTATCTCTGACCTTTTATTAAGACTTTGCCAGGAAACTTACTGGTGGTTAGGTCAGTGGCCTAGAGCTAGAAATGACGTTTGTATATTGTGTGAATTTTTGTTTCTGTGACATCTGTGATATAGGTATGTATTGCTAGGTCTGGCTAATCTTTATAGTGAACTTTTCCTTTGAAGCCTAATTAGTTTTTGTGGTTATTTTTCTTTTCTGTGGTTACAATGCAATTATTAGGAAAACATTTTAACCCTAGTAATTGGGATAGGGTGGTCTAAATTTTCCTGATCTCTTTGTTCTGTCTCAGCATCTGCATACCTGAAATGCCCTCAGAACCTAGTCAAGGGCCTCTTCTTTCCCTCCCTAAAGTCACATCCTTTCCCTATTCATGAGGATGCTACGAGAAGTCTGCAACCCAGAAGACGGCACTACCCGAACATGCTGACACCCTGAGCTTGGACTTCCAGCTTCTAGAACTGTGAGAAATACATTTCTGTTGCTTATTCAACACCCAGTCTGTGGTATTTTGTTATAGCCACCTGTACAGATGAAGCTACTGGGTAAGACTTGCATTTGTGGTCAATGTCAACAAGATAAAGTAACAGGGTGAACTTGGAGAGAGTCACTAGAAGCTGGTGTGCATGGGCAGCCGGGGTGGGGGGTGTGTGTGTGTGACACAGTGTCCTGAGTCAGGATATTGCCAGCACTAAATCAATAGGGTAGGAAACTGCAGTGGCTGGGAGTGCTACAATGGTTAAATTCAGGCAGGTTTTGAAGAGTCACGACATTGTATTTCCTTTCTCTTATGGTGGGAGAGGTAAAATTATCTAAGAATGATACGTTTGGCAATAAAGAACACAATGAAGTGGTTCCTAGATCTTACAAGACCAGATTGATGTGGGAAACAAAGGTAGAAACAAATGTAGATAAAAATGTCTTTATAACCTGCAGCCCTATAAATACTTGAGGCAGGCAGAGTATAATCCTCCAGGAAGCTTCCAACTATCTTAATGTCAATGCCTTGCTTGAGGGAAAAACAATCTTCATTTGACAATAGCAAGGACTCCAGGATCCCGAGAGTCTTCTTCAGTGTATGAAGATCCTTTTGAAACCTCCCTTACCTTTATTTCCCCCAACCCCAAAGTATATAATCAGTCACCCCTCACAACCCCTGGGGCTATAGCTTTTTCTGCCCTTAGAACCTGTCCTCTGCTTTAATAAAACCACCTTTTTGCACCAAAGGATCTCAAGAATTCTTTTTTTTTAAATTAACATATAATGTATTATTTGCCCCAGGTGTACAGGCCTGTGAATCGTCACAACACTCACCAGAGCACATACCCTCCCCAATGTCTATAACCCAGCCACCATATCCCTACCCCATCACTCCTTGTTTTGTGAGATTAAGAGTCTGTTATGGTTTGTCTCCCTCCCGATCCCGTCTTGTTTCATTTTTACCCTCCCTACCCCACAAAGCCCCCACTTTGCCTCTCAAATTCCTCATATCAGAGAGATCATATGATAATTGTTTTTCTCTGATTGACTTACTTCGTGTAGCGTGATACCCTCTAGCTCCACCCACATCATTGCAAATGGCAAGATTTCATTTCTTTTGATGGCTGCATAGTATTCCATTGTATATATATACCACTCTTCTTTATCCATTCATCTGTTGATGAACATCTAGGTTCTTTCCATAGTTTGGCTATTGTGGACATTGTTGCTATAAACATTTGGGTACACATGCCCCTTTGGATCACTACATTTGTATCTTTAGGGTAAATACCGAGTAGTGTGATTGCTGGGTTATAGGGTAGCTCTATTTTCAACTTTTTGAGGAACCTCCATGCTGTTTTCCAG
This sequence comes from Martes martes, assembly GCF_963455335.1. Classification (NCBI taxonomy): domain Eukaryota; kingdom Metazoa; phylum Chordata; class Mammalia; order Carnivora; family Mustelidae; genus Martes; species Martes martes. The sequence goes on along the minus strand of NC_137894.1, from coordinate 50,574,579 downwards.
AGTGGTTGTACCAGCTTGCGTTCCCACCAACAGTGTAAGAGGGTTCCCCTTTCTCCGAATCCTTGCCAACATCTGTTGTTTCCTGACTTGTTAATTTTAGCCATTCTGACTGGTGTGAGGTGGTATCTCATTGTGGTTTTGATTTGTATTTCCCTGATGCCGAGTGATGTGGAGCACTTTTTCATGTGTCTGTTGGCCATATGGATGTGTTCTTTGCAGAAATGTCTGTTCATGTCCTCTGCCCATTTCTTGATTGGATTATTTGTTCTTTGGGTGTTGAATTTGATAAGTTCTTAATAGATTTTGGATACTAGCCCTTTATCTGCTATGTCATTTGCAAATATCTTCTCCCATTCTGTCAGTTGTCTTTTGGTTTTGCTGACTGTTTCCTTTGTTTTGCAAAACCTTTTAATCTTGATGAAGTCCCAATAGTTCATTTTTGCCCTTGCTTCCCTTACCTTTGGCAATGTTTCTAGAAAGAAGTTGCTGCGGCTTAGGTCAAAGAGGTTGCTTCTTGTGTTCTCCTCAAGGATTTTGATGGATTCCTATCTTACACTGAGGTCTTTCATCCATTTTGAGTCTATTTTTGTGTGTTGTGTAAGGAAATGGTCCAGTTTCATTCTTCTGCATGTGGCCGTCCAATTTTCCCAACACCATTTGTTGAAGAGACTGTCTTTTTTCCATTGGACATTCCTTCCTGCTTTGTTGAAGATTAGTTGACCACAGAGTTAAGGGTCCATTTCTGGGTTCTTTATTCTGTTCCATTGATCTATGTGTCTGTTTTTGTGTCAGTACCATACTGTCTTGATAAATGCAGCTTTGTAATAGAGCTTGAAATCTGGAATTGTGATGCCACCAGCTTTGGTTTTCTTTTTCAACATTCTGCTGGCTATTTGGGGTCTTTTCTTGTTCCATATAAATTTTAGGATTATTTGTTCCATTTCTTTGAAAAAAATTGATGGTATTTTGATAGGGATTGCATTAAATGTGTAGATTGCTTTAGGTAGCATAGACATTTTCACAATATTTGTTTCTCTTGTAACTAATAAGTGATAAATATTTTGTGGTAAATGTACTTTGAAACTATGCAAGTATTCATTCCTAATCACATTTTCAATGTACTTATTTACTTATATCAGTAGGGGCTCATAGTTTCTTGTTTAATTTAAGGAGTTATATAGCCTGTCCCTGAATTAGTCAGTGGAAGCCCTTTAAATCTGGCTTCTGGGTGCTATTGCCATGTCCCCATGATTCTTTAGGCACTTTCCTGCTTTGAGCAACAACAAGATGGTCCAAGCTTACCTTATATTTTCCTTGCCCTGGAACCAGTCATTTCTCCAAAGACACCTGTTTTTTTCTGTGGAGAACAGAATTTTGTGTGTTTATGGTTGTTGGGGTGAGAGAGCTCCAAGACTCTGTCAGTGGACAGAGCTTGGGACTATAGCAAAGAGGTCCAATTACAAACACACACATGCAGACCCATACACACAGTTACATGTGTGTTGTTTATATATTTACATGGAAAACCATGAGTTCACACCAATACCTCCAATTCCAGTCTAACCCCACAGGGCTCATATTAGTTTTCTCCCTTTCTGTATTTATATCCCCATTTCCATATTTATAACCCTCTTCCCCCATATTTTCTTCAGTATTTTTACTTATTTGATCGATCTCCACATATGTAACCAGTCTTCCATAGCTGCCGCTGTCCCCCTTCCATGTGGATGTCCTTGCCTACTCTGACTCTGACACTCTGTGCCAGGCTGCATGCCTACATGGATGCTCCCTATTTCAGTTTCCATACCCCACAGCAGGTCACCCTCTGAGTGGACACCTCCTCTAGCTGCTCAAGCTCTGACTCTTCATGCTGGATTTTCCCGCATCATACCTCAACCTAAATCCCTCTCACCTCCAAATGGATGCCCCATTCACCTGTCTCAGGCTCTGACTTATAGTCTTCACACCGGCCCCACCCTCCTGTGGATGCTTACCTTGGTCTGCCCCATCTAATAGCTTCAGGAATAAACTGTACAGGAAGGGAAGAAAGTGGAAATAAAGGGAGGAATATGAAGAGAAGGGAAGGAAGGGGGAAGAGATGGGGAAATGAGCAAAGGAAAGGAAAGAATTTCTATTTGTTGAAAATTCAAATTATGCATTAGCATTTTCTGGATTTTAAAAATGTTACTACTGTCGCAGCCGGCGCGACAACACGACCAGGGTCGAGAGGATAAGAGGATGGTGAAGAACGAAGTGGCAAAGTGATGAGGACAGGAGGGGCAAAGTGGATGATGTCCAAGCAATGCCAGTTTATTCAGAAGAGTGCTCTGATATAAATATCATACAGAGACAATCACAAGGAAGCAGTGATCCATTGCATTCTTAGAATAGTTTCCACAGGTTCCCCTTAGAAGGTTTCTTAAGGCTCATGTGCAAACATCCTGACGCCAAGAGGGCTGCTTAAAGATGAGTTCCCTATAGGTAAGTAGACAGAGAAGGGCCAAAGGGCATCCGGTGCGGTTTATGGCCCCTGCGGGAACAGCAAGTCAAGTCACTGATTCACGGCTTTAGGCCTGCATGTCCTGTTCCAGATAAGCCCCAGAGGGTGGTCGCGTAGGAGAGCGTGAGACCCATGGCACAGGCCCATTCTCAAGCACCTCAACTTATTAACCACAGGATTGCTTTAACCCTTAGGTTTCAAGGAGGCGTGAGTCAGGGGCTGGTTTGGTTCTCTCTCAAGCTACTGCGCGGCCTCCCACATACTACGAATATATTATTTCATTAATGAAATATTATCTATTTAACTATTTCCCTACTCTTGGACATTGAAGTGACTTCCACTGATAAATAATTTGCACAGATACTTTTCCTTAAGATAAATTCTTCTGATAGGAATTATTAAGTCAAAGAGTATAAATAATCTTTAAGTTGTAGGTACTTTAAGGTTTCACACCTTCCCTTTCAGTGAAGTTGTACTTATATCCCCACCTACCAGTACACAGGTTGGGCCCATGCCAACTGTATCCTTTGCATAATTTAGCATTATCTTTTATTTTAATCTGACAGTTTGATAGGCAAAATATAGCTTCTCATTATTACTTAACTTTGCATATCTTTTACTGAACAGGCCATTTCTAAATAAATTCTTTTTTTTTTTCAAGATTTTATTTATTTATTTGACAGAGATCACAAGTAGGCAGAGAGGCAGGCAGAGAGAGGAGGAAGCAGGCTCCCCGCTGAGCAGAGCACCCGATGTGGGGCTTGATCCCAGGACCCTGAGATCATGACCTGAGCCGAAGGCAGAGGCTTTAACCCACTGAGCCACCCAGGTGTCCCTCGAAATAAATTCTTAATGACTCAGTGTCTCCTCTTCCCTGAGATTCTCTCCACTGCACGACACAAACCCTCATGAATCTGATTTTTGCACACACCCTCTTGATAGTCTGTAAACACAAATTAAAAACTCTTTAGACTTGAGTGGATTATTCATGATGACTACGGATGTCTTCAGTCATGCACTCAGCATGCTGAATCTGGGATTGTTTAGGAAGATATCCAGGGAAGATATGGTTCAGGAATTTCTCCTAGAGAAATTTTCCTAGAGAAATTTCCAAATAGTGCTCAGTTTGTGCAAGCACTGTGGACGTCTCATTATTCACCCATATTCAGTCTGGCCACACGCCCTTTCGTGGGTCATGCTAGCATCGGTGTTTACTGTAAAAGCCTATTTAGCCAGAGAGATTCCATCTGGTTAAACAGTGCTTTTGTTGTTTCTGCAGTGAAGCTTAAACTGACTCTGCCCCGCCCCTCCTCAGGGAACTTACTTAAAAACAAGTCCCAGAAACCAGTCCCAGGTAACAAAGCCCAAATACAAGGGTGGGTCAGGCCAGGTGGAGGTATCCAATCAGTGGGGGCGCATACCAAGGAATATGGGCCCCACCCTCTGGGCACCTTTTGGGCGCCAATTCTGACCAAGGTGATAGGCTAGGTCAAATATCTACTATAGGGTAAATTGTAATTCACTTATATGTGACCTAGCATGACTGTGCAGCTTTCTCTGTGTGTTACAATCTCACTGGCCACCTGTGCGTAGCCAGGCCCAACCACATGGCCTTTGCCCTTAAAAGCTAGTCTGTAAGGCAGAGAGAGGTCGCCTCTTTGCAAGAGACGGCCCTGGCCGGTCAGTTTGATTCTCAATGCTTGGCACAAAATGAAGCTTTGCTTGACCTTCGCTTTGTATTAGTCTCGCTCCTTTGATTATGGACCTAACATTTACCATTTTCCAGATTATCTATAGCAGCCTGGACATCCTGCTCCCATACCCAGGATTCTCCTCACTTCCTCCTCTTATAATCTACTTGTCTTGCCCAGATTAATCACCTCAATCACTTCTTAACTGACTCTTTTAATGTTAATCCTAGAATGGAAAGAGATTTAGGTAAAAGGCCAAGACTAGATTAAAAAAAAGAACAAGCCATTTGCAAAATGAGAACTTTTCCCCCTGAAGGCCCTGTTTAATGGTGACACATGTTTTTTATTCTGAACAGGCAGCGTCACATCCAGAAATAACCAAATAGGACGAGCGCGATTCCCTATTCCCACAGTTCTTTCCTTCTTCACAGTTGTGGTCACTTAAATCCATCTTGAGGAATTCATGGATTCAGCAAAATATGAATTTTACCGTGGGTCATGCTTCTTTTTCCTTATTGTGGTAAAATATATGTAAACATAAAAATTACCATTTTAATAATTTTAAAGTATACAATTCGGTGGCATTAACTGCATTCACAATGCTGGGGAACCATCGCTACCCAAGCAAAAATTCTGTCACTCAGGTCACATTTTGTGTTTATCAAAGTAATACTTGCACAGAGACTGAAGCTACCATCTCTTTCCCGCCACTTTCTGAATCTGGTCCAAGTCCTAAGAGGCACCACTTCCTGCGCTGGCTAATTTCTTTGTCCTTATCTTTTGATCCCAATACTGATTCTTTTGTTTCCATCACATTTATATACTTATTTTACAAGTGTTTATTCTTTTTCTATTGTTACTTTTTCATAGCATCCTGTTTTTCTTTTATGAAGGCAATAGCTCCTCTGATAACTCAGAATACAGTAACTCAAGATCTAATTATTAGTTATTATGATATTATCTTCCGGTCCCTGCTTTGTGAGGTTTGTTTTTACTTCATGAGTTCAGTTTGTTTATTTGTTTTGGGTGGGCAGCAAAGCAAAGTTTATTGAGTGATAGTACAAAGCTCTCAAAGACAGAGAGGACCCGAAAGGTTGCCCAACTTTGTGTTTTTTAACTGCAATCTTCAAAGAGATATGGAAACCATTCAATATGTGAAGAAAATGGACTTTGCAAACAAATAGGACTGATTTCGTAGACTTGGACAAGTAAATTTCTCTTTACAATAAAGATAATTCAATATTATTAAAAGATAAATGGAAACATACAGGCATGTGTGTGTTTGGTATGTGTAGTGTGTGTGTGTGTGTGTGTGTGTGTGTGTGTGTGTGTGTGTAATACCAGGGAAGTGTAAGTGCTGAATTTATGGTAGATCTAATTTTCCTCTTTTATGTATTCGCTTGTCAAAAATAACAAACCCCACAGCACCTACAATGTGTATGAAGCGGACCACCAGATGGCACCAGTGCACAAGTTTCAGGATCAGAACTATGAAACCATGCTCAACACTTACCAGGGTCCCAAGTTTCTTTAAAAATGTGAGTACTCATGAGTTTGGAAGTTTCCTTTCCATTTCTATTTTTTGAAACAGTTTCAGAAGAATAGGTATTAATTCATCTTTAAATGTTTGGTAGAATTCCCCCGAGAGGCAGCCATTCTGGAAAATAGTATGGAGGTTCCTCAAAAGTTAAAAATTCCTCAAAAAGTTAAAAATACAACTACCCCACCCCCCAGCAATTGTACTACTAGGTATTTATCCAAAGGATACAGATGCATCCCAATGTTTATAGCAGCAATGTCGACAAGAGCCAAAATAATCTGAGAAGAGCCCAGATGCCCATAGACAGATAAAAGGATAAAGAAGATGTGGTACACACACACACACACACACACACACACACACACTCTGAAATGTTACTCAGCCATCAAAAAGAATGTGATCTTGGTATTTGCAGTGATGTGGATGGAACTAGGGGATATTAGGCTAAGTGAAATAGTTAGTCAGAGAAAGACTAATAGCATATGATTTCCCCCGTATGTGGAATTTAAGAAACAAAACAGATAACCATAGGAGAAGGTAAGGAAAAATAAAATAAGATGAAAATTGAGAGGGATGCAAACTATAAAAGATGCTGAACTCTAGGAAACAAACTAAGGGTTGCTGGAAGGGAAGGGTTGGGAGGTTGGGGTAACTGGGTGATGGACATTAGGGAGGGCATGTAATTAGCACTGGGTGTTGTATGAAACTGATGAATCACTAAATTCTACCTCTGAAACTAATAAAAAATAAATTAAATAAATAAAAATTCGAGTACTCAGGTACATATTTTACTGAATAGAATCTGTGAAGATTAACTGATAATTTAATCATAATATTCTCTGGATGACAGAATATGGTTAATTGTTTCAATAGTACTCTTTTCTTACTTAACAATTACTATGCATTATTCGAGGGATATAAATCAAAATGATATATTATATCTCTGCAAAACAGTACAGTTTCTAGATATTATGATACACAACTCAATATTTAGGAGGGCAAGAAACTAACATAAAGGTACAAACTGGTGACTCACTATTTTCCTGTCGCTATTTGAAATTATTACTCCAAAGCTAATCTCATGAACAGACTCCTCAGAATGTTCTTTTTTATCTAATTCCATTAAAAAAATTAAAGACACTTCCCTCTCCACTACCTCATATCTCCACATTTAAGAACACTATAATTAAAAAAAAAACAAACTCTATAATTAGGTCTCTTTGATTTCTTTTAAGAATAATATAAATCAGTTATATAGAAAAGAATAAGAATAATACTAGAACATATACACTTCCATCAGTATTTTTAAATGTTAATGATTAGCCATATTTGGTAAAGATATTTTTATTATTTTTAAAAAGAATTAAAGGATGCAGATGCAGCTAATGTTACTCCCCCATTCTTTCATCCTCATTTTCCAGAAATAACTACTCAAGAGATGTTAGTGAATATTTTCCCCTGGATAGTTTTATGCTTTTTTTTAATTAAATTTTTTTATTTTTTTATAAACAAATAATTATTTTTAGCCCCAGGGGTACAGGTCTGTGAATCACCAGGTTTACACACTTCACAGCACTCACCATAGCACATACCCTCCCCAATGTCCATAACCCCACCACCCTCTCCCTACCCGCCCCCTCTCCAGCAACCCTCAGTTTGTTTTGTGAGATTGTCTCTTATGGTTTGTCTCCCTCTCGATCCCATCTTGTTTCATTTATTCTTTTCCTTCCCCCCAAGCCCCCCACATTGCATCTCCACTTCCTCATATCAGGGAGATCATATGATAGTTGTCTTTCTCTGATTGATTTATTTCGCTGTATGTTTTTTTTTAAGATTTTTATTTATTTATCTGAGAGAGAGAGATCACAAGTAGGCAGAGAGGCAGGCAGAGAGAGAGGAGGAAGCAGGCTCCCTGCTGAGCAGAGAACCTGATGTGGAGCCCAATCCCAGGACCCTGGTATCATGACCTGAGCCAAAGGCAGAGGCTTAACCCACTGAGCCACCCAGGCACCCCTAGTTTTATGCTTTTATTAGCTTTGCATATACCTCAAACAATATATACAAATACATATAGTATACTACTTTGTGTTTTTGAAATGGACATAACTTAATTCATGTTGTGCTTATCCTTTTGCCACTTGCAATTAACAATCAACGATGTTATTGACATCATCAACACTACTGCATCTAGATCCTGTTTGTTGATTTTCTATTATTGTATTCTATAAGTGTATTGGATTATTTATTTTTCTTTATAAACGGACATTTAAATTTCCTGACAGTAATTGTACAAATAGTGCATTCATGAGCTTTCTTGGGCATCTTCTTTTGCCTATATATGTGTTTTTCTAGGATATACACTTGGAAGAATTCCAAATTGCAATATGTATGCGATTATCTCATTATCATAATAGTTTATACTTCCCGCATTACCAGTGGAATTGAACATCTCAAATGCTTAATGACCATTCACATTACTGCTTCTGCTATTCTGAGAATTGCTAGTTCATATCAGACTTGGAGAACATTTGTAAAAATAGTAAAAAAAGAAACACCCACGCACCCACCCCCACACACAAATTTAAAAAAGAAAAAACCAAACCTCCTATATATCTTTAACCCAGTTTCCCCATGTATTAACATTCCATTACATTTGTTTTTCTAATTCTATCATTTTGGAGGAACCTTTTAAAAGTTAATTTCAACATGGTGCCTCTCTATAGCATTGTTTTTTGTTGCTGTCAAAATTCTCAACCTTGCTGTATTTATTATTTTATTGCTGTGTAACAAACTACTACAAACTTAGTGGCTTAAAACAATGACTATTTATTATTTCACAGTTCAGTAGGTCTGAATTTTGGCTCAACTGGGTTCTACATCCCGTGTCTCACACTCCAGGAGTCAACCAGAAGCTGAGACTAGTGAAGACACATTGGTCTATTTCTTGAAAGTCAGTAGAGTTGGATTTCTTTCTTTTTTTTTTTTTTTTAAAGATTTTCTTTATTTATTTGTCAGAGAGAGAGAGAGAGAGAGAGCACAGGCAGACAGAGTGGCAGAGGGAGAAGCAGGCTCCCTGCGGAGCAAGGAGCCGGATGTGGGACTCGATCCCAGGACACGGGGATCATGACCTGAGCCGAAGGCAGCCGCTTAACCAACTGAGCCACCCAGGCGTCCCAGAGTTGGATTTCTTTCTTAAAAAAAAAAAAAAAAAAAAAAAAAAAGATTTTATTTATTTATTTGAAAGAGAGAGAGAGAGCACAAACGGGGGATAGGGGCAGAGGGAAAAGGAGAAGCAGACTCCCCGACTCCCCGCTGAGCAGGGAGCCCAAGTTGGGGCTCCATCCCAGGATACAGAGATTGTGACCTGAGCCCGAGACAGATGCCTAACTGACTGAGCCACCCAAGAGCCCTAAAATGGGTTTTTTAATGGAAGAATAACCTTATTTTATACTTAGAGGCTACAGAAGTCTGGACATATAGCTTTCATGATTTTATGAAAAATCAGGAGTTTATTTGAAATAAAAAGGAAATCAGATCTGGTCCCATATAGAGAGAACACCTGACCCCTGATAACTCCTGAACAATGAGGCGAATAAGGTCAGTGTGTGCATGGGCAACACATACCAGAATGTTCCTAATTTTCTACATTATCTTTTTTTACCCATCAGGTCTGTCCTTTGATCATGCCCAAACTCTGCCCCAGGGGTTTCCCAAGGTCTCCAGTGAGGTTCAGAGCCATCAGACTTCTTGTCTTGGACCCCAGCCAGAAACAGAAGGGGCAGAGCAGGCACCAGGCCTAACATCAGGATTTTTCTGTATACTTAGCACTGAACATTAACCGAGGGCATACCAACAGTATCAGCCTACTGAGGAATGGGGGTGCAGGTTGATGTGAGCTTTTTGGTGCACCCAAAGCTGTTTTTCCAAAATACTTATTAAGAATTTCATTTTGGTTTTAACAATGGGAATTAAATTGGTTAAAATACAAAAATAAAACCCATAGTTCTTCCTTAGTTTTTAAGTTTAAATTACAAATTTTATTATTTATTCATACATTCAGTAGATACCTGCCTGCATTTGAGTATCTCACAAAGCTTTCTTGTGAGCCATGGTCATAATTCATGAAATGGATATATGGAGAAGGCTGAGCACAGGGAATCTCAGGTTGGGTCTTGGCTTGGGGCATAGAGAGCCTCACTTTTGCCTGTCACAGTCTCTGGATTGAGAAGAATCATCCGAGGCTAATGAAACACAAGTAATTGTGGTTCTCCAGGCTCATAAGTCAGTGATGCAACTCAAACTGTAATTCCCCAACCTAAGAGTTGTTTCTACTAGTCCTTATATTTGAATGTTCTTTTGCTGTTCTACCATGCCAGAACACTTGAGTTAAAGAGAGGGGATTGGGATGCCTGGGTGACTCTGTCTGCCTTTGGCTCAGGTCATGATCCCGGCATCCTGGGATCAAGCTCCCCCTCAGGCTCCCTGCTCAGCGGGAAGCCTGCTTCTCCCTCTCCCACTCCCCCTGCTTGCCCTCTCTTGCTGTCTCTCTGTCAAATAATAAAATAAATAAATAGAATCTTTAAAGCTGAATAAAAAATAAAGAGTGGGGATTGAGCAGGAGTTAAAAGAGGGTCGCTATTTCTCTAACACAGTGTCACTGTTGTGCTTTTGTTTTTCTAATTATACCATTACATGTCATTCTTAAAATTCACACCAGGCCTGCACCTAGACAACCTAGATCTCATCAGGCCTCATCAGTCTGGGGTTACTGATGGAATTGCTTTCATAGTAACCACCTGCTCGGGCACCTGGGTGGTGTAATTAGTGAGGCGTCCAACTCTTGGTTTTGACTCAGGTTTTGATCTGAGGGTTGTGAGATTGAGCCCTGTGTTGGGCTCCATACTCAGTGTGAGTCTGCGTAACACTCTCTCTTCCTCTGTCCTTCCTTACCACCCCTGCGTGTGTGAAAACACATGCTCTCTCTTAAATAAATAAATAAATCTTAAAAAAGAAAAATGGTAACCACCTACATCTCACATGATTATGCTCCCTCCTCCCCAAATCCCGTATGTATCAGTTGGAATTGTTGTGGCAGGGACAGAAACTTCAAATAACAATGGTTGAAACCGGGTAAGTGTTTATTTCTCTCCCACGTTTCTGTTCTAAATTCCAATGACAGTCAACTTAAGTCTGATATGGCGTTCCATGGTGTAAGATATCCAATCTCTTCCTCTTTTATTGTTCAGTTTTGTTTTGCTCAAACTGAGCATGTGGCTTCCATGTCAGCATCCAAAATGGCTCCTCTAGTGTCAGCCATCCTGGCTCTATTCCAGCCATTATGAAAAAGAAAAGGAAAACAGGGGCATTTCCCTCCCCTTCAAGGATATGTCTCAGAAGTTTCCCTCATTTCAGTCAATTTCTGTGGACATCCCACTGTCTAGAAATTAGTCACGTGGACAATTTTACTTGCAAAGAAACCTGGGGAAGAAAACTCTTATTTTGGGTGACTGTGTGCTCAGGTAAAATTTGAGTTTCCTATTACAACCCCCAGAGGAAGACAGGAATTGAGGGACAACAGGTACCTTCTGCTCTACCCTACACTCTCCAGATGCTCTTAGAATCTCACTTGTGTCATGTCTGCCCTATCTTGGATTCTCCAGGGGAGAGGATGGCTAGAATGGGTTGGAGTTGGGTATTTTCTTTCCCTTAGGTCAGTTAGCCTCTGATAATTCCCTAGCAGGTTAGCCTCAGGTTAATTAGTTTCTCCTGAGGGCAAAGTTTATTAAAAAAAAAAAAAAAACCAGGGTGCATCTGTTAAGAAAACAGAGTGCTAAGAACAGAGGAAACATGGTTGCTTTCTCCCCTCCCTGACAAAAGCACTAGGGGATTTTTCTGTGATGTGAGAAACCTGTTCAAGCTTCGGAAAGTAAATCTCACAAAATTGTGGGGCCTCCCCATGACTGGGTCTTCTGGAATTTTTAACTCTTGGAGTTGTCCATACTGAGCCTCCAGCAATTTATCAGTGACAGTTCTGATTTTCCTACCCCTGCACTGCTTCCCACAGTGGTTTCCTCTGTTAAAGATAAAATGAGGTGTATTGAATTTTTCAGTTTATTTGAGCAAAACCAATTTGAATCATGTGCTAAACCAGAGGTGGTTAGGAGTGCTTCACCAAAGGAGCAAGGGGAAAGACTTCTATAAAGAGGTAAGAAACCAAGGAAGGAAATTATTTAATTGGCTCTAGTTGACATGGTCCCTTTGTCTGGGAAAACCTAGTTGGCTGCTTGTGTTTGGTTGTCCTTAGGTTTTAATTTTTTAACCTAGAGGCATTTCAGGCTTAGGTTTTGTTCTATTTACCTAGATGACGAAGGCATTAAAGCCCCTTCTGTCTAATGGTCCCCATGTTCTAGTTACTTTAGCACCCTCAGGAATCTCTCCTCCATTAAGGTGTTAGTCTCTGTATTTGTCTGTCAATCTCTCCAGTCTTGGGGACAGAGTTTTGCCCTCTCCTCAACTCTTTTACAGATCCTAGAAGAGCTGTTGACTTTTTAGTCTGTTGAGCTTTGTACTTGTTGCTAGGGAGGGGTGGCACCTTCCAACCTCCTTATGTATGTGTGGGAGGAATTCCTTGCCTCCAGAAGCTGGTTCTACCCTGCCATTCTATATTGTCTCTAGGAATTTGATTATTCTAGGTACCTCATATAAGTGGAACCATACCATATTCGTTCTTTTGAGTCTGGTTTATTTGCTTAATGTTTCAAGAGCCACCTGTGTTGTGGCAGGTATCAGAATTTCAGTCCTTTTTAAAGCGAAATAATATTCTACTGTGTGTACACACCACATTTTGTTTATCCATTCATTCGTGGATGGACATTTGGGTTTTTCCCCACCTTTGACTATGGTGAATAATGCTGCTATGAATATTGGTGTGCAAATAGCTGCTTGAGTCTCTGACTTGACTCTCTCCTGTCATGGTGTAGAAACAGAATCCCCTCTCTCCTCAGGTGTTTCCTTTCCACAGAGAAGTGGAAAAGGGAGGGAGGAGTATTCTAGTCTGAGCATATTAATCTCAAGGAGAAACTATTTCCTAAGAGGCTGTTTAAATTATTGAATGAGTTTAAGTTGGAACTGTACTAGATATGGAGTTAATTTGTTTATCAATTTCCCTGTGAGTGGTGCCTCGTGAGAATGGCAGTTTCATTATCCACAACATAAAGACTTTGCCTTCTTTCCTACACATCTGGTTATAGCATAAGGTAAATTTTAAGATTGTTCTGTATGGGGATCATTGCACTTAGGTTAGAGATGTGACAAAAGTGTCCCTAATTGAGGCCAGCTAGACTTACCTTGGCAAGACTGCTGTACCTGAACATCGGTTTTCAGCTTTGCTTTCCAGACACTCCATTTTATTAACACACCCCAAATTAAGGAAATTTGTTGCTGTACATCATCCATATATTAACTTATAATGAAACCATACAAATTAAAATGAGAACTAGAGCTGCCAGAAAGACTAATTCTCATCCCTCGGTCATGATCCCATGTTATTTTAATGGGTTGCTTTATTCCAGCATCCACAGCAAGGGGACTTGTGGTGTAGCAGGTTAATGAGTTTTGTCAGCCATCTGTGATGGCCTGATGCACACATCTCTAGTGAAAGGAATTTCCTATCATGGGTATAATGTGTTCTTGTTTGTTTTTTCGATAGTCAGGCTTCTGGCATGACACTTGATTCTCAGTGATTCTGAGCTCTGGCTGAGCCTTAGAATTGCCTGTGGAGCTTGTTAAAGATATAGATGGCTAGGTCTCATCCATACCTAGTGAATCAAATAAATCTGCAGATGCTTCAACAATTTTGTTAAAGTTTTACAAAAGATTCTGGTTCATGAGAGACAGTTTAAAATCACTGGACCAAACTTCTGTAGTTAGGTTTTAGCAATCACTTCAGGTTGACACTCTGCGTCACAGATTCTGTATTTCTGTTACAGGTTGGCTGAAATAAGATTCTGCACGAGGAGTCAACACTCTATTCCTCAATTATAATCCTACCTAGAGATGCTCATAATTGGAGGCTTCAGTACGAGTTGTGAGTATATTCCCTGGATTCCTATAGAGGTCTGGAGTTTGTCAAGGCAGATGTTTAAAGACTGAATAATAGTAACCGTGATGCTTAATTGCATTGAGAAAAACATTTCCTTAGGTCAGATCAGATGTTTTACAGGCTAATCAAGATACATTTTTCTATTCTTTCTTTTAGCACTAAACCACAGTCTCCAGATTCCTGGCCTTCAGAGTGTCTTTGGCACTAAGTTCTAGCCAGTGTGATGTGAGCTGAAGAAATGAGAGCAAATTCCTCACCATGTTCCCTCTAGAGAAAGCTGGCTTCCCTCTATCCTTTTTGCATTCCACACACTGGAGTACAGAGGTGTGGTGAGCTGTCTGCAGCCAGCTGGACAAAGACAGCAATTAGAGCTGGAGAAATGGCAGAGCGATCACGTGGAAAGAACCCCGGTCCTTCAGTGATCACATAGAACACAGCCACCTTCCCATCCTGGACAGATTGCCTCCCCTGGAGTGTTACAGAAAGGAGAGGTAAACTTTGGTCTGTTTGTGGTATTGTGTTTTAGGACTCCTTGTTGTATCAGATTCCTCTGTACCATAATTATGACAGAAGCCTACAGGACCAGCGGTCTCAGATCTTTACTGACTTGCTGAATTCCTGTCACTATACCTTTCTCCAAAATGCTGTAGTCAGAATGTCAACAAATGAGACACTAACAGGCTTTCACTGTCCCTTTTTCTAAATGTGCAACCTCACATCTTTCGGTGGTAGTAGATTATGGCAACTCTGTATCTTACTGAGTGTTCAGCACCTCCCGAGGATCAACGAGGGAACTTGTGCCTTTAGAAATGAGGTCTAGGTGTGTCTCCCTTTGCCTTCCCTAGAAATATTCCTTCAGACCTCCACACCCTCAGCACATAAAGACGCAGAAGGTATGAAGACAAAGACATTGGATAGCATTGATTGATGACTTCCCATGGGCTAACAATGCTCCTTAAATCGCCCTTTACTGACATCAGTTTTATTCCTGGTATAGAGGCCTCTTCAAGTCTAAGCCTCATTTTCATCTTCTCTCTCTATTCCCAGTAGGGAAAAAAATAATTCTTTCTCTTACTTCTCTTTTCTCCTTGAAATCTCTCCCTCTTATATTCTTAATGTCTATCCCTTTCTTAGAAGTGATCCCTCTCTCCATGCTGGGCATAGAGCCTGGTTGATACGCTCTATTTCTTTCTTTCTCTCCTTCTCCCTCTGCACCCTCCCACCTAAAAAAAAAAAAAGTGATCCCTCTATTTTGATGTTTGTTTCACAAGCTTCTAGTTCAATAGTCATAACCTATTTTGCTTCATGAAATCCTCAAAACCTGCTGTTCTTCCCTCTGCTCTGGTACTATTATTAGAGCATATACTGAAGTGGTAAATTGCTTGTATTTACTTATAATGAATATATCTTAATAAGAGGAGGAAGGTAATCTTTCACAACCGAATAATGTCAAATATTGACATTTTGTAATAAGGGTTAAGTCAGCACATATGTATATATATGCTCATTAGCACCACAAATGCCCTCGTTCTCTTGAAGTTTATATCCTAGTGGTTGGAAAACATAGTCTCAGAATCCCGTCTTGTGGAAAAGGTGTTCCTGAATTCAAAATCTCATTTGGATAAAGTATCTTTTATTTCTTGTGTTGATAGACTAGAGTCACTATCCAGCAGCTCTATGTCACTGGAGGTATCTCCTTAGATCTCTTAAGAAGAACCTGATAATATATACTAGCTTTTGTAATCTTCTAACCATGAAAACTAGGGTAGAATATTTATATATTCTGTTATATATCATATACTCAATGAAAGTCATAGAATGCACCAAATGCAATGAGAAGTATGAATTCCATTTTGCACAAAAATATGCAGGGACAAACGAATAGGGTTCAACCTGGCATCATTAGTTTTCTTCAATAAGGAACAGCACAGGGATAGATGCAAGCTTCAGTTCTATACTCCTCCCTCATGTCATTTCATAATGTTGTGCTAGGACAGAAGGGAAGGAACAGGGGTGCCTGGGTGACTCAGTGGGTTAAGCCTCTGCCTTCAGCTCAGGTCATGATCTCAGGGTTCTGGGATCGAGCCCCGCATCGGGCTCTCTGCTCAGTGGGGAGCCTGCTTCCCTCTCTCTCTCTCTCTGCCTCTCTGCCTACTTGTGATCTCCCTCTGTCAAATAAATAAATAAAATCTTAAAACAAAACAAAACAAAAAAGACATGGAGCAACCATGCTCTCTTCTTGTTGTACTATACTCTTCTGTTCTTATTCAATGCCATAATGTCCATCACACATTTTTCTCTCTTTTTTTAAAGATTTTATTTTTATTTATTTGACAGAGAGAGAAAGAGAGAGAGAGTGTGTGTGTGTGTGTGTGTGAGAATAAGCACGGGGAGCCACAGAGGGAGAAAGAGAAACAAGCTCCTCCTAAGCAGGGAGACCGCTGGACCATGACATGAGCCAAAGGCAGATGCCCAGCCAACTGAGCCACCCAGGTGCCCCACATTTTACATTTTATTTTATTTATTTATTTTTTAAAAAGATTTATTTATTTATTTATTTATTTGTCAGAGAGAGAGAGGAGCGAGAGTGAGCACAAGCAGACAGAGTGGCAGGCAGAGGGAGAAGCAGGCTCCCTGACGAGCAAGGAGCCCGATGCAGGACTCTATCCCAGGACGCTGGGATCATGACCTGAGCAGAAGGCAGCTGCTTAACCAACTGAGCCACCCAGGCGTCCCACATTTTACATTTTAAAGGAGAATACCAATTGGGTTTATGCTGGTTAGGAGACAAACACCATTTCTAGTTTTTCCCCTTACTCTTACAAATGCTGCTGCCTACATTCCTTCACTGAATAATTAAAATTTAAAATGAAGGTTGTATCACCACTTCACACCCATTAGAATTGTTATTTTAAAAAAAGAAGCTGACAAGTTTTGGTGAGGATTGGACAAACTGAAGCCTCAGTGCATAGCCATTAGAATGTAAAACAGTGTAGCCGCTATGGAAAAGAATGACTATATGACCCAGCAATTTCACTTCTGGGCATAGACCGAAAAGAATAGAAGATGAGGACTCGAACAGATCTTTGTTTATTTGATTTGGTTTTTTTTTTTTTTAGAGAGATTTTATTTATTTATTTGACAGACAGAGATCACAAGCAGGCAGAGAGAGAGAGGAAGGGAAGTAGTCTCCCTGCCAAGCAGAGAGCCTGATGTGGGGCTCGATCCCAGGACCCTGGGACCATGACCTGAGCCAAAGGCAGAGGCTTTAACCCACTGAGCTACCCGGGTGCCCCCTCGAACAGATCTTTGTACATCCTTGCTCGTAACAGCATTGTTCGCAATAGCCCAAAAGTAGGAGCAACCCCAGTAAGTGTCCATTGATGGATGAATGGATAAACACCATGTAGTATATATACATTCAATGGAATATTATTCAGCCTTAAAAATGAAGGAAACTCTGACATATGCTATAACATGGATGGACCTTGAAGACATGCTAAGTGGAATAAGCCAGTCACAAAAGGACAGACAATGTATGGTTCTATTCACATGCGGTATCTAGAGTAGTCAAACTCATAAGAGACAGAAGGTAAAATGGTGGTTACCAGGGGCAGAGGGGAGGGGTAAATGGGGGAGTTATTGTTCAATGCACACAGTGTTTCATTTTACAAGGTGAAAAATTTCTGGAGACAGCCTCTGGGATGGTTGCACAAGAGCATGAATGCACTTACTGCTACTGAAGTGTACACTTAAAAATGGCTACAGTAGTAAATTTTATGCTATGTATATTGTTATGCCCCAATAATGGGTCTGTGATTAAAGGAGCGAGACTGATATAAAGCGAAGGTCAAGCAAAGCTTTATTTCGCGCCAAGCATCAAGAATCAGACCGAACCTTCGGGGCCACACCTCTTACAAGAGAGGGCGACCCTTCTGTTTCACAGTCTAGCTTTTAAGGGCAAAGGCCATGCGGTTGGGCCTGGCCACGCACAGGTGACCAATGAGATTGTAACACACACAGGAAACTCCACAGTGATGCTAGGTGACCAATTGAATTACAATTTACCCTAGTAGACATTTGAACCAGCCTATTACATCTTGATTAGGATTGGCGCCAAAAAGGTTCCCAAAGGGCGGGGGCCCATACTCCTTGGTAGCTAGGGAGACAGCATGCAACCCCTCACAGATCGATGTCTCCACCTGGCCTGACCCACCCTAGTATCTGGGCTTTGTTACCTGGAGCTGGTTTCCAGGACTTGTTTTTGAGTAAGTCCCCTGGGGGAAGGGGAGCAGGGACAGTTTAAGGGTTAAACAACAAGGTTTTTGTTTAACCTCAATAAAGCCTCTTGATAAAATATAAAAATATAAAATAGGTCCTTACAATATCTTACCACAATTTTTTTTATTATTTTTTTTAAATTTTATTTATTTGTTAGAGAGAGCGAGCGAGCGAGCACAGGCAGACAGAGTGGTAGGCAGAGGCAGAGGGAGAAGCAGGCTCCCCACCAAGCAAGGAGCCCGATGTGAGACTCGATCCCAGGATGCTAGGATCATGACCTGAGCCGAAGGCAGCCGCTTAACCAACTGAGCCACCCAGGCGTCCCTCTTACCACAATTTAAAAAATTACTGCTGCATCATCATTACTGGGATTCCAATTCCAACATAAAGAATAAATTGTGTGATGAAAAAATATCTGTATAAATAATCCTTCTAGTTCCTTGATTCAAGTTTTCAATGTGTATGGATCAGACCACTTATCTGGAGAGAAAGAGATAATCTTATGATTATTTCATGCCTTATTTACTGTATTATATCATACTTTCACAAATATATTGTGTGTTGTATAATCCCGAGACAGGTGAGATGAGAGTGGACCAGACGGGAGGGCCCATAGCACATACCCGGGCTAGCCTTTGTGCAGAACTGCTTTGGTTCATATATAGAAGGTTGACTCTCAGAGCATGTCTTGGGATTTCTAAAGTTTGATAGGATCCTCATTCACACAGACATTACAATTAAAAGCCCCAGGCTTCCCTATGAAGAGTAGTTTCATTTTCTGGTGTTCTTTCCTTCGTCACTGAAATGGGTTCTGGCAGTCCTTGGCCCTAGGCCCTTAATTTACATCAAATGATTGATAAAGTAGGCTCTTAGCTCTGAGTCTGAAGACAAGAATAAGGGCAGGGGAGGAAATGAGCAGATAGGATTTCAGTGCAATGTGCAAAAGTAATAGACACTCTCCCTACCATCTCCCTTCACTACTTCTTATCCCATCTTCTGTAAGTTATTGAGACTCATAATTAAAGGATATTACAGAATTTCACAGACAAAAAGAGAGAAATTATTACCTGTACTGGACAGACAGATTTCTCTTATCATACAGATTCTCCCCTTTTTGGAAGTGGCATATTCTCAGATGCAGCCACATCAACTGGCAAGTGAGGAAAAGAATCATAAAGAAAGGTAACTGTGCCAGAAAGTGAGGAATTGTTTGGAGTTTTGTGAATAGTGATGTCTAATCCAAAGCAAAGATATGGGAATCTACAGACACAGCATTGGGCAATTGAAAAGTACTCCAGGGAGCTTGCTATCCTGAATACTTAGGTATTTATCCTGAGATGTCCCCTATTAGAATCTATACCTTCATGTTCTCATTGTATTTCACTGTATGGAAAGAACAGAACAAGTGAAATGTCTACAAATATAGTACTGGAAAGTTGAATTGCACAACTTCTTAAGGAGCTTTGAGTTCTTTTCTTTTCAAATTATGTTACAGAGAAAGGTCATTCCAAACCCAGAAACCCCTCATTATCATATCAGAGACACTTCACTTGGTCAATGCACTTTATTAGTTCTACTGAACTAGAGAGTCACATGAATACAACTCAGGAGCACACTCCAGACAACCATTTCCTGTTCCTATTGGAGCTGGCTCTCCTTTCACTGCAGGCATTTGTCCTCATAACACAATCAAAATGTGCTAAATTACTTGACCTGTTTGAAACCGCATCTCCAAGAGTCATCGATGAACTGAGCCCACATTGCCTTTGCATGGTTAAAAGAAGGGAAGAAGGCGGATGATGAACATGAATGGGCTCAATTTTAACTTGCAAGGATCAGGATGGAGCAGGTGGTATCCTCCTACTCATGACTTTTTAGAGAATACTTTTTTAGAATGGCCACTCAGGGGGCACCTGGGTGGCTCAGTGGGTTAAAGCCTCTGCCTTCGGCTCAGGTCATGATCTCAGGGTTCTGGGATTGAGCCCCACATCGGGCTCTCTGCTCAGTGGGGAGCCTGCTTCCTCCTCTCTCCCTGCCTGCCTCTCTGCCTACTTGTGATCTCTCTCTGTCAAATAAATAAATAAAATGAAAAAAAAAAAAAAAAGAATGGCTACTCGGCTTCATTGTGGAAGATGTTACTACCATGCATATCATCATCTAAAACCATAATATTACTTACGTGAGCAGGAACAATTTCTTGAATATCATTTTGTCATCGGCAAGTGATAAGGACATGGCCCTGCCTATGAGAAGAGTCATATTCACAGCCTGTCATTCTAGCTCCTCTTGTTAAATTACAGTACACTCCTTCTACTAGGTGCCTGCTCCTGTGACATTTCTTAACTCCATTCTTACAAGGCACAAATACGTTGTTACAGATCTTTTGCAAGTCCTCATATGCTATTTGGAGGAAGAAATATTCTCTGACACAACGGAACTTGTCGTGGACATTTTCATCTTCATTCCATCAGTACAGTAGTTAGAATCAGTTAGTGATCTTTCAGGATTGATAATCATCTGTCTTTGGAAAGCTTCTTTGGTCAGAGGTCTGGGAGGTCCCAGACTGTGCATTTCCACCAAGCAACCTTCAAACCATTCTGTCTCTTCCTCTGACTCATCGAGTTGGAAACGCCAATTTTTAAATTGCAGGGGCTGCAGCAGCAGGAGCAGCAGAGCCAGGGTCAAGCAACGATCAGAATCCGCATGTTCTCTGGTGGGGACTAGGAGAGAGAAAGATGGGTGCCACCCCCGCACTCTGCCTGCTTCTGTTCCCCAGCAAAATGCCTTTGTTTCTGCTGCTTGTTGTTGTTCTAAGCTCTAAGACTTTGGGCAATTTTCAAATTGACAGCTCGGCATATGTTTCAATATTTCTGAAACATGGACTGAAAAGTAGCCTTCCTACCCCCATAGTCAGTCTAGAAGACTGTGAGCATGCGAGAAGAGGAAGGAAGGAGGGAGAGAGAAGGAAAGAGAAGGAAACAAGGAAGGATGAGGAAGACAGCAAAGGAGAGATGGGGGGCAGGACAGCAGTGGTGGAGGGAGGAGGGGAGAGAGACGGAGAGGAGGCTCATGGGTTCCTGCCCTCTGGTACAAATAACTCTGTTCCCTTCTTAGGAGTTGTGAACTTACACTGCAGAGAGCCGTACGTGATCCTTGCTCCCCTCCCCCTGCCATGAGGAGGAAGATTCTTCATCTTCAGACTTCTCTTCTGGCTCATCTCTGACAGTAGCTGCCCTGGGAGAAGGGATCAAGCCAGATACCTCGGGTCAGAGGATTACTGTCTGCTGCTTCTTTGTGTGTCTGCCTTCCCCACGACCTCATTGCTGGGAGCTACCCCTCAGGATAGCTGAGGTGTCTCACTTACCTTGTGTGGTTGGGAGGAGAAGGGGTGGGGGTGGAGGGTTGGGGGGTTCATCCTATTTTATTCTCTCTGATAGACTTCGTAGACTTCCTAGTTTCGCTGTGACCAGGTTTCACATCCCTAATCTCTCTCCATCCTGTGTGCCTGTTCTGCAATTATGGTAACCTCACCATCAGAGACCTCAGTCCTTGCTTTCCTGCCTCTCTGTGGGTCCCCTTGTCTGCTTACCCCGCTCAGGTCACACCAATATCCCCTGGGACTTTAAATACACATGAGCAAGTGTCTTTGCTACACAAATGTGTAAACTGAGATGATGCACATTTTTAAAAAATTGTGCTACTTTAGGGGCTCCTGGGTGGCTCAGTTGGTTAAGCATTTGATTCTTGATTTCAGTGATTAGCAATTATATAATAATTAGATTATTATAATCCAATTATTATATATTATATGTTATATAATTGAATTATATATTATATATTATAATCTAATATATAATCACTAATCACTAGTAATTAATTAGTGTTAGATTTTCACTTCTATTCCAAACCACTAATTAATTAGTGATTAGTGATTATATAGTAATCTAATTATTATTATCACTAATCACTAATAATTAATTAGTGATTAGATTTCCACTTCTATTTCAAATCACTAATTAATTAACTAATAAATTAATAATAAAGTGATAATAATTAATCACTAATTCTCCAAGGAGGTTTTCCTCTCAGAGAAAGACAAGTACCTTAGGTGTGCTGGATAGCAGGCTTCCAGACTTCCTCAGCCTGTGGTCTCTTTACCTCGCTCAGTCTCTTTCTTGTCTGTGCTTCAGAGAAGGGATGTTTCTGGGTCTGTGCTGGAGAGATCCTAATATGGGGGTATTGGCTTCCTCTAAGAATACAGGAGTTTGGAGTGGGAAGGGAGAAAAACAGGTCAGAGCAGCTGAAATACATACATTCTCGGGGTCACCCCAAAATAAAAGAAAAACAATAAATAATCATGGCTGGCATAATGAGCAAGCATGTGCCAAGCCCTATGCTAAGCACTAAATACATATGGCCATCTTCATCCAAACAACCTTTGATAAACATGTTTTCCTTTAGTATTTTTTGGTTTGCATTGCAATTAGCATCTCTTTGTGAAAGGAGGTTGCTTAAAATCTTAGGCTGGCTCCGGCAGAACCCTGATTCAAGCCCAGGTCACTAATCTTGCTGAATGTCCATATCTCTGTTCTTCACTGCTCTTCTATGGCCTTTATCAGTCTAGTTCCCTTCCTGAGACCTCCATGTACCTCCTTCTCCACACTGTCTTTGTAACTATCGGAAGACACTAACAGAAACAGAGATCATGAAAGTGACCAGAACCAGAACTGTCTTGGAACCACTAGAGTGCTGTGACAAATTGGCTGTCATGGCATGAAGCCTAACTGTGTTGTTGCAGGAGCGGTGTCCTGGGTTGTCTTACTCCACTGTGCCCTTGGCCTCCATAAGGCAACCTGAGGGATTCTCTAATACTTGTAACCCAGAGACCCAGACCGACGTGGAGATGCAGACGGAGAACCTCTGATTCCAGGGTGGATGCAACCTGTGTGTATATGAATAGAATTAAGTCAGAGAAGAGAGGGGTTAAAGAAAGGCAGATGTTGGGGGAACACGTGAGCCAGTGGAGAGAACAGGAAGAGTGAAGGCAAGAGAGCAGCAGCGAGTCAGACTGGAAGGAACAACTGGCCTACAGTGGTGCTGTGAGAGAGGGCAGTCTGGTGTGTGACCATATTCAGAAACCCTTCCTCCCATCCCTGCTTGCACACTCTCATCAGGCTCCCCCAGGGCCTCTCTTCAGGAGACAGAGTCCATTGTGACAGTCCAGGATCTCAGCACACATTCCCACAAAGGAGAACCTAGAGCCTCTGCGATGTTGTGGGCTGGAGAGAACAGGACTGCAGGTGCATGGACAGTGGGGCTCAGGGTCCTGCTGAAGACACGCTTCTCAAACTCAGGTGTAAGAAAAGTGTGAACTTCTTTAAATCCAACATGTCTGCACCAAAACCCCAGATCTTAAGGGTAGCAGTGAAACTTACCTCTGTCAGTATTTTCGGTGTCTTCTGCCTTTCTTAATTAAGAAAAGTCAAAGTATCTGAATTTGTCCTGGTAAAACAGAAAGTTCCGTTTTGGGATGTGGATGTTGAGTGGCAACATCACAGTTTCTCTTGCTGTTACAAATTGTCTTAATATGGAACCTAGTGTTGTTGTTACCTCACCTTCTAGATAACATTCTTGAAATTTAACACAAAAGCCATTAACATCCCTTGGAACTATCAAGACCCCAAAGTATGACAATTTCTTGTGTTATGAAGAACTTCTCTTTCATCAGAGTACTATTTATCTTTATCATGTGTATGGGAGAAAACCACCTGAGGCTGAGGAAATAACTAAAAGGATCAGAGGAGATAGCGCCTAACTCCACTAGCCAGGCTGGAAAAAGTCGAAATTCGTGGGACAGTAGATAGAGTACTCAGGAAGGTCTTGCCTCAGTAGTGGGGAATAATTAGCCCTAGACCACGACTGCTCTACACCCACCTAACAAATCAAATGGATCAGTGTGGTTGCAAATAGCTTATGTGTATCCCAGAAAAAAGTTCAACAAGAGTTATGGGAATACAAAAATATCCTTATGAGATAAACCAACAAGGTAAAATTCACAGCATCTGGCATCCAATCAAAAATTACTAAGCATGAGGGGCACCTGGGTGGCTCAGTCGGTTAAGCGTCTGACTTTGGCTTTGGTCATGATCTCAGGGTCCTGGGTTTGAGCCCTATATTGGGCTCCCCACTCAGCAGGGAGTCTGCTTATCTCTCTCCCTCTGCCTCTCCCCCTGCTTGTGCTCTCTCTCTCTCTCAAATAATTAATATCTTTTTTTAAAAAATGACTAAGCATGAAAGGAAGCAGGCAAGCACAAACCATAATGAGGACAATAATCATTCAATTGAATGTGACCCCCAACAGGCACAGAATAAAGACATTAAAACTATCATTATAACTGTACTTCTTATGTGCAAAAAATTAAGTAGATTCATGGACAATAGAAAAAAATCAAACTTTAAAGATGAAAACTAAAATGTGTGAGATGAAAAATACTCCAGATGGAATTAATGGCAGATTAGATATTGCAGAAGAAAGTTTAGTGAATTTGAAGGGTCTAGGAATGATCCAAGTGAACAAGAAAACAAAACAAAACAGAGTGAAAAGAGCATCAGCAAGCTGTGGAATGAATTCAAGTGACCTCAGATGGAAAATTTGAGTCCCTGAAAAAGAGAAACAGGGGGATAGAAAAAAAAATGAGAAGAAGTAGTGGCCAAACACTTTCAAAAGTTGATGGAAAGTATAAGTTCACAAATCCAAAAAAGCTCAAACTCCAAGCACAAAAATAAAGGAAACCATACCAAGGCACATCATAACCAAATTGGAAAGAAAAAAAAAAAACCCACCTAATAATGAAAGGAAACCCTTAGAGGCAGCCTCAGAAACAGAGACATGCTATGCCCGGAGAAGCAAAGATAGGGGTGATGTTAGATTTCTTCTCTGAAACAATATAAGTAAGAATAGAGTAGGAAAACATTATTAAAGTACTCACAGTAAGAAAATTAGACATAGAAATTCTATACCTGGCAAGAATATCTTTAAAGCACTAAGGCAAAATAAACACATTTGCAGATTGCAGAGTTAAGGAATGCATCACCAGCAAACACTCACTACAAGAAATTTGAAAGGAAAGGCAAAGAGGTAGAGAGAAAATTATACCAGTTGGAGATGGGAATCTACACAGAAGAATGAAGAACACTATAAATGGTAACTCCGTGGGCAAATGACTATGATTTTTTTCTTATTATTTAAATTTATTTTAAATAAAACAGACTAGGGGTGCCTGGGTGGCTCAGTCCATTGAACGTCTGACTCTTGATTTTGGCTCAGGTCATGACCTCAGCATCATAAGATCAAGCCCGGAGTTGGGCTCTGTGCTCAGAGTCCCTTTCCCTCTTCCTCTGCCCCCCTCTGCCTCTACCCCACTTGTGCGCACTATCTCTCAAGTAAATAAATAAAATCTTTAAAAAGTTAAATAAAATAAAACAGACTAAACAAAACCTGTAGCAAAGCACAATGGGATTTATATGGTATTTCAACATAAATTTATGGGATCCTATTAAAGCAGTATTGAAGAGAAAACTGATCAACACTACACATCCATAATAAATGCAATGCATCTATCTATCTACCATACACACAACACAGATGAATCTCAAAATAATTAAATTGAGTTAAAGAAGCCAAACAAAACATCATACATAGGGTATGATTTCATTTCTGTAAAACTCAAGAAAACAGAAACGAATCTATGATGAAAAGAAAACAGATCAATGGTTACTGGGAGATGGAGTGTGGGGACAGATGAGAGGAAGGAATAACCGAGGGACATGAAATTTGGTAAATGTTGGATATGATTAAAAGGGCATAGACATATGTCAAAGCTTAGGAAATTAGACAATTTAAATAAATTCTGTTTATCATATGTCAATTACATCCCAATAAAGCTCTTTTAAAAAATTAAAATATAAAGTCATATAACAAGTCTTAGTGGTGATTGGCTGATTATCTGCCACACCTTTAGAATTTTGTTATCAGGGAGGAAAAAACAAAGACTTGGGCAGAGGTTGGGGACTTGGAACAGGGATCACCATATAAAGACAAGAATTTGGGGAGTTTGAGGAATCTGGGGGCTGATCAAAGAAAAAGATTTGGCCACAGTGCAGCAGGAGCACACAACAAATTTTATGTGGGTGCTGCTTGACAGGTTTGCATGTGGGTGAAAGTCCCTCCCAGCAGGAGACCTCCCGGAGACTACAATGTGGTGGTGAGGCATTATCCTGAAGAGAGTGGGGAGCAAGAAAACTCCCAGCATAGAGGGAATTAAGAGGGAGGCTGATATGTCCAAAAGGTGGCACTCAGCAGAACTCACCGGAATCTCTATGTCAGGCAGCTCCAAAGGGCAACAGCAGCTTGTGGGTTTTTTGTTTGTTTTATAGCTACAATGTTTATTTACCATGTGCCTTACAGATGATGGATGTAGTTTTCTTTTTTTTTTTTTTTAAGATTTTTATTTATTTATTTGAGAGAGAGATCACAAGTAGGCAGAGAGGCAGGCAGAGAGAGAGAGGGAAGCAGGCTCCCCGCCCA
Source organism: Martes martes (assembly GCF_963455335.1). Taxonomy (NCBI): domain Eukaryota; kingdom Metazoa; phylum Chordata; class Mammalia; order Carnivora; family Mustelidae; genus Martes; species Martes martes. The sequence goes on along the minus strand of NC_137894.1, from coordinate 50,547,879 downwards.
AGCAGAGAGCCCGATGCCGGTCTTGATCGCACGACCCTGAGATCATGACCTGAGCCGAAGGCAGAGGCTTTAACCCACTGAGCCACCCAGGCGCCCCATGTTGGACATAGTTTTATGGGTTATGCAAAGCATACATGTTCTCACAGGCAAAATATATACTCACTAAGGATAGATTTAAAACAGTTGGATGGGTAAAAATCTGAGCTTGACACTGGTGATCTTTTGAGCCTATGTGTCCCACTTGCTATAAAGGAGTAAACATAGGGCTGAAATACAGGGACCATCTTTGGTTCATTTATATAACATGAACCCTCCTCAGAGCGCACTAGAAAAAAATCCACAGACCACCCCTGAACTTAGAATCCAGCCCTCACATCTCTCCATTTGAGGGTGACATGAATCCTGGGTCGAGAATTGCTTGGGGTATCTGGGTGGTTCAGTGGGTTAAAGCCTCTGCCTTTGGCTCAGGCCATGATCCCAGTGTCCTGGGATCAAGCCCTGCATCGGGCTCCCCGAATCGGGCTCTCTGCTCAGCAGGGAGCCTGCTTCCCCCTCTCTCCCTGCTTGCCTCTCTGCCTACTTGTGATCTCTCTCTCAAATAAATAAATAAAATCTTAAAAAAAAAAAAAAGAAGAATTACACTACCCTCAAAGAACATTCTCCTTTCTTTCCACTTTCAAGGAAATGGACTTTCTTCTTTTACTCCTGGCTATGGCTTTCTTCAGTGGACCTAACACACGAATCTCTGGGAAACTAGCACATTTTCCACTACTGTTCATTACTGATCACTTTCCTTACCTGGCCTGTAATACAAAAGGTGTTAACAACCCACGAGGCATATGTACAAAAACCTTCTTTAGGGATGGAAAAGAGAAAAATGCATTATATTGCTTTTGTCTCTTGGAAAATGACAACCCCCCAAAAAACCCAACCAAATTAGTATCTTAATAAATAATCCTGCCATCATAGGAAATAATAGGAAAGGTGGTGATATCTATAATATGTATAGATATCTATGATATCTATAATATGTATAGAAAATTTGGACACCTGGGTGACTCAGTTGGTTAAGTGTCTTCTTTAGGCTTGGGTCATGATCCCAGAGTCCTGGGATCAAGTCCCTCATTGGGCTCCCTGCTTGGCAGGGAGCCTGCTTCTCCTTCTGCCTGCTGCTCCCCCTGTTTGTGTTCTCTCTCTCTCTGACAAATAAAATGAATAAAATCTTTTAAAAAATATGTATAGAAAATTACTTCTTATTGATTAAAAAAAAGCAGCCACCCAATAGAAAATAGTGTTTATAAATGACCAAATATCATCTGAAAAGAATCTTGACTTGAGTAGACACGAACAGATTTACATTTTGATCAGAAAATTGTGTATGCACACTGGAGAATGGCTGGGCAGGCATGAGGTTGGGTTAGAAGAAATCAGATGGGAAGTGATTGGGAATATCTTAAACAGAAATTGGGCAGAACAAAAAGAAGATAAATGATAGGCTTAAAAATTATTTAGGACATAAAAATCACAGGACTTGCTATTAGGATGGATAAAGTATAAGGGCCTATTTAGCCAGAGCGACTCCATCTTGGTTAAAAGCCATTTTGTTGTTTGTGCAGTAAAACTTAAACTGACCCTGCAGTAAAATATGGTCAGCTAGTTCCTAATAACAGAGCCCAGAATACAAGGCCAGGTCGACCAGTTCCTGATAACAGAGCCCAGAATACAAGGACGAGTCAGGCCACGTGGAGACATCCAATCAGTAAAAAGCACACATATTGTCTCCCTAACCACCAAGGAATGTAAACCCCACCTTTTGGGTGCGAAACTTGAGCGCCAATTCTGACCAGAGTAATAGGTGAGTTCAAACAGCTACTAAAGGGTAAATTGTAATTCAATTGGCCACCTGCGTGTGACCTAACATGACTATGCAATGTTACAATCTCATTGGCCACCTAAATGTGGCCAGGCTTTTGCTCAATAAAAGTTAGTCTGTGAGGCTGGGAGGGGTCGCTCTCTTTGGAGGCGGCCCTGGCCGATCAGTCTAACTTCTAATGCTTGGCATAAAATAAAGCTTTAAATAACTTTCACTTTGTCTCAGTCTCGTTTCGTTTAATAACGGACCTAACATACAGGAGATCAGGAAAATGTGTCAAGGATAAATTCCTTGGGTGTTTCCTTAGCAGTTTTATTGAAGTGTAGTTTACATAACATAAAATTCCTTCATTTAAAATGCACAATTTCACGATTTTTGGTAAATTTAGAGTTGTGCGATTGTTGCATAATCCAGTTTTAGGACATTTGCATGACCCTTAAAAGATCCCTCGAATGTATCTGCCATCACTCCCCATTCTCCCGCCAGCCCTTGGCAAGCTCTCATCTATTTTGTGTCTGTACTTATGGTGGTTTAAATACTTAACAATTTTTTAACTGTATGATGAAGCAAAAGCGATACACATTCAGCAGAAACTGTGCTTTGACTTTTGAATTTGGTCCTTCTCCTGGGCTAGCTAGGGACACATGGAACCACGCTCTCATGCTGGGCAGCCACAGATCATGAGGGTAAACATCTGATACACTTACAACCATTCTGTACCCGTACAAGCATTCTGTTTTCCCTTTCAGTACAGTATTCAAAAATTTCATAAGATATTCAACACTTTGTTATAAAATAGGCTAGGTGTCAGATGATTTTGCCCAACTGTAAGCTAAAGTCAATGTTCTGCAATTATCCCATTCCAGTCACATTGTCTTCTTCTGTCGTAATCAAATGGAGCACTTACAGTTGCACACAGGACCAACCCAGATAATCCACATGTCAATCTCCTTAACTTAGTCATATCTGCAAAGTCTCATTTGCCATGTAACATCTGCCAGTTCTAGGGATTAGGACCTGGACATCTCTGGGAGCCATTATTCAGGCAACCAGAATTCTGTAGAGAAAACAGCATATGCATTATTTATTCTATTACTCAAAGGATCCAGTGCCCATCTGTTTACAGTGATCTTCCCACCTTCTCCTTATGTGTTTGTTTCCATTCCCAGTACCTTTTTCTTCTTCTGTTCAAATCTTAGCTATTTGAACGGATCATCCATCAAGTTTAAGATTTTATTCTTTTACAGGTACCTACACTAATCACTCCAGATGAAAGAGATATATGTATGTCCCTCTCTCTCTTAAGCTGTTCTTCAGTTGTCCTGTATCCAATACCTTGTGTAGTGAGGGTACATTTATTTATGTTTTTTCCTCACAGTAGCTGGTACAACGCCTTACATATGGAAGTTTCTCAATTGCTTGCCTGTAAACATCTTCTGCTCATTAACTGCTCTAACTACTCTTTCCCCTAACAGGCCATGTCACTGTAATCTCATTACAGTTCTCTCCACACAAGGTCCAAATGTTTATCCAACCATTCTGAGCCTGAACAAAGATGCCTTTCGACCTTTTTTTTTTTTAGATTTTATTTATTTAGAGAGAGAGAGAGTGAGCTCAAGCAGGGGAGAGGCAAAGGGAGAGGGAGAGAGAGAGAATCCCAAGCAGACTCCACACTGAGCATGAAGCCCAACTTGGGGCTCGATCTCACGACCCTGGGATCATGATTTGAGCTGAAAATTGAGTCAGATACTTGACTGCTGAGCCACCCAGGTGTTCCACATTTCAACTTTTATAATTTATGGACAGGTGACTGCCTGACATGAGAAATAAAATTACAAAGTGATAAAAAAAAAAGACGAACATAATTTTTGAACTGTGATAAAAACAAATTTACATCAGTATGATTTGCTACACATTGAGCGACGTTCATAGCCACAATCATATTGTCTGGTCATGAAGCACAGAAGGAAGCAGTTCATTAAAACTGTTACAATGAGCATGACTTCTCATGACTTTCATAGAGACAGCCGAGAGATTCCAGAGTTTTCTAAAGGAAAACAAGGGGGAGGTTAGCAGACCAGGGAGCAGACTAGCAGAGGCCCCCACTAAAAGGGCTTGATGTGTACCCCGGGGGAGTCCAGAAATTCATGCTGTTCTTGTCCTTTTCCACCTGGGCAACTCAGAGCCATGTGTTCCAGGAGCCTGGATTGACAGGTGCTGAAACCATGGCAGATTGAATAGTGGCCTCTAAGTGAGGCCTGATCAGTGAGTCTGAATGCAAGCCCAGAGAAAAACACTAAAGTCAAGTCGTGCAAAGCCTGAAAGGAAAAGAGAAAGCAGAGACCGTGATAGGGTGCAAAAGGGAGACGTGTGTTGGGGGCACAATCTGGGCAAGAGAAGAGAACACAGGCTGTGGATGAGGAAGGGATAGAAGGGGAAAGGTGTCAGAAGGGGAACAGAAAGAGTGGTCACTCTTCCTGTGGGCATCTCTCAAGGGTCCGTCCTTCCAGCCTTGCTCCTATGTCCCTAGTCTCCCTAATTCTTCCTCTGAGGGGCCCTGCGACCTGTGGCCAGGAAGGGTGTTTAATGAGTTGGGTCTGAGAGCTCAGCTCATTTCCCGGAAAGGAGAACATGCAATTCTTAGAACAGCCCGAGCTGGGGAGAGCGAGGGGAGCAAACCAAGTGGCATAGCCTGGAGCTTTCATGCCTCGGGCTCTGCCAGGGGAGGTCCTATTCTTTGACCTTATACAGGACAGGCCCCAGGGCCTACTCAGGCTCTGAGTGAGATCCCAAACTCAAAGTCATAAGGGTCAGAATTGACTGAGTTGAGTCTCTTACCTAGAGGATGTATGAGAGGAGGTGGGAGTGTCATCCGTTAAATAAAGAAATCAAATGTGCAGAGAACCTGAAAACTAGAATGGGTCTTAGTTCAAGTTGTTCTTCAGACAGATAGCAAATGTACTAATTTGTTCTCCCAGGGCGAGTGCACAAGAATGTCCCCTTTCCTGTACCTATACCACCTATGTTATTATTTTAAATCTTATTTCTGCTAATTGGGCAGGTAAAAAATATCACATTGTTTTTATTTATATTGCCTTTAGTAGAAAGTGGGGAAATCTCCAAATGTTTAATGACTATTTATTTCTCCTTTTGTTAATTTTCTGTCTGTGTTCCTGGCTTATTTTTCTGTAGGTGTATTCATCTTTATCTTATTAAACAGACAGCTGTCTTTATATATGAAAGACATCAGCCCTTTGTCAGCCATATATATATTGCAAATGCTTTTCTTCAGTTGTGTTTAACACAGTGCCCCGATCTAACCATAATGAAAATAGAAATGATAATTCTCAAACCATTCCTGTGAGGTGGGGTTTTTATTCAGGAGCATTTCACTGTTATTTTTCTGTATAGTTATGGGCAAGTTTGCTTTATCCTAGGATTTAAAAAAGCGTGGTCTATGGAATCAGACCATCCTTGTTTGTTCCGGAGGCGGGGGTGGGGGGGGTGAGAGGGCGGCGCTTACTGTGTGTGTGAGACTTTGTACATTAACTGAAGTCTTCGTGCTTCCGTTTCTTCTTTACTGAAGTGGATGATAATAGCCTACCTTGTGGAGGTTTTTCTGAGAATACAAAAGCACCTGGCCCTTTAGAAGCACTCAATTGTTGTTATTAATTATTATTATTACCTATGAATCATCCCTGTGGTAATTTTCATATGTGATCTTGAAAAATTTTAACATATTAATAAACAGGAAGGTGTAGGGCTTTAAAACAGCCATCTTCTCCACAACCTGCCAGTTCTTTGTTTGCTGGAGCAAAAAGGATGCGTTTCATGTGTGTGATCCTTCTTCTAACATGTGGGCAACTCTTGTATTTTGGGAAACAGGAGTCGCTGTAACAGTGCAGGTGTGTTTGCTCCCAGATGTATCCCATGGCCAGGGAGCTTCAGGACAGCAAAATACTGTCTTGATAGTTCTGGGACACTGTGTATGAGGTAGATGCTCTTTTGAATTAAATTGACTTGTTTTGCCCTAGTGCTGTCCTCAAAAGCTCTGAATGCATAGGCAGCAACCTTTTTTCTCTCATTGGGACTAGAATTAGAATGTTTTGTACCTGGAAACATAGTTCATCTAACCTGGTGGTGTCCAAACTTCGAACCACATCAGCAAACCTAACACTTGTAAAAATCCCACACGTTCTAGTCCTGTCTCTGAGCTTTCGAACCCAAATCTCCTGAACTGGGGCCCAGGGATCTGTATTTAATAATAGCTCCAAAAGCTAGTACATTTTTAGGGTAGGGCTTGGCTAACAGAACAAAATCTCAAAATACAGTGCATTTAAAAATATACATATTTAGGGACGCCTGGGTGGCTCAGTTGGTTAAGCGGCTGCCTTTGGCTCAGGTCATGATCCCAGCGTTCTGGGGTCGAGTCCCACATTGGGCTCCTTGCTCAGCAGGGAGCCTGCTTCTCCCTCTGCCTCTGCCTGCCTCTCTGTCTGCCTGTGCTCACTCTCTCTGACAAATAAATAAATAAAATCTTAAAAAAATATATACATATTTATTTTTCTCTCATATAGTAGTCCCAAATTAAGCAGTCCAAATTGGCAAGACAACTCTGCCTCACACAAGTATGCAGGCACACGCTTTCCTTCCCTTTTGCTGTTCAGCCCATGCCTAGAATGCTATTATCATCTGAGTGAATGCAGTTGAGTCACAGACATTTCCATTTTGGGATCCAGCTGTTGGGAAGAGAAAAAAAATCACCACAGAGGAGACCAGTCCAGTGTCACAAGACCGGGATGTTGAAGTGGCATGCGTCACAGCAGCTCAGAGAGCCCGGGAAGGGAAGTCTCACTAGGAAGCCCCGTGCCTCACTGGACCCCTTCCACTTGAGACCAAGGAGGATGGTTGGGGGTGGACAACCTGAAATGATTCAGATGCATACCCAAGTCTAAGAACCCAGATCTAATCCTGCCTCTGCATTGTGTAGATAAGGAAACTGAATCCTAGTCATGTGGAATGACTCGGGGGTGGGGGAGTACGATGAGTCAGTAAAGCATATGAGGACTTACCTGTGATGTCATGAAGGCTCTCCTTACTTCAGTACCATCCTGGGCCCTTGGAGCCAGGGACTTGTTTTGCGCTAGAACTGTTCGTTAAAGGAAATTTAGTGCACTTTATGTTGGAAAAGCAGAGAGAGTGGTTAGAAGCCAGAAGGGCACGTCTCTTATGCTAAATAACCCTTTTAGTATCCCTTTCTCAAACCTCTCTTTATCACTACATTCCCAATGTCCTCTCTCTATCTGACTCTCCCTTCCATGGGCCTTGTGATTAGATCTGTCTTCTTTATTCCCTCATTTCATCCTCTCTAATGTTTCTTTGCCACTACAGGCAGATGACACATATCCACTCTCAGGTAACTTTCTAGCAAGTGTAAGAGACACTTTTTGGGCCCTCCCTAGCCAGATGGGCTTGTGTGATTGAGCAGAGTGAGGGGATAGAGTAAGAAAGGGACTAGGTTTATCAGGACCAGCCCAGCAGCACAGCGAAGACAAGGATACAAATTCTGTGGGCTGTGAAGACAACAGCCTCAAAGCATCAGAGCCAGGCAGTGCTGGGTCAGGCTAGGTGAGATGAGAATGGGGCATTAACAGCTTTGAAAGCCAGCCTGAGAAATTTAGGTATATAGCTACAAGAAAAAAAAGCTCTCTAGCCCTCTATGGTTTGGAGGAGAGACGGGACATTATGAAGAATTAATGCTTTAAAATATGAACTCCCTTGCCTATTGTCATCATGAATGATCTTAGGATACCCATTATGCCAAAGGGGTGACAGTCTTCAAGGGTAGGAAATGCTAGTACTCAGGAGCCTTGACTCCCAATGGCACCCCCATATTTGATATCTTTCAGACTTCATAATATGATGATTAGTTAGATCCTGGGAGCTCCTGATTCCTTTACAGAAGTGGAGGGGTTTGGTCTTAAGACTCTTTAAAGGATGTTCCTGGTCTAGAAAGAGGTATCTTCACCGGGTCTTTGCTCTTCTCTCCTGGTGAAGGAAGAAATCTGTACTAAATTCTGAATGAGGCTGTATTTACTTTTTCTTACCTATGACCCAAAAACTCTGCCAGAGTTTGAATCGTTGTTGTCTCTGGGGCTGACATGTTCATCACCTAGAGCTAGACTCTATAGTAAGACTCTACTGTAGGAAAGAAGTTATTCAGATTTGAACCAAGTTTGAACCAAAAGGAGACCCATTGGACTTCTCTGCTAACCATAGAACCTATATTCCATGTCTGGTTAGTGAGTGGTAACACCAGCCTTGCTACATAATCTTATCCCTGGAATGGAACCCAGTGACCACGTCTCCCTTCCAGGGTCCTGGGTTCTCCCCCTACAGAGAAGAAAACTTTGAGACCCAAGCATTTCCCTCTATCACTTTCTCCTCTGGCTGCCAAGAGAAAAGGGACTAACTTAACTAGCTAACTACCCACCTATTTGGCCAAGCCCATAGTGACTGTTAACTTAAGCACCGACCACACTGACAAGGAAAACCCAGCTAAAAGATACAAAAGTATCTGCCCTTAATGCCTCATCCTGGTTGATTGTCAGAGTTCTGCAGTTTTAATGCAATGAGGATTCTGTACAAAATGTGAACAACATTAGGAAAACTGACGTCTAAAGAGTGATGCACAGTAAGAAAAGTGTTGCAATGATGTAACATTTATTTACAAGCCTTTATTTGAAATCAGGACATAAAAAAGAGTTGTCTTGGGTGGAGGGAGGATGTAAGATGAGGGAGCCAGGACATGTAGGCACACATTAATGAATGAGATCATTGCCCATACTTTATGTAGAGTGTTGAACCATAAAAACTTATAAATATATAATTGGTAATGAAAAAAATCCAATATGACATCATAAACAAGATTGAAGACTAAGCCGGCCCAGCACTTGGCTCAGATGTCTCATTTGCCATCTTTCTACCTGCTCTATTCCTCCTTGGCTTACCATCCCTCAGGAAATTAAGATTATGCTGAGTAAAAATGGCAGTAAGAGCTTTATTACTCCATCTGTAGCAACCTGGGATACAGATGATGGAGGAACGGAGATTGCACGGGGCCAGACCTGTTGACTGAGGTCAACAGCTAAGCAAAAAAGCATCTTTTTGCTCTGTCATCTTCTGGAGGATCGGGAGACACCTGGTGTCATGGCCGGGTGCTCAAGTTTGTGTGTATCAATGTACACATTTATTTGAAAAGAAACAGCGATAATAATATCTCTGATGCTCATTCACTATTTCTCTGAATAGTCTCAGTGGCAGTACCATTAACTTTCAATTACCAATATTGGCTTGGGGCCTTTTCTCCTCAGTTTTGTCAAGTTGGGTGGACTCTACTTCTTGGCTTTATAGCTATGCTAGGATGGAATTCAGTTTAGTTCAGAGAAACTGTAAGAGATAAAAGAAAGAGAGTATCTGTACTCCAGGATCAGTTACAAATTTTAATCAAATTCTCCACAATTTGGGATTTTTTCATTTTCCAGTTAGTATAGATAATCAAGAGTTTACTACAGAGCTAAAAGGGTAGATACAGATAATAGAAGTAAATAAACGAAATGAAAATGAGTATGTCCTTCTTTAGATAGACTCTGGTCTCAAAGCCCCATAGGATTTACAGCTTAGAGCCACTAACTAACCAGCTCATCAGAGAATGACCTGTCAGCACTGCCAATATTTTCTTTAATGAGGTATCACTGTGGTATTGGCATCTGGGGAATTTTTTGTCCATAGTGAGTTGGCACATAGTGGTGTCCAGGTCTGGGCTCCTAGAGCAGCTTATGCCAAGAATCTGTCCATACTTGCAGCTGGAGGCTTTGGGGGCTCCACGAATCACTTCCATGGAACCATGGATGAAGTTGTAGCTTAACTTGCACGACTCATTAGCTTCTGAAACTTTTCTCCAGGCCACCAAGTCATTGCAGTACTCTTTGTCATTACCTGGACTCTCTCCTTTGGCGAAGGTATAATGTAATCTTCTGAAGGTCAATAATGAGGAAGACAAGATACCCTTGGACACACTGAGGCTGGTATTTTTATAGGACAGAGTCAAGTTCATTAATACCTCAAGAGTCTGTTTTTCTTGGTCACTGTTTGCCAAGTCATACTTCATCTCTCCCCCTGAAGATTCCTCTTTAATTATCTCCATTATGCTTTCTGAAGCTCCTGCGAGAACCAAACCCAGGCTGAGTAGCAGCAGAGAGAAGGTCTCCATCTCAGATCTAGGATAATCTCTTCTGTAATAGAAATTTTAAAAAAGTAAAAGATGAAAATAAGCAGAATATTAATGAGATCGTTCTCTTTTCCTTATGGCAGTTAGTTCAGGGTTGACTCGGACATACAAGCTCGGGCTCCTTCGATGGAAGGATGATGGCATGAAAAGATAATCAGCTGTGGAATCTGCAGACCCAGCTTCAAATCTCTGCCTACCCACTCATAAACAATTTACTCTGCCTCCTTTAACCTCAGTTTCCCCCATGTGAAAAAAGGAAAGGTGAGACTTATACAAGGGAATGTGTTTAAAGTGCCCCAAACCAAGTAGTTAGCTCTCTCCCTTTTTCCCGTGTCTATAATCTCACTGGAAAGGTCTGTAACCCATATTGTGGTCTCAATAATCTCACCCAACACATTCCTTACTACTGCCAGGTCTCCTACAGCCTCACACGGTACCTGGCACACGGCAGCCATTTAAAAACATTGCTCATTTCTTTTCCCTCCCATCCTCAGTCATGGAATTCCTCTTTACCAGTTCCTTTGGCAAGTGGGTCCCACAGAGAAAGAATCCAGCTTGTTACAGGAGCATGAAGTGAAACTGTATTTGTTTCCTGAAGGTTTCTGCTATTGGTCTAGCTGAGGGAAGGAGGGGCAAGAAAGGGTAGGTAGAATTGCATGAGACAGAAGGAGGGGACAACACAGAGACAAGGATGCTCAGAGAACTTCATAAATGAGCCTTTGGCCGCCAGAACCCCTGTGACATGGGCAGCATCACGGTTCCTTCTTCTGTGGAAACTTCCCTGTTTATTGTTTAACCCAGAGTGATTTGTTTTTAGCTTTTTTGAAACCCTATAGCATAGATTACATCACACATCATTTTATATGTTCTCTTTTTTTTTAGAGGTTTTTTTTTTTTTTTTTAAATTTGACAGAGATCACAAGTAGGCAGAGAGAGAGGGAAGCAGGCTACCCCCTGAGCAGAGAGCCCAATGTGGGGCTCGATCTCAGGACCCTGGGATCATGGCCTGAGCCGAAGGCAGAGGCTTTAACCCACTGAGCCATCCAGTGCCCCGCATTTTATATGTTCTTATGTTCTTTTAAAATTCTTTTTTTTACTTCATTTTATATGTTCTTTAAAAATTTTTCACGTTGGTTGACATATGTAATTCTTTTCTCCTTTTTAAGTATGAAAATTCCTTGAGCCTGGAACTTAGTTTCTGCATCTTTTTATTCTGTACAGAATCAAACACCGAACTACAAAAATGCTTGTTTCTCAACATTTGTTAACAACATAACATGGCTTGACAAATGCAGAAAATCCTTTACTTGAGATCAGTGCTGGGAAATTCATAATGAAAATCTCAGAAAGAATGGTTATTCAGGGTGAGAATTCCTTTCTCTTGCTCTAGAAAGCATTTCTTTCATTCCCACCCCTAAGAACCTTTATTTCCTTGTATCCCTGCATTATCACTCTTACCTCCTAACCACTTCTCCTTGCCCCTCCAATTCCCTGGATATACTACTTTTCTAAAAAGAGCACTTGAAATGACTATTTCAAAAACCTTAAAATATTCGCATTGCCTGCTGGAGGTACTCTAACCCCCTGAGGCCACCTAGTCAAGGCTCTTCTTGATCTAATCTCAACCTGCTTCTCAGGGCTCTCTCCCATTATTTTGGTACACAGAGCTGCCCTAGTCAAATCAGCGTGACCCACCCTTCTCTGAATATGCCCTGTTCTGTCTCTCCGTTTTTGGTCCTTTCTTGGAAGACTACTCTTTTCTGCCTCTTGAAATCCTTCAAAGCCCAATTAAGTCATATTCTTTCTTTAACACATTTTTCACTAATTAAGTCTACCAAATCCTGGTCTCCTTATCACTCATTTCTTTCTTTTATTATTATTGAAGTATAATTGACAGGCAATGTTATGTTAGTTTCAGATGTGCAACATATTGATTCTATAATTCTATATAATCATTCGCTTCTTATGTCACTCATTTGACATGAACACACATGGACTTGTACTTTTTATTATATTTAATTTTAAAATGTTTTGTGTGTGAAATTAGAGCAAAGACCCAGTACTAAGAATATATGAGCCTTAATAACTGGGTTGATTAGATTATTGATAGATGATTAGGAATTAATGGATGTGTTCATGTGTGTGGCTTGAGCATAGACTTGCTGCAAGTTGAAGGGAGTAGGGAAGAAGGATTTAGATTTTTTTCCTAAATATCCTCTACTGTCAACATCAGTAGTGAGATGATAATAGAAAAACAGAAAGACAATGAGGAGAAAAATGAAAAGGAAGAACAGTGCAGAGATTCTGCACTGAACTATTTTTCTGAAACATCTTTTTCATGTGCATAGAATTCACAGCTACCTGGGTTTGATTTGGACTACTAGGTGTCCATTAAAAAAAAAAACAACAACAAAAAACCTTCTTGAACTACAAATGTCTAAGACATCGCAATTCATTTGAATTGGGTTTTGATCCCTATTGAATGAAAATATTCTGAGAATAAATTTCACTGGAGAGTCTCAGTTACTCACACCTTGGTGGGAATGCATTTATCTGCAAGATATTGTTTCTACTTAGAAGGAGAGAGGTTGAGGGAGAAAGGAAAGAAAAAGCAGCGGGAAGGAAAAAAGAGACAATAAAGCCTAGGGAGAGGTCCAGGAAAAGGAATCAGAATTCAGAACATAGAAACGGAAACTTTAAAGACTCATTTCAGCTACTTTAAATGATGGGGCTACAGGTCATATGCTAGGGACCACTTGATCCTGCTCAGCTTCCTTGGTGACATCCAAACATCCACGAAGACAGAAATGACAGTGGGACTTCCCTGGAGAAATGGGTCTTGAGCAAGGCTTGCCTACTTACAAGGCTTCAAAGTGTCCTTTACTTGCAACTGTAAATGTCCTCCCTCTGTGAACTGAATCAATCAGTTAGAACTTGATGCTTGCAAAAGACAGAGTTAACAACTAGCATAGGTGTACCTCCTTTTCTGATCTGACCTTGAACTAAGTCCATATCAATAATGCAATAGTTGAAGTCTCTCAACTGAAAAGATAAGAACAGAAAGGGCCCTCTAAATATTGTGCATTGCCTGTGTCCGCTCTAGGTCACTGTGTTTCTGACTCTCACAGGATGGAAATGTCATAGCTCAGAATCAATGACCCCATAATCTGGTGCTTAGCTGCCAATTACCCCTTGTTTCTTGCTACTCCTCTGTACTAACCCTCCCCTCCAACAAGGAGAAATGGAACTGTGGAGTAACAGGCCTGGAAACCTCAAAGACTACCTAGTCCAAGCCCCTCACTTCCCAGGTGTGGGGACTCATGCTCAGAGAAGAACAGGACTTAATCAAATCCCCGGAATAAGGAACCTCTTCTTCTTTTCATTCTCTCCCCTCGCCTTCTAACTCTAAAGATGCCTTGCCCACAGCTGGATGTGGGAGAGCTAAACAACCAGCTCGGCTGTAAGATCTAAAAGGGGAAACAAGTTAGGAGTCTGGATGCAAGTTCTCTGTTCCTTCCAGGGATGCAAGAGGAGGGGCACTGAGCTCTGAGAGTTTCAATCCCGTCCTAGAAATCCTGATTTGCTGCTCTCCAGTCTAAGGGACATGGTTTCTGACCAGTCAGGCAATCCTTCCGATCTCCCTTTCCCTTTCTTTCAAGGCACAGAGGCAGCTGCTGAATGGAAACAGATGCAGTTTGAATTATATGTGCCATCTTTAGAGAAGTCCCTAACTGACTACTCCAAGTGCCTCGACACCTAGGATCAAGTCTGGGAGTACAACATGATGAGAGGAGACACTCAACTCCAGGTACAAAACTTAAGGGGGCTACCAAAAAGCCCCGTAATCAAGATAAATAACATTTTAATGCAATAGTTAAAAATCTTAATTTAATGCAAAATAACCTCTGATCAAGAATCTGACCCTGTACTGGCACAATTCACTAACACCCTAACTCCAACCCTGTCAGACTGGATCTTGACTTAAAACTTAGATATTTTATTCACCAGAGATTTCTGCATTAATTTTTTAAATTTGTGTATCTAGATTATGGGGATTTGGGGTGCCCCTTAAATTTTGAACCTGAAATGAGTGCCTCGCTCACTTTGCTCTAATCCCAGTTCTGCCTCAGATTCACTTTTGGCTCTCAACAAATGACCCAAAGAATGATGACCCAAATGACACATGCAGAGTTTATGATTTAATTCAGTAGAGGTTTTTTTTTTTTTTAATTAAAGCAGAATAAAAAGATTCCAGCTCAGCAATACTGGAAGGATAAATGAATTACTAATGGCTACCCAGTTCGCTCAAGGCATTACCCCAGGTCCACAGTTCAGGTGCGCTTCGGGGAGAGCGAGCACCCCTGAGAGAGAAAAGAGAGGATCTCAGGCACTGGTCTCAACTTACTCAACATACCTCTGGAGACTAACTGGCCCCATGTCATCACAAGTGACCATGATGAACCCCTTTATGGAGGATACGCTGTACCTGCAGGCAGGATATCTAGTGCCTCCAATGAGCCCACACACAGTCATTTTGAACTTGGTCATGCTCTGGTAACATAAAATGGAAGAATGGTTCTGACAAATCCTCTTCTTGGAAGAGGCGCAGACCTTATTGATATTTCTAGGCCTCTCGTGGATGAAAACGTGCTCCTTCTTGCAGGTGTTGTCAGGTCCCCTGATGACTCTTTGCAAGACCATATGGTTGCAGTACCGTACGGGAATGTCACTCTGAGGGTAGTCTACATGCAGCTGCTCCATGGTTGGCCCCTCTCCTTTCTCATTCAGCTCATTCTCCCAGAACAGAAGCAGCAGAAAAATGATCACCATTAGGATCATCAGGGGTAAGAGTCCCTTCACATCTTCTGCTCTAACTCCTGTAGAGTAAGAAGAGACAGGACATAGCTAGGGTAATCACATTCCTCAAGCCCCAGCCCATGATTTGCTCCCCAACACTTGGGATATTTTACTTCCTTCTCTATGATAATTGAAAGCTCATGTGAGGAGGGCCTGGTTGGCTTAGTCAGTTAAGCCTCTGCCTTCAGCTCAGGTCAGAATCCCAGGGTCTGGGGATCGAGCCCTGCACTGCAGCGGGCTCCCTGCTCAGTGGGGAGCCTGCTTCTCCCTCTCCTGTTCCCCCTGCTTGTGCTCGTGCTCTCTCTCTCTCTCTCTAATAACTAACCAACTAAACAAATAAAATCTTTAAAAATGATAAGTGACCCTGCAAGCTCCAGCTAGAGGTACAGGTCCTCACGAAAGCCCTTCTGGACTATTGCAGCTCTCCAAGTCTGGCACTGAACTGTTCTCTGATCAGTCTACTGTGTTGTATTTGTTCTGCTTCTGCAAGCTCCTTGAGAGCTCCTTTTTCTCCTGAATCCATCAGAGTGCTTACCACAGAGCCAAACATGTAGAAGGATGCTCAGCAGTACCCATGCCTGATTGTTTTTTTCCTATTGCCAAATGACTTCCTCTCCCATAATTGTATCAACACTAATTTCATCCAATTCCACATGTGTTCAGCACTGTCTACTAATCTGTTCTTCCCAGTTCTTCCCGATCTATCCTACTAGGCTAGTTCCTCTCACCTGTTGTTTTTGCTGTAGCTCTCACTGGTAACATATCCTTGTGATCATAGATCTGAGAAAGTCCTAGCTGTTCCTTGACAATAATGGGTGGGCAGCCAGTTGGGTGTGGGGAGGGCCAGAATATAAAGAGTAGAAAGGGAGGAGCCTGGGGGGAGTGTGCTTGGGTGCCACTGGGAAGGACACCAAGTTAACTTCAGAGGGAGAGTTGACTAAGGAAGGTCCTAAATGTGTCCTCATTTAATAAGCGTGAACTTTCCCAAACATTTATTAAAGTCCTGATGTGTGTCAGACACAGAATCCTCTGTTTTCCAGATTTTCAGTTTGTCCTTACAACAAACCCATGAAGTACCTATTACCCTCATTTCATTAACGAAGAGTTGAGTTGCAGAGAGCTTGAGGCGGAGAGGGAGATGGCGAGAGTAGCAGGAGTCTCACCCTCTCAACACTTCACACTTGAACACCAAGTTCTAGCAAGTGTCATTCCCATGAGGTGTACAGGATAGGACAGAAACAACTCCCTGATGTTAACATTAGTCCTGATAAAGCCCTGGGCTGCTGGGGGAGTGTGGCAATGGTTCCTAAACCCTGCTGAACATTGGAATCCCTTGAGCAGTTCTCAATGCCAGCTTGAGACATTCTGCTTTAATTGATGTTGGGTGTGACCTGAGTTTGAGATTAGTAAAAGCTCCCCGAGTGATTCTAATATGGACCAAAATTTGGAATCACTGGCCTATGGTATTCTTGGGAAACTGACATGGGGAATGAGCAGACGAGGGTTTGGTGAAAGACAGTGTCATAAGGCATTGAGAAAATAGAAGACTTTTTATTGCTATCATCTCCTGGTCATTTGATATAGAAATGGGAAAATGGACTTAATTTTACTACTTCTTGCCCTGAAATGATTTCTCTTTTGGAGAGACAGCTACATAGTCTCTCCTGTGCACATTGGTGTCTTTCTAACTGGTAAGAAGAAAAGGATTTTGGGGTGGAAAATACTGGAAAAGGCTCCAAAGAATGGGGTCTCTTTCTGTATAACAACAAAAGCATAATTCCAGAGCATGAAAATGAACAACAAGGAGGTTATTATTTACTTTCCCCAAATGTACATAATGGGCATCCTCTCAGAATTCAAACTGTCCTGTTTGGGGTGTGGGTTGCCCAGTGCCACCAAGACATAAATGCATTAATTAATTGTTTCTA
This sequence comes from Martes martes, assembly GCF_963455335.1. NCBI lineage: Eukaryota > Metazoa > Chordata > Mammalia > Carnivora > Mustelidae > Martes > Martes martes. The sequence continues at coordinate 50,530,931 of NC_137894.1, read as the reverse complement.
GTGAACAAATTTTGATTCACACACTATTTGCAGAAACATTTTCACTGTATAAAGAGAAATATATATACATATTGTAACATGTTCAATATATCCTGCTGAGACTTCCAAGTAGCGGAATTACAAATGGTATGTTAAGTTTACAAACCCGAAGGCAACATTTGTCACAAAATTTATCCTCATCTGAGGCAGCTGAACCTGTCTGTACATTTCAGAAAATTACCCTGTAGAAATTGAACTGAGACTGGGTTCAATTGTTCAATAGCATTGGCAGCCTGGGAGAAAATACTTGTAATGCCTAAAACCAATTAAGAGGTAAAATCTAGGGAGCACCTGGGTGGCTCAGTGGGTTAAGCCTCTGCCTTCGGCTCAGGTCATGATCTCAGGGTCCTGGGATCGAGTCCCGAATCGGGCTCTCTGCAACACGAGGAGCCTGCTTCCCCTTCCCCCTCTGTCTGCCTCTCTGCCTACTTGTGACTACTCTCTCTGTCAAATAAATAAATAAAATCATTTTAAAAAAAAAAGAGTTAACATCTAGATATAACTGACTCACTTGTGTCAGCAATAAAAAGGAAACTGCAAGGATGTCTGCATGGCTCAGTGAGTTAAGCCTAAGATTGTGATCTCAGGGTCCTGGCATCAAGCCCCACTTCAGGCTCCCTACTCAGCAGCGGGGAGTCTGTTTCTCCCTCTCCCTCTGCCTGCTGCTCCCCCTGCTTGTATTTGCTTTCTCTCTGTCAAATAAATAAATAAATAAGATCTTAAAATTTTCAGAGAAGAAAAAAACTCAAAAACAATGAAAAGCCAGTTTGAGAAGAGAAAGCCAAAGTTGATAGATGCTCAACTTCATTAGTAATCAAATTAATGGGAATTAAGATAACCGATAGATATCAGTTCGTAACCATCAGATTGCCAAAAATGAGAAATCTTACATCAAGTGCTGGTAAAAATGTTAGTGGGCATGAAAATCGGTGTGGTGACGCTGGAAAATAATTGTGAAGTATTTGGTGAAATGAAGAATGGGCATACCCTGAGCCCTTGGGAGTTCTTCCAGATGGAGCACATGGAAGGATATTCATTCCAGCACTATTGGTGGCCAAACAGGACTGGAGGCAACTTAAGTGCCCCCCAGTAAAGAAGCACTGGATACATAAAATAGTATGAAGGAGTTTCAAATAATGCACTAGATTTACAAATAGCAACATGGATAGAACTCAAAAACATGGTGCTGTGTAAAAAACAGTAAGAAACAGAATGAAAATTCTTTCCAGTTTATTTATTTATTTAAATTTTATTCATTTATTTGACAGACAGAGATCACAAGTAGGCAGAGAGGCAGGCAGAGAGGAGGGTGGGAAGCAGGGTCCCCACTAAGCAGAGAGCCCCATGGGGAACTTGATCCCAGGACCCTGAGACCATGACCTGAGCCAAAGGCAGAGGTTCAACCCACTGAACCACCCAGGTGCCCCTCCAGTTTATTTAAATTTAAAACTTACATGCTCCAAAATAAGACAACGAATTTTCCAAGGTTTCACAATATCTAAATAGGATGGAAGAACGTGAATTAAATACTCTAGCATAGGTGCCTAGGAGGGTGAGAGGAACAGAAGCAGGCACAAGGAATAAGAGGGGAAATAATAAAATTGAATAAAACAAAAGAGAAGCCTAGCACGGGCTGTAAAGGGACTAGGACACACCCAGTTCCGTGTGTCTGAAAAGGAGGAGGGAGGGAGAAAAGAAGGAAAGATGGAAGGAAGGGGGCAAGAGGAGGAGGAGGAGGAGAGGAGGAGGAAGAAAAGGAAAGGAAGGAGTTGTTGGGGGGGGGAAGAAGTGAGATGAGGAGGGGGAGGAGGGGGGAAGAGAGGGAGGAAGGTGAAAAAGATTAAGAAGAAAGGAAGGAGGGGCACCTGGGGGGCTCAGGTCATGATCCCAGGGTCCTGGGGTCAAGGCCCACGTCGAGCTCCCTGCTCTGCGGGAAGCCTGCTTCTTCTCCCTTTCCCACTCCCCAGCTTGTGTTCCCTCTCTCGCTGTGTCTCTATGTCTTATTTATAAATAAATAAAATCTTAAGCAAAAAAAAAGAAAGAAAGAAAGAGGAAAGGGAAGGGGAAATCAGCTCTGTTTTTAGATGCCTGCCCTTGTCCTAAAACTCTTCTCCATACACTGACCACCCCCCACTTTGTTGAACCTTAGGACAATGCACAGGGCACTAGAGGAGCCACATAGCTGCTGGAAACTAAAATTCATGTCAGGCTGTAAAACATCATTATTACTCGTTTCATCACATGAATAAGCTGCCTTACAGAGTGGCCAGGGAACTCCCCAGCTCCAGCCTCTGGTGACAGCAGGCAGCCATCTCCGCCTCTGAGCGACAGGGAACACATACACTGGGTGCCTCCAGCTGTCCTGTGTTGAGGCCCCCACACGGAGAGGACACATGCTCCGAGAGCTCCCGGGTTGGGCTCTGCTACAGGAAGCTGCAGAGGTTGTTCATGTCCTGCGGATGTGCTTGGCCACCCTTGCAAGGCCTCTGCAGTCACCCGATGCTGTGCTCAACTTAAGGCAATGTAGCAGATGGTGTTTTCCGAAAATGGCCACAAAATTAAGAGGTAGCGTCCACGTGCTTTTCTGAGAACCTGGGTGGGCCTCTGTGCCTGCTCCCACTAAGGTAGTATAGTGCAAAGGGTCCTGTGTGACATCGAAGACTACTAGCTTCCGTCTGGCTGTGCCTCTCTTGGGACGTTTGCTCCAGGTGCCTTCAGCCGCCCGTGTATGAAGTCTAGCAATGCTGAGGCTACCGCCTGGAGATGCCACATGAGTAGAAAGAGATGCCCAGGTTGCCGCACCCATTCCAGTTCCCTGATGCTTGAGTCTTCTCAGCCCAGGTGCCAGACTGCTGAATGGAAAAACCTACCCAATCAACCAGCTCTGGCTGTCACGTGAATAAAAAACGGGCAAGACCTCAAAGAAGAACTGTCCGGCTGAGCTCAGTCAGCTTCCAGATTCAGGAACCACCTAATTGTTCCTATTTTCCGTCACTATTTTAAGGTGATTGTGAAGCAGCTGTAGATAAGCAGAACACAGGACTCGCCACTTCGCTAAATCTCCCAAAGCAAATCCAGTCCCACAAAGGTTAAGGAAGTAGTAGATACCACTGAAGTATTCTTGGATATGGAGTATAGGTTCTCACACAAACAGTAAAGCAAAATTAGTTTTATTTATTTTTTAAAGATTTTATTTATTTATTTCTGAGAGAGAGGGGGAGAGCACAAGCAGGGGTTGGGGGAGACAGGCAGAGGGAGAGGGAGATGCAGACTCCCCGCTGAGTCAGGAGCCTGATGCAGGGCTCAATCCCAGGACCCTGAGATGCTTACTGGACTGAGTCACCCAGGCCCCCTGCAAAGCTAGTTTTAAAATCCCCATCTGATGTGAAACTCCTTAAAGTTCCTTTTTAACTCTCCAACTCTCTCCATCCCTGCCCGGAGAGCCTCCCCTGCTCTATGGGCTAGCTCACAAGGTCTCCCAGATTCTACCAGCCCCCCATGCCCCCTACCTTCCCATCAATCACCTTGTGACCAAATAAAGACCCTTCCTGATCATCCAGTCACTTAAAAAAATCAGTGAAGTCCTATAAGTAAATACTTCGCTACCTAGTGGCTATGAATCTTACTCTACAAACATGGGCAAAAAATTTACATTTCTTAACTGCTTCTGTGTCAAATTGAAATCAATTCTAAGTCTTCTAGCCTACTAAACTGGGGAGAAATTCAACTTATGCCATCATTAAGTTCTCTCTTCCTCCCTAGCTAGGGGTCCCTGAGAATCTGGAAGGCATGCCATTCTTACTGCTTCCCACTATGGGACCTGTATTGGCCAACAGCACCAACCAAAGGAAAAACATTCTTATTGGTTTCCCTTATATATACTCTCTCTATGTGCAGAAACTTTAGAAGAATACTTTCAAATGACCTAATTTATTATTATTAGCATATTTATTGGTAGAATATGCGTTTTGATCTTAAATTCTCTTAATAGGAAGAGCCCTCACCATATTCCAAGTATCTTTCTTGACATCCTTTAATATTTTTGTTGGCTTCTGTATAAATTCCCAGGCCATCCGTAAAAAAAGCAAATCTGAAGAAGTTATCCTGACACCTTTCCCCAATGGCAGCTAATGACAGGAAACATGAAGTGACAGTAGTCTTATGTGAAAGAGAGCCCGGGGTAGTTAGTCCAGGATTGCAAGGTGCTCCAAGGTCCTCGACTTCAATCCCAGTGCCTGGCTTCTCCGTCCCCGTGGAGATGGCTGCTCTAGCTCTAGTTGGCATGTCTGCATTCCACCACCAGGGGGAAGCAAGGCACAAAAGGGGCATGGCACTGCCTTCTAGGGGCACGGTTTCCCACATCATCTCCCCTTGTCTCATGGGCAACAACCTGGTCATGCGGTCACATCCAACTGCAAGGGACAGTGGCAAACGCTGGGTGTATTCTGGGTGAGCACGTGCCTAGCTCAAATTCTGGTGTCCTATGACTAAGGAAGAAGGGGGAGTAAACACTGGGGGACAACCAGCAGCACTTTTCCTACTTGCCTTCAGGCAAACACTGTTCTGGAAAATGTTAATGAGTGTGCTTCAAGGAAAGAAGTGTCCTGATCAAAAGTTTCAAAAATACTGTTTATTAAGAGTCACAAGATTCACAAAGCATGAGATTCTAAGAAGCTTGGCTAATCTCATTTTATTCAGAATTTTACAAACTGATTTGAGCACGGAGCTTCATTGGACTATTACTGGTTAACACTATTAACATCCAAAGGATCATCAGTTTGGGGAATGATGCCAGGGAATTGGAGCCATAGATGGCATCTGAGTCTGAACCCAGGAAGCAATAGACAAAGGGAAACTAACTTAAATAATCCCAGTTTGTTAGATTTGGGGGATTGTCCTTTCTTTAATATTCACATAAAAATAATCCAAGGGCACCCAGATGGCTCATTCGGTTGAGCGTCCAACTCTTGATTTCCGCTCAGGTCATGATCTCAGGGTTGTAAGATTGAGCCCCATGTGGGGCTCTGCCCTGGGTGTGGAGCCTGCTTGAGATTCTCTCTGGCCCTCTCCCTCTGTCCCTCCCCATCTCTTAAAAAAAAAAAATTTCAAACGCATCCCTCACTGCTACTAGAATTTTAGTTCCCTTCCCAAAACGTTTTAGAAGCTCTCCAAAGGAGTGCTTTTAAAATTTCTTGTCCAAAACTGATCCTCCAGACTTCCTTGCTCTTGATCCCTGGCCTCTCATAAGTGCTTCTCCCCATGGGGCTACAGCCTCTGACCTGCTTCACCATCCTCCCAAAGCCTGGATACAGGCCCCGTTCTGTGCTCTCTAAAGCCCATGAAACACGAGGATATGGTGTTGAGAGAGAAAAAAAAAAGTTTTTAAAAAGGATTTTATTTATTTATTTGACAGAGAACACAAGTAAGCAGAGTGGCAGGCAGAGGGAGGGAGACAAGCAGGCCCTTTACTGAGCAGAGAGCCCGATGTGGGGCTTGATCCCAGGACCCTGGAATCATGACCCGAGCCAAAGGCAGCCATCTAATCAACTGAGCCACCCAGGCTCCCCAAGAGAAAAATCTTAACACTAACTCACATGGACTGCTTCCAGCAGCCATCAGCAGGCCTTCACTAGAACTCCCTTTGAATGTCCATTTCCTTGATCATTCTGATATGAGGTTTGCTTATTCCCTTTATTATCCCCTGCTTTATATCTCCTCTTCCTCCAGTCCTGGGGCTCCCGCCCCCTACAGTGGTGACCACAGCGTCCCGGGAGGGTGCAGGGCACAGTGATCATGCCACAAGGGGGAGCTAAGGGCACTCTTCTTGGAGATGCAATTTTCTAAGTGCTTCACCCAAAGCTGAGGAAGCATGAATTGCCCCTATCAAAGAAGGGGAAAGGACAGAGTTTGCAGAGTATATTGGGGGAGGGTTAATAACCTCACCACCTGGCACCTGTGTGGCTCGGTCATTAAGCATCTGCCTTCGGTTCAGGTCATGATCCCAGGGTCCTGGGGTCGAGCCCCGAGATGGCCTCTCTGCTCAGCAGGAAGCCTGCTTCTCCCTCTCCCATTCCCTTTGCTTGTGTTCCTTCTCTTGCTGTATCACTGTCAAATAAATAAACAAAATCTTTACTAAAAAAAAAAGGCCTCACCACTGGCCCTTAACCACCCTTGGTCTGCCACTGCCTGGCTCTCACAGATTAAAAAAATATATATGCATATATGTGGTAGAGGGAGGTGGCTTCTAACTGAAATGCTTCAGAGTTTCTTGGCTACTAATTAAAAATACCTGGGCCTTACCCCAAGCCTACTGAATCAGTCTCTGGAGGTGAGGCCCTGGAATTTGCTTTTGTAATCAGGAGGCCATCTCGTGTGATTATAATGCACACGGATGTTTAGGGTCAGCACAATAGGTGAGCTCCGAATTGTAAACAGCGTAATTTCTAAAGAGTTGAACCCATCTCACAATTTTTATTTATCATATTGTAATATGATACCCAGACCAGACAAAGGGTATGAGCTTGCCTCATGTCGCATGACTAAGCAGCTCCTTGGACTGTCTCCCTCCCTGGACAGGGGGAGGACCTGCCCCCAACCGCACCACCTTTGGAGGAGGGAGGACTGGTCTGTATTCCTTAGTTGTGGTGCTCAGTTACCTGTGTTCTTCCAGCAAGTCTGGGAGCCATTCCATAGGGGATCATGGAGATGAACTGGGTGGTGTGGGTTCCACGGGAGGGAGGTTCCAAGGCCAGGCAGGAGGGCGGGAGAAGTGCCAGCGTGCCCATGGGCTGGCAGCAGGGCCCGGCAGGGGCAGGGAGTCACAGTGGGGAGCTGGGAAGCTGGGGATGGGTTGCATTTAGGAAGGTCAGTTAGGGCACAAGGGGCTCTCCTACCCCACCATTCTCTAACCCTCTTTGCGCCCACTTCTCTATCACCCAGATGCCCCTCCCTGAAGACTAAAAGTTTGGAAGTACTTCTAAATTGGGAACTGATTTCTTTCCTTTCTGTTCATTTCCACTAAGGAACCCTCCCAAACCATTTTCACTTCCTACCCTGGTGTGGAGAACAGTCAGATGATAGCTAGCTTGCTTGTTGGCTTTTTTGCTTTCTTTCTTTTTTTTTTTTTTTTTAAAGATTTTATCCACTTATTTGAGAGAGAGAGAGAGAATGACCACTGGCGAGGGGCAGAGGGAGAGAGAGAGAGGGAGGGAAACAGACTCCTTACTTAGTAGGAAGCCTGACGCAAGGCTCAATCCCAGGACCCAGAGATCATGACCTGAGCCAAAGAAGGCAGATGCCTAAACAAATGAGCCACGCAGGTGGCCCAGTTTGTTTGTTTGTTTTTAAAGATTTTATGTATTTATTAGGGGGGTGGGGAGAGGCAGAGGGAGAGGGAGATAATCTCTGTACCAATCCCAGAGCTGGACAGGGGCTCAATCTCATGACCCTGAGATCATGACCTGAGCAGAAACCAACAGTGAGTGAGTGAGTGAGTTAACCAATGCTTCATGGGCTGAGCCACCTAGGCACCCCGATAGGTTTCTTTCTAACCTTGGAATTGAGCCTCGCCTGTGAGGAAATCTATGCTGGCTCCCACAAACCCTCAGGCAGCCAAAGTAAGCCCTGTATCAGGAAATATCTCTAAGTGCAGTGCAAAGGGCATGGGGCCTTACCAGCTCCTCCAGGAATCTTTCTGTTAACCACCTCCACCTCCTCCATTTGTCTCTGGGAGAAGCCCTTCTCCACACTTGCTATATGTAATTTAGGCTGAGTGATGGCTCTGTGGGGCTGCGAAGGGTTTATTTGGCCTTCGTTCCCACATGCTGTGGGCTTCTGGAGATTGAGAGCAATGAACCTGTTTGTTCTAGCACAGGACTGCCCAGTACGTCACAAGCGGTCAAAAAGTGTCTCCTGGGGCGCCTGGGTGGCTCAGTTGTTGGGTGTCTGCCTTCAGTTCAGGTCATGACCCCAGGGTCCTGGGATCAAGCCCCGCATCAGGCTCCCTGCTCAGCGGGGAGCCTGCTTCTCTCCCTCTCCCACTCCCCCTGCTTGTGTTTCCTCTTCTGCTGTCTATCCTCTACCAAATAAATAAATAAAAAGTCTTTAGGGGAAAAAAAAAAGTGTTTGCAGAGTGGGTGTGTGAAAGAAAATTCCTAAGATGGAGTGAGGCATGTGAAGGGGCCAGAAAATGGAGCCCGAAGCCCTTGGGGAAGGAAGCCGGAAGCGTGTCCTCACCCAGATAGAATCAAACCTCAGGCCCTGTGCAAACAACATCCTGGAAAACGGCCACGCACCCTGGCCACAAGGCTGCAAACACTCTTTTTTGCAGCCATTGCTTGTGATTGTCCACTCTCATTCTAACAGCTCAGCATTAATGCAGCTATTGCCAATCACATTTTAGACAAAACAACTCTTGTAAATTCTCTTTCCTCTTTAAGTACCCTAACCTCCTTTGTATCTGCAGAGCACACTTTTTGTCCTCTTGGTGCCTTCCAGATGGCCATCCCTGAGACCCCAAATACACGCACAATTATTCCGCAGCTTGCCATTCTGTCTGGTGTTGGTCAACAGACGGAAAAGGGAAGGACTTCGGATCCTCTTCTCCCTCTGCCACGAACTAGCTGTGTGATCTTGGGAAAGTCATGTCACCTCTGAGTCTGAGTTCCATCATTCTCAAATGGAGGTAGAAGAAAAGAATAAAGGAAGACTTCGACTCCATAAGGTTCCCTTCCTGCTGTCACAAACTGAGTTTCTGAGCTAAACTTAAATGACCCCGATGGCTGTTCTCTTCAGATGACAGTTTTCTGGCTACTACTTCTGTTCCCCCCTCCCCGCACACACAGAGGTAGAGATGGGCTCTCTGCCTCCCAGCCTGGAGTCAGGGTGAGCAGTGGGCAAATGGGGGGCTGGCTCCTGGCCACCAGGCCCAGAAGTGAGGAGGTGGAGCTCTGATTCAGGAATGTGGTAGACGTGGAGTAACCCTATGAAATGGTTTAGGAAATTGACATTTTGGTCAAAAGGACACACACCTCCCCAAATCAAGAACACTTACTATTACCCAATGGGGGGCATGAAACATGAAGCACCCCTACTCTTGAGGGTTCACTGGCTACCTTTGGCAACTGCAGAGCAGATCCCTAGACAAGCTGTTACCTGCAGGATTCAGGTGATACCTTTCTAAGCCTCTGGGCCAGCTGCCAATTGCCCTCCCACTAGGTTTCTCCAGGTGAGAGAATCAGACTAAGAGCTTCTGTGTGTCCAAGTACAAGCTGCTCCTGACTTGGGCAGGCCGTGTTCACAATCACATCAGAGGCTGTCAATCTCAGCCTCACAGTGAAAAGTCCCAAGTTGTGGACAGGGGAGATCCTGTTCTCCCTTGGAGTCAAAGGAAGCCTTTTTTGTTTTGTTTTGTAACTTTATGTGTATCCCTGAAATGACTGCCACCAGGCCATGGCCCAGGGGAGGTCACGTTGAGTGGAGGTTGCCTAAGCCTGCCTTTCTAACAGCTGCTTGGTAGGCCCCCTGTCCACTCAGATTTCCACTTCCGAGAAAGCTTTGGTCTTAGCATATCTGGCTTCTCATGTGTGTCCTCAGGTCGAGCCCCCAGCAGTTTCCTTTGAATGCTCATTGGGGGAGTACCATTAACCGAGCCTTCCCCATGCACCTCCAAGGACATTCAGATCTTTCATATACTCCCAAGCTCTGCACTCCTCTCCCCCCCAGTTCCAGCTCCCCTGAAATTCAGATAAGATTCCCTGAAAGAACAATTGTCCCCTGACCCCACAATCACTGAGGCCCTCAAGAATCAGATTCATTCAAAAAAACAAATGAACAAACTATAGCTCCTTTCTCAGAAGCACCCAACTAGGACCGAAGGAGGCCTGGGAATCCTAAAAGCTAGGTTCCTGTCTTGACACTGTCTCTGCCACTAGCTAGCTCTGTGGCCTTGAGCTTAATTCCATGGTTCTCACCGACCTCTTTTAGTGGTGGCTGGAAACTGGAATGCACGAGGCCAAAACAACTGATAATTTTTAGAGTTGGTGAAAGCCATCCAGCTCTAACATTTCCTGATGCAGGGCTCTGTGCTTATTAGAAGCTAAGTCAGGGCTCCCCATGGCTTTTTGTCAACCTTATTATACCATGGTAATCTTTTTAAAACACACATCTAGTTCTGGGCCTGTGCTATCCACCCCCATCCCCACCAAAAATGTGTCAATGGCTTTTCGTGAGTCTTAAAATAATGACCACTGTCCTGACCTCTGCCTACCAGACGTTGTATAGAGAACCTCACCTCAAACCACTCTCTCCGTGTCTTTCTGTCTCTCTATCTGTCTCTATCCCTCCATACAGTCCTCCTTTCAGTTCTCTAAACTCACCAAGCTTCCTTCCAGCTCAAGGTTCTTAACATCTAGTTCTCTCATTATGGAATGTTCCTGACTCCACTCCCCATCCCCATTCTGCCTGGTTGAATCCCATGGGTTAAATCCTATGGGTCCCTCCTTTCCTCACACAAGTCTTTCCAGAAACCCCAGAGTAAGTGAACAGCGTCTGTTTCATTTGCATACCACTCTGTATTTTTTTTTCTTTGTGGCCTTTGTCACTAGTACAACAAATTAATTATATTTCCTGATTTTTAAAATTATCTGCTTATTTCATGAGGGTAGAAGCCACATCTGTCTGGTTCCGTGCACAGTGCCTGGAATACTATAGATGTTTGACAAATGTTTACTCAATAAATGTTTAGTAAATGTTGATTGACTGGAAGAAGGTATAAGTGAATGACCTGAAGATTTTGGGGGTTTTTTTGTTGTTGTTCGTTTTTTAGATTTTATTTATTTATTTGACAGACAGAGATCACAAGTAGGCAGAGGGAGGGAGGAAGCAGGCGGTGCTTGATCCCAGGACCTGGGATCATGACCCGAGCCGAAGGCAGAGGCTTTAACCCACTGAGCCACTCAGGCGCCCCGAGATTTTGTGTTTTTTAATGATAGTATCAGAGAGCTATTCTTTATTCTTTGTAAGACTCAGTCATCTTTTGTGATACGTTGGGTAGGACCCTGTACCACCACATGGACCTAAGATCAGAAAGATCAATGAAAGGAAAGAAAAATGTTGGTTCACCTCTGCTACTCAAGGCTCAAATCTAAGATTGTCTCAGAACAACTCACTTCAGCTGTTAAAGACCAACTCCGGAGTTTTGCTAGCGGCGCTGGCTCAATTTTTTGTTCTCCCTCCAGACCCAAGGGATCTTATCCACCTTAATAAATAATTCAGCTTAGGGGCACATGGGTGGCTCAGTTGGTTAGGTCTCCAGTTCTTGGTCTCAGCTCAGGTCCCGATCTCAGGGTTGTGAATTCAAGCCCCACTTTGGCTGCATCGAGTGTGGAGCCTACTTAAAAAATATACTTCAGCTTAACTGCATAAGCACCATCTCCCAGGATGATAACACAGCTCTCTTCCCTATAAGTTCCACCTTTATATCATGCACACAGAAGGATCAGCAAAAAGGTCGTGGGGTGCCCAGAAATTAGCTTTTTATCTATGGTCGCTCCTTCAAGACCCTAAAGGGACGATCCATGACAGTACTTGTTTTGTCCACAAGGGGGCAGATTCCAGCTTGCATTCATAGCTCCAGAGAGCAGACACTGCCTGTTCGTGCACGTTTCCTGACCAGCAGAAGTTCCCTCTCTCTCTTCCATAAATCCTCCCAGCATGTCAGCAATATTTCCTTAGGACTCATATTCACAGTGATCCCTCATGACAAATCCTGATCAAATGAGGCTGATGAAGTCCCGTTGGTTGTACAATTCCTTCCCTAACCTTAGTTTTCCTCTTCCTCTCTGGTGTCTCTATTGTGGACATCTGTTCTTCATCTTATCAAATCAATTATTTTAAGACCCTGCTCTGTGCAACCTTACAGTGTGACTCCCAAACACCATCTGATTCAGAATCGACTGAAAGTGATCAAAGCCTAAAGCAGCCCTGTTTTTAAGCAACTCTGCCTGGAGCAAGTTTGCAACAGCAATCAATGGCACTGATACCCAATTAATAGCTACCGAGAGCCTACTTTGTGCCGTCCTGTATGTCTGACTGGAAGAGCCTTTCCAGGCTTCTTTACAACATTGATACGGCCATACTGTGGCCCCAAAGGAGAGCTGTCACAGAATATTTTCCAAGCATGCCCCCACTCTCAGACTTCCCCAAAGATGGCACATTCCCCACACTGCAGGAGCCCTCTCTTCATTCAAGCCCCCAGTACCCAGGGTGCTACAGGATCAGACATTCCTTATCAACCTGTATAACTTTGTGATTTAAAGCAATTCATACAATGCATTAACCAAATATTTCTCAAGTATCTACCAGGTGCTAAAACCTGTTCCAGCCTCTGAGATGTCAGCAGTTACAAAAACCCTGTTCTCATGGAGCTTCCGTTCTGGTGGGAGAATTAAGAAAAGCAACAGCAGGGGGCGCCTGGGTGGCTCAGTGGGTTAAGTCCCTGCCTTCGCCTCAGGTCATGATCCCAGGGTGCTGGGATCAAGCGCAGCTTCCGGCTCTCTGCTCAGCAGGGAGCCTGCTTCCTCCTCTCTCTCTGCCTGCCTCTCTGCCTACTTGTGATCTCTGTCTGTCAAATAAATAAATAAATAAAAATCTTAAAAAAAAAAAAAGAGAAAGAAAAGAAAAGCAGCAGCAAAAGTTGGGTGGCGGTATGTGCAAAGAGAAAACTCAGAGTAGAGAAAGATGGACAGAGAGCAAAGAGGTGGGTGCTAGCTCATGTAGGTGGTCAGTGATGTCCTCCCTGGTAGGTAGTAACACCTGTGCAGGGGCCTTAAACGCAGTGAGGAACTGAGCCATGGTGGCAGGAGGAAGATAAGACTAAAGACAGAGAAAAGGGCACATGCAAAGGCCCTGAGGTGGGAATTTCTGTGGCATACTAGCGGTTAATGTCATTGGAATGCAGCCACCTGGAAGAACTAAGTTGTAGGAGATGAGGTCAGTGAAGTGAGGGGAGTCCAAGAAGCGGCAAAATTACAGAGATTTTAAAAGCCATGACAAAGAGCTTTGATTTTATGCTGAATGAAATGAAGACCCACAGAGGGTTTTAAGCAGTGACCAGCTCTGACCTAGGTTTCAGTGAGATTGTTCTGTCTGTCCTGTTGAAAAGAGCCTGAAGGGGCACAAGGGCCAGCCAGAAAGACCTGCAAGGGGCCACTGCAGCAGCACAGGTGAGAGATGGTGGCAGCTTGGGCTATGGTGGGGATGGAGTCAGTTAAGTGTTTGGATTCTGGAAAGATTTTTTTTTTAAGTATTTTCCACTTTATTATAGGAAGTAACTCACCTCAGAAATGAGGTGAAAAGCCTGCACCTAAAGTAAATTCTGAGCAAATGTACTGATAGAAATGACAAGATACAAAAAGGAGTTGTTGAAAACTGGAAGAATTCAGATTAGACCGAAATAAAATCATTGTTTTACATATATTTTTACTAAGAAAAACTTGGGGTTTGGTATTAGGATGTCATTTTCTTATATGTCGACTGGATTCTGGAAAGATTCTAACCGTACAGCCAACATCATATGGTAAAGGATTGAATGCGGGTTGTTGAGAGAGAGGGTTAATGGATGATTCCAAGATCATTTTGCAGTTTTTCCAAATATTGAAGAGGTACCAGAAGTTAAAGACTCACCATCGTAGCTAAGAGTGAGGTGAAAAATACCTGTGGTTTCTAACTCACTCATCAGGTGAGTCAGGGCATATGTGACTGAAATAGTAGGATGTGATCAATCACTAAATATCCAGCAGGTAGAGAGTGGTGGGAAGGTGTGAGGTTAGGATCTAGTCCTTTCCATAAGGATTGAAAGCCACACATGGTTTGAGGTCCCCCTCAAACCACACACACTGACCCATTGGGCGGCCTCTTCTCTTTTGGAGTTTCCTGCTCTTAGCAGTCTGTTTCTGTGGCCTGGGTAAGTAAGGAGGGTCACAGAGGAACTAAGTTTGACACACCAGAAATAAACTTATCCAGCTGCCAAGCCAAGGGCCTACCCTCACAAAATTCAATTTAATTGGAATGATTGAAAAGCTCCACAGGTGAGTCCGATATGCCGGCAGGCCTGAGCGTCGTCGTTAGGTCATCCCACGGTGCTACAGCACCTGAGACTCCACCACCCCCACAGTCACGAGTTCCCGGAATGTTAGGCCTGAAGGAGGGAGGGAGCCCAGGCTTTAGGTGACGAGACACCTTGCTGCATTTGCTGACTCTTGGAGGTTCCAGCACCCAAAGAAGGGCCCCCGTGATTGCAGTGGAGGAAAACTGAGGGTTATGCAAAACGATTGATATAAAACAGTCCTGGCCCAGTCCTGAATGAACAATTTTTGGATAACGACAAAAACCTGCAGAAGAGAAATGATCGGCTTTAGAAACAGTGATTTTCTAAAAGAAATGTTATATAAATTATTTATAATAACATCTGGAATTTATCCTGGTTTAACAACACAAAGATTAAGTGTATAAATCTGAACTAGTGGAGCATACGTGGGTGCCTGTTCAGTAACATTAATTATAGAAGATGCTCCCTGAAGCGTGGTGGTGACAAGAGGATAAAAGCAGGGCTCGTCCGGGATTTGAACCCGGGACCTCTCGCACCCTAAGCGAGAATCATACCCCTAGACCAACGAGCCACCCGCAGCTACCTTCCCATTTCTAAAGTTTAGTAAAGAAAATTTCAGCCACGTCCACAGTTGGCTGAAAAAAAAAATCTCCCTTTTGCAACTGTGGGCATGGGGTGACGCCTAGTGGATGAACCAATCACTGCAGGCTCCCTCGCCCCAATGCCGGAAGGCGGGCTCCTAGAAAACTGATCCTTTTCAGGGAAAACCCAGGCATCAACGAGAATAATTTCCGCACATTTTCGCTGCGGGAGTGGTGGGAGGTCATCGCCTCAGGGACAGTCAGGGGCTGCGGGGTGACCCCGGGGGCGTGGGGAGGGGAGGACGCGCCCCGCCCGGAGGGCTGCCCGCGGCCCGCGGGAGAGCGGGGCGATGGGGAAGGCTCCTCCCGGCGTCGCACACTGCTGACGGCTCCTGGGTTCGACCAGGCTCGGGCGTCTCCAGCCCGGCCTTAGGCTCCACGGAACGTCTCGGGAAAGCTTCCGCGTCTCCCCGCGGCGCCTCCCCGCCCGTCCGGGCGCCCAACCGCCGGCTGGCCCCAGACTCGGCGTGGCTGGCGGAGCTAGAGCTCCCGCCGCGGGACGCCCTCCGTGAGGGGTCCCGCCAGACGGAGGAGGGTCCCGACTCTCCCGGGTGAGCAGCCTGTGCCCGGCCCGGGGCAGGCGCCCCGAACACCTAGACCTCACGGGGGTTGTTCTGTCTCGGGACAGGACGTGCGGTACGGCCCTTTCCATCAGTCTCGAATACTGCGGCTTGGAAAGAGAAAGAAAGCCACACAAAGCAGGAAAGGAATGCAAAAAAAAAAAAAAGAAAGAAAGAAAACCCCGGACAAACTGCAAACAGATGGACCGCGGAGGCGGGGATGGGGGGGTGGTGTGGGGAGCGGAGAAGAGAGGAAGGGTAGAGAATGTGCTTCAGCGAGTTGTCGTGTCAGGTAGCGTGGCCGAGCGGTCTAAGGCGCTGGATTAAGGCTCCAGTCTCTTCGGGGGCGTGGGTTCGAATCCCACCGCTGCCATTCGCTTTGTTTGTTTTTTAAACCGTTTGTGACAGCGCTGATTGCATTGAGGTAGCCATGTTAGAGCAGTGAATGTCTTCGGGCTCCTTTCGCGCCCAACCGCTTTCTCTAGTTGGTGGGACTCTAGGTATGCACTGTTTTGCAATTTCTCGTATTTTTTTTTTTAGTCTTTCAAATCTCAGAGTTCTTATTAAAGAGCATAATGCCATCGCATTAATGATGCTTTGAACCCATGGTTTCCCGGAGGTAAAGTGCTAGTCCTAAATTTAATATCATCAATCTATAACCTTTGCTTTGCCTTTCTTCACTCAACCGAAGAGCGAAGTTTGATCTCTTGTCTTGTTATTGACACTGTTGAACCGTTGAGGAGTACAAAAGACATGAACAAAACATAATGCCTGCGCACAAGGGAAGCCCACTGACCAGACTGGAAGAGTAACCCAGTCTTGACACACTGTAAGACATCCTCAAGCAGAAGACAGATGCCCTCTGAGGAAGGCAAGGCAGTCATTTGGGGAGGGTCCTAAGGGGCCAGCCCTGCACTTAGAATACCAGAGTTCCACTTCTCACATTACTAGCTGTGTGGCCTTGGGCAGGTGGCTTATGTTCTCTGTGCCTCGGCTTCCTGACATGTAAAATGGAGATAATAACACTGCTTACCTCATAGAAGTTTCATGAAAATTAGTTCTTACACCTAAGGTGCTTAGCACAGAGTCTGGCGGTCAAAAAATGTTAAGTGTTTTCATAACTTAAATACACATTTTGCCACATTTGAGACTACAGGACCTACCCTTTCTTTTCTCCCATCTGGGTTGAAATTCCACTACAGATTAGATGAGATTGTCTACAGAAAGCCCCAGACAGCAAAGAAATCTATATGAAAGTTCTTGTTATTTATCAATACAGACATTTGTAATTCTTGGGTCCGCAGATAAGCAATTTGGTAGTATCTCTCTGAGAAGAAGCCTGAATTGGGTACCGGGGCCCAAGTGGAGAGACAATCAAGTTAGCCTTTCCATTTTTAATATAAGCCCATAGCCATGGTTCCTATCCTTTGGGAAGATTTTAATATGAGTCTACAAAAGCCAGAAATAAATGCTATTTAATTGTGGCTTCTGGAGGCCAGCAGGTATGTCCAGGAAAATGGCAACGCTCATTCATTCATTCACACTTTAATCACCCACTACTTACGATACACAGTGCTAAGTGCTTGGGGAACAGCCGCAAGCATAATAAAATCTTTGGCTTTCTGGAGCTTATATCCTAATAGAGGGGAAAGAGAAGAAAAAAAGAAGCAAATGTGCATAATCACATCAAATACTGATAAGTGCTATAAAGAAAAAAAATAATGTAGGGAATAGTGACAATTGGAAGCTATTCTGGAAAGGGTGATCAAGGAGGTTGTCTCTAAAGAGGTGACATTTGAGTACAGGAGGAATTAGTGAGAAAGTTATACAAATATCTGAGGAAATAATATCCCAAGAAGAGGAAACAGCAAGTGAAAGGTCCAGAACAGGAAATAAGTGCCATGTATTTGAGAAACAGTCAGAAGGCTAGTGTAGCTAGAACAGAATGAGTGAGAAGGAGGGAGGGTGGGAAGAAGGGAGGAAAGAGAAAGGGAAGGAGGGAGGAAGGAAAAGAAAAAAAGACACTGCTGTGTGACCACACCTAAAAATTCTTTTAAAGGGTAACGCATCATACATTTGTAAAACTGTGACAATGTCAGTATGCACCAGCCCCAGTTCCTTCGCAGGAAAGAAAACAGCTCCGTATATTTGGCACTATATAAAGTTTCCAAGAAATTTCCTATACAGTATTTTATGTGACTGACAGAGATCCCGGGAGTCAGGCAGGGGGCGGGAAGTTGTTACCATTCCCATTTCGCGATGGAGGCAGAGCTGGCAGAGGGATCTGATCTCCGACCTGCCCGCCCGCCAGTCGGCCGGGGAGAGTGAGGAAACAGCTTGTCAGACAGAGATCAAAGACTAGTTTGCGGCTGCGTCTACTTCGCTATTTCCCATCGGTCAGGGAGCCTTCGGTTGCAACTCTCTGCTGTGGCATAAATACCCTGAACACGGGAATCGAGGCAAAAAACAGGGCTCGTCCGGGATTTGAACCCGGGACCTCTCGCACCCTAAGCGAGAATCATACCCCTAGACCAACGAGCCGCCCTGTAAGCAACTTTTAACTCTGCCTCAAGGCTCATTCCCAGCACTAGGCGTTTCCAGAAAAACTGTATTCGAGTGCCTTCTGTTGGAAGGAATGAGTGCTTGTTTACTCAGAAAGCCTAAGCCTCAGGCTACAGAAGTCCTTTATCAGCTGCTGTGGTGCATCCACATCCGGAGAGCAGATGGGGAAATGCCTGAACGTCTCCTCAGGCGGAACGTAAGGCCTGGGAGAATCTGCGGCCTTGATAACCCTCCCTTTGACAGACCTTCCGCTTATCTCTTGAGGAGTCTGGAACAAGATTTGGAGGAAAAAAAGGACGGTAGGCCCCAGCGAGATTTGAACTCGCGACCCCTGGTTTACAAGACCAGTGCTCTAACCCCTGAGCTATGGAGCCTTCCCCTACATGACCCTTCTCTACCACTCACCTTGTACAAGCACACAGTAAAGCCAGCATCCCAGAGTATTAAATAGAACTTTGACCTGAGCAAAAAGATATTCTCCCACAAAGTTAGATTTTCTTCATGTTCTGCCAACTCTTCTAAAAGACTCAGTTTTGAGTACAGCCACCACCAGGCTGTCTTAGCGTCTCTCATCTTGATACTCTCCTGAGACACTGCCTCCTGTGCCTCTGGTGCCCAGAAAGGATGCAGATTGAGGAATTGCAGATATTTGGGTGCCTGGGAGACCCACCTGAGAAGTAAGAGGCACATAGAGAGGGTGTCTGATGGGCAGATTAGATTATGCACTCCTTTCACTTAATAGTGTGGTAAAATCTGGGGAAGGTGAAAAGAGATTTACCACGGTTTTGTCCTTTCTGATTTCAGAGCTCCAAACCTTAACTTTGTATTTTGGAATTAATGCCTCCCTCACATAGGTTGAGGGGTAGGAGCAAGAAGGGAAAAGGGGTATTGGGGAGAAAGAGTTTAATCCTTCCTTAAAGACATATACAGATTTATATACATCTTTGGTATAAAAATAATATAATTTTTAAAAAATGATTTTTACTTTTTGAAAACCTTGTTTATATAAGCTAGTAAACAGGAACTAAAAATTAAGATCTTGTATTTTTTTATTATTGCAAATACAATCATAGATGAGAACATTGGAAAAAAGCTCTCATTCATGCAACCCCAAGGAGTGAACCAATTCTGTTTAGTAAGATTTAGACTCTTTGTCCACACACCTGCTCTTGTACCCACTATTTTTTAATGTTTTCATTTGTCCACGATCATAAAGTTTGTCAGAAATCTGTAAGCCTGTGATTCATTGGCAGATAGTTAGGTTCTAACAGAATACCTGGGAGGTCGGCTAGGACGAAGTCAGGGCCAGCCGTCAAAGTCAGAGGCCTGTCCCAGCAGCAATCCATAAGCAGCAGGACCAAACCACGCAGACCCAAGATGGCGGATGCCAAGACAAGAAACCCCTGACCCAGTTACAAAGAAGAAGTGGGAAACCCTGCTTTTGGCCCCCAACATATGAATTTCCCACTCCCTAGTTAACAACTGCAGGTAAAGATAGGAAACCAAACTCCAGGGATGCAGTACTCTCTCTTGATTTCTCTCTTGAGCTCACCTGCTCTCATATCTTAAGAGAGTATTTTTTGCCTTAATAAACTTTCCTGGGTGTGCTGCTTGCTCATCTGCTGTGTTGCATTTCTGTCCTTGATTTATATCTCTTGACAAAACCAAGAACCTTCCACTACTCCTTGGTTCTGGCTAGGTTGAGGCCCCAGGGCCCTGGGTCTCCACAGTGTAGATGCCCCTTTCAGACAGCAGGCTTGAGCAGTGGAAACCTGATCAAGACAAAAGGGCCAGTGATAACCTCCTGGCTGAATACAGATAGGCACATCAGGCGACCCATGTCAAAATATCCATAAGCCCTAATTGACCAATGGGCTACTTAAAACCAGGCACACTTACCAAAAAGGGAAAATTCGATACCTTCCCCATATATCCTCACCTCCTCCCACTCTTTTTAAAAAGATTTTGTTTATTTATTTGAGAGATTGAGAGAAAGACAGAGCAGGAGAGGGGGGAGGACCAGAGGGAGAAGCAGACACCCTGCTGAGTGGGGAGCCTGATGTGGGGCTCAATCCCAGGACCCCAGGACCATGACCTGAGCCGAAGACAGACGCCTAACTGACTGAGCCACCCAGGCTCCCCTTCCCCTTTAAATACAGCCCTTCACCGCTGCCTCTTTGCAGACAGTCTGTCCTTTGCTCTCCTGCCTCCAGCTCCCTTGAAGTGTATTCAATAAATTTTTCTAACTCCTTTGTTCTGCTTCAGGTGAATTCTTTCACCTAAAGCACCACTGGCTTCCATCAGATCATGGCCCCACATGTGGGCTCCCCCCCCCCACAACATCCGGTAGGGAGAGATACCACACGCAGTTTCACCTGGCAACCACTGTGTCCTGTAATTCTCACTGTGTCAATGTAAAACATGATGCTGCTGAACTTACAAATTTTTAAGAAAGAGAAATCTCTAGATAGGCAAAATTGGGCATTTATGGCAGATATTCTTGGTTCAGGGACAAGTCAAGGAGAGGCCTCACAATGTTGTCCTAAGATAAGACAAACATATCCAGCTGTTCAGGGCCAAGAAGGTGATAGGATCTTCTGTGGCTTGACAACAGCTGCTTCTCCCAATGCTCCCGTGGTGCCCAAACTTCAGTCCTTCTCTCCCTCCTTGTCTGCAAGAGAACTGCAAGTCTTTGAACTGACTGCTCTGCTCTGGAGAATCCAGGATTGGTTTTTCTAAACCGTTTGCCCACACAAAGCATTTTACTGGTGGAAACCTCCAAGGTAATCAGCATGGTCATCCCTTTGGACCTAAAGACAGGTGTCGCAGTTCTTAAGGAAATGGCAGGATGCTTGACTTTTTCTCTGGGGCAGGAAAATCAAACCAAAACAAATGTGGACTCATAGGTGGTGTTGGTGTGTGCAGATACTGAGTATGTAGTGTAGTGGTTAGATAACACCTGGGGCAGTTACTTAGCCTTGCAGAGAGGAAGTATCCTTGTTTTGGAGATGAGGGTTCATTACTATCCTCATTGTTACTACCATCTTTATATTGCCCTTTTATTCAGAGACAACAGCCTAGGGCAAAATTGCTAACCCGTCAAAACTGTCTCCCCAACAGCTTTCTCCTCCAGCCCCTGCTTGCTGTTTCTCCTCCTCTCTTACTCTCCTGTTGCATTCTTGGCTCCTCTTACCTTTTTCTAGACTCTGTTTCCTCATCCTCATCCTGCCACAACTCGGTAAGCTCACTTCTATTCCCTGTATGGACTGATTTCTTCCATATAACCCATACAATGCTTGTCACACATCTAAAAGGAATTTAAAATGCTCAAAGGAACATTCCAAGAGGAGAAGCCAGGGTAACAACCACGGGCCTGATGTTGTTTTTTGTCTCTTGTTCACAGAGATCATCTTCAGAGGCAGGCTCCTCACTCTTCTCACAGGATAAATAAACTTTTCCTCAACAGACCCTATCTACATACAGTCTATTTCCTACCCCTGAAGTTTGTCTAATGATCTTGCATCTACCTCTCTCATTCTTCCAGCCATGCACTGCCCTCAGCTCATTTGGGTTGGCCTGACTCAGGAGCCCAGTCCACTAGTCCCTTCCAGAGAACAACATCAAAAAGGCATGTTCCAGAGTGCTCTGGACAATTAGAAATTCTTGACTTCTAACTTGACCCCTACTAGCGATCCTAGGATTGTTCTTAATCATTTTTCTCTTTATTTGTCTCTGTTTCTTCCATTTTCCCTCAACTCTTTGTTTTGCAAAATTTTAACTCTAGTGTGGAAATAAACGAAGGCCAACTAAATGACAACAAGAACAGGCTATTTATTCCGAGCTTGCTATCGCAAGGACGTCAGCTGTCACCACTTGAGTTCTGGCAGAGACACAAAGGCACACAGAGAAGTGGGAAAGCTTTATAGTGGAAAAAAGGAAGGTTTCAGGTGGGCCTTGATTGAAGGCTGTTGGCGTGGGGAAGCTGTAGACAATCAATCTAGAAGCAGGGTATCCCTTTGTGATTGGTTACGGGTCCAACATAGGATCCATTTCTTCAAGGGTATAGACCAAGGCTCCTCCCTCCACTGAAGGATCCAGGGAGTTCAAGGTAGGCACAAACATGCAGGATCCCATGATATAACGGAGCTCTGCTGTAATGACCAGGTTTTTTCCTGTTCACTGGTTCTTTTTCTGGCCTGACCAAGAAGGGCTCAGGTCACTTCCATCTTACGAGAATCTCTGTTGTTGTTGTTTTAGTTTAAACCTTGTTACACAAACTGTGGTTTGTTCTAATGTGTATGTGCCTTAACATACACAAACACAAGTATGCCTGTGTAATCACATCTGACGATCTCATCAGAAGTGTCAATAAGACTTTCCCAAGACCTATCTATAGACCCTGAGTTTCTTGTCTGGCTCAGTAGGAGGCATAATATTTCAACTGACATTTTAATTTTTAAAACTTGTTTTAATAATTATTTTAAGTAGACTCCTTGCCCCACCTGGGGCTTGAATTTACCAGCCTGAGATCAAGGGTGCTCCACCCACCAAACCAGCCAGACCCCCTCAACCGATATTTTAAATATTTGTTCTCTCCCTTCCCATTTCCGCCCCACTTCTTTCAAGTCATAAAATGCCCCAGGTTCTTTTCTCCTTTTGGATTGATGCTTCCTTATCTTACTGAGGTTGTTACACATAACTTCTAGGTTCTCTCCAAGTTGAGATTAACACCAGTCTTCCCACATCGGTCTTTCAAAAGTGGCAAAGACTTCTGTGTAGTGCTGAAGGCAGTCAGCTCACACTGGCTTTCTTCTAAGGATTCTGAAACACAAAGTGAAATTTCTTAGAAGTTTTACCCTTCAGCCAAAAGGGCTGGCTACAGGTATTTGAACCCCTCTGCCTCCAGTGTGTAGGACCCAGAAGCCACACCTTCGACCATTCCAGTAGACTGGATGGTGCCCATTGGCCTTCCCTGCTGACAACTTCCAAGCCTGTGCCTGGCTCCTGACTCTGGGAGCTTCTGGAGAGAAAAAGAACTTGGTTGGAGCCTAAGGGTGGACACCTATGTCTGCCCCAGGAGTTCAGAGTGCCCATGAACTAGAACTAGAGAGGGGGAAAGCAGGGGGCAAAAAGGCAGCACTTACTATATTGTCAGCAGGGAGGGGTCAGATGCTGTAAGGGTGGAGGTGGCAGGGTGGAGGGGGTATGGCCCAGCAGGCAGCGAGCCTGGCGGGGGGATGGGATGCTGATGGGACGCCCAAGAAGACCCCGCCTCCAACCCCGGTCGGTCCAGGTCCTTTCCTTCGCGCGACTCAACCTTCTCCTGGTCCCAATTCTCCGCCTGGGTCTACAGCCACCAGATTCTCCCTGCGCCCTATTTCCAAACAGCTTTTCTGGAACGTCTTTTCTCTTCGTCGCCCCCTCCCATAGCAGCGAGGACGGGAGCTAGCAGGACCTTCGCTCTGTGAAGATCCAGGGAAGAACAACATTACCTCTCTCCGCGCACACCCAGGGTACCCCCTCAGGCCACCAGGACTTGGGGAAAGACCTCAGAGAGTCCTCGGGCAAGGAGAAGCAGGAGGTGGGAGAGGGGGAAGAGGGGCCCTTGAAGATCGGAAACGTAGATTCCTGGGAGAATTTCTGGCTCCAGAGACCCAGAAATGGCCAACCAGAAATAGCAAAAATATGAATACAGTTACGACAGCATCCAGGGCTTTGGGCAGAGTAGAGTTCATGGACAGGTACGAGATCTCACTTTGGGTCAGGACAATGCAGGTATCGCTCATGAAACTTTTCCCTAGCTTTCCCTCCTCTCCTCTCAAAAGAAAGCACATGGCGCTAGCGGCTTCTGGACCCAAGGGAAGCCCGGAACCCACCGCTTTCTAGGCTGGGGAGGCTCCTGGAATGAAACCTCCCTTGCCGGGGAGAGGGGTCACGTTGATCCCTATCTAAGGGAAACGGTTCGGGCACAACAGCGTACGGTAGTTACTGACTACAACGGCCCCAACT
Source organism: Martes martes (assembly GCF_963455335.1). NCBI lineage: Eukaryota > Metazoa > Chordata > Mammalia > Carnivora > Mustelidae > Martes > Martes martes. The sequence continues at coordinate 50,507,013 of NC_137894.1, read as the reverse complement.
AGACCCAGTCTCTCCATTCTGACTGAACCTGCAGGAGGAGGCAACCAGGGAGTTCCCCGGGAACACGGTGGCAGGCTGGCCTTCTGCTGGATCTGAACTCCGACCTCATTCGCGCTGAGACTCAGCCACAAACTGATGACTCAACAGCAAGGAGCTCTTTATTCAATCTTCTTTAATTACCTGTAATAAGTCGCCGGCGGGATTTTTATTTTTTCTGAGTCGTATTGCCTAGGTTAAAGAAAAGGTAGAGGTCCCTCAAGGACATTCACGCTGATAATCGCTGACTACCTTGTGGCTCACTTTCCAGGCGTGTGAGGCTACGATGATTCCTCCTTTCCTGTATTTGCTCAGATCTGTAGGGATGAATGAAAACGCTGCGGGGAACCCTACTAACCATGAAGGAAAAGATTGGAATTTTGAGCCTGCAAGCTGGGATGGGTAAATAACTTAGAGATGGGGGAAAAAAAGCTCTGTGACAGTTGGTAGTGTGGCCGAGCGGTCTAAGGCGCTGGATTTAGGCTCCAGTCTCTTCGGAGGCGTGGGTTCGAATCCCACCGCTGCCATTGCTGCATTTTAATCTAGCCACAAATCCCCAAACTCTGTTCTTTGTTAAAAGGAAGTTCGAAGAAGACTATGTACCAGTATCTGTTTGAAATTCCTAGCTGACGCTGATTTCTCTATTTGAATGTCAAACTACCTTGGTTTACTGCTTCAGATTCTCCTGTTCTTCTGATACTCCCTCCCAGGCTTAGTATTTGCACTGGGCTTTCCTTTTGTCTAGGCTTTTGCACTGCTTTTGTGTTCCCTCACTCGGGAACATTTTTGGTCTTTTCTAAAATCCACACTCACACTGATTCATTCTTATGAGGTGGTTTAGTCATCATCTGGTCAGGAAGACTTCCCAGAAATTGCCTCTCCCCCACCCCCATCAGTGCACCACTGACACTCATTTAAGAGCTGCAGCTCTATACTCTGAGAAACAACCTGCACAGACTCAATTTTGGTTTTAATTACATTACTTTTGTAATTGAATGTGATGAATTAGAAACCCAATACTTCCAGCCTTCAAGCTCTCACTCAGGCATCATTGCTTCATGGGGTGGTGTTGGGTAGGTAAACAGCTGTTTTGAATTTGACTTTGCAGGTGGGTTTGTAAGCTGATTCTTGACTGACTCCTTACATGGGGCCCAGGGAGTGTGTGCTGTGAATGGTGTTGGCTTAGCCACTCCCCAGTTCCTTCCAAGTGAAGCTACTTATCTTGGAGACTGTCCAGGTCTCTAAACCACTCAACTGCAATATCTGTGCAGAACCTGACTCCGAGCACGAAAGAGGAGAGGATATACTCAGGGACTGCTTGGTGGTGTCCTCTTAGAAGGGTTATCCCACTGCAATTTTCAGCCATTTACAGCCCCTGTTCCTTACAGTCCTACTCCTGGATTTGAGCAGGCAGCTCCCCTGGAGAAGGTAGAGGAACTTCCCAGGAGTGTCATGAGGAATGAGTGAAATAAAGGGAGGAGGGAAAAACGTGGGGTTTTTCACGTCACTTTTTGATTGTGCCTTCCTTTTTATGACTTTTCCCCTCATCGTTCAAAATCCTCTTTCATGTTCTCCCAGGCCCCCTTCATTTCACTTCAATGACTCCTCTTTGATGTTCCCTTCCTTTTCACCCATCTCTCACTAAGAAAATCATGGGCACCTAAGGTTTTCACAAAAAAGACCATATTTTTCTCAGAAATGGAGAGATTTCTCTCTTAGCCATGTGAGGATACAGTGGCAAGGCAGCTGTCTACAAGCCAATAAGCAGGGCTTTGTCAGACACCAACTCTGTCAGCATCTAGATCTTGGACTTCCCAGTCTCCAGAACTGTGAGCAATACATTTTTGGTGTAAGCTACAATGGTATTTTTGTTAGAGCAGCCTGAACTGACCAAGACTAGAAGTTTTAGGTTCACAGCAAAATTGGGTAAGAAAATACAGAGTTCCTACCTACCTTCTCTCCTCCCTACCCACCGCACAACCTCCTTACCATCAAGACCTGCTGCATGGGTGAGATACATTTGTTACGATGAATGAACCAACAATTATATATCATTATCAACTCAAGTCCACAGTTTCCATGAGGATTTACTCTTTGTACTATGTACTTTATGGATTTTGACAACTGTATAATGACATATATCCACCATTACACTCTAGAATCATACAGAATAGTTTCACTGCCCTAAAAATTGTGCTCTGCCAATGCATCCCTCCCTGCCTTTAACCATTTGCAACCACTGATCTATTTACTGTCTCCATAATTTTGCATCTTTCAGATATGTAGCCTTTTCAGATTGGCTTCTTGCACTTAGTAATATGCATTTAAAGTTTCTCCCTATCATCTCATGGCTTGATGTCTCATTTTTTCTTAGTGCTGAATAAATACTCCATTTGTATCAATGTGCCACAGTTTATTGTGGTTTTTGTGTGGACATACCTTTCAACTCATTGAGGTAGTTACTTAGGAACATGATTCCTGGGTTACATGATAAGAGTGTGTTTAGTTTTGTAAGAAACTGCTAAAATGTCTTCCACAGTGGCACAGAGTATGTTTCACCTTCATTTTGTAAAGGTAAAACACTTTTTAAAAATTAATGTAATGTATACATGAGATATATTTTGAAAGAAAAAATAAAAATATAAAGAATATAGATCACCTACAAATAAGTATATTTTACCATATTTCCTTTTTTCATGTATAAATGATAAATTTATAGAAGTAGGATAGGATACTTGGCCAAACACTATCTTTTTTAAGGTTCCTGATTTATAATGCTCAGTGCCCTCCAGAAACAGTGCCCTCCAGAAACAATATTCTACAAAGAATGTCCTTCTCACTACACCCTGGTCAGTATTAAATATTTATCAACATTTTCTAATCCGGTGATGAAACAATATCCTCTCGTTTAAATCAGTATTTCTTTCTTATTAATGAAGGAACAGCTCCATATGTATATTTAGACTTTTGCATTGCTTATTCTCTATTGTGTATTTATCCTTTCCAAGGGCGGACTTTCTAATGTGTTTCTCCTTAACCTCTGATTTCTCTAATATACGTTATTCGCGCTTATGAAAAAGTGTAGGTGTCTGGTGAGGTTGAGGAATGTTACCCCACTATTTAATCAACTTAAACTGGCCCCAAAGTTTAGGAGGTAACAGATTCAAATCTAATACGAAAGCCATTAGTTTACATTTGCCAGTAAACCGAAGCACATCTACCACAGAATCGCAAAGAGGGTAAGTGAAGTTTCTAGGCAGGCGGAAGGCTGCTCTCTTGTTGCCTGAAATTAGAATCTAAATGTTTCAGGTCATTCGATTGGGAGGATAAAACCTTCAGGAAGTTGAGTAGGAGACATCGTTAAAATGTAACGCACCTCCTTCGAGCCGGAATCGAACCAGCGACCTAAGGATGACAGCAACTGTTCCCCTCTACAGTCCTCCGCTCTACCAACTGAGCTATCGAAGGGCGCGACATCACCCTCTTAGTACAGATTTTTGTGGCTATAGTAACAGCTGGTGAGACGTCTGGCGTCTTTGTATTTGCGATTCAGACTCAAATTGAAGCCCACCAAGTCCCCAGAGAGTCTTATCGAGAACCAGTCGAATCCCGGGGAGTAACCTGGGGCGTCAGACGCGGACTCTGATTCTGAGAAAGTGAGCATGGAAGCACGGCAAAAGCCCAATGGGGGCGTATCCGCCCAGCTTCTGGACTACGCCGCCGAATTAACTCGAGAACCCGTGGCTGCAGAAGCACGGGAGAAACCTGGCACCCTCCTGCTCTTGGGAGGTGCGCAGGACTTCACGCCAACGGGGTCATGGCTGTCAATGGGCCTACGTTGCCCTGACTCCTGCCACCCTCATTCTGTCTTCCAGCAGAGATTTGAGTAATCTGGTTCCTCTCCTGCTTACTAGAAGGTACAGACACCTCACTTTTCCCTCAGGATCACAGGAGCCCAGATTCTATGATCTTCTGTCCTGGATCTCCAGGGTCCGATTTTCCAAGAAAGATCACACAGTGCTTTTTTTTTTTTCCCGCTCCAAGTCTGTTTCAGTAAGTGGACAAAAACGGAGAATAATGTGGGAAAATAATCAACCCCCACAGGCTCCAGCGAGATTTGAACTCACGACCCCTGGTTTACAAGACCAGTGCTCTAACCCCTGAGCTATGGAGCCACTTCACAACCTGTTTTTTTTAAGTGTTGAATGCCTTGTTTTAGAAACTGGCCAACTGGCCTTTACATCTGAAGTTTAACAGACAATTCAGACTCGAAAGGAATTTGTTTTGAAGGAAGTACCCTCAAACAAGGGAGTGATGAAGAACCGTGTTCTTGACTAGGCCTAAACTAGGATGTAAGCACCATGGTACATGCTCCTCAGCCTCAGTCCTGACAAGTCCCTGAGCTCCGGCCACAGCAGGGCCCAGAGTGGAGGGAGGCCTGGGGTCAAGTGGGGTGGGGTGAGGGTGCCTTACAGAAGAGAAGGATGGAAGACATGGCAGCAGCCTCATTGTCTTCAATCTGCTTGGATTCATAAAATGAACCTCTCCAGGTCTTGTAGATTACGATTGGGGTGGTTTTATGCTTGTTTTGTTTTGTTTTGTTTTTAAAGGGAGGTGACTTTCTCTAAGCCCAGTTCATACCCTTCCCACCCTCAGAATTTGGCAGCTGAGAGGGTGAGGACGCCAAGGCATCCAGACCTCCCTCCCCCGCTTCCCAGCCTGTGGGCTGAATCAAGCTCGGCCACAGTCCACCTGGGCCTGAGATCCTCCAGGTCTCCTGAAGCTGATCTTGGCTAACCCTTTCCTCGGTCCTTTAACCCTCTCTGTTAACAACTTGGAGTGCGAGAGGCAGCTCCTCTCTGGGCCCCCAAGCTCTTGTAAATGCCCAACTTGAAGTTCAGAACAAATAGAAAGTGGTCACTTGTGGGAGGGGTGAGAAGGGAACGCTCTTCTTCTCCTTTTCTCTCCTCTGGTAGGCGGCCCAGGAGTCTGGTGCCTGGTTCAGGAGATTCGATAGCCATTTACCGAGTCTGTACCCTGTGCCAGGAACGTGTTAGCCACAGGGCAGACAATGTGACTGAGGCAGACAAGCCAGAGCCCAAAAACTTTGTTCCCCAAGCAGAAAGCCTTGCAGAGTAAGGACAAAGCCCTCCCTTCCCTCTCCACCCACCACCTTCTGGGTGATAGAGAAGCAGGAGTCCAGCCTTCTTTAAAAGAGGGTATAGGAAGCAGGCAATTCTTCCCCGAAGTCACCTTCGGCCGGCCCATGAAGGGTACCTTAAATCCAGACCTAAAACACAAAGTTTATTAAATAAGGCTGAAAGGAAACAGCCAAAGCATGCATGCAAGTGTTGAAAGAGAGAGGGAGAGCAGAGCGGACTAAGGCAGTGGTTCTAGGATTTGACCCCCATAGGGGCCATAGTGTCGAGGTCTTCCACTGGTCCTGGAGGTAACCTTTGCCTTTTAGTGAGGTGGGTGGTTCTTATTGTTCCTTTATCCTTACACCCCCGGGTGCCTGCAATGGTTCTGGTCCCAACCCTCTAAGCAGCCAGACCCCACCTCAGAAGGGTCCACGGACAGACTCGCAGCTCAGCCTGAGCTTCTTCATGAGCATTCCTACCTCCGGAACGGGGTGGGTCAGGTTCCTCCGAATGCGCATACTGATGTTTTGGGGGTCTGGAAGAAATCGCTGGGCTTACGAGCAGCATCAAAAACGGTTTGAGGCAGCTAATAGGATGAATGAACATTCCAAAAGAGAAAAATTCACCTTCAAGGCCGGCTCGTTGGTCTAGTGGTATGATTCTCGCTTTGGGTGCGAGAGGTCCCGGGTTCAAATCCCGGACGAGCCCACTTTTCTGCTTTTTTTGGACACGTCCCCCCGCCGCCACCCCACCCCACCCCACCCCACCCCACCCCACCCCACCCCCGCCTCCCGTTTGGAGCCAAATAAAGCCAACACGGCCCAAGTCTAAATGCACCTAGGCTGAGGACCGCTCCAGCCTGGACCTGTTTCGAGATCAGCTTCCGGGCAAGTCGCACCTTCTGTGGACCAATACAAGAACAACGAAGATGCCACCGCGAGCCAAGGGCTTCTTGAGATCTGGGTGCCCGGGTGTGGCTTTGACAGGCTTTTCTGTCAGGAATAGCTTGCTCCGGCGGTTCTTACCCAGGCCCTTCGCGGGGAAAAAAGCTAGTGCGCTTCTCGCTAGGGCATTTCACACGGAGCAGAGTGGTACCCGGAGGTGTATTAGGATCGCAATGTCGGGCCAGAATCCTCTCCCTGAGGCCGGGGTCCGCGGCAGCGATCCTTCCGCGGTGCGGGATCTAGACCCCCGCTCCGGGAGCCCCGGGCCCGGTGAGGATAGCGACTGCGCTCATGGTTCCGGACACCGTTTGCCCCGCAGTCACAAGTGCCCTTTCGAATAATGTAAAGTTGCGACCTGGGGACCCTTGAGCTCCAAAGGCGCAGACGTCCATGCCACTCAAAGAGAGCCCACCTGAATATTTTCCAAGACTCCGTATAACGTAGTGATAGTCGTCTTGCCGTTTCTAGCAAGAATCCACCAGACCCTTTAGTGCTCTTTGATTGCTTGCCTGGAAAACCAGCGGGCAGCGGTGTGAGGTGTCTACCTAAAACCTTACAGTGTGGTTGTAGATTCTGGTTTATAGAAAGTAGCCCAAACCTGTGAACTGCTGGAATGATAGGCCTTCAAGTTTGTTTACCTTCCGAACCTGCTTGTACAAGGGGAACCTTTGACTGAATTTCTGATTCACTCGATCCTATTTGTCCTTACGGAGGTTCCTATCTTGGAAATGTTACGTGGCCAGGCAAGAATGGAGGGTTTGGTGATTGGTGATTGGAAGGAGGGAAAAGAGAGGGTAGAGTCTGCCAGGATGCCCTGCCTATTTAGTTGTCCCGCCAGAAATGTGATATATCTAGCCTGGGCTTTTTATGTGTTGGATGTGTTTGCTACTGGGAAATGCACAGTCCTGGGATTCAGGAGAAAGATTCAAAGGAAAGAAAGGAATTTTAAGAATGAAAAACAGGTAACTGTATGTATGGTGACAAGATGGGAGCTACACTTGTGGTGAACACAACATGATGTATAGACTTACTGACTTTCTATGTTGTACACCTGGAACTAATGGAACATTGTGTGTCAACTACAATTAAAAAAAACACACACAAGATGGTGGTTAACGTTGGTTTGGAGAAGAATACACAGGAAAGAGCATGCACAGAGAAAGAATTTAAGGACAGGCCCTGGGTGTAAAAAGTTGAGAATGGAATCCAGAGAGTGGAGGAACTGGAAAAGGAAGCGCCATGGCAGTTACTTGTCCTGACAGCTGATTTCATTCCTCAGGGGCTGCTGGCAGCCTTCACCAGCATTTAAAGCAGGAAATGTAAGGAAGATGACAGGGATGGGTTGAAGAATGAGAGGAAGGTGTGGACACATAGGTCAAGAATTCTTTGTAGGAGCTTGGCTGTGAAGAGGAAGACCTAGACCTTTCACATTTGGCTCAAAGGTCTCAGGGTAGTTCACGATTATTTAGTGGGTCCTTTCTTTCCCTGCCCTCAAGACTAGGCAGAGGTTTTTTGGGGGTATCAAGGACTCGCAGGGGCTTTTACAACCAGCACAGATGAAAGTGGCACCATTACTCCTCCTATTGCCATGGTAGGAGGCAGGAATACTGGCTGGGCTTACAATTAAGACCGGAAGAACTCCGCAGCATTTGAAGAAAGGCACAGAAGAGCAAATTAAAGGGAACTAGCTCATGGCCTGAGGAGGGAGGTGAAAGAAGGGAAGCCAGTTCTGAAAAGTAGAAATAGGTTTATTATCATCTTAGGTGGGAGAGAGGTGTGGGTTTCAGGACCCAAATAATGGTTATATTGTCAGAAGTTCTTAAGGGTCCGATTAAGTCTATCTGTTGTTGACTCCTAAGAGTCCTGGTTGCTTGTGGTTGTTTTGTTTTGTTTTGTTGGTAGTATAACAACTTTTTAAACAATATTGATTATGGGAGCTGATGTGGGCCTTTAATACTCTACACTATTAACAACGTGGCACCGCTGCTTTGAATCATGCAAAAGGGTCCCTGGTAAATCACTAGTGATCATGGCTATTTGACCCTTATCCAGCCCTTATGTCATCTGTCCTTTCAAAAAACAATGTGATGAGATTTTGCTGTGTTCCAAATTACTAGGTACTCTTCTTATTGGCAAGAAAACAAACTCAGGTAGGACCCAGTCTCTGTCTTCAAGGCATTTTTCAAAATAATGGGGAAACAGGGAAAATGGTGCTGATTGCCAGAAAAAGTATATCATTTAGGATTCATAGTAGAACCAGTATAAGTGATGAAGCCTAAAATGTATTATAGGAATTATTGATACAATTCACCCACTTAAAATGTACACATGAATTTTTTTAGAATATTTGCAGACTTGTACAAATTGTAAAATTGATCAAAATTGATCAAAATCAATTTTACAGTGTTATCATCACTTCAGAAATAGCCCTTTTACCCCATAGAACTCATTCTTCATTTCCTCCCACCCCTCTTCTGCAGCCCAGGCAACTATTACTCTACTTTCTCGCTATATAGATTTGACTATTCTGGATATTCCATGTGAGTAGAATCATACAATACTACAATACATAGTGTTTTGTGACTGGCTTCTTTCACTTAGCATTTTTTTCTAAAGACTTTATTTATTTATTTGACAGGGAGAGAGAGAGAGAGAGATCACAAGTAGGCAGAGAGGCAGGCAGAGAGAGAGATGGGGAAGCAGGCTCCCCACTGAGCAGAGAGCCTGATGTGGGGCTCGATCCCTGGACCCTGAGACCATGACCCGAGACGAAGGCAGAGGCTTAACCCACTGAGCCACCCAGGCACCCAGCATTATGTTTTTAAGGTTCATCCATGTTGTAGTATTTATCAGTACCTCATTCCTTTGTGTCAAGTAATATTCTGTTGAATGGATATACCACATTTTATTCATCCATTCATCAGTTGGTGGGCACTTGAGTTGTTTCCACTTTTGGCATTACAGTGCTGCTATGAATATGGTGTACAAGTTTTTGTGAGGACACAAAATTTTTCATGTCTCCTGGGCATATACCTAGAAGTGGAATTGATGAGTCATATGTAACACTGCATTTAAGCTTTCGAGCAACTATCAGATTTTTCTAGAGTGGACACACTAATTTACATTTCCACTAGAAGGGCATGAGTGTTTCATTTCTTTACATCTTCATCAATACTTATAAATATCTTTTCCATTATAGCCATCTTAGTGGATACAAAGTGGTCTTTCATTGTGGTTTCATTTAATTTCCCTGATGACTAATGATGTCAAGTTTCATGTATTTATTGACTATTTGTATAACTTTGTATGTCTCTTCAGATCTTTGCTCGTTTTTAATCGAGTTATGTTCTTTGTGTTTTTGAAAAATAGATGTTTATATATATTCTGGATACAAGTCCTTTTTCAGATGTATGATTTGCAACTACTTCCTGCCATTCTGTGAGACGTCTTTTTCACAGTCTTGATAGTATCCTTTGAAGCACAAAAATTTTTAATTATGATGAAGTGCCTTGTATGTGGTTGTTTTTGTTTGTTTGTTTGTTTGTTTGTTTTTGGATTGTGAGCTATGTTCAAGAAGGCTTTATCTAAGGGAGACTTGTACTATCTGTGCTGAGGCTGCGACCCCCTTGAGAGATGTATTCATTCTGCCCATGGGTGTTATTAACTGAGCATAACGCTTATATTAATGTATTAGCTTACAGTTTCCCAGATGACACAAATATTTGTAACGTTTTTTCATAATTCTTATTTTTTATTAAGTTTTTATTTTAATTCTAAAACAGTTAACCTACAGTCTTCTATTAGTTTCATTTGTACAATACAGTGACTCAACAATTCCATACATTGCACAATATCCATACATCATCACAACAGGTGCCCTCCTTGATCTCCATCACCTATTTCACCCATCTCCCTGCCCACCTCCCCTCTGGTAACCCCAGATGACACAAATTTTGTGTATGAAGTCAGAGAGAGCTTCAGTTAAGAATTCTTAAAGAAGACTTTTTCCTAGAAGCAGACAAATTTGTTGATTGTAGCAAGGGAAATTTTTTTCTAGTCTACTGTTTCACTGATAATAAGTGTTCTAGCTGTACGTGAGAGATTCAGTTTCAAATAGTCACTGGAGTAAGTCTAATATGCAAATGAGTACTAACACCCAAACTGTTGCTTACTTGAGTTTAGCATCTCTCTCAGGGCAGTGGCTATCATCTGCTATCATCTGAGTCTTTAATTCATTCAACAAATATTTCCTGGGCACATGCTATGAACCAGGCTCTGTTTTAGGTGTTTGAAATACATTCTTATTTTCAGCTTCCTCTTTATTTAATAGCTTTATTGAAGAGGATACATCTGCAAAACAAAACAAAGTAGCTGGAAATGTGGTGAGAAAACCAAGCAAATGGAGTCCCAGGGGAAACAAAGAACAAAATGATTTTAAATAAGAGTCCAAGATCAATTATGCTGTTAACATTCAGATGAAGAGTAAACAATTCCTTATGGAATAGGAACTTGTAAAATAAGATTGAAAAAATAAAATTGAGGAAAAAAAGAAAATTGCACATTGCTTCCTAGTACAATTTTTATTGTGATATTTCCATTCCTAATCACATTCAATTACCTAATATTTGCTCTTATGCCTCATTAGTAAAATATCACTTTGTCAGACCCACTTTTTAAAATAAATTTTTTTTAATTTTTAATAAACATATAATGTATTATTAGCCCCAGGGGTACAGGTCTGTGAATCGCCAGGTTTACACACTTCACAGCACTTACCATAGCACATACCCTCCCCAATGTCCATAACCCCACCACCCTCTCCTTACTCCTCTCCCCCTGGCCACCCTCAGTTTGTTTTGTGACATTTAGAGTGTCAGACCCACTTTTAAATCTTACAATTGTCTTATTATATTTTGACCTACAGTTTATATATATATGTATATATATGCATATATAATCTTTATTTTATTTTTATATATTAATATAAATATATATGTTAATATAATTTTATTATGTATTGTAACATCTATCATTTATATGGTCTGTGAGTTCCTTGGTGGCAGTGACCATATATGCCTCTCTCTCCTTACCAGCTTATTTCCCTGAACATTGTACTTGATAAACTTTTATTGAATTGAGTCCTGAGTAATTTCCTACAATAAGGTAATTTTGAAAAGAGATGGTTTAACGTGCTTTATTGCCAAAATATGGGAGTGGTTATTTCCAAAAACATTATAAACTGTTCTATGAATTCTTCTCCTTGGCCAATGTTGGGGATTGGCTTCAGATTTTTAGGCTCTGTGAAGGTAGGGAATTTTAAAGGCAATAGTTCATCTCCTCTCTGAGCAGCACTCCAACTTCACTCCAGAAGTATTCTTTTTCCCTTTTAAACCACCAGTCATTCCTCCCATTCCTTTAGTTTTCACTCAAAAATACTTTGGGTGTTGAAATGTTTTGTGTGTGTGTGTATTATTGATAAAATTAGATGAAAGCATTACTATTTCTGGTGCCCACTGAAGTTTTATGGCTGTCTCTTTGCATGCTAATGCTCAGCTTGCCAATTTTGCAATAGTATTTTGAGGTTGATGTGTTGTCCATACTTGTATATATATAAGCATTGTCTCTATGTATAAAAACACACTCTAACATGGGATCAATCCCCATTTAATGGATGATAGCCTCTGAAAACTTCTCTAACAAGAAAATACCAGAGAGGGTAAATCAGTTTTCCTATGATCTCCAATGTCGTTTTGCAGACCTCTTTGTCATCCTTATTCCTTTGAATTATTATTTGTGTCTCAGTCTTCTCCTCTAAAATCAAAGCTGCTTGAGGTGAAGAACCATTTCTTGCTCATCTTAGCACATATCAGATTATCCAACAAAGATACTTCACAGAACTTTGCTGAACAAATGAAAAATAAATGAAAAAAAAGTGAACAAATAAATAAGTGAATATTTGTCCAAGATGTCCAAAGACACCACAAATAGGAATCCTTACTACCTTTCAAATATCCGGTGAAGAACATAAAACATACCACAAAGTCTGGTTCCTGGTTGGTACAACAACAGTTGGCATTCATAATTCTCTGATATTAAAAGTCCTCGTCCCAATTCCAATTATACTAAAAACAAAACAAAATTGAACACAACAGATTTAAGAATGTCAAAAGTGGACTAATGAAAGGTATGCAATCCAGTGAAAAAATGAGTGTTGTCTTTAATTCATCTTTGTAATACAGTGAAAATTAGATAACTACATTAAACGCTACTATTCATGAACTTTCTCTTGTATCTACTTTTGCAAAGACACTTGGGGTTACTGTGGAAAAGTGAGTCCCTTATTCAATTTGCTTTACTTCTTTTCCACCTGACAGTAAATGCAATGTTTTTCATGAAGTGTATATAAAAATACACAGATAATCCGTTTATTTTATTTTTATTGATTTTGAAGATTATAAGGAATTTTTTCTTAATATTCTTGATTTTCATAAACAACCGAAAGACTCTACTGAGAACTTTAATCAGTTTTAACTTTTGGCAAGTTCAAAAACAAATCTCTTCCCAGAAAAATGCATATAAGATCAAACACATAAAATTTACATATTAACAGGGCTTATAATTTTTTTTTACCCTCAAATTTTATTTAAATTCTAGTTAGGCAAAAAGTTTTCTGAAACCCATCCTTGGATTCCTTGGTGATCATGGACCCTTTAGCTTAAGACCTCACAGACTGGAGGATCTTATGATGTAATGATGGCATTGATTATGATGTATCAATAATAATATGGATTTATAGATGGAATAGAATCAAGGAATTTTGCTTGAAAGAGAAAGGCAGCCTTGATGATTTTGGAGTTCTTTTGTGGTTCCAGAATTTGATCATTTGGTTATGTCCACAATGACCACAGGAAAGAGAGAGACAACGGAGAAGTCTTGGACTCAAGATTGGAGTCAAGGGACTCAAGACTCCCTTCACTTTCACTTTACTGTTTTCCTATTGAAACTCTTAACAAGTAGAAGATCCCCCAGAAAGCCTGCTCCCACCTTCCTAAACATATCCTTCAGAGCTTCCTTGACTCGCTCATTGCGTAAGGCATAGATGAATGGATTCAGCAGTGGTGTCACAAATGTTGTTACCACGGTCACTGCCCAGTTAGTATCCACAGAGCCACTCTGTGATGGTCGAACATAGAGAAAAATGGCACTTCCATAGAAGAGGGTCACTACCATCAAGTGGGAGGTACAGGTAGAGAAGGCCTTCTGACGGCCTGAAACAGAGGGGATGCGCAGGACAGCCAGAACTATGTGGCTATAGGACACAGCAGTAATCATCAATGAGGATACAATGACAAGAGAGGCCAGTACAAAGTCAGTTTCCTCCAGCTTCTTGGTGTTGGTGCATGCCAGGCGGAGCAGTGGGCCACTGTCACAGAAGAAGTGTTGCACCACAGCATCCTGTTCACAGAAGGGAAGTAAGGCCACAGCCACTGTGGGGCCAAGCACAGGAAAAAGTCCCCCCATCCAGCAGGCCAAGGCTACCCGAGAGCACACAGTGCCATTCATGAGCAAGGGGTAGTGCAGAGGGTGACAGATGGCCAGGTAGCGATCCACAGACATGACAGCCAACAGCAGGAACTCAGAGGCCCCAAGAAAGAAGTAAAAATAGAATTGAGTAATACATGCAGCAAAGGAAATAGTGTGTTGCCTTGAGAGGAAATTGCTCAGCATCTTGGGAATGATGACGGAAGTGAGAAAGATCTCTAGGCAGGACAGGTTACCCAGAAAGAAGTACATGGGAGTCTGCAGGCGAGTATCAGCTCCTACCACGCCAACGATCAGCACGTTGCCTGTTAGAGTCAGCAGATAGACAAGAAGGAAGACAGAAAACAGTTCTGCTTTTGTGTTGTTGAGATTCGGGAAACCTGCCAAGATGAACTCGGTCGCACCACTGCTCTGATTCTCGCCTGGAGCCATTATCTTTCCCACCTGTGCGACAACAGGAACATGATCCAAGTGAGGACAAGTCTTCTCCAGAACAATCCCGAAACTTATTTTATTGTGATATGGCACACATATCCCCACTTTCTCCAATCCCTGTTAAGATCTGAAGAACCTGGGGTCCTCATCCAATTACTTTTAAAGCTGGAGAAGATATTTCAGAAAGGGCAGCCAACACTTATGTATGAAAATGCCAAGAGCCTCCATTCTTAGATCCTAAATGGTGAGCCTCATTTGTATAATAATGAGATCATTGACCAGATATCTGAGTTGGACAAAAGTATCCAAAAAATGATTTCATGAAGGATATGATTCCCATTCCACCAGGATCAGGACTTGAGTAGACTGCATAGCTTTGAATCCCTCATCTCCATTTTCTAGCCGAGTAGCCTTGGGAGACTTATTTAGTCACCCTTGCACTACTCCATCATGAAATGCTGTAAGAAGCAAGTGAAATAAGAGTGCAAACATTCAGAAGAGTTTCTAGCACTTAGCTGACAAATAATGCAGTAGAGAAAGCTCTGTAAGTTAGGGCACCAGACTCTAGACTTGGCTTCACATTTCCCTTGGAAGGTGATCCACACATCCAGCTCATTTGTCCTTCAACTGCTTGGCTCTGGAATAAGTCATAGATAGCTAGGTCATTAGTACATCTATTATATAAAACTACCTTTTTTATGGAGAATTTCCCCAGCAACCTAAGGGTATATCTGAACTCAGCTTGTCATAAAATGCTTGCCTATCTTAAGCAAGTTATGGCATATTTAAAGGGTAGAATAGGGCTAAACTGTACTGAATCATTCGATCAGATCTATTTATTTAATATCAGCATTAAGCTAAGTATTCTGGGGAATATTAGGATGTTTCCTGTTTTTTTTTAAATTTTTTAATTAACATATAATGTATTATTAGCCCCAGGGGTACAGGTCTGTGAATCGCCAGGTTTACACTTCACAGCACTCACCATAGCACATACCTTCCTCAATGTCCATAACCCAGCCACCCTCTCCCTACCCCCTTCTCCTCGGCAACCCTCAGTTTGTTTTGTGAGATTAAGTGTCTCTTATGGTTTGCCTCCCTCCCGATCCCATCTTGTTTCCTGTTTTTTTGTTTGTTTGTTTGTTTGTTTAAGATTTATTTATTTATTTAGAGAGAGAAAGAGTGCATGCCTGGACAGGAGGAAGGGAAGAGGGAGAGGGAAAGAAGCAGACTCCCTGCTGAGCACAGAGCCAGAATTGGGGCTTGATCTCAAGACCCGCAGATCATGACCCTGAGATTATGATCTGAGCAGAAGACAGGAGTCAGGCACTTAACTGACTGAATCATCCAGACGCCCCTAAAATGAGTTTCTTATGCTCTTTCAGTCCATGGTACCAATCCAATGCCGTTTCACAAAACTGGGCTCTATTAGATGACTTGCCAGAGACAGAATCAGGAATTCCTAGTAATTACTCATGAAATCAGAAATGAAGTCCATAATATTTGATTCAAATCCTTCCAGTTTTGAAGATGACCACTACCAGTTATAAGAATCAAATCAATGATATTCTGAAACTTGGCTTTAAAAAATGCTTCAGTTATTAGAATACTGATCATCTTTAGCCATGCAAAACATGAGAATTACCTTAAGGCCTTGGTTCTCAACCCTGTTCTTTGGAGCACTCCAGCAAACAGTAACCTCTTTACTTAGTGTCTCAGCTGTGGGTCCCACATAAGTAGAAACATTTTGGTACCTTTGTCTAGGATAAAGAAATTCTGTCATCTTTCTCCCTAGGGATTCCATTCAGAGCCTCATCTTCCTCCAGCTCCTACAGAAAGTGCTTCACTGTCAATAAAATTATTCAAGTCTTCTTCTCTATTGATTATATATTGAGTGCTAGCTATACTTGATGATTCAGAAATAAAGGAGACATTGTCACTACCTCATGTAGCTCACTGCCTAATGAGAATAACAGAGAAGGTAATATATGTCACAGATGGAATGTCACAATAAGAATAGGCCCTAAGGGGGCATGTGGGAAAAGAACCAAACTGAGACTGAGAGAGACAGGAAGTGTTCCGGAGAAAGGTGATGCCTAAAATAAGTGCTAAAAATGGGTATGGATTTGATAGGAGAGAAAAGATGTTTTGTAATGGAAAAGAGTATCGTGTGCACATAGTACATTTGGGCTGAAACACAGAACATAAGGTGTGGAGTGGAGTAAGATAGAACTAGTCACCTCAAACGGGACTCTTTCTGGCTCTCTGTGAAAATATTTCCACCGAATTGAACCTAACTATATCTTAAGTGAGAGGAAGATACATTCCAACCTTAATATGGAAGGAATCTGTCCTACCTACCCCTGAAGCTCTTTGATGTCTCCTCCATGAGGGTGAGGATCACCCTGTAAGAATTCTCTTTCCTTTTTCTTTTCTTTTCTTTTTTTTTTTTTTTTAGAGAGTGAGAGAGAACATGAGAAGGGAGAGGGTCAGAGGGAGAAGCAGACTCCCCATGGAGCTGGGAGCCCGATGTGGGACTCGATTCTGGGACTCCAGGATCATGACCTGAGCTGAAGGCAGTCGCTTAACCAACTGAGCCACCCAGGCGCCCCTCTCTTTCCTTTTTGATGACTCAGTGGTCTGCTCCACCCCGGTCCTTTTCGTGCCTTGTAGTGTGAGGCTAATAATAATAGGTTGGGGTTCCTAAGGAAGGGCAAAGCACTTGGGAAAACAGGCAGCAATTGGATAATCTGCTTCTTCTCTTGAGCTTTTCTCTCAGGTATAATTCTTTAGATGCTGTTCTTCTGCCTTGTAAATAAAGGGGCTTTCTAACCCTGAAGCAACTACATCCACATGGCTCCTTCTTATGGCCATGTGCAGGTCAGCCATCAGACCTACCTCTCCCTCCCTGTAGAAACAGTGTCTTCTGCAATGTGATCACTGCTGTAGCCTTGAAGAGGCACACTTCAAGTGAAGGACAATGATCTCACCATGCTCCAAGGGATGGAACTCTAAGAATAACATGGGGGTGGAATGCAAATGGTGGATAGGGAAAAGTTAAACCATTCATCCATGAAAAGACTTATTGCACTTACCTACAGTTCCGTTCATCTTTGACAGTTGAAAAATGTTCCATTTACAAAGCCAGGTCTTCACTTTTTTGCTGATGAGTTTAAGTCAAACTGTTGGTTTTCCTCCCTGAATCCTGGCATTAGCCTAAGGGCACAGAAGGAAAAGGCTGAAGAAATCATTGGTTTCTAATCAATCCCTCCATTGTAGGATAGGATCTTTTGTATATGACTTGAGTTTCCAATGGAAATTTCCCCAAATGAGGATTGATTAATCTAGACATCGGGAGCCTGGCTAGCCACAGTGTCTGCTACAGAAGAGAGACCCAAGTATTGAGGTAAAACCACGAGAGAGGAGAAAACAATTCCTCAAAGACCCAAGGGAGATTCGCAATTCAATGGAAATTTCCCGGACTCTACCCGTGATAAATCTCCATCCGTGATAAAAGGATGACCTTTCATTCAACAAGGGTAACTGGGAATGTTTCTGCCTCCATCTGCCAACAACCCCAAGCCCAGCAGCCCCCAAAGTCCAGGGACAATACAGTGGGAATAAGATAAAAGATGGAATTTGACCAACTTCGGAAGGCCATAGGCATCATCCAACTTTCTTCTGCAGGGCACTCAGGGGAAATGTTTATTTCCCAAGTAACACAGACATTGTGTCTTCTCCCTGAGGACTTAAAATGATATTGGAAATCCCTATCCTAGCTTCCGGCAAGCAATAGGAGCCCCCCGGGGTATGATAAAATAGGGAAAGATTCCCTGAGCCATCTCTAGCTTTTCCTGGTTCTTCCAGCCTTAAACTTTATCCTATAGTAGTAGCATATACTGTACCATAAGCCCAACTAGTGTTTAGAATTCTGGACTGTTTTTCACATTTTTCCATTAGTGTCTGCTCTACGCCCCTGACTGAAGACTGGACTAATTCGTATTCATACTCAATGTACTCTGGTGCATATCAGTTCTTCTGAGAATCTTCTCCTACCTACCCACCTCAATCCCACCACTCTCCAACTTGAACTGGGGCCCGTTCTGTTCATCTCAATCTCAATACCTAACCCATTTTATTGTAACTCTGCTTTCTCATCTGTGTCCCCTCCAGGTCCTGAACTCCTAGGGTGAGAATTATGTTTTGATCTTTGTATTTCTGGCACCAAGCACAGTGCCTGGCACACATTAGGTGCTTAATAAATGGTATGTGAACTAAACTGCTCTGAACCTCAGACTTGAGGAACAGCTGCTTTTGTGAGGTGAATACCAGTTAAATAATGGGAGGAGGAGTACACAGATCCCCCTGGGACTAAGTATGGCTGGATTCCATCCTTCTGGACGTACTCCTTTTTAAAGAAAACAAAATACCTAAATGGAGGCATGGATGAGGCGTAAAAAGTGTCATCACTTCATATGTGGAGGAAAGAGTAATAGGAGTAGGGACTAGTAGAATTGGCTGAACTAAACCAAACAAAACTAAACTAGAAACTGAAGCTTTTATTCATTGAGCTGTAGGAGGGAGAGGTCTCAGCAAAAAGAGAGACTCATGAAGTCTGAAAACTAGTTAACCACACTTAAACTTCATACATTTTAAATTCTGATGGGGAGTGCCTGGGTCGCTCAGTCACTTAAGCGCCTGACTCTTGATTTCAGCTCAGGTCATGAGCGCGGGGCCTTGAGATCAAACCCTGTGTAGGGCTCCTCAATGGGCATGGAGCTTGCTTAGGATTCTCTCCCTCTTTCTGCCCGTCCCCCACATCTTTCTCTCTCTCAAATAAATAAATAAATTCTGATTGAACTGTAACACTTAAAAGTACAGCAGAAAGAGATGAGATCAAAGTCAGGTCATTTTTAAACATTACATAGCTATTGGTCCAACTGACAACAGTTTTGATATTCATAAAATGGTACTTTCAAATTGACTTGATCATAGGAATAGCCTAGTTTTTGCATGAGATAGAACATTCGAGAAGAAAACATTTATTTATTTATTATTTATTTATTTTTAAGACATAAAACATGCTTGTATGACTCAAAATAAAAATATAAAAATATATGGATTAAAAAATTGTGGTCATCTGCCTCCCCATCCACCTCATATACATTGCCTTATTAATTATTTTCATTATTTTATTGTGCATCCTTTATATATGTGTTTTTGTGTATATAAGTGAATATCAGAATGCTTATTTACCCGTGACTTTTCTTATGTTGTTCTGTACCTTGTTTCTTGTTCTAAGATACCCTGGAGAACTTTTCCTGTCTGTACATAGAGAGCAGAAAGAAGATACTTAAACTAAGGAGACTACTAGATTGACAAATGTGTTCAATGAATGGATTGCAACATTTCTGAATTACAATTCTGCGTTAATCATTGTTTGATATCTCTTGACCAATTTTCCTCATCAGTAGAAGTCCTACTGTGGTAGAAATTGTATCAAAAAATTTAATTATCATTTTGTAAGAAAAAATAAGTTATAGCAAACTTCCAGTTATAAAATAATTAGGACATGGGGGATGTGATGTCAGTAAGGCAACTATAATTAATAATACTGTATTGCATATTTGAAAGTTGCTAAAAGAATAGATCGTGAGGGCATCTGGGTAGCTCAGTCAGTTAAGCATCTGCTTTTGGCTCAAGTCATAATCCCAGTGTCCTGGGATAAAGTCCCACATAGGGCTCCCTACTCAGCATGGAGTCTGCTTGTCCCTCTTCCTCTGCCCCTCCCCCTACTTGTGCTCTCTTTCAAATAAATATAATCTTTTAAACAAGTAGAATAGATCTTGAAAGTGCATCACAAGAAAAAAACTTTGTGACTGTGTGGTGAAAGATGTTAACTAGGTTTATTGTAGTGACCTTTTAGCAATATATACAGATACCAAATCATTATGTTGTACACCCGAGCTAATATAATGTTATATGTCAAAAATAATGTTATAGCAAAATAATATATGTGGGATTTTCTTCAAAATAAAGTGATTGGGGGTATAGGTAAAATTAACTTGGCCATGAATTAGTAATTCATGGAATTGTGCACTGGTTACACTGTGACTCATTGTATTATTCTATTTTTAGTATGTTTGAAATATTTTATAATAAAAAAGCCTCAGAAATATGACAATCAATTCTCTATTTCAAGAAAATTCTAAGTTTTTAGAAATTAGGTAAGTACTAATGAATGTCAGAAATACTTCCCTAAACATAGCAACTCTAATTCCACAGAATTAGCCAACTAACCACTGGGGAATGTCAAATATCATGTGGGTTACTCTGAGCAGAAAATGTAAAACTATAATAAACTACCAACTCCAAGAGGAGTTCAACTCTCTCCTCTCTTAGCAACACCCTGTTTTCTGATCCAAAAGTAAAGGAGGCAATATAGAAACCCACACATACACACAGAATCATAGTTCAGAATGGGAACATTGGATTAAAATAATACACAGAGCACAGGAATCCATCTTTTTTGCTATGACAAATTTCTTAAAAGGAAATAAATATTATATTTTCTCTTCCTACTTTTATTGCTTTTTCATTTTTTAAAAGAGTAGCTGCATGACAACACAGAAAAACAAGGCAGAGTGCCAACACCAAATCTTTATATAAAAAGAACTTCCAGGAGGGGAAAAAAAAAAGTTGGATAATTGAATTTAGAAGAACAGAGAAATACAACGGAAATTTAAACTACAAACAGGAGATATCCATCCCATAATTCTTAACTGATACATTTTAACTGAAACACAAATATCACCTGGCTTTGAATAATAGCCACAGTGGAAAAAAGAAGGATAAAGCATTGGACAAGTGAACTCAGAGGAAACAGGTACTTAAAGTAGAAAAGAAAACAATCTTTAATTTTTCAAATTTGAATTAATAATACAATTTAAATTTTCATAAATCAAGAACAAGTTGTTATAGAAAATAAATTCTAAGAAGCAAAGAGTTCTTTAATTAATAATGAAATTATCAAAATTCACATAATATAAACATATATCAATTATAAAAGGGATTTGGCTGGGACGCCTGGGTGGCTCAGTTGGTTGGGCGGCTGCCTTCGGCTCAGGTCATGATCCCAGGGTCTTGGGATCGAGTCCCACATCAGGCTCCTTGCTCAGCGGGGAGCCTGCTTCTCCCTCTGCCTCTGCCTGCCTCTCTGTCTGCCTGTGCTCGCTCACTCTGACAAATGAATAAATAAAATCTTTAAATAAATAAATAAACAAATAAAAGGGATTTGGCTGAAGACAGTTTTCCAGAACATAGAACTAAGATGAGGGAAATGTTAAGTGACATAAAGGTAGACAAATATCTATGAAACAGAGTAGAAGGTGCAGGGGCACCTGTTTGGTTCAGTCAGTTAAGGATCTGACTCTTGATCTTGGCTCAGGTCATGATCTCTGGGTTTCGAGATCCACCCCAGGTGTCTGGCTCCGTGGTCAGTGCTCAGAGGGGAGTCTGCTTGAGATTCTCTCCCTCTCCCTCTCCCTCTGTCTCTCCCCACACTTGTGTGTCCTCACTCTTGTGCATTCTCTCTCTCTAAAGTAAATAAATCTTAAAAAAGAATAGGGGGATGCAGAAGTAGACCCACATATACATAGCCACTTGATTTTCAATAAGAAAAAAAGGTTCAGTGCAAAAAGTATAGTCTTCTCAACAATTGTGGCAGAAATATTTGGATATCCATATACATAAAATGGACTTTGGCCTACACCTTAGACCATATACAAAAGTTAAGCCAAAATGGATCATAGACTTAAAAGTAAAACTGAAAAATTTTAAACTTCTAAAAATACAGAGTAGAACAGAATCTCTGTGACTTTGATTTAGTCAGATTTCTTAGAAACTAAATCAATGCTCAGCCCATAAAAGAAAAAAAATGATAAACTGAACTTCCTCAAAATTAGAAGTTTTCTTTCTCAAAAAAAGCTGCTAAGACAATGACTAAACAAGCCACAGGCTGAGGAAAATACATTGAAATCATATATTTAATAAAGGTCTTGTATTTAGACTATATTTAAGAGCTCTTAAAACTCACTAATATAACCAACAATGAATTTTTTAAATGGAAAAAATATTTGAGCCATTGTACAATAATAGTTGGGGAGACTTCAACACCCCACTCTCAAAATGGGTAGAACAACCAGTCAAAAGATAAACAAGGAAATAGATGTCAGCACTGTAAACCAACTGGGCTTAACAGACGTATAGAACACTCCAAACAACAACAAGTTCACATGGAACATCCCCGGAATAGACCATATGTTAGTCTGCAGAACTAGTCACCATAAATTAAAATCTTGAAATCATATAAAGTATCTTTTGTTGATCACAAAGGAATGAAACTACAAATCAATAGCAGAAGGAAATACAGGGGTGCCTGGGTGGCTCAGTGGGTTAAAGCCTCTGCCTTCTGCTCAGGTCATGATCCCAGCATCAAGGGGCTCTCTGCTCAGCAGGGAGCCTGCTTCCCCCTCTCTGCCTGCCTGTCTGCCTACTTGTGATCTCTCTCTCTGTCAAATAAATAAACAAAATTTAAAAAAAAAGAAGGAAATACGAGAAATTCACAAGTGTGTGGAAATTAAACAACACACTCTTAAGCACCACTTGGGAAATTAGCTACCACAAGGGTAATTAGAAAACTGCCATTCCCCCTGCTTGTGCTCTCTTGCTCTCCCTCTCTCTCGATCTGTCAAAAAAAAAAAAAAAATCTCAAAATAATCTACAGATTCAATGCAATCCTTATCAAATCTCAGCCGCATTTTTTTTTCAGAAATGGACAAGTTGATTTTAAAATACTTATGAGGTTGCCAAAGACCTTAATAATCCAAACTAGTATTGAAAAATAAAAATAAAGTTGGAGGATTCACACTTCCTGATTTTAAAATTGTCTACAAACTACAGTACGCAAAACAGTGTGATATTGGCATAAGCATAGATACATAGGTCAATGAAATAGAATTAAGAGTTTCAAAACGAATCCATACATCTATAGTCAAGAGTGCCAAGATCACTTAATGAGGAAAGAAAAATCCAACGAACGGTGCAGGAACAGATGCCCAATTGTTGCAAAAGAATGAAGAATGAGGGGTGCCTGGGTGGCTCAGTCAGTTAAGTGTCTGCCTTCAGCTTCAGTCATGATCTCAGGGTCCTGGGATGGAGCCCTGCATCAGGCCCTCTGCTCAGCAGGGAGTCTGTTCTCCCTTTGCCTCTGCCTCTCCTCTACTTGTGCTCTCTCTCTTGTGCTCTCTTTTGCTCCCCAAATAAATGAATAAAATCGTTTTTTTAAAAAGGATGCAGAATGAAGTTGGACCTTTAGCTCACACCATATACAAAAATGAACTTGAAATGGATCAAAGACGCAAATGTTAGAACTAAACTATAAAACTGTTAAAAGAATCCATAAGGGTAAATTTTCATGACCTTGATTTGAAAATAGATCCTTAGACAAACAAAAAGGACCAGTATCAAAAATTTTAAAAAATAGATCTATTGTACTTCATCAAATATAAGGACTTTTTTAAAAAGATTTTATTTTTAACTAATCTGTACACAAATGGGGCTTGAATTCGCAACACTGAGATCATGAGACCAAGAGTCACACACTCTACCAACTGATCCAGCCAGATTCCCCTAAAATAAAGAGTTTTGAGTATCAAACAACACCATCAAGAAACGAATGCCCTTAAAATATGGTAAATTTTCATGGGTTATTTTGATAATTTCTATGCCTCCACTTTTTCTCTCTCCCTTTTGTTGACTGGAAATACATCTTCCTTTATTGATCCTCAAATGTTCTTATCTTTTCTATCCTATTTTCTATTAGTAATCATTTGCTTTACTTACCCTTACATTATGGTACATATTAAAAATCAATCATATTTTTTAATTCATAAGAGCTCTTTTTTGTTCTGAGTGGATTTGTTTGTTTGGTTTTGCAATACCCCTTTTTGTCTTATGATTGCAATATAATATTGAGAACATTAATGACATTTTTTAAAAAATGAAATTATCAGGGTGCCTGGCTGGCTTAATTGGTAGAATATGTGACTTTTGGTCTTGGGGTTGTAAGTTTGAGCCCCATGTTGGGTGTAGAGATTACTTAAAAATAAAAACTTTAGGGGCACCTGGGTGGCTCAGTCATTGGGCATTTGCCTTCAGCTCAGGTCATGATCCTGGGATCCTAGCTCCGCATTCATCTACCAGCTCAGCAGGAAGCCTGCTTCTCCCTCTCCCACACCCCCTGCTTGTGTTCTCTCTCTTGCTGTGTCTCTCTCTGTCAAATAGATAAAATCTTTAAAAAATTAAAAACTTTAAAAAAATTTTTAAGTAAAATTATCTTCTCCCGATAATGGTCACTGTTTCCTCCAAGTTACTTCCTCCTGCTTACTTGTTTCAGACAAATAAAATCATATTAGATTATTTTTTTCCAGTAATTAGCTGAATGTTTAATTAGTTAAATGCTTATATTTAAGAAAGGGAAACTAAGTAGCCTCTTGGAAACTCTGAGTGCATGTGATGTGGGGAACAAAGGCAAAAAAAAAAAAAATTAAATTTCCTTACTGCCTACAGCCCATTGACAAGTCCTTAAAACAGGTAGAGTGACCTTCTTCTGGGACCTCAGCTGCCTTAATGTTGACACTTTGCTAAGGCAAAAGGCAATCCTAGCCTGACCTCCAGGATCTTGCACGTCTTTTTTAAGTTATAAAAATTCCTTTGGAAACTTTTATTTCTACCCCCCAAGATACATGTTGGCAATCATCCTCCTGGTGTATGGCCTGCTAATAGACATCTGAAGGGTCTTGTGACTGAGGGATAACTAGACAGTAATAAATGACATTTCCTAACAATAGTAGTCTCAAGGTACTGGAAACTTGTTTCCAAAATACCTGGGAGGCTTATGCTGTATGTAACCCCCTCCCAATTTGAAAGTATGTAATCAGTCACCTCTCACAACCCCAGGGCAGCTCTTGCTGCCTACAGGTCCTGTCCCCATGCTTTACTAAAACCACCTTTGGGGATGCCTGGGTGGCTCAGTTGCTAAGCATCTCTTTTCGGCTCAGGTCATGATCTCAGGGTCCTGGGATCCAGCCCCACATTGAGCCCCACATTGGGCTCCCTGCTCCACAGGAAGCCTGTTTCTCCCTCTCCCACTCCCCCTGCTTGTGTTCCTCTCTTGCTGTGTCTCTCTCTGTCAAATAAATAAAATAAAAATATTAAAAAAAAAACACGTACCTTTTTGTGCTGAAGACAAGAAAATTCTTTCTTGGCGATCAGCTCTGAACTGCAACCTTCAAGCATCATATTGATCGTACTTGATGATTCTGGGCCTCACTCTACAGTGATATGGCTGGCTTGTATTTTAAGAAGCACCAATGCTGGTATCTTCATATCTTTCCTTTGGACTTGTCAGATAATTCAAAGAAAAATTTTCAGTTTCCTGTCTAGCTGCCAAATATGTGGCATCAAAGTAGACATCACAGTAACTAGTATGCATAGTTTATTTAATCCCCTAGTTTCAAAGGTAAAAGACCCTATGCTTTACCTGTTCGGAGACAAATCATCCAGACTCTTGCTGAGAGTGGGAGAGGGACAACAATCATCCTGGGTAATAAAGAAGGTATGGAGAATCAAACTGCTTCTTAAACATCTTTCAGCCAATGCTTAATTTAGCCTTCCATTCTCTCTACTTCCAAAAATGTAGAGGGACTCTGGAATAAACTGAACTGATTTTTGTTTTTTCTCACTGCTTGACTAGAATTCATCTTCCTCAGCCAATTTTTCCATGTCATTTACTGCTAAATTATCTGCTTTTCATCTTCTGAAATTTGGTTGCTATTGTTTCCTTTTCATGCTATAGTTTTAGTGGGGCTTCAGGAGGAAGTGAATATACATGTATGTATTCAATGTATCAGATTTATGTCCATTAAATTTTCTTTTTTTTACCAATTTCTTTGTTGACCTTTCCTTTTTGTATCTCAGTCTCACTTTCCAGGCTTATTTTCATTTTTAAGGTAAATTTTTTGGCTGTTCCTTTAATAAAGTTCTGTTGATCACTAACGTTTTTAGTTTTTATTTATCAGAAAATGTCTATCTTATCCTTGTTCTTGATAGTTTTTCTGCATGTGTGATTTTATGTGGCTGTACCAGGTCCTCTTCCCAGATTCTCTCCTCCTCCTCCCAGTTCCCAGGTAGTGGCATGCCTATTAATTTTGCTATACTGATCTAGTCCTTCCTTTCCATCTCCCTCATCAGTCCTCACCTGGCTTATAGTTGTCTGTGCTTCCAGCCAGACCCCCAAAACCACTCTTTCATGCTGCTGAGAACTAGCAAAAATTTTCCAATAGGCTGATTGGCAAATTTGGCCTTCCAGTGAGAATCAAACCAATTACCTAAGGATTCCTACATAGATCAAACTATAGTCCTCCACTCTACAAGCAAAAGCACATGCTGAGAGTGTTTGGAAAATTCTTTGTTCACCACAGGCAAGAACCTTGTTTGGAAAAGTTGCCTGGAAAGATCGACACACACCTTCTAGACTCTATGACACAGTCATCTGTGCCCTTCTGGTCCCACCAGGCCCCCTCTCTCTGTCCCTGCCTTAATGTTATGACCATCAGGCACCCAGAGAGGTGAGCAATGACTCTTAGAACAACTCTGGATTTGAAGAGTGAAAGTGGTGAAAAGGTTTAGGGAGGCCAAAGTCTGTAAGCGCAAAGCTAAAGTCACCTTAGCCTAAGATAGTGGCCCCTGGAAGAGTGTTTAATTGCAGTCATCCCTTCTCAATAGTCCCCACCAAGTGCTGCTTCCTTTCTTTCCAGCTAATTGCTCCGACTTGGTGGAAATGACCAAGAAAAGAAGTCTCTGCTCTGAAAGAGAAGAGGAGCTGTTAGCCAAGGCCAGGCCCTTGTCAGAGCCCCACTGCAGTCCTGCCCCTCCCCTGCAGGCTCCTCAGTCACTCAGTTTCCTCCTGGAGGTGTCTGCTTCTTGCAACAGGTCAAGGTTTAATAGCATGATTGAGACAGCAATTTGGACCTCTAAAGGGAGAAGGTAATGGTGGCAGGATTTTTTATTTGGTCCAGAAGACTTTTTGCAAAATGTCCTGCGGTTTAACCCTGAATCTTAAAACATTCCAAGCAAGAAACATACACAGATCAGTGACAACCTGACAGAACTGCTGTGTTAATTATTTTTAAGAGCTTCTACTGACCCTGCCAGTCATGTCAGGAACCCATGGACCAACAGAAGTTTCCCTAGGACCTCCAGGACTGTCTTCTCCTGGAGGACAATGGTGGGTTCTCTAAGTCCCTCCAAACCTACAAGTCAAAGTCCTCCTAGCTCTGAAGTTCCCTATAAGGGTGTTTCTCCAGTGTTGCCTTCTCTTTCTGTTTTCTTTCAGTCTTAAAACTATGCTGACCCAGGATTTGATTTGCGTCCTTTCATATCCAATGTCAGAATTACTAACCATACATAAACCCACAAGAACAGAAATAGGCCAGCTCCTCCTGGGCATCAGATCATCTGCCCATGGGCTCTGTACCTCACCCACCTTTTCTTCCACTTTTTGGTATTGCTCTCACTTTCACTATTATTTATACTTGAATCCACTTTGCTGGTCATTGAGGCCTCAGCTCCTTCTGAAGACCGTATCTGACCCGTGTTCTCCACCAATCACACCTGACAGGAGCAAGAGTCCCCCATCTCTTACCAAAGCCTTCACATCTAGAAGCAATGATGTTTGTGAATATTCCATTGAGAGAGAGTCATCTTTTTCATGAATGTGTGGACTCTTTCTTTGATCCCCAGAGTCGGACATGGTCTCTGTAGTTAAGGTTCAGCCTCCCTGGTTTCCCTCATAGGAACTTCAATAGAAAAGTGAAGACTCTTCTGTATATTCCTCAAGCCAGTACACAGGAATCCAGGTGCGTGTACCCAGCAGGGATTCTAGGGGAAGGTTTGGTTGGCTCAAGGCAGTCTACCTCAACAAGGCCTACAAGGCTGCCACCTTATAGGTCTTGCATTACCGGGGAAAGAGTAATCTCTGTGGCCTGCTGATTCCCAGTGTCATGTGGGGAGTCTTGCCTGGCAGGTCAGGGTTTCTTTCAGACCTATCAGTCTCTCTGTGCTCTAAATCTGGAGTTGCAAGTGCTTGTACATGTTGGGCAAGTATTCAAGTTGGGCTTACTCTATCCTAATTTGTTCTGAAGCTCAATTTAGAATCTCTCCCAAATGGTGCTTGTAAAAGGCTGTATGCTCAGAAGTTAGTGATGGCACTGTAAATCAGGGCTCACAAGTTCAAATCTCAAAGGGGCTTTGGGGGCTGAATTGTGCATTAACTGCCAGATAGTTTCAGCTTCTTAACTCTCTCCTGCTGTATTTGACAGAAAGGAGTAAGCTCCTTCCTTACTGAAAAAGATTTTGCACTTCAGGATTTTGGCTAGAAAAAAATCATTTTGGTGCTCTCTCCTTGCTGTACTGGTGTAAGTTGATTTGGGTGGACCACATTCTGGGCCACAGAACACATGTTAGCAATTTTAAGAGAATAGAAACTATATAATTCTTTCAGGTCACAATGGAATTAAACCAGAAATCAGTAACAAAAAGAAAGTTGGAAAATACCAAAATATTTGGAAGTTAAACAATACACTACTAAGTAACTCATGGGTCAAGAAAGAAACATAAAATGCTATTTTTAAATATTTTGAACTAAAAATGAAAACACAGCTTATCAAAATGTGTTGGATGCAACAAAAGCAGGCACTAGGGGAAAATTTATTACATTGAATACATATGTTAGGATAGAAGAAAGATCTAAAATCAATAATCTAGACTTTTACCTTAGGAAGCTAGAAAAATAAGAGACAATTAGGTCCAAATAGGCAAAAGAAAAGAAATAATAATAGAGCAAATATCAGTGAAACTGGAAACAGGAAATTAATAGAGAAAATCAGTGAAAACAAAGGATGGTTCTTTGAAAAGATTAGTAACATTTATAAATCTTTAAATAGACTAACCAAGAAAAAATAGAAAAGACACAAATTACTAATACCAAAAATGAAATAGAGGTATCATTACTGTTTTCATGGGCATTAAAAGGATAATATAAACAACTTTATGCCTATAAGTTTGATAACTTAGGTGAAATGGGACAAATTCTTGAAAGACACGTTTTACCAAAACTCATACAAGGAAAAGTAGGTCATGTAAATATGCCTTTATATATTAAAAAAATTGAATCATGAATTAATAAACTTCCAAAAAACATCACTGTGGCTTCTACCGAGCAGAGGACCCGATGCAGGGCTTGCTCCCAGGACCCTGGGATTATGACCTGAGCAGAAGGCAGAGGCTTTAACCCAGTGAGCCACCCAGGTGCCCCTCTACCAGACTTTTAAGAAAGAAATATCAGGGACGCCTGGGTGGCTCAGTGGGTTAAAGCTTCTGCCTTTGGATCAGGTCATGATCTCAGGGTCCTGGGATTGAGCCAGTCCAGCATCTGGCTCTCTGCTCAGCAGGAAGCCTGCTTCTTCCTATCTCTCTGCCTGCCTCTCTGCCTACTTGTGATCTCTGTCTGTCAAATAAGTAAATAAAATCTTAAAAAAAAAAAAGAAATATCAGTTCTCTACCAAAAATAGAAGCAGAAGGAATACTTCCTATCTCATTCCAGGAGGCCAAAATTACTCTCATATGAAAACCAGACAAAAACATTACAAGAAAGGAAAATTACAGACTAATATATTTCATGAGCACAGATACAAAAATCTTTAATACATATTAGCAAATCAAATCCAACAATGTATTATATACATCATGACCAAGTAGGATCCATTGTGAATATGAAGTCTCAGCATTCAAAAACTAATTAATGTAATCCATTGTATCAGCAGGCTGAAGAGGAAAAGTCATATAATCATATCAACTGATACAGAAAAAGCATCTGACATATCCAATATTCATTCACAATAAAAACTCTCAGTAAACTATGAATAGAGGGGAACATTCTTTTTTTAAAAATATTTTATTTATTTATTTGAGAGAGAGACAGTGAGAGAGAGCATGATAGAGGAGAAGATCAGAGGGAGAAGCAGACTCCCCATGGAGTTGGGAACCTAATGCAGGACTCCATCCCAGGACTCCAGGATCATGATCTGACCTGAAGGCAGAGGCTTAACCAACAGAGCAACCCAGGTGCTCTGAGGAGAACATTCCTAACTTGATAAGGAATATCTACAAAACCTACAGCTAGCATCATACTTAATTGTGAGGAACTAAACGTTTTTTTCCTTAACATTAGGAGCAAAGACCAGTGATAACCTCTTTTCATCACTCCTCTTCAACATCATACTGGAAGTCCTAACTAATGCAATCAGACAAGAAAATAAAGGTATACAGATAGAGGAGGAATATGTTCACAGATGATATGATTGTTTATATAGAAATTCCCAAATGGACAAATAAATAAATAAATAAATAAATTTTTTCCTATAACTAATCAGCAATTATAGCAAGGTTACAGGACAAGATTTAATATCTAAAAAGTCAATTGCTTTCCTATATGCCAATTTGTATACAGGAACAGGTGGAATTTGAAATTTACAATACAGTATCATTTATACTAGCACAACAAAAAAGAGAAATCTTTAGGTACAATTCTAACAAAGTATATATTAGATCTATATGAGGAAAACTACAAAATGCTGATGGAAGAAATCAAAGAAGAACCAAATACATTGAGAGATATTCTATGTACATGGGTAGGAAGACTCAATATTGTTAAGATGTCAGTTCTTCCTAACTTGATCTATAGATTCAACACAATCCCAATAAAAATCCTAGCAAATTTTGAGATATCAACAAACTGAAATGTTTATATGGAAAGGTGGCAGACCCACAAGTTGGAAGACCGACACTATCCAATTCCAAGACTTACTATACAGCTACAGTGACCAACACACTAATGGTATTGACAAAAGAATAGACAAACAGATCAGTGGAAGAAAAACCAGATCAATGCAATAGACTAGAAAACTCAGAAATATACCTACATAAATATAGTGGACTTTGAAAAAGTGGCAAGGACAATTCAATGGAAAAACAGGATAGTCTTTTCAACAAATGGTGCTGAAGTAAGTAGACATCCACATGCTAAAGGGGGGAAAGAAAGAATCTAGACACAGACCTCACACTTTCACAAAAATTAACTAAAAATATATCATAAATCTAAATATAAAACACAAATAAAATTTCTAGACGATAACATAGAAGAAAATCTAAATTACCTTGTATTTGGCACTGACTCTTGATAGAACACTGAAAGCAAAATCCATGAAAAAAATATTGCCACATTGGACTTCATTAAAATTGCAAGTTTCACCTCTGTGAAATACACTGTTAAAAGGATGAATACACAAGACACAGACTGGGAGAAAATATTTGCAAAACATGTATGTGGTAAATAACTTGTATTCAAAGTAAAGAACTTGTATCCAAAATATAAAATGAACTCTTAAAATTCAACAATAAAATAACAAGCAGCCTAGTTTTAAAAATGGGTAAAAGATCTGAAGAAACATCTCACCAAAGAAGACGCACAGATGGCACATAAGCATATGAAAAAGCATCGTATATCATTAGGAATTGCAAATCAAAACAATGAGATACCACTACATACTTCTTAGAATGGCTAAAATCCAAAACACTGACAACACCAAATGTTGACCATAATGTACAGTAACAGGAACTCTCATTCACTGCTGGTAGGAATGAAAAAAGGTACAGCCACTTTGGAATTCAGCTTGTCAGTTTCTTACAAAGCCCAACATAAGACTTACCATAGGATCCAGCAATCAGGCTACTATGTATTTACCCAAATGAGTTGAAAACCATGACTACACAAAAATCTGCAAATGAATATTTATAAAAGCTTTATTTATAACTGCCAAAACTTAGAATCAACCAAGACATCTTTCAGTAGGTGAAGGGATAAATAAACTGGCACTTCCAGATAATGAAATACTACTATTCAGAGCTAAAAAGAAATGAGCTAGAGTGCCTGACTGGCTCAGTTGGTAGACTGTGCAACTCTTGATCTTGGAATTGTGAGTTCAAGCTCCACCTTGGGTGTAGAGATTAAAAATAAAATCTTGAAAAAAAATAAAAGGAAATGAACTATCAAGCCATGAAAAGACATGGAGGGAAAGTTAAATGTCTATTGCTAAGTAAAGGAAGCTAGCCTGAAAAGGATACTGTGTGATTCCAACTAGCTTGAAAAGGACATTGTTGTGATTCCACTATATGAGAAAAGGCAAAACTATTGGGAAAATAAAAAGATCACTGGCTGGGGGCCTGGCTGGTTCAGTCAGTGGAACATGCAACTCTTGATCTCAGGGTTGTGAGTTTGAGCCCCATGGTGTGTGTAGAGATGACTTAAAAATAAAATCTTCAAAAGCAAAAAGATCGGAGGTTTGGGAGGGAAGAATGAATAGTGGAGCACAGGGCATTTGGGGGCAGTAAAACCATTCTGTATGTTACTATAGCAAAAGATACATGAGATAATGCATTTCTCAAATCTATAAAACTATACCACATGGTGAGTAAACTCTAAACCATAGACTTTATGTATTAATGAAGCAACATTGGTTCATTAATTATAACAAATGTATTACATGAATGCAACATTTCAATAATAAGGGAAACTCGGGAGTAGGTGACTCCTTGTAATTTCTATGTAATTTTTTTGTAAACCTGAAACTTCACTTTAAAAAAGTAAAGTCTATTGAATTTTTAAGAGGTTCTTAAAGCTCCAATATCTAACAATGTAAATTAAAGGTGGAGAAAAAACTAAGTTTCCAGACTTTATTATTATGGTTAGATTTTAAAAGTGATACTTTTTAATTGCCTATCTTTACAATATCATACTTGAATTACATATGAGAGATCAATGACTTCACATAACTTAAAATACTCTGCAACCATGCAATTCTTTCTGACTTCTGACTATCTAGAAACAGTAGCAGATATGTGATGTGGGCTGTTTGAGCTATCAAAAGTTATAAAGTTGTTCTTTAACATGTGAAATCAGAACACCTTTGGCCCCATGAGTGTTGAAAAATGTGATTCATCTGATTTCAAGTTTTTAAACAGAAGTAGTTTGAGAGTTTATTAAAGATAGTGAAATAGTTTGTGTTTCTCTTAGGTTGAAGATGATAAAGAAAAGCCTTTTTGTATGAATATTTACCTATCTTTAAAAGTGATTAATTTTAATATCCTTTGCTTTAGATATTAAAAGTTATTTTCCTGAAGAAGCTAAATATTTCACATAAAAACTCAAAGAAAAATTGTAAGGCTTTAAAAATGTTTTATTTAAACCTTTGGTACATATAAACATTATTTGCTAAGTTTTAGGAGAACCTATTTTTTTCTAGATGAAATAAAAGCTCATAAAAAATCATTTCAGAAATGACAATGCTTTAAAAATTGATGAAAGAAGAAGCACTTAAGATAGTTATCATTTATTTTTCTTGTAAATTTTTATGCATTCTTCATATATTTGGGATGTAAATCCTTTGTTGGATATGCAAATACATTCTCCGTGGCAGGACTTTCACTCAATGGAAATTTTTATTTAATTTTTTTCAATGAAATTTTTTAAAAGAGAAGATCTTAACTTTTAATGTAGTACAATTTATCAGTTTAATCTCTTTATATTTGTTTTCATATAACTCGTTTAAGAAATATTTGTCTCTCTCATTGTCATCAAGAAATTCTCTTACATTTTTAAAAATACCTTTACTAGGGGCACCTGGGTGGCTCAGTGGGTTAAAGCCTCTGCCTTCAGCTCAGGTCATGATCCCAGGGTCCTGGGATCAAGCCCCACATTGGGCTCTCTGCTCAGCAGGGAGCCTGCTTCCCCCTCTCTCTGTCTCTGGCTGCCTCTCTGCCTACTTGTGATCTCTGTCTGTCAAATAAATAAATAAAATCTTAAAAAAAAAAGAACCTTTACTAAAAAAATAAAATAAAAAAATAAAAATACCTTTACTGTCTTACATTTCACAGTTAGGTTTATCATTGATCATTTTACATGTGATATGTGCCTTGAATCAAGACTTATTTCCCCCATTGTGTTAGGTGAATGATCCATCACCATTTATTAAAGACAGTTTTCTCCCTTACCACACTACAGTGTAAGGTTTGTCATAAATCAGTAGCCAACCATTCATCTATTTTTTAAAAATTTTTAGAGAGAATGAGGCAAGTGGGGGAGCAGCAGGGGGAGAGGGAGAAAGAGAATCTCAAGCAGGCTCCATGCTCAGTACAGAGCCCGACATGGGGCTTGCGTGACCTGAGTGGAAATCAAGAGTTGGACACTTAACTGACTGAGCCATGCAGGTGCCCCAACTATTCATCTTTTTTTTTTCTTTTTATTTATTTATTTATTTATTTTTATTTATTTGACACACACAGAGAGAGATCACAAGCAGGCAGAGATAGACGGGAGGAAGCAGTCTCCCCGCTGAGCAGAGAGCCCGACGTGGGGCTTGATCCCCCAACTCTGGGATCATGACCTGAGCCGAAGGCAGAGACTTAACCCACTGAGCCACTCAGGTGCCCCTATTCAACTATTTCTAAACTGTACTGTTCCATTGGTATATTTGCCTATCCTTTATCACTACCACTCTGACTAAATTGTGTCTTCAAAGTAATACTGATCATTACCTGATACAGCAAGTCTTTTCTGTTCTTCTCCAAGAATCTATTAACTAGTTTTGACCTGAGCATGCCCATATATACTTTAGAATTGTCAAGTTGCACTGCCCAGTTGTGGATTTTTATTGGATTTTAAGATCATAGATTACTTTGAGAAATTTGGCATTTTTATAATATTGAGTTTTCCATTTATGTAGCTTTTCTTTCATTCTCCAGTAATATTTTGCATTTCGTGCCTGGAGATTTTTTGCACATTTAAAAAGATGTGTTTCTAGGTATTTCATTGTTTGATGCTATTATATCCATTGCACCGTTGGCCCTCTGCTAGCTCGGCCCTGTTCGATGCTATTATAAAGGTACTCTTTTTAAATTGTAACATTCTAACCAGTTGATGATGGTATAGAAGAATGTAAGTAATCTTTGAATATCGACTTTTAATATTGCTACGTTTATTAAAATTGCTTATTATTTCTAGTAATAAACCTATAGGTTTCTTTTTTTCTTTTTTGCCTTTATGCAATGAAGATTTATTTTTCACTCATATCACAGTCTTGTGGGCTGCAGCAGAAGCTTAGAGATCCAGGCTCCTCAATGTCAAGTCTGCACAGTCACCAAGGATGAAAGAAGAGCACAGGATTGGCACAGTGGACACTTACATCACTTGTGCTCACACATCTGTGGCCAGGACTGCTCACCTGATGAGCTTAACTGCAAGGTGGGAGTGGGAGGAAGATGTATGTGAGCCCTCACACCTCACAACCTCACCAGAGAGACTAGTGGGAAGAGAGGGGAGAAGAGAAGGTGCTTGAGACTAATTATTGTCATTAAAAGCCATCCCACTCATGAGAGGGAGAAACACCTAGGAGGGAGTTCATTCATCAGTCCATGCATCTTAAATCCCACAACTGGTGTCAACAGTGTCGTTACTTTGTAGATTTCTTTAAATTCTCTTTTTACACAATCATTTCTTCATTTTCATTTCTTCTAATGAAAACTTTCAGTATAATGTTGAATAGATTAGTGAACATACTAATCTTGTTTCAGTCTCAGAAATTTAACGCAATTTCACCATTAAATATGTTGTTAGATACAAGATACAATGAGACTTTTTTTTTGTAGGTACACTTCATTAAACTAAGTAAGTGTGTGTTCTATTCCTAGTTTACTTATCATTTTTATCATGACACATATTGACTTTTATTAAATGAATTTTCTGCATCTATTAAAATAGTCATTATTTTTCTCCTTTGGTCTTTTAGTGTAGTGAAGTACATTGATTTTTCTGCTGTTAAATCAGTCTTACTTTTATCTAGTAGCTCCAATTCTGTCAGATACAATTTTTGTATATAGCTCTGTTTAGTTTGCTAATTTTTTGTTTAGAATTTTATATCCATGTTTATGAATGAAATTGGCTCTTATGTCCTTGTCTGCTTTGGATATATAATTCACACTGGCTTCATAATATGAGCTATTTCCTTAAATGTGGGGATTTTCTAGTTATTTTCACTCTGGATTTTTACCTCTCTCATATTTTGGCTGAGTAATGCTTCTCATCTTTGTTATTTCTCCAGAGCCATCAAGCAGATATTTTCATTTACTTTTTCAACTTTCAGATTTCCTCAGCAGTAGGGTTAATTTGAATATCTTACTGTGTAATTCTCAGACATTTCCTCACATGGTTTTCATCACAGAAAACCCTGGGCTCTTTACGTAGGATATGTGTCATCTCTGGTTGTTACCTTAGAAGAAACTGTGAGCTTTTTTTTGTTTTCCAAGAAAGCAGATCTCTAGTTATTACTCCAAGATGTAATAATTCACTCAGAACCCTAGTCTTTCTTGAGCTGATGTTAAAATGCCTTAGGCCAGTTAATAATTTCACATTCACTGGTGTCTGTCCTGTGCAAGGCACTGTGCAAGGTGCTGATGATACTAGAAAGAATATAGCATTGCCCCAGATTTCAAGGAGCTTGCTCCTAAAGAGGACGTGAAAGTATACTATCAGTGTAGTGTGATAAGTGGAAATACAAAAGTAATCTAGGAGTACCAAAGAGGTGAAGAGGAGGAGAACCAAACTGACACTTGGGGAGCTAAGAAAAGGTTCTGGTAAAAGATGATCCTGAACTGAGTAAGAGAATAGGAAGGAATTTGATAAGAGACAGACAGAAGGATGAAATCAGAGTGAGAACCTTATCATCACCTGGTATTTATTTTTTTTTTAAGATTTTATTTATTTATTTGAGAGAGAGAGAGCACGAGTGGGGAGACAGGAAGAAGGAGAAGCAGACACCCCACTGAGCAAGGAGCCCAACTCAGGGCTTGACCCCAGGACCCTCAGATCATGATCAGAGCTGAAAGCAGATGCTTAACTAACTGAGCCACCCAGGCGTCCCTACCTCATGTTTATAAGCCAGGAAACATGGCCTATTTTGACTGAGTCACAGAGTTTGGGTGCAGGTGGGAGTGGGGAGAATTGAATTGACCAAGTTAGTTACTTCAGGGGCACCTGGGTGGCTCAAGCGGTTAAGCGTCTGCCCTCGGCTCAGGTCATGATCCCAGGGTCCTGGAATGGAGCCCTGAATTAGGCCCCTTGCTCAGGGGAATGCCTGCTTCTCCCTCTCCCTCTGCTCCTCTCCTCAGCTTCCTCACTCTATTTCTCTCTCTCTCAAGTAAATAAAATCTTTAAAAATAAAGTTAGTTACTTCAGATGTGGCCCTTTGGGGGCCTCCAATATTTTCAGTAAAATATTAAGATGAGGGGAAGAAACACCCACCTGTAAGGTGTCAGCCCATCTTCTGAGGCAGTGTCGGCCTGCCCCTCATGCTGCAGGACAGAGGGGCAGGAACTCGGTCCCCCTCACTCAGATTCTTGCCCTATTATCTGACATACTGAGGGAAACCATGAGGCTGCAGGGATGGGAAAAGCACTGGGAAACCAAGCCCTGCTTAGGAAGAAACTGCTTGTTTTTCAGGCTTTCATCTCAGGTGTGACTTCTCAGACACTGTTCTTCTGCCTGGTCAAAAAAGAGATGGGAAGGTACCTTCTGATCCCGAGTCACCATAATATCTTTCATGGCCACCACCCTCCAGGACCTCACTGCTCCCTATTTCAGAAAGTTTTGTTTATTGGAAAGTGCTCAGTGTTTTTAGGTGGAGTAGGCTCTGATTTTATCTGATATCTAACTTTTTTTTTAAGTAGTCTCCTCGCCAAAGCTGGGGCCTGAACTCACAACCATGAGATCAAGTCTGACACTCTAGGACATTCTACCAACTGAGCCACTCAGGCACCCATCTGATATCTGATACTTAAATAAGAGAACTGTGCCACTAAGTGCCCCCAAGATATTTCAGTCTGTGTACAATATGGAACTTAGCAGGCAAAAGTGCACCTGAGAGGAAGATATCCCTCATCCTCCATCATGAACAGATGCTGACATTTTTCCACTCTCCCTTTAACCATTACTAATTGAAAATATATCCCACTCAAGGCTGGGTCTTTTGTCTTCTTATTTATGGATTTTACATGCCAATAGCCACTCTTACCAGTCTTAGACTACAGCCTTTTAAAAAAATATATATATATATATATATATTTGACAGAGAGATCACAAGTAGGCAGAGAGGCAGGCAGAGAGAGAGAGGGAAGCAGGCTCCCCACTGAGCAGAGAGCCCGATGCCAGGCTCCATTCCAGGACCCTGAGATCACGACCTGAGCTGAAGGCAGAGGCTTTAACCCACTGGGGCCCCCCCAGAATTTATTTTAATGTGGGCTTCGAACTCATGACCCCAAGCTCAACGGTCACCCCCTCTATTAGCTGAGCCAGCCAGGCACCCTAGGCTATGTAGTTCTTGATTGCTGGTATTAGCATAACTGCAGAGATGAAGCAGAGTAACAAAAGCTTTGGTTTCTAATTAATTCCATTATTGAAAGGTAAACAGTTTTATTTATAACCTGTTTAGAGCCATTTAGTTGCCACCTGGGAGTGTCTGCATTAGAGGATTATATTGATCCAGGCATCGGGAACCCAGTTAGAGACAGTACTTGCTGAGAAAGGCTCCCCAGGGGGTAAAGAGATGGTGAAGTCTGAGCAGAGAAACAGTTTCAAGAGATCTGTGTGGCTCAGTCAGTTAAGCATCCAACTCTTGGTCTTTGGGTCCTAAGTTCAAGCTCTGTGTCCTACTTGCCAAAAGATACTATTTTTAAGCAATGTCTACACCTAAACCAACGGAGGCTTGAATTCACAACTCAGAGATCAAGAGCTAGGAGCCCCTCTAGGGATCTTGAGTGGAAATTTCCCTGTTCCCTACTCTTGTCAAATCTAAAGAGAAGCAAAGCCTTCATTTGACATAAGATTTTTCTCTCTTGGCATCTGCAATATTTCTGCCTTTATCCGTCAGCTGACTCAAGCCAGGCAGCGACAAAAAAAGCATGTGCAGAGAAAATGATAATGAGTGGAGGTGAATACTGAAGTGCATGGACATTATCCATTTTTCTGCTGGCTATTCTGGTAGAATAATATACAGATCAAGTGATAAAGCCATGGTACCTTCTTTATGAAGATTCAAAAGAGATGTTAAGAAATCTTCCCCCTTGCTTCTGAGGTGAGCAGCAATTAGAACCCTAGGGATATGATGAGACTGGATAAAATTTCAGGCATAATTATTGATATCTTCATTTCTTGCTAGTCCTGGGGTTATACGTATGCTCTAGTGATATCATACATGGTAACACACAAAATCAACACCCTTCAAGTTTCTGTTTATTTTTCCTAAAACTGTTCTGCATCCACTGAACTCACTTGATCACAGATCTACTCTCCTTTTCTAAAACTCAACCGAGTCCAGTGCACTGGCGCTACCAAGAGACCTCCCATATTTTCTACCCTGACCTCTACCTCAGCCTGAAAGATTGCATGGAAAGTTCTATCTACCTTTATTGCAGTTTTCAAGATATTATATTGTAATTATCTGCTCCATCTATCTGATCCCTACAGACACTAAACTGTTTTAGAGCAATACCTTTATTTTAATCTCTATTTCCCTGGCACAGTTGCAGTACCTGAGGCAGATTAGGAGGTTATAAAAAAACCTGTGAATAAAACATACCTGAACACCAGTCCTAAGGAGTGACAACTCTTTTGAATCAAATGACATGGATTCTTGAGCTAAGAGGATGCAGGACTTACTATTCCCTTATTGATGAATACCTGTCTCAGTTCGTAATTCTCAGAGTACATTTCTTACCAGACAAGAAAAAAAATTCTAAATGTAATGGTGGAAGCATTAGCTCAGTTTATGAAGAGGTAGAATTCTAGAATGTCAAAGAGAGGCCAAAGATTCCATCCTTGATTGCATGACTCTAATTTTTGCATCTGGTGATATTCAAACCTCAGATCTCTTTGTGGAGAAAGAGCTATAAAATCCTCATGTAGATCATCTGTGTGTGCCAAATGGTGTGAACAGAGGAGGACCATTGCTCTTACAACAAGAGCCACAAACCTCCAAGAGGCAAAAAATGCAGTACAAATAAAACCTGTGTCTCCCAGAAGCATGAGTTGAGACATGAGACCAGCCACCTAAATAGGCCATGGACAGTTATAATCAGCCCTCTGAAACCCGCATTGACAAAACTGCATTTGCATCCTACAAACGTCAGCTAAAGTGAAGTAGAGAATTGGCAATTACTTGAAAGTTCTCCAACAGCAATTCTGTACAAATGCTACACTAAGCAGGAAAATGAGCAGTTTCTGTCTCTCTAGGTCAAAGTATGTACACAGCATCAGAGTCAGGAAACAAAAACACACAGAGACCGAAAGAAGAGAACAGAGTATCAGTGGAGGACAGATACAGAGTGAAAGAGTAAAGTCTTCAAGAAGGATGCCATAGTGGACAGTGACCCCTACGGTGGCCTATATGTTTGTGTTCCTCCAGGGCTTGCCCTGGGCAGCACCTGTTTGGCCACCTCTTTGGTAGGGATCTGTCCATTTGGGCAAATTGGGGCTGATGGCAGAACACAGGGCACAAGTGGTGAGGGCATAAAACTGTAAAGTGCAGAGGATGGTGAGGGAAGTGGCTGGTCAGGGCTGCTTCATAAAGCAGGAGCAAGGTGGACTCTTTTGAGCTGCAGGGCATGGGTCTGGTGACTGCGGAGAGATGGTGCAGGTGTGTTCCCTGGGGGCTGCACACACACAACTGCAGGAGTTCCTCCCAGAAAGTGTTTTCCTGGCTTCAGCCTGTGTTGGTCGGCCTTTGGCACTAGGGGGTGGAGACCTTCATGAGGACCGGCAAAAGCATCAGGCACCTCCTTCGAGCCGGAGTCGAACCAGCGACCTAAGGATGTCCACACACGTGTCTCGTCTACAGTCCTCCGCTCTACCAGCTGAGCTATCGAAGGGTGCGCGATGTCAAGGCTGAGTCATTGCTCTTTCTGGAAATGACGGGACCAAGACACCCGCCCGCTCCCAGGTGCACTTTGCCTCGGATTGGTCGGAAGTTCCCTTTGAAGCGAGCCAAACACACGCTGCGAAGTGACCGTAGCCAGCCACCCCGCGGCGGCGATTTTCAAGACACCTGGGCCCGGGCTCTCACCTGTTGCCTCCTTTCTCCTCTCCGAGTTCCTTTCCTCAGTGGGAAGGGTCGGGGGGGAGAGTCGGCCGGGGGCCAGAAACCGATTAGAGGGGGAGAGGAAGGGGGCGTTGGCGAAAGGGTTGCGTGAGTTCCGGTGGGGCAGGGTTTGCGGAGGAAAGGAAAGGGGAACCCACCCCAGTGGGCCCGGGTAGGCGGCCGCGAACTGTAGGACCTCAGGCTCAGGTGGAGGAACGCCCCCTCTCAGGGCCCTCGGCCCCCTCCTCCAACCCAGGGTTCTGACTTGCCCGCTCCATCCCCACCCCCGCACCCACCCACGCACCCACCCACCACGCACCAGGCCCGGCAGCCCCCCAGGACGTCGGCTCACTTTCGGCCCGGGGACACCCACCGGGAAGTGTTGGGAAAGGCTCTGGGGCTAGGCGGGGAGACCACGCCCACGGGGCCGGGGCGTCGCGGCCAGTGTTGCTCCCCTCCTCCTGCAGCTCCCCTCCTTGGCGCCCCTCCTCTGCGCACCGACCCGGATTCCTCTGGGAGGGGCGGCTGCTCGCTGAAGTAGCTCAGGGTTCCGTGGGCTTCCCGGAGACGCACGGAAGACAAGAGGAGCAGAGATGCTCGGTGTGATCCCGGGTGGACTCGTTTGCTCTGGTTCCACGTCTTTCACAGACATTTCAGATCCCACCTGGTGTGAGCTCGCCTTCCCCAGAACACCTCACCCACCCAGCGAAGGTCCCCCAGAGGCGCGGCAAGCCATCCCCAGTGCCTTTGCTTGGAGCGAGTGTGTGATCAGCTCCTCAGTGTGTACCTGCGCCTGTGAGGACAGGGAGAGGGGCAGCAATTTTTGTGAGGTACCATGCAGGAAGGGTCAGCCTGGAAGACAGGGGCTCACCCTCCAGTGTGCTGCTCACCAGAGGCCACTGCCCGCCCCCCCCCACCACACCCTCCAACTAGATATTTCCCCAAAGCTAGGTTCCCAAAGATTCAGCGCCTCCACATGGCATTCAAGGTGCATAACCAAGAAGGCCTACATTTCTATCTTTGTTCCCCCTCCACTCATCTCTGCAGATGGTGACATTCACTGCTGGTGGTTCTCCGTGGCTGCAGAACTATAGGCTCCTCCTGAAGTCACCCGTGGGGTCACGATGACACCGCCTCCTGGACCAGTACAGACTCTACCAACCCAGGCTCAACTGGAGTTAGCAGTTCGACAGTTGAGATTGCAGAGGGGCAGAGAGACGGGGAGCAGCTTGCCAATAAAGGAAGATATGTGGGATACACAGTCCACAGTTTATGAGTCAGAGCCAGAACGGGAAAAGGTACTTGTGGGCTCAGGTGTCTGGGGAGGGCAGGGCTTCGGAGAGCCACACTCCAATCAGGGTTCTGCTGCAAGTCCTCTCTGTGATGCACCCCAGCTGTCCATCAAGTCTCTAGACTGTCCTTCCACATGAGAGAAGAGTGCAAGGGCCACTGCCTTGTACTCTTCCCTGCACCCAAACTCCCCATCCCACCATCACTAGCCTCACACCCCTGTAACCTGGCTCTGCCCCTTGGTAAAGCCCTGATCTTTTCTATTTTGTGGAAGCTTAACCCATTTCCTCCTGGGTGCTTTCTGACTGCGCCACCCTATCTGCTTCTTGGGGGTGGATAAGGCAGGGGAAAATGCTGCCCATTTAGCCTTAAGTGGTCAGCACCCAATTTAGCAAACTGGTCGGAATCCACAGACCAATGGCCTGTGTGAGGAGGTAAGTGGATGACAGCTGCTACCTACATTACCAGTCCCAACCCCCACTCCCACTACACTTCTGTTCCCTGCCTTCGCCGCCTATGGCTTTCATTCTCAGGGCTCTGAGTTTCATCTGTATCTGCCCTTTTGCTTTCAAACTCCCTTTCTCTCACCCTGTTTCTCTGTCTCTCTCTTTATCTCTATTTCTCACTCTCTCCATCAGAAGTTGCAGGGGAATCTGTGCAAGGTGTGTTTACCACCATGGTAGAGAGGGTGAGCAGTCATTGCTCTTTCAAAGGAATAAAAACCCACCTGTAGCCAGAAGAACTGGTGTGAAGGCATGTGAAATGAAGTTCACCAGCGGCCACCGCCCTGTCTGCATACTGACAGCCAACCTGAACGGGCCCCTGAAGTTCTCGTGGTGACCATCAAGGCCCACTGAGAGCCCTGCTGTCTTTTGCTCCTGCCAGTGTGAGCCTCCCTCTGTACAGGAGGACAGTTGGCATGGGCTTGGAAAAGCTCAGGGTAGAGTTCTCTTCCACAGCTGGATAAAGCACAGTGGAAAGACAGTTTCCTGTCTCTGTAGGCCTCTGTATTTATAAGACGTTTGAGTGACGAGGAAGGAGACCCACAGTGGGAAAGAGAGACCCTGAAGTACCCGCACACAGACAGGCAGAGAGATAGAGACAGAGTCCGAGGTTGGGCTAGACAGAAGTGAGACAGTAAGCATCCTAGGAGGAAGCTGAGAAGGGGACTGAGACAGAGATTGAGGGGTGGGTTTTCAAGAAAGATGCCCTGGTTGTCCAGGACTCCTGTGATGGCCTGTGTGCTTAAAATCAGTATCCAGTGACTTGCTCTGGGCAGCGCCGTTTGCCCACCTCTTTGGTGGTCTGTTTAGCAAACCAGTGGTGGTGGATCATGGAGCTGGAGCACTGGGCGCATAAAAGGGGAAAGGGCATGGGAGGACGGCGCTGGCTGGTTAGGACTGCTTGATAAAGCATGAGTAACAAGCAGGCTGTTTTTGAGCTGCAGGGTATGGGTCTGGTGACTGCGGAGAGATGGTGCAGGTGTGTTCCCCTGGGGGCTGCACACACACAGCTGTAGGAGTTCCTCCCAGAAAGTGTTTTCCTGGCTTCAGCCTGTGTTGGTCGGCCTTTGGCACTAGGGGGTGGAGACCTTCATGAGGACCGGCAAAAGCATCAGGCACCTCCTTCGAGCCGGAGTCGAACCAGCGACCTAAGGATGTCCACACACGTGTCTCGTCTACAGTCCTCCGCTCTACCAGCTGAGCTATCGAAGGGTGCGCGATGTCAAGGCTGAGTCATTGCTCTTTCTGGAAATGACGGGACCAAGACACCCGCCCGCTCCCAGGTGCACTTTGCCTCGGATTGGTCGGAAGTTCCCTTTGAAGCGAGCCAAACACACGCTGCGAAGTGACCGTAGCCAGCCACCCCGCGGCGGCGATTTTCAAGACACCTGGGCCCGGGCTCTCACCTGTTGCCTCCTTTCTCCTCTCCGAGTTCCTTTCCTCAGTGGGAAGGGTCGGGGGGGAGAGTCGGCCGGGGGCCAGAAACCGATTAGAGGGGGAGAGGAAGGGGGCGTTGGCGAAAGGGTTGCGTGAGTTCCGGTGGGGCAGGGTTTGCGGAGGAAAGGAAAGGGGAACCCAC
Source organism: Martes martes (assembly GCF_963455335.1). Lineage (NCBI taxonomy): Eukaryota > Metazoa > Chordata > Mammalia > Carnivora > Mustelidae > Martes > Martes martes. Next base: position 50,462,181 of record NC_137894.1, on the reverse strand, counting down.
CCCAGTGGGCCCGGGTAGGCGGCCGCGAACTGTAGGACCTCAGGCTCAGGTGGAGGAACGCCCCCTCTCAGGGCCCTCGGCCCCCTCCTCCAACCCAGGGTTCTGACTTGCCCGCTCCATCCCCACCCCCGCACCCACCCACGCACCCACCCACCACGCACCAGGCCCGGCAGCCCCCCAGGACGTCGGCTCACTTTCGGCCCGGGGACACCCACCGGGAAGTGTTGGGAAAGGCTCTGGGGCTAGGCGGGGAGACCACGCCCACGGGGCCGGGGCGTCGCGGCCAGTGTTGCTCCCCTCCTCCTGCAGCTCCCCTCCTTGGCGCCCCTCCTCTGCGCACCGACCCGGATTCCTCTGGGAGGGGCGGCTGCTCGCTGAAGTAGCTCAGGGTTCCGTGGGCTTCCCGGAGACGCACGGAAGACAAGAGGAGCAGAGATGCTCGGTGTGATCCCGGGTGGACTCGTTTGCTCTGGTTCCACGTCTTTCACAGACATTTCAGATCCCACCTGGTGTGAGCTCGCCTTCCCCAGAACACCTCACCCACCCAGCGAAGGTCCCCCAGAGGCGCGGCAAGCCATCCCCAGTGCCCTTGCCTGGAGCGAGTGTGCGGTCGCCGCCTGAGTGGGCGACAGGTATATCTGCGCCTATGAGGACTGGGTGAGAGGCGGCTCCTTGGAGCCCGTGCTGCTCTCTCTGCGGTAGCAGGCAGAAAGGGTCAGCCGAGCAGGGTTTGTAGTTTTGCATGCTCTGGTCATTTCACGCTTTCCTACAATCCTCTCTTACTTACGCTGTTGGGACCTAGCTTCAATTTTGAGCACAGGTATTTTGCCATAGTGAAAATGTATCCATGGATTTTAATTATTAATGAACCGTCAAGATTGTCTCATTGATTGCAGCAAAATATACTGCAGCAGTGCACGTTGTCACTATAGGAGAAAATAGTGGATGGAAGGCAGTTAGAATATATATGGGAACTTTCTGTATGTAGTCTGTGCTTAATTTAACATAAAACTCCCCAAATATAAAGTGTTTTAATTGAAAAATCAATAAATTCATTTGGTTTGTGTTTATTTATTGACATATATGCTGATTTACCAATCTCTAAATTAGAGAACTATTCCCCAAAACATTAAGAATATCATGGTATAGAATATAAAATGTAGATGTTAAAATAATGAGTGGTCAATCCTGAATGTCTAACCATAATCTTACAGGACTTTTATTAGGGAAAACTCTGGTAAAGGTAGTTAAAATAAAGGTAGTTAATCTGAATTTTTGGGAACTAATTCACAGAATGAAATAGTCCAATCATAGATGAGCAGGATGCATGTAGAAGGAACAACACATTCTGGATACATATCAGGACACTAAAAATAGAATAATAAATATTAATTGGTTCTAGAGAATGAGAATGTTTTTATCTATGTAAGTAGAAAATTATATTTCACATCAGATTTTTGTAAACACTAAGTATAAAAATGGAACATTTTCAAAAGTCTAAGGGAATTTCATTTTTATCTTCATTTTATCAATTTTCATGTAAAGTAAATGGTGGCATACAATAATCATAATCATTATCCAAATTCAACAACCTCCAGGGCTTTACTAATTTCTTTATTTGTCCCTTTTTCTTCTATTTTCTTTTTAAAAACAGGCTCTGTACCAGATGCGGGGCTTGAACTCGCGATCCTGAGATCAAGAGTCCCATGATCCTGAGATCGAGAATCCCATGCTCTATCAACTGAGCCAGACAGGGTCCCCCTTTCTATTTTCTTTTATCTGAAGTATGATAAAGCAAATCTAGGTGTCATGTATCATCACTATACATTTCAGCATGATTCTCTAGTCATATGAACATTTATTGCATATCCACAAATTTATACCTAATAAAGTTAACATTCAGTCTTTTGTACTTTAATATATAGTGCATATTGAAATTTCCCGATTTTCTCAAAATGGCACTTAAATAGGTTTTTTTTATTATTATTTTTAAAGATTTTATTTATTTATTTGACAGACAGAGGTCACAAGTAGGCAGAGAGGCAGGCAGAGAGAGAGAGAGGAGGAAGCAGGCTCACTGCTGAGCAGGAGCCCGATGCGGGCCTCGATCCCAGGACCCTGAGACCATGACCCGAGCCAAAGGCAGAGGCTCAACCTCCCAGGACCCTGAGACCATGACCCGAGCCAAAGGCAGAGGCTCAACCCACTGAGCCACCCAGGCACCCTTAAATAGGTTTTTAATCTAATCAAGAGTGAAACAAACTTTACACATACATCTGATTGCATTGTCTTTAAGCCCCCTCTCTTTTAGATCAGTCTCTCTCTCTTTCTCTTCTCTCTGCCAATGAGATATTAAAGAAATTGAATTAGTTCTTTCAGAAAATGTTATACATTCCTTTTTAGTCTAATGCTTTCTTTTGTTGTAATTTATACTGCTCTTTCATTTCTTGAAAGTAGGACATTAACTGTTAATGCTTGATTAAGTTCAGGTCAGAATTTTTACAAAAGTACTTCAGAAGAAATTCAATGTATTTTTTATATTGAGTATCCCCTCCAGGGGCAAATAAACATTCGATTTTAAATGTTAATGTTGGTCAGTGGGCTCACATATAGAGAGCTTGACCCTTCCACTGTAAATTCCTCCATCAACTTACTGTTAAACATTAATATCATCACAGCTAAATCACAATTTCCAATGTTATATTTCTTCCATATTCATTAGCTAGATTTCCTCTTCATAGAACTTTTATTCACCAAGTAGAGCTATTTAGTTATCTTACATAGAATTTACATGTAATAGGTAAAGATGATGCTTGATTCTTACCCAAGAATTGCCAAATTCCTGAGCAAATAATTTTCTTCCTAGTTATTCCCACTGGTGATCAATGAGTCATTTTTCTTGATGCATCTAAGAGAACATTATGTGTTGTTATTTTCAATGTATTGCATTAAGTATTCCTTTGGTCATCAGTTTGTTCCATCTCTGGTCAATGGAAATTTGTTGGCTCCTGAGAACTTTTGATATGGTCCAGGAGTTTTCAGAAATTCTTGCTTTCTTGCCAAGTCTTTGTGTATGTCTCTTGTCCCAAATCTGAAATCAGCTAGTCAAGTCATCTAAGAAGCTGTAGTGCTCTTTAATCAGAATGGTTTTTAGAGATCACAATATTTCAATTATTTCATAAAGCAGCAATTCTTTTTTCTCTGTGAACTATAGAAAAGGCATATATATATAGATCTCTATATATCTATATAGATATATAGCTATATAGATATATATGCCTTTTTTATATATCTATATATAGATATATCTATATCTACATAGATATATAGATAGATATATAGATATATATGCCTATATATCTATATAGATATATATCTATACATCTATATATATATATAGATAGATATCTTCTCAGTGGGAATCAGTAACACGTGCCCAGCGGGATTGTTAGGCTGTCCCTCATGAATCAGACACCTGCTGTAGATCGCATTTTTTGTACTGACTTTTTAGTATGTAAGGGAAATTTAAAGGGTGGATTTTTTTATTTAAAAAAAATCAAAGCATTGGCAGTGGTAGAATTTAAACTCACAAATCCAGGAGACTGTAACCTAAACCCTGGGCACTGGACCACTCTGCCACAGTATCTCATACTTAACCTCTTCACTTACTTTCACATTTTATAAACTAGATGGAGATGGTTGAGTTGACTATCACCATTTGTTTGAGAAAATAATTCTTTGCATTCTAGAAAGTGAAATACCTGAGGACCAGCCTTGCTTCAGAGAGCCAAGCATAATCCCAGGCAAAAAAATAGGCACTCACTAATTTGTTCAAGGAGCATACATCTTGATCTACATCACCTCCTAGGAGAGTTGGAGGGGAAGCGGTAGGGAGGAAAGAAATACCCATTCCCACACACCACCCATGCACCCATATTTCAGCTCTTTACACCACTCATTAACATGATACTAAGAGACCTAGAAAGAGCCCTGTGGAGACTCAGAGTGACCGTGGGTACAAGGTGAACCTTGTATCTGATCCCCTTATTGCTGCCAGAATGTGCTATTTTTATTTGATAATGGGATCATAATAACAGCGAACCAGTAGGCTGTTGGGATTGATACTACAGAAGAGAGAAGAAACAACTGTTTGAAAGAATATTCTTGGGTAAGCAATCGAGGATGGCATCTAGAGCACAGAAGGCAGAGATGGCCTACCTAGGATCTCGCATAGGTCATCCACAGCAACAAGTTGCAAAGAGACACTCAGAAGCAGGTCAATGGGGACCTTAGCAGTTTTCCTATGGCTGCTTCTGTTTTCTCAGTGAAATAGAAAGCAGAGGGTGGGAATGTATAAGGAGGTGTTGGCTGTTTTGAGGACACAGGAGAAGGGATGAAAAAAGTCTTTAAGAATGTATACTAAAAGGCTTATGAAAAACAGTAAGGTTGGCATGCAGACATGCTTGAGACCACTGAGATGAATTTAAATTGAGGCCACTCTAGCATCACTGTTTCTCTCCATTCTAGTTCAGCTAGATGAGTGCAGGGACTGAATGCTTTCTTAAGTAAGGATTATGATTTTTTTGTTAAGTGGGTATGTTTAAGCAAAAGAGGGACAACCACACTCAAAGTCCTAGATCGAGAAGCCTCCAGAAAACTTGAAGTTTCTCTTCATCATTCTTTTAAGGACTTGAGCCACCACCATTTCTTCACTCCCTCCTTGAAATGAAGTTTCCTTTTTTGCCCAAAGGCTCTCTTTCCTTCACAGCCTCTCTAAAGAGATACAGAAAGGGACAACTCTTAGATTGAAATTGGGTTAAAGTGGACACCAAATCTCACCCATCCACTCTTCAGGGCTCCCAAACTACACGCACGGATCAGGAAGTTCATACAGTTCAAGAAATGAAAATGTCTGATAGGAGTTTGGATTTGAGGTGGAAACCTTCTTCAGCTCTTTGAGAGCAAGCAGGAGCGAACATTCCAAGTTAGTTGTCAAGGATTCCTGACTTAAGTCTGCAAGAATTGAAATACCTGCCTCCTCCCGTGAGTATTGCCTCCTTGTTGACAGTTTCACTCAGACCCTCTCCTTCCTTCTTGCTTCCAGGTACAGAAAGAAGATCTGGAGGGAAGGCGAGACACTGCATCGAGAGACCAGAAATGACGCAGAAACGGGAGCAGGGAGGCTAGAGCTAACAGGCCAGTGGGGACCTGGGGACAAAGGAGCCAGCTCTGAAGTTGCTGGTATGCGCCAGTGATAGTACACCCCCATGGGTCTGAGCTCTGCGCTTTGACCAAAGGAGTTACCGTGTGATGTTTGCACCTCGACTGGGTGCAAAGCCTCTGTGCATTTCCATTTCTGAGGGGGAAAATGTAAAACAAACAAACAAAAAAAACACTCCCTGTCCCTTCCTAGCCTTTATATCAATCCTCCTATCAAGGTGTGTGTGACAGCTACTTCTGTGGACACACACACCACTGTGAAGTCTTAAATTTTTTTTTCCGACCCCCCAGTCTCCTGCTGAACTTGGTCTTTGAAGATTTATATAAAAGCTTTGCCAAATGGCAAGACTTTCCAGAGGCTACGTGGCCGCAAAACAGGAACCTTCTGCACTCCAACAGTCTGATCTGAAAGACAACCCTTGATGATCCTCGTGTACTCACCTACTCAACCCACACCCAATCCTGTGCTACCCTATCAAGGCATTGGAATATTTATTCCTCATCTTTTGACCTCAGTTCCTCAACTGGCAAAAACCCTGCTTGGCAGCGGTGGGATTCGAACCCACGCCCCCAAAGAGACTGGAGCCTTAATCCAGCGCCTTAGACCGCTCGGCCACGCTACCACATGGGGATGGCCTGTCTGCCTTTTTTCTCTAATAGTAACTTTCTTTACATCTCAGCTCTATCACATAGATTTGTGTTCTGAAGTCCCAACTTTAAGAGCAAATGGAGGGGGCGTTGGGAGAACAGCAGGGCTCATCGCGAAAGCTTACTTCCCTTGTAGGCTCTGGATTGTTCATCTCCCACCCAGGGCTAACAAGAGGAATATTTCACTGAGTGAATGAAATTTGAAACACAGTAGAAAACTGTGGGCCTGTTGCAGGTGCCGAGTATGTTTTATTTTTGTTGGCTTCCTCTCCCTCTTGCTGCAGATTTCTTAGGAAGATAAAGGAAGAGTCAAGCTAATTAAGGCCATAAAATCCTACCTTCCAGGGAGCGTGACTTATCAAATGGAGATTTAGGGCATTTGCAAATGCTTGAACACTAATTAGAGCTGGAGTCTGACCAACAAACTAAAGATGCCAGTGGAATGCTACAGTCCTTCCTTTTACCAGATGAGATATCAAACAGTTCACACTTGCGGCTCTGCTAAATTATTTCTTCTGAGAACACAAAGCCCGTATGTGGTTTTACACTCTATTCCTAAAATACTGGGAGATGTCTCCTTTCTGCTCTCAGAGAGAAAAGGTAGATGCTCATTCCTTTAGAATTTGACTGTTTTAGGACTTTAGGGGCCTCCCAGATCACCACGTGGGCATCTCAGCGTTGCGGTACCGACCCTCTGAGACCACTCTTGCTGCTCCAGAACTTTTGCGGGGAAATGTCCAGGCCAGCAGAGACAGCAGCACTTAAGTTCCCTGCGGACAAATTCTGTCTGTCTCAACGCACCCCTCACAGCCATGCCCGGAACCCTGGAAAGAGCATCCTCTCCAGGCCTTCCTCCAAGCCCAGTGACACCATGTGCTCATTTCCCCCTGAAAGACGTTTTAGTGAGAAGTGACAGGAGAAAGTCCCACAGCTGTGCAGACACCGGATTGGGGCTTCCCATCCCTGCAGCTACTCTCTCCCATCTGGCAGATTTCACAATCACAGAATACTCTGCCCCTTCATTTCATAGCTGATGCCATTTTTCAAAAGCACTCGGGTTTGGTCCGGTTTTTGACCCTGCACATCACATCCAAAAGAATCACTATTGTCCCTGGAGCCGTAGTTCTAAACTTGATTCATGAGAAGCACGTGTGGAATTCTTAAAATCTCTCACACGGAGGCGGCACTCTAGACTGATGACACCCTGATCTCTAGCGGTGGGATCCAAGCCTCGGTGTTTTATAGGTTCCCAAGTGCAGACAACAGAGAAAACCAGTGCCTGAGGAGATTTCAACAAGTCATTGTATTCCTTTTGAGGACAGCTCACGTGTCCTGTGGTCTCGTCAGAGAGGCTGAAGACAGTGGCTATTTTCTCTGGACACCTGCTGTGACACAGCCAAGAAAGGTCCTCGCGGGGATCAATGCCTGGGTGGCAGTTGCCAAATGCTGCCTGGCTACCATTACCAGACCACAAGCCACACAGCAGGTGGGTTGCAAAGGACCGCAGATTACAATGAGAAGCCACATATAGGAAGGACTCTTCCCGAGTCCCTCTGCTTGTCTTTCAGTTTGGTGTTTTTATGCATATCGAGATGAACTAAATCGTCTCACTCCCTTATCTCCTCCTGCACACCTGAGACGAGCTCTGGATTGAACACCTTAGTTCTAGGAGCAAAACCGAGATCCATGGGGGCACCGGCGGGCCCAGCAGCGGGAGCACCGAGGCTGGCAGGGCCCTGGCCAGTGGGGGTGCCGCCCCCTCCACTGACCCCATGGCCCCTGGGGGCCCAGGAGGGGCCGACGGTCCCATGGCCAAGAGGCATGCTGGTGAGCGGGATAGGAAGCTGGCAGCCAAGAAGAAGACGGACAAGAAATGGGCCCTGCGGCGACTGTAGTGGGCTTTTCTCCCAGCTCTAACCCCTCCCCAGATCCCAACCCCCAACGCTGTCTCTAAGTTATTTAAATTATGGCTGGGGTGGAGGAGGGTGTGGGGCCCTGGGACCTGGATTTGTTTTTCTAAATAAAGTTGGAAAAGCAAAAACAAACAAACAAACAAACAAACACAACCGAATGACAGCTGAGAATGGGCTTTCCAGTACATGGTAGTGTGGATCTTAAATGGTTCATTTAATCCTCGGATGCTGGCTATCAGTATATTCTAAAGTATTGACTTTTCCGTGGCCTTTTACACAGTTTATAGAAGAGGTGGGGCAGAGAAACCTCTCCCAAAGCTTCAGCCCAGGAATCTGGGAGACTGTCAGAGACCCGGAGCCTTGTGGGAGATTCTGGAGCCACTTTCAGAGCGATCTGCACCAATACTTTCGAGATTTTCCAGGTTAGGAGAGACTAAAGGTTATTGGGGGCGTTGTAGCTGCGGCTGCCTCCAAACTCAGACGCGCAGGCTTCATCTTTGAAGATTCTGTTCCTGTCTCGTGGCGGGTGGGGCGGGCAGAGCCCCGGGCTTTGTCTCCGAGTGCGACCGCCTGGGGAGGATGAGCTGTAATTACTTGAGCCTGGGGGCAAGTATCTGTTACTTCCTTCTGCCGGTTTTGTTGATTGTGGATCAACAAAAGGACGGTCTCTCTTAGAATAATACAATAAGAAACTGTAACTCTGGAGTTAGCGCACCTGGTAGGGGCTAAAATGTGAAATCCAGTCCCCTCCCCACCTAGTTGAACAGCTTTAACAAGTTGGATCCACAATATATAAAATAACAATATATCTGAATCCAGTGGTATTTATCCCAGAAGAGTAAAGTAGGCTTAATACTCAAAATCAATGTGATTTATTATTTCAACAGACTAAAAAGAAAAATCATATGATCTTACTAAAAAAAGCAGACAAAACATTTGACAAAGTCCACTTTCATTCCTGACACAAACTCTCAGCAAATTAGGAAAAGAAGGAAACTTCCTCAACCTGATAAAGGGAAGCTATGAAGAACTTCACACTTAATGACACAAGACAGAATGTTTTCCCTGTAAGACTGGGAGCAAAATGTAGGCATCTGCTTTCATCACTTTTGTTCAACATTGTTCTGGGGATTCTTGCCCAATCAATAATGGGAAAAAAATGAAATAGAAGGCATCCGGGTTTAAACAAACAAGTATTTTTTATTCCAAGAAAATGTGAAAGGCTATGTGAAAATCCTACAGAATCTACAGAAAGCTGTAATAAGTGAATTTAGCAAAGTTGTTGGATACAAGGTAAATATTAAAATTAATTGCATATACTACTGTTTATACTATACCTACATATGTATAATTATACCTAGCAATGACCAATCAGAAATTGAAAATTTAAAAAGCAATTCAATTTACAACAGAATAATTAAATATGAATACTTAGGGATAAAATATGTCCAAGATTTGTACACACACACAAATGCTGAGATGGATGAAAGAAAACCTAAATACAAGGAAAATCTTTTCACATTTGTAAATGAGAAGACTCAATATTGTTAAGACATAAATTATCCCTAAATTGATTTATAGATTCAGTGTAACCCTAATCAAAATAACAGCAAGATTTGGTTTTTATTTATTTTTTAAGACAAGTTTTTTTTTTTATTTTAAAGAATACTTATTTTAGTAATCTCTACACCCAGTGTGGGGCTTGAACCTACAAACCCATTATCAAGAGTCACTTGCCTTCCAACTGAGCCAGCCAGGCACCCTTGGTTTTGTTTTGTTTTTAGAAATTGACCAGCTGATTCCAAAAATTCACATGGAAATTCAAAGACATAGCATGCCAAAAACAACTTTAAAAAGAACAATAAAGTTGGAGCAAAATCACTCTGCCTGGCATCAAGATTAAAAGCTACTATAATCAAGACTATAGTATTGGCATTAAAATATGAAAAATAGATCTATGGAACAGGAGTACAGAGATAGAACACAAATAATATTATCAATTGATGGTTGACAAAGTTTCAAAGGCAATTCAGTAGAGAAAGCTGACCATTTCAAATTTATTTTTTTATTAAGTTTTAAAAATTTTAATTCCAACATGGTTAACATACAGCATTATATTAGTTTCAGGTGTACAATATAGTGATTTAACAATTCTTTTTTTTTTAAATTTTTTATTCGACAGACAGAGATCACAAGTAGGCAGAGAGGCAGGCAGAGAGAGAGGAAGGGAAGCAGGCTCCCTGCTGAGCAGAGACCCTGATGTGGGGCTTGATCCCCAGGACCCTGGGATCAATGACCTGAGCCAAAGGCAGAGGCTTTAACCCACTGAGCCACCCAGGCATCCCTGATTTAACAATTCTATATATTACTGAATGCTCATGACAAATGTACTGTTTAGAAAGGTAGTCTTTTCAACAAATGTTAAAAAAACAATTTGATCCTTACTTCACATAAAAAATGAACTCAAGGGGCGCCTGGGTGGCTCAGTGGGTTAAAGCCTCTGCCTTCGGCTCAGCTCATGATCTCAGGGTCCTGGGATCGAGCCCCGCATCGGGCTCTCTGCTCAGCAGGGAGCCTGCTTCCTTTCCTGCCTCTCTGCCTACTTGTAATCTCTGTCTGTCAAATAAATAAATAAAAAATCTTTAAAAAAAAATGAACTCAAAATGGATCATAAATCTAAACCACAAAATATTTAGAATGAAATCTTTGTCATCTTGCATCGGGGAAAGATTTTTTTTTTTTAGATGCAACACCACAAGCATGATCCATAAAAGAAAAACATGATTAATTGTACTTCAACAAAATTAAAAAACTTTGCCCTTCAAAAGTCACTGTTGGGGTATTGAGAAGACCAGCCATACAGTGGGACATGACAGTTGCACCCTCAGTCTTTAAGGATGATTTTTGCCTCCAATGTCCAAGGGGACATTGATAATGTCTGGAAACATTTTCAGTTTTCATAACTGGGACAATATTACTAATATCTTGTCATAACTGGGACAATACTACTGCTACTAAACATCCTACGATACACACGACCCCCAACTCCCGCAGTAAAGATTTATCCAGTCTAAAATGTCATCATTGTTGAGGCTGACTAGAGTAAGAAGCCACATGGAAAATCTTAACTCTTGCCTCCTTTAGGGCACAGACCAGTCAGGTTCCATCACCATTTACTAGAATGAGCCCATTACTCCTTCTTGAAGTCTTGAGGAGGGGACAGTGCCTGAACATAAATCTGTAAGCAATATGTATTCAAATCTGTATATATGTATCCAAATCATGCCCAATTCACCCTCTGGGTACCAAAGGCTGTACACATACATGGGGCAGGAAAGGCATTGCCCTCAAAGGACAGAAAGTGAGAATGTTTCTTAAAGAGCTATAATTCTGACTTCAAACCCATCCCAGGACTCTTTTCCGGCTAGGTGGGAGTCAGGTGTTTTTCCTTGCCTAACTAAGACTGGTTATTGAATCACTTCCCTGACCTGGTGAGCAGCCACCTCCTTCAATGATTATCTTTGTGCCTAACACACATCTTTGCTGTCCTTATGGTGGGCTTGGAGGGAGAGGCAGAAAGGGGGGTGGGCAGGGAAAGGGGTGATGTAGTAGCTGTGTGGACACCGGAGGCAAGTGGAAAGGGAAATAAGAAGGAACACCCTATAGGTAACCCATTAGGGATCCGGGAGGAAGCACCAGGTACCACTTTGGGTGCTCGGTTCCACTGCCTGAATTTGTTACTTCAGCTCTGAGTAGGATTGCGGAATTTTTTCGAGTTAACTCTTAGGAGCAAACAATGAGACAAAGGCTCACTTCGCTCCCTGATCCCCTCTATGCCCCACCTTAACTTTTACTGCGCTTTCAAGGTTATGTCAAGATTCCGAAACTATCTCCACTCTCTAGAGTGCCCCAGGTTAAATGCCATCGCTTTGGCAAGCAACACCTATTCTCTCCCTTAAACAGAAGGGAGGTCGAGGATCCGGAGAAGTGTGTCTTCTGGAGATCCGCTTGACTTACGAGCTCCACGCCGGTAAAGCGAGTCATTCATTCACTAGTCACATTCCGTCAGTCTAGAGCCGAGTGTTCAGAAAATTCAGATACTGCGTTTTGAGATTTGGCCAAATCCCGCAGGAATCTACACTTTTATTTGAAGTGAAGATGAAGGCTATGACTACTTACGATTAGAAGCAAAACCCTGGCAGCGGTGGGATTCGAACCCACGCCCCCGAAGAGACTGGAGCCTAAATCCAGCGCCTTAGACCGCTCGGCCACGCTACCAAACCTACAGGGGAGTTTTGCCTACACTTCCTAGATATATCTTTCTGCTGGTTTTTCAGCGTTGTCTTCTGAACCCCCAGCCTGAGACCAAGAGTGTAGATATTGCCAAAGGACCCTCCGGAAGAAATTCTTCCCTTCCTCCTCCGCTCCACTGGACCCAACCTGGATCCGCCCAACCGGAACAGCTCTTCTCACTCCAGACACTGAAGGGAAAGATCTTTAAAACTATCCGCTCCGAAAGCGAAGCTTTTGGGATCCAGGACGTAAGCGCACTCCGAAGTCAGGGGTCGCGTCAGCTTCCTCCTGGCGCCCAGTAAGCGCTCAACAAGTATTTATTCCACGGAGGAATGAATTTCTTTTGTCTCCAGAGTGTTTTGCGGTGGGGGTAGTGGGGGGGGGTGGTAAAAGGTCGTGCTGGGCTTGTAAAGAAGACCAAAGCTGAAGTCAGCGCTAATTTTTGAGTTTGATACCTTTCGGTTCCGAAGCCAGAAAAGAAGTCTTGGCCCTCCAGGAAACGTGGGACGTGAGTTAAAAGGATCAAGAAAAAAGCTTGACTGCTGGTTCCCTTTTGCTCTTTGAGACCCAACCTCAGAGAGGCGGTGCCAGTCTATGCCCGCTCCCTAGTGTTGGCGGAGCAGAGTCTGCAGAGGCTTCCTCCCCGGATTCCGCTTGGTGGAAGAGGAGAAGCCTGTCTCAGGGCGGATGGATTCCTGAGGCTGGGAAGCCTTCAGTACCTTTCTTTAGAACCTATAAGGCTTCCTCCCAGAGAGGTTCCCTTTCTCTTGCGCAGTTGTAGCCACTTGGCGGCTGTTACTACTGGCGACTGGGGAAGGAGATGGCAGGAGAAGCCCTCACTTGGGGACAGGGCCCAGACCCTGAGCCCACACTGGTGCTCCTAGCACCCAGGATTCCTGAGAACTCTGCGTGCTCCCGCTGCTCATCCTTCCCCGAAGCCCAAGCCTGCCCGCCCCGCGTGAGGAGCACGAGAGCAAGGCCAGAATGGAGGAGAAAACCAGATTCTCACCTCTTCTCCTCTTGATACAGAGAATAGTAGTCACACCTCAGTTCTCCATACCTGAGCGTTTCTTAGGTCCCACCAAACTTGGATTTCCAAGCACCTTATATGAAAAGAATTCTTGCTCTTTTTGACTGCAACCAAGTGGAAATTACAGAACGCCAATATGCTAATGTGCCTCTTTTGCTAGCGTGTGACAGTAACAGAAAGTTTAATTCACAATTACTACCTAGACTTCAGAGAAAAACAGGTGCCTTTTGAGATCCTGCAACTGTGCTCAATATTCAGAGAAAACTACCAAATTATAAATACAGTTTTCTATTTCTCCTTAGTTCTGTCAACTTATGCTTCTTATATATCTTATTCTTTAAAAAAAAAGATTTTATTTATCTATTTGTCAGAGACAGAGAGAGAGCACAAAGAGGGGGAGCGGCAGGCAGACGAAGAGGGCAAAGCAGGCTTCTCGCTGAGCAAGGAACCCTATGCACAGCTCCATCCCAGGACCCTGGGATCTTGACTCAAGCTTTCCCAGAGCCTAAGGCAGATATGGAACAGACTGAGCCACCCAGGCATCCCTTATATATATCTTATTCTTACAGTGCTTCTTCTATTTGCTTTTTTCTGTTATGTTTTTATCTTATAAAACCTGTATCTTTTTATCTTTACATCTTATAACAAGCTGTGTTATTAGATACATAGAAATTCAGGAATATTGTGGGGTTTTAAAAGAGAATTTATTTGTTAGGACAGTTTCAGATTCATAGCAAAATTGAGTAGAAAGTACAAAGAATTCCCATATACCTCCTGCTCCCACACATGCACAGCTTTCTCTGCTATTAACATCCCACACCAGAGTGGTATATTTGTTACAATCGATGAACCAACACTGACACATCATTCTCACACAAAACCGAGTTTACATTAGGGACTCTTGTGGTTTCATTTTAGGATTGTTTGTTTCTATCTCTGTAAAGAATGACATTGGAATTTTGATAGGGATTGCCTTGAATCTGTAGATCACTTTGGGTCGTTTGGACCCAAAACTATGGGTCCAATAAAAACTGTTAAACAGCTTTAATTCTTCCAATCCATGGACACCAGATGTCTATTTATCTGTGTCTTTACTTTCTTTCATTAATGTTTTATAATTTTCAGTGTATAAAAGTCTTTTACATCTTTACTTAAGTACATGTATACATATGTCTATAAATAACAATTTTCCTGAAACTTAAGAATTGATTCTCTTTTATCACAAAGAATACTTCTATTTTGTCTCTCCTCATGACAGCATATCAAGTATTAGAGCATGGTGATGATGTCCCTTAAGTTTTCTCTTTTGCATATCTAAGATCTTCAGTTCCATTAAACATTCTTCCTCTAATGTGCTAGCCAGCCAGCCAGCCTCTCAGTCCTCTGCATTCCTGGTGGTTCACCTGGGCATATGCCCGAGAACGGTACTTACAAAATCATCCTAATAAAACAGGTGGACAGTCGTGAGCTGTGTAAGGAGGAAGAAATCAAAGTCAAAAGGATGATAGTGGAAGGTCTGAACAGAGGTAGCAGGAGAAAGCTTTTACAGAGACCAAAGTAATCTTCAGGTGACATTTAAAGGGGCTATGGAAAGCAGAATAAGTCAGCAAGAATTCCTGGTCACCAGGCAAGAGTTTGTAGGGTAGGGCTTGACTTTTCAATTCTTAAAAGATTTCTTTTAGAAGACAAGCAGTCAACTTTTGTAGAGCCAGCTGAAACCCTTCCTCAGCCTGTTCATGGAGCCAGTGGCTCAAGGACAGCTGTACAATAAGCACTATTGTCCCCCTCCTCTTGCTGAACTATTTAGGGATCCCACATTTCCCTACTCTGTGTTTAGGATGCTGCAAGGTTTGAATCTCTTAATAGATGGGACAGAACAGTCCTACAAGTTTTTTGGGTCCAAAATGGGGGTAAGAGGCACTGATGAAATGCAGAAATGAAGTCTTGGGGAGTCACTATTGTTTTTAGTGTCACAAGGTTGGATCTTATAGGTTTGAACATTGGCCCTCCAGTGCCCAAAATGAGAATCCTTTCATGAGCCCAAGGCCTGAACAGCACATCTTTTGAAGGACATGCATTTTCATTGCAACCCATCCCAGGCAATTTCTGGGAAGTCTTGTGATGTTCTTTATATACTTTTATTACTCTGATCCCCTTATTACCCAGTCTTAGTTTCCTCACACTCTGTTAAAAACTCTGTGAAATCTCTTGCTCCAATCCTGCAGTTAAGCTCATCCTATTTGGGATTTAAGGGCATTCCATCTCGGCCTTAGAAAAGCAGAGTCTTACAGAAGCTGTGAGTCCAAGAAACCTCCTTTTAGCATCCCGGTAGCCTATCCTACTTGCCAAGACCTGAGAGCATCCAGATGTGGCTCAGACCACACCCAGTGCTGCTCAGTTTAAAGAAAAGCCAAAAGGGGTGGCACTGGTCATCCACTTGGCAGGACAGAGTGAGACTTTTCTTAGTGGAAAGTGTGTTTCCTTGGGAATCTGAAACCATGTCCTGCCTGGAGGAAAACCAGCTCTACAGGGGCTGAATGCACATGCCATGTCAAACTGATTCTACCTAGTGTTTATCTGAGGATATCGTCTTAGAGATTCCCACTCTCAATAGGTAACCACAGATTTATATTTAGGTAATTCCTCCCCTTTTCTGTGGAGATACTCTGTGTGCTGGTATCTGGCACACCATTTAGTGACAACATACACAGGAGACCTGGCACCTGAATTCAGACTGGTTTCCTAGAGTTTACACTTAAGCTGGATGAGACCTGGAAGGTCCTTGGAGATTTTTAGTTCTTGTTTACCAAGAACTTCAGGAACTGGAAACTAAAAGATTCCTGGTATTCCAGATTTCTGTGGGTTGAAATCTCCTTTTTTTTTTCTCTACTCATGCCTCTGCATTTGTTTGCTCTCCATTTCTAATACTTATTAATGCCCTGATATGTGCTGATCACTTTGTTAGGTATTTGGAGACTAAGAAGTATGAATCATACAACCTTCCCCTCAAGTTGCTGAGGAATAAGCTGAGGACACAATACTAAAGCATATGATTCTTAAAACAAAATAAACTTAGTAGTCTATAGCTAAGTGCACTAGAATCTCCTTCTCTTTTTCTTTGCCTTCTCATTTGTTCTTTCTTTGTGTCTTTTGTAGCATTTTCAAAAAGTTGGACATAGGTGGGGTGCCTGGCTGGCTAGGTTGGTGGGATATGTGACTCTTGATCTCAGGGTTGGGAGTTCAAGCCCCACAATGGGTGTAGAGATTACTTAAAAATAAAATCTTAAAAAAAAAAAAAGAAGAAGAAGATGGGCATAGGAATAGATAGGAAACCACAATTTAGAAGTAACTCTGGAAAATTGAAAAATGAAATTAAAATGTGTGCTATCTTTTGACACTCTTTCATATAAGATGAAGAAATATGGGAAGGAGAACAGAACATTTTGACAATTTCATAAACAATTGAATATATGTTGAAGGGGTAATGTCAGTCTGGGTGCTTACTTCTAGGTGCCATGGGTCACCTCCATTGTATCTGTCCTGTTTGGTATCTTAAGAGTGGGAGTGAAGAGGAGGGAATGGCAAGGATAAAAAAATGTATCATGGGTTTCAGAGGAAAGAAGAGATGAAATCTACTCCATAAACAGTAAAGGCATTGTGAATTATAAGAACATTGAGATGGTTTTCCAGATAAGTAGTGTTTGACAGGTACGGTGAAATGAGAAATCATTCTAGTTGATGAAGCAAATGATCACAACTGAAAAAGTTGTGAGTTCTATTTGGGGAATTATAAGTGGATCAAGTTGACTAGAACAAAGATCTGTTGGCAGTATACAGCTGTCATTTGGTAAATGTTGATCTAAATATTAGAAGATAAAAGCAGTAAGGTAGAGAGGCACATACTGAGAATACATTACTGTAGTTAAGAGTCTTTAAGTTGAAAACAATTTTTGCTAAAATAAAAAAGGGGGATTTCTGTGATAATTCAGGAGAATCTCATAGATTCCAAGAGTGGAAAACACTGAGAACTCTGGAATGGGCCATAGCTAGTAGGGACTTAGAAGGTGTCCAGGCTCCCTTTCTTGCTATCACCTCTCCTTGTGCTTTGGCATGCTCTTTTCTATGGTGATGTTTTCTCTGCTTCTCAGTTCATCTGGTGGAGTATGCTTGATGTTACAGTCCTACAACTCCAATTTCCTTTCTAGTAATTGTGGGCTAATTAATCTGGACCGAACTCCTTGAAGAAAAATGAAAAAATATTGGATAAGATTTTACCATATCTCCTTAAAAGCATCAAAGTACTAAAATGATAGCAAGCAACTACTAGGCCAGAATCCAAGCAAAAGATGGAATCTGATAGGTAAGGGAAGCACTGACCTTTGTAGCTCTGAAGACATTTGCTAATTACTGCAAAACTGGGCTATAGTTTTGGCAGACTCTGGATAGGAGAAATAAGAGGAACAGATGTCAAGACCCAGCACCTATCCAAAATGGAAAAGCAAGTAAGACACTCTCCCCAAATATTAAGTTTAATATTAATTGACATTAATATTAAAGAGCTATTCCCATAAGGCAAGGATGAACAAGAAGTAAACCTACCTCTATCCTCCCACTTCCAATAACTGTTATGGAGCTCAGCAGAAGTCAGCTGAGCTTAGCAAGGAAAACTGGAAAGAATGAGCTTTCAACTTCTGAGAAGCTGTAAGCATAGGTCTCCATTCTCCCTGATTTGCAGCTTGGGTTTAACTTCATCTTGAAGGCTCAGAAAATGTCCAGCCAATAATTATTTTTAGGATCCTTTTGGGTTGATAGTGCTCCACCTGCCTGGGAGAAACAAAAGGTTTTATATTTTTTTATATATTTATAATAATATATTATTTTTTTCAGGAAGTCACCTTCATCTTGGCCTGAAAAATTCACTGCATATAATTTTGCCAAGACATTGAGCAGTGCACATTCAAAGAGGACTAATTACACAAGGAAACACAGTGACATGAGTAAGAATCAACTAGAACAATAGATAGAATAATATTGGGATTATCAGTTATATATACTAAAATGAATATCATTAATGTATTTAAGGAAATAGAAGACAAGGTGGTAAACATCTGCAAGGAAGAGGAAATTCAACAACTTGACTTACCTGCTGGTAGGATTGGAAACTAGTACAGTTGCTATAGCAAATGGTATGGAGGATCCTCAAAACAAAAACAAAACAAGCAACAGAACCAGAACTACCATATGATCCAGCAATTCCACTTCTGGGAATATAGCCAAAGGAAACAAAAACATTAACTTAAAAAAGACACCTGCATCTGCGTGTTCATGGCAGCATTATTTACAATAGCCAAGATAGGAAAACAAACTAAGTGTCTACTGACGAATGAATGGATAAAGAAGTTGTGGTATGTAACTCTGGAATATACATATATATACATGGAACATACGTATATATATGTATATAAAATGGGATATATATGTATACACACACACATATATATGTATGTGTGTGTGTGTGTATGTGTATATATATATATATATATATATATATATAAAATGGGATATTATTTAGCCATAAAAATGAGAAAATCTTGCCATTTGGGACAACATGATTGGAACTTGAGGGCATTATGCTAAGTGTAATAAGTCAGACAGAGAAAGATAAATACTGTATGATCTCATGTATATGTGGAATCTAAAAACAAAAACAAAACAAAAACAAAAACAAAAACCCCAAATCATAGAGGAACAGATCAGATTTGTGGAGGGTTTGGGAAAGGGTTTAGGAGAGAGATTGTCAATAGGTACAAACTACTTGTCACAAGATAAATAAGAACTTAAGTACAAGGATGTAATGGACAGCATGATGACTACAGTTAATACTGCTGCATGATATACATGAAAATTTTTCAAAGGTTAAATCCCAAGAGTTCTCATCACAAGGAAAAACTTTTTTCCTTCTTTCTTTGCTTTCTTTTTTTGTTATATCTATATGAGATAATGGATGCTAACTATAGCAGCAATCATTTCACAATATATGGAAGTCAAACCATTAGGCAGTACACCTTATTTTTAAAAAATATTTTATTTATTCATTTAACAAAGAGAGAGAGCGAGAGGACGCTAGCGCACAAGCAGGGGGAGTGGCAGGCAGAGGAAGAAGCACACTCCCCGCTGAGCAGTGAGCCTATGTGGGGCTGGATCCCAGGACCCTGGGATCACGACCGGAGCAGAAGACAGATGCTTAACCAACTGAGCCACCCAGGTACACCTAGGCTGTACACCTTAAACTTATACAGTGAAGTATGTCAATTATGTCTCAATAAAACTGGAAAAAATATTGGCTTCGTAGTTTTGAAAAAGAATCAGAACTTCTAGAAATGAAAATTACAGTTTATAATTACATTGACTCAGTAGGTGGATTTAACAGCTGATCAAACACAGCTGTAGCAAGCATTAGTGGATTAAGAATATGTTATTTGGGGGGAGACAAGATGGCGGGGAAGTAGGAGGAGGCGCCTTTTCAACCTGCACCCTAAAGTGAGCTGATTACCTACCAAAGAACTCCGATCACCCATGAAATCAGCCTGAGATCAGAATTATACACGTCTGGATCTCTACGGGGGCCAGAAGACGCCAGTGGGCAGGTAAAGTGGAGTGGGAACGTCGGACTGATATCGGAAGATAAACAAAAGGGGGAGGGAGCCACCAGAGGCGACCGACTGGAAAATAATACCCCAATACGAGAGTGCCCGGCATCTGGGGACCAGCATTAACTTGGAGTCTTGTTGAAAGCACTCAAAAGAGCAAAGACTCGCGCGGGGAAATTGTGGGAATCGGGGTGGATAGGGAT
The DNA here is from genome assembly GCF_963455335.1 of Martes martes. NCBI lineage: Eukaryota > Metazoa > Chordata > Mammalia > Carnivora > Mustelidae > Martes > Martes martes. The sequence continues at coordinate 50,442,224 of NC_137894.1, read as the reverse complement.
AGGGGCTTAAGTCCCCAGACCCAGGGCAGCATCCCCTGGCGCTGAGCCGGAGAGTGCGGCGGAGAAACCTGGTCTTTGTCCCGGAGCCGACAGTGCGCCCGAGAACGGGTGGAGTCCAGCTCCCGTGAGGGGCTGGGAACCACACCAGACGGCAGAACGCGCACCTTACTGGAGATGCTCGCGTGCCTCAACCTCCCCTGAGAGAGGTGCACGAACGCCCAGCCTGGTGTTCTGGGACCCACGCGGTGATAGACCCACGCGGCGATAGAGCCGATAGAGCTGGAGGCGCTGCGCCCCAAACCATCCCCTGGGAGAGGTGCGCGCAAGCCCTGAGCTCTCAGCCCCAGCCAGCGGGAAAATCTCAGTGTGCGATTGCTGCTTGGAACCTCTCTGGCGGTCTGGAGCTGCCCAGACAGCACAGCTGCCTTGGTTTTGCGTACAAGCAGGAGATCCTGCGTCCCCAGGGACCGCGACTCAGAACCTGCTCTGCCAGCGGCCCAGCGGCTGCAGCACCTGCAGGGGAGCAGACTGAGGCTTCTCTCTGAGAGGGAGGTTGGGGTGCAGTTTTCTTTCCTCTAAACCTCCAAAAACCATCAAAAGCTGTCAAGGCGAGAGAAAAGAAGTGAACAAACATAAAAACCTCCAGAGAACAAAAACCTGAAAAAAAAAACGTTTTTCTCAGAGCCCACCCCCTTGAGGGGGTCGGGAGGACTTAACTCAGGGAACATCATTGACTGAAAACCCATGTGGCAGCCCCCTCCCCCAGAAAACAAATCAGGAAAAAAAAAAAAAAGACTACAAGAGAACAACCACCACTACTTCATAGATACAACTTTTATTTTTAATTCTTTCCCACTATTCTGGTTCATTTTTTTTCTTTTTTTATATAGATAACTTTTTAACCTATTTACCATCACAGTGAGATGTCCAGTACATCAAATTCCATGATAAACTTCTAACCTGAATTTTTTTTGATACATACACATGTGTTTTTCTTTTGCTTTTCTATTTTCTTAATTTTTAAAAAAATTTTTAATTTAGTTTAGTCCAGTTTATTCCTTTTTTATTTTTATTTTCTAATATTCATATAGAGTTAAACTTCAAGGTAACCCCCTTTCTCCAAGCAATGCTACCCCTATAGGTGAACCAATTTTTAATCCCCCTTTTTCTTAGGAAAGTTGAGTCCTTTAACAAAGATATCAAGATACATCCAGGAAGAATCAAAATAACCTTCCTCGCCCACACCGAGAATCTATAACCATGCTCCCATCTTTTTCTTCTGCCAGTGTCTCTGTGTATTTATGTTTGTCTGGATAGTATATAAATCTTATACTTGGGGTTCTTCTTGACGAGGCTCCTCCTTTTTTTTTTGCTTATATATATATATTTTTTCTCTCGTCATATACTTTTATCAGTCTTTTTGTTTGTCTGTTTTTGTTCGTATACGTCATAAACCTTACCCTGGGGCCCATTTGGGCTGAACCTTCACTTTTATCTTCCCTTTTTTTCCTGTCTCTCTCTCTCCCTCTTTTTTCTTTTTCTTTTCTTTTTTCTCTCATTTGGGTGGGGAATCCTGAGTGCTCAGAAGCGTTCCAGGGTGCACCTTGACTGCACCACGGTCAATACATCCAGCTACATCTGTCCAGTCATCTCTCACCAAAATGACTAGGAGGAGGAATCCCCAACAGAAGAAAAATACAGAGGATGGGCCTTCTGCAACAGAGCTAACGGCTATCAACATAGACAATATGTCAGAAAGAGAATTCAGGCTAACAATTATCCAGGCAATAGCTAGGTTGGAGAAAGCCATGGATGACCAAACAGAATTGATTAGGGCAGAATTGAAAGCGACCAGAGAGGAGGTTCATAATGTTAGGGCAGAGCTGAAGGCCACCAGGGATGAGGTTCACAACGCTCTCAATGAGTTCCAATCTAATCTAAATTCTCTAAAAGCTAGGGTAACTGAGACAGAAGATAGAATTAGTGATCTGGAGGACAAACAAATAGAGAGAAAGGATCAGGAGGAAGCCTGGAACAAACAGCTTAGAAGCCACGAAAACAGAATCAGGGAAATAAATGATGCCATGAAACGTTCCAACGTCAGAATTATTGGAATCCCTGAAGGGGAGGAGAAAGAAAGAAGTCTAGAAGATATAGTGGAACAAGTTTTTCATGAAAATTTTCCCAATCTTGCGAATGGAACAAGTGTTCATGTACTAGAAGTAGAAAGGTCCCCCCCCAAGATTATAAATTCAAAAAAAACATCCAGGCACCTCATAGTAAAATTGAGGAATCATAATTGTAGATACAATCACTTGAAAGCCACTAGGACAAAGAAGCTCCTTACATACAGAGGAAAGCCCATCAGAATAACGTCAGACCTGTCCACAGAGACCTGGCAAGCCAGAAAGGGCTGGCAAGATATATTCAGGGCACTAAATGAGAAGAACATGCAGCCAAGAATACTTTATCCAGCAAGACTGACATTCAAAATGGATGGAGAGATAAAGAGTTTCCAAGACCGGCAAGGCTTGAAAGACTATGCAACCACCAAGCCGACACTGCAGGAAATATTAAGGGGGGTTCTATAAAAGAGGAAAAATCCTAAGAATAGCATTGAACAGAAATATAGAGACAATCGACAGAAAGAAAGACTTCAAAGATAACACAATGTCAATAAAAACGTATCTCTCAATAATCACTCTCAATGTGAATGGCCTAAATGCACCCATAAAACGACACAGGGTTGCAGATTGGATAAAACGACAGGACCCATCCATATGTTGTCTACAAGAGACCCATTTTGAACCTAAAGATACACCCAGACTGAAAGTGAAGGGATGGAGAAGCATCTTTCACGCCAATGGGCCTCAAAAGAAGGCCGGGGTAGCGATTCTCATCTCAGATAAATTAGATTTTAAACTAAAGACGGTAGTCAGGGATACAGAAGGACACTACATCATTCTTAAAGGGACTATCCACCAAGATGATCTAACAATTGTAAATATCTATGCCCCCAATATGGGAGCAGCCAATTACATAAGAAAACTATTAATCAAGATAAAGAGTCATATTGATATGAATACATTAATAGTAGGAGATCTTAACACGCCTCTCTCAGAAATAGACAGATCATCGAAGCAGAAAATCAATAAAGAAATAAGAGCATTGAATGACACATTGGACCAGATGGACCTCATAGATATATACAGAACATTCCACCCTAAAACAACAGAATACTCATTCTTCTCAAGTGCACATGGAACCTTCTCCAGAATAGACCACATACTGGGTCACAAATCAGGGCTCAACCGATACCAAAAGACTGAGATGATTCCCTGCATATTCTCAGATCACAATGCTTTGAAACTGGAGCTCAATCACAAGGAAAAGTTCAGAAGGAACTCAAATACCTGGAAGCTAAAGACCACCTTGCTTAAGAATGCTTGGATCAACCAGGAGATCAAAGAAGAACTTAAACAATTTATGGAAACCAATGAGAACGAAGACACTTCACTCCAAAACCTATGGGATACAGCAAAGGCGGTCCTAAGGGGGAAATTCATAGCCATCCAAGCCTCCCTCAAAAAAATTGAAAAATCCAGAATACACCAGCTGTCTCTACACCTTAAAGAACTGGAGAATCAACAACAAATCAAACCAACTCCACACGTAAGAAGGGAAATAATCAAGATTAGAGCAGAGATCAACGAGGTAGAAACCAGAGATACAGTAGAACGTATCAACGAAACTAGAAGCTGGTTTTTTGAAAGAATCAATAAGATCGATAAACCATTGGCCACACTAATCCAAAAGAAAAGAGAGAAAGCCCAAATTAATAAAATTATGAATGAAAAGGGAGAGATCACAACTAACACCAAGGAAGTAGAAACAATCATCAGAAGCTATTATCAACAGTTATATGCCAATAAGCTAAGCAACCTAGATGAAATGGATGCATTCCTGGAAAACTATAAACTCCCAAAATTGAACCAGGAAGAAATTGACAACCTGAATAGACCGATATCTAGTAACGAGATTGAAGCAGTGATCAAAAACCTCCCAAAAAACAAGAGCCCAGGACCTGACGGATTCCCTGGGGAATTCTATCAAACTTTCAAAGAAGAAATAATACCTATTCTCCTGAAGCTGTTTCAAAAAATTGAAGCAGAAGGAAAACTTCCAGACTCTTTTTATGAAGCCAGCATCACCCTGATCCCCAAACCAGGCAAAGACCCTACCAAAAAGGAGAATTTCAGACCGATATCACTGATGAATATGGATGCTAAGATTCTCAACAAGATCCTAGCAAACAGGATCCAACAGCACATTAAAAAGATTATCCACCATGACCAGGTAGGATTCATCCCTGGGTTACAAGGATGGTTCAACATTCGCAAATCAATCAATGTGATAGAACAAATCAATAAGAGAAGAGAGAAGAACCACATGATCCTCTCCATTGATGCAGAAAAAGCTTTTGACAAAATCCAGCATCCGTTCCTGATTAAAACGCTTCAAAGTATAGGGATAGAGGGAACATTCCTGAACTTCATCAAATCTATCTATGAAAAACCCACAGCAAATATCATCCTCAATGGGAAAAAGCTTGCAGCCTTCCCATTGAGATCAGGAACACGACAAGGATGCCCACTCTCACCACTCTTGTTCAACATAGTATTAGAAGTCCTAGCAACAGCAATCAGACAACAAAGAGAAATAAAAGGTATCCAAATTGGCAAGGAAGAAGTCAAACTCTCTCTCTTCGCAGATGACATGATTCTTTATATGGAAAACCCGAAAGACTCCACCTCCAAACTACTAGAACTCATACAGCAATTCAGTAATGTAGCAGGATACAAAGTCAATGTCCAGAAATCAGTGGCTTTCTTATACACTAACAATGAAAATACAGAAAGGCAAATTAGAGAATCGATTCCATTTACTATAGCACCAAAAACCATAAGATACCTCGGGATAAACCTAACCAAAGAGGTTAAAGATCTGTACTCGAGGAACTACAGAACACTCCTAAAAGAAACTGAAGAAGACACAAAAAGATGGAAGACCATTCCATGCTCTTGGATGGGAAGAATAAACATCGTTAAAATGTCTATACTGCCCAGAGCAATCTATACTTTTAATGCCATTCCAATCAAAATTCCACCAGTATTTTTCAAAGAGCTGGAGCAAATAATACTAAAATTTGTATGGAATCAGAAGAGACCCCGAATTGCTAAGGAAATGCTGAAAAACAAAAATAAAACTGGTGGCATCACGTTACCTGATTTCAAGCTTTACTACAAAGCTGTGATCACCAAGACAGCATGGTACTGGCATAAAAACAGACACATGGACCAGTGGAACAGAGTAGAGAGCCCAGATATGGACCCTCAACTCTATGGTCAAATAATCTTTGACAAAACAGGAAAAAATATCCAGTGGAAAAAAGACAGTCTCTTCAATAAATGGTGCTGGGAAAACTGGACAGCTATATGTAGAAGAATGAAACTTGACCATTCTCTTACACCGTACACAAAGATAAACTCGAAATGGATAAAAGACCTCAACGTGAGACAGGAATCCATCAGAATCCTCGAGGAGAACATAGGGAGTAACCTCTTTGATATCAGCCATAGCAACTTCTTTCAAGATATGTCTCCAAAGGCGAAGGAAACAAAGGCAAAGATGAACTTCTGGGACTTCATCAAGATAAAAAGCTTCTGCACAGCAAAAGAAACAGTCATCAAAACAAAGAGGCAACCCACGGAATGGGAGAAGATATTTGCAAATGACAGTACAGATAAAAGGTTGATATCCAGGATCTATAAAGAACTCCTCAAACTCAACACACACAAAACAGATAATCATATTAAAAAATGGGCAGAAGATATGAACAGACACTTCTCCAAGGAAGACATACAAATGGCTACCAGACACATGAAAAAATGTTCATCATCACTAGCCATCAGGGAGATTCAAATCAAAACCACATTGAGATACCACCTTACACCAGTTAGAATGGCCAAAATTAGCAAGACAGGAAACAACGTGTGTTGGAGAGGATGTGGAGAAAGGGGAACCCTCTTACACTGTTGGTGGGAATGCAAACTGGTGCAGCCACTTTGGAGAACAGTGTGGAGATTCCTCAGGAAATTAAAAATAGATCTTCCCTATGACCCTGCAATTGCACTGCTGGGTATTTACCCCAAAGATACAGATGTAGTGAAAAGAAGGGCCATCTGTACCCCAATGTTTATAGCAGCAATGGCCACGGTCGCCAAACTGTGGAAAGAACCAAGATGCCCTTCAACGGATGAATGGATAAGGAAGATGTGGTCCATATACACTATGGAGTATTATGCCTCCATCAGAAAGGATGAATACCCAACTTTTGTAGCAACATGGACAGGACTGGAAGAGATTATGCTGAGTGAAATAAGTCAAACAGAGAAAGTCAAGTATCATATGGTTTCACTTATTGGTGGAGCATAACAAATAATATAGAGGACAAGGGTAGATGGAGAGGAGAAGGGAGTTGAGGGAAATTGGAAGGGGAGGTGAACCATGAGAGACTATGGACTCTGAAAAACAACCTGAGGGTTTTGAAGGGGCGGGGTGGCAGGGTGGGGGAACCAGGTGGTGGGTATTAGGGAGGGCACAGATTGCATGGAGCACTGGGTGTGGTGAAAAAACTATGAATACTGTTACGCTGAAAATAAATAAAAAATGGGAAAAAAAAAAGAATATGTTATTTGGAATGCAACATGGAGAGAAAAAGAAAATATGGACGAGAAGGTAAAAGAAATGAAGGACAAGGTATGAAGGTGTAATTCCAATTTCATAAATGGAGAATGAAAAATAGAGCAAAACAACATTTGAAAAGCTGACCAAGAATTTTCCTGAAGAAAGATAATGATCTACAGACTTAAGAAATCCCACATCTCACCACTGAAAAAATATGGAATTTCCCTACGGTATCATTCACTCCTGCTTTATACATCTAAATTGAAATCTTATCCTGGATGAATCTAACTGGTGGAAACTAGATCAGATGCCCACTCCCAGCTGCCAGCTGGGAAAGCAATTTTTCTAGGGCAGGCTTACTATATGTGAATAATATGTGAATTTATCAGATGTAAGTAAAAGTTAAAAAAATACTGAACATCCACTCATAGGACAAATGCCTGCAACAGATCTATTCAGCTCATGTTCAGGCCTCACCAGTTTTCTTTTTGTACTTTCTTCCTTCAAGAGCCCATAACTCTTAGAGCCTATAACTCAAAGGATACCTTATGTAATTTGATCTAAACATGACCTATTGATCTTTGGACTTCTAGACACAAGAGTATTCTAGCAATTGTACAATTCCCCTAAACTCCCCCAATCTCACTTCAAATTCATCCTACCTAAATCCTTGCACACCATCCTCTGCCCTTTCTAGGTACCCTTCTCTTTAAACTTTTTTTTTTCCTGCAACATCACCTTGCTTTTTCAAGGTATAGTAATCGAAAGTCCTGCCTCTTTCATCTTTATTATCTCTTAGTTTTTATTCATATCTAACTTCAGCTGAATCTGTCTTCCTTCTATCTCCCTCATTCTTTCCTTCCTTTCCAGTTCCATAACTGTCAATCTCTTCTGGTTTTATGTTTGAGCGTCTGCACCATGGCCAGTCTCTGATGTATCTCTGACTCTTGTTTTTCTTCCCTTCAATTCATTCTGCATATCCATGCCTGGAGAGTTTCCATTTTCGATTTCTTTTTAGTTTAAATTCAATTAGCCAACATATAGTACAACATTAGTTTCTGACATAGTGTTCAGTGTCCGTTTTCGATTTTTTAAAGGGTGTAACTTCATTCCACAAATCTCTCAGTCTCCTACTAACCTGACTTCTTACGTTTCCCTTACTTCCAGGAGGGCAGATATCTGCCTCAGGCAGTGTACTGCCGTGGTTCCTTAAAAGCCTCGGTTTTTCTTTCAGACTTTGCTCAGACATTTTCTTCTACCAGAGATCACTCCTTTCCCAAACTGCTCTTAACCTCTCAAGTGCAGCTCAAATCCCACTCCCCCCCTGAAGATTTGAAGAGTGATGGCTCACTCTGCAAATCTTCGAAGCTTGGCACGGTCCACCACCCGCTCATAGCTGGCACAGCTACTTTTCACTATTCTCTTTCATAAAAACTAAATTTCTCTTATTCCACAAGACCGTGACAGGGACTTCAAGTTAAAGACAGTATCTGATGCCTTGTTCCTAGTGCACAGCCCAGCACAGAATTCAGAGTTCCCTGTCTGTTGCATAAAGGAATGAATTAAACAACGAATCAACACATGCTTGCTCTGGCGTAGAGGCTCGAGCTGTAAGGAAGGTCCATACACAGAAGGAACTTGAAGAAGGAGGTTGAAAGTTGGTGGCTATCCTGAGTCAAGGAGAAAATCAGTGGGAAGGCCGAGAGATGTGTGGTCGTCAACTTCCTCTACTTCGTGTTTCCTCTCTTAATTTTTAGACTGCGGCCAGGGGGCGAGGGGAGGTCTGAGGTGGACTCTGGGTTGTAATGTGTTGGTTTAAGCAGATTTCTCCGATCTTTAAAATAGTGGTGTCTGTTATCACCGGCCGTCATATTGCGTTATCCCTAGCAAGGGCGTGCAGACCAAATTCCAAGAGTAAATAGATTGAAACAAAATTCGGATTTTGTCTACATCCTACATTTAATCCCCCTAACAAAGGCCCAGCATAAAAAACTTTCCTTTTGAAAGAAAGAGGCAAACCTATCGCTCGCGAGGCCCTATAGCTCAGGGGTTAGAGCACTGGTCTTGTAAACCAGGGGTCGCGAGTTCAAATCTCGCTGGGGCCTTCACCCTTATTTCTTACTCTTTTAAATAAGACCTCCCGCCCTCCCCTTCGGTAATTTTAACCCTTGCGGAAATTCGGTTCGTATGTCTTCTCGCCACAGTCCCACTACCCGAATAAACCAAGCTGAACAGATCCGTTTTCTCTTAACGCGCTACTGCGCAAGTGCGGGTCTGCTGCCTGGAATGTGGCGGAGTCCATTAGAAGCTGCGGGAAGCGCTCCCTGCGTCCGCGGACGCCCGGGCTGTGCTGACCCGCCGCGAGAGCCCTTCCGGAGGACGGCCGGAGCCCGAGAAGGGCTGAGGGCGGTGAGGGCGGTGGGGTGGGGGTGGCGGGGGGGGGGTAGACCATGGGAGTCGGGCCCAGTGCCCCGCTCTGCACAGGCTTGGAGCCCTGAACAAGCTCCCCTCCCGAAAGGGAGTAGGCTGTCCCGCAAGGTTTCCTGTGACCGCGAGTTTTCCAACACTTGACTACCCCAGCGGGAAAACGAAGGACGAGACTTGGGTCACTAAGTTTGTTATTGGCTCAGAGGAATTGCGGCTTCCTCTTTGAAACACCTTAAGATATTTTCTCCAGAAGTCCTTTCTCGCGGAAACGCTGGGGTTACCCATATGTGCTATACTCCACATCCTCTCCCTCTCCGAGTCTGTGGACCTATAAACGGAAGAGTTGCGCTTCGCCCGGGCAGACGCGCTTGGATTCCGAGGCGAGCACAGGAAGTGAGGAAAAGCGAAGAGGACCGAGCCAGACCCGGGAGGCCCGCCCTCTCCGCCTGGCGCCGAGCTGCGCGGGCGGAGCTGCGTGTCCCACCGCCGCACTCCCTAGTTCTTCGAGGCCGGTTGGCGGCTTCCACGCCACACACATCACGGCGGGAGGTCCCGGGCCGCGCGCTCACTGCAGCCAACCGCCCCCGGGCGAGCAGATGCCCCCAGCCCCGGGCAGCCTTGTGATGCACGGGGTCTGGGGGTGCCTGTGAGGAGCCCACGGGTTGGTCCTGCTTTGGAAGGAAGGTCCGTGCGGTCGGGGAATCCGACTCTAGAAGTGTTGTCCCCAGAACTGCGTGCGGGGCTTTCTCACAAGTTGGCCTTTTGACCCTGCGATGTCCACGCCTCCGTAGTTTGTTTCTCTCCGCTCCCCTATTTGTAGGTGTCCTGAATAGGTGACTCTAGAGAAGCAAAATTTGTACCCCCTTCGATAGCTCAGCTGGTAGAGCGGAGGACTGTAGCGCGCTTTCTGTGTGGTCATCCTTAGGTCGCTGGTTCGATTCCGGCTCGAAGGAGGAACTGCAGTTTTGGGGTTTGCAGTCGACTACCCGGGGAGCCGTTGCTCTCTTGTTTCCTCGGGGGGCATTTTGACTTCTGGAATCGACTTCTCCAGACCTTATTCCTTTCCCTAAGAGAAAGTTTGAGCTCTCCAAGCATATGTGAACAAACGGATCTCGTTGAGCAGTTTCTTAGTGAGGTGGCGAGTGTGCGCCAACTCTGCCAGCCAGCTGGAAGAATTCTGAGTTAACCTCCCCTCACACGTTTCTTTTGGCTTCTAGTTGATCCACTCGTTGATCCAGAACTTTATATATAAATGCTGTGTGCGCTGTCTGCGCCGTGCGCCCAGAGCGACTCCACTTTGAGGAAGAAACCGCCTGGACTGGGACCCCCGACCCGAGCGTCCGCCCCCTTCCATACACACAGCCATTCAAGGGGAGATCCTTACACGGCAGTTTTAGTTTATCTTTTTATACATATCTGTAGTTCTACGAAAAAGATTTTGGGCCAGAGCAGGAAGGGGCAACAGGATCTGACGCGAGTTGGGCTGAGACGAAGAATTCCAGACAAAGTGAAACAAAGGTGGGAGATGAAACCCTTGATTCTCCTTCAGGGCCTGGACCATCCGAACGCACGCCAAACTGGCGCACCTCCCACCGACTCGGGGCTCCTGGGATTTTGATGCCCACCATTTCCCGCCTAGGATGTTAGGCTCGCGCGACGTGGTAGCAGAGTGACACGCTTCCTGCGCGTCCAGCCTGAGGCTCAGGACCCTCCAGGCTCGCAAGCGAGCTCCGCTCGGGTCCTCGGACTCCCGCCGGGCTCCCGCCGGGCTCCCGCCGCGCTCGAGCTCGCGCCCAGAGCAGTCCGGCCGTGCTCGGTGGAGCTCACCCACGCGGCGCGAGGTCTGGAAACTGACCGTCCTCATCCCATCCGGCCCCGGGAAGGGTCCAGGATGTGGATCGGGGAGAATAAGCGAGGCTAGGGCCGAGCCAGGCTTCAAAGGAGTGAGACTTTATGAAAATGGGAGAAAACGAAGCAAGGCCAAAAGTAAACGTCGCAATGCAGGATGAAGCTCGGAAGCAGCCTGGCGGCCAACTGCAGATGAGAAAGTACTGTTCAGAGAAAATAGAGACGTTTTCACGGCCTTGGCTCGTTGGTCTAGGGGTATGATTCTCGCTTTGGGTGCGAGAGGTCCCGGGTTCAAATCCCGGACGAGCCCTAGCTTTTGTTTTTTCTTCTGCCCTCGAAACTACGCAAAAGTTCAGGTCTCTACAAACTTTGTCGCTTTCTGACTGTTCTGCACAAGAGGTGCGCTGAACCAACGCATGCCAGAGGGGGCTGACGAGCTGTGCAGGGAGAAACCGCCTGGTCTCCTGGACTGTCCGGCAGCTGACACCTCGGAGGGACCGCCTCGCTCCCCGGAGCAGGGGCTGGTGTCCCCAGGCCCGTTGTCTCCGGAGGTGGGTGGGGCTCGGGTCTGCAGGCCCTCTCCTTTCCCAGGCAGGGCCCGCCCGCCGCGCCCACTGCAGAGGCGGGTCTAGGCGAGAGGGGCGTCCCGGGAGAAATAGGGCGCGGTCCCAACTGCACCGAAGCTCCCGCGCCGCCCTCCTCACCCTGCTGCCTGCCCCCCGTCCGTTCGTGTACACACACGTATGCCGACCCCACCCAGGATCCAAAGCAAGATTTAAAAGGAAGTCTTTGCGTCTTCTACCAGCTCCCTATCATCATACAGGCAGGGGAAGAAGCCGTGAGAAAAACTTCTTTCCGCTGTCCTGCGCGTTTCTGCAGCCCCGTTCCAGGCCGAGGTGGGTTCACATCCTGCTCTCTCTCCTCCTCTTCAGTAGTTTTACCAAGAGCGTTTTGGCCCGAGGAGCCCCTTCTTAGCAGAGACAGTGTGGGGCTTCTTGGGGAGGCGTTTGCAGAACCGGGTTGAAGCCACTGAGGAGTGCGAAGGAAGGTCAAAAGTCTTGTTCTTTTATGAGTTAGCGACTCTACATTTCTACCCTGAGATTTACTTCCCGCAGCCGAGCAGAGACGGCTTCGGGGAAGTCTAGCGCCTAGAATGCAGTCTTAGAAGAGGGCGCAGAATTGGCGACCGGGTGGAGGCCCAGGAAGGCCTGCACTTGCCCAAACCTAAGGATTCTTTACTTGATATCCAGGTGGATCGCCAGATTTAGGCCTTGTCCAGTTTTTGCCAGCATAACTGCCTTTTGGGGCTTGCGTTTTTGTTTTCTGGTGACTCACTTCTCTCTCCCCACCCGCAACCAATGTTGCAAAATTCCGGGATTCACTGCCAACAGGCTCTTCTTTAAGCTAAAGTGTTGGGATCCTCAATCTTTTTACTCTGAGACAGCGTGTCATATGGTAACACATGGGCAAAACAGAACATCTTTATTCAAGAAGGACAGTAAAAACAGTTTCAGCATCATTCTGGGGACTAGGGAAATCTCAAATGAGGCAAGACCCTCCCTCTGTGTCCCTAAGAACCTTATAATCAAGTCATAAATGGAATCACTAGAAACTCAAGTGGTATTATTATCTGAACAGCACTGGCCAACTTCCCAGAAGCAGTCTCAGGTATTCAAAGAACTACCAACAACACAGTTACTAACTAGCTAGTGCAGAAGGATAATTTTGTTACACACACTTTATTTTAAGCAACTCTTTTTACAGATAAAATATTATTGAAATTCATGGAATATTCAGTAGGTTTCCCTCAAACAGCAGCTTTCAGTGGCATCTTTAAAATTAGCTTTAGTTTTCTAGAAATTGCTAGTGTGGACTATGAAACCTATGTGGTGCATTGGAAAGCTTCTAGTCCCTGGAACACCAGATGTTCCTGGGGCAGTACATGTTTTCTTTCTCTGTACCTCAGTTTCCTCATCTGTTCAATGAGGCCTTGAGAGATAGTCCTCTAGGTCTCCCTCTTTCTTATTCTATGACTTCTTGGGGTGGCAGGGTGGTAGTAAGATGGTAGTTAATAGAAAAGAAGGTACTCTATTAATGTGGACAAGAGCAATGTAGTTTGGCAGAACAGATGGGGAAACCATTCCAGGAAAAGAAGAATGGCTCTGGCTATTGGTGCAAGAGCAGATATCAGGTTACAATCAGGCAAAGGTAAGAGATTTGTCAAGTTATTGTTGGAAGCATTTTCCCATGTGATTCAGAAATTAAAGTAGATGGCTAAGAAAGTGGACCAAAGCAGGCCAATGAAACCCCTCATTAAAAGTTTTCATTTAGGAGTGCCTGGGTGGCTCAGTGGGTTAAGCCTCTGCCTTTGGCTCAGGTCATGATCTCAGGGTCCTGGGATTGAGCCCCGCATTGGGCTCTCTGATCAGCAGGGAGCCTGCTTCCCCCTCTCTCTCTGCCTGCCTCTCTGCCTACTTGTGATCTCTCTCTCTGTCAAATAAAAAAAAAAACTTAAAAAAAAAGTTTTCATTTAATCTGTATTTGAGCGAAGAGCAATCTCTGTTAACAGTTATTCTCAGCAGAACACCTTGAAATATCTGAGAGAGAGAATGGGCACAAAGCTCAGTTTGTTGAAAAGTGAATGTGTAACTTTTGTCTTTGTTTGAAAACACACAGGCATGTCAACAAGACTTTGGCCCATTCTCCCTTAGTCATAGTGTCTCCCACTCCTGGAGATGTTATCCTTCTTTTCATTGGATCTTCATCCTCTTTTAACCATTAGTTCTGTTAGTAAATTAGTTTCATGCTTATAAACCTAAAAAAAATGTTAGAGTTCAAACAAATGAAAAGATTAGTCACTTCTCTCCATCACCTAATTTTATAATTTGTCTTAAGGACAGAATTAAACATATGTACTCTGTATAAAGGGTAAAGGACACCAGCACTTGAATCCTTAGAATAAGAACCCTGGGCTGCCTGTGTCTATGTGCAAGGTGTGAAGAAGAGACACAACAAACTTTTCAGGAAAAGGACGATGACTTTTAAGTTGAAGCTGTCAAAACATTTTTAAAAAATATATGATTGGGCTTTTTTCAATTGACAATTGCTTTACACCTATTAAAATTACTGAAGATTATACACACACACACACACACACACACACATATATATATATATACATATATATATATATATATATATTCCTTGTTTTAGGTAGTTTGCAATACAAATGAATAAGCACTTAGAGGCATTTTAATGAAATAGTCAAACTTTTTTTCCCCAAACCTTTATTTTCTGTTTCCATCAAAACCTCATTGTGCCAAGATGAAAAAAAGAAAAGAAACCACTCACCATTCACCATTCACCTAACCAGCTTTTTGCGTGGGGGAGGCTGTGAATTCTCCCCAAGTTGTCAAGTGAAATCCCAGAGGCCAGAAAGTGACCTGGCTGTGTTCAGACGCTAGAGGCTGCTCCCCAGCACCACAGCATAAAGCTAACATCAGAAGCTGATCTGTTTGAGTGAGTTGGTGTTTGAACTGGTGTTTCAAGTCATGGGACTGTGTCTATGTGTATGTGTGTGTGATGCTGGAATGGAGTACCTTATCTCTGCCTTCAGGTGATTTACCAGAGAATGAGCCTGTTGCTCAAGTCATCTTGATCCCCACAGACTGTGGGAGTTGGCAGCTTCTTCTGTAGTCTGGGATTGCTGAGGTCTTAAGGGTGTTGTATGGGCCTGGCAGTGTCTTCCCCACCAAACGACAGGCTTGTATCTCTTTAGAATTCAGTTCTTCAGCATCTTTTAAAAAAGTGATACATGATTAATTTAAAATAGGTGCCACTCAAATGGTTAGGGTTTGCCCACAAAAGGAAAGTCCGCATTCGGGTGCTCTGTTAGATACCAGTAGAGGCCCCACTCAGTGAGCCCCATGTCTTGTTGAGTAATCTCTCTGTACCTAAAGGACTTTGAACTTTGGTGTTTGGCAGAACAATTGTATGGGCAGAGATACCTATCCCTTCCTTTCCAGAGACTTCAGTAACTCTGAGGCACCAGGTACTGAGGGAGAGGTAGTTTGTGGCTGTGTGCTTGGTCCTTTTTTCACTTCCTCAGACTTTTTTCCTTTTAGCTCAGAATTTGGGTGGAGATGTAGGAAAAAGGGAAGAGGGCAGGGGAAAAAAGCGAAGCGTAGGCAGGACTGTGCCTTACCACAGTTGAAAAGCCACTGAAGTTTGTCTTTTCCAGGTTTGCCATGCGGTCTACTTTTCCTCCTCCTCAAATCCTCAGGCCACTCCAGCTACCAAAATCTATTCTTTTTTTAAGATTTTAATTATTTGAGAGAGAGAGTGAGAGTATGTCAGTAGGGAGGGGAAGAAGCAGACTTCCCACCAAGCAGGGAGCCTTATGTGGGGGTTGATCCCAGGACTCCTGGATCATGACTTGAGGCAAGGCAGACCCTTAACCAACTGAGCTACCCAGGCACCCCCTCCAAAAACCATTCTTAGGACAGCCTCTACAGCTCACACACACAAGCATGTGTGAATCACAGCCTGTTTAAGGAGTTAATCCTCCTACAGATTTTTACATTAGAATAGGGACCAATACCTAAGAAATGAAGGTCAGGATTTACCACTAATGCCAGAAGCAGAGTTTTCCTGGGAACCTTGGAAGCCTTCCAGTTCTACCTGGGAATTAGGCCTACCTTGTTTGGTGACTGTTGCGAAACCCAATTGTGCCTGCAAGTCTTAACAGAAGCCAGGAGAATCTGTATGGTTGGGATCTCCAAAGTGAGACCAGATGGCACATTTCTAGAAGCACTGAGGGCTAACAAGAAGAACTTGGGGCCTAGGAGTCAGCCACTCTTTGAGATACTAAGAATGCAGAGATGAGTGACGTAATTATTCTTCTCTTTAAGGGTTCCATCTAATGGAGAGACAAGAAGATTAATTAATCATCAAAAGATGATGGCTAATGGCCTGTTTGCCAACCTAAAGTAAAGCCAGATCCATCCCACCCATGCTGTAAGAACTCCAGATCAGCTCACATTCTTCTCTGAGCATTCCTGAAGTTCCCAGGGGGTATAAACATATTTGCAAACTAGCCCCTTTAACCCAGACAGAGAGGCTGCCATTTACTTCTTTTTGCTCAACCTCACTGTTAGCCCGTGCTGCTAAAAATGTCTGAAGGTGCCAACACGCAGTGTCCTCTTCCTTTTTGATAGAGCAAATGGTCTGACCTGTTGTTCTAGCTCTTGTCCAGACGTCCCTCAATCTGAACCAAAGGGATCCTCACCGTGGGGAAGGTGCTTTACCTCCTGCCCCACCCCCATACCACCTCTGGTCAACCATGGAGTGAGCTCCTTCACACTAACTTACTGTATGCTTTCTGAACCTTACAGAGATTTAATGAAACAACCTTGATTTTTATGAAAGTTGTTACTGCAGTGCCCTCCTTCCTCTAGGCCCCAGGAGGCGGGGTCAGAGGGGATGTGAACAGAGCACACTGTAGTCCTTGCGGGACACTGCTCCATAGTCTTGGCATCATTCTCCCTCCTCTCACCATGTCCTTCTCTATGGATGAATCCTTTCCTGGGACATCACAGACTCTTACACAGATAGGCTTCCTCAGGCAGACTCACCAGCTTTTCACACACACCAGGGCACGTCGGAAGTCTAGGGGCAACGCAGCATAAGCTGTCAGCTTGGGACTGTGGTTCCGTGCTTGCCTCAGCCTGGTGTGTACTGGGTACAGAGAATCCTCCAAGGAAGATGTGGGCCCCTTCTCCTGGGATGGGTTGGGATTGAGGTGAGCCTGTCAGACTCAGAGGTGGTGTTGCTCATGCCCAGTCTGGAAAGATGAGTAGATCCTCTCCCTGAAGACAAGGAATTTAAAGTCCAACTGGACTATTCTTCTGTTGTTTGAACTGGCGGTTTCTTTCATGAGAAAAACTGACTTCCGTAGCGCCTACCTCACACAGTCCTGGTGATGGTCAAATATAATCAAGTGCGTGAGAGATTCGTAAAACGAAAGGCAATGACTATTATTATGATTATAATTATTAGGATGATTTCAAGTCCAGTTATTTTATTGGTAGGATGCCAGTCTTGATTGACACCTCAGAGACAGGCAGACTGAAAACTTGAAGGTGGATGGATGGCAACCGAGGGTTGAGGATTTTTTTAAAAATAGCACTCCTGAAAAAAAAAAAATAGCACTCCTGGAGATTCAGCCGCAGCGGAAGTGGTTACTGAGGGTCTATGAAACAGTTGACATCCTGCGCTGCCTGATATTTGAAACCGTAGGATCCTTATAAAGTGACCCCAGTAAACTTTGACCCAGTTGGCTTGTTTCTATTCAAGCGACAGATCCACTTGGTGAGTAGATGCAATACCAGGGTTGCACTGATGGTGGAGATAACCAATTTTACATCTGCGTTACAAAGAGTAGAAGATTGAGTGCTGAGGATTAATCTCTTGTGAACAGGTAAGGATGAAAGGAAGAAGAAGCCCTTGAAATACGGCAAGGAAACTTCTGGGGGTTAGTGGCTGGAAGGTTGAGGTCAGGGGCCGGGTACTAAGAGCTGTCACATAACCTTCTCTAGGATGCTTTCCTGGTTCTGTGCAATCTCTGGAAGAGTCTACTTAGCATCTTTTTGTGAAACCAAATTATGTGGGTAAAAACAAAGGACAGTGGGACAGCATCCTGCTGGGAGGCCACATCTTACTCTGCAGGCTTCCTCCAACACAGTTCTTAGAGATGGCCCATAAGATCAGAAACAATATCTTCTGGATCCAGATCACTGCATGTCCTGTCATGGGTAGGAGTAGGAACCACGGACGTCAGAAAAAGGCAACTGTGGGACAAAAGACCATGTTTATCAAAGTTGGCCTCCCAGAACAAATCTCTAATTCATGTGGGTTAATATTCGACCCAGTCATGCCCAGGGAAAGGTGAATGACTCTCTTTGTTTGTCCAAGAGCAGTGTCCTTGGTTTTCATGTCTCTACCAGCATCGGGGATCTTTAGACCTAGTCTTCCCTCCCCGTTTGTCTGATCACTATATAATCAGAACTGGGAGGGACCTGCAGGTTCATACAGCTGGAACCCATCTCCAGGAACCAACAGCTGGAACCCATCTTCAGTTGAAGGGAAACTTCCAGACTTCTGTAAGACTCTTCCTCCTGGGTAATCTATTTCTCTATTTGTTTATATGTATACTATTTCTAGACATCCATCCATTTCAATGAAACCATTTTTTCCCTTTTAAAAACTCTTGGCCTAAGTTCATGAATTAAGAAAGAAACAAATTAGATTCTAAAGTTTAAAATGCAAACAGATTTCTTCTGGGATAGCCTAAATGTGGATAAAGGGAAATTAATAAGACTGGGAGCAAGTGGTGATTTGGGAGGGATTCCTAAATTGTGATAAAGTCCCCAAAGATCTAGGAAAAGCATCTGCTGGAGGATTATCTGGAGCCCCCTGCCCTGACATTTTATGTGACTTCGCAAGGAAAGAAACAGAGAATATACTTTTAGCTCTGTTTTCTTGTAAACCTTCCCACTAATTTCTTTCCTTAAAGTTTTGGGTGCTCTTTGAAAACACAATGGAACAACACATGCCAAGGTTAAAAAAAAAAGGTATACTGTCAGTTTGAAGAGAAGGAAGAAAGGAGATAGAGGAATATGCATTGGGTGGTAAGCTTTCAGTTTGGATAATATTGCCCTAGAACATATAAAAGCATGAGGCTATGTTAATGGAAGTTGTATTCATAGTCATAATCATAAACTATCAAGTTAACTCCCTGGTGCATAAAGTTTGATGGATCTTTTGAATACAAAACATTGTCTAAGGAGAGAGAAAGAGTATTTTAATTTTTGTGAAGACTAAGGGACTAGTTTGAGACAGAAGGTGAAGTTCGTCTAAAAAACAAGTTGTAGGACAAATTCCAGCGATGAAAATCTGACAGTTATGTGCTTAGGTGTAGAAGGGTATGTGTGAATGAGTTTGACCACCAGATGGGAGGCTCTGCACACTTGGCCTAGGCAGATTCACTTCTGCACCCCATATAATGTCTTACATGTTTTCTCCCAATTCCATTTCAACTCCCATTTTTGGGAAATTTAGTATGGAATATATAAGTGAGGAAGTTATGAATGGCAGAGCAGATGTTGTTCCTGGTAACTCTAGTGTATACTTGCTGGGATTTGGTTTCTGGACATCTTAGGAAATTAAGATTATAATAAGCCTGGACGAACCTTAGCTGAATTATTACAGAATGAATGTGCAAATTCTGCACATCAGAAACAAAGATATTCTTTAACCTCTAAGACTGAGACATGAGGACCTTCAACCTCCAACAAGCAAATGCTTTTTTAGGATATGAAGAGCCTATGTAGTGTCAGTCCAGTGTCTTAACTAGAGGTGGTCTGTGGGCTTGGCTTACCTGCTGAGCCTTAAAGAATGAAGCTTCTCAGTCAATCTATTAGCTCTTTCTTCTGGCTGGTGCCTTTTGCCACCAAACTAAACTTACACAAGTAACTTACTTGTCTCTCAATTCAAGTGGAAGAAAAGGAAAGGAAAGGAAAAAGGCTTTATGCTTAATGAGAACTACGGAATTTCAGGCCTTAACTGATGGCAACTCTCTCTTTTTACAGATAAACAAATTTAGGTCTGGAGGGGAGAATGAAGTCAATCATTAAAAACATAATTATTGAGGGCCTACCATAAGGCAGGCGCTATGATTCAAAGTGACTAATATGGGCTCTGTCCTCCTACTGATTACACACCAGTAGGAAAACACTGACAAGTAAACAGGTCATTGTTTACCCAAGACCACATAGATAATAGTGGAAATGGCGTCTATGAAAGCTGACAACAGGTAAATCTTTATTTGATGATATCCTTGTGGACAGATCAGCTTTGTGATTTTTGCTTTGACACTTATATTTAGTGAAGTGTCTTTCATCTTAATATCTAAAGCATAGAGTGTTTGGACAGAGACTCTAGGTAGACCTGTGGGCTCACACTCCCTTCTGTGAGCAGCAGTATCCCCACAACCTGTGTAATACCGGCACTTCTACAAGGACCCAAGGTCTCTTCCGTAGCCTTGAATGGTTGGGAACATTCCTATCCACCGCTGCCACCTAGGGACTCTCTGGGGTATTACCAACTCTGGTTCTATTTCCTGATTTTTTTTTTTTTTTTAAACTCTGGGACTCTGACTCTGCAAGAGATGTGTCGACTGTGTGAACTCTTTTAAGGTGCCTTGGATCTTGAGATCCTGTAATTCTACAGTTACCTTCGACTTTAGAAGGTAATATTTGCTGTGAAGTGTGTAAACCTGGCGATTCACAGACCTGTACCCCTGGGGCTAATAATACATTATATGTTTATTTTTAAAAAAAGGCAATATTTGTCCGTTGCTGAGCAAGAATCTTAGTTGATTCCAAATCAATAAAACTTTGATGAGGTCTTCCAAAAAACTAAAAAAAGAGAACACACCCAGGAGACTGGAAAGCACAATATAAATGTAAAGAGCTTGGCAGCAGGGTAGCCAAGCAGCTGTGTTGGAGCAGCAGCCCTGTAGGAATACTTGTTAGTCTTTTAGAGGTGACTCTCCCTGCTGCAGTTGTATACCACTTTCTTGCTAAGCGCAATTTCACTTGATTCTGTTGCAAATGATACGCTAAGTGCTTAATGGAAACCTTTTCAGCTGCTACTTACACCAGTATTGTGGAATAGTCAAAAGATTTCTTAGGAGTGTACCAAATTTGTTTATAGTTATTATGAAACAGACAAGGCAAATCAATGCCAAATGTCGATAAGAGAGCTCACTTTGTTCACTATTGTCATATGCCTTTCCATGTAACCAGCAAAATCCGATTCCCTTGTTTTTCTGGATGCACAGTCATACTCCCAGTGCTGTTTAGCAACCCTACAGGCTTAGTGCTAGAACCTATGGCCTCTGTGAAGGCTACAGAATTATTTGATATGGGCACCTGGGTGGCTCAGCTGGTTGAGCGACAACCTTAAGCTCAGGTCATGATCCTGGAGTCCCGGGATCCAGCCCCACAGTAGGCTCCCTGCTCAACAGGGGGTCCGCTTCTCCCTCTGACCTTCCTCCTCTCAATCTCTCTCTCTCAAATAAATAAAAAAAAATCTTTAAAAAATTTTATTTGATATGAAAATCGTGGTTATGACTTTCACAAGAAAGCACAAAATAGATTATTCTTTTTTTAAAAGATTTTATTTATTTATTTATTTGCTTAACTGACTGAGCTACCCAGGCACCCAAGAAAGCACAAAATTAAAATTAATAATTGAATGTCCATGAAAATATACCATTTATTTTTACATTTTATATTCATAGGAATTATATTACATTTAAGAATAATTTGAAGGTCAAAAAAAAAAGAATAATTTGAAGGTCAATTTTTTTTCCCTTGCAAGAATTTCTAAGTATGTGTGATGATTGCCAAAAAACACCCTACCGGGTCATAAATTAAATGAATTACTGAAAAACAATTTGCGAAACAAAATTATAAAAATCAGTTCCTTTTTTTTTTTTTTTTTTGAGAGGGAGAGAGGTGGATAGGGGCAGAGGGAGAGAGAGAATCTTAAGCAGACTCCACACTGAGCATAGAGCTGAGGCAACATGGGGACTCAGTCTCACAACCCTGAGATCATAACCTACGGCAAAATCAAGAGTCTGACACTTAACTGACTGGGCCACCCAGGCACTCTATAAAATCAGTTTCAAATTTACAGTGAAAATAATTCTTATTGTTGAATGTGGGGGTATTCACATATATTTGATATAATGTATAGGAGTGTCGTGGCCGGCGCGACAACACGACCAGGGTCGAGAGGGTAAGAGGATGGTGAAATGAAGACGAGACGCAAAGAGATGGGGACAGGAGGGGCAAGGTGGATGATGTCCAAGCAATGCCAGTTTATTCAGAAGAGTGCTCTGGTATAAGTATCGTACAGAGACAATCACAAGGAAGCAGTGATCCATTGCCTTCTTAGAATACTTTCCACAGGTTCCCCTTAGAAGGTTTCTTAAGGCTCATGTGCAAACATCATGGCTCCAAGAGGGCTGCTTAAAGATGAGTTCCCTATAGATAAGTAGACAGAGAAGGGCCAAAAGGGCATCAGGTGCAGTTTATGGCCCCTGCAGGGACAGCAAGTCAAGTTACTGATTCACGGCTTTAGGCCTGCATGTCCTGCTCCAGATAAGCCCCAGAGGGTGGTCACGCAGGAGAGCTTGAGACCCATGGCACAGGCCCATTCTCAAGCACCTCAACTTATTAACCACAGGATTGCTTTAACCCTTAGGTTGCAAGGAGGCGCGAGTCAGCGGCTGGTTTGGTTCTCTCTCAAGCTACTGCGCGGCCTCCCACATAGGAGTATGGTGATTTTTGTCATTCCAGTTTAAGTATATGGGCTGCCAGAGCAAGCATGGACTATGGTGGTTTTTAAAGGCTCTGAATATTCTTTAAAGTTTTCTCCAAAGAACTAAAAGTATAATCAGAAACTACCTGCTGCAAACACCAAGTCTCTTTCAATTCTAAAATCTTCAAATTTCATAAGAAATATGACCTTAAAAGTTCATAAAAAAATTTGTTCTCGGGCGCCTGGGTGGCTCAGTTGGTTAAGCAACTGCCTTTGCCTCAGGTCATGATCCTGGAGGATCAAGTCCCACATTGGGCTCCCTGCTCAGCAGGGAGTCTGCTTCTCCTTCTGACCCTCTCCCCTCTCATGCTCTCTCTCATTCTCTCTCAGTTGAATAAATAAAATCTTTAAAAAAAATTGTTCTTTGTTTTGTTATAATCTGTATTTGTTTAATTCTATTTTTAATTATCCATCACTGAGTTAAAATCATGCTCCAGGAAGAAGTACCATGTTTACCCTGTGGTTGTGTTTGAGTATCTGGCACACCACCCCTGGGATGTGGGAGTTCTAGAGTTTGAGACTGACAGCTCTTTCCTGAGAGATAATGGCAGCAATCGTCTTCTCTTTCTTCTTTTGAGAAAGATTTGAGAAATCATTGCAGCAAGTTGTAAAGCCTTTGACTTGGTGAAAAGATCCAAGGAGGGGTGCTAGGCTGGTTGAGTTGGTAGAGCATGTGACTCTTGATCTCAGGGTTGTGAGTTTGAGCCCCATGTGTGGCATAGAGTTTACTTAAAAAAAAAAAAAAAAAAGGTCTAAGGAGTTGTTTGGGGGTTTGTTTCTGTTTTTACCACATGGTAACGTCATTTGCCTGTGGTGTACAGTCTATATACATGTGCAGGGAAAATTAGGTAATATTCTTTGAGAATAATCCAAGGTGTTTCCAATGTAAGAGGCACCTAGGAATAAGCTTTTATTCTTCTTTTTCCAGTCCTCTGTAAGAGTTCACCCCAGAACCACTTGTAAGCTTTACATGGGTTCTTCGATGTTCCTCCGTGCTCTTTCTCAATGGTACATCATAATTGTACCTTTGGCCATGAAACATCTACTTCTTGGGAAACTAGGGCTGCCTCCCTTCACCTGAGGATAAACTGCTCTCAAATGCTCTCCTCACAGCCAGCCGACTATCATGATTACCCAGAATCCTGTCTTCAACAGTCCTCTCATTGAGCCTTCCCTGGGCTCAGGGTTCCCTAAAAGTCCCCCTTCTTCATAGCTCTCACCTCCTATCTTACTGTCTCATCTCAGGAAGTTGGAGCTCCCATCCCTTCTCCATGGATGCTACATCCTCTTTTAGGGAGGCATTTGGTGTGTCTTGATGGTCTTTGTGTTCCAGGACCTAGCACAGTGGTCTGATACCTGCAAGGGCAGGTAAAATTTGTTACTACAGTAACTGATAAATGAATGAAAGAGTGTGAATGGGTTTTGTAATGCTACGGTATGGTAAATAAATACTCACCAATTCTGAGGGATAGAAAAACATGGTTGGGACATGAAGTTGTGTTCAGGAAACTTTTTAAAAAAGATTTATTTATTTTTTTGCCAGAGAGAGAGAGAGAGCAATCATGAGCAGGGGGAAGCGGCAGGTAGAGGGAGAGGGAGAAGCAGGCTCCCTGCTGAGCAAGGAGCCCGATGCAGGACCCTGGGATCATGACCTGAGCTGTAGGCAGACGCTTACCTTGACTGAGCCACCCAGGCGCCCCAAAGGAAACTTTTAAATAGACTTTCCAAAGAAACAGATGGGCGAAAAGTTTGAGATTAATGAGGAAGAGAAAAGAAAAGATGTAATTAGGTGACTAAAGATACTTGATTCATGTCAGAGAGGAAAGTCCCTGTACTTTTAGCCTGATCAGGCAATGCTCTTCTATACCCCTACCACACCTCCTTTTGCCTTTGGCAGGACCCTTTACTGGAAGAGATGATGATGGGCCTGGGCTCCATGTTGTTGGTCTGCATGCTGGGTCTGGGTCTGACCCCACCAGCCCTGGCTCAGGATGACCCTAGGTACAGAAGCTTCCTGACCAAGCACTATGATGCCAAACCATGGGGCCGGAATGACAAATACTGTGAAATCATGATGAAGAGAAGAGGCCTGACCACACCCTGCAAAGACACCAACACCTTTATTCATGACAACAAGAGCAACATCAAGGCCATCTGTGGAAATAATGGAGACCCTTACGGAGAAGGTTTAAGACTAAGCAAGTCTCCTTTCCAGGTCACCACCTGCAGGCATAGAGGAGGGTCCCCTCGACCTCCATGCCAGTATAGAGCTACTGCAGGGTTCAGACGCATTGTTGTTCGCTGTGAACATGGCTTACCTGTTCACTTTGATGAGTCCTTTTTCAATCCGTAATCAGAGGCCACAGCTGGCTCTGCTCACCTTTCCTTGCATTTCTCTCTCCACATCCCAGAACGGTGGTGGCAACATTCATGGTCAGGGGCCCAGAGAATGAGCTGCCTGGATCTCTTGTTTTCCATTTTACAACATGTTCAATAAATAAAAGTGTCTCTGAAATCAGTAAGACTCAGAGCCTTCTCACTAATTATTGGCCTGTTAATCCTACCCATTTTCTCTGTTCAACTGCTCCCAGAGAGGATTGGATAGAATAGAAATGCCCTTTTCGTTATCAGTTCCTTATCAGCCAGTAAGGAGGTGGACTTTAGCTATCTGTAAAGGTAAGGTGGTTAGATTCATCTTGCAGAGAGAACTAGGAAAACTCCAGGGCTCATGGCAAATAACAGAAGGGGAAAATAGTAAGGGGAAAATAATAAGCCAGTATTACTTTTACAAATGTTAAACCTTGAGGAGAACAGTTTAAGAGTAAATACCAATAGATTCATTCCACTTTCTTTCACACACGTACTTGTACATGCACTCCTGTATGAATTCCAAAGGGCAGCTACCACTCATCTTAAGCAGGAGGTAATTTTTTGATGTTGCTTTGAATGGAATGTTCCTAAGATATTCTCATGGCTATTTTATATAAGGATAGAAAAGTGATTATTTTATTATTTACGTTTTTATTCATTGTTACATTATTTTCTCCTTAATCTCTTACTTTATTGACCTACGTCTGGTAACTGTGAGGTCCTAGATCATAGATTCCAAACATTATCCCTTATTCTTCCTCAACTAGACTTGGTTTTTAAGTAAACATATGCTTAGGTTGATAATACTCTCTTTGTAAAATATACTAACCGATCCACAGGTTAAGCGATTAACTTCCTGTTAACCTAATTTCTATCAACTGCTGCCTCAATATTTTATTTGGAAAGTAGTTAATAAATTACAGTTATAAGTCACAGTTTTGCTATTTTGTGAATATATAACTATTGTGGTCACCATATTCCCAATGGTGGCCTCTCTTGCTGCCCACATTGCCCTGAAGTAGGCCCAAAACCCTAGTTGCTCAATACTCAGGTTATAGACTAGTATCTAGATGCCACCCAGGAGAGCCAGGCCTTGCTGGAAATATTCAGATTTTGGGAAGAAGTGATGGAGAAGTAGGTTACTGGTGTACCCTCAACCCATGAATCTGTCCACTTTGAGTTCTCTATTTCCAAACTGAAAACACTGTCTGTAGTTAGGAAGAAGAATTTTCCAAACCTCTCTTATTAGGAAAACTGTCTTACTATAAAATCTCTTTACTATAAAACCCCTTAAGGAGTAAGTAAGGATTAAGTACTTAAAGTAAGTAAGTACGAGTTTTTGGTAGAATATTTGGATCCTTCCTCAGGTTCTCCAACTAGTACTATCTCCCTGATATGAAGCAAAGTGGCTTCCATACAGATCATTGCCCCACTCAAGCTTATGATAGAGAAGGTCAAAGGCATGGGCCCTTGTTACATTGATCACACCATATTTATGAAAACCGGTGTCTTCTCCAAACATCTGCTTACAGCATTGCCATTGCATACTCTGCTCTAGTCTTAGGACAAATGACTGTTTCCTGGGAAATTGCATGGCAGTGGGGTGGAGGTGCTGACTTGTAGAGGAAGCTAGCAGCTATGGGGCCAATCCCGTACTTTTTCGCTCTGGGCCTCTTATTCTCTCATTTTCAAAAGCTGTTTAAAATGAAATATCAAGTCACAGGCAGGTCATTTTATCTGGAGTGAATCATTTGAGGAATTGAAGTGCTGGTCAGCTGTACTTCATTGACTTTGCAAGGAAAAGAGAAGAATAACCTCAAAAATGTCATGTCCTTCAAGGAATGGTGGCATTCCGGGAAGAAAATTCCATGCAATTTAGAGAGGACAGATTTCTCTAGAGACAGAGCAAAAATTCTAGTAGTTCACCTTAAAAAGAGCCTTATAGGGGCACCTGAGTGGCTCAGTGGGTTAAGCCTCTGTCTTCAGCTCAGGTCATGATATCAGGGTCCTGGGATCGAACCCCGCATCGGGCTCTCTGCTCAGCAGGGAACCTGCTTCCACCTCCCCCCATCCCCCCCACCTCCACCTGCCTCTCTGCCTACTTGTGATCTCTGTCAAATAAATAAAATCTTTAAAAAAAAAAGCCTTATAGTTTCCTGGGAATATAAGTACTCTATAACATAAAGGGGAGGGGATCCAAAATATATGCAATTTGCTGTAGTCATTCATTATTTTTATCAGATTGAAGGAAGCAAAGGAAACCAAGAAGAATGGAAATTGTGAAAAGATTTTGCCAACATTTACTAAACACATTATGGGCTAGACATTGTGATAAGCACATTACAGCGATTTTATCATTTATTCTTTATAATATCTCTGAGAGGTAGGGATTATGATTATGCTCATTTTACTTATGAGAAAATATGCTGAGAGTTTAAGTGATTTCCCCAGGGTCACACAGTTAATGTGGCAAAGCTAGGTCTTTGGGATCATGGTATCCGAATTAGTTCTTATTGAGAATCAATCTGGTGCAGCAGAAAAAGGCTTTGAGGCGTATTCTGACCAAAAAGTATGTGTTGGGATGATTTGGCGGTCATTTGATTTTGTTCCTAGAGCCTTGAGGTGTACCCATTGACGTTTACATTGAACTTCTGTTGGCTAATATTTTCCCCTATCTTGTTAAATCAGTCGGTCGGTGCGGCTGAGATCGTGGGTTTGCTCTTGCATGAATAGTTTACGTCTTCTCTGTAGCCAGTTATTTTGCTAAACCATGATCTCCATCACAAAGAACCAGGATGAGAGAAAGTAGACAGAACTGTGCAAGATAAGAGGTACAAGATTAAATTTGGGGAAAACAAAGTACACCATTGTGATGAAACCATTACCCAAGTGCTAAGTGCGCCTTCAGAAGTTATATCCTTTGGTGCTGGGGTGAGGAGTAAATTGAACATAATTTCTCCCTGCCCCCTTCTTCTCACAGCTCCTCGTCTTCCCTCTCTTCCTTACTCTATTTCCCATATCAGCTACAGGCCCAAGAAATGACCTAGAGCTTTAGAACTTTCTGTGTAGAGGCAGAAGGCGGCTGTGAACCTAGGAAGTGGCATGGAAAAGAGCGATGGTTCTCTTTCATCCTGGTCGTCACCACTAACCAAAGTGTAGGCTTAGGTGAGACGGACTGCAGGTCCCTCCTCAGCCATTTCAGTCCTTTACGCTCAGGACCCGGCACCAGGACGCGGCATCTCTGAAAACGGAGGACAGTAGTACCCAGAGATATCAACCCAGGAGTTTAGCTGAGGCTGATTGTGGACTGCGCGTGTAGAAACGGGCCTGACTCCAGGTTGAATTGGAGATGATTTTTCTTTGCCCTCGTGAGGCAGCCCTGCCCCCCAGCAAGAGTCAAGGAGTTCGAGGTTTGACTCCATGTCAGTCCCAGACTGACAGCCAGAGGGCAGCATCTAGCTAGTGTTGGTGAGTGACTCGCACTTCCCCTCCCCCTCTATTCCACCGCGGATTCAATTCTGTTGCTAGGGAGAAGCAACTCTGAGCGTAAACATCGTTGGTATCTTGAATATTTAGGAAGTGGGACGGGAGAGGCAGTCAGAGGATGGTGGAAAGAGTACGGACTTTAGAGCCAGAGAGAACTGGTTTCCTTTCTTTAATGAGTCCACCAAAGCAATTTCTCCAATCCATATCACAGTGCTTTCTTTGTTGTTGTTCCAGAGGTTTCTGTTTGTTAATTTCTAACTCTGTAAAACAAATGTCTATTTCCCACCATCAAGAGGGGACAACACAAAGATCTTGCAACTAGAGACTATGGATAATTACCAACAGCTAAGGACAAGACAGAGCATCAAGGATAGATGCATGACAATAGATAGACTGTATCACCAGGGCCTAGTATTTTGGGTTGTACATACACACCCAGGGGGGAAATAAAAGACACAATCCATGTCCTTTTTTTGTGGAGATTGTGCTGTTTAAATTTATTTTTTAAATGTTTCTTAGTTTAGTGATCTGTTCCACAAACCTGGAAAACACCTTCACTCTCTATATCCATTTCATTTCATTTGTTCACGAGCTCACTAATTACATTCATTTATTTAGCCAATATTCACTACCTTCAAAGCACAGTGGCTGGGTACTCTGCTTTTGTAGGGGCTCTTTATAGACGATGAACAGGATTTCCAAAAGGACCTGATTTTAATAGAACAGGAAAAACAGCCATAGAAGAGGAAAGGCTACCGCCAGTATTACTCTGGCCTCTTTTCTGCACCTTCCTCAGTTCCAGATGTAAGGAATGAAAATCAGGTCTTAAACTTGCTCTGACATATCATGAGTGTATCCAAACTTTCGGAAATCAGAGTCTCCAGAGTACCAAAAACTCCAAAGATCCTATGACCAGAGAATTACCTCAAGAGAGGGTCAACTCCAGTTTCCCTTAGATCTGCCGTTTCTTCCTGTTCCCTCTCTGACCACAGACGCCAGTCACACTGGAGAGCCACACGGTCAGTGTCTGTCCTGAGTCGCTGTACTCGATGAAGCGAGTTCTCTCCATAAAAGAGATTGGCTTTAGTTTTCAGAGAAAAACATGTTTTGCAAACTATTTGCTCTTGGGAAAGCAAGATGGGAAAAGTGAACAATGAAGAGTGGGGGAACTGGTACAAATAAGGAGGAAAGAGGAGGCTAGAGTTGAGGCAATGTCAGTTTGCCATTCCCCACACCTCTCCCCAGTGCCGCATCTCACCTTCCTTTCTCCTGCCCCTTGGGTTTCCATCTAGGCATCTCCAAGGCAGTGATGACTCTCCAGAGGACCCGTTCACTGCTTCTGCTCTTGCTGCTGACCCTGCTGGGGCTGGGGCTGGTGCAGCCCTCCTATGGCCAGGATCGTATGTATCACCGATTCCTGCGGCAGCATGTGGACCCCGAGGAGACAGGTGGCAATGACACCTACTGCAACTTGATGATGCAAAGACGGAAGATGACCATGCGTCAGTGCAAGCGTTTCAACACCTTCGTCCATGAAGACATTTGGAACATTCGTAGTATCTGCAGCACCACCAATATCCAGTGCAAGAATGGCAAGATGAACTGCCATGAGGGTGTAGTGAGGGTCACAGACTGCAGGGAGACAGGAAGTTCCAGGTTCCCCAACTGTAGATACAGGGCATTGGCGAGCACTAGGCATGTGGTCATTGCCTGTGAGGGTGACCCGCAGTTGCCTGTGCACTTCGACAGATAGACACCAGCCTGTGGGGGTTACTGCCTGACCCATTGGCCTTTAACTTACTCCTTGAATAGCAATGGATAATGCATTTGGGCTGCCCTAGGCTCTGTCTCCTCTGCTTCTGACTCTTTTTCTCTTTATAACTCATTCTGTTAAGTACATTATATCAAAGAGAAATGGAGACATAAACTTATGATGAGTCCGGGTTTTTCTGTAGTAAATGTTTTGGCTTTCTTTTATAATACTGGTTAGCTTAGCTCTCTCAGATCCTATCCTCTGGGATTTAGTCATTATATGGATTTATATAGCATTTCAAACATTTCAAAGGGCTTACATCTAAATCATCTCATTTTAATAGCACAGCACTGGTATAATGCTGCTTGCTGATGTTATATGTAGGAACCCAAAGTTCAGGGATTTGCTGAAGACCATGAAATTAGTGGGAATGCTGAGACAAAAATCCAGTTGAACTGGCTCCTAATCCAGGCCTTTTTCCACTTCATCACAAGGAGAGTTTTGAAAGTAACTGCTTTGGTTATTCCCAGAAGTCAGATGTTGGGAGAAGTATTTGAAATTTGGAAATGCAAGCTGGCAAAATGAGAGCCCTATCTGGATAATCTGGTTCCCTTGTTGTGCTGGGCTCTATCAGCATCAAGAAATGATACAAGAGATTTACTTTCTCTCTTCCCAGACTTTTGAATCTCTTTAGTAAGTCAGAATATTAAAAATGTAGGAGCTCATTTAAGACTCACTCACTCTTCCTGATGGAAACATCTTTCATGTTTTCTTTATAATAAAGGACTTAAACTGCAGGTATCTGAGAAGGCTGTGCTAAGGTTCTTGCGGGGGGGGGCATTTTTTCCCCTCCTACCCGCTTCAGTTTATAAGCATGCACACACCTTACTATCCTCATACACTCTGGCCAAAGATTAATGCCCACCAGACATAACCATGACACAGAACCCCTTGACTCATTTACTCCAGAGAGAATGATCCTTCCAATTCCCATGCCTCTTCCTTCTACCTTTGACTGTTTTAAACAAACTCTGGAACAGAGATATATGCAGATGCCAGCTGTTAAGGAAAGGAAGTATGGGTGTGTGTGTATGTGTGTCTGTGTAAGGACTAAACTGAAATCTTTTGAGTTACAGCAGATACAGATACAGAGAGAAATCTTTTTAAAAAGTTGATTTGGTAAATATATACATTATGAAATTCTCCTTACAATTGGGCTAATTAATAAATTTATCGCCTTATATAGGGATTCCTTTTTGTGTGTGGTAAGAACACTTAGGATTTATCCTGTTAGCAAATTTCAAATGTATAGTAGTGTATTGCCACCTGTTAAAAAAATGTAACTGAGTAAATTTTAAAAAAATGACTTTCTTTTTAAAAAAGTTTATTTACTTTTAATAATCTCTATACCCACAACCCAGAGATCAAGAGTCATACACTCCTCTGACTGAGCCAGCCAGGCACATGTTAACTGAATAAATTTTCAAGAGCTTATTGGCTTTATTCAGTGTCATGGATCAGGCAGCATCCAATCTAGCAGAGAGAAAGGAGCTCCAAGGAGCTGTACAGAATGAAAGATGTTTATAGGCAGGAGGAAGCAGGAACAGCGATGAAATACTAGGCAAAAGAGCAGGTCCGGTTTTGCAAAGTTACTTTCCTTTAGGGAATGGCAGGGATCTATCAGGCAGATCATCTAACTAGTGCTGAACAAGCAGGTCCCAATTTCTGGGAGAGTCAAAACTGGAGTTAAGTCTCAATTTGGTAATGTGGGGCTTAGCACAAGGAACTCCATTTTGAGTTTTAACATGACTACAGTCATTATGTTATATATCAGATCTCCAGAATTTATTCAGCTGCTAAACTGAAATTTGGCCAACATTTTCCCATTTCTCCTACCTTGCAAGCCCCTAGTAACCACCAATGTACTCTGCTTCTGTGAGTCTGACTATTGTAGATTCCACATATAAGCGAGATCAGACAGTATTTGTCTTTCAGTGTCTGACTTATTTCACTCAACATAATATCCACCAGGTCCATCCATGTTGTCCAAAATCACAGGATTTCTTTCTCTCTCTTTTTTTTTTAAAGATTTTATTTATTTATTTGACAGACAGAGATCGCAAGTAGGCAGAGAGGCAGGCAGAGAGAGAGAGAGGAGGAAGCAGGCTCCCCGTGGAGCAGAGAGCCCGATGCGGGACTCGATCCCAGGACCCTGGGATCATGACCTGAGCCAAAGGCAGAGGCTTTATTTAACCCACTGAGCCACCCAGGCACCCATGGATTTCTTTCTCTTTTAAGGCTGCATAATATTCCATTGTGTGTTCATACCATATTTTCTTTAGCCATTCACCATCACTAACCATAAGGGAAATGCAAATCAAAACTGCAATGAGATATCATCACACATTTGATAAAGGATGGCTATCATTAAATAAAAAAAAGATAAGAAGTGGTGTAAGTGTAGCATTAAGTGCCTGACAATAAGCTTTTGATTGCCAAGGCATCTTTTTCAAAGACATCCATTTCAAATACACACATTGCTGGCTGTACAGCTAGCTAAGGAGGGGTGCCATCCCACCCCTGATGCACCCCCTTTGGCTCTGGGTGACCTAGATAACTGACCATTTGTGTGAACTCCCCTTTTCTTTTCCCATGTTTCATTCCCACTCTTATATTTTAAATTCACAAATAAAAAGTGAAACCTCAAAATCCTGGGGATCCCACCCTTGACTCCAATAAAGGCAGAGCCCCAAGTCTGTGCACACTTTCTCTACTCAAGACATCACTGTGTGGCTTTGGCTGTGCCATATACCTTCCCAAACATATGAGGCTTATTAGCCTCATTTTTTCAAAGCTCCCTTTGAAAAGGGAGTTGTTGCTGAGGTGTATCTTGCAATCAACCTAAGAGCCACAAGGGTCAGTCCAGCCACAAGATCAGCTCTGGATGGGAAAACGTCTGTGGGGCTGACCACAAATAGTGTGGGCAATGTACATGCCATAGTTGATGGCATCACTCTCCAATACTTGAGGCTAACACAAGGCAGTGAGGATACTGAGAAAAGAGAACCCTGTTATGCTATTGGTGGGAATGTAAAATGGTGTAGCCATTGTGGAAACCAGTATGGAGATTCCTCCAAAAATTAAACATAGAAGTAATGGGGCACCTGGGTGGCTCAGTCAGTTTAGTGTCTGACTCTTGATTTTGTCTCAGGTCATGTTCTCAGGGTGGGGAAATCAAGCCCCATATTGGAAGATCAAGCCCCGTGCTGACTGGGGCGTCTCCTTGGGATTCTTTATCTCTCTCGCTCTCTTGCTCTGCCCCTCCCCCAACCAAATAAATATAAAAATCTTAAAAAATTATTGAACTACCATATATGATCCAGCAATCCTAATTTTGGGTGTTTATACAAAGGAATTGAAATAAAGATCTCATAGAGATATCCACATCCCTATATTCATTGAGGCATTGTTCACAGTAGCAAGATAAGGAAATAGACAAGAAGACCACCAGTAGAAAGAAATCTCTCTCTTTTTTAAGTTGTATTTATTTAGGTCACCTCTACACCCAAGTGGGGCTTGAACTTGCGACCAACAGTCGCATACTCCTCCGACTGAGCCAGCGAATTGCCCCCGGAAGTGAAGGAATTGTTGAATCTCAGTGGCAGGTTAGTGAAAATAAAGATGTTAATTATTTTCCGTCCCTGTGAAAATTAATAACGGAAACCGGGTTTAGAATGGCAGTGGAGGCCAGCAGAGGGCGCTCTCATGCCCTATCACTCACACCAATTACAGATTCAACAGGAAAAGACTACTTTGCAAGGCAAACTACTTTATTAGTCCAGCAGGAAGACAGGCTTCCCCACCCTGCTCTGAACTGTCCAGCCAACTGAGTCTGTCACAACCCAGCCAAAGCAAAGCTACCACACTTCCAACTCCCTGTTTATTCCAATGGACTTTCTGTTTACAACAGCCTTCCAAACTTCTTCCTTTCCTCTAGAAGAAAGTATTCCTTTTTGTTCAGGCAGTTGTCTACAGTTTGGCTATAGCTTGCTTGTCCCTGTTTGCAGTTCTCTGCTATTCCTGAATAAGCCCATTTTTTGCTGGTAAAATTACCTGAAGATTTATTTTTTGAGGTTAATACCCCATAGCAGTTCATGACCCTATCAGTTCCTTCCATGGAGTCCTTGGAAGGCCATGGATTCCAGCTTCAGACACCCTAAGACATTATTACAGTCTGCATGAGGACATCTATCTATTATGGTTTTGAGAAACAGTGTACCAAAACACTGAAAAAAATTGAATAATGGGGGGGGCGCCTGGGTGACTCAGTGGGTTAAACCTATGCCCTTGGCCCAGGTCATGATCTCAGGGTCCTACGATTGAGCCCTGCATTGGGGTCTCTGCTAAGCAGGGAGCCACCAACCTGCCTCTCTGCCTACTTGTGATCTCTCTCTCTCTCTGTGCCAAATAAATAAATAAATAAATAATTGAATGATGGTTAACAAAAGGAAATATCAAGGAATTAATAGAAAGGAGTTAAATTCAAGGAAAATGTCTAAAGAAAGAATAGAAGTAACAAACGATTTTAAATTTAAATTCAAGGGACAATATCTCTTTAGGAACTCAAATTAGAAGCTACAACCCAAGCAGCGTCTGTTACAGAAGCTGGTAGACAGAACTCTGAGGAAGGAGGCCCACTAAACAGCTCTCAGAAACAAGGGTTAACTGACTTGCCTGGGCTCCTTTGGTAGTTGATTTCTGCAGAGATAAAGGGATATGTTCCTACCAGTCAGTTTAGGGTGCTTCCTAATGGCTTCATTTCAGAGAAGCCTTAGAGCTTATGGCTGAGCTCATAGTTGAATTGTTGGATGTCTGCTTAAGGTTTAAAATGGTTTGTCTTCCACATCAAAAGTAGAATATCACACTTATTTCAGAAACACTGAATTTACCAGCTAAAACTGGCAATGACTGGCATAGATCAACCTTATGATGATATTATGAATAATATAGATCAACATTAACACTTTATTATTTATAAAATTACTTTCACATGCATTGCTTCCTTTGATTCTCAAAATTCCTGGCTGAAGTCCTATAACACGCTGTGAAATAGGATGCCTTGGACACCTGTGGATCTCTCTCTGAGCTTGCCCCTTCTCATGTCAGCACTCCTAGCTTCTCTCTGCTGCCTCTCTCTGCACTGACTGAGTCACTGCCTGGTTTAGGTCTTCAGTGGATCCCATGAACTTGTTAGGAAGGGCTGTGGATATAGGGTCACGTGATGGCCATCTTAATTTTTCTCAGAGTCATCTTTCAAGTCCTCCAAACCCAGGTGCCCATAATTCCTGTCTTTATATTCTCCTTCTTCACCCCAAAATACCAGAGGGTAGTTGGATTTATGGATCGAGATCTGAGACAACCTGTAGAGAGCAAGATGGAGTCTCTCATGTCAAGCAGGACCCTGTGTCAAGCAGTGGCCTGTGTCAAGCCACGACACAGTAGTTAAAGGTACTGCAGCTAGGAGATATTCCCTGGGACCAGTGTTGCTGACACCCCAGAACTAATAAGGAGCAGAACCAGAAAAGGTCTCCTAGGGCCTGAGACAGATTCAATCCCTTTAGAAAGAGGAGGATTTGGCAACACAATGTCAGACTCTTCAGACCTGAGCCCTTGATGTCTGACCACTTACAAAGGCAACTGCCCCCGAAATTTCTGCCCCATTGATCTCCAAACAGAACCAAGATCCTTCCCCGCTGGATCATAGGAAGCAGTGTGGCCAGAGCTGACCAGGACATGACTGAGGCCTTATCTCAACTGTGCGCCCACAGACTGACTTCGAGTTTGGTTCGTTACCTTACTACATCCTTCTGTTATCTGTTTTCTGCTGTGGTTTGTCTTGTGTCCTGCTCTGTGTGCTGTGTAAGAAGCCAAGTTGAATCA
This sequence comes from Martes martes, assembly GCF_963455335.1. Lineage (NCBI taxonomy): Eukaryota > Metazoa > Chordata > Mammalia > Carnivora > Mustelidae > Martes > Martes martes. Next base: position 50,406,205 of record NC_137894.1, on the reverse strand, counting down.
CATGGTGAAATGTCATTGAGTTGGGAATCCTGAACCTGCTTTCTAATTGTGACTTAACTTTACTTTATGGTTGACTAAAGCTTTCATTGTGGAAAGAAAAAACTAATGAGAGGACCTTCATAACGTGGTCATGACATAACCCCCATCCAGTCTATCAGCATATGAGTCCCTGTTATTCAAGGAATGCTTGACTTGAGCTGGGTTTTTGTATAGAAACACCAGTGTTTTCAATAAATGCCAGTATTTCTCTATCTAATCCTGATGACATATTTCCCATCCAAGGAGAGAATCAGGAGACTATACACCAGTATGGCATTGTTACTAATATGTTTTGAAGTGAAGTTCTGGGTATAAACTGAACATTCTGACTAAAAAAAAGAAAACAACAATTTTCCTCTGCCCACTATGAAAGGTGAAATAAATTAAAGTCATTTATGGGGATTTGGCTTGCTCAGTTGGTAAAGCAGGTGACACTGATCCTAGGGTCATGAGTTTGAGCCTCACATTAGGGATAGAGTTAACTCCAAAACAAAAATTAAGTCCTTATGTCAAGGGGGTTTAAAATGGAACACGGAGGTCATTAAGGAGGTGGTCCTTATGCACATCTTCACTGGGTGGAATCATGAATTTTGAACTGGGTCAAACCAAAAGGCTCTAAGATCTCTGGGGGAACACCTGCAACTTGCTACAATATCTATTGGACTTTACATAGTGATTGCCTTAGCAACAAATTATGTTTACCCAAGATGAGTTTTCTGGCACCAACTCAATCAAAATTCTTTGGAAACCATGTTTAAAAGCATTCCCCTTGGGACTCCTGGGTGGCTCAGTCTGACAGTCTGTTATGGCTCAGGTCATGATCCCAGGGTCTTGGAATGGACCCCCAAACCCAGCTCCTTGCTCAGTGGGGAGTCTGCTTCCCCCTCTCTCTCTGCCCCCACCTTCCACTGTGCTTGTGTGCTCTTTCTCTCTCAAATAGTTAAACACAATCTTAAAACAAAAAACAAAAACAAAAAAACACATTCCCCTTTTGTGTCTAAAAAACCCCTGATTTTTGCTCTCTGGTGGGACACTATTTGGCTTGTATAATCAGTAGAACCCAAATTATAAATCTTGATCTCAAATAAATGAGATTAATTATTGCCTCCTTACAATTTTTGGTAGACACATTTTAGGTTCTTTTATCAGCTCTGTAATAAAAAGAGATTGACAAAAGGAAAACAAATGGATGTTCAACAGCATGTATATCTCCTGTATATATGGGAGATATCCAGAAAAACTGAGTAAAACTCCCCATAATAGCTTTTTTTGTCTTGAACACCATTTTCAGCTAAAGACAAAAAAAAAAAAAGATGTTGAAATGGGAATGGGGAGGCCAATTATAGGAGGTTACCAGAAAAAAACCAGCAAACAATGGTAAATTTGGGGGTACCTGGCTGGCTCAGTTAGTTAAGCTATGCCTTTGGCTCAGGTCATGATCCCAGAGTCTCAGGACAGAGCTCTGCATCAGGTTCCCTGCTCAGCAGAGAGTCTAGTCCTCCCTCTGACTCTTCCCCACTTATGCTCTCAATCTGTTTCTCAGATAAATAAATAAAATCTTAAAAAATATGGTTAGGTTTGTTATGCATATTTAAGTCTGTGCCTTCTCCACTGATAAGAGTTTTTTTTTTTAATTGATAAGAGTTTCCTGTAGACATTTCTCCAAAGAAGACATACAAATGGCCAACAGGCACATGAAAAAGTGTTCCACATCACTTGGCACCAGAGAAATACAAATCAAAGCCACAGTGAGTTATCACCTCACACCAGTCAGAATGGCTAAAATGAACAAAAGTCAGGAAACAACAAATGTTGGCAAGGATACAGAGAAAAGGGAACCCTCTTACACTGTTGGTGGGAATGCAAACTGGTGCAGCCACTCTGGAAAACAGTATGGAGGTTCCTCAAGATGTTAAAATAGAGCTACCTTATGACCCAGTAATTGCACTACTAGGTCTTTGCCCCAAAGACATAAAATGAAGGGCCACCTGCACCCCACTGTATCTATCAGCAATGTCCATAATAGTCAATCTAGTGAAAGAGCTCAGATGTCCATCAACAGATGAATGGATAAAGAAAATGTGGTATATATACACAATGGAATATTACCCAGCCATCAGAAAGGATGAAATATTGCCATTTACATCAACTTTGATGGAACTGGAGGGTATTATGCTGAGCAAAATAAGTCAATTGGAGGAAGGCAATTATCATATGTTTTCACTTATATGTGGAATATAATAAATAGTGCAGAAGATCATAGGGGAAGTGAGGGAAAACTGAATGGGAAGAAATCAGAAGGGGAGACAAACCATGAGAGACTCTTAATCATAGGAAACAAGGTTTCCTTAAAGGTTGCTGGAAGGAAGGTTGGTGGGGGCATGGGGTAACAGGGTGCTGGGCATTAAGGAGGGCACGTGATATGATGAGCACTGGGTGTTATTTGCAACTGATAAATTATCAAACTCTGCTTCTGAAACTAATGATGTCTTATATGTTGGCTAATTGAATTTAAAATTTAAAAATCATTTCTTGTGATTTATAGAGTCATCTCTCTCTTTCTGGTACTAAAAGGGAGATATATTTATTGTAAATGAACTTTTCCTAAAACAGCTAGTCTTCTGAAGGTCCTAGAAACTTTGCTCCCAAATTCCCTAGAGACTAACAGTATCTCTAACTTCCTCCCAACTGGAAAGTATATAATGGGCCACTCCTCATGACCCCAGTGCAGTTCTTTCTGCCCACAGGTCCTGTCCCCATACTTTAATGCATGAAAGACGTCTCAAGAATTTGCACGAATTTGTCTTTTCTTTTTTTTTTTTTTTCATGAAAAGGTGTCTCAAGAGTTCTTTCTTGGCTGTCAGCTCCAAAACCCAACCAATTGCTACATCTCAAGGATTTCAAGAGAAAAAAAAGTTAAAGTGGATTCATGCCCATTGGGCCCTGGTCTCCAGCTCACCCAAGGATCCAGCTTTTTCCCAAGACTGATCCTTCTTTATTTTTTCGTAATGTAGTTACTCAAAGGTTCATTCAAAATATCCCTGGGGCACCTGGGTGGCTCAGATGGTTGGGCATCTGCCTTCGGCTCAGGTCATGATCCCATGGTCCTGGGATCGAGCCCCACATCGGGCTCCCTGCTCGGGCGGGGAGTCTGCTTCTCCCTCTCTCTCCCCATTGTCCCCCCTGCTAGTGCTCTCTCGATCTCTCTGTCAGATAAATAAATAAAATCTTTAAAAAATATATCCCTACCCCATTCCTACAATGATTTAAAATATATTCCCCCTAGGGTAACTAAAATAGTGGTAGCTCAATTTGTGGTGCTTTGCAACCAAAAGAAATTTTTTAAAAAAGATTTTTATTTTTTTGAGAGATAGTGGGAGAGACAGAGAGAACATGAGCAGGGGGAGGAGCAGAGGGAGAGGGAGAAGCAAACTCCCCACTCAGCAGGGAGCCCAGTGCAGAACTTGATCCCAGGACACTGGGATCATGACCTGAGCTGAAGACGGATGCTTAACCCACTGAGTCACACAGGCACTCTCCCATCAGATTCTTACCATCAATGTCCAAACAAGGGGTAGAGTGAAAAGGACAAAGATTATAATTAATCATGCACAATGCTTAAGAGGTGTGTAAAACACGATTAAGCAGGGAACAAAACAGAATGTGAAGCTAAGTTCATAATATACCTAGTTTAAGTATAGTGGTGCTTATGCTTTCAGAACAGGTCCAGGAACCAAGTGTCCTGCCTCATTATCAAAATTCAAAATTGGGGATGCCTGGGTAGCTCAGTCAGTTAGACGTCTGCCTTCAGCTCAGTTCAGGATCCCGGGGTCCTGGGATTGAGTCCTGCATCAGGCTCTTTGCTCAGTGTGGAGCCTGCTTCTCCCTCTGTCCCCTCCCCTTGTGCATGCACGCTCTCTCTGACAAATGAATAAATAGAATTTTTTTTAAAAAAAGTTGGACCTTTTGGGAAAAAAAATCAAAATTAAACAACAAAAATTCAGCTGAGCAAATTTCAAGATCTAATTCATTTTATTCAATGATTCATGAATGGGGCAGCAGCCCACATAACAGGTAGAAAGGAGCTCAGAAGAGCTGTAGGAAAGGGAAGCCTTTTATAGGTAGAACTATGGGGCAAGGAAATTTTAGCAAAAGAAAAGAAAGGATTATTTGAGGCAAGGTCACCTTCCTTTAGGGGGAAGAATGGGGGGCTTATCATGCCACTGACCTCCTCTTCCTTTGGGGAATGGAAAGAGCCATGTGGCAGATTATCTTCTTGGTGCTGACCAGAAATTTCCTGACTGACCACCAGTTGAGATGACATTTCTGGGGGAGGTTGAAAGCACTGTTTGGTCGGTATGAAGGCCCAGCCTGGTGACTTGTCCTAGCAAAAATGACTCTCTCTTGAGCTTGTGGTGCTCTTTGTCACATTTCTAAATTTCCATTCCAGACACAGGAGGACACGTTCTTATTTCCCCCAGTAGTCTTATTGTAGGAAAGCTGTAAGTCCAAGGATAGAAGTCAATTTGGTTACTGAAGGAATTCTAGCTCGTTTAGAAGGAAGGAGGGAAAGCCACTGTGTGAATGTGTGGTTAGTAACATCCTCAATGCCTTGAGGAGCTGCAGTAGAGAGCAGAGGGAGACAGCAGATCTGAAGTTTTGGTTTGTTTGTTTTTTCTTAAGATTTATTTATTTTTATTTTAGAGAGAGAGCAGAGCAGGAGGGGCAGAGGGAGAGGGAGAGAGAATTCCAAGCAGAATCCCCACTGAGCACTCGATCTCACAACCCTGAGACCAGGGACTTGGCTGAAAGGAAGAGTTCGTTGGTGGCTGCACCGACTGTGCCACCCAGGACCCTAGATCTGAAGTTTTCAAATTGAATTTACCCCTCAAGTACACTTCTGTATAATGATACTGTAACTTAATAATTATACTAGAATGCAGTGGGTGCTGGACAAAAGAAGGCTGAAACATAGTCCTGTGCCTTAGAGGGGAAAGCTCAGAGGAGAGGATATCTGAGCACAGCCTTGAAAGATGGTTAAGTAACCAAACAGATGAAGTTAGAAAGAGTATTCCAGGGAAAAGAAACAACACCCATAAAACTGTGAAGTTTAAACTTTAATTTTTTCTAAAAGTAAAACATGTGACTATCATGAAAGATTAAATATAAACTCAGGTCATTGAATAAACTCATAAATAAACCCTATTTATTCAGCTAGTGAATTAATAATGAGGAAAACTGTAAATGAGGAAAACAGTTCAAATGTGATCTTGGCTTATAGAAAATTATATTCTTTAAAAAATTTTTTTAATTAACATACAATATATTACTTGCTTCAGGGACACAGGTCTGTGAATCATCAGGCTTACACATTTCACAGCACTCACCATAGCACATACCCTCCCCAGTGTCCATAACTCAGCCACCCTATCCCATCCCCTGTCACCCCCAGAAACCCTGTTTGTTTCCTGAGATTAAGAGTTACACATCAACAGAAAATTATATTCTCTGCTGGACAAAATTCATGTGCAGTGTGGTGAACAGGAAATATCTGGGCTCTTATCAGTTTGGACAATTTCATTTGTATCTTGCAAGTCAAGCCAAGGTATACACCTCTGTAGTGTCAGCTCATCCCCTGGAGAAATGCTGAACAACACCTGACACCCCAGTGGAAGGACACATTATGATCTCTTTGGTCCATTTCCAAGTCATGGATAGTTTTCCCCTCAGCAGATATGGGAAACTTACAACTTATAGAGAAAAACATACAGAGTTCCTTATGATGGGTGTGGAAAGAAGGGAGTCGTAAGATAGTCTGACCTAGCAACTGGACAAAAAGTAAAAGACATTACACGTCCGAAGTGATGAATGGGCTAAGGGTTGAGGGCCATTTTGACAACCAGGTAGCTCTGCAAAAATAAAACGAAACCTCACAAAATAAAACTAAACCTTACAAACCTCACAAAACTAAATGTGGAGCTCATCAGGTAGCATCAATCTCTGACTCACTTTTCTGACCACTCGCTTGTCAGGGGCCTGACAAGAAAGACCTCAGCAACCAGGGAAGGGGGAGCATTCTAAGAGGTTGAATATGGCTGAATATTGTGTATGATTCAAGATACTAATGTTCTGTTATTCCAGTGACAAGAATTTGGCACTATTCCTTTTCCATTCAGCAAGCATATAAAAGTCTAGAGAAGGAACAGACCAAATAGCAGGCCTTTGACTAATCCCCTTCCAGCCAGGCAGCAGTGTGCAGAAGACACAGATGTATTTCAACAGAGACCCCACAATGGACACATCAAATGTCTTGAATTTGCTTTAGGAGCGTAGGGCTGGAGCAAGGACTAAGCCAACCGCCAGGGTCCATTCCCATCACAGGGAGCTTCTGACAGAGTTCAGGACATGCTACTCCAGAACCTGGAAACTTGGCAAATTCAACCTTTTAAGCTGAAGAAATTTGAGAAAGGACAGAGGTACAAAGGACTTACTGACCCTTGGCTGAAGCATATCATAAAACCCTCCTGGAAGAGGGTTTAGCTCATATACTTTATTCTATCACATCTTTCCACCACTTTCCACCTTTCATCAAACCTAGCATACAGACACAAGTTTAACCACTTCTTTGGGACTTCATTACCTCAGGAAGTTTCCCCTGTCACTTAAACCTATGTGAAATAAATGTGTATGCTTTTCTCTTGTTAATCTGTTCTTTTGTTATGGGAGTCCAGCTTAGAACTTAGAAGGGTAGAAGGAATGGATATTTTTCCTCCCCTACACTTGTAAGTGTGGTGATAATTAAAGAGAGATAGGGAGGAGAGGTAGACTCTCCCAGTTGTGTCCTCCGCAATCTGTCTTGCCCTTTTTTGGGGTAACAAGGCAGTCATTCACCTGCCTGAATTAAGACAAGTGGAAACTTTGTTTTAGGAATCAGGCAGAAGGCCAGTCTTGAGAACTTGAGCACTGGGTGAAAAATCAGTGTCAGCTAAGAAAAATGGTTCTCCACTAGGAATGGGTATGAGATTCACTGTGGAGCTCATGAAACACAGACATGCAAAACACCTGGTTCCCAAAGAGTCTGTTTCAGGAGACCTGCAACCTAGTCTTTCTTTTTTTTTTTTTTTTTTAAGATTTTTAAATTTTTATTTCTTTGACAGAGAGAGATCACAAGTAGGCAGAGAGACTGTTTTCTTTCCACTGTATATTTTTTCCTGTTTTGTCAAAGATGATTTGACCATAGAGTTGGGGGTCCATATCTGGGCTCTCTACTCTGTTCCACTGGTCTATGTGTCTGTTTTTATGCCAGTACCATGCTGTCTTGGTGATCACAGCTTTGTAGTAAAGCTTGAAATCAGGTAACATGATGCCGCCAGTTTTATTTTTGTTTTTCAACATTTCCTTAGCAATTCGGGGTCTCTTCTGATTCCATACAAATTTTAGGATTATTTGCTCCAGCTCTTTGAAAAATACCGGTGGAATTTTGATCGGAATGGCATTAAAAGTATAGATTGCTCTAGGCAGTATAGACATTTTCACAATGTTTATTCTTCCGATCCAAGAGCATGGAATGGAAAACTGGACAGCTATATGTAGAAGAATGAAACTCGACCATTCTCTTACACTGTACACAAAGAAAAACTCGAAATGGATAAAAGACCTCAACGTGAGACAGGAATCCATCAGAATCCTAGAAGAAAACATAGGCAGTAACCTCTTTGATATCAGCCACAGCAACTTCTTTCAAGATATGTCTCCAAAGGCGATGGAAACAAAAGCAAAAATGAACTTTTGGGACTTCATCAAGATCAAAAGCTTCTGCACAGCGAAGGAAACAGTCAACAAAACAAAGAGGCAACCCACGGAATGGGAGAAGATATTTGCAAATGACAGTACAGACAAAAGGTTGATATCCAGGATCTATAAAGAACTCCTCAAACTCAACACACACAAAACAGACAATCATATTAAAAAATGGGCAGAAGATATGAACAGACAATTCTCCAATGAGGACATACAAATGGCTATCAGACACATGAAAAAATGTTCATCATCACTAGCCATCAGGGAGATTCAAATTAAAACCACATTGAGATACCACCTTACACCAGTTAGAATGGCCAAAATTAGCAAGACAGGAAACAACATGTGTTGGAGAGGATGTGGAGAAAGGGGAACCCTCTTACACTGTAGGTGGGAATGCAAGTTGGTGCAGCCACTTTGGAGAACAGTGTGGAGATTCCTCAAGAAATTAAAAATAGAGCTTCCCTATGACCCTGCAATTGCACTACTGGGTATTTACCCCAAAGATACAGATGGAGTGAAAAGAAGGGCCATCTGTACCCCAATGTTTATAGCAGCAATGGCCACGGTCGCCAAACTGTGGAAAGAAACAAGATGCCCTTCAACGGATGAATGGATAAGGAAGATGTGGTCCATATACACTATGGAGTATTATGCCTCCATCAGAAAGGATGAATACCCAACTTTTGTATCAACATGGATGGGACTGGAAGAGATTATGCTGAGTGAAATAAGTCAAGCAGAGAGAGTCAAGTATCATATGGTTTCACTTATTTGTGGAGCATAACAAATAATATGGAGGACAAGGGTAGATGGAGAGGAGAAGGGAGTTGAGGGAAATTGGAAGGGGAGGTGAACCATGAGAGACTATGGACTCTGAAAAACAGCCTGAGGGTTTTGAAGGGGCGGGGGGTGGGAGGTTGGGGGAACCAGGTGGTGGGTATTAGGGAGGGCACAGATTGCATGGAGCACTGGGTGTGGTGAAAAAACAATGAATACTGTTACGCCGAAAAGAAATAAAAAATTAAAAAAAAGAAAGAAAGAAAAAAAAAAACAAGTAGGCAGAGAGAGGGAAGCAGGATCCCTGCTGAGCAGAGAGCCAGATTTGGGGCTTGATCCCAGGACCCCAGATCATGACTTGAGCTAAAGGCAGAGGTTTAATCCTCTGAGCCATCCAGGTGCCCTGAATTTAGGCTTTCTTAAAAGTCTCTTAGGCACTTCTGATGAGAGGGGCCAGGGTTGGGAACTCCTGCCCAGGCACAGGGGTAATGTGATACTGTTTTCCTCTTCTAGTAGGCTCAGGGTGCTATCAGGTTGTGGGACTGCAGAGGGAAGTAGGGTGTGTGTGGCTGTAGAGAAAGGTAGATGAGGGCTAGGCAAAGAGACAGTTTGTTTTGTTTTTGTTTTGTTTTGTTTTAACTAAGTAGGCTTAATTCTTCAGAACAATTTTAGGTTTGCAGAAAAATTGGGAAGAAAGTATAGAAAATTCTCATATGTTTCTCCTTTCCCCTCTCTCCTATCCACACAGCCTACAGTTTTACTGTTGATAACTTCTTGCTTTAGTGTGGTCCTTTTCCTATAATTGATGAGCCAATATTGATTATGATTAACTGAAGTCCGCAATTTAATTAGGATCAATTCTTTGTGTTATATAGTTCTAGGGGTTTTGATAATGCATATCAACATAGGAGAAGAAACTGTTTTCCTCAGGTCTCTTATGGTTTCTGGCTGGGTCTGAAAATTGAACTGACAGAAATGAATAGGAGAAAAGCATACAAATTTGATAAATTTTTACATGTTCATTCTCTTCACAAGAGAATGAAGACCTGAAGAAGTACCAGAGTAGGAAACATTTGTACCTTTTAGACAAAGAACACGTACATTTGTGAAGAATTGACAAGATAAAGGGGTTTGGTCTATGGGTAGTAAATGGTGAAAAAGTAACTAGAAAGAAAAGAATTCGTTTAACAAGGCTTGTTTGCAGATTCCTCTGGTACCACTTCTGACTGGCAAGAGTTTGTCTCCAGGAAAAAAAATTATTTCCTGCCTTTAGGCAAAAAAGGGACAAACTTTTCTGCATTTACTGATTCTTAACTGTCTTCAGTGCAAAATAATTTTTATGTCGAACAGCCATAGTTTGGAATGACATAGTCTGCTTTCCTTCAGTTGAACAAGGACTATTTCCTCATCTTTTTTACATTTTCTTAAACTTCTTTCATCAGAGTTTTGCAGTGTTCTCCATATTGATCTTGTTCATTTTCAATTAGTTTTGTATCCACATATCTCATTTCTCTTTGTTCTAATGTAATTTTCTTTTCAAATTTCAATCATTCATTGCTGGTATCTAAGAAAGCAATTGATTTTTGTATATTAACCTTGTATCGTGTGATTTTGCTCTAGAAAGACATCACTTTTACCCTGTAGATAATTGAAGACATTAAAAGCAAGAGTATTCCACTATTCTATTTATGCTCAGGGAGTATTAATCTGGAAGAGATACGTAGAAGAGATTGGAAGGAAAAGAGGCTAGAAGCAGGGAGTCCCTATAGGAGGCTTTTTTTGAGCCCTCCAGGAGACAGGGATTTATAGCACCAATGGAAAAGTAAGATCAGGTTCACGAGGCAAATACCCTAAATTGGCCCTTCTCCTTCATGTCTACGGGTCTCTTTCTTACCAAACTCCAACCTGTCCATGTACCCTATGTGCAGTAAGCCAAATTCTGAGACACTGGATTTAAAACAAAGAAAGCTTTAGAGTCAAGGAGAAAGCAAGGGATCATTCCCAAGGCTGCCTTGCCCTGTTGATCTTAGGCACAGCTTATATACATGAAAGGAAGGTAAGGGGTTTCTTGAAACTTGTTGGGGGTGTCCTTGAAACAATCTGGAGGGAAGCCTTCTTGTGGACAATGGTCCTATTTGGGACCAGGGATCAGATACATCAAAAAAGATGTTACTGTCTGGTCCCCAGTACCTTTCTGCAATCAGTGGATAAATACGGAGTAGGAGTAAAAAGGCAAAGTTGATGTTTGTGCATGAGATTAAGAGGTAAGGAAAACAGGGGCACCTATATGGCTCAGTCAGTTGAGCCTCTGACTCTTGGTTTCAACTCAGGTCCTGATCTCATGGGTGGTGGAATAGAGCCCTAATCAGGCTACAGTCTCCATGGAAGTCTACCTAGGGATTCTCTGCCTTTGCCTCTCCATCCACTTGTACTCTGTCTCTCTGTCTCTCTCTTTTTCTCCCTCAAATAAAGGAATTATTCAAAGAAAAATAGAGGTACATAAAACATAGTTAAGGAAGGAACAAAACAATGTAGAGCTAAGATAATAATGCAAATAATACAACTATAGTTTTGTTTATGCTTTCAAAATGGGACCAGGAACCAAGTGCCCAACTTTGCCTTCACACAGAGGTCCTGATGGGGTTTTGGAATATAGGTGAGCTTTGGTGGGGTGAGGTCCAGAGCCAATGGCCAAGAAAGAATTCTTGAGATGTCTTTGGTGCAAAATGGTAGTTTTATTAAAGCATGGGGACAGGACGGGTGCACAGAAGGAGCTATTGCACCAGGGTTGTGAGGGGTGACTGACTATATACCTGGGCACTGTGGGAGGTAAGGAAAAGGAAAGTTTCCAAAGGATTTTCATATGTTAAGGAAGACTCACAGGATACTGGAGACCCCGCCATTGTCAAGTCAAGGTTGTTGTTCTCTCTAGTAGGGTATCAACATTAAGACTGTTGGGGCCCTCCAGGAGGAACATCACACAAATGCCATCTGGAAGCATGTGTGTGGGGTGAGGGAAGTTGCAGGTTGTCAGCCCATGCTCTGTCCTTAGCAAGCCTTCTGCTCCCTCATCAGCTCCCTCTTTGAGATGCCCTTACCATTCTCTTCACCTAACTTCTAATTAATCCTCAAAACTCAGGTCAGTGTTGTGGCCTTATCTCTACCAGGTCCTCGTAGCCCCTTAGCATCTCCTCCACCACAGCTGAAAGAGCTATTTATAGTTATTGTATACAGTGTATTTGTCTATTTATCTGATATTCTCTTTCATTGGATCATGAGCTCCTGAATCTGAGTAGCCCAGTATCTGGCCCAATAAAATTGCACGTAAATTAATAATTCATTCAAGTTTGTTGTTGGAACTCAAAACATTAACAGGTAAATGGCAATCACCATATCAAATTTACATGGTGTGTTTTCTCTTAAAGAACTGAAATCACAAAGCTTTAAAACACTAAAGCTTAAGATCAGGAAGGAAGCTCTCCACCCATATCAGGAAGTCGGTACTTCCTCAAAACTTCTTTGAGGAAGTTATCACTTCTCCTTTGTTCAAGTAGGCTTGCTCTTCCTGCACTGGAAGGGATACTGGCTTTAAAGAGTGAGTTGGAGGGTGTGGGTCTAATCCACACTGTGCACAAGAAGGGCATCTTCCAAGCCCTAGGTTTCCCTTTCCTCTTTCCTAGGTCTCAGAACCCTTCCACGCTTGCATACCTGGCAGAGGAACAGCAGACAAAAGCCTCTGAGCCTGGGACTAACCACAGCCTCTGTCCTCAGCAGGAGCCCCAGCAAGGAGACCAGGTAAGAGGAGAAGCCTGGGGGCTAGGGAGAGTAGAGCCATGACAATGGCCAGAAGGTCCAGATCACATAGATGGAGGAGAAATATTCCAGGAGGGAGGAGGGAATAAACAAGTTTCTCTTTGCATAAGCACAAGACAAAGAGAAGAATTGGATTTGCCAGTCAGAGAAAAGGTCATCTTAACTCACATTCCTCCTCCCTGGGCTTCAGGTCCTTCCTAGAATTGTGAGACTCACATCAGAAAGAAGATGGTTTAAACAACAAGAAAGGGACCAATGAAATCTTAAAAGGCATGGTTATGAATGATCATTTTGCTCTTATGACCTCTACTATTATCATTCTCTCACTTTTTTCCCTCTTCCTACACAGAAGAGATGATGCTGGATCTTCTGGGACCCTTTCCTCTCCTCCTGGTGCTGCTGGGATCATGGGGGCCAGTGCATCCACTTGGTGCTTGGGCTCAACCCCCAACCAGGGCTCAATGGTTTGCAATTCAGCATATAAGTACAGGTCCTGTCCAATGCAACATGGCAATGCGTCGTGTCAATAATTATAATCAGCGCTGTAAGCCTCAAAACACCTTTCTGCATGACACCTTCCAGAACGTGGCTGCTACCTGTCTTTTGCCCAACAGGACCTGCAGGAATGGCCAGAATAACTGCCACCAGAGTGCAAATATTATCGGCATGACTTACTGCAGTCACACTGGAGGGACATATCCCAACTGCCGCTACAGTACTACTCCCCAGAACCAGTTCTACACTGTTGCTTGTAACCCCCCTCAGCCGGGTGACCCTCCCTATCCTCTAGTTCCTGTGCACTTAGATTAAGACTGAGATTTCCAGGGGCACCTGGATGGCTCAGTCCTTAAGCGTCTGCCTCCGGCTCAGGTCATGGTCCCATAAATAAATAAACATCTTTAAAAAAAAAAATACCAGGGTTTCCAAGGTTCCCATTACTTCCTCTCTCACTTGGTACTTGTTCTTTAATGTTCTCTTCTGCTTTTCTTTTCCTTTGTTGATTTCCATGGTTTCCATAGAAGAAAGAAGGGGACTGGGAGAATTAGAGGGCCAAGATGCAAGACCAGAATTGGGACAAAAATAAACAGGATTCTTTTCTGTTTTGGAGCTCTGTGTGTTTTGAAGGAAGGGAAGAGGGCAAAGAAAGACCCAGGCCCCCTATTTTTAATCTTGGAACTTCTGCCAAGCTTTGTTGCGTTGTGTTCTCAGCAATAAAATCACTTTCTGTTGCATTGTAATGACCTTGATGTGTGTGTTTGGGATCCGTTTCACAAATTGTCAGCCTGGGGCCATCTTGGTTGTATTTACCAGCATTCTCAGGAGAACTCTTTGGGCCCAGGTGCCCTTTGAGGTTATTCAACAACCCAAGGCTTCTGCCACTTCCCTCACCCCTGTGTCTTTTGGACTTTGGGGCAAGAAAGTTTGTCATCCTTCAAACTCTGTTCAAGGCTTTTACATATTTCCCTAGAAGCCATGGTCTATGTTTGCTTGATAGTACTTTACACACAGGTTCTAAGCCTGAGAACTGATGCATCATACATCTTTATTATTGGTTTCCCTATTTCATCAGATAATGTATTTTTTTAAAATATTTATTTATTTATTTATCTGATAGAGAGACACACACAGCAAGAGAGGGAACACAAGCAGGGGGAGTGGGAGTGGGAGAAGCAGGCTTCCTGCCAAGCAGGGAACCTGATGCGGGGCTTGATCCCAGGACCCTGGGATCATGACCTGAGCTGAAGGCAGAAGCCCAATGACTGAGCCACCCAGGTGGCCCCAGATAACGTTTTAAATATAAGTACTAGTAGGGATAATGATCCACCATAGCCTTGGAGTCCCTTCTCCCATGATCTATTGGAATGTATAGTGAGAAAGCATAGATCAAGGGAAAAAAAAAAAGCATTGGGGAACTAAAAACATTCTTGTCTTACCTAAATACTGAAATATTACAGAAGTAATGCTGTTTCGGAACAGCTGGTGGATTTAGACACTGAAGGACCGGGAATAAGAATGTGGCTGAGGTGCATGTGGGTGTCTCAGTGGGTTAAGCTGTTAAGCCTCTGCTCTTGGCTTATGTCATTGCTGAGGGAGCAGAAGGCTAGCTAAGGACAAAGCACAAGCTGACACCCTGCAAAGGCCCTATCTCCCCACTCCTCGGTGGGATATATGTGATATTCTTCCAGGAAGCTTCCAACTGTCTTAATGTTAATGCCTTGTTAGAGGGAAAAACTTTACTTGACAATAGCATGGCCTCTGGTATCCTTTGAGTCTTCTTTAACATTTCAAAATCCTTTTTGAAATCTCCCTTTTCCTCACCTTCCCCAACTCCCAAGTATATAATAAGCCATCCCTCACAACCCTGGTGCAGCAACTTTTTCTGTGCATGGGTTCTGTCCCCATGCTTTAATAAAACCATCATTTTGCACCAAAGACATCTCAAGAATTCTTTCTTGGCCATTGGCTCTGGACCTCACTCCACCAAACCTCACCTATATTCCAAAACCCCATCATCTGGCATCCAAACCTGGGGGTTTGAATCTGCTCATCTGGACTCTGAGCTTGGGTGCAAACTTGGTGAAAACCTTCTCTTCTCTTCCTTTACTCTCCCTTTAGGGGCTGTCTGGCTTTACTGGAACATTTTCATGTCAATTGCTCAGGCAGTAAACCTTTAGCCCCTGGCTACTTTATGGGGAGGAGAAAGCCTCTCTTTTGGCTGCAAGTTAGTACCCTGGCCAGGATGGTAATAAGACCTAGAAACTTGATGCCCTCTCTTTATTCCTGTCCTTATACAAAGTTGTCTGTGTTGGGCATGGGACAACCACTTAAGTCACCAGGATGGCTGCCAATTATAAGACTCCCATGTGAGGTTTCCTCCTGATTCATCTAATGTGATTCCTTCCACATCCCTGGTCACTTCTGGCTGGGGGAACTCCACAGGAAGCTGCCCAAAACCAGTACCCAATGGAATTAAAACCCAACTGGGGACCATTTCCTAGGCTAGTTGGCTATATGGACTACATGTGTAGGAATGTCACTTAGGCCACGATGGATTCCTATCTTTACTGTTTTCCATCAATGTCCTCTACTAACTACTTAAGTTACAAAATTGGGTAATTTCCCCTTGTAAAACTTTTCTAGTGTTCTCCATGAATTAAAAATTGCAGGGCAATAAAGCAGCTTTGAGGCATAGGATGGCACAGTATTTTGGTTCATTCACCAGGCAAACATCTGTAGCCTGGGACACGATGGGGAAAGGAAGGGGGCCAGTATCCCTCCCGGGGCCTTTTAGGGCAGGAATGCCTTCCTTGTAAGGCAGAATGTGATCAATAGCAATCTTTTGTTTGAGGGATGCCTCCAGTCTCTTTTGACACACAGAGCCTCTGATATATCCTGTTGTGGGACACCACCCAGGAGTAGGGGGTGGGGGTGGGATTTTGGTAATGGACCTTCTCTACTTTTTCAGGAGTGTGGACTCTGTGGGCTTCTTCTTCACTCCCCAAAGATTCTCCTTTCATGTCTTTTTAACCTACTGAAAACAATTTGGATTGCAAAATTTAGGAAAGGACTGATCTTCTGTACACTGCATGGCTACAGTGGGATCTATAAATTAGATCTCTTCTGCAGAAAACAAGGCAAATAGATAGAGGCACCCTAGGTCTATTCAGGCTTTCAGGGCTCTAAAGGCCTCTTGCAGAATGTATTTGGCTAGTAAAATCCTTCCTGAAAAATTGGATAATTATCTAAACAGGCCTCCTCCAAGTAAATCTAGGTTGCTGGAGGAAATGCAGTCTTTCCCAGAGAAAGGGAATTCTTGACTCTCTTTCTCTCTCACTGTCCCTCCTAATAAATGTGGGGGTTTCTCCCTCATTCATTCATTTTCCAGGTTAATGGGTATAACTGGAGCCAACTGTGGTTAGTCTACCTCCTGATGGGGATTTTAAGGAATATTCTCAATCAGCTGCTGAAACTCTGTTTGTTTTGAGGAAATTCCTAGTCTTCTCTGGCCCAACATGGACTGCCTATTTCCCCCTTGTTGGTGGGAAAACATGGCATTTGCTCCAGCGTTGGAGCTGCTGAGCTCTAGAACTAGGAACCCTTTCTCTGCCTTCTGGCAGCACTTTGCCTCTCTGCCTCTCTGTCCCTCTCCTCCTGTTTCTGCACCATCTTGGGTGCAGCCTGCATAGCTTGTTCCTATACCATCCTTGGTGCCTCCTGCACCATTGGCTCCCCCTTCTCCCCTCGCTATCAAGGGGTAAAGAAGAACAGACCCTGAACCTAACACCACCCACTAGAGATTTCTCCACCAGTATCTCCAGTAAAAATTGACAATGGGGAGCAAGCAGACTTTTAAAAGAGGATCCAGGTAGAAAATAAATCAGTATTAAAACTAATTTATTTAAGTTTGTTGGTAATTAAGATAGACATGTCTTTAAAGTTATCAACATTAAGTGTGAAACTTTTATTCTATCAAGGTTTACTAAAGGTCAAATAAGCTCATGTTATCTCTGTTGTAATTTCTTATTAAAAAAATGACCTAAAATGATGGTTAATTTTGTCTGTCTCATGAAAATTCTCATGGTAATTGTTAAGATAGATTTCAAAGTCTTTGATAACCTGAAACTTTAAACTTTTGCTTGGACGGTAAATGGGATTAAATTCATTGGACATCTAGGTCTTTTCCAAATAGGATAAAGTGTTAAAGCATTAAGTACAGAATGTAGGTTTGTGCTTTTGACTACTTGTTCCAAAAAGCCCTGACAAAACCAAACAAAAAACTATGGATATTTGAGTCTATTGGTAAACATGCTTTGTGCTTAACTGATTCACAAATTTGCCATCTAAAAAGTTTTGGTGTAACAGTTCACAATTATTTACTACTTAGTTTTCACTAGAGACAAAGGTTTCTAAGAGTGCAAAATTCTGCTAAATGTAATTAAGACTGATGGAAATAACACGAAACAACTCTGTATGTAGAAAAGCAGGAGACATGTAAGAAAGATATAAGGAATGGGAATGTATTTTTGTTGAAGGTAAAAGAAGGTACTTCTGTCCTAAATAAGATGGTTGTTTGAAGAGAAATGGATTGGGACAAAATCTGAATGCAAAAGAAAGTTGTAGAAGGCTTATGAAGGAAAATCTTTGGAAAGGAATGTTAGGTGTGGTCATAACAAACTAAGATGAAAATAAAGGGATTGGGGGGAGGAGTCAAGATGGTGGAGAAGTAGCCGGCTGAGGCAACATCAGGTAGCAGGAGATCAGCTAGACAGTTTATCTAACCATTGTGAACACCTACAAATCCAACGGGAAATCGAAGAGAAGAAGAGCAACAATTCTAGAAACAGAAAATCAATCACTTTCTGAAAGGTAGGACCTGCGGAGAAGTGAATCCAAAGCGATGGAAAGATAGACCACGGGGGGAGGGGCCGGCTCCCGGCAAGCAGCGGAGCAACAGAGCACAAAATCGGGACTTTTAAAAGTCTACTCCATGGAGGGACATCGCTCCAGAGGCTAAACCGGGGGGGGGGGTGTCAGCGTAACCCCAGGTCCCACGGGGTCACAGAAGGACCAGGGGCGTCTGAGTGCTGCAGAGCTCGCAGGTATTAGAGCGGGGAAGCCGGCTACAGTGACAGAGCCGAGGACTGAGCTCTCAGCCCGGGGTTACCTTGTGCCAGCCGCAGGCTGGGTGGGCTCGGAGCGTGGCCGGAGGCCACGGAGACGGAAGCGACCGGGCGCTTTTCTCCAAGTGCCAGCAATTGACCGCTTTCCTACTGGCACGACCGCAGGCCAGGGAGGCGGGGCGGTTGGGCGCTTTTCTCTGAGGGCGCACTGAGGAGCGGAACCCCAGGCTCTTGGCTCCTCCGGGCTGAGAGATTGGGAGGCCGCCATCTTCATTCCCGTCCTCTGGAACTCTACGGAAAGCGCTCAGGGAACAAAAGCTCCCGAAAGCAAACCCCAGCGGATTACTTAGCCCGGCCCCTGGCAAGGGTGGTGCAATTCTGCCTGCGGCAAAGACACTTGAGAATCACCACAACAGGCCTCTCCCCCAGAAGATCAAGAAACCCAGCCAAGACCAACTTCACTCACCAAGAAGAGCAGAATTCTATAGGAGGAGAAAGCAAATCTTATCTGGACAAATTGACAAGGTGAAAAAACTCACCACAAAAAAAAGAACAAGAGGCAGTACCGAAGGCTGGAGACCTAATCAATACGAACATTGGTAACATGACAGATCTAGAGTTCAGAATGACGATTCTCAAGGTTCTAGCTGGGCTCGAAAAAGGCATAGAAGATATTAGAGAAACCCTCTCCGGAGAGATAAAAGCCCTTTCTGGAGAAATAAAAGGACTAAAATCTAACCAAGTTGAAATCAAAAAAGTTATTCATGAGGTGCAATCAAAAATGGAAGCTCTCACTGCTAGGATAAATGAGGCAGAAGAAAGAGTGACATAGAAGACCAAATGACAGAGAATAAAGAAGCTGAGCAAAAGAGAGACAAACAAATACTGGACCACGAGGAAAGAATTCGAGAGATAAGCGACACCATAAGGTGACACAACATTAGAATAATTGGGATTCCAGAAGAAGAAGAAAGAGAGATGGGAGCAGAAGGCATATTGGAGACAATTATTGGAGAGAACTTCCCTAATATGGCAAAGGGAACAAACATCAACATCCGGGAGATGCTAAGAATGCCCTTCAAAATCAATAAAAATAGGTCCACACCTCGTCACCTGATAGTAAAATTTACAAGTCTTAGTGACAAAGAGAAAATCCTGAAAGCAGCCCGGGAAAAGAAGTCTGTAACGTACAAGGGTAAAAACATTAGATTGGCAGCAGACCTATCCACAGAGACCTGGCAGGACAGAAAGAACTGGCATGATATATTCAGAGCTCTAAACGAGAAAAACATGCAGCCAAGAATACTATATCCGGCTAGGCTATCATTGAAAATAGAAGGAGCGATAAAGAGCTTCCAGGACAAACAAATGCTGAAAGAATTTGCAAACATCAAACCAGCTCTACAGGAAATATTGAAAGCAGTCCTCTAAGCAAAGAGAGACCCTAAAAGTAGTAGATCAGAAAGAAACAGAGACAATATACAGTAACAGTCACCTTACAGGAAATACAATGGCACTAAATTCATATCTCTCAATAGTTACCCTGAATGTTAATGGGCTAAATGCCCCAATCAAAAGACACAGGGTATCAGAATGGATAAAAAAACAAAACCCATCAATATGCTGCCTACAAGAAACTCATTTTAGACCCGAAGACACCTCCAGATTTAAAGTGAGGGGTGGAAAACAATGTACCATGCTAATGGACATCAGAAGAAAGCTGGGGTGGCAATCCTTCTATCAGATCAATTAGATTTTAAGCCAAAGACTATAATAAGAGATGAGGAAGGACACTATATCATACTCAAAGGGTCTGTCCAACAAGAAGATCTAACAATCTTAAATATCTATGCCCCTAACATGGGAGCAGCCAACTATATAAACCAATTAATAACAAAATCAAAGAAATACATCGACAGTAATACAATAATAGCAGGGGACTTTAACACTCCCCTCACTGAAATGGACAGATCATCTAAGCAAAAGATCAACAAGGAAATAAAGGCCTTAAATGACACTCTGGACCAGATGGACATCACAGATATATTCAGAACATTCCATCCCAAAGCAACAGAATATACATTCTTCTCTAGTGCACGTGGAACATTCTCCAGAATAGACCACATCCTGGGTCACAAATCAGGTCTCAACCGGTATCAAAAGATTGGGATCATTCCCTGCATATTTACAGACCACAATGCTCTGAAGCTAGAACTCAATCACAAGAGGAAATTTGGAATGAATGCAAATACATGGACACTAAACAGCATCCTTCTAAAAAATGAATGAGTCAACCAGGAAATTAAAGAAGAATTGAAAAAAATTCATGGAAACAAATGATAATGAAAACACAACGGTTCATAATCTGTGGGACACAACAAAGGCAGTCCTGAGAGGAAAATATATAGCGGTGCAAGCCTTTCTCAAGAAACAAGAAAGGTCTCAAATACACAACCTAACCCTACACCTAAAGGAGCTGGAGAGAGAACAACAAAGAAAGCCTAAACCCAGCAGGAGAAGAGAAATCATAAAGATCAGAGCAGAAATCAATGAAATAGAAACTAAAAAAACAATAGAACAAATCAACAAAACTAGGAGCTGGTTCTTTGAAAGAATTAATAAGATTGACAAACCCCTGGCCAGTCTTATCAAAAAGAAAAGAGAAAGGACGCAAATAAATAAAATCATGAATGAAAGAGGAGAGATCACAACAACCAACCAACACCAGGGAAATACAAACAATTATAAGAACATACTACAAGCAACTCTACGCCAACAAATTTGACAACCTGGAAGAAATGGATGCATTCCTAGAGACATATAAACTACCACAACTGAACCAGGAAGAAATAGAAAACCTGAACAGACCCATAACCAGTAAGGAGATTGAAGCAGTCATCAAAAATCTCCAAACAAACAAAAGTCCAGGATCAGACGGCTTCCCAGGGAATTCTACGAAACATTTAAAGAAGAATTAATTCCTATTCTCCTGAAACTGTTCTAAAAAATAGAAATGGAAGGAAAACTGCCAAACTCATTTTATGAGGCCAGCATCACCTTGATCCCAAAACCAGACGAGGATCCCACCAAAAAAGAGAATTACAGACCAATATCCTTGATGAGCACAGATGCGAAAATTCTCACCAAAATACTGGCCAATAGGATCCAACAGTACATTAAAAGGATTATTCACCACGACCAAGTGGGATTTATTCCAGGGCTGCAAGGTTGGTTCAACATCCACAAATCCATCAATGTGATACAATACATTAATAAAAGAAAGAATAAGAACCATATGATACTCTCAATAGATGCTGAAAAAGCATTTGACGAAGTGCAGCATCCCTTCCTGATTAAAACCCTTCAAAGTGTAGGGATAGAAGGCACATACCTCAATATTATCAAAGCCATCTATGAAAAACCCACCGCAAATATCATTCTCAATGGAGAAAAACTGAAAACTTTTCCGCTAAGGTCAGGAACACAGCAGGGATGTCCGTTATCACCACTGCTGTTCAACATAGTCCTAGAAGTCCTAGCCTCAGCAATCAGACAACAAAAAGAAATCAAAGGCATCCAAATTGGCAAAGAAGAAGTCAAACTATCACTCTTTGCAGATAATATGATACTGTATGTGGAAAACCCAAAAGGCTCCACTCCAAAACTGCTAGAACTTGTACAGGAATTCAGTAAAGTGTCAGGATATAAAATCAATGCACAGAAATCAGTTGCATTTCTTTACACTAACAATAAGACAGAAGAAAGAAATTGAGGAGTCAGTCCCATTTACAATCGCACCCAAAACCATAAATACCTAGGAATAAACCTAACCAAAGAGGCAAAGAATCTGTACTTAGACAACTAAAGAAATTGAGGAAGACACAAAGAAATGGAAAAATATTCCATGCTCATGGATTGGAAGAACAAATATTGTGAAAATGTCTATTCTACCTAAAGCAATCTACGCATTTAATGCAATCCCTATCAAAATCCCATCCACTTTTTTTAAAGAAATAGAACAAATAATCCTAAAATTTATATGGAACCAGGAAAGACCTCGAATAGGCAAAGGAATATTGAAAAAGAAAGCCAAAGTCGGTGGCGTCACAATTCCAGACTTCAAGCTCTATTACAAAGCTGTCACCATCAAGACAGTATGGTACTGGCACAAAAACAGACATATTGATCAATGGAACAGAATAGAGAGCCCAGAAATAGACCCTCAACTCTATGGTCAACTAATCTTCGACAAAGCAGGAAAGAATATCCAATAGAAAAAAGACAGCCTCTTCAACAAATGGTGCTGGGAAAATTGGACAGCCACATGCAGAAAAATGAAATTGGACCATTTCCTTACACCACACACAAAAATAGACTCAAAATGGATGAAGGACCTCAATGTGAGAAAGGAATCCATCAAAATCCTTGAGGAGAAAGCAGGCAGCAACCTCTTCGACCTCAACCGCAGCAACTTCTTCCTAGGAACCTCGCCAAAGGCAAGAGAAGCAAGGGCAAAAATGAACTATTGGGATTTCATCAAGATCAAAAGCTTTTGCACAGCAAAGGAAACAGTTAACAAAACCAAAAGACAACTGACAGAATGGGAGAAGATATTTGCAAACGACATATCAGATAAAGGGCTAGTATCCAAAATCTATAAAGAGCTTATCAAACTCAACACCCAAAGAACAAATAATCCAGTCAAGAAATGGGCAGAGGACATGAACAGACATTTCTGCAAAGAAGACATCCACATGGCCAACAGACACATGAAAAAATGCTCCACATCACTTGGCATCAGGGAAATACAAATCAAAACCACAATGAGATACCACCTCACACCAGTCAGAATGGCTAAAATTAACAAGTCAAGAAATGACAGATGCTGGCAAGGATGCGGAGAGAGGGGAACCCTCCTACACTGCTGGTGGGAATGCAAGCTGGTGCAACCACTCTGGAAAACAGTGTGGAGGTTCCTCAAAAAACTGAAAATAGAGCCACCCTATGACCCAGCAATTGCACTACTGGGTATATATCCTAAAGATACAAACGTGGTGCTCCAAAGGGTCACGTGCACCCGAATGTTTATAGCAGCAATGTCCACAATAGCCAAACTGTGGAAAGAGCCTAGATGTCCATCAACAGATGAATGGATAAAGAAGAGTGGTATATATACACAATGGAATACTATGCAGCCATCAAAAGACATGAAATCTTGCCATTTGTGACGACGTGGATGGAACTAGAGGGTATTATGCTTAGCCAAATAAGTCAATCGGAGAAAGACAACTATGATATGATCTCTTTGATATGAGGAAGTGGAGATGCAATGCGGGGGTGTTGGGGGGAGGTAGGAAAAGAAAAAATGAAAAGATGGGATTGGGAGGGAGACAAACCATAAAAGACTCAATCTCAAAAAACAGACTGAGGGTTGCTGGGGGGAGGGGGGATGGGAGAGGGTGGTGGGGAAATGGACATTGGGGAGGGTATGTGCTATGATGAGTGCTGTGAAATGTGTAAACCTAGCGATTCACAGACCTGTACCCCTGGGGATAAAAATACATTATATGTTTATTAAAATAAAAAAATAATAATAAAATAAAGGGATTTAAAAGTACAGTGGTATAGGGGCGCCTGGGTGGCTCAGTGGGTTAAAGCCTCTGCCTTCAGCTCAGGTCATGATCCCAAGTCCTGGGATCGAGCCCTGCATCGGGCTCTCTGCTCCGTGGGGAGCCTGCTTCCCCCTCTCTCTCTGCCTGCCTCTCTGCCTACTTGTGATCTGTCTGTCAAATAAATAAATAAAATCTTAAAAAAAAAAGTACAGTGGTATAAGATTGAAAATGTCTCTCTGTTCAAAAGATAAACTTTTCTGCTTATTTATTTATTTATATCATTATGTTCAATTAGGCAACATGCAGTACATCATTAGTTTCAGATGTAGTGTTCAATGATTCGTTAGTTGTGTATAACACCCAGTGCTCATCACAACACGTGCCTCCTTAATACCCATCACCCAGTTACTCCATCCGCTTACTGCCTTCCTTTCTGTAACCCTCAGTTTGTTTCCCAGAGTCCAGAGTCTCTCATGGTTTGTCTCACTCTCTGATTTCTTCCCATTCAATTTTCCTTCCCTTCCCATATGGTCCTCTGCACTATTCCTTATGTTCCACATATGAGTGAAATCATATGATAGTTATCTTTCTCTGCTTGACTTATTTCACTTATAACCCCCTCCAGTTCCATCCATGTTGATGCAGATGGTAAGTATTCATCCTTTCTAATGGCTGAGTAATATTCCATTGCACATATGAACCACATCTTCTTTATCTATTCATCTGTTGAAGGACATCTTAGATCTTTCCACAGTTTGGCTATTGTGGATATTGCTGATAGATACATTGGGGTGCACGTGCCCCTTCTTTTCACTATATCTGTATCTTTGGGGTAAATAGTGCTGCAATTGCTGGGTCATAGGTAGCTCTATTTTTAACATCTTGAGGAACCTCCATACTCTTTTCCAGAGTGGATGTACCAGCTTGCATTCCCACCAGCAGTGTAAGAGGGTTCCCCTTTCTTCACTTCCTTGCCAACATTTGTTGTTTCCTGTTTTGTTAACTTTTGCATTCTAACTGGTATAAGGTGATATCTCATTGTGGTTTTCAATTGTATTTCTCTGATGGTTAGTGATGTTGAACATTTTTTCATGTGTCTGTTAGCCATTTGTATGTCTTCTTTGGAGAATTGTCTGTTCATGTCTCTGCCCATTTCTTTTCTTTCTTTCTTTTTTTTAATTTTTAGGTTTTATTTATTTACTTGTCAGAGAGACAGAGTGTGTGTGTGTGTGTGTGTGTGTGTGTACAAGCAGGGGGAGCTTCAGGCAGAGGGAGAAGCAGACTCCCCACTGAGGAGGGAGCCCGATGTGGGGCTCGATCCCAGGACCCTGGGATCATCACCTGAGCTGAAGGCAGCCACCTAACCAAGAGAGCCACCCAGGTACTCCTTCTGCTCATTTCTTCACTGGATTACTTGTTTTTTGGGTGTTGAATTTCAGAAGTTCCTTATAGATCTTGGATACCAGCCTTTTTATCTGTAATGTCATTTGTAAATACCTTCTCCCATTCTGTGGGTTGCCTCTTAGTTTTGTTGACTATTTCCTCTTCTGTGCAAAAGCATTTTATCTTGATAAAATCTCAGAAGTTCATTTTTGCTTTTGTTTCTCTTGCCTTTGGAGACATGTCTTGAAAGAAGAGTAGAGACCATTGTTGAACTGTACTGCCTAGTTTCTCCTCTAGGATTTTATTAGATTCCTGTTTCACATTTAGGTTTTTCATCCATTTTGAGTCCATTTCTGTGTATGGGGTAAGAGAATGGTCCAATTTCATTCTTCTGCATATGGCTGTCCAGTTTTCCCAGCACCATTTATTGAAGAGACTGTATTTTTTCCATTAGATAGTCTTTCCTGCTTTTTCAAAGATTAGTTGATCATAGAACTGAGGGTCTATTTCTGGGGTCTCTATTCTGTTCCACTGATCTATGTGTCTGTTTTTGTGCCAACACCATGCTGTCTTGATAATCACAGCTTTGTAATATAGCTTGAAGTGAGGCATTGTCATGCCCCCGGCTTTGGTTTTCTTTTTAATATTCCCCTGGCTATTGGGGGTCTCTTCTGGTTCCATAAAAAATTCAGGATTGTTTATTCCAGCTCTGTGAAAAATGTCGATGGTACTTTGATAGGGATTGCATTGAAAGTGTAGATTGCTCTGGGCAGCATAGACCTTTTCCTAATGTTTATTCTTCCAATCCATGAGCATGGAATGTTTTTCCATCTCTTTGTGTCTTCTTCAATTTCTTTCATAAGTGTTCTATAGGTTCTAGAGTATAGAACCTTTACTTTTTTAGTTAGGGTTATTCCTAGGTATCTTATGGTTTTTGGTGTTATTGTGAATGGATTTGATTCCTTAATTTCTCTTTCTTCAGTTGCATTCTTAGTGTATAGAAATGCAGCTGATTTCTGTGCATTGATTTTGTATCCTGGCATGTTGCTGAACTGCTATATGAGTTCTAGTAATTTGGGAGTGGAGTCTTTTGGGGTTTCCACATAAAGTATCATGTCATCTGCAAAGAGAGAGAGTTTGACTTCTTTCCCAACTGGAATGCTTTTATTTCTTTTTGTTGTCTGATTGCTGAGTCTAGGACTTCTAGGACTATATTGGACAAATGTGGTGAGAGTGGGCATCCCTGTCATGTTCCTGACCTTAGGAGAAAAGCTCTGTTTTTCCCCATTGAGAATGATATTTGCTGTGGATTTTTCATAGATGTCTTTTCTGATATTGAGGTATATTCTCTCTATCCCTATACTTTGAGAGCTTTAATAAGGAAGGGATGTTGTATTTTGTCAAATGCTTTTTCTGCATCAATTGAGAGAATTATAGGGTTCTTATCTCTTCTTTTGTTAATGTGATCTATCATGTTGATTGATTTGTGAATGTTGTATCACCCTTGCATCCCAGGAGTAAATCCCACCTGGTTGTGGTGAATAATTCTTTTAATGTACTGTTGGATACTATTGGCTTGGATCTTGTTGAGTATTTTGTTCATCAGGGTTATTGGTCTGTAATCCTCCTTTATGATAGGGTCTTTGTTTGGTTTTGGGATCAGGGTAATACTGGCCTCATAGAACAAGTTTGGAAGTTTTCCTTCTATTTCTATATTTTGAAACAACTTCAGTAGACTAGGTATTTCTTCTTTAAATATTTGGTAGAATTCCCCTGGGAAGCTGTCTGCCCCTGGACTCCTGTTTTTTGGGTGGTTTTGATTATTGCTTCAATTTCTCTTCTGGTTATTGGTCTGTTCAGATTGTCTATTTCTTCCTGTTTCAGTCTTGTCAGTTTATAAGTTTTCAGGAAAGCATCCATTTCTTCCAGATAGCCTGGTTTGTTGGCATATAGCTGCCAGTAATAATGTCTAACAGTTATCTCTATTCCCTTGGTATTAGTCATGATATCTCCCCTTCCATTCATGATTTTATTAATTTGGATTCCTTCTCTTTTCTTTTGGATAAGGCTGGCCAGAGGTTTATCAATCTTATTAATTCTCTCAAAGAACTAGCTTCTAGTTTCGTTCATCTGTTCTACTATTCTTCTAGTTTCTATTTCATTGATTTCTGCTCTAATCTTTATTTTCTCCTGCTTGGTTTAGGCTTTATTTGATGTTCTTTCTCCATGTCCTTTAGTGTAAAGTTAGCTTGTGTATTTGGGATTTTTCTAATTTTTTATTTCTTTTTTTTTTTAAGATTTTATTTATTTATTTGACAGACAGAGATTATAGTAGGCAGAGAGGCAGGCAGAGAGAGAGAGGAGGAAGCAGGCTCCCCACTGAGCAGAGAGCCCAACACGGGGCTCGATCCCAGGACCCTGGGATCATGACCTGAGCTGAAGGCAGAGGCTTTAACCCACTGAGCCACCCAGGCGCCCCTTCTAATTTTTTGAGAGAGGTTTGGATGGCTATGTACTTCCCTTTTAAGACAACCTTTGCAGTACCCCACAGGTTTTTGAATTGATGTGTTTTCATTTTCATTGGTTTGCATGATTGTTTAAGTTCTACTTTAATTTCCTGGTTGATCTATTAATTCTTTAGCAGGATGCTCTTCAACCTCCAAGTTTTTGAGTTCCTTCCAAATTTCTTGGGGTGAGTTCCCATTTCAAGCATTGTAGTCTGAAAGTATTCAGGGAATAATTTCAGTCTTTTGGTGTTGGTTGAGACCTGATTTGTGACCCAGTATGTGGTCTATTCTGGAGAAAGTTCCATGTGCACTCCAGAAGAATGAGTATTTTGTTGTTTTAGGATGGAATGTTCTGTATATATCTATGAAGTCACATATTCTTTCAATTTCTGCTGGTCCTGGAATTCCTTTATCTCGCCATCTGTTCTGAATGACAGCCTTGCTGGATAAAGTATTTCTGGCTGCATGTTCTTTTCATTTAGTACACTGAATTTATCTTGCCAGCCCTTTCTGGCTTGCCAGGTTTCTGTGAATAGGTCTGATATTATTCTTATGTTCCTCCCTCTATATGTAAGGAAACTCCACTCCCTGGCTACTCTTAGGATGTTTCTATGTCAGGGTGTTGATCTATTTTTATTGATATTGGGAAGGGTCCTCTCTGCCTCTTGGATATGAATTCTTGTTTCCATTCCCAGATTAGGGAAGTTCTCAGCTATGACTTGCTGAAATATATCTTCTAGCCCCCCCCCCCCACCCCTTGGGGATCCCAGTAATTCTGACATTGGAATGTTTCATGGCATCATTAATCTCTCCAAGCCTTTTTTCATGTACTACTAGTTGCCTATCTTTGTTTTCCTCAGCTTCCTTCCTTTCAATCAGCTTATCTTCGAGATCACTAATTTGTTCTTCTGCCTTATTTACCCTGGTTATTAGAGTATCCAATTTAGACTGCATCTCATTCATAACATTTTAATATTTGGCCTGATTGGATCTTGTTTCTGCCCTTAGAGAGTCTATATCATCACTAATGCTTTTTTCAAGCCTAGCTATTGAATTTATGATTGCTATCCTGAATTCTATCTCTGACATTTTACTTATATCCATATTAATTAGTTCTGTGGCAGAGAACACTATTTCACTTTTTATTGTATGTGAGTTCCTCCTTCTTGTCATTTATTCCAGAGAATGATAGGTGGGCAAATGAACAGAGTCCAAAATGTCAACTAGGACCCAGGCAATGCACTCTGGCAGAATCCAGAGTGGTAGGAAGCCACTACAGAAAAACAAAGCCAAAATGAAACATAAGAATAAAATTTTAAAATTAAGAAAAAGGGGAGAGGTGAAGAGGGACTGTAATCCCACAGTGTGGACAAGGCAGGGCATTCTACTTGTTCCTGGAAAATATTGGGACCTGCCATGCATACAAGGTGCCTATCCTACAGGAAACATCAACTTTCTTTAGCACAGCATATGTCACAGTCTCCATAATCTGACTTCTGCCCACCTGTTTAGCCTTGTTTCCTATCACTCACATCACCTGTTCTCTTCATACCAATCATACCTAGCCACTGACAGTTCCAGGAACATACCATACACATTCCAACCACTGAAACTTCATTCTTACTTGTTGTTACTTGATGAGAGTCTGTCTGGTCTTTACATCCAGGTCAGTTCAGACCATCAAGAAGCCTCTAGATTCCAGCTCCTGGTGATCCCTCCCTCCTAATCCCTTCATACCACACTTTTGGTACTTAGCATGACCTACTTTATATGGTTACATTTTTTCTCATTTTCTCATTTTCATTCATTTGTTCAAGCATTCACTTATGTGAATAAGTACAAATACACAACATTTGTAGAATGTCTACTGTATGTAGAATATCTACTGTATGTAAATGCTGTGGTAAGCAATAGTGATATAAGGATGAAAAAGCCAGTGTCCAAGCACTCAAAGGGATCAAGTTTTCTAGAACAGCTGCTTCTAACCTGAGGACTCCAAGAAGTTTGTGAACCCACTGAAATTGTTTGAATACATCTTGTTCTGTTTCCATTTTTAGACAGCAGGTCAATAGCTTTTATCAAATTATCACAGAATTGTATGGCCTTTGGTTTAGTGGCTAAAATATAAACAGCACACATATGCACATAACTACCAAAAATACCATTAAAAATAATTAGAACTCATTTACCAACTACAACTACTGGACTCAAAGTAATTTATATTAAAGTAGCAATAGACTGGCAAAATTTCATATTTTAGTGTCCACATGGTATAACCCATATCAGAGGAGTGAGCATTATCCAAAACAAAGATATTATTCAATTGTCTTATTCAAAGACAGACATTTCCATAGGATACTAAAGAATCAAAATTATACCTACTCTATAAATACTCCTGCATTGATTTCCAAGTAAACATAACACATGAGTTCATATCCATACTCCTAGTGGTGAGTGGGTGTGAGAGGTCATAGGGAGAGAGAGCTTGCTATGCTATCTTTGCTGTTTGTTCCGTATTGAGAAATTTTCTATACCATCTGCTTCTGTGAACTTTCTGCACTTTATAATTCTTTTAAGATTCTTTTTAAGCTCAGAACACTGAGGTCAAGACCTGAAGTGAGATCAAGAGTCAGATGCTTAACTGGCTGAGCCACCCAAATGTACCTGCATTTTATAATTCTTGAATCCTTCCCCTCAATTCTTGAAGAATCCTGGTTTTACCAGCTCGTAGAATGTCCTGGCCAGCCTTTGGACTGAACTCAAACTTGTCTGTGCCCCCATGAGCAGTAAGCCAATGTGTGGACGCTGGTTTGAAAGCAAAGGAAGTTTTTCTTGTTATCAGAAGGGTGGCCCAAGAAGAAGGCAGGGTATCATTCCCAAAGTTGCTTTGCCCTGTTGAGACTTGGAACAGCTTGGGGAAGTTTGGGGAAGGAGGTGAACACAAGAGAGGAAGGGGAGGGCTTTCTTGAAATCTTGAGGGAACTGAGGGGAACTTGAAACAGTCTGGAGGTAGCATTCTGCTAGAAAATGAGGTGGCATTCGGGACTTGACGCATCAGGTAGTTTTAAGACAAAAGTTATCATGCTTCCCATCAGATTCTTACCATCAATGTACAAACAAGGGGTACAGTCAAAAGGGCAAAGATAATGATTAATCATGCACAGGGTTTAAGAAGTGCATGAAACGTAATTTAAACAGGGATCAAAACAGAATGTGAAGCTAAGTCCATAATATGATGAGTTTAAGTATAGTGCTGCTTTATGTTTTCAAAATAAGTCCAGGAACCAAGTGCCCGGCCTTATCATCAAAATGCAAAATTAAACAATAAAAATTCAACTGAGCAAATTTCAAGATCTAATTTGCTTTATTCAGTGATTCATGAATGGGGCAGCATCCCACCTAACAGGCAGAAAGGAGCTCAGAGGAGATGTACAAAAAGGAAGCCTTTTATAGGCAGGGCTGTGGGGCAAGGAAATTTTAGCAAAATAAAAGAAAGGATTATTTGAGACAAGGTCCCTTTTCTTTAGGGGGAAGGACAGGGGCTACTTATCAGCCACTGAGCTCCTCTTCCTTTGGGGAATGGAAGGAGCCCATGTGGCAGATTATCTCCTTGGTGCTGACCAGAAATTTCCTGACTGATCACCAGTTGAGATGACATTTCTGGGGGAGGTTGAAAGCACTGTTTGGTCGGTATGGAGGCCCAGCCTGGTGACTTGTCCTAGCAAAAATGACTCTCTCTTGAGCTTGTGGTGCTCTTTGTCACATTTCTAAATTTCCATTCCAGACACAGGAGGACACGTTCTTATTTCCCCCAGTAGTCTTATTGTAGGAAAGCTGTAAGTCCAAGGATAGAAGTCAATTTGGTTACTGAAGGAATTCTAGCTCGTTTAGAAGGAAGGAGGGAAAGCCACTGTGTGAATGTGTGGTTAGTAACATCCTCAATGCCTTGAGGAGCTGCAGTAGAGAGCAGAGGGAGACAGCAGATCTGAAGTTTTGGTTTGTTTGTTTTTTCTTAAGATTTATTTATTTTTATTTTAGAGAGAGAGCAGAGCAGGAGGGGCAGAGGGAGAGGGAGAGAGAATTCCAAGCAGAATCCCCACTGAGCACTCGATCTCACAACCCTGAGACCAGGGACTTGGCTGAAAGGAAGAGTTCGTTGGTGGCTGCACCGACTGTGCCACCCAGGACCCTAGATCTGAAGTTTTCAAATTGAATTTACCCCTCAAGTACACTTCTGTATAATGATACTGTAACTTAATAATTATACTAGAATGCAGTGGGTGCTGGACAAAAGAAGGCTGAAACATAGTCCTGTGCCTTAGAGGGGAAAGCTCAGAGGAGAGGATATCTGAGCACAGCCTTGAAAGATGGTTAAGTAACCAAACAGATGAAGTTAGAAAGAGTATTCCAGGGAAAAGAAACAACACCCATAAAACTGTGAAGTTTAAACTTTAATTTTTTCTAAAAGTAAAACATGTGTCTATCATGAAAGATTAAATATAAACTCAGGTCATTGAATAAACTCATAAATAAACCCTATTTATACAGCTAGTGAAATAATAATGAGGAAAACTGTAAATGGTAAAAACAGTTCAAATGTGATAATGGTTTATAGAAAATTACATTCTCTGCTGGACAAAATTCATTTGCATTGTGGTGAACATGAAATATCTGTGTTATTGCTTTAGACAATTTCACTTCCATCTTGCAAGTCAATCTAAGGTATGCATATGTGTCTGTTAATTCCCCGGGGATCTGCTGAACAACCCCTGGCACTCCAATGACAGGACGAGTATAACATGGAGTCTCTCGGGGTTCTCTGTTTGGGATTCTCTTTCCCTCTGCCTCTCCCCTCCCAAAATAAATAAATAAATTGTGTAAAAAATAGTGAACTACCATATGATCCAACAATCCCACTTCAGGGGGTTTATACAAAGGAATTGGAATCAAGATCTCAAGAGATATCCACACTCCTATGACCATTGAGGCATTGTTCACAGCAGCAAAACAGGGAAATAACCAAAAAGAACACTGACAGAAAGAAATCTCTCTCTCTCTCTCTCTCTCTCTCTCTCTTTTTTTTTTTTTAAGATTTTATTTATTTATTTGACAGACAGAGATACAGGTAGGCAGAGAGGCAGGCAGAGAGAGAGGAGGAAGCAGGCTTCCCATTGAGCAGAGAACCTGATGCAGGGCTTGATCCCAGGACCCTGAGATCATGACCTGAGCCGAAGGCGGGGCTTTAACCCCCTGAGCCACCCAGGTGCCCCTCTTTCTCTCTTTTTTAAAGTTGTATTTATTTAAGTCACCTCTACATCCAATGTGGGGCTTGAACTTGCGACCAAGAGTTGCGTACTCCTCCGACTGAGCCAGCCAATTGCCTCCAGAAGTGAAGGAATTGTTAAATCTCAGTGGCAGGTTAGTGAAAATAAAGATGTTAATTTTTTTCCTCCTGTGAAAATTAATAAACGGAAAACTGGTTTCGAACGGCGGTGGGGACCAGCAGGAGGCGCTCTATTGCCCTATCACTCAGGCCAATTACAGAGCCAACAGGAAAAGACTACTTTGCAAGGCAAACTACTAGATTAGTCCAGCAGGAAGATAGGAGTCCCCACCCTGCTCCTGAACAGTCCAGCCAACTGAGTCTGTCACAACCCAGCCAAAGCAAAGCTACCACAACCAACTCCCTGTTACTCCAGGGGACTTTCTGTTTATAAAGCCTTCCAAACTTCTTCCTTTCCTCTAGAAAAAGTGTTCCTCTTCTTTGTTCAGGCACTTGCCTACACTTCTGCTGTAGCTTGCTTGTCACTGTTTGCAGTTCTCTGCTATTCCTGAATAAGCCCATTTTCGCTGGTAAAATAACTGGTAGTTTTATTTTTTGAGGTTAATACCTCATACCGGTTCATGACTCTATCAATTCCTTCCCTGGGTCTTTGGAAGCCCATGGATTCCAGGTTCAGACACCCTAAGACATTATTATAGTCTACATGAGGCCATTTATGTATTATTATGGTTTTGAGAAACATTTGGACCAAAACACTGAAAAAGTTGAATGATTGTTAACAAAAGGAAATATCAAGGAATTAATAGAAAGGAGTTAAAGTCAAGGAAAATGTTCAAAGAAAGAATATAAGTAACAAATGATTTTAAATTTATATTCAAGGGATAATATCTCTTTACCAACTCAAATTAGAATTAGAAAAAATTAGAACTCAAACTAGAAGCCACAACCCAAGCGGCGTCTGTTACAGAAGCTGGTAGACAGAACTCTGAGGAAGGAGGCCCACTAAACAGCTCTCAGAAACAAGGGTTAACTGACTTACCTGGGCTGCTTTGGTAGTTGATTTCTGCAGAGATAAAGGGATATGTTCCTACCAGTCAGTTTAGGGTGCTTCCTAATGGCTTCATTTCAGAGAAGCCTTAGAGCTTATGGCTGAGCTCATAGTTGAATTGTTGGATGTCTGTTTTGGGTTCTCAATTATTTGTCTTCCACATCAAAAGTAGAATATCACACTTATTTCAGAAACACTGGGTTATTAAAACTGGCAATGACTGGGGTAGAGTAACCTTATGATATTATGAATAATATAGATCAACATTAACAATTTATTCTTTATGAAACTACTTTCACATGCTTTGCTTCCTTAGATTCTCAAAACTCCTGGCTGAAGTCCTGTAATACACTGTGAAATAGGATGCCTTGGACACCTGTGGATCTCTCTCTGAGCTTCTCCCTTCACAGTTAGCCCTCCTAGCTTCTCTCTGCTGCCTCTCTCTGCACTCACCAAGTCACTGTCTGATTTAGGTCTTCAGTGGATCACATGAACTTGCCCAGAATTCTGGTCTTTTTACTCTCCTTTTTTACCCCCAAATACCAGAGGGTAGTTGGATATATGGAGTGAGATCTGAGACAACCTGTAGAGAGCAAGATGGAGTCTCTCATGTCAGGTGGAACCCTGTGCCAAGCAGGGGCCTGTGTCAAGTGATGACACAGTAGTTAAAGGTGCTGCAGCTAGGAGATATTCCCTGGGACCGGTGTCAGCTGACATCCCAGAACTAATAAGGAACAGAACCAAAAAAAGGTCTGCAGGGGCCTGAAACCAATGCAATCGCTTTAGAAAGGGGAGGATTAGACAGCAAACTGTCAGACTCTTCAGACCTTACCCCTCTATGTCAGAGACCACTTGAAAAGACCACTGCTCCCAAAGGCTATACCCTGTTAATCTGCAGACAGAACTGAGATGCTTCCCTGCTGGAACATTGGAAGGAGTGAGTGCCCAGAGCTGACCAGGACCTGACCAAGACCTTATCTCAACTGTGCGCCCACAGACTGACTTCGAGTTTGGTTCATTAACTTACTACATCCTTCTGTTATCGGCTCTGTGCTGTGGTTTGTCTTCTGCCCTGCTCTGTGTGCTGTGTAAGGAGCCAAGTTGATTCACGTGGTTAAATGTCATTGAGCTTGGAATCCTGAACCCGGTTTATAATTCTGATTTAACCTTGCTTTATGATTGATTAAAGCTGACATTGTGGAAGGACACAACTAATGTGAATGCCTTCCTAGTGTGCTCATGATGCAACCCCCATTCAGTTATCACCACCTTGAATACCATCTTCAGCTAAGGACAAAAGGAAGATGTTGGAATGAGGGTGGGGTGGCCAGTTATGGAGTTTGGCAGGAAAAAACCAGCAAACATTGGTAATATTTGTGAGGTATATTTATGTCCATGGCTTCTCCATTGATAAGAGGTTTGTTTTCTTTCTTTTCTTTTCTTTTCTTTTCTTTTCTTTCTTTCTTTCTTTCTCTTTCCTTCCTTCCTTCCTTCATTCCTTCCTTTCTCTCTTTCTTTCTGTTGATAAGAGTTTCTTGTGATTTGTAGAGTCATGCTCCTCTTTCTGATACTAGGAGGGAGATACACTTACAAATGGAAATTTCCTTTATTAATGGAAATGTTCCTATAAAAAGGCTAACTTCCACTCTGGTTTCAGAGCTTCTCCTGTGTTGGTGGTTTCTTAAAAATCACCAGCTCAAAATCACCCTTATGCCCAAGAGGTAACATTTGGAGTGGAGTAACTGCTACCCTTTGTGACTATCTGATAATAAGGTGGCCTTGTGAGAAACTCAACCAAGGTGGCTTAGGCGCACTGATAGGAAAAACATTCAAGGACCCCACTTCATCCACAAATTGCATCTTTGACTACATACTCTCCCCCCTCAATGAAGATTCCACAGTTCACAACATCAGAGATGTTTTATTGTTTTTGTTGTTTGCTGTTTCTTTATTTGTTTTCCACTGAAGTTCTCATAGAACATAGCCTAGTCATCTGTGGGCTTTTCCCCAGAAGATTTTAGGGAAGTGACTTTAGGAACTAGATCTCTGACTGTTTCCTGGTAAGTTCAGATTACCCATCTCCAGGTTACCCCTCCCCAGAGCCTTGTCATTCCTTTGTACCCAGAAGGGAGTTTTTAATATCAAAAACCTTTGCTCCAGACTATTCTCAAAGGGAACTTAAGTGTTCTAGATGAGAAGACACAGAACAGGTTCACCTAGGAAGGCTGTCCCTCACCCATGACAAGCTACTAATCAGTTGGAGTGCTGCACCTCTCACTACTATTCCTTTCTTCACGGCTGCAGACTTCCTGGCTCTCTGCTCTTAGACCCACATATTGATTTCCTCAACCAGTGACACCTGAGTGTTGGATCTGAATAGGGTGAGCTGAGTTAGGGCTGGTGCTAAGGATGCTTGAGGGAAAAGGCCCAGAAACACTGGAAGGGGCCTCACTGAACTTCTGGATGGTAGAGTTAAGGTTGGAAAGTGATCCAATTTGTAAGAAGCAAAGACATGAATTCAACTCAGGATTAATCCCAGTGAAACAGTGTCTCCCTTGAATCCATCTACCCCTATTCCCACTTCCTCCCCAATCTTTCCAAGCACAATACATTGAAGCAGCTTGAATCCTGGTCTTCTAATCTGGGTAGAGCCTTTGGGTCAGGTACAGGGTGGCCCAGATGTGAATGTGCCTACTCTGTCTTCTGTGCACGATACAGCCCTTCACAGGATAGAGGACGAAAAAAATTTCCTTCTATCATTCAAGATTCTTCCAGCCAGTTTAAGACTAAGTTGATACCACACAGATTTAATAGGAGAAAAAAACCAAGGTTTATTATGTGCACATAGAGACCCCATAATGAAATCGAGATCCCAAAGAAATGATGGAGGCAGGGAGTTTTTAGATATTTTAAAAGATGAGACAATAGATTTATGAGGAATTGACAGGACAGACAATACACATGTTTGGGAGTACTAATTAATAAGGAATTCCAAGCACATTCTGGGCTGAGGTAGTAGATTAGTAAAAAGCAAGGAAGTTTGTTTTTATAGCTTTCTTGGCTTCAAAATCCCTATCTCTGGTGGGGTGCCTGGCTGGCTCACTTAATGGAACATGTGAGTCTGGATCTCAGGGTTATGAATTGAAGCCCCACATTGGGCCTAGAGCTTACTTAAAAAATAAAAAAAAAATAAGTAAAATCCCTATCTCTGGTGATAAGAATGTCTTTTTATTTCTTAGTACAGGGAGGGTACCATTCATAGGAGAGATTCAATTTCTGCTTTTGGGGGACAGAAGAGGGTCTAAGTGTCCTTGCCCTGGCTATTTTCCAAATAGATTCAATTCAAAACGGTCAATATGCCACTGGGACACTTTGTGGGGTGGGCTGTCCTGGGTCCCTATACCATTCTCAGAAGTGCTCTCACTTACATATCTCATTGGATTCTCACAGGTCTGTGAGGCAGCTATTCCTTTTTTTTTTTTTTAATTTTTAATTTTTTTATAAACATATACTGTATTTTTATCCCCAGGGGTACAGGTCTGTGAATCGCCAGGTTTACACACTTCACAGCACTCACCATAGCACATACCCTCCCCAATGTCCATAACAACACCACCCTCTCCCGAGCCCCCTCCCCCCAGCAACCCTCAGTTTGTTTTGTGAGATTAAGAGTCACTTATGGTTTGTCTCCCTCCTGATCCCATCTTGTTTCATTTATTCTTTTCCTACCCCCCAAAACCCCCCATGTTGCATCTCCACTTCCTCATATCAGGGAGATCATATGATAGTTGTCTTTTTCCGATTGACTTATTTCGCTAAGCATAATACCCTCTAGTTCCATCTGCGTCGTCGCAAATGGCAAGATTTCATTTCTTTTGATGGCTGCATAGTATTCCATTGTATATATATACACCACCCTTCTTTATCCATTCATCTGTTGATGGACATCTAGGTTCTATCCATAGTTTGGCTATTGTGGACACTACGGATCACTACGTTTATATCTTTAGGGTAAATACCCAGTAGTGCAATTGCTGGGTCGTAGGGTAGCTCTATTTTCAACTTTTTGAGGAACTTCCATGCTGTTTTCCACAGTGGTTGCACCAGCTTGCATTCCCACCAATAGTGTAGGAGGGTTCCCCTCTCTCTGCATCCTCGCCAGCATCTGTCATTTCTTGACTTGTTAATTTTAGCCATTCTGACTGGTGTGAGGTGGTATCTCATTGTGGTTTTGATTTGTATTTCCCTGATGCCGAGTGATGTGGAGCATTTTTTCATGTGTCTGTTGGCCATGTGGATGTCTTCTTTGCAGAAATGTCTGTTCATGTCCTCTGCCCATTTCTTCATTGGATTATTTGTTCTTTGGGTGTTGAGTTTGCTAAGCTCTTTATAGATTTTGGACACTAGCCCTTTATCTGATATGTCGTTTGCAAATATCTTCTCCCATTCTGTCAGTTGTCTTTTGGTTTTGTTAACTGTTTCCTTTGCTGTGCAAAAGCTTTTGATCTTGATGAAATCCCAATAGTTCATTTTTGCCCTTGCTTCCCTTGCCTTTGGCGATGTTCCTAGGAAGAAGTTGCTG
Organism: Martes martes; assembly: GCF_963455335.1. Taxonomy (NCBI): domain Eukaryota; kingdom Metazoa; phylum Chordata; class Mammalia; order Carnivora; family Mustelidae; genus Martes; species Martes martes. Next base: position 50,367,736 of record NC_137894.1, on the reverse strand, counting down.
CAGCTGAGGTCGAAGAGGTTGCTGCCTGCTTTCTCCTCAAGGATTTTGATGGATTCCTTTCTGTGAAGCAGCTATTCTTAACCCCATTTGTGGACATATGGCTTGGAGAGTTGAGAACCAGGTTAGAGATTCCACAGGACCAGCTGCATGCCTCATCACAAAAAACTTTTGTTTACAAACAACACTATACCCTCATTTTGACCTGAGTAGCTCCTGTGAGGGCAGTCCCAATCTTGGAACTTGATTGATGAGAACAATATTTCAAAACTCGAGTTCCTGTATGATTGCATTCTGAACACCAAATCAAGCAGATTTATAATTATGATAATGAGATAAATGGCTGCTGAGAAGTATGTGGGTAGTCAGAAGTGATAACAGGTTCACACAGGCTTTGGGGAAGTGCTCTAAGGAAAGCGGGATCAGATAAACACTGTTTTGCATTATCAATGTAATTGTAGCCTGGGGTTTGAGGGAACAAGAGCCTTCTTGCTTGGAAAATATCACCCGTCTTCACTTAACTTCCTCTTTCCCTTAAGTGGTGACAACCCTTTCCACTTCACAGCCACAAAGCTTAAAATACCATTTTCTTTTAAATCACACTCTTAAGAGAATTGATCTGGACTATTGGACAGAGTTAGCTAGAGGGTTCCTTTGTTTGGTTAGAAGAGAGGCCAGATAGCAGGTGTTTGAAATCCTCAAAATAAACTTCACCTATTTTTGATCATTTTGTGTTTGTCTCACTCAAGCTCTAGCATATTTTTAGTTCTCATAAATTTAACTACCTAATGAGATTTATCCTCTTCAAGCCTGGGAACAAAATGGTAAAGTTGGGTGCCAGTGCCTACACTGGCAAGACAGGAATTTTAAGGTGCAGATCATCTTTTAAGATAGTGTAGACATAATGCTTTCCTCTTTCTTCCCTGTGGACCCACAGGTGACTCTGGTGACTGAGATGGCATCCTCTCTAAAGATCCTAGGCCCTGTCTTGACCCTGCTGTTTCCCCTAGGTGGGCTGCTTATACACAGCCAGAACCTTTCCTGGAGGGAATTCATGAAACAGCACTACCTGAGCATGAGCTGGAAATTCAGCAACTACAAATGCAATGATCTTATGAGGGAAAGAGAAGTGCCACAAGACAGGAACTATCACATCTTTGTCTATAACTCTTGGCCCAAAATTGAACATATTTGCCTCAGGAAGTGCAGAGACCATTACAGAAATGTATACATATGGGCCCAACATCCCTTCAAAATACTCCAGTGCTACCAGGAGGGCAACCAAAAGAGCTATAGAGAGCACAGCGGCTACAGCTACATTGAATTCCACTGTGGCATGAATGGGTATGTCAGTGGCATAGAGGACATCCAGTTGTTAGACATCAAAAAATAGAAATCTACCCATACCCAGAGGTTTGAGTAGAGTGTCCAATACTTCCCAAGCAGGAGCCCCTGCCTCGGTCAACAGCCCTTGCTACTCCTTCCTTTGCATTTATGTGCCAACATTTTCCAACTACTTAGAGTTATGCATTGTCACATGCTTTCTTCCTATCAAAACCACTCACAGTTCCTCTTCCTGGAGTACTCCTGTGCCCTCATGTATCTGATTTGCTCCTACAGTTTTTTAAGATTGAGCTCTATATGGCTTCTGTTTTACCGAACCAGGCATGTTCCTGAAAATGACTCTCCTTATACCAACCCATCCTGAATGGTCTTCCTTCCTTAAATAAATTATATCACTTCAACATGTGTGACATTCACATATGTTATATGTCGTGTGATTGGTGGAGGTGTCCCAGGGTGTGTGATACAGATTGTGCTGGGATATGATGTGTGCACAGTGTAGGTTGAAGGTGTGTGTCATTGGACTCATTCCTTAAACATATCTCTAAGTAAACATATGCATTTTAGATAGGTTAAGGCATTATGTTTCCCAAGGCATAATAAATTAAGTAGAAGATAATGGCAGAAAATAATCATTTTCACCAGGCAGAGATATACAGTGGGATATGAGACTTTACAATGTATCCTTCAAGGGTGGGAGGGATGGGGTGTCTGGGTGAGAGACACTGGGGATGGTATGTGCTATAGTGAGTGCTGTGAATTGTGTAAGACTGATGATTCACAGAGCTGTACCCCTGAAACAAATAATACATAATATGTTGATAAAAAATGATAAGAAAAAATGTAACCTTCAAGAATGGGTCTTAGGACTTAAGTTTTGTTGGAGGAAAGAGGAAGTAGATTGCAGAAGGAAATGTTGAGGACACAAGCAAGTAACGTCCATGAGAATTCTGTTTGCTAAATGTGAAAGAGTGATACAGAGAAAGATAAACCTTCACTTCATACAATTTTGCCTCAAGCAGGTATGGGGAGGAGAAATGTGGAACATTAAAGTACCTTGTGTTCTTTAGCCTCCTGCATTTGTTGAATGACTCCAGTCTTGAAACAATTGAAGAAAAGGCCAAGATCATAACATTTTCAGTTAGGTGGATGCATTCCTAGTCCTAGACATCTAGCCCCATGAGTAGCCAAGAAATCTAGGTTAGTCATCATTTTTCAAGAAGAGCTCCTCAGCTTTGCAGTTTTTCAGTGCACCTGGGGATGAGCAGACACTGGAGAGATGATGACCTATAGTAATCAAACTCACAAGAGATTAGTGTTAAACCAGCAGTTCTGGGGCACCTGGTGGGCTCAGTCGGTTAAGCCTCTGCCTTTGGCCCAGGTCATGATCTCTGGGTCCTGGGATCGAGCCCCACATCGGGCTCTCTGCTTGGTGGGGAGCCTACTTCCCCTCCTCTCTCTCTCTGCCTGTCTCTCTGTCTACTTGTGATCTCTCTCTCTCTCTGTCAAGTAAATAAATAAACACTTCAAAAAAAAAGAGAAACCAGCAGTTCTGTATCAATAATGAGTATAAAGATGAGGATTACTGATTATTTTTCTCAGTTGATAAAAACTGTCTCGGGGTGCCTGGATAGCTCAGTGGGTTAAAGCCTCTGCCTTTGGCTCAGGTCATGATCTCAGGGTCCTGGGATTGAGCCCCACATCAGGCTCTCTGCTTGCAAGGAACCTGCTTCCTCCTCTCTCTCTCTCTGCCTGCCTCTCTGCCTACTTGTGATCTCTGTCTGTCAAATAAATAAATAAAATCTTAAAAAAAAAACACAACTGTCTCAAAATGTATGGTGTGGGGCACCTGGATGGCTCAGTCCGTTAAGTATTGGCTCTGAATTTCAGCTCAGGTCATGATCTCAGGGTCATGAGATTGAGCCCCACATCCAGCTCTGTCATGAGCATGGAGCTTGCTTGGGATTCTCTCTCCCTCTTCCTCTGTCACCTGAGCCATACTCTCACAAACTATCTTTCTCTAAAAAAAGGGGGGGGGGAAAACCCCAGAAAAACAAATAAAACAAAACCAAAATGTAGTGGCATGGTTTGTGTTACTGTATTCTGGTTGCCTATACTTATATTCCAGAGTGATCTGTTCTGGTCTCCTACAGTAAGGTTTCACAATACATTTTAAGAACGCTAAGAATTCCTTTTATTAATGGGTTAAAAGATGTGGTTAATCCAGTATGGAAGAAAAATGGATTCAAGCACAATTAATGTAATAGCTTTGTGTCGTTGCTTGAGTTTTCCCACATCCACTCCCTCCACCCCACTTGGATAGCTGCATATTCATTTCTTTTCTCAAACTATTCCTCCCCTGCTTGTGTGCAGCATCAGTGGGGTCATCCCAAGGTTTCAAATCCCCTCTACTGAGTGAAGTGATGGTCATGAGATTCAAGTTAGGCCAACCAGACTCTTTCCTATAGGAGACCAGAATGTAACAGCCCAAAAGATGGCTCTTTGGCATGGAGATGATTTTGAGCTGATTATTTTGAGAAACAGAAGAGAAAGGAGAGGCTCTGAAAATAGCCTATAAATCCTCCACTTACAAATAAGAGAAATTTATCATCATAGAGAAAATCTCTATCCCTAAGGGTTTTTCCCTGTGTCTGGTAACAAGATGAACATGCCTCTAAGTCACAAAAAACTCTTACCAATCAAGAAGGCACAGACTTAACTCTGCTTACCAAACCTTACCTTTGTTTATTATACTTTCCCTGGTTACCTTCCTGGGGCCTGCCTTCCCACACTCTTCTTCCTTTGTTTTAACTGCAGGTGGTCTGTTAGCCCAAGGTCTCATCACCACTTTGAATGACTCTTCCTGATGTGAAGAACAAAGGCAAAGGAAATGTAGAAAGAAAATTAAATTTCCTTACAACATGCAGCCCATTGACAAGTACTTGAGATAGGCAGAGAGACCTTCTTGAAAGAGCTCAGCTGCCTCAATGTTAATACTTTGCTAGAAGAAAAAGGTAACCTTAGTCTGACTTTAGCCCAACTCCCAGGGGTAAGGGCCTACTTAGCCAGAGCGACTGCATCTCTGTTAAACAGCCATTTTTGTTTTTTGTGCAGTAAACTTAAATTGACCCTGCCCCTCAGAGAAACTTCCTTAAAAGCAAGTCCAGGAAACCAGTAAAATGTGGTCGACTAATTCCTGATAACAGAGCCCAGAATACAAGGATGAGTCAGGCCAGATGGAGACATCTAATCAGTACAAAGCACATATGCAACCTCCCTAACCACCAAAGAATGTAAACCTTGGCTTTTGGCCGCCAAACTTGGGCGCCAATTCTGACCAGAGTGATAGGCTAGTTCAAACAGCTACTATAGGGTAAATTGTAATTCAATTAGCCACCTGTGTGTGGCCTAACAAGACTAAGCCTTCCTGGAAAGTACTGTTTGTTAACAGTTCCTGGTATGGGGTAATCTTAAGTAACAAGTCACCAGACCAGATGGAAGTAGCCAATCAGCAAGAGACACACAAACCCAGTGGGTTAAAATAACAAAATATGGGTTGCGGTTTTACCCAATAAAAGGTAGCCTGTAAGATTGGGAGGGGTCACTCTCTTTAGAGGTGGCCCTGACTGGTCAGTCAATTCTTGATGCTTGGCACGAATAAAGCTTTACTTGACCTTTGCTTTATATCAGCCTCGTTCCTTTGATAACGGACCCCAACACCAGGATCCTGTAAGCCCCCATTAACATATAAAAATCCCAGGACACCTGGGTGGCTTAGTTGATGACGTGTCTGCCTTCTGCTCAGGTCATGAATCCAGGGTCTTAGGATTGAATCTCCCTGATGGGCTCTCTACTCAGTGGGAGCCTGCTTCTCCTTCTCTCTGAGGCTGCGCCAGCTTGTACTTTCTCTCTCTATCAAATAAATAAATAAAATCTTTTAAAAAATATATATGTAAACTCCTTTGGAGACTTCCTTTATCTCTACCCCATCCAGGTTATATGTCAGCAATCATCCTCCAAGCTTATGGCCCACTGATAGACATCTGAAGGGTCTCATGACTCATACTGTACTAGACACTAGTAACTGACCTCATCCTAACAGCTGCTAGCCCTGCAAGGCCATAAAAGCCTTGCTTCCAAATACCTTCAGGATTTTGTCTATCCCTAACCCCACCTAAACTTAAAAGTATAGAATCAGCCACCTGTCACAACCTTGGTGCAGCTCTTTCTGTCCTTGGGTCCTGTCCACATGCTTTCATAAAACCACCTTTTTGCACCAAAGATATCTCAAGAATTCTTTCTTGGCTGTCGGCTTCAAACCCTAACATCTTTCTTACACAATCTATACTGGGAGGGTGATGATGCACCCCAACTCCATGAAGAAAGAAGCTCCTTCACTACAACCCTCCCATCTTACCCTAGGTATCTTTTTATCTGGCTCTTCATCTCCTTTACCATATTGTTTAAGAAACTGATAAACCATGAGTGTTTCCTCGAGTTCTGTGCGCCACTCTAGCAAAGTAATGGAATAAACAGGGAGTTGGGGATGCTCAGATTTATAGCCAGGCAGTCAGAAGCACAGGAGACGAGTGGCACTTGCAATTAGCAACTGGACTGGGGGAGTCTTGTGTGTTTGTCATTTGTTTTCTCCTAAAGAAGTGAAATCATGGAGCTCAAAATGATAAAGCTTCAGGGATGGAGGCACTCAACCAACATCAGGATTTCATAATTTCCTCACACTTCTTTGAGGAAGTTATCACTTCTCCTTTGTTCCTTTAAGGAGGCTTGGTCTTCCTACATCTGCAGGGATACTGGCTTTAAACAGTAAGTTGTAGGGTGTGGGTCTCATCCACATGGTGCACAAGAAGGGCATCTTCCAAGCCCTAGGTTTCTCTCTCCTCTTTCCTAGGGCTCAGAACCCTTCCCTGCTGCATGCAGGCCGCGCTGGCATACCTGGCAGAGGAACAGCAGACAAAAGCCTCTGAGCCTGGGACTAACCACTGCCTCTGTCCTCAGCAGGAGCCCCAGTAAGAAGACCTGGTAAGAGGATCTGCCTGGGGTCTGGGGACAGCAGAGCCGTGATGATGGCCAGAAGGTCCAGGTCACATAGATATTTGAAAAATATCCCAGAAGGGAGGAGGGAGGAGTCAAGTTTCTGGACCAGGAGGTATAGAACAAAAAGAAGAATGGGATCTGCTATTTAGAGGAAAAGTCATCTTACCTTCCATTCCTCCTCACTGGGCTTCAGGTCCTTCCTAGAATTTTAAGACTCATGTCAGAAAGAATACAGTTCAAAGAACAAGAAAAGGACCATGAAATCTGAAAAGTTACAAACACATCTAAATGGTTGTGAATGATAATTTTGCTCTTATGGCTTCTACTACAATCATTCTCTCCTTTTCTTCTCTCTTCCTACACAGAAGAGATGATGCTGGATCTTCTGGGACCCTTTCCTCTCCTCCTGTTGCTGCTGGGATCATGGGGGCCAGGGCTTCCCCCTGGTGCTATGGCTCAACTCACTAGGTTTCAAATATTTGAAATTCAGCATATAAGAGCAGGTCCCGTACAATGCAACAACGTAATGCGTGCTGTCAATAGTCTTACTCAGCACTGTAAACCTCAAAACACCTTTCTGCATGACACCTTCCAGAACGTGGCTGCTACCTGTCTTTTGCCCAACAGGACCTGCAGGAATGGCCAGAATAACTGCCACCAGAGTGCAAATCGTATTGGCATGACTTACTGCAGTCGCACTGGAGGAACATATCCCAACTGCCGCTACAGTACTACTCCCCAGAGTCAGTTCTACACTGTTGCCTGTAACCCCCCTCAGCCGGGCGACCCTCCCTATCCTCTAGTTCCTGTGCACTTAGATTAAGACTAAGGTTTTCTTTACATTCCCTCTCACTTGGTTCAGTTTCTCTCATGATTTCTTCTGCCTTTTCTTTCCCTTTGTTGATTTCCTTGTTTCCCACAGAAGAAAGAAGAAGGGGAGTGGACAGAGTTGTGGACAAGAGTGATCAGATACTTTTCTGCTTTGAAGCTCTGTGTGTTTTGAAAGAAGGCAACAAGGAAGAGGGCAAAGAAAGACCCAGGCCCCCTAGTTTCAATCTTGAAACTTCTGTCAAGCTTTGTTGCATTGTGTTCACAGCAATAAAATTACTTTCTGTTGCACTGTAATGACCTTAAATGCGTGTGTCTGGGATCCCTTTCACAAACTGTCAGCCTGGGGCCATCTTGACTGCATTTGCTCACATTCTCAGGAGAACTATTTGGGCCCTAGGTGACTTTTGAAGTTATACTGTAACCCAAGGCTTCTGCCACTCCCCTGGCTCCCCCATGTCTTTTGAATTTTGGAGGAGGAAAGTTCATCATCCCTTCAAACTCTGCTCAAGGCTTTTACATATTTCCCTTGAAACCATTGTCTATGTTTATTTGGAGGTGGAATGGATACCTCATAGAGTGTGCATAGTCCTTCACACACAGGTTCTAACCCTGGCAACTGATGCATCATCCATGTTTACTATTGGTTTTCCTATTTCATCAGATGATGTTTTAAATATAAGTAGTAGTAGGGATCATAATCCACTGTAGCTTTAGAGTCACTTGTCCCACGATTTATTGGAATACATGAAAGAAAGCATAGATCTGGGGGGGGGGGAAGCACTGGGGAAGAAAAACATTCTTTCCTTACCTAAATACTGAAATATCACAAAAGTAATGGTGTTTTTGAAATGACATTGGAATTAGACATTGAAGGACAGGAGTTTAATATTTGGCTGGGGTGCACCTGGGTGGCTCAGTGAGTTAAGTTGTTATACCTCTGCCTTGGGCTCAGGTCATAATCTCCAGGTCCTTGGTTCAAGCCCCTTCCAGCTCCCTGCTCCCAAGGGAGCTTGCTTTTCCCTCTCCTCTTTCCTCCTTTCCCCTTATGCTCATTCTCTCTCTCTATCTTTCTCAAATAAATAAAATCATGAAAAAAAAAAGAATATGGCTGGGATTAAGAATTTAGGTTCTAGGTGTAGGAGGGAATATAATTTTCCCTCCACCATTCTAGGTTCTTGGGTGAAACACCCCTCCCATTTTAAAAGGGCTGATTAATAAGACAAAAACTATTTTAATTATGTAAAAACATTTGGTAGCCCCATAGAAAATGAGACTAAAAGGCAGCTAGACATCTGAGGCTCACAAATCTCTAGTCTGCTTTCAGAATTTCTCCTGGTCTGCAATTTCTCAAAATAAACATCTTAATATAATTCTTATGCCAAAAAGTCATATTTTGGGTCAACATTTTCTTTACTCTTTATCAGTCAATCAATGACTACATCCCTGTGAGATAGTAGAAAATATATATTGATTTCTGCTTCAGATTTTTGGCACAGAACTCCTGAAACCCATGTAAATTCCTAAGTGATAAGAGTACTGGGAATATCTATTTTTGGCAGACACCTGGGTATGGTCCCTGGATGCAGGCTGATCACCAGGAAGATCCAGCCATGATTAAAAGCATAGCAGTTTAGGGGCGCCTGGGTGGCTCCGTGGGTTAAGCCTCTGCCTTCAGCTCAGATCATGATCTACGATCCTGGGATCGAGCCCTGAATCTTGTTCCTTGCTCAGTAGGGAGCCTGTTCCCCACCCCCCAACCCCCACTGCCTGCCTCTCTTCCTACTTGTGATCTCTGTCAAATAAATAAATAAAATCTTTAAAAAAAAAAAAGGCATGGCAATTTCAGTCTCAGCCCCATCCTTTACAGAGGAGAGAGGGGATGGAAATGCAGGTAATAATGATCTTGCATATGTGATATAGCCTCTATAAAAATCACAAAGTATGGGGTTCAGGGAACTTCCAAGTTGACAAACAGATCTATGCTGTGGGAAACAAAGGTGAAAGAAAAAATTAAATTTCCTTACTGCCTACAGCCCACTGACGGGGCCTTGACACAAGTAGAGTGAAATTCTTTAGGAACTCAGCTGTCTCAGTGTTAATACATTACTGAGGCCAAAAGGCAATCTTAGCCTGATCTGCTAGATCCTATAAAAATTCCTATGGAAATTTTCTATATCTCCACCCCATCCCCAACCACCCCCCCAAGATATCTCATGGCAATCATCCCTCAATCATATGGCCCTCCAATATACATCTGAAGGGTCTCATGACTAAGGTTTTACTAGACAGTAATAAATGACCTTTTCCTAACAATAGCTAGTCCCCTCAGGGTCCTGGAAACCTTGCTTCCAAATTCTTTAGATACTTACCCTATGTCTAACACCCTCCCAACTGGAAAGTGTGTAATGGTCCACTTGTCATGACTCCAGTATAGCTCTTTCTGCCTAGGGATTCTTCTTGGTGTTTTAATAAAATCAACTCTGCACCAAAGATGTCTCAAGAATTCTTTCTTGACTAGAGGCTTGAAACCCCAACCAATTCCTATATCACAGGATTTTAATAAGAAAAAAACGTTAAAGCGGTTTCATGACCTTTAGACCCTATTTCCAAAGATTGATCCTTCTCTATTTTTTCAAAACATAATTTCTCCCAGATTCTTCCAAAAAATCTCTACCCCATTTCTACCACCAAAATTATACTAACTCTATAAATATTCTTACACATATTTCCAACCCACCACAAAACTTGATTTATATCCATACTCCTGGTAATGAGTGGGTATGATGGAGGTACAGAGAGAGAGCTTGGAACACGATCTTTGCTATTCGTTCTGTATGGAGAAATTTACTACCCCATCTGCTTTTGTAAACTTTCCTCTTGTATAATTCTTAGATTTTTAAAAAAGATTTTGTTTATTTATTTGTCAGAGAGACAGCGAGCGAGCGAGTGCACAAGCAGGGGGACAGGTAAGCAGAGGGAGAAGAAGGCTCCCAGCTGAGCAGGAGCCAGGTGCAGGAGTTGATCCAAGGACCCTGGGATCATGACCTTATGTGAAGGCAGATGATTAATTGATTTAGCTACCACAGCATACCTGTTTGTTTTTGTTTTCTTTTGTTTGTTTGCTTGTTTGTTTGTTTGTTTTTAAGTGGGACTCAACCTCTAGACCATGAGATCAAGACCTGTGCTGAGTTCAGGAGTCAGATGCTTAACTGACTATGCCACCCAGGCTCTCATGCATTTTATAATTCTTTAATCCTTCTACTCAAATCTTGAAGAATCCTGGTTTTACCAGGTAGTAGAATGTCCTAGGTCAACTATTGGTACTGAACTCAAACTTGTCTGTGCCCCATGTGCAGTAAGCCAACGTGTGAGACATTGGTTTGACGACAAAGAAAGCTTTTTTATCATCAGAAGGGTGGCCCAACAAGAAGGCAGGGGATATTTCCAAAGTTGCTTTGCCCTGTTGAGACTAGGAACAGCTTATATATGTTTGGGGAAGAAAGTGAACACTTGAGAGGAGGGTAAGGGCTTTCTTGAAAGCTTAATGATGGTGGAGGCACCTTGAAACAATCTGGAAGTATGCATTCTGCCAGAAAATGAGGTGTCCCTGGGGACATGAGGCATCAGGTAATTTTAAGACAAATGTTGTCATCTGTTTCCCATCAGATTCTTAGCATCAATGTGCAAAGAAATACACCATATTGGCCCTTCTCTTTCATGCCTATGGGTCTCTTTGTTACCAAACACCAACTTATCCATGCACCCAATGTGCAGTAGGTCAAATTCTGACACACTGGATTTAAAGCAAGGAAAGCTTTAGAGTCAGAGGGCAGCCTAAGGAGAAATTAGGGGATCATTCCTAAAGTTGCCTTGCCCTGTTGAGCTTAGGGACAACTTACATACCTGAAAGGAAGGTAACGGGTTTCCTGGACCTCATTGGGAGGTCCTTGAAACACTCTGTATGTAAACATCCTTGTGGACAATAAGGCATTATTTGGGACCTGGGATCAGCTGCATCAAGACAGATGTTACTGTCTGGTTCCTGTTATGTTTCTACAATAGCTGGGTCAACTCGGAGTGGGAGTAAAAAGACAAAAGTTAATGATTGATCGTGCATGGGGTTTAGAGGGAAGTAAATCAGAAGCACCTGGGTGGCTCAGTCAGTTGAGCTTTGGACTCTTTCAGTTCAGGTATGATGTCATGGGTGGTGGGATGAAGCTACATGTTTGGTGGAGAGTCTACCTGGGAATCTCTCCCTATGCCCCTCCACCCACACACTCTGTTTCTCTCTCATTCTCGCTTCAAATAAATAAATAAATAAATAAGTAAATCTTTCAAAGAAAAAAGAGGTACATAAAACCAGAATTAACTAGGGAACAAAACAACATAGACCTAAATTAATAATAGTTTTGCTTATGCTTTCAAAACAGGCTCAGGAAGCATATGTTCAGCCTCGTTTTCATACACAGTTCCCTCTTTGGGATGACCTTACCATCCTCTTCACCTAACTTCTCCTTAATCCTCACAATCAGCTCCAGTGTTGTGGCCTTCTCTCTACTGGCTCCTCATCTTCCCCAGGCACCTCCTCCACCACAGCTAGAGAGCTATTAGCAGTTATTAGCATACAGTGTATTTGTTTACTTACCTGATTGTCAGATAAATAGTGGGAAAGCTGAGACAAAAATCCAGTTGAACTGGCTCCTAATCCAGGTTTTTTTCCACTTCATCACAAAGAGAGTTTTTTTTTTTAAGATTTTATTTATTTATTTGACAGAGGGAGAGAGATCACAAGTAGGCAGAGAGGCAGATAGAGAGAGAGGGGGAAGCAGGCTGCTTGCTGAGCAGAGAGCCCAATGTGGGGCTTGATCCCAGGACCCTGAGACCATGACCCAAGCCAAAGGCAGAGGCTTAACCCACTGAGCCACCCGGGCGCCCCACAAAGAGAGTTTTGAAAGTAACTGCTTTTGGTTTTTCCCAAAAGTCATTTGTTGGGAGAAACATTAGAAATTTGGAAATGCATGCTGGCAAAATGAGAGCCCTATCTGGATAATCTGGCTCCCTTCTTGTGCTGGTCTAACAGCATCATGAAATGATACAAGACTTTTGAATCACTCTAGTAAGTCAGAATATTAAAAATGTACCAGGTCAGAATATTAAAAATGTACCAGGTCATTTAGGACTCATCACTCTTCCTCACGAAAATTTCTTTCATGTTTTCCTATTAACAAAGGATTTAAACCACATGTATCTGAAGAGGCTGTGCTAAGGTTCTTGTGGTGGCATTTTTTTCCTCTTCCTCTTCTAATTCTTCAGTTTATAAGCATGCACACACCTTACTATCCTCATACACTCTCTCAAAGACTAATGCCCACCACATCCATGACCACAGCACAGAATCCCTTATCTCATTTACTCCAGAGAGAATGATCTTTCTCAATTCCCATGCCCCTTCCTTCTACCTTTGACTATTTAATTTATTTATTTCTGTTTTTCTTTTCTTTTCTTTTTTAAAATATTAACATATAATGTATTATTTATTTCAGGGGTACAGGTCATTCATCAGTCTTACACAAGACATGGCACTCCCCACAACACATACCCATCCCAATGTCTATCACCCAGCCACCCCATCCCTCCCACCCCCTCTGCTCCAACAATCCTCAGTTTGTTTCCTGAGTTTCAGAGTCTCTTATGGTTTGTCTCCCTATCTGGTTTCATATTGTTTCATTTTTTATTCTTTTCCCCTATGATCCACTGCCTTGTTTTTCAAATTCCATGTATCAGTGAGATCATATAATTGTCTTTCTCCGATTAACTCAGTTTGCTTAGCATAGTACCCTCTAGTTCTAGCTACATCATTCCAATTGGCAAGATTTCATTTTTTGGTGGCTGGGCTCTTTCCACAGCTTGGCTATTGTGGACATTGCTGTTATAAACACTGGGGTGCAGGTGCCCCTTCAGATCACTCCATTTGTATCTTTGCAGTAAATACCCAGTAGAGCAATTGCTGGGTCATAGGGTAGCTCTATTTTCAACGTTTTGAGGAATCTCCATACTGTTTTCCCAAGTGGCTGCACCAGCTTGCATTCCCACCAACAGTGTAAGAGGATTCCCCTTTCTCCACATTCTTGCCAACATCTGTTGTTTCCTGACATGTCAATTTTAGCCAATCTGATTGGTGAGGTGATATCTCATTGTGGTTTTGATTTGTATTTCCCTGATGCCAACTGATGTTGAGCACTTTTCCATGTGTCTGTTGGCCATTTGGATATCTTCTTTGCAGAAGTGTCTGTTCATGTCTTCTGCCCATTTATTGACTGGATTATTTGTTCTTTGGGTGTTGAGTTTGATAAGTTCTTTATAGAACATGGATACCAGCCTTTTATCTATAAATGTCACTTGCAAATATCTTCGCCCATTCCATGGGTTGCCACTTAGTTTTTTGTTTTTTTCTTTTTACTTTTTAAAAAAATTAATTTATTTATTTTAATAAACATATAATGTATTTTTATCCCCACGGGTACAGGTCTGTGAATCGCTAGGTTTACACATTTCACAGCACTCATCATAACACATACCCTCCCCAATGTCCATATCCCCACCACCCTCTCCCATCCCCCTCCCCCCAGCAACCCTCAGTCTTTTTGAGATTGAGTCTTTTATGGTTTGTCTCCCTCCCAATCCCATTTTCTTTCATTTTTTCTTTTCCTACCTCCCCCCAACCCCCACACATTGCATCTCCACTTCCTCATATCAAAGAGATCATATGATAGTTGTCTTTCTCCAATTGACTTATTTCACTAAGCATAATACCCTCTAGTTCCATCCACGTCATCGCAAATGACAAGATTTCATTTCTTTTGATGTCTGGGTTTTTTTGTTTTTTTACTTTTTTTACTTTATTTATTTATTTATTTATTTTGCCACTTAGTTTTGTTGATTGTTTTCATTGCTGTGCAAAGGCTTTTTATCTTGATGAAGTCCCAAACGTTCATTTTTGCTTTTGTTTCTCTTGCCTTTAGAGACATGTCTTAAAAGAGGTTGTTGTGGCCAGTGTTGAAGAAGTTACTGCCTATGTTGTCCTCCAGGATTTTGATGGATTCCTGTCTTGCATGTAGGTCTTTCATCCATTTTGAGTTTATCATTATGTATGGTATAAGAGAATTGTCCAAGTTCATCCTTCTGCATGTGGGTGTCCAATTTCCCAGCACCATTTATTGAAGAGACTCTCTTTTTTCTGTCGGATAGTCTTTTCTGATTTGCTAAAGATTAGTTGACCACAGAGTGGAGGGTCCATTTCTGGGGTCTCTATTCTGTTCCACTTACCTATGTGTCTATTTTTGTGCCCATACCATGTTGTCTTGATGATCACAGCTTTGTAATATAGCTTGAAGTCAGGCATTGAAGTGATGCCCCCGACTTTTGTTTTCTTTTTCAACAATCCCCTGGTGATTCGGGATCTCTTCTTGTTCCATTCAAATTTTAAGATTGTTTGTTCCAGCTCTGTGGAAAATGTCGGTGGTATTTTGATAGGGATTGCATTGAAAGTGTAAATTGCTCTGGACAGCATAGACATTTTCACAATGTTTGCTCTTCCAGTTTATGAGCCTGGAATGTTTTTCCATCTCTTTATCTTCCTCAATTCCTTTCATAAGTGTTCAATAGTTTCTAGAGTACAGATCCTTTATCTTTTTGGTTAGGTTTGTTCCTAGGTATCTTATGGTCTTTGGTGGTATTATAAATGGAAGTGATCCCTTTATTTCTCTTTCTTCAATCACATTGTTAGTGTATAGAAATGCAACTGATTTCTGTGCATTGATTTTGTATCCTGCCATGTTGCTGGATTGCTGTATGAGTTCTAGTAATTTGGGGTGGAGTTTTTTGGGTTTTCCAAATAAAGTTTCATGTCATCTGCGAGGAGAGAGAGTTTGACTTCTTCTTTGCCAATTGGAATGCCTTTAATTTCTTTATGTTGTCTGAATGCTGAGGCTAGGACTTCTAGTACTGTGTTGAACAAATGTGGTGAGAGTGGGCACCCGTGTCATGTTCCTGACCTTAGGGGAAAAGCTCTCAGTTTTTCCCCAAGAGAATGACATTTGCTGTGGGATTTTTGTAGATGGATTTTATGATATTGAGGTATGTTCCCTCTCTCTTTGACTATTTTAAACAAATTGGGGAACAGAGATGTATGCAGACACTAACTGCAAAGGAAATGAAGTGTGTGTGTGTGTGTGTATAAGGATTAAACTGAAATCATTTGAATTACAGCAGGTACAGAAATAAATTTTTAAAAATTCATTTGGTATACATATAGATTGTGAAATTCTCCCTACAATCAAGCTGATTAACAAATTTATCACTTCACATAGGGATCCTTTGTGTGCGTGGTAAGAACACCTAGGATTTACCCTAACAAATTTCAAGACTATAGTGCTGTATTGCCACCTGTTAAGAAAACTTAACTGAGCAAATTGTTTTTAAATAACTTTCTTTTTCTGAAGTTCTTTTTTTTTTTTTTTTTTTTGTAATCCATACACCCAAGTGGGTCTCAAAACGACAACCTGAGATCAAGAGTCACATGCTCCTCTGACTGAGACAGCCAGCGGCTCTTTAACTAGGTAAATTTTTATGATCTTATTGGCTTTATTCAATGATTCATGGATCAGGAGCATCCAATACAGCAGAGAGAAAGGAGCTCCAAGGAGCTGTACAAAATGAAAGACTTTAATAAGCAGGAAGAAGGAGGAGCAAGGATGTTACACTAGGCAAAAAAGCAGATCAGTTCTTGCAAAGTTACTTTTCTTTAGGGAATGGCAGGGATCTATCTATCAGGCAGATTAAATAGTACTGAACAAGCTAGCCCTGCTTTCTGGGAAAGCCAAACTGTAGTTAAGTCTCAATTTGGTGATATGGGGCTTAGCCGAAGCAACTCCATTTCGAGTTTTACATACCTATAGTCACTATGCTACACATCAGATCTCCAGAATTTATTCAGTTGCTAAACTGAAATTTGACAAACATTTCCCATTTCCCCTACCTACAAGTCCTAGTAACCACCACTGTACTCTATGCTTCTATGAGTCTGACTATTGTAGATTCCACAAATAGGTGAGTTCATACAGTATTTGTCTTTCAGTGTCTGACTTATTTCACTCAACATAATGTCCACCAGGTCCATCCATGTTGTCCAAAATCACAGGATTTCCTTCCCTTTTAAGCCTGCATAACATTCCATTGTATGTTTTTACCATTTTTTCTTTAGCCATTCACCATCACTAACAATCAGGGAAATGCAAATCAAACTGCAATGAGATATCACCACACATCTGATAAAGGATGGCTACCATTAAAAAAAAAGATAAGAAGTGGTGTAAGTGTAGCGTTAAGTGCCTGACAATAAGCTTTTTATTGCCAAGGTATCTTTTTCAAAGACATTCTTCTCAAATACACACATTGCTGGCTATACAGCTAGCTAAGGAATGATGCCATCCCATCCATGATGCACCCCCTTTGGCTCTGGGTGACCTAGATAACTGACCATTTGTGTGACCCCCCCTTTTCTTTTCCCATGCTTTCATTCCCATTCTTATATTTTAAATTCACCAATAAAAAGTGAAACCTCAAAATCCTGGGGATCCCACCCTTGACTCCAATAAAGGCAGAGCCCCAAGTCTGTGCACTGTTTCTCTACTCAAGACATCACTGTGTGGCTTTGGCTGTGCCATATACCTTCCCAAATATATGAGGCTTATTAGTCTCGTTTTTTCAAAACTCCCTGAGGGTTGTTGCTGAGGTGTATCTTGCAATCAACCTAAGAGCCTCAAGGGCCAGTCCAGCCACAAGATGAGCTCTGAGTGGGAAAACGTCTGTGGGGCTGACCACGAATAGTGTGGGCAATGTACATGCCGTAGTTGATGGCATCACTCTCCAATACTTGAGGCTAACACAAGACAGTGAGGATACTGAGAAAAGAGAATCCTCGTACGCTATTGGTGGGAATGTAAATTGGTGCAGTCATTATGGAACCAGTATGGAGATTCCTCCAAATATTAAACATAGAAGTACTGGGGCACCTGGGTGACTCAGTCAGTTAAGTGTCTGACTCTTGATTTTGGCACAGGTCATGTTCTCAGGGTTGGGAGATCAAGCCCCATATTGAACTCCATGCTCATTGGGGAGTTTGCTTGGGATTCTTCCTCTCTCTCACTCTCTTGCTATGCCTCTCCTGCACCCCAAACAACTATACAAGTCTTTTAAAAATATTGAACTACCATATGATCCAGCAATCCCACTTCAGGGGGTTTATACAAAGGAATTGAAATCAAGATCTCAAAGAGATATTCACACCTCTATGTTCAATGAGGCATTGTTCATAGTAGCAAGATAGGGAAATAACCAAAAAGATCACCAACAGAAAGAAATCTCTCTCTTTTTTTACATTGTATTTATTTAAGTCACCTCAACATCAACGTGGGGATTGAACTCACGACCCATGATCAAGAGTTGTACACTCTCCCGAATAAGCCAGCCAGGTGCCCCCAGAACTGAAGGAATTGTTAAATCTCAGTGGCAGGTTAGTGAAAATAAAGATGTTAATTTTTTTCCCTCCTGTGAAAATTAATAAACGGAAATCTGGTTTAGAGTGGCATTGGGGCCAGCAGGGGGCGCTCTATTGCCCTACCACTCACACCAATTACAGATCCAAGGGGACAAGTCTACTTTGCAAGACAAACTACTGTACTAGCCCAGCAGGAAGATAGGCTTTCCTACCCTGCTCTTTAACAGTCCAGCCAACTGAGTCTGTCACAACCCAGCCAAAGCAAATCTACCACACTTCCAATTCCCCATTTACTCCAACGGACTTTCTGTTTATAACAGCCTTCCAAATTTCTTCCTTTCCTCTAGAAAAAGTATTCCTCTTCTTTGTTCAGGCACTTGCCTACACTTCTGCTGTAGCTTGCTTGTCCCTGATTGCAGTTCTCTGCTATTCCCGAATAAGCCCATTTTTGATGGTAAAATAACTGGCAGTTTATTTTTTGAGGTTAATACTCCATTTCAGTTCATGACTCTATCAATTCCTTCCATGAAGTCTTTGGAAGCCCATGGATTCCAGGTTCAGACACCCTAAGACATTATTATAGTCTGCATGAAGACATTTATCTTTTATTATGGTTTTCAGAAGCAGTTGTATCAAAACACTGAAAAAAATTGAGTGATGGTTAACAAAAGGAAATATCAAAGAATTAATAGAAAGGAGTTAAATCAAGGAAAATGTTTAAGGAAAGAATAGAAGTAACAAACGATTTTAAATTTATATTCAAGGATAATATCTCTTTAGGAACTCAAATTAGAAGCTGCAACCCAAGCAGTGTCTGTTACAGAAGCTGGTAGACTGAACTTGAGGAAGGAGACCCACTAAACAGCTCTCAGAAACAAGGGTTAACTGACTTACCTGGGCTGCTTTGGTAGTTGATTTCTGCAGAGATAAAGGGATGTGTTCTTATCAGTCAGCTTAGGGTGCTTCCTAATGACTTCACTTCAGAGAAGCCTTAGAGCTTATGGCTGAGCTCATAGTTGAATTATTGGATGTCTGCTTTGGGTTCACAATCATTTGTCTTCCGTATCAAAAGTAGAATACCATACTTATTTTAGAAACACTAGGTTAACCAGTTAAAACTGGCAGTGACTGGGGTAGAGCAACCTTATGATGATATTATGAAGAATATAGATCTACATTAACAATTTATTGTTTACAAAAATACTCTCACATACATTGCTTCCTTTGATTCTCAAAATTCCTGGCTGAAGTCTTATAACACACTGTGAAATAGGATGCTTTGGACACCTGTGGATCTCTCTCTGAGCTTGCCCCTTCATAGGTCAGCCCTCCTACCTTCTCCCTGCTGCCTCTCTCTGTACTCACTGAGTCACTGCCTAATGTAGGTCTTCAGTGGCTCCCACGAACTTGTTAGGAAGGGCTGTGGATATATGGCCACGTGATGGCCATCTTAATTTTTCTCAGAGTCATCTTTCAAGTCTTCCAAACCCAGGTGCCCAGAATTCCTGTCTTTTTACCCTCCTCCTTCACCCCAAATTCCAGAGGGTCATTGGATTCATGGAGCAAGATCTGAGACAACTTGTAGAGAGCAAAATGGAGTCTCTCATGTCAAGTGGGACCCTGTGTCAAGCCATGACACAGTAATTAAAGGTAGTGCAATTAGGAGATATTCCCTGGGACCATTGTCAGCTGACATCCCAGAACTAATAAGGAGCAGAACCAGAAAAGGTCTGCAGGAGCCTGAAACCATTTCAATCCCCTTAGAAAGGGGAGGATTAGACAGCAAACTGTCAGACTCTTCAGACCTTAACCCTCTATGTCAGAGACCACATAAAAAGGCAACTGCCTCCAACAGTTCTATCCTATTAATCTCCAGACAGAACTGAGATCCTTCCCTGCTGGGACATAGGAAGCAGTGAGTGTCCAAAGCTGACCAGGACATGACCAAGGCCTTATCTCAACTGTGCACCCACAGACTGACTTCAAGTTTGGTTCGTTACCTTACTACATCCTTCTGTTATCTCCCTTGTGCTGTGGTTTGTCTTGTGTCCTGCTCTGTGTGCTGTGTAAGAAGCCAAGTTGAATCACATGGTGAAGTTCAATTGAGTTTGGGACCCTGAACCTGCTTTTTTTAATTGTGCTTTAACTTTGCTTTATGATTGACTAAAGCTGACATTATGGAAAGACACAACTAATGTGAACTCCTTCATAACGTGGTCATGATACAGACCCCATTCAGTCTATCAGCATATGAGTCCCTTTTATTCAAGGAATGCTTCACTTGAGCTGGGTTTTGAGGTGCACCAGATTTTTGTATAGAAACACCAATGAGTTTTATAAATACCAGTATTTCTCTTTTTCTTTCTTTTTTTTAATTTTTAAAGATTTTATTTATTTATTTGACAGATGGAGATCACAAGTAGGCAGAGAAGCAGGCAGAGAGAGAGGAGGAAGCAGGCTCCCTGCTGAGCAGAGAGCCTGATGCAGGGCTTGATCCCAGGACCCTGGGATCATGACCTGAGCCTAAGGCAGAGGCTTTAACCTACTGAGCCACCCAGGTGGCCCCCAGTATTTCTCTCTTTAATCCTGTGGACATATTTCCCATCCAAGGAGAGAATCAAGAGACTATACTCCAGTATGGCATTGTTACTAATACGCTTTGAAGAGAAGTTCTGGGTATTATCTGAACATTCTGACTAAAAAACAGAAAAGAACAATTGCCCTCTGCCCTCTGTGAAAGCTGAAAGAAAATAAAGTCATCAATAGGGGGGCGCCTGGGTGGCTCAGTGGGTTAAGGCCTCTGCCTTCAGCTCAGGTCATGATCCTAGAGTCCTGGTGATCGAGCCCCACATGGGGCTCTCTGCTCCGCGGGGAGCCTGCTTCCCTTCCTCTCTCTCTGCCTGCCTCTCTGCCTACTTGTGATCTCTCTGTGTCAAACAAATAAATAAAATAAAATAAAATAAAAGTCATCAATAGGTTGTCTGGCTGCCTCAGTTTGTAGAGCATATGACTCATGATCTTTGGGCATTGTTTGAGCCCCAGGATGTGGGTTGAGTTTACTCCAAAACAAGAAATAAATATAGTTACTTATGTCAAGGGGGTTTAAAATGGAGCAGAGAGGTCATTAAGGAGGTAGCCCTTACACACACCCTCACTGGCTGGCCTCATTAAGTTTGAACTGGGCCAAACCTTAAAGACTCTAAGACTACAGAACACCTGCATTTTGCTACAGTATCTATTGGACTTTGCATTGTGATCACCTTAGCTACCAATTATGTTTATTCAAGATTAGTTTTCTGGCACCAACACCCATCAACATTCTTTGTAAATAATGTACAAAGGTGTTCTCCTTAGGGTGCCTGGGTGGTTTTTCAATTAAGAGTCTGCCTTTGGGTCCTGGGATGGAGTCCTAAGTCTGGCTCCCTGATCAGTGGTTTGTCTGCTTCTCCCTCTGCCCCTCTCCCCATTCAGATGAGCTCCTTCTCTCTCTCTCTCTCTAAGTAAATAAATAAAATATTAAAGGAAAAAAAGCATTCCTCTTTTCTATCCACAAACCCCTGTTATTTGCTCTCTAGTTGGACAGTATTTGGGTTGTATAATCAGTATACACTAATTTACAATTCTTGATGTCAAATAAACACATTTGTTTAAGTATGTCTCCTTACAATTTTTGGTGGACACCTTTTAGTTTCTTTTATCACCACTGTAATAAAACCAGATTGAGAAAAGAAAAACAAAGAGCATACATCTCCTGTATGTATGTATATTGGAGATATCCAGAAAAACTGAGTAAAATGTCCCTAAATAGCTCAAGGCACCACCTTGAATACCATCTTCAGCTAAGGACAAAAGGAAGATGTTGGAATGGCGGTGGGGTGGCCAATTATGGAGGTTGCCAGGAAAAACCCAACAAACAATGGTCATATTTGTCAGGTATATTTAAATCTATGGCTTCTCCATTGATAAGAGGTTTTCCCTCTTTCTTTCTTTCTTTCTTTACGTTGATAAGAGTTTTTTTTGTGATTTGTAGAGTCATGCTCCTCTTTCTGGTACTAAGAGGGAGATAGAGTTAAAATGGAAATTTCCTTTATTAATGGAAATGTTCCTATAAAAAGGCTAACTTCCACTCTGGTTTCAGAGCTTCTCCTGTGTTGGTGTTTTCTTAAAAATCACCAGGTCAAAATCATCCTTATGCCCAAGAGGTAACATTTGGAGTGGCAAACTCTGCTACCCTTCATGACTATCTGATAATAAGGTGGCCCCGTGAGAAACTCAACCAAGGTGGCTTAGGTGAACTGATAGGAAACACATTCAAGGGTCCCACAAAGTCAGGAACTATCCACAAGTCAGGAACTATCGCATCTTCATCTATACTTTTTGGCACGAAATCAAGCATATTTGCCTCAGGAAGTGGAGAGACCGTTACAGAAATGTATATGTATGGGCCCAGCATCCCTTCAAAATGCTCCACTGCTACCAGGAGGATAACCAAAAGAGATACAGAGAGCACAGGAGCTACACTGAATTCCACTATGGCTTGAGCGGGTATGTCGATGGCATGGAGGACATCCAGTTGTTAGACATCAAAAAATAGAAATCTACCCATACCCAGAGGTTTGAGTAGAGTGTCCAGTACTTGCCAAGCTGAGCCCCTGCCTCCATCAACAGCCCTTGCTACTCTATCCTTTGCATTTATGTGCCAACATTTTCCAACTAGTTAGAGTTATGCATCATCACATGCTTTCTTCCTATCAAAACCACTCACAGTTTCTCTTCCTGGAGTACTCCTGTGCCCTCATGTATCTGATCTCCTTGTACAGTTTTTTTTTTTAAGATTTTATTTATTTATTTGACAGACAGAGATCACAAGTAGGCAGAGAGGCAGACAGAGAGAGAGGGGGAAGCAGGCTTCCCGCTGAGCAGAGAGCCCAATGAGGGGCTCAACTCCAGGACCCTGAGACCATGACCTGAGCCGAAGGCACAGGCTTAACCCACTGAGCCACCCAGGCTTCCCCTTTCTCCACATCCCAAAATATTCTGCACAGCAAAGGAGACAGTCAACAAAACAAAGAGGCAACCCACGGAATGGGAGAAGATATTTGCAAATGACAGTACAGACAAAAGGTTGATATCCAGATTTATAAAGAACTTCTCAAACTCAACACACACAAAACAGATAATCATGTCAAAATATGGGCAGAAGACATGAACAGACACTTCTCCAATGAAGACATACAAATGGCTATTAGACACATGAAAAAATGTTCATCATCACTAGCCATCAGGGAGATTCAAATTAAAACCACATTGAGATACCACCTTACACCAGTTCGAATGGCCAAAATTAGCAAGACAGGAAACAACATGTGTTGGAGAGGATGTGGAGAAAGGGGAACCCTCTTACACTGTCGGTGGGAATGCAAGTTGGTGCAGCCACTTTGGAGAACAGTGTGGAGATTCCTCAAGAAATTAAAAATAGAGCTTCCCTATGACCCCGGAATTGCACTACTGGGTATTTACTCCAAAGATACAGATGTATTGAAAAGAAGGGCCATCTGTACCCCAATGTTTATAGCAGCAATGGCCATGGTTGCCAAACTGTGGAAAGAAACAAGATGCCCTTCAACAGACGAATGGATAAGGAAGATGTAGTCCCTATACACTATGGAGTATTTTGCCTCCATCAGGAAGGATGATACCCAACTTTTGTACCAACATGGATGGGACTGGAAGAGATTATGCTGAGATTATGATTATGATTATGCTGAGTGAAGCAGAGAGAGCCAATTATCATATGGTTTCACTTATTTGTGGAGCATAACAAATAACATGGAGGACATGGGGAGATGGAGAGGAGAAGGGAGTTGAGGGAAATTGGAAGGGGAGATGAACCATGAGAGACTATGGACTCTGAAAAACAACCTGAGGATTTTGAAGGGGCGGGGGGGGTGGGAGGTTGGGGGAACCTGGTGGTGGGTATTAGGGAGGGCACGTATTGCATGGAGCACTGGGTGTGGTGCAAAAACAAATCAAAACCACATTGAGATACCACCTTACACCAGCTAGAATGGCCAAAATTAGCAAGACAGGAAACAACGTGTGTTGGAGAGGATGTGGAGAAAGGGGAACCCTCTTACACTGTTGGTGGGAATGCAAACTGGTGCAGCCACTTTGGAGAACAGTGTGGAGATTCCTCAGGAAATTAAAAATAGATCTTCCCTATGACCCTGCAATTGCACTGCTGGGTATTTACCCCAAAGATACAGATGTAGTGAAAAGAAGGGCCATCTGTACCCCAATGTTTATAGCAGCAATGGCCACGGTCGCCAAACTGTGGAAAGAACCAAGATGCCCTTCAACGGATGAATGGATAAGGAAGATGTGGTCCATATACACTATGGAGTATTATGCCTCCATCAGAAAGGACGAATACCCAACTTTTGTAGCAACATGGACAGGACTGGAAGAGATTATGCTGAGTGAAATAAGTCATACAGAGAAAGTCAAGTATCATATGGTTTCACTTATTGGTGAAGCATAACAAATAATATAGAGGACAAGGGTAGATGGAGAGGAGAAGGGAGTTGAGGGAAATTGGAAGGGGAGGTGAACCATGAGAGACTATGGACTCTGAAAAACAACCTGAGGGTTTTGAAGGGGCGGGGTGGGAGGGTAGGGGAACCAGGTGGTGGGTATTAGGGAGGGCACAGATTGCATGGAGCACTGGGTGTGGTGAAAAAACAATGAATACTGTTACGCTGAAAATAAATAAAAAATTTTAAAAAAATGAAAAAAAAATAAAACTATAATCTAAATATTTAAAAAAAAAACAGTGAACACTGTTACGCTGAAAAGAAATTTTAAAAAAAAGAAAAAAACTTAATTTTGATGGATGGTGCAGGGAATGGGCAATAAATATAATACATAAGCAAAGCATATGGTATGTTGAAGCATATTAATTAATTGCTAAGTATAAAATAAAAGAGAAAAAGAAAATGGGAAAAAAAAAGAAATTAAAAATAGAGCTTCCCTATGACCCTGCAATTGCACTACTGGGTATTTATCCCAAAGATACAGATGTAGTGAACACATGCATTTTAGATAGGTTAAGGTATTATGTTTCCCGAGGCATAATAAATTAAGTAGAAGATAATGGCATAAATAATACATTATGTGTTAATTAAAAAAGAAACAGAAAAGAAAGAAGATAATGGCAGAAATGGGGTTTCTGATACTAATCATTTTCACTAGGCAGAAGTATAGAGTGGATATGGGATGTTAAAAGGTAACCTACAAGAATGGGTCTTAAGACAAGTTTTGTTGGAGGAAAGAGGAAGTTAATTGCAGAAGGAAATGTTGAGGACACAAGCAAGTAACGTCCATGAGAATTCTGTTTGCTAAATGGGAAGGAGTGATACAGAGAAGATAAACCTTCACTTCATATAATTTTGCCTCGAGCAGGTATGGGGAGGAGAAATGTGGAACATTAAAGTACCTTGTGTTCTTTAGCCTCCTGCGTTGTTGAATGACTCCAGTCTTGAAACACTTGGAGAAAAGGCCAAGATCATAACATTTTCAGTTAGGTGGATGCATTCCTAGTCCTAGACATCTAGCCCCCAGGAGTAGCCAAGGAATCTAGGTTAGTCATCATTTTTCAAGAAAAGCTCCTCAGCTTTGCAATTTTTCAGTGCACCTGGGGATGGGCAGATACTGGGGAGATGATGACTTATAGTAAACAAACTCACAAGGGATTCTTGTTAAACCAGTAGATCTGTATCAATAATCAATATAAAGATGAGGAATACTTATTGTTTTTCTCAGATAAAAGCTGCCTCAAAATGTCTGTTGTGGGGGACCTGGATGGCTCAGTCTGTTAAGTGTTGACTCTGAGTTTGGGCTCAGGTCATGATCTCAGGGTCATGAGATCAAGCCTCACATCCGGCTCTATCATGAGTGTGGAGCTTGCTTGGGATTCTCTCTTCCTCTCCCTCTTTCACCTGCACCATACTCTCACACATTATCTCTCTCTCAAAAAATGGAAAAAGAACCCTAGAAAAACAAACAAAACAAAAACAAATGTAGCAGCATAGTTTGTTTTACTCTGTTCTGGTTGCCTAGACTTATATTCCAGAGTCATCTCTTCTGGTCTCCCACAGAAAGTTTTCACAATACATTTTAGAAGCTCTAAAAATTCCTTTTATTAATGGGTTAAAAGATGGTAGTGAATACCATATGGTAGGAAAATGATTTAAACACAATTAATATAATAGCTTTGTGCTGTTGCTTAGTTTTCCCGCATCCACTCCCCCCACACCCTTTGGATAGCTGCATATTCATTTCTTTTCTCAAACTATTCCTCCCCTGCTTGTGTGCAGTATTGGTGGAGTCATCCCAAGGTTTCGTATCCCCTCTACTGAGTCAAGTGATGGTCATGAGATTCAAGTTAGGCCAACCAGACTCTTTCCTATAGGAGACCAGAATGTAACACCCCAATAGATGGCTCTTTGGCATCCAGATGATTTTGAGCTGATTATTTTGAGAAACAGAAGACAAAGGAGAAGCTCTAAAAGTTGCCTATAAATCACCCACTTACAAATAAGGGTCAGTTATCATCATAGAGAAAATCTCTATTCCTAAGGTTATTTCCCTGTGCCTAGTAACAAGATAAACATGCCTCTAAGTCACAAGAAACTCTTACCAATCAAAGAGGCACAGACTTAACTCTGCTTACTGAACCTCACCTTTGTTTACTATACTTTCGCTGGTTACCTTCCTGGAGCCTGCCTTCTTCACACTCTTCTTCCTTTCTGAAGAAGATGGTCTGTTAGCCCAAGGTCTCATCACCTCTTTGAATGACTCTTCCTGATGTGAAGAACAAAGGCAAAGGAAATGTAGAAAGAAAATTAAATTTCTCTACAACATGCAGCCCATTGACAAGTACTTGAGACAGGCAGAGAGACCTTCTTGAAAGAGCTCAGCTGCCTCAATGTTAATGCTTTGTTAAAGGAAAAATGTAACTTAGCCTGACATTAGCCAACCTCCAGGATCTTGTAAATCCCCTTTAACCAATAAAAATCCCTTTGGAAACTTGTTTATCTCTATTGCAAGCATATGTTAGCAATTATCCTCTAGCCTATGGCCCACAATAGACATCTGAAGGGTCTCAAGACTCAAGATGTACTACACCCTAGTAAATGACCTCATCTTAACAGCAGCTAGGCCTGCAAGGCCCTAAAACCCTTCCTTCCAAATTCCCGAGAGACTTGGCTACCCCTAACCTCACCCCATCTTAAAAGTAGAGAATCAGCCACTTCTCACCACCCCAGTGTAGCTCTTTCTGCCCAGGAGTCCTGTTGTAGTACATTCATTAATAAAAACCACCGTTTTTGTACAAAGGATGTCTCAAGAGTTCCTTCTTGATCATTCACTCCTAGACTCCAACATCACCATATTTCACACCAGTCCCTGCATTTCTGTCATGTATATATGAGATATCCATGCTAATAAGCTTGTTTGTTTTTCTTTTGTTAATCTGTCTTATGTTATAAAGGCCATAGCTGAGAAGAAAGGAGAGAAGAAAAAGATTGCTTCTTCCTCTACACTATCCTCCAAGACTGAACCTCTAGTAATGATGCAAGTGATTTGGAAAACAAAGGCAAAAGAAAACTTAAATTTCCGTACTTCCTACAACCCACTGACCAGTCCTTGAAACAGGTAGAGTGACATTCATGTGGGAACAGGCCTGCTTACATGTTGACAGTTTGCTAAGGACAAAATCAATCTTAGCTTATCATTATCCCAACCACCCAGGATCCAGCTGTGCTAGCTGGACTCACCTTCCTGTATGCCACATATTTATGTCAGGTCTTAGAAACAAAGACAGAAGTATGAAGTTTCACGTTTCAGGAGCCTGGATTCCAAGGATGCTAAATACTCAAGGCCCCTCTCAGTGGGAAGACATAAGAAGGCCAGGACAACCTGGCACTTGACAAAGTGGGTACCCGGTAGGGGAACTTCTCCCATGGGACTTGAGTCCTCCAGTTTAGAGCAGCTTTCAATAGTATTCATCTTAAGCAGCGTGGCATTTCCATCACATGGTTTCAAAGTATTCAAGCCAAGTGCGGGGGGAGTGGACACAAGGATCTGTGTTCACATTTGGTAGGAACCAGTGTAGGAACATAGCATCATCCTCAGGGAGAGGGGTCTTCAGATGGCATGCATCAACCTGATCAGTAATCACAGTGGACTTATGTACTCTATTACATTACCTGGACATTTCAGCAGATTCTTGGAGAAAGTAACCTAGTAAAAGGCTGAATTTCCTTTCATCAAACCACTCAGTTATTCACTCTTACTCACCTAGTACTCAACTATGGTTATTTATATGTTAGGGGACTCATAGATTGAAGAAATTGTGGAAGGGAGTAAGAATGAGGATAACTTGGGGAAAATCTTTTATGCTCAGAGGTGTTAGATCTACATAAATCGACCAAATCACGGTGGACTCTCTGATAGGTTTGTGTTCCTTTCTGCATGCAATCATGTATTGTGGAAGAGTCAAGATAATTGACTAAATCAGATATTCATTTCGGTATATCCCTAAATCAGCTTCAATGACCTGACAGTCATTCCAGAAAGATACAGTTGTGGCAAATCTTAGAAATGAATTTAGCAAATGTTCCAGCATCTCTAACTCTGGTTTCATAGGAAATTCACCTGGGAGTTTTAAAAAACAGTATCAACGACTGGATCCCTGTGATAGAGTAGAAAATATATGTTGATTTCTGCCTCTGATTCCTGACACAGAGCTCCTGAAACCCTTGTAAATTCCAAAGTGATAAGAGTACTTGGAACATCTTTTGTTTTAAGAAAGAGACTCTTTGCAGCCACCTAGGTGGCTGATCACCAAAACATGGATCTATGATTAAACGTTTGGCGATTTCAGCCTCACCCCTATCCTTGAGGGAGGGAGGAGGGCCTGAATATGGAGGTAATAATTGATTCTGCCTATGTGAGATAGCCTCTCTAAAATTCTCAAAAGTACAGGGTTGAGGAGACTTCAGGTCGGCAAACACAGTTATGATGGGGGAAACAAAGACCAAAGAAAAACTCTATTTCCATACTACCTACGGCCCACTAAGAAGTCCTTGACAAAGGAAGAGTGACCTTCTTCTTGGAACTCAGCTGCCTCGATGTTACTACTTTGCCAAGGGCAGATGACAATCTTAGCCTGAAACCCAGGGTCCTGTAAGTCTACTGTAACATTCAAAAAGTCATTTGGAAACCCTTTTCATCTCCCTCCCCGCCTGGATACACATTGGCAATCATCCCCCAAGCTTATGACCCTCTGAAGGGTCTCGTGACTAAGCTTTTCCTAGAGAGTAATAAATTACTTTTCCCCAACAGTAGCTGGCTTTCTCAAGGTCCTGGAAATCTTTCCTCTAAATTCCTTACAGACTTACTCTATCCCTAACCCCCTCCTAGCCTGAAAGTATATAATGGGCCACTCCTCATGACCTGAGTGCAGCTCTATCTGCGCTCAGGTCCTGTCCCACTGGTTTAATAAAACCACCTTTATGCACCAAAGATGTCTCAAGAATTCTTTCTTGGTAATTGGTTTCAAACCTTAACATATTTCCTACATCGTCTACACTGGGATGGTGATATACCCTATCTCCACAGGGACCAAAGCTCCTTCATTAGGGACCCTCCCAGATCTTACTCTAGCTATCTCCTTATCTTGGTGTTCATCACTCTCCTTATCATACCCTTTCACAAACTGGTAAAGCATAAATGTTTCCTTGAGTTTTGTGAGTGGCTCCACCAAATCAATCCAACAAACAAGGGGGTGGTGGGAAACTCAGATTTACAGCCAGGCAGTCAGAAGCACAGGTGACAACCTGGACTTGGGATTGGCATCTGGACTGGGGAAGTCTTGTGGGCCTGAGCCCTTAACCTGGGGGTGCTGACACTGTCTTCAGGGAATTAGTGTCAGAGTTGAGTTAAATTGTACAATATCCAGCCAGTGTCCCAGAGTGGCTTGGTGTTGGGAAGCCCCCTCTGTCCCAGCACATGTGGCATTAGAAGTGTTATGAGTGTGGTAGCAGTGTGACAGTAAAGGAGAGACACAGAAGTTGTCCCACCTCAATCTCATTAAATGAATTTTATGAAGACTTAATAAACAAGTAAATAAATTTGTGAGGGAGGGGCCTGGGCTATATGGAATTTTTTTTAAGCATCCCCCCAAGACTGTAATGGGCAGTCTGATTTAGGAACCACTCTCCATCTAGAGGTAGGACCACTGGGATAGGGGGAGGAAAAGAGGAGGAGGGGAGGGGAAGAGAGAGACCACATGTAACCCACAAAGGTGAAATAGTTACCACCAGAGCCAAAGTATGTAAAGAGCCCAGATGTCCATGGACAGGTGAATGTATAAAGAAGTTGTGGTATATATATAGGTATATATATATAGGACTATTACTCAGCCATCAAAAAAAGAAATCTCGCCATTTGCAATGATATGGTTGGAACTAGAGTATATTATGCTAAGCAAAATAAGTCAATCAGAGAAAGACAAATACCATATGATTTCACTCATATCTAGAATTTAAGAAACAAAACAGAGGAACATAGGGGAAAGGAGGGGAAAAGAAAACGAAATGAACTCAGAGAGAGAAATAAACCATGGGAACTCAGAGAAAGACTTCACCATGGGAAACTAAAAGTTGCTGGAGGAGTAAGGAGTGGGGTGATGGGGTAACTAGGTGATAGGCATTAAGGAGGGCAGGTGATGTGATGAGCACTCAGTGTTACATACAACTGAACCCCACCTCTGAAACTAATATTACACTATATGTTAATTAATTGAATTTAAATAAAATAAATTTAAATTAAAAGAAATAAAAGAAAAATTTGAGTTTTGAGATTTCTTTATGTGTTCTGGATACACATTTTAAAATCAGACATCTGATTTGCAAATAGTCTCTTAGTTAGTAGCTTGTCTATTCATTCCTCTGACATTTCTTTTAAAAACAGTAAGTTCCCGGGGGCACCTGGGTGGCTCAGTGGGTTAAAGCCTCTGCCTTCGGCTCGGGTCATGATCCCAGGATCCTGGGATCGAGCCCCACATCGGGCTTTCTGCTCAGCGGGGAGCCTGCTTCCCTTCCTCTCTCTCTCTGCCTACTTGTGATCTCTGACTGTCAAATAAATAAATAAAATATTAAAAAAAAAAAACAAAACAGTAAGTTCCCAATGGTGTTTGTAGCTTTATTGACATAGAACGGACACACAATACGTACATGCAAAGGATACAATTTGATAAGTTTTGACCTATGTGTATACTAGTGAAACCACCACCATAATCAAGATCGTAAAAGTATATCCATTCTTCCCCCAAATTTTCTTCATACTACTTTAGAATCTCTCCCTCCCAATTTACTGCCCCCGACCCACCCCAACTTCATAATAAGTTTTGAAACCTAGTGGCATTAGCCTTTCAACTTTGCTCATTTTAAAGTTGTTGTGTGTTTTGTTTTGTTTTGTTTTGTTTTGTTGGCTATTCTCGAGGTGCCAGGCTTGCTCAGTGGGTTGAGTATGCCACTCTTGATCTTGGGGTTGTTAGTTTGACCCCTGCCTTACTTACAGATTACTTAAAAATATTATCTTTAAACAAACAGTTCTTTTGGCAGTTCTAGGATCTTTGCATTTACATAGGATTTTAGAATCAGCTTATCCTTCAGGGAGTTTGATTAAGATTGAGTTGAATCTATAGATCAATTTGGGGAGAATCCCCATCTTAGTAATATTGAGTCTGTAGACCCATGAATATAGGATGGCTCTCTTCTTTAAATTCTTTTGGCACATTTGTTGATTTTTAGTATTGAGGGGGTTCAAGATGTGCTATTCCAAACCGTGGCACCTTGGCAGAATAAAAGTGAGTCTCATCAATCTGTTCCTATTGGGATGAAGAGGGAAAGCATGGGGCCTTACCTTCTGCCCTCACTAAGTCCAGTTGGGCTCCAAGGCTCTAGTCTGGGATGTCAGATGGGATGAACTGGGTCAGGGAATGGGGGATATCACGGTGGCACACTGAGCACTGATCCAAGAAATAAAAGATGTAATGCAAGAGGACTGGAAGAATTGGTGACAGTGTGTTTCAGTTTGGCAAGTCTGCTATAACAACTACCACAGAAAGAGGGGCTTAAACAACAGAATTGTGGGATGCCTGGGTGGCTCAGTCAGTTAAGTGTCTGCCTTCGGCTCAGATCATGCACCCTGGGACCAAGTCCTGCATCAGGCTCCTTGCTCAGCTGGTAGCCTGCTTCTCACTCTGCCTGTGCTCTCTCTCTTTCTGTTTTTAGAGCAAAAGATTTTTAAAAAATCTTTTAAAAATAAATAAACAACTGAAATGTATTTTCTCACAGTTCTGGAGATCAGAAGTCCAAAATCACAGCTTTGACAGGTTTGGTTTTTTTCTGAGCCTCTTTCCATGGCTTGAAGCAGGCTGCCCTCTTGCTGTGTCCTTACAGGGTCTTTTCTCTGCACATGTGCCCCCCGACACACCTCCATGTGTTCCCATTTCCTCTTCTTATAAACACACCAGTCACATCAGATTAGAGTCCACCCTAAGAGCCTCATTTTAACTTAATCACTTCTTTAAAAGCCATAAAGTGGAACCTCCATTCCTAAAAGTCCAAGAGAGGAAGGTAGAATTCTGGAAAAGTGAAGCTATATTTCCTGTGAGAAAAAGTGATTTTCCTCCTCCTCCTGAGTGATTTGATCAGTGAACTTTCCAGAACAGGAAGTTAATAGAACCAAGGTAACTATGAACTCAACTATGTCACCCTTTCTGATCTTGTTTTTTTATCCTTTTTTTCCTCCAAGTCTTTCCAGACCTACTTCCTTGATGCCATATCCATAATTCCCTCTACCTTACTTTTTTAAAAGATTCATTTATCTATTTTAGAGAGAGAGAGAGAGAGAGCATGTGCAGGCAGGGGGAGGGGCAGAAGTGGGGGGAGAGAGAGAGATTCCCAAGCAGGCTTTGTGCTGAGCACGGAGCCCAGCACAGGGCTGACTCCAGGGACCCTGAGATTATGACCTGCGCTAAAATCTAGGGTAGGCCGCTTAACCGACAGAGCCACCCAGGCACCCCCTTCTACCTTCCTTCTTCTAACTTCCTCTGCTTTCATGCCTACCCTGCCCAAGCCTCTAGGCTCCCTCTTACTCACTCTCTGGATGAGAACAGATCCAGCTGGTGGGTCCAGGACTAAAATATACACCACAGTTCTCTCCAGTGGTACCGAAGAGTGGGCAGGACATCAAAAAGAATGAAATCTTGCTGTTTATATTGGTATAGATGGAACTAAAGTGTATTATATGGAGTGAAATAAGTCAGAGAAAGACAAATACCATATGATTTCACTCATATGTGGAAGTTAAAGAACAAAAGATATGAACGTAGGGAAGGGAAAGAAATAAAATGAGATAAAAACAGAGAGGGAGGCAACCCTAAGAGACTTAACTATAGGGACAAAGTGAGGGTTGATGAGGGAGGTGGGTGGTGAGGTGGGGTAACTCGGTGATGAGCATTAAGGAGAGCACTTGATGTAATGAGCACTGAATGTTGTATGCGACTAGCAAATCACTAAATTCTACCCCTGAAATTAATAATATACTATATGTTAACTAAATGGAATTGAAATACATTTTTAAAAAGAGTGGGGAAGGGAAGGAATATTTAGGGTTTGAAAGTTTGGGGAAGGGACTTGCATGGGGTTTTTTGGATGTTCAAGCACCAAAACAAATATCTTTCTGCCTAGAATTGCTTTACACCTTTGTCAAAAAACATTTGATTGGGGACTCCCAGGTGGCTCAGTTGCTTAAGCGTCTGCCT
The DNA here is from genome assembly GCF_963455335.1 of Martes martes. Classification (NCBI taxonomy): domain Eukaryota; kingdom Metazoa; phylum Chordata; class Mammalia; order Carnivora; family Mustelidae; genus Martes; species Martes martes. Next base: position 50,334,056 of record NC_137894.1, on the reverse strand, counting down.
TCGGCTCAGGTCATGATCCCCAGGTCCTGGGATCGAGTCTGCCATTGGGCTCCCTGCTCAGCACGGAGCTGCTTCTCCTTCTGCCTGTCGCTCCATGCTTGTGCTGGCTTGTTTTCTCTTTGACAAATAAATAAATGAATAAATCTTTAAAAATATTTGATCATATTTCTGTGGGCCTGTTTCTAGGCTCTGGATGTTGTTCTGTTGATCTGTGTGTCTATCCTTCCAACAATTCACACAAAAATATGTACACAGATGTTTAAAGCAGCTGTCTTCACAATCACCCCAAATGGAAACAACTCCAATGTCCTCCAGTGGGTGAATGGACAGAAAAGCTGTGGAACATCCATGCAATAGAACGCTATTGAGCAATAAAAAGGAATAAACTATGAATCCACACAACTTGGATGAATTTCAAAGGCATTACCTTGAGTAAAGAAGCCAGTCTTGGAAAAGTTCATGCTGTACAACTCTATTTGTACAATAGTGTGAAAAAACAGAATGATAGTGACAAAGAATAGATCAGTGGTTCCCAGGTGTTGGGTGGGGGTGGTGGGAAGTATATGACTATAGGAGATTAGCACAAGGGGAAATGAGAGTGATAGAACTCTTGTGTGTCCTGGCCGTGATAACAGTTGCACAATTCTGTCAGTGAGCCTCTTGCTCAAGTATAGAACCCAAGAGTTATTTCTTACTGCACTTACTTGAGGCACTGATGATGACCAGAACATTCCAGCCTCCAGACAGAAAAGCCCAGATAGCAATGGAATGCCTAAACAATCATCTCATGCATCCCTTTCCCTTCCAAGTTCATGGGCTGAACACATCCCCACCCCACCCGTGATTCTTGCCTGTAGGTACCATCCCCTTCCCTGAACCTCTTCTACAAAACTCTAGTTGTCCATCTTACAGGCAGAGAAATCAGTTTTTAAGGCTTGACCCTGCCACCTCCCCCAGCTGCTGGCCCTGGAAACAAATTCCTCCCTTTCTCTTTTCCAAACCCTTATCTCTTGACCTAGCTTCTCTTGTGACAAGTTTATCTGAGTTTGTTCAGAAATGGTGTTGGCAGATCCAGCCAGGAGCTGTGCTATCAATTTGTCCAGACCCTTCAGAATACGTGGGATAGAGCAGTTGGCCTCTGCAGGGCCATGGCTCCCTGTTCATTTCCTGAGTTAATGGCCATGATAAATCATCTGGTACAACTTTCTATGTGTGTTAAAATTCAGAGAATCAGGGGTGGCTGGGGGCTCAGTTGGTTAAGTGCTTACCTCCAGCTCAGGTCATGATCCCAGGGCCCTGGGATCAAGCCCCATGTCGGGCTCCCTGCTCGGCGAGGAGCCTGCTTCTCCCTCTCCTTCTGCCTGCCACTCTGCCTACTTATGCTCTCTATCTCTCTGTCAAATAAATAAATAAAATCTTTAGGAAAAAATTCATAGAATTATAGATCGAAGAGATATATATTCCTATTCTGATCATTTTTAAAAATTAAAGAAAAAGAACACAAATTTGCAGGCAAACATAAAAGCCCACACTCAAGGAATCCACAGACTTGGTTTTCTTCATTCTATTCTTGGTTTCATGCCTTAGTTTCTCCATCCTTAAGATGAAATTCTTGGAGCTAAATCACAAATAGCCCTCCTTGCCCTGATTCTCCTTAATTTCACAGGTCTATATACATGATCACATGTATATAGATCCATGTGTAGATAGATCCACAGATACATGTGTATCTAGTCATGTGCACATACAGATTTTGTCTCTGCTATAATAGCACAAGCCCCCATTATCAGACAGGCCTCCTCTTAAATAATTGTTCAGTGGTGTTTATGGGAGGGAAGGGGGAGTTTGAAGGACGAGGGGAAGAGAGGCTGCCAAACATGATGGCCTGAAGCAGGGCCCAGCTCTCAATCTCTATTTTTTTTTAAAGGTTTTATTTTTAAGTAATCTCTACACCCGATGTGGGGCTTAAACTTACAACTCCCAAGATCAAGAGTCTCATGCTGTGTGGACTGAACCAGGCAAGTACCCCTCAACCTCTATCAGGCATGTTTCCAATGACACTCAGAAAATTCCAGGTCCCACTCTCCAGTTCTCTTGTTTGCTGCCCTAATCTTGCCTCAGCACTTATCTATCCCCTCTGGGGCATCGGAGCCAAACGAAAATCTCTATGGGCTGTCAGGGTCCAGGAAGCCTAACAAGCCCTGGCAGAAGGGAGCTGCCAGCTTGTACTCACAGAGGCCGTCTGAAGTTGCTTGAGAGGAGAATCCCCCCTAGAAGGGTGCTCCAAGTTGGCTAGGATGACCCAGGCCTCAGAGAGAAGTGCTCTGACCTAAACCAGATCTCAGTGAGGTGACTGTTCTAGACATGCCTATTCACATGTAGCCAAAACCCACATGTCCCTGGGCAGCACTGCTGGAAAGAGAACAGATACTCCTCTAGAAAGTCAGCAATGTAAGGGGACTTGGAAATGACCAAACCCATCCCTCTGGTTTTATAGATTAGAAAATCATGGTCCACTGAGGGCTGTAGATGTGCTTCGGGCCACAGGGAGTTGATAGTGGGGCTGGGGCTCAATCAGGTGCCCTGGTGCCATTATCTACCCAGCTGCAGACTCATGGAGGTTGGAAAGAAATGAACGTAACCCCGGGTGTAGGTCCTCCCCAGACTTGTCATTAGAAGAAATTAGAGAATGGCAGATAACAGTCTTGACCTTAAAATACAGTCACCTTACTCCTTAGTAGAACATATCCATTGATACTCTGTGCCTTCAGATGAACAACTTCTTCTTTCTTGTTAATTAAGAAGACAGTAAGAGAATGAGAAGGGAAATAAGCTTGGAGGGAGGAAGCCAAGAAGACATGTTCCCATCCATGCTCACTGTAAGCCTGAAGCAACCCAAGGTACTCAAGGATTTGCTGAAGGATCTGTAGAGGTATTATGCTACTTGCCCCCTAGGAAGTGATTCCTGACAATGTTTTGAGATACTTGCAGTTGTGCCCCTGTCTCATCCTCAGAAATCCATTTTCATTCTGTGCCTTCTGTGTAGGACCCTCCATCATGAACCATGAATCTTGTAGGCGGAGGGCCATCCCACATTTATGATCAAGTCCCAAAAGCAATAGGGAAGTGCTTTCCATGATGGCGGGTAGATTCTGCACCCTTTCAGTGTTGACACTCGCCTTGTGAGGGCTGACTCAGTCTAAGAAGGCAGGAGTAGGGATTGGGAGCGGGCTTTCCTCCCAGTTAGAGAGAAAGCTCAAAGTGCAAATGCTGATGAGGCAGCACTTGGAAAGAAAGGACCAGGGTGAGTCTGAGGTACCCTGTTCAGTGAAGGACTCCTTTAGGTGTGGACGACTGATCTGTTTTGACGTGAGGTAGTACTGGTGTGGGGGAGCTCTCGGCTGCAGGACTGAAGGAAGAATTCACCCCTGAGAGGGGCAGAAGAGGATCACTAGGGCAGATGACACTATGATTTTGAGGAAATTCTTGAAACTGCAGGAGTAAGGAGACACTGGGACATGGACATGGGCTTACCTGTCCACTGAGAATGCAGAATTTCTGAAGCTTGTTTGTTTTGAAGAATTTTCTGGAAATTAGCATTATCCTTCTTTACTTTTTTTTTGTTTGTTTGTTTTTGTTTTTTTTTTTAAATTTATTTATTTGTTAGAGAGAGAGTGAGCGAGCACAGGCAGACAGAGTGGTAGGCAGAGGCAGAGGGAGAAGCAGGCTCCCCGCGGAGCAAGGAGCCCGATGTGGGACTCGATCCCAGGACGCTGGGATCATGACCTGAGCCGAAGGCAGCTGCTTAACCAACTGAGCCACCCAGGCGTCCCAGCATTATCCCTCTTTAAAGAAACACTGGATATGGCCATTTCTGCCTTGAAGCAGATACTCACCTTAATATGTTAGCACTTCAAATTTCCAATCAATGTGCCCAGATTTGTTCCTGGAAGGGGTTAGTACTCTGTTCTTTGTGGGTAGTAATAGTCTCCCCACTGAACAGAGATCTCCAATTTTTTGCCAGACTATCTGAGGTGTTTCTCCCCTTGATTGTGCCTGACCCTCTCTATGATGGGACTCTGTTTTTCCTTTCCCAGTGTCCTCCTATTCAGAGCAGTTTCCCTCCCCACAGGCTCCCCAGGTGTGATGGTCTGGACCACTGTCACCACCTACCACTTTCTTCCACAGACAGAAGCCCTGAGCAGTCCCAGGCCCAGAACGTGAGGGGAGTCAGAAGCCAGAGCTGGTGAATGTGCAGATAGTGAAGCAGCAAAACCCCCAGTGAGTATTCTTAAAGGCTCCAGGAAAGTGTTCTCTTAGCACCAGCAGGAGGGAAATGAGGAGATTGAGGTTTGGGAAGAAGGGTGAGATGAACTTAAGAGAAATTCTGGCCCAAGAAACCTATCAAGATACTCCAAGTTCCCTTCTTCATCCTCACTGCTAGTACTGAGTGGAATCCTCATTACCACAGAAATGCAGGGATGTCTGGCCCTTGTCACCCAGAGCCCTTCTCCCCTCTTCAGAAGCAAAAGGTTCACTTCACTTAAGAGAAAAACAGTCTCTTCCAGCATTTATGAATTTTGAGCATAAGGAAAATGACAGAACTGGTCAGACTGGCTGCAAGTAGGGCTTTTCTCTAGTTCTAGGAGCCAGATGCAGCTGGAAAAAGGGGGTCCAATGAGATGATGAAGTGATGACAGAAGCTGATTCTAAGCGTGTTCAAGGGCTCTATAGAAGTGGTGCCAGACATGGAGCACTCACAGACCCGGTGCCCTGGAAACAGGAGAGAGAGCCACCAGCGAGGTCAGGGAGAGAGCTATAGCTCCATCCACAGCAATTAGGGGGATTGGGATTTTGTTTGTTTCTTAATAGTTATGGTTTTTAAAGTAGGCACCATGCCTCCAGTGAAGCCTAATGCGGGGCTGGGACTCATGACTCTGAGACCTTAAGATAGAGACCTGAGCTGAAATCAAGGGTAGGCCACTTAACTGACTGAGCCACCCAGGTACCCTCCTCCACCGCACTTAAGAAAAGGGAGACTGCAGGATTTTCTTCCTGAGTCCACTCTGGTAGCAGAAAGAACAAGGACTGGAGGCCAGGAGACCTGGGGTCTAGTCTCAGCTGTGCCGCTAAGTAGCAGCAGCCATGAGCAAGTCACTTACCCTTTCTGAGATTCAGGCTATTCCTCTGTAAAAGTGGGGATTACATTATCTCAGGGATAGCAAGTGGAACACACACATTTACCTCCATCCTGCCTTCAACGGAGGCTACTGTTCAACCGCATCGCTTATTAGAATTTTTTTCTACAGCGTTCTAGGCAGGCCCTTCCCGTGAAAGTGGATACGCGAGTCAAAATCTACTTATTCTCCTTCAATTTAATAATCCTTACAGACCCCTCTAGCTCCTAAATGGAACGTTCTGACTTTCAAACTAAGAGATGGCAATTTTTGTGATCTGGTAATAGCTCACTCAATAAAAGGAAAAGGAAAATTTAGGATCATAATTTCATCCCCCTCTCCTCCCAGCCAGGGTCTGAGCAGGGTCTTCTTGAGGTCACCCTGTCCTTCCTTCCGTGCCAGAGAGTTCGGTATTTGAGCTCGCACTCCATCAGCTCACCCAGCAGGACAGTCCCAGACTGTAGCTCCCTTTCATCTCAAATAGCCCATACTTAACAGCTTCATATTTGGCCACAAGGCATCTCTGAGAAAAGGAATGATCTCAGGTCACTGAAAACCAAGAGTCAGGAGCAAAGGCACGTAATGATTCTATTCGATGCTTACCAAATCTACCCAGATTTATAGTTCTCACCCAAGCAGGAAAGCAATCACACAGACAGTACCAGATGGCTACAACGGTATTGACGTCTGAACCCCAGCAAAGGCCTTGTCATCTCAGGAGGCCATTCTCAACAAATAGCGCTTGGAGGTTTGTAAAGGACACATAAACATGTGATCCTCACAACAGCAGGGAAAGGAGGTCCTCTGTCTCCCCAGAGGTCCTGGCATGGCTGGAATTCCCACAACACCTCTTCTGGGGGGGGCAGGGTGTGGGCATCCAGCTGCACCCAATGGAATGCTGCAAGGACCTGAGGTCTGGGGATAGAGAGGGTGGGGTTATGGGCAGTACCCCGGCAGGGACAAGGAGGAGACCTGCAACCTCCGACTGCTGGCCACTTCAGCTCTCCTGCATGTGGAAGGTGGTGTGTGGCAGTTCTTGGCCACAGCAACCACTCCTGGAAGGTCAGAGTGGAGGAGAGGAACTAAAGTCAAACCAAATCCCCAAGGGATGTCAGGCTGGCTCAGTCACCAGGGCATGGGACTTTTGATCTCATAGTTGCAGGTTTGAGCCCCATGCTGGGATTGCAAACTATCTATAAAAAAACAAAAACAAAAACAAACAAACAAAAACCCCACCCAAATCCCCTTTGGAGAAAAAATAGAGAACACCATATTTCTTAGCAGAGATTTCCCTCTGTTAACTGAGAAGGAGAGGGAAAACTGAAAAAGAACAAAAGACTTTACTGGGAAGTCTCAGGATTATGTTTTGCAGCAACACCCCAGAAGCGCCCTCCTGCACAGGAATGCAGGGTGTTGGGGATAAAGGGTGGGGGATAACTACCTGAATTGCATCAGGGAGCAGAAGGCTCTGACAGACTGAGCCCTGCTGGTTTATAGTTGGGTTGAATAATGCATTGGTGTTATTACACCACACGATTCCTGATCTGCATGAATTAATCATCTGTCATCAGAAGGCCACACTGACAGTTTTATGACCCAGCTGCCATGTGTCCTTTTGACTTCATACGCAACTGCTTATAAAACAGTTACTGTGTCTGGCCAGTTCAAAAGGTCTTTCTGCCCAGTTCAAAACTGGGCAGAAGGGGAAATGGAGATTCAAGATGGAGTCTGTCATGCCTAGAATTTTTATATGCTTTCACACCTTCTAAAAAGAGACCTGTCTTTTCTGGGTGACAATTTCCATTCCTCTGGAATGAGAATACTCATAATTATTCCTGCAATACCAACTGACATTTTTCTGGATGAGAGCAGATGAATACCCAAAAGTCCTGCGTTATGATTTTAAAGATCAGTAATATATCAACTTCTGTATTTTGTTTCCTTATCTGTAAATTAGGAATAATTAAAATACCTTTTTCTAAGATGCTATAGACTGAATGTTTGTTTCCCTGCCCGCACCCCAAATTTGTATATTAAAACCTAACTCTCAGTGGGATGGTATTTAGAGGTGAGGCCTTTGAGAGGTGATTATGTCATGAAGGTGGAGCACTCGTGAATGGGATTCGTGCCCTTACAAGAGAGACCACGGAGAGTTCCTTTATCCCTCCATCATGTGAAACTGGTTCATAGGCATGAAACCATAAAAATGCCCCTGTTTGCCCAGGGCCATACCTATTTATGCTTATTCTCTTGACTAATAAATAATAACGTCCCTCCTCACTCTCAAAAGTGTCTCAATTCAGACAGTAAATTTTATGGTTACCCTATTGAAAACACGTAGTAAGCCCTAATAGAATTTTAATATTATTATTACCACTACTGATATTGTTCATTCAAGAGTCAAAATTAAAAGTTCAGTTTTAAATTCTGATTTAGTAGAGGAGACAGTGATTGAAGTTTCTGATTGGGAGGGAGGGATAGACTGATGATCTCTAAATTCTATCTTCATTTTTAAAAAGATTTTATTGATTTATTTGACAGAGGGAGAGAATAATTGGGAGAGCATCAGAGGGAGAGGGAGAAGCAAGTTCCCTGTTGAGCAGGGAGCCTGAGATGCAGGGCTTGATCCCATGACCCTGGGATCATGAACTGACCCAAAGGCAGACACTTAACTGACTGAGCCACCCAGGCACCCAATTTCTGTCTTTATAGAGAATGAGAGAGCAGAGACAATGGAATGGGTGCATCAGGAAAATGCAGGCAGATCTGGGCTTGGACATCATAGTAGACACACTAAGATTTACACTAGGAAAAGTGTCAGAAGGCACTGAGACATTCAAAGCAGTATTTCCAAGGGAGCCTTGGGATAACCATGTACTACTGAGCATAATGATTCATAGGGATGATGGTGGGAAACATGGCTGTACCCGAGTCTCCCCAGGGGAAAAATGGGACAGACAAGTTTGTAAATAGGAAGCAAAGGGAGTGAATGAAGGCTGGAGGGAGAGGGGTCTAAACAATGCAGCTTACCTTGCACCTAAAGGTTGCCTTTGGCTACTCCCTTCTGTGTGGTAGACAGTAGAGTGGCCAGAAAGAGGAAGGGGGTAGATCCAGAGGTGTCTTATCTGCAGTCCCCCGTCTTGCCCTATCTCCAAAACTGCCTCTCAAGTGCCCTCAATTCCTGTTAGGCTCCTGGGGGAAGTTACCTCAAGACAGCATCAAATCTCCAGGATATATCCAGGCCTCAGAAAAACGGACCATTGGAGATAGCATTTCAGATCTGGAACTTGGTCAGCCAGCTCTGATGACCAGGGTTAGAGGTGATGAATGAAATCATTACTGGGTTAAGTTCTCAGTGAACAATGTAGTTTTTGTTTAACATTTCTGAGTGCTTGTTGATTGATCAAGTTTCAGAAAATACTCTCTTCCAATGAAAAGTATTTAGACGGTGTAGGAGTAAGTCAGGGAGGTTTGGGGTTTGTTCTGACCTTTCACTGACCTTCCAGCCCCTTGAGAGGATGGCCCTTGTAATCAGTTCATCCCGTCCAGTGACGAGTCTAAGGAAAGAGAAGGGGGCTGTCTCTGGGATGGCCAAATAGATATGCCTGCTTATCTGCATGTTATCATCTCAGTCTCAAAAACACTTTCTGGGGTGCCTGGGTGGGTCAGTGGGTTGAGCCGCTGCCTTCAGGTCAGGTGGTGGTCTCGGGGTCCTGGGATCGAGTCCTTATCGGGCTCTCTGCTCGGCAGGGAGCCTGCTTCCCTCTCTCTCTCTCTGCCTGCCTCTCTGTCTACTTGTGATCTCTCTCTGTCAAATAAATAAATAAAATCTTTAAATTAAAAAAAACACAACACTTTCTGAAAAACAAAAATAAAAACAAAAAACAAACAAGCAAAAAAACACTTTCTGCTCCTGACTCTATGCCCACTTAACTTCATTTGTGACTTTGTGGAACACCATGTAGTGAGAAAAAGCATGGGTCTGAATTGGATCCTCAACGCCACAGTATAGTCTACAGCTAACAACATGGTATTACTTATGCATTGCTGTCTGGCACACTTACTAAACACCAATACTTTCATTATCTCTGATTTTATGGTTTAGGTATAAAACATCAGTTTTCAGCAGGGTATGGTAGAGATAAGGGAAAAACTGCAAATACATCCTAAACTTTTGGAGTTCATCATAGTGGTATGGGCAAAACAATTCTCAGATTATGTTCGATGTATTACAAGAGTGAGCAAATGAGTACAAGGGTTAATGTTGTGAAGAGCCAGGGTTCAACCTGGACATGTGTTTATGGAATAGGTGGAGGAAACAGAGGGGAGGAAGAAACTTTTTCCTCCACCCTCTTAGGTTCAGAGACTGGGAATGTACAAGCAAAACTGACAAAAGATAGACTGGCAAGAGAAAAAACCCGAGTTACATACACATATACAGCACCAAGAGTGAACCCTAATGGATTCCATGGACTTTGAGTGATGTGTCAATGTAGGTCCATCATTTGTAACAAATGTACTGCTCTAGTGTAGGATGTTGAGAGTGGGGGAGGCTGTGCATGGGGGGGTATGGGGACACAGGGTGTATGAGAATTCTGCTTTCTGCCTTTTTTTTTTGTGAATCTAAAACTGTCCCAAAAAATGATGTCTATTTAGAAGGAAAAACTAAAGACAGATGCTGATTTCTTCAAAAATTTCAAAGACACAGAGACTGGAAATGTTACAGATTAAAAGTGGCTAAAGAGACATGGCAACTAACTGTGACACCTGACACTGGGCTGGAACCCGAACTAGAGGAAACACACAGCTGAGAGAGCATATGTGAGGCAGGAACAGCTTTTGCATGCATAACCTCTGAGTCTGTATTTCCAGGCTCTCCACATGACAGGCACAAGCCTTGTCCTACACCATCCCTACTGCTCAAACACACATGAGAAGGAGGTGGAGAGAAGTGACTTTGGAGATTAAAGCCATTGCTCTACACAGGAGGACCTAGAGTGGGGCAGGTGCAGTTTCAGGATTTGCCATAAGCTGAGAAATGAGAAGACTACCTTGATCTCAGTCAAGAATGTGTGGATGGGCATACCATGTGGTTTGTCAGATTCAATGAAACCCTCTTGAGAACAAGCTTTCAGGATCTTGGACAGGCTGCACACAACTGCCGTGTGCCCAGAGAGGATAAGCTGTGCACACTTGTGTGGACAGACTGACCAGATCATGATAAATGATGTAGATAAAGAAGGGAATTAGGCCACTGAGAAAGGAGGGGACAATCAGACAAAAGATCTTTATTCCATCAGTGGTCTTTCATGATCATTGATGTGTGGGAATGCTGATTTTTTCAAAGACCAGCCCACCTGTTCCACTTTTTTTGGTAGGAAGAAAGCCGTATAGAGAGATCCAAAGGAGGGAGAGTCCACATTTTTCATTCATAGTCCAGTGGGGCATCTCCCAGCCTTCTCTGCCGCTCTGTCATAATGGTTCTGAATCTCTGTGTTTGCACTTGAATGCAATTAATTTTTCTTTTTTCTCAGTATTTACAGTAAGTCAGCATCTGTACAGATTTTGTCATTAGTTAACATAGTTTGTTGTTGCCACCACTGCTGTCATTTCAATGCCTACTGCTCCTACTTCCTGCTGCCAGTGGCAGGACACTTCACATGACTCCTGCAGGGAAAGCATCACTCAATTCCTCTCTGTCTCATACTGAGGCTCTTTACATCCTTTTGTCCTTCCAAGGGGAGCTCAGAACCTCTCAGACGTGTCGCCTCACTCTCAGGTGTGGAGAGAGCTGTCGACCTGCGATTTCACTGTTGGCCATCAGGTTGGATCTTGCATAACTCCTTGTGGTGAGCTGATTTAAATTTCCTTCAGATGAGAGTCTACAGTCAATGTTGTCTCTACCTGTAGGAAATCTATGTTTTCCTGGGGTACGTGGGTGGATCAATAAAGCCCTCAATGCTTGATTTCGGCTCATGTCATGGTCTGAGGGTCATGAGTTCGAACTTCATGTTGGGGTTTGGGCTCACTGTGGAATATTCTTGAGATTCTCTCTCTCTGCCTCTGTGCCACCCCTTCCCTTGTTCCCACTCACTCTCTCTGAAATAAATAAATAAAATCTTTAAAAAAAGTGAAAAGAAATCTGGAATTTCCTTTTTCCATTTTCCTGAGGCCATGCAAAATCTCTATGATGAGAAATCCAAGAGCTGCTGATTCCTCAACCAGATTCCTTCCATTAGGTATTTTATTTCTTCTCTTTCTGCCTTGTCACCATCATCTCGTATCCCCTTTGCCTCTCCCCAGCCACACCAGCATCTTTAGGGAGAGAGAAGATCCAAGTTTTGCCCAATACAGGGCTTTTGCACTTGTTATTTTTTTCTGCCTGAAATGTTCTATTTGTTTATTTATTTATTTACTTACTTATTTTCAGTATTCCAGAATTCATTGTTTATGTACCACAACCATTGCTCCATGCAATACATGCCCTCTGTAATACCCACCCCCAGGCTCACCCAACCCCCCACCCCTCTCCAAAATCCTGTTTGTTTCTCAGTTATGTCTCCAAAGGCAAAGGAAACAGAAGCAAAAATGAACTTTAGGACTTCATCAAGATGAAAAGCTTCTGTACAGCAAAGGAAACAGTCAACAAAACAAAGAGGCAACCCACAGAATGGGAAAAGATATTCACAAATGACAGTATGGACAAAGGGCTGATATCCAAGATCTATAAAGAACTCCTCAAACGTAACACACACAAAACAGATAATCGCATCAAAAAATGGGCAGAAGGGTGGAGGAGTCAAGATGGCGGAGAAGTAGCAGGCTGAGACTACATCAGGTAGCAGGAGATCAGCTAGATAGCTTATCAAACCATTGCAAACACCTACAGATCCAATGGGAGATCGAAGAGAAGAAGAACAGCAATTCTAGAAACAGAAAATCGACCACTTTCTGAAAGGTAGGACCGGCGGAGAAGTGAATCCAAAGCGACGGGAAGACAGACCACGGGGGGCGGGGCTGGCTCCTGGCAAGCGGCAGAGCAACGGAGCACAAAATCGGGACTTTTAAAAGTCTGCTCCATGGAGGGACATCGCTCCAGAGGCTAAACCAGGGTGAAGCCCACGCAGGGTCAGCATGGCCCCAGGTCCTGCAGGGTCACAGAAGGATCGGGGGCGTCTGAGTGTCGCAGGTATTACAGCGGGGAAGCCGGCTACAGAGACAGAGCCGAGGAGTGAGCTCTCAGCTCGGGGTTACCTTGAACTGGTCACAGGCTGGGTGAGCTCGGAGCGCGGCCAGAGGCCAGGGAGACGGGAGTGATTGAGCGTTTTTCTCCCAGGGCGCACTGAGGAGTGGGGCCCTGAGCTCTCGGCTCCTCCAGGCCAGAGACTGGGAGGCCGCCATTTTCATTCCTGTCCTCTGGAACTCTATGGAAAGCGTTCAGGGAACAAAGGCTCCCGAAAGCGAACCCAAGCAGATTACTTAGCCCGGTCCCTGGTAAGGGCAGTGCAACTCTGCCTTGGGCAAAAACACTTGAGAATCACTACAACAGGCCCCTCCCCCAGAAGATCAGCAAGAAATCCAGCCAAGACCAAGTTCACTTACCAAGGAGAACAGCGGAATTCCAGAGGAGGAGAAAGCAAAGCATGGAACTCATGGCTTTCTCCCCATGATTCTTTAGTCCTGCAGTTAATTTAATTTTTTTAATTTTATTTTTTTCTTCTGCTAAATTTTTTTTAACTTTTACCATTTCCTTTTTTAACGTTTTTTAAGTAGTTTATCTTAACAATAACTTTCATAAAAAATAATCTTTTTTGAACATTCATTATTATAGTCATATTTTATCCTTCATTGTATCTAGCTTTATATTTTGTATACACACAGGGTTCATTTTTCTAAAAAATTTGGGGTACAACTTCTTCTAATAGATCAAAATATACCCTAAATCTAACTCCAGGCTTGTTCTAGTCTCCAGACTGAGCAAATTCTCTCCACTTTCTTTTTCTTTATTCTCCCAACCAACTTACTTTATCAACTCCCTTTTTAGAAATTAAAAAATAATTTTTTTTATCTTACAGGCATATTCCATCCCTTCATTGTGTTTACCCTTATATATGTTTTTCATTCTTTAAAATATTGGGAGATAGTTTCTTCTGAGAGACCAAAATACTCCCAAAATTAAGTGGGTGACCTGGTTCTAGTCACCAGTCCAATATATACATATATACATATATATATATATAAAATATTTTTTCTTTATTTGTTTGTTTGTTTGTTTTTATTTTTTTTTCTGAACTTCTTTTTATCCCCTTTCTCCCCCCATGATTTGGGGTCTCTTCTGATTTGGTTAAAGTGCATTTTCTTGGGGTCTTTGCCACCTGTTTAGTATTTTATTTGCTCCTTCATATATTCTTATCTGGACAAAATGAAAAGGCAGAAAAACTCACCACAAAAAAAAGAACAAGAGGCAGTACCAAAGTCTAGGGACCTAATCAATACGGACATTGGTAATATGTCAGATCTAGAATTCAGAATGATGATTCTCAAGATTCTAGCCAGGCTTGAAAAAGGCATGTAAGATATTAGAGAAACCCTCTCTGGAGATATAAAAGCCCTTTCTGGAGAAACAAAAGAACTAAAATCTAACCAAGTTGAAATTAAAAAAGCTATTAATGAGGTGCAATCAAAAATGGAAGCTCTCACTGCTAGGATAAATGAGGCAGAAGAAAGAATTCGTGATATAGAAGACCAAATGACAGAGAATAAAGCAGCTGAGCAAAAGAGAGACAAACAGCTACTGGACCATGAGGGGAGAATTTGAGAGATAAGTGACACCATAAGATGAAACAACATTAGAATAATTGGGATTCCAGAGGAAGAAGAAAGAGAGAGGGGAGCAGAAGGTATATTGGAGACAATTATTGGAGAGAATTGTAGAGAATCCCTAATATGGCAAAGGGAACAAGCATCAAAATCCAGGAGGTGCAGAGAACCCCCCTCAAAATCAATAAGAATAGGTCCACACCTCGTCACCTAATAGTAAAATTTACAAGTCTTAGCAACAAAGAGAAAATCCTGAAAGCAGCCTGGGAAAAGAAGTCTGTAACATACAATGGTAAAAATATTAGATTGGCAGCAGACTTATCCACAGAGACCTGGCAGGACAGAAAGAACTGGCATGATATATTCAGAGCTCTAAACGAGAAAAACATGCAGCCAAGAATACTACATCCAGCTAGGCTATCATTGAAAATAGAAGGAGAGAGAAAAAGCTTCCAGGACAAACAAAAACTGAAAGAATTTGCAAACACCAAACCAGCTCTACAGCAAATATTGAATGGGGTCCTCTAAGCAAAGAGAGAGCCTAAAAGTAGTAGATCAGAAAGAAACAGAGACAATATACAGTAACAGTCACCTTACAGGAAATACAATGGCACTAAATTCATATCTCTCAATAGTTAACCCTGAATGTTAATGGGCTAAATGCCCCAATCAAAAGACACAGCGTATCAGAATGGATAAAAAAAAACAAAAACCATCAATATGCTGCCTACAAGAAACTCATTTTAGACCCGAAGACACCTCCAGATTTAAAGTGAGGGGTGGAAAACAATGTACCATGCTAATGGACATCAGAAGAAAGCTGGGGTGGCAATCCTTATATCAGATCAATTATATTTTAAGCCAAAGACTAAAATAAGAGATGAGGAGGGACGCTATATCATACTCAAAGGGGCTGTCCAACAAGAAGATCTAACAATCTTAAATATCTATGCCCCTAACATGGAAGCAGCCAACTATATAAACCAATTAATAACAAAATCAAAGAAATACATAGATAATAATACAATAATAGGAGGGGACTTTAACACTCCCCTCACTGAAATAGACAGATCATCCAAGCAAAAGATCAACAAGAAAATAAAGGCCTTAAATGACACACTGGATCAGATGGTCATCACAGATATATTCAGAACATTTCATCCCAAAGCAACAGAATACACATTCTTCTCCAGTGCAAATGGAACATTCTCCAGAATAGATCACATCCTGGGTCATAAATCAGGTCTCAACTGGTATCAAAAGATTGGGATCATTCCCTGCATATTTTCAGACCACAATGCTCTGAAACTAGAACTCAATCACAAGAGGAAATTTGGAAAGAACCCAAATACATGGACACTAAACAGCATCCTTCTAAAAAATGAATGGGTCAACCAGGAAATTAAAGAAGAATTGAAAAAATTCATGGAAACAAATGATAATGAAAACACAACGGTCCAAAATCTGTGGGACACAACAAAGGCAGTCCTGAGAGGATAATATATAGCAGTGCAAGCCTTTCTCAAGAAACAAGAAAGGTCTCAAATACACAACCTAACCCTACACCTAAAGGAGCTGGAGAAAGAACAACAAAGAAAGCCTAAACCCAGCAGGAGAAGAGAAATCATAAAGATCAGAGCAGAAATCAATGAAATAGAAACCAAAAAAACAATAGAACAAATCAACGAAACTAGGAGCTTGTTCTTTGAAAGAATTAATAAGATTGATAACCCCCTGGCCAGACTTATCAAAAAGAAAAGAGAAAGGATGCAAATAAATAAAATCATGAATGAAAGAGGAGAGATCACAACCAACACCAAAGAAATACAAATAATTATAAGAACATACTATGAGCAACCCTATGCCAACAAATTTGACAACCTGGAAGAAATGGATGCATTCCTAGAGACATATAAACTACCACAACTGAACCAGGAAGAAATAGAAAACCTGAACAGACCCATAACAAGTAACAGTCATCAAAAATCTCCAAACAAACAAAAGCCCAGGGCCGGGCGGCTTCCCAGGGGAATTCTACCAAACATTTAAAGAAGAATTAATTCCTATTCTCCTGAAACTGTTCCAAAAAATAGAAATGGAAGGAAAACTGCCAAACTCATTTTATGCGGCCAGCATCACCTTGATCCCAAAACCAGACAAGGATCCCATCAAAAAATAGAATTACAGACCGATATCCTTGATGAACACAGATGCGAAAATTCTCACCAAAATCCTAGCCAATAGGCTCCAACAGTACATTAAAAGGATTATTCACCACGACCAAGTGGTTTTTATTCCAGGGCTGCAAGGTTGGTTCAACATCTGCAAATCAATGTGATACAATACATTAATCAAAGAAAGAACAAGAACCATATGATACTCTCAATAGATGCTGAAAAAGCATTTGACAAAGTGCAGCATCCCTTCCTGATCAAACTCTTCAAAGTGTAGGGATAGAAGGCACATACCTCAATATTATCAAAGCCATCTATGAAAAACCCACCGCAAATATCATTCTCAATGGAGAAAAATGGAAAGCTTTTCTGCTAAGGTCAGGAACACAGCAAAGATGTCCATTATCACCACTGCTATTCAACATAGTACTAGAAGTCCTAGCCTCAGCAATCAGACAACAAAAAGAAATCAAAGGCATCCAAATTGGCAAAGAAGAAGTCAAACTATCACTCTTTGCAGATGATATGATACTTTATGTGGAAAACCCAAAAGACTCCACTCCAAATCTGCTAAAACTTGTACAGGAATTCAGTAAAGTGTCAGGATATAAAATCAATGCACAGAAATCAGTTGCACTTCTTTACACCAACAACAAGACAGGAGAAAGAGAAATTAAGGAGTCCATCCCATTTACAATTGCACCCAAAACCATCAGATACCTAGGAATAAATCTTACCAAAGAGTCAAAGAATCTATACTCAGAAAACTATAAAGTACTCATGAAAGAAATTGAGGAAGACACAAAGAAATGGAAAAATGTTCCATGCTCATGGATTGGAAGAACAAATACTGTGAAAATGTCTATGCTACTTATGGCAATCTACACATTTAATGCAATCCCTATCAGAATCCCACCCATTTTTTTCAAAGAAATAGAACAAATAATCTTAAAATTCATATGGAACCAGAAAAGACCTCGAATAGTCAAAGAAATATTGAAAAAGAAAGCCAAAGTTGGTGGCATCACAATTCCGGACTTCAAGCTCTATTACAAAGCTGTCATCATCAAGACAGTATGGTACTGGCACAAAAACAGACACATAGATCAATGGAACAGAATAGAGAGCCCAGAAATAGACCCTCAATTCTATGGTCAACTGATCTTTGACAAAGCAGGAAAGAATGTCCAATGGAAAAAAGACAGCCTCTTCAATAAATAGTGTTGGGAAAATTGGACAGCCACATGCAAAAAAATGAAATTGGACCATTTCCTTACACCACACATGAAGATAGACTCAAAATGGATGAAGGACCTCAATGTGAGAAAGGAATCCATCAAAATCCTTGAGGAGAACACAGGCAGCAACCTCTTCGACCTCAGCCGCAGCAACTTCTGCCTAGGAACCTCGCCAAAGTCAACAGAAGCAAGGGCAAAAATGAACTATTGGGGTTTCATCAAGATCAAAAGCTTTTGCACAGCAAAGGAAAAAGTTAACAAAACCAAAAGACAACTGACAGAATGGGAGAAGATATTTGCAAATGACATATCAGATAAAGGCCTAGTGTCCAAAATCTATAAAGAGCTTAGCAAACTCAACACCCAAAGAACAAATAATCCAGTCAAGAAATGGGCAGAGGACATGAACAGACATTTCTGCAAAGAAGACATCCACATGGCCAACAGACACATGAAAAAGTGCTCCACATCACTTGGCATCAGGGAAATACAAATCAAAACCACAATGAGATACCACCTCACACCAGTCAGAATGGCTAAAATTAACAAGTCAAGAAATGACAGATGCTGGCGAGGATGTGGAGAGAGGGGAACCCTCCTACACTGTTGGTGGGAATGCAAGCTGGTGCAACCACTGTGGAAAACAGCAGGGAGATTCCTCAAAATGTTGAAAATAGAGCTACCCTATGACCCAGCAATTGCACTAGTGGATATTTACCCTATAGATACAAACGTAGTGATCTGAAGGGGCATGTGCACCTGAATGTTTATAGCACCAATGTCCACAATAGCCAAAGTATGGAAAGAACCTAGATGTCCATCAACAGATGAATGGATAAAGAAGAGTGGTATATATATACAATGGAATACTATGCAGCCATCAAAAGAAATGAAATCTTGCCATTTGCAATGACGTGGATGGAACTAGAGGGTATTATGCTTAGTGAAATAAGTCAATCGGAGAAAGACAACTATCATATGATCTCCCTGATATGAGGAAGTGGAGATGCAACATGGGGGGTTTGGGGGGTAGGAAAAGAATAAATGAAACAAGATGGGATCAGGAGGGAGACAAACCATAAATGACTCTTAATCTCACAGAACAAAATGAGGGTTGCTGGGGGGAGGGGGGTCGGGAGAGGGGAGTGGGGTTATGGATTGAGGAGGGTATGTGCTATGGTGAGTGCTGTGAAGTGTGTAAACTTGGCAATTCACAGACCTGTACCTCTGGGGATAAAAATACTTTATATGTTTATTTAAAAATTTGAAAAAATTTGAAAAAAATTAAATAATAAAAATGGGCAGACACTTTTCCAAAGAAGAGATACAAATGGCTAACAGAGACATGAAAAAATGTTCATCATTAGCCATCAGGGAGATTCAAATCAAAAACGCATTGAGATACCACTTTATACCAGTTAGAATGGCAAAAATTAACAAAACAGTATACAACATGTGTTGGAGAGGATGTGGAGAAAGGGGAACCCTCTTACACTGTTGGTGGGAATGCAAGTTGGTGCAACCACTTTGGAAAACAGTGTGGAGATTCCTTAAGAAATTAAAAATAGAGCTTCCCGGGGTCAGGGAAACACTGGTGGTGAGGGGTGAGGGAAGATAGATATAAAGAAAAAAAAAGTAGAGCTTCCCTATGACCCTGAAATGCTGTTTTACATGACTGTCTCTTCATTCAACAGGTTTCCATTGAAACATCCCTCATCAGAGTTCTTCCCTGACCACACTATCTGTGGTCCCTGTCTTTGTCTGTACAGGATGCTACAGCAAGCTTCCATATAGTAGGCAGCTTATAAAGAACAAACATCTCTTTCTAACTGTTTAGGGGATTGGAAAGTCCACGACCAGGGCACCAGCAGATCTGGTGTTTGTTGAGAATCTACCTCAGATTTACAGATGATTTATAGATGGCTACATTTTTGCTGTGTCCTCATATGGTGGCAGGGCAGGGAGTTCTCCTGGGCCCCTCTCCTACAGGCTCCACCCTCATGACCTAATCACCTCTCAAGGGCTTGACCTCCTAATACCATCACATGTGGGATTTCAATATTTCAAACATTCTGTCTGTAACTATTCTTTCCTTCTACCCACCAGTTCCTCTATTAGATCAATTAGTCTAATTAATCTTCAATTAATTAGTAGTCAAGTAATCTTCACCAAAGCAAGAAAGACTATCCAAAGGCAGAAAGACAGTCCCTTCAACAAATGGTTGGGAAAAATAAACAGCTTCATACCGAAGAATGAAACTGGACCACTTTCTTTTAGAAAACATAAAACAAACCCAAAGTGGATTAAGGATCTCAGTGCCCTGGTCTAGCAGGTTCTCTTGGAGATCTCTACAGACTGCAAATCTCATCTGGGGATTGCCATAGTGTACTAATAGATCCTCAAAACAAGAGAACATGTTTTTAAATACCCATTTCTATTGTTAATTTTCTTGAGTGAGCTTGACATGTTACTCTACCTTTATTGCTCCTCAGCTAGAAAATAAGGGGTTTTGTATGAATGTCTTTAGGAGTTCTTTTCAGCTCAGACTTTATTTAGAATTTGAATACTCTGATTAGGGAATAAGATTGTGTGTGTGTGTGTGTGTGTAGAAGAAGGTGTATAGGAAATTTGATTGAGATGTATTACTTATCTATGTAAATCTGATTTTCCTAAATCATTACAAATTCAGGCAAAAAGGTATGATTATCTGAAATGAAATTGTTTTTGCATACAGATTGCATCACTATTTAAGGCTATGCAAACCATTTTTAAACTGGTTTTATTCTAGGGGAGATGCCAAGGCCTGTGGCTCAGAACTGTTGTTCAACCGAACAAGAGAAAAGATCAGCTCAAAAGACTAGAGGATGACTTCAAACCTCTAAGACCCTCTAGCTTAGAGGACTGGCAAATACACTGAGATGCCTCTCAAAGGCATCTCTCAATCAGCTACAGCATCCATATGAATGCATGCTTCCCCTTTGGCCAGCACCGCCGCATTCACATGTTCCAAGCTTCTGCTGGATATTCTACAGTGGCAGGACTCAGAGTTTTTGCTCCTGATTCACCTTTAGAGTCTTAGAAATTAGTGAGGACTCCAAAGAGGGTTTTGGGGTTTATCTGTTCATATACACCATATTGTAAACTTAACATGGAGAAAACTTCCCAAGATTTACTCATTAACTCATTTTAAAATAACAACAGTGAATCCATCCTATGACATTGATATACTTTTATGGCAAGTAATTCCATTTTCCAAAACAAAAAATTAATATGAACAATGACATTGTTTCACATTTCTGAATATTCTTTTAATGCCTAGCTTAAAAATAGACAGCAATAGATTGTCATATCTGCTTTTCCATTCAATCTATATGGCACAGTGTTGTTCTGTCAGATTATACAAAGCAAAGCCAGCCTCCCACAGATAGATAGCTTTTGGGTTAGGACCTCACACACACCTCGACAGAGTTTGGGGGACCATCAAGGTCCTTGGACCACACTTTGACAACTGCTTTACTAGAGTACCAGCATCTTACTACATAATATTGGAAACGCCCAATGGGAAACACACATTTATCTATATTAACAATCAATACAGGGGGGCTAACAAAAGAGCTGTACACCAAGTGTCTCTGCTGTGCTGAAATCATTTAATGCAGAGACTGAAAAGCATCACATAACATCATATCACAATTTCATTGCTATGTGCCGTCAGTCCCTCACCCAGTCTCCGAAGGACCCCTGGTGTCCAGGAGCAGCAGTGGAAGGGGGCGCCCACGTGGGCGAAGCTCTCAAGTAGCAGGCCAACATCGCCGTGGGCTGACCCAGCTGGACCTGGACAGCCACCCTGCCTTGTGCTTGGCGGGACAGCAGGAAGATGTGGTGTGATGAACCTTCTGCCCCAGGAGTCAGGTCTGTGCAGAGACCCTGGTCCTGCTGCACCTGCCAGGCTCCATCCTCTCTGCTTGGAGAGCTGCATGTTAAAAATGTGTCAGTGTGAAAAATAAATAAGTACAATAAAATAACATGTTTTTGCTCTCAAAAGCGCATTTTTCCACCTTAGTGGTGCTATCGCTTCCCTCAATGATGTATGTACTAGCTGACCTTCAAGCTCCACTTCCAAGGAGTTTCCCTTTTTATTCCTACCACAGGTGCTCATTGGGCAAGAGTCAACTCCTCTCCCTTGCCTGCATGGGAGAATTCTGAAAGCCTGGGCCTACCAATTAATGACTACTTTGAAGAAAAATTGGTTTCAAACTACACCATTACATTCAGCCAAATACCTGAGAAGTTCTCTACAGAACTGTCGTGGTCATTGAAAACAAGGATAGTTTGAGGGACTGTCATAGTCAGGAGGAGCCTAAGGAGACAGGTAACGAAATGTCAAGTGTGTCCTGGATGGAACCCTGGCACAGAAAAAGGATGTTGGTAAAAACTAAGGAACTCTGAATCAAGTATGGATTTCAGTTCAATCATACTAGAAAATACAACAACTGAAATACTCCCCTGCTTTCCTTTGTCCTTGGGAGTGAACACTCTGGGACTCCCTCCTGGTGAGCTGGTTTGATTAAAACTGTAGCTGGAACACAGCATTAATGGAGTTCGGGACATGAATTGGCAGCCTGCCCTGCAATCTGGCTTACTGTGAGTTTACCAACTGTTGTTGGTAAACTGTTGTTCGGAGGGTGCTACACAACACGACCCCAGGAAGGGAAGAAAGAACATCCCCATGTTTGGGTAAAAACTGGGGCCAGGGGCTGCTATATTGGTCAATATTTCCCTTAAAAGCTTTGTGGGACAAATCTCCCTGCTTTGGGTTTGTTGTTGTTGTTGTCGTTAAAAACAAGCGATAAATTGGAATGGGTCAGGAATTCAGATAGGCCATAGTGAGGGCCCCTTGTCTCTGTTCCAGCAACTGAAGCCACAGCTAGAAGACTCAAAGGTTAAGAGCTGGAATCATCTGTAGTCTCATTCATCCACAGGATGAGTGATTGATGTTGGCTGAGACCTTAGGTGGCCTAGGTCTTAGGTGGCGGGAGCATCCATGCAAGGCCTCACTGAGTGGCATGGGTTTCTATAGAACATGGTGATTGCATCCCAAGACAGAAACAGAGAACCAAGCAGAAGCTGTATCATTTCTTATGACTTGGCTTTGGAAATCATGCAAGAAGTCACTTTGATTCTATTCCTTGGAAGTGACTTCCTAAAACTAACCCATACTCAAGTAAAGGTAACACAGACCATACCTTTTAATAGAGAAGAATTAATATCACACTGTAAGAAGTGCATGTAGAATGGGATATGTTGGTGTGGATATCTTTGGAAAATATAATCTGCTCTGATCAATCTGAAGAAATTATGGCAATATTTGGTAAAAATTGAAAATGTATAGGACATGGCAATTCCACATCTAGACATACCTTGCTAAAGTTTTTCTACACATTAACACAGAGACATGTACAAAGATATTCATTGTTACATTGCTTGGAAGCTTTTGAAATATTCCAAAAATTCCTCAACAGAAGATTGATAAATGAATGGTGGTTTATTGATACAAAGGGACAACAATACATCACAACAAAGAAAGAAATGAGAAACATACATTTTAATATTGAGTTTTAAAAGCACTAATGATTGAACAACAGAGCAAGTTGCAGAATGATTTGACCCATATGATAGGATTTGTGTACCTTTATTTTCTTTTTTTAAATTAACATATAACATATTATTTGCTCCAGGAGTACAGGTCTGAGAATCATCAGGCTTACACATTTCACAGCACTCACCATTGCACATACCCTCCCCAATGTCCATAACCCAGCCACCCTATCCTTACCTCCCTCCCCCCAAGCAACTCACAGTTTGTTTCATGAGTTAAGAATCTCTTATGGTTTGTCTTGTGTACATTATTTTAAAATTGCTCACAGAGCACTAGATTTTGCCTATAAATATATTAGACATGAAGTACAAATGTAAAAATGGGACTGGATACACTCCAATTTTCTGCTTTCATTTGAGAAGCGTTAAGAGGAGTGAGAATGGAGAGAAGAATAAAGTGGATGTTAATGTTTTCATATTTTCTTTATTGGCAAAATGCTAAACAAATGAAAAACGATCTTTATTAGTGTTGAATACTATATATTGACTTGTATTGATCTATATTGCTTAAATTTTGAAAGGTGATTAATCACCTTATACATGAAATGAGCCCATGAAAGAGCAGGGGAAAGACTTAATAATACCCACCAAGAAAAAAATAATAATAAAGCCCACCGAGAAGTATAAGGAACTCCAGAAGACTCCCCATCCTCCTGAGCTTAGCTTCTCCTCTCCTGTGAGGCTTTCTGGCCCCTCTCCTGCCACCCTCACACTGGGCTGTCCTTTGTAGGCTTGCCTCAAATGTGGACAAACAGCACTTTCTCTGTTTCTGTTAGCACTGTGTAGGTAGTAAGGCATTTTCAAAAATAACTTTACATATTGAAAAGATGACTTACATAAAAAAGCATTCATACTAGGAACTTAATCAATCCAAATAGGTTTAGATTGTCTACTCTCCGTCATTCCCCATGGAAGTAGCTAAGGCGTCCGTGTAAGACAGGAGGTCAGGCTGTCAGAGCAGTACCATGTTTTTATGGGACCTGCATCTTCTAATCAACATAAATTCTCTTTTGTTCCTTAAAAGTACCATGTCATCTGATTCGATTCTCAAATTCTGTTTCCACACAGCAAGGGTAGGTGACATGTTTTGAATTGTGTCCTTAGCTCATTTTCTTTGAGAACTGTGATATCTTTAAACCAGGGCTCACTGTCTTGGATTGAGGTCTGGCCTTGGGATGCCACCAGAGCCACAGATCCTGAAGCTCCTCAGAGCTTCCTGCACTGGGAGGAAAGGTAGAGGTTTAGGAAAGCCTGGAATGGGAGACACAGGATGGGAGCAAGGGAGCTCATGTGGTTCTCAGTCCAGGCCCTGCTGGCTCTGGTCAACTTGCACCACTACAGGCAGTCTTTTAAGGAGCACCTTCAAAGGGGGTGCCTGGTTGACTCAGTGTGTACAGCATGAGATGGTTCATCTCAGGGTCATGGTTTTGAGACCAAAGTTCACTAGAGTTTGCTTTAAAAAAAAAAGTTTAATGAAAAGTTAAAAGGTGAGAACTTCAAAAGTGTTGCCAAGTGTGTCAGTGGCCATCCCTGACTTATGGGCCAAGACTCCAGAGACTCCACTTTTCTGTGTAAGGGAAGTTCCAGCTCTAATCCTATCTCCTGTGTGGCCCACAGAAGAAGACTCCAGAAGGCACATTTGTGCCATCAAACTCTGTCTGAGTGATGATTGACTGACACAGGTGGGTCAATCAGACATCCTTCAGCAGGAAATTATATTTAAAGGAGAAATAGAAAGTGAGATGAACATGGGCTCACCACGTGAAACAGAAGGGTTGAGGAAATGAATCTGCTACTGCCAGACTGAGGGAATGCATAGAAAAGAACACTGATGAGAGATACCAAGAGGCCAAATATCTTTCCAGTCCTGAGTCCATGATTTCCTGAGGCATTAGTTACAAATTCTCAGCCTGCTGGATGTCTTCCCTCCTACTGAATTCTAGCCACCTGGGTCAGCCACAGCCAGAAGACAACATCCATGAAATAGTTTTGTTGACCAGAAGTAGCAGACCTTTTCTATACAGGCCGGACAATAGCTATTTCATCTTTGTGGGCTACATGTGGTGTCTCTCTTCCCCTCTCTTCCTTCTCCTCCCCTCCCCCTTGCTCAGTAGTCATATCTCTAGATGCACAGTAGTTTCTGAATCAGACTGCCCATTACAGTCAGGCAGGGACCTTTAAAAAATATTCCATCAAGCCAGGCCCCATCCTCAGAAATTCATTTGGTTGTTTATTAAGTGTTCATCAAATTCATTTAATGGGACAAACAACTTCTGGGGCTCTCCTTTACTGTCAGACTGCTACCACACTCACAACACCTCTGACCCCAGATATGCAGCGGGGGTGTGTGTGTGGAGAGGGAGGTGGTTTCCTACAACAGCCAATTCTGGGACACTGGCTGGATGTTCTACAATTTAACTCAATTCTGACACTACCTCCCTGGAGATAGTGTCAGTTCCCCAGGTTAAGCTCCCAGTCCCCTGAGGCTCACCCAATCCAGATGTCAATTGCAAGTCCAGCTTGTCACCTATTCTTCTGATTGCCTGGCTATAAGTCTCAGCTTCCCCCCAATCCCCTTGTTTGTTGGATTGATTTGCTAGAACCACTCACAGAACTCAAGGAAACACATATGCTTTACCAGGTTTTGAAGGTATATGATAAGGAGAGAGATGCACAGCCAGATAAAGAGTTATGTGGGTAAGGTCTGGGAGGGTCCCTAATGATTCAGCTTCTGTCCTCATGGAGTTGGTGTGCATCACTCTCCCAGTGTAGATGATACAGGAAGGATGTTAGGGCTTGAAGTTAATGACCAAGAATGAATTTTTGAGACATCTTTGGTGTAAAAATATGGTTTTATTAAAGCAGGGGTACAGGACCTGAAGGCAGATAGAGCTGCACTCAGGTCATGAGGAGTGGCCCATTCTATACTTTCAAGTTCAGAGGACTTTAGGGATAGGGTAAGTCTCTAAAGAACTGGGCAGGAAGGTTTCCAGGACCTTGAAGGGGCTAGCTATTGCTAGGAAGAGGTGATTTACTACTGTCTAGTGAAACTTCAGTCATGAGGACTTCAGATTTATGTAAGTGGCCATATGGTTGAGGATCATGTTATCATATATCTTGGGAAGGAGTAGAGATAATGGAAGTTCCCAAAGGACTTTTATATGTTTTAGGTGACTTACAGGATCCTGGAGATCAGGCTAAGATTGTCGTTTGTCCTTGGCAAAGTAGTAACATTGATGCAGCTGAGTTCTTAGAGGAGTGTCACTCTGCCTGTGTCAAGGGCTTGTCATGGGCTGTAGGGAGTAAGGAAATTTAGTTTTTCTTTCACTTTTGTTTTCCACATCATAGATGTGTTTCCAACCCATTAGTTCTCCTAACCCCGAACTTTTGGGTTTTTTATAAAGGCTACCTCATACAGGCAGGGCAATTGTTACCTGCATTTCCAGCCCCTCTCCCCTCTCTTGAGGATGGGGGGTGAGGCCAAAATTACCAAGCTTTTCATCATGGCTCCTTCTTTCTGGTGATCAGCCCCCATCCAGAGACCCCCAGGTGGCTGCCAAAGGTCTCTTTCTTATAATAAAAGGCGTTCCCAGTACTCTTATCACTTAGGAATTTACAAGGGTTTCAAGAGCCCTGTGCCAGGAATCAGAGACAGAAATCAACATATATTTTCTACTTTCTCAATGGGATCCAGTCACTGATTTTGTTTTTTTATAAAGCTCCCAGATGAACTTCATATGAAACCAGAGTTGAGAGTTGCTGGAATATTTGCTAAATTCATTTCTAAGATTTGCTACTTTTGAGTCATTCCTATAATGACTGTCAGGTCACTGAAGCTGACTTAGGAATATACCTAAATGAATATCTGATTTAGTCAGTTATCTTGACTCTCCCACAATACCAGATTGTATGCAGAAAATAACATGAATCTGAGAGAGAGTCTACCCTGGTCTGGTCTGTTAATTTAGAACAAATGCCTCTGGGCATAAAAGATTTTCCCCAAGTTATCTTCATTCTTACTCCCTCCCACAATTTCTTCAATTTGTGTGTTCCTTAATGTATAACTAATGATTGCTGAGAAATAGGTGAGTAAGGTAGAGTAACTGAGCGGTTGGGTGACAAGAAATTCAGCCTTTTACTAGGTTACTTTCTCTAAGAATCTGCTGAAATGTCCAGGTAATATTTATACAACACGTAAGTCCATTGTGATTACTGATCAGGTCAATGCATGCCATCTGAAGACACCTTACCCTGAGGATGATGCTATGTTCCTACATTGGTTCCTACCAAATGTGAACACAGATCCTTGTGTCTACTCCCCCCGCACTTGGCTTGAATACTTTGAAACTATGTGATGTAAATGCCATGCTGCTTAAGATGAATACTATTAAAAGTGCTCTAAAATGGTGGACTCAACTCCCATGGGAGAAATTCCCTTACTGGCTACCCACTTTGTCACATGCCAGGTAGTCCTGGCCTTCTTATGCCTTCCCACTGAGAGGGGCCTTGAGTGTTTAGCACCCTTGGAATCCAGGCTCCTGAAACCTGAAACTTCATATTTCTGTCTTTATTTCTGAGACCTGTCATAAGTATGTGGCATAAAGGAAGGTGAGTCCAACTAGTAAAGCTGTTAAGGGAATTGCTTGGTTTGGAAAGAACCATTGTGCAACACAGATAACTGACACACTCGTAACTACTTCAGTAGGTGGCCTTTCGGGTAGGCATTATGTTTGGCTGCTACTCAAAGATAGGTCAGGCTACAGATCATTTTGACTTACACTGGGCTGTTAACCCAAGGAGTCTAGTAGTTGGCAGGGAAATGGAAAGGTATGAGGCTAGCAGAATAGGCCACCCCCAAATATTCCTTTTTGGCACAAGAATTATCTTAAGCTGTTTATTGTGAGAAAGTGCAGACCAGGAGAAGTTCTGACAGCAAAGTAGAGGACACTTTTCTAGGGGAAATTTACATTAGAAAGGGGTCCAGTACAGGAAGTGAGCCATGACAGGGATCACTTTCATCTGGGAGAGTCATCTTCATGACACGGCTAATTTCCTTTCCCAAACATTTCCTCCTCTCACCTTCCTCTGAATTGCCTTTCCCCCCTTAAAGCCCTAGATCCCTATCCTTTCCTTAGCCCAGGATGGTCCATAAGCCCCAGGTGGATAGCTGCTTTTTAGTCTCATATTTTTGTGGGTATCTCCTATGTATATACATAATTAAAATAGGTTTTGTCCTGTTATTCTGTCCTTTTATACTGAGGTTGGGCCTCACAGCCAAGAACCTAGAATGGTAGAAGGGAAATTATTTCCACCCCCTACATCTAGGACCTAAATTCTTAATCCCAGCCAAATTCTGAATTCCAGTCTTTCAATTTCTATGTCTTCTACCTCTTCAAAAACACCATTACTTCAGTGTTATTTCAGTATTTAAGTAAGACAGGAATGTTTTTATCTCCCTAGTACTTTGTTTTTTCTTGATCTATGCTTTCTCTTCATGCATTGCAATAGATCATGGAAGAATTGACTCTAAGCATACAGTGGATTATTCCCCCTACTACTACTGACATTTAAAATTATCTGATGTGATATGGAAACCAACAGTAAAGATGTAGGGTGCATTGGTTGTCAGTGTTGGAACCTGTGTGTGAAAGTACTATGGACACTTTATGAAATATCTGTGCCACCTCCAAATAAACATAGGTCATG
This sequence comes from Martes martes, assembly GCF_963455335.1. NCBI lineage: Eukaryota > Metazoa > Chordata > Mammalia > Carnivora > Mustelidae > Martes > Martes martes. The sequence goes on along the minus strand of NC_137894.1, from coordinate 50,305,283 downwards.
GTTTCAAGGGAAATATGTAGAATCCATGAGTAGAGTTTGATGAGATGGAGGATTTTCTTGCTCCAAAGTTCCAAAAGGACACAGGGATGAGAGAAGTGGCAGAGGCCCCGGGTTGCAGAATAACCTCAAAGGATGCCTAAAGCCCAACTAGTTTTCCTAAAAATGTTAGCAAATGCAATCTGTATGGCTCCTGGCTGGCAATGATGTGAAAGGCATCTCAAACACACACGCTCAAGGTCATTACAATGCAGCAGAAAGTGATTTTATTGTTGGGAACAGAATGCAACAAACTTGGGAGAAGTTCCAAGATTAAAAATATGGGGGCCTGGGTCTTCCCTTGCCCCTTTCCCTATTGACCTCCCTCAGAACACACAGAGCTTTAACTCAGAAGAGAAAGCTATTTGTTTTCATCCCCATCCATGATCTTGCATCTTTGCCTGGTAATTCTCTCACTCCCCTCCTTCTTTCTTCTATGCGAACCATGGAAATCAACAAAGAAAAATTTTAAAAAGGCAGAAGAGAGCATAAGAGAACATGCACCAAGTGTGAGGCAAAGTAATGGGAACCTTAGTCTATTCAAACCATCCAGGAGTCTGGGATCTGGTACTGTTTAAGTGTACAGGAAGCAGCCTATTGGGAGGGTAGCCTGGCTGAAACTTCTTACATTTAACAAGGTAGAACCGGTTCTGGGGAGTAGTCTTGTAGCGGCAGTTGGGGTATGCCCCTCTAGTGTGATAGCAGCAAGTCATGTTAATATGGTCTGCACTCCAGTGGCAGTATTTCTCGCCAATCTCACAGTCTGTCTTCGGCAAAGACAGGCAGCAGCCACGTTCTGGATGGTGTCATGCAGAAAAGTAAGTTTGAAGGTTACAGGTCTGAGTATAATTATTGACCCCATGCATTTCCATCTTGCATTCTGTCTACCACTCCCACCAATTATAGGTCCAACAGGAAAAGACTACTTTGCAAGGCAAACTACTGTACTAGCCCAGCAGGAAGATAGGCTTCCCCACCCTGCTCCTCAACTGTCCAGACAACTGAGTCTCTTACAACCCAGCCAAAGCAAAACTACCACACTTCCAACTCCCTGTTTACTCTAGTAGACTTTCTGTTTATAACAGCCTTCCAAACTTCTTCCTTTCCTCTGGAAAAAAAATGTTCCTCTTCTTTGTTCCTCTTCTTCTTTCAGGCACTTGCCTACACTTCTGCTGTAGCTTGCTTGTCTCTGATTGCAATTCTCTGTTATTCCTGAATAAGCCATTTTTTGCTGGTAAAATAACTGGTAGTTTATATTTTGAGGTTAATACTCCGTACTGGTTCATGACTCTATCAGTTCCTTCCATGGAGTCCTTGGAAGCCCATAGATTCCAGGACCAGACACCCTAAGACATTACTATAGTCTGCATGAGGACATTTATCTATTAATATGGTTTTGAGACACAGTTGTACCAAAACACTGAAAAAACTGAATGATGGTTAACAAAAGGAAATATCAAGGAATTAATAGAAAGGATTTAAAGTCAAGGAAAATGTCTAAAGAAAGAATAGAAGTAACAAGTGATTTTAAATTTATATTCAAGGGATCATATCTCTTTAGGAACTCAAATTAGAAGCCACACCCGAAGCAGCGTCTGTTACAGAAGCTGGTAGACACAACTTGAAGAAGGAGGCCAAGTAAACAGCTCTCAGAAACAAGGGTTAACTGACTTGCCTGGGCTACTTTGGTAGTTGATTTCTGTAGATATAAAGGGATATGTTCCTACCAGTCAGTTTAGGGTGCTTCCTAATGACTTCATTTCAGAGAAGACTTAGAGCTTAAGGCTGAGCTCAGAGTTGAATTGTTGGATGTCTGCTTTGGGTTCACAATCATTTGTCTTCCACATCAAAAGTAGAACATCACACTTATTTCAGAAACACTGGGTTAACCAGTTAAAACCGGCAATGACTGGGGTAGAGCAACCTTATGATGATATTATGAAGAATATAGATCTACATTAGCACTTTGCTGTTTACAAAACTACTCTCACATGCATTGCTTCCTCCGTTCTCAAAATTCCTGGCTGAAGTCCTATAACACACTGTGAAATAGGATGCCTTGGACACCTGTGGATCTCTCTCTGAGCTTGCCCTGTCACAGGTCAGCCCTCCTATCTTCTCCCTGCTGCCTCTCTCTGTACTCACCGAGTCACTGCCTGATTTAGGTCTTCAGTGGCTCCCATGAACTTGTTAGGAAGGGCTGTGGATATATGGCCACGTGATGGCCATCTTAATTTTTTTCAGAGTCATCTATCAAGTCCTCTAAACTCATGTGCCCAGAATTCTTGTCTTTTTACTCTCCTCCTTCACCCCAAATTCCAGAGGGTCATTGGATTCATGGAGTGAGATCTGAGACAACCTGTAGAGAGCAAGATGGAGTCTCTCATGTCAAGTGGGACCCTGTGTCAAGCCATGACACAGTAGTTAAAGGTACTGCAGCTAGGAGATATTCCCTGGGACCACTGTCAGCTGACATCCCAGAACTAATAAGGAGCAGAACCAAAAAAGGTCTGCAAGGGCCTGAAACCAATTCAATCCCTTTAGGAGGGAGAGGATTAGACAGTGAACTGTCAGACTGTTCAGACCTTACTCCTCTATGTCAGAGACCACTTAAAAAGGCAACTACCCCCAAAGGCTCTACCCTGTTAATCTCCAGACAGAACTGAGATCCTTCCCTGCTGGGACATAGGAAGCAGTGAGTGTCCAAAGCTGACCAGGACATGACCGAGGCCTTATCTCAACTGTGTGCCCACAGACTGACTCGAATTTCGTTCGTTAACTTACTACATCCTTCTGTTATCAGCTCTGTGCTGTGGTTTGTCTTGTGTCCTGCTCTGTGTGCTTTTTAAGAAGCCAAGTTGAATCACATGGTGAAATGTCATTGAGTTTGGAATCCTGAACCTGCTTTCTAATTGTGCTTTAACGTTGCTTTATAATTGACTAAAGCTGACATTATGGAAAGACACAACTAATGTGAACTCCTTCATAACGTGGTCATGACACAACCTCCATTCAGCCTATCAGCATGTGAGTCCCTGTTATCAAGGAATGCTTGACTTGAGCTGGGTTTTGAGGTGCACCAGAGATTTTGTATAGAAACACCAATGGGTTTCTTAAATGCCTGTATTTCTCTTTCTAATCCTGTTGACATGTTTTGCATTCAAAGAGAGAATCAGGAGACTATGTATGGCATTGTTACTAATATGCTTTGAAGAGAAGTTCTGGGTATAAACTGAACATTCTGACTAAGAAACAGAAAAAATTACAATTTCCCTCTGCCCCCTGTCAAAGGTCAAATAACATAAAGTCACATGGGGTATTTGGCTTGCTCAGTTGGTAAAGCAGGTAACACTGATCCTAGGGTCATGAGTTTGAGCCCCACCTTAAGGGTAGAGTTTACTGCAAAATAAAAATAGATAAAGTTCCTTATGTCAAGGGGGTTTAAAATGGAGCAGGGAAAAAAAAAATGGAGCAGGGAGGTCATTAAGGAGGTGGCCTTTATGCACATCCTCACTGGATGGCCTCATGACGTTTGAACTGGTCCAAACCATAAAAACTCTAAGGACTACAGAACACCTGCATCTTGCCACAGCATCTATTGGACTTTGCACTGTGATCCCTTTTGCAACCAATTATGTTTATTCAAGATTAGTTTTCTGACAGCAACCCAATCAAAATTCTTTGGAAACAGTGTATGAAAGCATTCCTTTGGGCACCTGGATGGTTCAGTCAGTTAAGCTTCTGTCTAAGGTTCGGGTCATGTTCCCAGAAACCAAGAATAGAGGTCTGCATCAGGCTCAGCAAGCATATAAAACTTCTAAAGAGAGAGGGAAAAAAGATCGTATAGAGAAGTCTCATAGCCTTCTCCCTTCCGCACTTTCTTATCCACACAGCCCACAGTTTTCCTATTACTAACATCTGGCATTAGTGTGATACTTTTGCAACAATTCATGAGCCAATATTCATTATTAACTACAGTTCACAGTTTTTTTTAAAAAAGATTCATATATTTATTTGCCAGAGAAAGATGAGAAAGCAAAGGCAGGGGGAGAGACAGAGGGGGAGGGAGAATTAGGCTCCCCACTAAGCACAGAGCCCAGCATGGGACTCCATCCCAAGACCCTGATATCATGACATCAACAGGAGGCAGACACTTAAGTGACTGAGCCACCCAGGTGCCCTAAAATCCACAATTTAATTAGCATTAATTTATTACATTCAATAGTTCTAGGGGTTTTGACAATGTCTAATGTCATTGTAGGAGAGGAAAGCATTTTCCTTAGCTCTCTTATGGTCTCTGGCTGGGTCTGAAAATTGAACTGACAGAGATGAAAAGGAGAAAAGCATACAAATTTGATAAATCTTGACATGTACGTAGGAGCCTTCACAGGAAATGAAGACCCAAAGAAATGAACAGGGCAGGAAGCTTTTAAACCTTTTAGACAAAGAAACAATATATTTGTGAAGAATTGACCAGATAAAGGGTTTGATGTGTGGGTAGTAAATGGTGAAGAAGTAACTAGAAAGAAAGGGGTTACTTTTACAAGGTTTGTTTGCAGATTGCTCTGGCACCACCTCGACCTGGTAAGAGATGGTCATCAGGAAAAGAATTTATTTTCTGCCTTTAGTCAAAAAAGGGAGAACCTTTTCTGCATTTTGATTCTTGAGTGCCTTTAGTGCTAAATAATTTTTATGTCAAAGAGCCATAGTTTGGTTTGACACAGTCTACTTTCCTTCAGCATGGACAAGGAATATCTCCTCCTTCTTTTTTTTTTTCTTTTTACATTTTCTTTAATTTCTTTCATCAGAGCTTTGCAGTTTTCCTCATATTGGTCTTGTTCACTTTTTATAGATTCGTATCTACGTATTTCATCTTTCTTTGTTGCTAATGTAATTTTTTTTCAAATTTTAATTGTTCATTGCTGGTATCTAAGAAAGCAATTGATTTTTGTATATTAACCTTGTATCTTGCGATATTGCTCTAAAAAGACATCATTTTTATCCTGTAGATAATTGAAGAAATTAAAAGCAAGAGTGTTCCCCTATTCAGTTTATGCTCAAGGAGTACTAACCTGGAAGGGATATGTACAACACATTGGAAGGAAAAGAGGCTAGAGGCAGGGCGTCCCTGTGGGAGGCTTTTCTGGGAGCCCTCCAAGAAACAATACATTTCCAAAAAAAGGGATTTACAGTACCAATGGAAAAGTAAGAAAATGTTCCCAAGGGCAAATACCCTAATCTGGCCCTTCTCCTTCATGCCTATGGGTCTCTTTCTTACCAAACTCCAACCTGTCCATGTCCCCAATATACAGTAAGCCAAATTCTGAGACACTGGATTTAAAGCAAAGAAGGCTTTGCTTTAAAAGGGCAGCCCAAGGAGAAAACAGGGGATCATTCCCAAAGCTGCCTTGCCCTGTTGAGCTTAGAGACAACTTATATACATGAAAGGAAGGTAAAGGTTTTCCTGAAACTAGTTGGGAGGTCCTTGAAACAATGTGGATGTACTCATTCTTGTGCACAGTGGGGCCCTCTTTGGCACTGGGGATCACATACATCAAAACAAATGTTACTATCTGGTTCCTGTTATGTTTCTACCCTCAGTGGGTAAACACAGAATAGAAGTGGAAAGACAAAGTTAATGACTGATTCTGCATGAGGATAAGAGATAAGGAAAACAGGGGTACCTTGTTGGCTCAGTCACTTGAGCCTGTGACCCTTGGTTTCAGCTCGGGTCATGGTCTCATGGGTGGTGGGATTGAGCCCTAATTTGGCTAAATGGTAGGTGGGGAGTCTACCTGGGGATTCTCTCTCTTTGCCCTTCCATTTCCTTGTACTCTGTCTCTCTCTTGCTCTCTCTCCAAATAAATAAATACAATTTTCAACAAAAAAAGATGCATGAAACATATTTAAGCAGGGAACAAAACAATATAAAGTTAATAATGCAACTAATGCACCACAGTTTTGTTTATGCTTTGGTCTAGGAGCCAAGGGTCTTGCCTCGTCTTCACACACAGCTCCCTCTTTGCCATGACCTTACCATCCACTTCACCTAATTTCTACTTAATCCTCAAAACCCAGTTCAGGTGTTGTGACCTTCTCTCTGTCAGCTCCTCACAGCCCCCTGGCACTCTTCCACCCCAGACGCTAGAGCTATTGACAGTTCTTATATACAATGTATTTCCCTATTTAAGTGACCATCTCTTTCATTAGGTCATGATCTCCTGAATCTCAGCAGCCCAGTATCTGGCCCAATAAATGGACACATAAATGAATAATTCATTTGAGTCTGTTGTTGCAACATTACCAAGTATATGGTAACTATTATATCAAATTTACATCGTGTGTTTTCTCCTAAGGGATCGAAATCATAGAGCCTCAAAACACTGAAGCTTCAATGGAGAAGTAAGCACTCAACCCATATCAAAAGGAAATTGTTTCCTCACACTTCTTTGAGGAAGTTATCACTTCTCCCTTGTTCCTTTAAGTAGGCTTGGTCTTCCTGCATCTGCAGGGATACTGGCTCAACCAGTATCCCTGGGTCTCAACCACACTGTGCACAGGAAGGGCATCTTCCAAGCCCTAATTTTCCCTTTCCTCTTTCCTAGGGCTGAGAACCCTTCCTTGCTGCACACAGGCCACGCTGGCATACCTGGCAGAAGAACAGCAGACAAAAGCCTCTGAGCCTGGGACTAACCACGGCCTCTGTCCTCAGCAGGAGCCCCAGCAAGGAGACCTGGTAAGAGGAGAAGCCTGGGGGCTGTGGAGAGTAGAGCCGTGATGATGGCCAGAAGGTCCAGATCATATAGATGGAGGAGAAATATTCCAGGAGGGAGGAGGGAAGAGACAAGGTTCTGGACCAGGAGGTATAGGACAAAGACAAGAATGGGATCTGCCATTTAGAGGAAAAGTCATCTTAACTCACATTCCTCCTCCCTGGGCTTCAGGTCCTTCCTAGAATTGTGAGATTCACGTCAGAGAGATTGTTTAAAGAACAACAACAACAACAACAAAAAAAACAATGAAATCTTAAAGGGCACACTAAGCATCTAAATTATTGTAAATAGTAATTTTGCTCTTATGGCTTCTACTACTATCATTCTCCCAGTTTTCTCCCCTTCCTACACAGAAGAGATGATGCTGAATCTTCTGGGACCATTTCCTCTCCTCCTGGTGCTGCTGGGATCGTGGGAGCCAGTGCATCCACTGGATGACTGGGCTCAATCCTCCGTCAGTGTTCCACTGGATGACTGGGCTCAATCCTCCGTCAGTGTTCCACTGGATGACTGGGCTCAATCCTCCGTCAGTGTTCAAACATTCATGCTTCGACATTTAAGACCACGTCCTGTCAATTGCCAGACAGCAATGCCTCGTGTCAATCTTCAGGATAAGCGATGTAAGCCTAAAAACACCTTTCTGCATGACAGCTTGGATAATGTGGCTGCTACCTGTCTTTTGCGCAACATGACCTGCAGGAATGGCAGGACTAACTGCCACCGGAGTAGATATCGTATTAGAATGACTTCCTGTTACCACACTGGAGGGACATATCGCAATTGCCGCTACAGTACTACTCTCCAGAAACGGTTCTATGTTGTTGCCTGTGAGCGCCGTCAGCGGGGCTTCCCTCCTAATCGCCTGCTTCCTGTGCACTTAGATAAAACCACTCCTCTGGTTCACTTACACTTTGGTTAAAGCCAAAGTCCCTCACTCGATGCAGGTTCTCTTATGATCCCTTCTGCCTTTTCTTTTCTTTTGTTGATTCCCATGGTTCCCATGGAAGAAAGAAGGTGGGGAATGAGAGAATTAGAGGGCCAAGCTACAAGATCAGGGTTGGGGACAAAAACAAATAGGATTCTTTTTTGCTTTGGAGCTCTGCGTGTTTCAAAGGAAGGCCATAGGGAAGAAGACAAAGAAAGACCCAGGCCCCCTATTTTTAATCTTGAAACTCCTGCCAAGCTTTGCTGTATTGTGTTCACAATAATAAAAGCATTTTCTCCTGCACTGTAATGACCTTGAGTGTGTGTGTCTGGAATCTCGGTCATGTCATTGTCAGCCTGGGGCCATCTGGATTGCATTCAGCAGCATTCTCAGGAGAGCTGTTTGGGCCCAGGTGCCCTTTGAGGTTATTTAGCAACCCAAGGCTGCTGCCATTTCCCTCACCCCTGTGTCTTTTGGATTTTGGAGCAAGAATGTTCTCCATCCCTTCAAAGAATGCTCAGGGCTTTTACATATGTCCCTAGAAGCCATGGTCTATGTTTAGTTGGAGGTGGAATGGATACCTCATTGAGTCTGCATAGTCCTTCACACACAGGTCCTAACCCTGACAACCAATGCATCCTACATATTTTCTGTTGGTTTCCATATTTCATCAGATAATGTCTGAAATATAACCAGTAGTAGGAATAATAATCCACTGTAGCTTTAGAGTCACTTCTCCCATGATCTATTGGAATGCATGAAAAAAAGCATAGATCAAGAAAAAAAGAAAAGCGCTGGGGAACTGAAAACATTCCTGCCTTACCTAAATACTCAACTATCACAGAACCAATGGTGTTTTGGAACAGATAGTTGATTTAGACCCTGAAGGACAGGGAGTATGTATGTATGTAAGTATGTGGTTTGGGGCACCTGGGTGGCTCATTGGTTAAACAGGTAAGCCTCTGCTTTACTCAGGTCTTGATCTCTGGGTCCTGGGTTTGCACCCATTAGGCTTGCTGCTCAGAGGGGATCCTGCTTCTCCCTCTCCCTCTGGCCCTCTTCCCCCCTTGTGCTTGCTCTCTCTTCCTCTCAAATAAATAATAAAATCTTAAAGAAAAGAATTTGGCTGGGGTGAAGAATTTAGTTCCTGTATTTGTGTAATGGAGGAACTCTAGCCCAATTAGAAGGAAGGAGGGAGGGGCACCTGGGTGGCTCAGTGGGTTAAAGCCTCTGCCTTCAGCTCAGGTCATGATCTCAGGGTCCTGGGATCGAGCCCCGCATCAGGCTCTCTGCTTGGCAGGGAGCCTGCTTCCTCCTCTCTCTCTACCTGCCTCTCTGCCTACTTGTGATCTCTGTCTGTCCAATGAATAAATAAAATCTTTTTAAAAAAAGAAGAAGAAGGAAGGAGGGAAAGCTAAGTGTATAAATATGTGGTTTGTAAAAACTATCCTGTCTTGAGGAACTACAGTAAGGAGCAGAGGACGGAGACAACAGATCCTACATTTTTTATTTATTTAAGATTTATTTTTATTTTAGAGGGAGAGAGAGTGGGAGCAGGAGGGCAGAGGGGGAGGAAGAGACAATTGCAAACCGACTCCACATGGAGCCCAGAGCCTCACTCAGGACTCACAACTCTGAGATCAAGACCTGAGCCGAAACCGAGATTAGTTGGTGGCTTAACTGACTGTGCCACCAAGGCACTTCAGATCTGATGTTTTCAAACTGAATTTACCCTGCAAGTACACTTTTTACAATGATAAGGTAATTTATTAGTGTAATAGAATGGAATGGGTGTTAGTAAGATCTGGGCAAATGAAGGTTGAAACAGTAGTTCTGTGCCTTAGAGAGCTCACAGGAGAGGATATCGAGCACAGCCTGGAAGGATGGTTAAGAAACCAAGCAGATGAGGTTAGAAAGAATATTCTGAGCAAAGGAAACAACATCCATAAAAATGTCAAGGTTTAAACTATAATTTTTTCTAAAAGGAAAACATGTGACTATTATGAAAGCTTAAAAAAATACACCATCTCGGCCAACAGACACATGAAAAAATGCTCCACATCACTCGGCATCAGGGAAATACAAATCAAAACCACAATGAGATACCACCTCACGCCAGTCAGAATGGCTAAAATTAACCAGTCAGGAAATGACAGATGCTGGCGAGGATGCGGAGAAAGGGGAACCCTCCTACACTGTTGGTGGGAATGCAAGCTGGTGCAACCACTCTGGAAAACAGCATGGAGGTTCCTCAAAAAGTTGAAAATAGAGCTACCTTGTGACCCAGCAATTGCACTACTGGATATTTACCCTAAAGATTCAAACGTAGTGATCCAAAGGGGCACGTGCACCCGAATGTTTATAGCAGCAATGTCCACAATAGCCAAACTACGGAAAGAACCTAGATGTCCATCAACAGATGAATGGATAAAGAAGAGTGGTATATATACACAATGGAATACTATGCAGCCTTCAAAAGAAATGAAATCTTGCCATTTGCGACAACGTGGATGGAACTAGAGAGTATTATGCTGAGCGAAATAAGTCAATCGGAGAAAGACAACTATCATATGATCTCCCTGATATGAGGAAGTGGAGATGCAACATGGAGGATTTGGGAGGTAGGAAAAGAATAAATGAAACAAGATGGGATCGGGAGGGAGACAAACCATAAGTGACTCTTAATCTCACAGAACAAACTGAGGGTTGCTGGGGGAAGGGGGGTTGGGAGAGGGGAGTGGAGTTATGGACATTGGGGAGGGTATGTGCTATGGTGAGTGCTGTGAAGTGTGTAAACCTGGTGATTCATAGACCTGTACCCCTGGGGATAAAAATACATTATATAAAAAAAAATACATTATATGTTTATAAAAAATAAAAAAAATTAAATATAAAAAATAGTAAAAAAAACCCATCTCATTGAATAGACACATAAATAACTCTTTTTATTTGGCTTATGCATTAATAATGAGGATACCCGTAACATGGTAAAAATAGTGCAAATATGATCTTGGTTTACAGAAAATTTCTATTTTATGCTGGACAAAATTCATTTACTTTGCAGTGAACAGGAAATATCTGGGCTCTTACCAGTTCAGACAATTTCCTTTGTATCCTGCAAGTCCAGCCAAGGTATACACCTCTGTAGTGTCAGCTCATCCCTGGGGGTGAACAACCACTGGCACCCCAATGAAAGGACACACTGTAATCTCTTTGGTCCATTTCCAAGTCTTGGACAGTTTTCCCCTCAGCAGAAATGGGAAACTTACACCTTATACAGAAAAATATATAGAGTTCCCAAAGACAGATGTGGAGAGAAGGGAGTCATAAGACAGTGTGACCTAGCAACTGGACAAGAAGTAAAAGATATTACATGTCCGAAATGAGCAGCAGGCTAAGCCTTGGGAGCCATTTTGACAGTCAGGTTTGTAGCTGTGCAGAAACAATAAATCTAAACATCACAAAGGAACTTGAAGCTAGCTCATCAGGTAGCATTAGTCTCTGACTCACTGTTCTGACCACTCACTTGTCAGGGGCCTGACAAGAAAGACCTCAGCAACCAGGGAAGAGGGAGCGTTCTAAGAGGTTGAATATGGCTGAATATTGTGTATCATTCAAGATACTAATGTTCTGTTATTTCAGTGACAAGAATTTGGCACTATTCCTTTTCCATTCAGCAAGCATATAAAAGTCTAGAGAAGGAATAGACCAAACAGCAGGACTTCAGCCTAATCCCCTTCCAGCCAGGCAGGAATGTGGAGTAGACACGGGCTTGTTTCTACAGAAACCCCACAATGGACGCATCAAATGCCCTGAAGTTGCTTTAGGATTGTAGGGCTGGCACAAGGACCAAGCCAACTGCCAGGTCCATTTCCATCACAGGGAGCTTTTGACAGTTCAGGATATGCTACTCCAGAATCTGGCAACTTGGCAAATTCAATCTTTTAAGCTGAAGAAATTTGAGAAAGGACAGGTACAGGAAGGACTTACTGACCTTCTGCAGAAGCAGATCATAAAACCCTCCTGGAAGAGGGTTTGGTTCATACCCTTCGTTCTATCACATCTTTCCACACCTTCCAACACTTCATCTAACCTAGCTCACAAACACTCAGGTGTAACCACTTCTTTCCGGCTTCATTTCCTTGGGATGGCTCCCATGTCACCTTAAACTTATGTGAAATAAATGTGCATGCTTTTCTTTTATTAATCTGGTTTTTTTTTCTTGGTCTGTTTGTTTGTTTTTGTTATGGAGGCCCAGCTGAGAACTTAGAAGGGTAGAAGGAATGGATATTTTTCCTCCCCCACACTTGTAAGAATTGTGATAATTTAAGAGAGATAAGGAGCAGAGGTAGACTCTCCCAGTTGTGTCCTCCCCAATCTGTCTTGCACTTTACTTGGGGTAGCAAGACAGTCTTTCACCTGCCTGAATTAAGACAAGGTGGAAACTTTGTTTCAGGAATCAGGCAGAAAGCCAGACTTGAGAACTTGGGCGCTGGGTGAAAATCAGCGTGAATCAGAGAAAATGGTTCTCCACTAGGCATGGATATGAGATTCACTGTGGAGCTCATCAACACAGACGTGCAAAAAACCTGGTTCCCAAAGAATCTGTTTTGGGAGGCCTGGAATCTAGACCTTCTTAAAAGTCTCTTAGGCACTTCTGATGAGAGGGTCTAGGGTTGGGAACTCCTGCCCAGGCACAGGGGTAATCTGATACTGTTTTCCTCTGCTAGTGGGCTCGGGATGCTATCAAGGTTTTTGGCTACAGAGAGAGGCGGGATGTGTGGCTGTACAATAGGATCGATGAGTGCTAGACACACAGACACCTTTGTGTGTGTGTGTGTGTGTTTTAATCAATAGATTGGTTCAGAGCAGTTTTTAGGTTTACAGTAAAAGTGAGTAAAAGTATAGAAAATTTTCATAGGCTTCTCCCTTCCTCACTCGCCTACCCACACAGCCCACAGTTTTCCTCTTATTAACGTCTTGCATTAGTGTGGTACTTTTGCTATAATTGATGAGCCAATATTGTTTATTATTAACTAAAGTCCACAATTTAATTAGCATTAATTCATTGCATTCAATAGTTCTAGGGGTTTTGACAATGCATAATGTCATTGTAGGAGAGGAAACCATTTTCCTTGGCTCTCTTATGGTTTCTGGCTGGGTCTGAAAATTGAATTGACAGAGATAAGTAAGAGAAAAGCATAGAGATTTGATTAGATTTGTACGTGTGCATAGTAGCCTTCGCAAGAGAATGAAGACCTGAAGAAGTGACCAGAGAAGGAAGATTTTGTATCTTTTAGACTAAATAACAGTACATTTGTGAAGAATTGACAAGATAAAGGGCTTTGGTCCTTTGGGTAGTAGATGGTGAAGAAGTAACAAGAAAGAAAAGGGTTAGGTGAACAAGGTTTGTTTCCAGATTCCTCTGGTGCCACCTCTGGCTGGTAAGGTTGTCAGACAAAGAATTTTTTTCCTGCCTTAAATACTTTTTCCCCCCCAAAGACTCTACCTATTTGAGAGGAAGTCAGGGAGAGAAAGCACAAGCTGGGGTGGGGGGGAGCAGAGGGAGAGGGAGAAGCAGACTCCTCACGGAGCAGGAACCTGACTTGGGGCCGGACCCAAGACCCAGAGATTATGACCAAATGCAGACGCCCAACCAACCAAGCAACCCAAACGCCCTTATTTCCTGCCTTTAGGCAAAAATGGAGAGCCTTTCCGCATTTTGATTCTTGAGTGTCTTTAGTGCCAACAAATTTTTGTCTCAACGAGCCATAACTTGGGGTGACATGGTCTGGTTTCCTTCCACATGAACAAGGAAGATCTCCTCATGTATTTAGACTTTCTTTGTTTCTTTCAGCAGAGTTTTGTAGTTTTCCTCATATTGATCTTGTTCACTTTTTAGTAGATTTATGTCATCTGACTGTCAGATAAATAGTGGGAAAGCTGAGACAAGAATCCAGTTGAACTGGCTCCTAACCCAGGTTCTTTTCCACTTCATCACAAGGAGAGTTTTGAAAGTAACTGCTTTGGTCATTCCCAAATTTCAACTGTTGGGAGAAGCACTAGAAATTTGGAAATGCATACTGGCAAAATGAGAGCCCTGTCTGGATAATCTGGCTCCTTATTGTGCTGGTCTAACAGCATCATGTAATGATACAAGAGATTTCCTTTCTCTCTTCCCAGACTTTTGATTCCCTCTAGTAAGTCAGAATAATGGAAATATATGACATCATTTAAGACTCATTCACTCTTCCTGATGGAAACATCTTTCATATTTTCCTTATAATAAAGGACTTAATCTGCAGGTATCTGAGAAGGCTGTGCTAAGGTTCTTGTGGGGGGGAATTTTTTTTCCTCCTACCCTCTTCAGTTTATAAGCATGAACACACCTTACTATCCTCATATACTCTGGTCAAAGACTAATGCCCACCACACCCATGACCACAACACAGAACCCCTTATCTCATTTACTCCACAGAGAATGATCTTTCTCAATTTCCATGCCCCTTCCTTCTACCTTTGACTCTTTTAATTAGCAATAATTGTGTCTCGGATAAACCTCATTGGCTACTGCCACTGCACAAAGCTTACCTTTGACTCTTTTAAACAAACTGGGGAACAGCGTTATTTGCAGACGCCGGCTGCTAAGGAAAGGAAGGGTGTGTGTGTATCTGTGTGTCTGTGTGTGTGTGTGTGTGTGTGTGTATGTAAGGACTACACTAAAATCATTTGAGTTACAGCAGATACAGAAAGAAGTCTTTTAAAAATTTAATTTGGTATACTTATACATTGTGGAATTCTCCCTACAATCAGGCTCATTAACAAGTTTATCACCTCCCATAGGGATTCCTTCATGTGTATTGTAAGAATAATTAGGATTTACCCTGTTAACAAATTTCAAGTGTATAATAGTGTATTGCCACTGTAAAAAATACTTAATGAGTAAATTTTTTAAAAATAACTTCCGGGTGTTTTTTTTTTTTAAGTTTATTTACTTTTAGTAATCTCTACACCCAAGTGGTGCTCAAAACCACAACCCAGAGATCACGGATCACACACTCCTCTGACTGAGCCAGCTAGGGACTTCTTAACTGAGTAAATTTTTAAGAGCTTATTGGCTTTATTCAGTGTCATGGATGAGGCAGCATCCAATCTAGCAGAGAGAAAAGAGCTCCAAGGAGCTGTACAGAATGAAAGATGTTTATAGGCAGGAGGAAGCAGGAACGGCGATGAAATACTAGGCAAAAGAGCAGGTCCGGTTTTGCAAAGTTACTTTCCTTTAGGGAATGGCAGGGATCTGTCAGGCAGATCATCTAACTAGTGCTGAACAAGCAGGTCCCAATTTCTGGGAGAGTCAAAACTGGAGATAAGTCTCTATTTGGTAATGTGGGGCTTAGCACAAGGAACTCCATTTTGAGTTTTAACATGACTACAGTCATTATGTTATATATCAGATCTCCAGAATTTATTCAGTTGCTAAACTGAAATTTGGCCAACATTTCCCCATGTCTCTTACCTTGCAAGCCCCTAGTAACCACCACTGTACTCTGCTTCTGTGAGTCTGACTGTTGTAGATTCCACATATAAGCGAGATCAGACAGTATTTGTCTTTCAGTGTCTGACTTATTTCACTCAACATAATGTCCACCAGGTCCATCCATGTTGTCCAAATCACAGGATTTCCTTCCGTTTTAAGGCATCACATTCCGTTGTGTGTTTATACCATATGTTCCTTAGCCATTCATCATCACTAATCATCAAGGAAATGCAAATCAAAACTGCAATGAGATATTACCACACATCTTTTATTGAATGGCTATCATTAAAAAAAAAAAAAAGGTAAGAAGTGGCATAAGTGTAGCGTTAAGTGCCTGACAATAAGCTTTTTATTGCCAAGGCATCTTATTCAAAGACATCCATCACAAATACACACATTGCTAGCTGTACAGCTAGCTAAGGAGTGATGCCAACCCACCCATGATGCACCCCCTTTGGCCCTGGGTGACCTAGATAACTGACCATTTGTGTGACCCCACCTTTTCCTTTCCCATGAGTTCATTCCCACTCTTATATTTTAAATTCACCAATAAAAAGTGAAACCTCAAAATCCTGGGCATACCACCTTTGACTCCAATAAAGGCAGAGCCCCAAGTCTCTGCACTTTTACTCTTTCTCTACTCAAGACCTCACTGTGTGGCTTTGGCTGTGCCATGTACCTTCCCGAATATATGAGGCTTATTAGCCTCGTTTTTTCAAAGCTCCCTGAGGGTTGTTGCAGAGGTGTATCTTGCAATCACCCTAAGAGTCACAAGGGCCAGTCCAGCCACAAGATCAGCTCTGGATGGGAAAACGCCTGTGGGGCTGACCACGAATAGTGTGGGCAATCTACATGCCCTAGTTGATGGCATCACTCTCCAATACTTGAGGCTAACACAAGACAGTGAGGATACAGAGAAAAGAGAACCCTAGTACACTATTGGTGGGAACGTAAATTGGTGTAGATATTATGGAAAATAGTATGGAGTTTTCTCCAAAAAGCAAACTACTGGGGCACCTGGGTGCTCAGTCAGTTTAGTGTCTGACTCTTGATTTTGGCTCAGGTCATGTTCTCAGGGTTGGGAGATCAAGCCCCATATTGAACTCCATGCTCATTGGGGAGTTTGTTGGGATTCTTCCTCTCTCTCACTCTCTTGTCCTGCCCCTCTACCACCAATAAATACACAAATCATTAAAAAATATTGAACAACTATATGATCCAGCAATCCCACTTCAAGATGTTTATAGAAAGGAATTGAAATCAAGAGATCAAAGAGATATCCACACCCCTATGTTCATGGAGGCATTGTTCACAGCAGCAATATAGGGAAATAACCAAAAAGACCACCAACAGAAAGAAATCTTTTTTTTAAAGTTGTATTTATTTAAGTCACTTCTACACCCAATGTGGGGCTTGAACTCACCACCCTGTGACCAAGACTTGCATACTCTCCCAAATAAGCCAGCCAGGTGCCCCCAGAACTGAAGGAATTGTTAAATCTCAGTGGCAGGTTAGTGAAAATAAAGATGTTAATTTTTTTCCCTCCCTGTGAAAATTAACACATGGAAACCCGGTTTTGAATGGCTGTGGCGGCCAGCAGGGGGCGCTCTCATGCCCTATCACGCACCAATTACAGATCCAACAGGGCAAGACTACTTTGCAAGGCAAACTACTTCACTAGCCCAGTAGGAAGATAGCCTTCCCCACCCTGCTCCTCAACAGTCCAGCCAACTGAGTCTGTCACAACCCAGCCAAAGCAAAGCTACCACACTTCCAACTCCCTGTTACTCCAGGGAACTTTCTATTTATAACAGCTTTCCAAACGTCTTCCTTTCCTCTGGAAAAAAAGTATTCCTCTTCTTTGTTCAGGCACTTGCCTACACTTCTGCTGTAGCTTGCTTGTCTCTGATTGCAATTCTCAGCTATTCCTGAATAAGCCCATTTTTGGTGGTAAAATAACTGGCAGTTTTATTTTTTGAGGTTAATACCCCATATCAGTTCATGACCCTATCAGTTCCTTCCATGGAGTCTTTGGAAGCCCATGGATTCCAGCTTCAGACACCCTAAGACATTATTATATTCTGCATGAAGACATTTATCTTTTATTATGGTTTTGAGACACAGTTGTACCAAAACAATGAAAAAAAGTCATCTTTCAAGTCCTCCAAACACTGGTACCCAGAATACCTGTCCTTATACTCTCCTTCTTCAGCCCCAAATACCAGAGAGTATTTCTATTTATGAAGTGTGATCTGAGACAACCTGTAGAGAGCAAGATGGAGTCTCTCATGTCAAATGGGGGACCCTGGGGCAAAGAGGGGCCTGTGTCATGTCACAACACAGTAGTTAAAGGTACTGCAGCTAGGAGATATTCCCTGGGCCCAGTGTCGCTGACATCCTAGAACTAATAAGAAACAGAACCAGGGAAGGTGTGCAGGGGCCTGAGACTGATTCAATCCCTTTAGAAAGGGGAGGACTTGGCAGCACAATGTCAGAATCTTCAGACCTGAGCCCTCGATGTCTGACCACATAAAAAGGCAACTGCCCCTGAAGGTTCTGCCCCACTGATCTCCAAACAAAACTGAGATCTTTCCCTGCTGGAACATAGGAAGCAGTGAGTGCCCAGAGCAGACCAGCACACGACTGCCACCTTATCTCAACTGTGCACCCACACACTGACTTCGAGTTTGGTTTGTTAACTTACTACAGTCTTCTTTTATCTGTTTTGTGCTGTGGTTTGTCTTCTGCCCTGGTATGTGTGCTGTGTAAGAAGCCAAGGTGAATCACATGGTGAAATGCAATTGAGTTGGGAACCCTGAACCTGCTTTCTTTCTTTTTTTTTTTTTTTAAGATTTTATTTATTTATTTGTCAGAGAGAGAGAGGGAGAGAGAGAGAGAGTGAGCACAGGCAGAGGCAGAGGGAGAAGCAGGCTCTCCGCCAAGCAAGGGGCCCGATGTGGGACTCGATCCCAGGACGCTGGGATCATGACCTGAGCTGAAGGCAGCTGCTTAACCAACTGAGCCACCCAGGCGTCCCCTGAACCTGCTTTCTAATTGTGATTTAACTTTGCTTTATGATTGACTAAAGCTGTCATTGTGGAAAGACACAGATCATGTGTGGGCCTTCAGAGTGTGTTCATGAGGTTGGCATAGTCATCAGGATTCCATGCCTTTGACTCATCATGTGTTAGAAAACCTAGTAGAATCAGAAGGACTCCTAAAGTCTTGAATGGAGTATAACAGATACAAAAATAACAAACTGTGGAATACTTTGTGTGAACATAGACTTTCCAAACACCACACTGAGCATGAAATCTTAAGGTTCAGGCAGTGCCAGGTGAAACAGAGACCAGCTCTATGCAAGAAGCAGTTGGCAGCAGAATCTGGTCTGGGACTTACCCCTCTGCATGTGGGGCATGAGTTAAAACTGGCCAAAGTTGCGACCAAGGGAGATTGCCTCAGAAAGGCTCTTGGAAGGCTAGAAAACTTAAAGCATCGGGGACATTGCAATGATACCGCTCACTACTGGCCAAATTAATCTACAACTTGGAAGAAAGATGTGAACAAAAGTTGTGGAAAAATCTGTACAAATATCCCAGGGATAAATGGGAAATAGAGCTGTACATACTTAAGAAATTGTATATAGCAGCTGCTAGGTTACAAAAAAGGAAAATATGTGGACCCTAGGTAAATGCCGAAAAAGTTTGGTGTAAAGGGCCAACAGGCCTGATGCTGTACTTTGTATAGAAGACCCATGGTACCCCCATGGAGTTAGAAGTTAGGAAAAAACTCACGACCAGGACCCTGGGAAACGTAATCATGGATCTGAAGGATCCTAGAAATGTAAATCCCTTAGTGTCCTGAGGGCCCATCGCAGAGGTTCTCATCTTACTGGTGCAACCATTTCACAGCTAGACCAGGACAGGCAAAGCGGCAAAGTAATGAAGCTAATAAAGCTTCATTTAGCTAATGAAGAAATGAGTAAGGCCAAATCAATGAATCATTTAAGTTTAAAAGATGATGCTAATCTCTTAAGACCCTGGGATCGCCATCCCGAGGATCCAGGAGACTAGGAGACCCTGGCGGGGATTATCACAGCAAACCTATAATTATAAGGAAGAAAGAAAGCAGTAGCTTATAGTAATGGACAAGGAAAACCTGTGGAAGTAGCAGAAGGTAGAGAATACACTCAAGTTGGGCTTCTGATGATTAGAACACATCTTTGTCAAAAACATATATGTGTTATAGACTGGTGACTCCTCATATGGAGCTCAATCACTGCAGAAATCTCTAGTAATATCCTATACTGATGGCCTAATAATGACTAATAATGATAAGGAGCGATTTAGATAAGAAAAGGAAAAGTTAATACAGCATTTAAGGGAACAGGGATCGACTATTAATGATGAAAAAAACATCAGGGGGCACCTGGGTGGCTCAGTGGCTTAAGCCTCTGCCTTCGGCTCAGGTCATGATCTTGGGGTCCAGGGATCAAGCCCCGCATCAGGCTCTCTGCTCAGTGGGGAGCCTGCTTCCTCCTCTCTCTCTGCCTGCCTCTCTGCCTACTTGTGATCTCTGTCTGTCAAATAAAGAAATAAAATCTTTTAAAAAAAAAGAAAAACACATCAGGCCCAGACACTCATTACAATTTTCTAGGAATTCAATGGTCTTCTGAAGGGAGGAAGTTAGCAGCAAAGGAATAGGTAAAATACAAGCAATGGGGTCACCTAAAGATAAAACAGAGGCCCAGAGACTTATAGGCCTTTTTGGATCTTAGAGACACCCATAGCATGCATCAGTGTAATTTTAAATCCCACACACAAAACAACTAGAAAAGCACAGATTTTGAATGCACAGAGCAACAAGTTTTAAATACATTATAGGATTTCATTAAGACATTTCAAACAATATACTATCCAGCACCGGGAAAACCATTCCAAACAGAATTATCAATGAGTACAGAATATGGTACATGGTCTCATGAACAAAGAAAGAACATAAGCCTAATTTTCTACTCGTAGAATTTTGGACTACAGAGTTCCCATAGTCAGAACATAAATATTCAATATTTGAAAAATATATATGATGACTCTACGAAGGTTAAGAAGGACAGAGCCCCTAATGGGAAAACAAGATATGAGAGTGCACTCATTACGGTTGCTCCATTGGATGAAACTGAGCCTGGAAGAACTACCAGGTATCCAAATTGATTTGAAATCGCTAACCTGGAAATGGTATATCCCAGGAAGGGACACCTCTTTCCAGGGACAACCAGAACTCTTCACCAAGGAGAGTGAAGCAGACCTGTGGGAATTCATTCTGAGGGAAGGGCAAATCCATACTTGAAACCAGGGAAATGGGGCCCATCCTGCTCTTAAGGTCTATCAAATGCCCGGTTTATAGACAGATCATCCTCCAAAGTTTCTGGAGAATCAGAACACACAGCTGCAGCACTGAGACCTCAGGACAAGCTGCTCCTCAGAGAAGAAGGTAAGACTCAATGGGTACAACTTGCAGAATTAACGGCTGTACTGTTGGCTGTAAGAAAAGCAATCGAGGAGAATCAAGCACCATATATATTTTTACTGACTCATGGGTAGTACCAAATGAAATAGCCCTATGGTCAGGAAAATGGAAAAGAAAAGATTTTAGGAGCACTTAGGTGGCTTGGTTGGTGAAGCTTCAGACTTTTGGTATCGACTCAGGCCGTGATGTCAGGGTTGTGGAATTAAGACCTGTGTGGAGCTCTTTTCTTAGCCAGGAGTCTGCTTGAGATTCTCTCTCTCCATCTATAGTTCCATCAAATAGAAATAAATTGTCTTTTCCTTCAGAAAAAAAATTTTCTGCCATTTTAAAATAAATGCAAAGACTATGTCAAGAGAATAAACGGGAAGAATTAGATATAACCTCAGAAAGAATTAAACATATGTTACATACATGTCAGCACATAAAAGACAAAACAGACGTCTCAAAATATAATAATGAGGTTGATGCATTGACAAGAAACATTAAGACAATAGAAACAAAGGAAAGATTGAAATTAAAGATGGATAAGAAGAATGGAGGCACTCTTTGCCACTGATAATATTAAACAGAGAGGGATGGAAAAATGGGAGGAACCTCAAGTGACACCATTGACATTGAAAAGGCAGGGAAACCAATAACACAGAAATAAGGAAACAACAGAAAGACAAATAACCTCACATACAATTGTGGAAATACACAGAAAGGACATACAGGAACACATGCCTTAGATAAATGGTTCCCTGAAAGAAACCTTAAGGTCAGCTGGCAGGAAAAAAAAGCATTCCAAAGATGCCTCCTATGTAAACAGATGATTGATAAATGCAGGTACACTGCATCAACAGACACATACAAGCCCACCACATCTAATTTCACTATACAAATAGACTTTTGTAGGACCACTAAATCACAGCTATCAACAGAAATATGCCACTAACATGATAGACATGTATACAGGATTACGGATAGCTATGGCTGCCTCTAGCCCTTCAGCTCATGCAATAACAGGAGCTCAGAGTCGTGGGCAGCTCACTTTGGAGCACCAGGAATAGTAGAAAGTTTTCAGGGAAGTCATTTTACACCCGCCTCAGTTAAAAAGCTCTGTGATCTATGGGACTTACAATGGATTTACCATCTAGTTTATAACTCTACAGCCACTGCATATAGAGAGGGATTTAATGGATCCTTAGAAGGAAAATTAGGATTGATAGAAATTCAATGAAGTTTTCAACAGGCCCTGGATATAGCTTACGTTTTGAGCTAAGTCAAAGAGACAGGTTAAAAAAAGGTAGTCCTTGTACAATGTTAGATACCCTCTTAACCTGTCTTTTCTTTTTGACTTAATTTACTTCTTATTAGATGTGACTTTGAGTTGGAGTCCTTTGACTTAAATCCTCCGTAAGTTTGCTTGATTCAGTTTAATGTACCCTCTTGTTTGATGTGATACGATATTTATCTGATAAGGTCCGAATTTTATTGATTGTGTTTGATTTCTATTGAACGCTTGATTGAATTACCTAAATATGTCTTTTGCTATGTTACCAAACTAGAACTGCTATCTGCTTTAAGATATATTTGATTCGTGCATGACCCTTACAGAATTTCCCATGAGGAATCACAGCATGACATGCAGAGAGCAAAATGGAGTCTCTCATGTCAAGCGGGACCCTGTGTCAAGAGGCACCCTGGATCAAGCTATGACAAGAAGTTAAAGGTACTGAAGCTAGGAGATATTCCCTGGGACCAGTGTTGCTGACATCCTAGAACTAATGAGGAGCAGAACTAGAAGAGGTCTTCAGGGGCCTGAGACAGATTCAATCCCTTCAGAAAGGGGAGGATTTGGCAGCAAAACGTCAGACTCTTCAGACCTGAGCCCTCCATGTCTGACCACTTAAAAAAGCAACTGCCCCCGAAGATTCTGCCCATTGATCTCTAAACTGAACCAAGATCCTTCCCTGCTGGATCATAGGAAGCAGTGACCACCCAGAGCTGACCTAGACCTGACCAAGTCCTTATCTCAACTGTACGCCCACAGACTGACTTCGAGTTTGGTTCGTTAACTTACTACATCCTTCTGTTATCTCCTTTGTGCTGTGGTTTGTCCTGTGTCCTGCTCTGTGTGCTGTGTAGGAAGCCAAGGTGAATCACTTGGTGAAATGTCATTGAGTTTAGAATCCTGAACCTGGTTTCTAATTCTGATTTAACTTTGCTTTATGATTGACTAAAGCTGACATTATGGAACGACACAACAAATGGGAGTGCCTTCATAGCATGCCTATGAAAAAACCCCCATTCAGTATATCAGCACAGAAGTCCCTGTTATTCAAGGAATGCTTGACTTGAGTTGGGTTTTGAGGTGCACCAGAGTTTCTATATAGAAACACCAATGAGTTTCTATAAATACCAGTATTTCTCTTTCTAATCCTGCTGACATATTTTCCATTCAAAGAGACAATCAGGAGACTATACTCCGGAATGGCATTGTTACTAATATGCTTTGAAGAGAAGTTCTGGGTATAAACCGAACATTCTGACTAAAAAACAGAAAAGAACAATTGCCCTCTGCCCTCTATGAAAGCTGAAAGACAATAAAGTCATCAGTAGTTTGTCTGACTGCCTCAGTAGGTAGAGCATACGACTCATGATCTTTGGTCCTGAGTTTGAGCCCTAGGATGTGGGTAGAATTTACTCCAAAATAAAAAATAAATTAAGTTACTTATGTCAAGGGGCTTTAAATGGAGCAGAGAGGTCATTAAGGAGGTGGTTCTAACACACACCCTCACTGGGTGGCCTCATGAAGTTTAAACTGGGCCAAACCTTAAAGACTCTAAGACTACAGAACACCTGCATCTTGCTACAGTATCTATTGGACTTTGCACTGTGATCACCTTAGCAACCAATTATGTTTATTCAAGATTAGTTTTCTGGCACCAACACCCATCAACATTCTTTGTAAATAATGTACAGAGGCATTCTCCTTAGGGTGCCTGGGTGGTTTTTCAATTAAGAGTTGGCCTTTGGGTCCTGGGATGGAACCCTAAGTCTGGCTCCCTGCTCAGTGGTTTGTCTGCTTTGCCCTTTCCCCCTCTCCCCATTCTTAAGGGCTCCTTCTCTCTCTCTCTCTCTCTCAAGTAAATAAATAAAATCTTAAAGAAAAAAAAAGCATTCCTCTTTTCTGTCCACAAACCCCTGTTTTTTTTTTTGCTCTCTGGTTGGACAGTATTTGGGTTGTATAATCAGTATACACCAAATTATAATTCTTGATGTCAAATAAACACTTTTGCTTAAGTATGTCTCCTTACAATTTTTGGTGGACACCTTCCAGGTTCTTTTATTACCACTGTAATAAAAAGAGATTGGGAAAAGAAAAAACAAAGAGCATACATCTCCTGTATGTGTGTATGTTGGAGATATCCAGAAACCTGAGTAAAATGTCCCCAAATGACTCAAGGCACCACCTTGAATGCCATCTTCAGCTAAGGACAAAAGGAAGATGTTGGAATGTGGGTGGGGTGGACAATTATGGAGGTGACCAGGAAAAACCCAGCCACTATGGTAATATTTGTTAGGTATATTTAATTCCATGGCTTCTCCATTGATAACAGGTTTTTTCTCTTTCTTTCTTTATCCTCCCTTCCTCCCTTCCTTTAGTTTTTTCCTCTTTCTTTCGTTCTTTCTCTTTCTTTCTTTCTTTTCTTTATTCTGTCTTCTTTCTTTTCATTGGTAAGAGTTCCTTGTGATTTGTAGAGTCATGTTCCTCTTTCTGGTACTAAGTGGGAGATACACTTACAAATGGAAATTTCCTTTATTAATGTAAATATTCCTTTAAAAAGGCTTACTTCCACTCTGGTTTCAGAGCTTCTCCTGTGTTGGTGTTTCTTAAAAATCACCGGCTAAAAATCATCCTTATGCCCAAGAGGTAACATTTGGAGTAGCAAACTCTGCTACCCTTCATGACTATACGAAAGTAAGGTGGCCCTGTGAGAAACTCAACCAAGCTGGCTTAGGTGCACTGATAGGAAACACACTCAAGGATCCCACTTCATCCACAAATGGAGTCTTTGACTACATACTCTTCCCCCTCAATGAAGAATCCACAGTTCACAACACCAGAAGTGGTTTTTTGTTTTTGTTGTTTGCTGTTTCTTTGTTTTCCACTGAAGTTCTCATTGACACAAACCCCTAGTCATCTGGGGACTTTTCCCCAGAAGATTTTAGGGAAGTGACTTTAGGAACTAGATCTCTGATTATTTCCTGGTAAGTTCGGATTACCCATCTCCACTGTTACCCCTCCCCAGAGCCTTGTCAATCCTCTGTACCCAGAAGGGAGGCTTTGATATTGGACACTTTTGCTCCAAGCTATTCTCAGAGGGAACTTAAGTGTTCTAGATGAGAAGACACAGAACAGGTTCACCTAGGAAGACTGTCCCCCACCCCTGACAGGCTACTAATCAGTTGGAGTGCTGCACCTCTCACTACTATTCCTTTCTTCACTGCTGCAGACTTCCTGGCTCTCTGCTCTTCAGACCCACATATTGATTTCCTCAACCAGTGACACCTGAGTGTTGGATCTGAATAGGGTGAGCTGAGTTAGGGCCGGTGCTAAACATGCATGAGGGAAAAGGCCCAGAAACACTGCGAAGTGTCTCACTGAACTTCTAGATGGTAGAGTTAAGGTTGGAAAGTGATCCAATTTTATAAGAAGCAAAGACCTGAATTCAACTCAGGATTAATCCCAGTGAAGCAGTGTTTCCCTTCAACCTGTCTACCCCTATTCCCACTTTCTCCCCAATCTTCTCAAGCATAATGCATTGAAGTAGCTTGAATCCTGGTCTTCTAACCTGGGTAGGACCTTTGGGTCAGGTACAGGGTGGCCCAGATGTGAATGTGCCTACTCTGTCTTCTGTACATCATATAGCACTTCACAAAATAGAGGACGAAAAAAATTTCCCTCTATCATTCAAGATTCTTTCAGCCAGTTTAAGTTTAAGTTTAAGTTGACACCAGACAGATTTAATAGAAGAAAAAAAAGCAAAGTTTCATAATGTGCACATAGAGGCCCAATAATGAAATTGAGATCCCAAGGAAATGATGGAGACAAGCAGTTTTTAACATCTTAAACAATGAGACAATAGATTTGTGAGGAATTGGCAGGAGAGACAAAACAAATGTTGGGGAGTACTAATTAGTAAGGAATTCCAAGCACATTCTGGGCTGAGGTAGTAGATTAGTAAAAAGCAAGGAAGTTTGTTTTTATAGCTTTCTTGGCTTTAAAATCCCTATCACTGGTTGGGTGCCTGGCTGGCTCACTCAATGGAACACGTGACTCTTGATCTCAGGGTTATGAGTTGAAGCCCCACATTGGGCCTAGAGCTTACTTAAAAAATAATAACAAAAAAATAGGTAAAATCCCTATCTCTGGTGATAAGAATGTCTTTTTATTTCTTAGTACAGGGAGGGTACCATTCTTAGGAGAGATTCAATTTCTGGTTTTGGGGGACAGAAGAGGGTCTGAGTGTCCTTGCACTGGCTGTTTTCCAAGTAGATTCAATTCAAAATGATCAATATGCCACTGAGACACCTTTTTGGGGTGCGCTGTCCTGGGTCCCTACACCATTCTCAGAAGTGCTCTCACTGACATATCTCATTAGATTCTCACACGTCTGTGAGGCAGCTGTTCTTAACCCCATTAGTAGACACAGGGCTTGGAGAGTTGAGAACCAGTTTAGAGATTCCATAGGACCAGATGCATGCTTCGTCATAAACAACCTTTTGTTTACAAACAACACTATACCCTCATTTTGACCTGAGTAGCTCCTGTGAGGGCAGTCCCAGTCTTGGAAATTGACTGATCAGAACAATATTTCAAAACTCGAGTTCCTATACGTTTGCATTCTGAAACCAAATCAAGAAGATTTATAATAATGATAATGATAAATGGCCACTAAGAAGTATATGAGTAGTCAGAAGTGATAACAGGTTTCACACAGGCTTTGGGGAAGTGCTCTAAGGAAAGCAGGGTCAGATAAACACAGTTTTGTAGAATCAATGTAACTGTAGCCTGGCATGCAGATGATTTTGAGCTGATTTTTTTGAGAAACAGAAGACAAAGGAGAAGCTCTGAAAGAGGCCTATAAGTCATGCTTTTACAAATAAGGGACATTTATCATCATAGAGAAAATCTCTATCCCTAAGGGTGTTTCCCTTGCCAAGTAACAAGATAAACATGCCTCTAAGTCACAAAAAACTCTTACCAATCAAGAAGGCACAGACTTAACTCTGCTTAACAAACCTCACCTTTGCCCATACTCTTCTTCCCTTGTTTTAGCTGAAGATGGTCTGTTAGCCCAAGGTCTCACCACCTCTTTGAATGACTCTTCCTGATGTGAAGAATAAAGGCAAAGGAAATGTAGAAAGAAAATTAAATTTCCTTACAACATGCAGCCCATTGACAAGTACTTGAGACAGGCAGAGAGACCTTCTTGAAAGAGCTCAGCTACCTCAATGTTAATACTTTGCTAAAGGATAAAGATAACCTTAGCTTGACATTAGCCCAACTCCCAGGATCCTGTAAGTCCCCTTTAACATACCAAAATCCCAGGACACCTGGGTGGCTTAGTTGATGAAGTGTCTGCCTTTTGCTCAGGTCATGAATCCAGGGTCCTAGGATTGAATTCCCCTGATGGGCTCTCTGTTCAGTGGGAGCCTGCTTCTCCTTCTCTCTGAGGCTCACCCTACTTGTACTCTCTCTCTGTGTCAAATAAATAAATAAGATCTTTAAAAAATATGTATGTAAATCCCTTTGGAAAATTCCTTTATCTCTACCCCATCCAGGTTATACATCAGCGATTATCCTCCAAACTTATGGCCCACTAGGAGACATCTGAAGGGTCTCATGACTCATGTTGTACTAGACACTAGTAAATGACCTCATTTTAACAGCAGCTAGCCCTGCAAGGCCCTAGAAGCCTTACTTTCAAATTCCTTCAGGATTTTCCTTATTCCTAACACCACCTGAACTTAAAAGTATAGAATCAGCCACCCTGTAGAATCACAACCCTAATGCAGCTCTTTCTGGCCTTGGGTCATGTCCACATGCTTTCATAAAACCACCTTTTTGCACCAAAGAGGTCTCAAGAATTCTTTCTTGGCTGTTGGCTTCAAATCCTAGCATATTTCCTGTACAATCTATACTGGGAGGGTGATGATGCACCCCAACTCCATGAAGAAAGAAGCTCCTTCACTACGACCCTCCCAACTTACACTAGGTATCTTTTTATCTGGCTCTTCATCTCTCTCCTTTACCATATCCTTTAAGAAACTGATAAACCATGAGTGTTTCCTTGAGTTCTGTGTGCCACTCTAGCAAAGTAATGGAATAAATAGGGAGTTGGGGAAGCTCAGATTTGTAGCCAGGCAGTCAGAAGCAGAGGAGACAAGCAGGACTTGCAATTGGCAACTGGACTGGGTGAATCTTGTGTGTTTGTGGTTTGTTTTCTCCTAAAGAAGTGAAATCATGGGGGTGCCTGGGTGCTCAGTGGGTTAAGCCTCTGCCTTTGGCTTGGATCATGATCCCAGGGTCCTGGAATCAAGCCCCACATCAGGCTTTCTGCTCAGCAGGGAGCCTTCTTCACCCTCTCTCTCTCTGCCTGACTCTCTGCCTACTTGTGATGTCTGTCTGTCAAATAAATAAAAATCTTAAAAAAAAAAAGAAATGAAATCATAGAGCTCAAAATGACAAAGCTTCAGGGATGGAGGCACTCAACTGATATCAGGAGTTCAAATTTCCTCACACTTCTTTGAGGAAGTTATCACTTCTCCTTTGTTCCTTTAAGGAGGCTTGCTCTTCCTGCATCTGCAGAGATACTGGCTTTAAACAGTGAGTTGGAGGGTGTGGCTCTCATCCACAATGTGCACAAGAAGGGCATCTTCCAAGCCCTAGGTTTCCCTTTCCTCTTTCCTAGGGCTCAGAACCCTTCCCTGATGCACGCAGGCCATGCTGGCATACCTGGCAGAGGAACAGCAGACAAAAGCCTCCGAGCCTGGGACTAACCACGGCATCTGTCCTGGGCAGGACCCCCAGCAAGTAGACCTGGTAAGAGGAGATGCCTGGGGGCTGGGAAGAGTAGAGCTATGACGATGACCAGAAGGTCCAGGTCACATACATGGAGGAGAAATATCCCAGGAGCGAGGAAGGAAGACTAGGTTCTGTTTGCATAAGCACAGGAGGAAGAGAAGAATGGGGTCTCCCAGCCAGAGAAAAGGTCACCTTAACTCACATTCCTCCTCAGTGGGCTTCAGGTCCTTCCTAGAACGTTAAGACTCATGTCAGAAAGAAGATAGTTTAAAGAACAAGAAAAGGACCATGAAATCTTAAAAGGCACAAACACATCTAAAATGTTGTGAATGATAATTTTGCTCTTATGGCTTCTACTACGATCATGATCTCATTTTCTTCTCTCTTCCTACACAGAAGAGATGATGCTGGATCTTCTGGGACCCTTTCCTCTCCTCCTGTTGCTGCTGGGATCATGGGGGCCAGGGCTTCCCCCTGGTGCTATGGCTCAGCTCACTAGGTTTCAAAAGTTTGAAATTCAGCATATAAGAGCAGGTCCCGTACAATGCAACAATGCAATGCGTGCTGTCAATAGTCTTACTCAGCACTGTAAACCTCAAAACACCTTTCTGCATGACTCTTCCCAGAACGTGGCTGCTACCTGTCTTTTACCCAACAGGACCTGCAGGAATGGGCAGTATAACTGCCACCAGAGTGCAAATCGTATTGGCATGACTTACTGCAGTCGCACTGGAGGGACATATCCCAACTGCCGCTACAGTACTACTCCCCAGAATCAGCTCTACCTACACTGTTTTCTGTAACCCCTGTCACCCGGGTGACCCTCCCTATCGTCTAGTTCCTGTGCACTTAGATTAAAACTAAGGTTTCTTTTACATTCCCTCTCACTTGGTGCAGTTTCTCTCATGATCTCTTCTGCCTTTTCTTTTGCTTTGTTGATTTCCATGGTTCCCACAGAAGAAAGAAGAAGGGGAGCGGGAAAATTAGAGGCCCAAGATGCCAGCCCAGAGCTATGGACAAATGTGTTCAAATACTTTTCTGTTTTGGAGCTCTGTGTGTTTTGAAAGAATGCAACAGGGAAGAGAGCAAAGAAAGACGCAGGCACCTAGTTTCAATCTTGAAACTTCTGTCAAGCTTTGTGCATTGTGTTCACAGCAATAAAATCACTTTCTGTTGCACTATAATGACCTTAAATGCATGTGTCTGGGATCCCTTTCACAAACTGTCAGCCTGGGGCCGTCTTGATTGCACTTGCTCACATTCTCAGGGGAACTATTTGGGCCGCAGGTGACTTTCAACGTTATACCTTAACCCAAGGTTTCTACCACTCCCCTGCCTCCCCCATGTCTTTTGAATTTTGGAGAAGGAAAGTTCATCATCCCTTCAAACTCTGCTCAAGGCTTTTACATATTTCCCTTGAAACCATTGTCTATGTTTATTTGGAGGTGGAATGGATACCTCATAGAGTGTACATAGTTCTTCACACACAGATTCCAACCTTGGTAACTGATGCATCGTACATATTTACTATTGATTTTCCTATTTCATCAGATGATGTTTTAAATATAAGTAGTAGTAGGGATAATAATCCACTGTAGCTTTAGAGTCACTTGTCCCATGATGTATTGGAGTGCATGAAAGATAGCATAGATCAAGGGGGAAAAACGCACTGGGGAATGAAAAACACTCTTTCCTTACCTAAATACTGAAATATCACAGAAGTAATGGTGTTTTGGAACCAATATTGGAATTAGACACTGAAGGATAGGAGTTTAGTATTTGACTGGGGTGCACCTGGGTGGCTCAGTGGTTTAATCTGTTATACCTGTGCCTTGGGCTCAGGTCATAATCTCCAGGTCCTTGGTTCAAGCCCCTTCCAGCTCCCTGCTCAGAAGGGAGCTTGCTTTTCCCTCTCCCCTAACTCTCCTCTCCCCTTATGTTCATTCTCTCTCTCTGTCTCTCTCAAATAAATAAAAACATTTAAAAAAAAAAAAAGGAATTAGGCTGGGATTAAGAATTTAGGTTCTAGGTGTAGGAGGGAAAATAATTTTCCCTCCACCATTCTAGGTTCTTGGAAGAACCCCCTCCTTCCATTATAAAAAGACTGATAAATAAGACAAAAAGTATTTTAATTATGTAAAGACATTTGGTAGCCCCATAGAAAATGAGACTAAAAGGCAGCTAGACACTGAGGTTTACAAATCTCTAGTCTGATTTCAGAATTTCTCCTTGTCTGTGTTTTCTCAAAATAAACAGCTTAATGTTATTCTTATGCCAAAAAGTTATATTTTGGGTCAACATATTCTGTTACCCTTTATCAATCAATCAATGACTATACCCCTGTGACATAGTAGAAAATGTATATTGATTTCTGCTTCTGATTTTTTTTTAAGATTTTATTTATTTATTTGACAGAGAGAGAGAGAGATCACAAGTAGGCAGAGAGGCAGGCAGAGAGAGGGGGAAGCAGGCTCCCCACTGAGCAAAGAGCCCAATGTGGGGCTCAATCCCAGGACCCTGAGACCATGACCTGAGCCGAAGGCAGAGGCTTAACCCACTGAGCCACCCAGGCACACCTGCTTCTGATTTTTGGCACAGAGCTCCTGAAACCCTTGTAAATTCCTAAGTGATAAGAGCACTGGGAACAGTTTTGTTTTTGGCAGACACCTGGGTATGGTCCCTGGATGCAGGCTGATCACCAGGAAGATCCAGCCATGATTAAAAGCATGGCACTTTAGGGGTGCCTGGGTGGCTCCATTGGTAAAGCCTCTGCCTTCAGCTCAAGTCATGATCTAGGGTCCTGGGATCCAGCCCTGAGTCATGCTCTCTGATCAGTGGGGAGCCTGTCCCACCCCCACCCCTGCCTGCCTCTCTGCCTACTTGTGATGTCTGTCTGTCAAATAAATAAATAATATCTTTAAAAAAAAAAAAGGCATGGCAATTTCAGCCTCAGCCCCATCCTCTACAGAGGAGAGAGGGGATGGAAATGCAGGTAATAATGATCTTGCCTATGTGTTGTAGCCTCTATAAAAATCACAAAGTATGGGGTTCAGGGAAATGTGTTGACAAACACATCTATGCTGTGGGAAACAAAGGTGAAAGAAAAAATTAAATTTTCTTACTGCCTGCAGCTTTGACACAAGTAGAGTGAAATTCTTTAGGAACTCAGCTGCCTCAATGTTAATACATTACTGAGGCCAAAAGGCAATCTTAGCCTGATCTGCTAGATCCTATAAAAATTCCTATGGAAATTTTCAATATCTCTACCCAATCCCCTTCCCCCTCCCCAAGATATCTCATGGCAATCATCTCCCACTCATACGGCCCACCAATATATATCTGAAGGGTCTCATGACTAAGGTTTTACTAGACAGTAATAAATGACCTTTTCCTAACAATAGCTAGTCCCCTCAGGGTCCTGGAAACCTTGCTTCCAAATTCTTACCCTATCCCAAACACCCTCCCAACTGGAAAGTGTGTAATGGTCCATTTGTCATGACCCCAGTGGAGCTCTTCCTGCCTAGGGATTCTTCTTGGTGCTTTAACAAAATTAACTCTTTGCACCAAAGATGTCTCAAGAATGCTTTCTTGACCAGAGGCTTGAAACCCCAACCAATTCCTACATCACAGGATTATAATAAGAAAAAAACATTAAAGCAGTTTCATGACCCTTAGACCCTATTTCCAAAGACTGATCCTTCTCTAATTTTTCATAATGTGATTTCTCCCAGATTCTTCCAAAAAATCTCTACCCCATTTCTACCACCAAAATTATACTAACTCTATAAATATTCTTACACATATTTCCAACCCACCACAAAACTTGATTTATATCCATACTTCTGGTAATGAGTGGGTATGAGGGAGGTACAGAGAGAGAGAGCTTGCAACGCAATCTTTGCGATTTGTTCTGTATGGAGAAATTTACTACCCCATCTGCTTTTATAAATGTTCCTCATTGTATAATTCTTAGAAGTTTAAAAAAGATTTTGTTTATTTATTTGTTAGAGAGAGAGAGAGAGAGAGAGAGAGAGCACACAAGCAGGGGGAAAGGTAAGCAGAGGGAGAAGGCTCCCAGCTGAGCAGGAGCCAGGTGCAGAAGTTGATCCAAGGACCCTGGGATCATGACCTTAGGTGAAGGCAGACGATTAATTGACTTAGATACCATGGCATACCTCTTCATTTTTGTTTTCTCTTTGTTTGTTTGTTTTTAAGTGCAGCTCGACCTCAAGACCATGAGATCAAGACCTAAGCTGAGTTCGAGTCAGATACTTAACTGACTATGCCACCCAGGCTTTCCTGCATTTTATAATTCTTTAATCCTTCTACTCAAATCTTGAAGAATCCTGGTTTTACCAGCTAGTAGAATGTCCTAGGTCAACTATTGGTACTGAACTCAAACTTGTCTGTGCCCCATGTGCAGTAAGCCAACGTGTGAGACATTGGTTTGAAGGCAAAGAAAGCTTTTTAATCATCAGAAGGGTGGCCCAACAAGAAGGCAGGGGATATTTCCAAAGTTGCTTTGCCCTGTTGAGACTAGGAACAGCTTACATATGTTTGGGGAAGAAGGTGAACATTTGAGAGGAGTGTAAGGACTTTCTTGAAAGCTTAATGATGATGGAAGCACCCTGAAACAATCTGGAAATATGCATTCTGCCAGAAAATGAGGTGTCCCTGGTGACAAGAGACATCAGGTAATTTTAAGACAAATGTTATCATGTTTCCCATCAGATTCTTAGCATTAATGTGCAAACAAATACCCTAAATTGGCCCTTCTTTTTCATGTCTATAGGTTTCTTTCTTACCAAATTCCAACATGTCCACGCACCCAATGGGCAGTAGGTCAAATTCTGACACACTGGATTTAAGCAAGGAAAGCTTTAGAGTCAAGAGGGCAGCCCAAGGAGAAATTAGGGGATCATTCCCAAAGCTGCCTTGCCCTGTTGAGCTTAGGGACAAGTTACATACATGAAAGGAAGGTAAGAGGTTTCCTGAAACTTGTTGGGGTGTCCTTGAAACAACTAGAGATAAGCATTCTTGTGGACAATGAGGCATTATTTGGGATCTGGGATCAGCTACATCAAGACGGATGTTACTGTCTGGTTCCTGTTATGTTTTTACAATAGCTGGGTAGACTCGGAGTGGGAGTAAAAAGACAAAAGTTAATGATTGATCATGCATGGGGTTTAGAGGGAAGTAAATCAGAAGCACCTTGGTGGCTCAGTCAGTTGAGCTTTGGACTCTTTCTTTCAGTTCAGGTACAATGTCATGGGTGGTGGGATGAAGCCCTAAGCCAGCTACATGTTTGGTGGAGAGTCTACCTGGGGATTCTCTCCCTATGCCCCTCCACCCACTGTCTCTGTCTGTCTCTCATTCTCTCTCAAATAAATAAATAAATAAATCTTTCAAAGAAAAAAGAGGCACATAAAAACAGAATTAAGTAGGGAACAAAACAAAACAACAGAGACCTAAATTAATAATAGTTTTGCTTATGCTTTCAAAACAGGTCCAGATACCATATGTTCAGCCTGGTTTTTGCACACAGTTCCCTCTTTGGGATGACCTTACCCTCCTCTTCACCTAACTTCTCCTTAATCCTCACAATCAGCTCTGGTGTTATGGCCTTCTCTCTACTGGTTCCTCATCTTCCCCTGGCACCTCCTCCACCACAGCCAGAGAGCTATTAACAGTTATTAACTTACAGTATATTTTTCCATTCATCTGACTGTCAGATAAATAGCAGGAAAGCTGAGACAAAAATCCAGTTGAGAGGCACCTGGGTGGCTCAGTGGGTTAAGCCTCTGCCTTCGGCTCAGGTCATGGTCTCAGGGTCCTGGGATTGAGCCCCACATTGGACTCTCTGCTCAGCGGGGAGCCTGCTTCCCCCTCTCTCTCTGCCTGCCTCTCTGCCTACTTGTAATCTCTCTCTCTGTCAAATAAACAAATAAAATCTTAAAAAAAACACACACACACACACACTTGAACTGGCTCCTAATCCAGGTTTTTTTCCACTTCATCACAAGGAGAGTTTTGAAAATAATTGCTTTTGGTTATTCCCAAAAGTCAGTTGTTGGGAGAAATATTAGAAATTTGGAAATGCATGCTGACAAAATGAGAGCCCTCTCTGGATAATCTGGCTCCCCTGTTGTGCTGGGGTCTAACAGCATCAAGAAAGGATACAAAAGGGACACCTGGGTGGCTCAGTCGGTTAAGCCGCTGCCTTCAGCTCAGGTCATGATCCCAGGGTCCTGGAATCGAGTCCCGCATTGGGCTCCTTGTTCAGCAGAGATCCTGCTTCTCTCTCTGCCTCTGCCTGCCACTCTGCCTACTTGTGCTTTCTCTCTGACAAATAAGTAAATAAAGTCTCAAAAAAAAAAAAAAGAAAGCATACAAGCAATTTACTTTCTCTCTTCCCAGACTTTTGAATCACTCTAATAAGTCAGAATATTAAAAATTTTCTGAATCATTTAGGACTCATTCACTCTTCCTC
This sequence comes from Martes martes, assembly GCF_963455335.1. Taxonomy (NCBI): domain Eukaryota; kingdom Metazoa; phylum Chordata; class Mammalia; order Carnivora; family Mustelidae; genus Martes; species Martes martes. The sequence goes on along the minus strand of NC_137894.1, from coordinate 50,269,922 downwards.
CCGGAAACTTCTTTCATGTTTTCCTTTTAATGAAGGACTTAAACTGCAGGTATCTGAGGTATCTGAGAAGCCTATGTTAAGGTTCTTGGGGGAGATTTTTTTCCCTCCTACCTTCTTTCAATTCTTCAGTTTATAAGCATGCACACACCTTACTATTCTCATACACTCTCTCAAAGACTAATGCCCACCACATCCATGACCACAGCACAGAACCCCTTATCTCATTTATTCCAGAGAGAATGATCTTTCTCAGTTCCCATGCCCCTTCCTTCCACCTTTGACTGTTTTATTTATTTATTTTTCTTTTTTCTTTTTTATTATTAACATGTAATGTATTATTTGTTTCAGGGGTACAGATCATTCATCAGTCTTACACAAGACACAGCACTCTCCACAACACATACTCGCCCCAATGTCTATCACCCAGCCACCCCATCCCTCCCACCCCCTCCACTCCAACAATCCTCAGTTTGTTTCCTGATTTTCAGAGTCTCTTATGGTTTGCAACCCTATCTGGTTTCATATTGTTTCATTTTTTTTCTTCTTTCCACCTATGATCCTCTGCCTTGTTTCTCAAATTCCATGTATCAGTGAGATCATATTATTGTCTTTCTCTGACTGACTTAGTTCGCTTAGCATAGTACCCTCTGGTTCTAGCTACATCATTCCAATTGGCAAGATTTCATTTTTTGGTGGCTGGGCTCTTTCCACAGCTTGGCTATTGTGGACATTGCTGTTATAAACACTGGGATGCAGGTGCCCCTTCAGATCACTCCATTTGTATCTTTGCAGTAAATACACAGTAGTGCAATTGCTGGGTCAGAGGGTAGCTCTATTTTCAACGTTTTGAGGAATCTCCATACTGTTTTCCCAAGTGGCTGCACCAGCTTGCATTCCCACCAACAGTGTAAGAGGATTCCCCTTTCTCCACATTCTTGCCAACACCTGTTGTTTCCTGACTTGTCAATTTTAGCCATTCTGATTGGTGTGGTGGTATCTCGTTGTGGTTTTGATTTGTATTTCCCTGATGCCAACTGATGTTGAGCACTTTTTCATGCCATTTGGGTGTCTTCTTTGTAGAAATGTCTGTTCATGTCTTCTGCCCATTTATTGACTGGATTATTTGTTCCCTGGGTGTTGAGTTTGATAAGTTCCTTATAGACCTCGGATACCAGCCCTTTATCTATAATGTCACTTGCAAATATCTTCGCCCATTCCATGGGTTGCCACTTAGTTTTGTTGACTGTTTCCATTGCTGTGCAAAAGCTTTTTATCTTGATGAAGTCCCAAATGTTCACTTTTGTTTTTGTTTCTCTTGCTTTTGGAAACATGCCTTAAAAGAGGTTGTTGTGGCCAGTGTTGAAGAAGTTACTGCCTATGTTGTCCTCCAGGATTTTGATGGATTCCTGTCTTGCATGTAGGTCTTTCATCCATTTTGAGTTTATCATTATGTATGGTATAAGAGAATTGTCCAGGTTCATTCTTCTGCATGTGGGTGTCCAATTTCCCAGCACCATTTATTGAAGAGACTCTCTTTTTTCTGTCGGATAGTCTTTTCGGATTTGCTGAAGATTAGTTGCCCACAGAGTGGAGGGTCCATTTCTGTGGTCTCTATTCTGTTCCACTTACCTATGTGTCTATTTTTGTGCCAATACCATGTTGTCTTGATGATCACAGCGTTGTAATATAGCTTGAAATAAGGCATTGAAGGGATGCCCCCAACTTTGGTTTTCTTTTTCAACAATCCCCTGGTGACTCAGGATCTGTTCTTGTTCCATTCAAATTTTACAATTGTTTGTTCCAGCTCTGTGGAAAATGTCAATGGTGTTTTGATAGGGATTGCACTGAAAGTGTAAATTGCTCTGGGCAGCATAGACATTTTCACAATGTTTGCTCTTCCAGTCTATGAGCATGAACTATTTTTCCATCTCTTTCTGTCTTCCTCAATTCCTTTCATAAGTGTTCGATAGTCTCTAGAGTATAGATCTTTTGCCTCTTTGGTTAGGTTTATTCCTAGGTATCTTATGGTCTTTGGTGCTATTATAAATGGAAGTGATCCCTTTATTTCTCTTTCTTCAATCACATTGTTAGTGTATAGAAATGCAACTGATTTCTGTGCATCGATTTTGTATCCTGCCATGTTGCTGAATTGCCGTATGAGTTCTAGTAATTTGGGGTGGAGTCTTTTGGGTTTTCCAAATAAAGTTTCATGTGATCTGCAAGGAGAGAGAGTTTGACTTCTTCTTTGCCAATTGGAATGCCTTTAATTTCTTTTTGTTGTCTGATTGCTGAGTCTAGGACTTCTAGTACTGTGTTGAACAAAAGAGGTGAGAGTGGGCATCCCTGTCATGTTCCTGACCTTAGGGGAAAAGCTCTCAGTTTTTCCCCAAGAGAATGACATTTGCTGTGGGCTTTTTGTAGATGGATTTTATGATATTAAGGTATGTTCCCTCTCCCTTTGACTATTTTAAACAAATTGGGGAACAGAGATGTATGCAGACACTAACTGCAAAGGAAATGAAGTGTGTGTGTGTGTGTGTGTGTGTGTGTGTGTATTAAACTGAGATTATTTGAGTTAGAGCAGATGCAGAAAGAAATTTTTAAAAATTAATTTGGTATACATATACATTGTGAAATTCTCCCTACAAATCTATTACTTATTAACAAATAACTGATTAACAAATCTATCACTTCACATAGGGATTCTTTGTGTGTGTGGTAAGAACACTTAGGATTTATCTGAACACATTTCAAGACTATAGTACGGTATTGCCACCTGTTAAGAAAACTTAACTGAGCAAATTGTTTTTAAATAACTTTCTTTTTCTGAAGTTCTTTTTTTTTTTAAAGTAATCCAAACACCCAAGTGGGTCTCAAAACGACAACCTGAGATCAAGAGTCACATGCTCCTCTGACTGAGCAAGTCAGGGGCTTTTTAACTAGGTAAATTTTTAAGATCTTAACTGGCTTTATTCAATGATTCATGGATCAAGCAGCATCCAATACAGCAGAGAGAAAGGAGCTCCAAGGAGCTGTACAAAATGAAAGACATTAATAGGCAGCAGGAAGCAGGAGCAAGGATGATACGCTAGGCAAAAAAGCAGTTCAGTTTTTGCAAAGTTACTTTCCTTTAGGGAATGGCAGGAATCTATCTATCAGGCAGATTAACTAGTGCTGAAAAAGCAGGTCCTGCTTTCTGGGAGAGTCAAACTGTAGTTAAGTCTCAATCTGGTGATATGGGGCTTTGCACAAGGAACTCCATTGTGAAGTTTTACATTCCTACAGTCACTATGTTATACATCACATCTCCAGAATTTATTCAGTTGCTAAACTGAAATTTGAAGAACATTTCCCATTTCCCCTACCTCCAAGCCCTAGGAACCACCACTGTACTCTGCTTCCGTGAGTCTGACTACTGTAGATTCCATATATAAGTGAGATCAGACAGTATTTTTCTTTCAGTGTCTGACTTATTTCACTCAACAAAATGTCCACCAGGTCCATCCATGTTGTCCAAAATCACAGGACTTCCTTCCCTTTAAAAGATGAGCAACATTCCATTGTATGTTTATACCATGTTTTCTTTAGCCATTCACCATCACTAACCATCAAGGAAATGCAGATCAAAACTGCAATGAGGTATCACCACACATCAGATAAAGGGTGGTTATCTTTAAAAAAAAAAAAAAAGATAAGAAGTGGTATAAGTGTATCATTATGTGCCTGACAAAAAGCTTTTGATTGCCAAGGCATCCGTTTGTTTCAAAGACATCCATCTCAAATACACACATTGCTGGCTGTACACCTAGCTAAGGAACAATGCCATCCCACCCATGATGCACCCCCTTTGGCCCTGGGTCACCTAGATAACTGACCATTTATGGTCACTTTTCCTTTCCCATGCTTTCATTCCCACTCTTATGTTTTAAATTCACCAATAAAAAGTGAAACCTCCAAATCCTGGGATCCCACCCTTGAGTCCAATAAAGGCAGAGCCCCAAGTCTCTGCACTTTTACTCTTTCTCTACTCAAGACCTCACTGTGTGGCTTTGGCTGTACCATGTACCTTCCCCAATATATGAGGTTTATTAGCCTTGTTTTTTCAAAGTTCCCTGAGGGTTGTTGCTGAGGTGTATCTTGCAATCAACCTAAGAGCAACAAGGGCCGGTCCAGCCGTAAGATCAGCTCTGGATGGGAAAACAAATAGTGAGGGCAATGTACATGCCCTAGTTGATGGCATCACTCTCCAATACTTGAGGCTAACACAAGACAGTGAGGATACAGAGAAAAGAGAACCCTGTTATGCTATTGGTGGGAATGTAAATTGGTACAGATATTATGGAAAACAGTATGGAGATTCCTCCAAAAATTAAACATAGAAGTGTTGGGGCACCTGGGTGGTTCAGTCAGTTAAGTGTTTGTCTCTTGATTTTGACTCAAGTCATGTTCTCAGGGTTGGGAGATCAAGCCCCAAATTGAACTCTGTGCTCATTGGGGAGTTTGCTTGTTATTCTTGTCTCTCTCACTCTCTTGCTATGCCTCTCCCCCACCTCAAACAACTATACAAATCTTTAAAAATATTGAACTACCATATGATCCAGCAATCCCACTTCATGGGGTTTATACAAAGGAATAATAAGTTAGTAATAATAATAATAATAATAAATAAGTTGTATTTATTTAAGTCACCTCTACATCCAATGTGTGGCTTGAACTCACGACGCCATTATCAAGAGTTGCATACTCTCCCGAATAAGCCAGGTGCCCCCAGAACTGAAGGAATTGTTAAATCTCAGTGGTAGGTTAGTGAAAATAAAGATGTTAATTTTTTTCCCTCCCCGTGAAAATTAATAATGGAAACCTGGTTTAGAATGGCTGTGGAGACCAGCAGGGGGCGCTCTCATGCCCTATCTCCCACAGGAATTACAGATCCATCAGGAAAAGACTACTTTGCAAGGCAAACTACTTTATCAGTCCAACAGGAAGATAGGATTCCCCACCCTGCTCTTAACTGTCCAGGCAACTGAGTCTGTCACAACCCAGCCAAAGCAGAGCTACCACACTTCCAACTCCCTGCTTACTCCAACGGACTTTCTGTTTATAACAGCCTTCCAAACTTCTTCCTTTCCTCTGGAAAAAAGTGTTCCTCTTCTTTGTTCAGGCACTTGCCTACACTTCTGCTGCAGCTTGCAGCTTCTCTGCTATTCCTGAATAAGCCCATTTTTGCAGGTAAAATACCTGGTAGCTTATTTTTTGAGGTTAATACTCCGTATTGGTTTATGCCTCTACCAATTCCTTCCGTGGAGTCGTGGAAGCCCATGATTTCCAGGTTCAGACACCCTAGGACATTATTAGAGTCTCCATGAGGACATTTATCTATTATTATGGTTTTGAGAAACTGTTGTACCAAAACACTGAAAAAATTGAATGACGGGTAACAAAAGGAAATATCAAAGAATTAACAGAAAGGAGTTAAATCAAGGAAAATGTTTAAAGAAAGAATAGAAGTAACAAATGATTTTAAATTTATATTCAAGGGATAATATCTCGTTAGGAACTCAAATTAGAAGCCTCAACCCAAGCAACGTCTCTTACAGAAGCTGGTAGACAATTCAAGGAAGGAGGCCCACTAAACAGCTCTCAGAAACAAGGGTTAACTGACTTGCCTGGGCTGTTTTGGTAGTTGATTTCTGCAGAGATAAAGGGATGTGTTCTTATCAGTCAGTTTAGGGTGCTTCCTAATGACTTCATTTCAGAGAAGCCTTAGAGCTTATGGCTGAGCTCAGAGTTGAATTGTTGGATGTCTGCTTAGGGTTCACAATCATTTGTCTTCCACATCAAAAGTAGAATATCAGACTTATTTCAGAAACACTGGGTTAACCAGTTAAAACTGGCAGTGACTGGGGTAGAGCAACATTATGATGATATTATGAAGAATATAGATCAACATTAACACTTTATTGTTTATAAAACTACTCTCACATGCATTGCTTCCTTTGATTCTCAAAATTCCTCGCTGAGGTCCTATAACACACTGTGAAATAGGATGCCTTGGACACCTGTGGATCTCTCTCAGAGCTTTCCCCTTCACAGGTCAGCCCTCCTATCTTCTCCCTGCTGCCTCTCTCTGCACTCACAGTCACTACCTGATTTGGGTCTTCAGTGGCTCCCATGAACTTGTTAGGAAGGGCTGTGGATATATGGCCACATGATGGCCATCTTAATTTTTCTCAGAGTCCTCTTTCCAGTCCTCCAAGCCCATGTGCCCAGAATTCCCTCCTTCACCCTAAAATACCAGAGGGTAGTTAGATTTATGGATCGAGATCTGAGACAACCTGTAGAGAACAAGATGGAGTCTCTCATGTCAAGCGGGACCCTGTGTCAAGCCATGACACAGTAGTTAAAGGTACTGCAGCTAGGAGATATTCCCTGGGACCACTGTCAGCTGACATCCCAGAACTAATAAGGAGCAGAACCAAAAAAGGTCTGCAGGGGCCTGAAACCAATTCAATCCCTTTAGGAGGGAGAGGATTAGACAGTGAACTGTCATACTGTTCAGACCTTACTCCTCTATGTCAGAGACCATTTAAAAAGGCAACTGCCCCCAAAGGCTCTACTCTGTTAATCTCCGGACAGAGCTGAGATCCTTCCCTGCTGGAACACAGGAAGCAGTGAGTGCCCAGAGCTGACCAGGACCTGACCTAGGCCTTATCTCAGCGGTGCACCCACAGATTGACTTCAAGTTTGGTTCGTTACCTTACTACATCCTTCTGTTATCTGTTTTCTGCTGTGGTTTGTCTTCTCCCCTGCTCTGTGTGCTGTGTAAGAAGCCAATGTGAATCACATGGTAAAATGCAATTGAGTTGGGAACCCTGCTTTCTAATTGTGAGTTAACTTTGCTTTATGTTTGCTTATGTTTGACTAAAGCTGACATTGTGGAAAGACACAACTAATGTGAACTCCTTCATAACGTGGTCATGACACAGCCCCCATTCAGTCTATCAGCATATGAGTCCCTGTTATTTAAGGAATGCTTGACTTGAGCTGGGTTTTGAGGTGCACCAGAGATTTTGTATAGAAACACCAATGAGTTTCTATAAATGCCAGTATTTCTTTTTCTAATCCTGATGACATATTTCACATTCAAAGAGAGAATCAGGAGACTATACACCAGAATGGCATTGTTACTAATATGCTTTGAAGAGAAGTTCTGGGCATAAACTTAACATTCTGACTAAAAAAAACAGAAAAAAATAATTTCCCTCTGCCCCCTGTCAAAGGTGAAATAAAATAAAGTCACTTACGGGGTATTTGGCGAGCTCAGTTGGTAGAGCAGGTGACACTGATCCTAGGGTCATGTTAGGGATAGAGTTTACGCCAAAATAGAAATAAATAAGGTTACTTATGTCGTGGGGGTTTAAAATGGAGCGGGGAGATCATTAAGGAGGATGGCCTTTATGCACACCCTCACTGGGTGGCGTCATGAAGTTTGAACTGGTCCAAACCATAAAGACTCTAAGACTATACAGAACACCTGCATCTTGCTACAGTATCTATTGGACTTTGCATTGTGATTGCCTTTGCAACCAATTATGTTTATTCAAGATTAGTTTTCTGGCACCAACCCAATCAAACTTCTTTGGAACTAATGTATAAAAGTATTCTCTCGGGCACCTGGTTGGCTCAGTAAGTTAAGGGTCTGCATAAGGCTCAGATCATGTTTCCAGAAAACCAGAATAGAGCTCTGCATCAGGCACAGCAGGCATATAAAAGTCTAAAGAGAGAGGAAAGAAAGAATGTATAGACTTGTCTCATGGGCTTCTCCCTTCTGCACTTTCTTATCCACACAGTCCTCATTTTTCCTATTATTAACATCTTGCATTACTGTTAATACTTTTGTGACAATTGATGAGCCAATATTTATTATTAACTACAGTCCACAGTTTTTTTAAAAAGATTTACATATTTATTTGACAGAGAAAAAAGATGAGAGACAAAAGCAGGGGGAGTGGCAGAAGGAGAGGGAGAATCAGGCTCCCCACTGAGCACGGAGCCCACCATGGGGCTCCATCCCAGGACCCTGATATCATGACATCAACAGGAGGCAGACACTTAAGTGACTGAGCCACCCAGGTGTCCTAAAGTCCACAATTTAATTAGCATTAATTCATTGCATTCGATAGTTCTAGGGGTTTTGACAATGCATAATGTCATTGTAGGAGAGGAAACCATTTTCCTCAGCTCTCTTATGGTCTCTGGCTGGGTCTGAAAATTGAACTGACAGAGATGAATAGGAGAAAAGCATACAAATTTGATTAAATTTTTACATGTATGTGGGAGCCTTCACAAGAGAATGAAGACCCGAAGAAACGACCAGAGCAGGAAGCTTTTAAACCTTTTAGACAAAGAAACAATATATTTGTGAAGAATTGACCAGATAAATGTTTGATGTATGGGTAGTAAATGGTGAAGAAGTAACTAGAAAGAAATGGATTACTTTTACAAGGTTTGTTTGCAGGCTGCTCTGGTACCACCTCGACCTGGTAAGAGATGGTCATCAGGAAAAGAATTTATTTTCTGCCTTTAGTCAAAAAAGGGAGAACCTTTTCTGCATTTTGATTCTTGAGTGCCTTTAGTGCCAAATAATTTTTATGTCAAAGAGCCATAGTTTGGTTTGACAAGTCTGCTTTCCTTCAGCATGGACAAGGAATATCTCCTCCTCCTTCTTTTTTTTTTTTTTTTTTAAATATTTTCTTTAATTTCTTTCATCGCAGTTTTGCAGTTTTCCTCATATAGATCTTGTTCACTTTTTAGTAGATTTATGTCTATATTTTTCATTTTTCTTTCGAGCTGATGTAAATTTTTTTTCAAATTTCCACCACTCATTGCTGGTATCTAAGAAAGCAATTGATTTTTGTATATTAACCTTGAATATTACAGTTTTGCTCTAAAAAGACATCATTTTTATCCTGTAGATAATTGAAGACACTAAAAGCAAGAGTGTTCTACTATTCTATTTATGCTCAGAGAGTATTAACCTGGAAGGAATATGTAGAACACATTGGAAGGAAAAGAGGCTAGAGGCAGGGAGACCCTTTGGGAGGCTTTTCTGAGAAACTACACATTTCCAAATAAGGGATTTACGGTACCAATGGAAAAGCAAGAAAAGTTTCAAGAGGCCAACACCCTAATTTGGCCCTTCTCCTTCATGCCTATGGGTGTCTTTCGTACCAAACTCCAACTTGTCCATGTACCCAATATGCAGTAAGCCAAATTCTGAGACACTGGATTTAAAGCAAAGAAAGCTTTAGAGTCAAGAGGGCAGCCCAAGGAGAAAACAGGGGATCATTCCCAAAGCTGCCTTGCCCTGTTGAGCTTAGAGACAACTTATATACATGAAAGGTAGGTAAGGTGTTTTCTGAAACTAGTTGGGAGGTCCTTGAAACAATCTGGATGTACTCATTCTTGTGCACACTGAGGTGCTCTTTGGGACCTGAGATCACATACATCAAAACAAATGTTACTATCTGGTTCCTTTATGTTTCTACTCTCAGTGGGTAAATACAAAGTAAGAGTGAAAAGACAAAGATAATGACTGATCCTGCATGAGGTTAAGAGATAAGGAAAACAGGGGTACCTGGTTGGCTCAGTCAGTTGAGCCTCTGACCCTTGGTTTCAGCTCAGGTCATAATCTCATGGGTGGTGGGATTGAGCCCCGATCTGGCTAAGTGGTAGGTGGGGAGACTACCTGGGGATTCTCTCCCTTTGCCCTTCCATTCGCTTGTACTCTGTCTCTCTCTTGCTCTCTCTCCAAATAAATAAATAAATTTTTTAACAAAAAAAGATACATGAAACGTATTTAAGTAGGGAACAATACAATATAGAGTTAAGTTAATAATGCAACAAATACACTATAGATTGCTTATGCTTTCAAAATGGGTCTAGGAGCCAAGGGACTTGCCTCGTCTTCACACACAGCTCCCTCTTTGCCATGACCTTACCATCCTCTTCCCCAATTTCTACTTAAGCCTCAAAGCCAGTTCAGGTGTTGTGACCTTCTCTCTGTCAGCTCCTCACAGCCCCTCGGCACTCTTCCACCACAGATGCTAGAGCTATTGACAGTTCTTATATACAATGTATTTCCCTGTTTAAGTGACCATCTCTTTCATTAGGTGATGATCTCCTGAATCTCAGCAGGCCAGTGTCTGGCCCAATAAATGGACACATAAATGAATAATTCATTCAAATCTATTGTTGGAACTCACCAATGTTGTTGGAACATTACCAAGTACATGGTAACAATTATATCAAATTTACATCCTGCACTTTCTCCTAAAGGATTGAAATCATAGAGCTTCAAAACACTGAAGCTTCAATGGAGAAGGAAGCACTCAACCCATATCAAAAGGAAATCATTTCCTCACACTTCTTTGAGGAAGTAATCACTTCTCCTTTCTTCCTTTAAGGAGGCTTGGTCTTCCTGCATCTGCAGAGATACTGGCTTTAAACAGTGAGTTGGCGGGTGTGCATAAGAAGAGCATCTTCCAAGCCCTGGGTTTCCCTTTCCTCTTTCCTAGGGCTCAGAAACCTTCCCTGTTGCACGCAGGCCATGCTTGCATACCTGGCAGAGGAACAGCAGACAAAAGCCTCTGAGCCTGGGACTAACCACGGTCTCTGTCCTCAGCAGGAGCTCCAGCACAGAAACCTGGTAAGAGGAGAAGACTGGGGGCTATGGAGAGTAGAGCCCTGATGATGGCCAGAAGGTTCAGGTGACATAGATGGAAGAGAAATATTCCAGGAGGGAGGAGGGAAGAGACAAGGTTCTGGACCAGGAGGTATAGGACAAAGACAAGAATGGAATCTGCCACCTAGAGGAAAAGTCATCTTTTTTTTTTTTAAGATTTTATTTATTTATTTGACAGACAGAGATTACAAATAGCCTGAGAGGCAGGGAGAGAGGCGGGGTGGGGGGGGGGGAAGCAGGCAGAGAGAGAGGAGGAAGCAGGCTCCCCACTGAGCAGACAGCCTGATTCGGGGCTTGATCCCAGGACCCAGGATCATGACCTGAACTGAAGGCAGAGGCTTTAACCCACTGAGCCACCCAGGCATCCCAGAGGAAAAGTCATCTTCTCACATTCCTCCTCCCTGGGCTTCACATCATTCCTAGAATTGTGAGATGCATGTCAGAGAGAAGATGGTTTAAAGAACAGAAAAAAGACCAATGAAATCTTAAAAGGCACACTAAGGATCTAAATGGTTAAGTTATGATAATAACTTAACTAACTAATTAACTTAACAACTAAATGGTTGTGAATGATAATTTTGTTCTTATGGCTTCTACTACTATCATTCTCTCCATTTCCTCTCTCTTCCTACACAGAAGAGATGATGCTGGATCTTCTGGGACCCTTTCCTCTTCTCCTGGTGCTGCTGGGATCATGGGGGCCAGTGCCACTTGCTGCTAGGCCTCGAAATGTCACCAGGGTTCAATGGTTTGAAATTCAGCATATAAGAGCAGGTCCTGTCCAATGCAGGACGGAAATGAGTCGTGTCAATAATTATACTCAGCACCGTAAGCCTGGAAACACCTTTCTGCACTCCTCCCTCCAGAACGTGGCTACTACCTGTCTTTTGACCAACATGACCTGCAGGAATGGCCAGAATAACTGCTACCAGAGTGCAAATCGTATTGGCATGACTTACTGCAGTCGCACTCAAGGGACATATTCCAACTGCAACTACAGTACTACTCTCCAGAACCGGTTCTATGTTGTTGCCTGTGAGCGTCATCCGCGGGGTTTCCCTCCCAATCAACTGCTTCCTGTGCACTTAGATGAAACCATTCCTCTGGTTCACTAACACTTTGGTTGAGGTCAAAGTCCCTCTCATGATGCAGGTTCTCTTGATGATCCGTTCTGCCTTTTCTTTTCCTTTGTTGATTCCCATGGTTCCCATGAAAGAAAGAAGGTGGGGAGTGAGAGAATTAAGAGGGCCAAGATTGCAAGGTCAGGGTTGGGGATAAAAACAAATAGGATTCTTTTTTGCTTTGGAGCTCTGAGTGTTTCTAAGGAAGGCCATAGGGAAGAAGACAAAGAAAGACCCAGGCCCCCTATTTTTAATCTTGAAACTTCTGCCAAGCTTTGCTATATTGTGTTTACAACAATAAAAGCATTTTCTCTTGCACTGTAATGACCTTGAGTGTGTGTGTCTGGGATCTCGGTCATGTCATTGTCAGCCTGGGACCATCTGGATTGCATTCAACAGCATTCTCAGGAGAACTCTTTGGGCCCAGGTGTCCTTTGAGGTTATTTAGCAACACAAGACTGCTGCCATTTCCCCCACCCCTGTGTCTTTTGGACTTTGGAGCAAGAATGTTCTCCATCCCTTCAAACTCTGGCTCAAGGCTTTTACATATTTTCCTAGAAGCCATGGTCTATGTTTATTTGGAGGTGGAATGGATACCTCATTGAGTCTGCATAGTCCTTCACACACAGGTTCTAACCCTGACAACCAATGCATCCTACATATTTTCTGGTGGTTTCCATATTTCATCAGATAATGTCTGAAATATAACCAGTAGTAGGAATAATAATCCACTGTAGCTTTAGAGTCACTTCTCCCATGATCTATTGGAATGCATGAAAAAAAGCATAGATTAAGAAAAAAGAAAAGCGCTGGGGAACTGAAAACATTCCTGCCTTACCTAAATACTCAACTATCACAGAACCAATGGTGTTTTGGAACAGATAGTTGATTTAGACCCTGAAGGACAGGGAGTATGTATGTATGTAAGTATGTGGTCTGGGGCACCTGGGTGGCTCGTTGGTTAAACAGGTAAGTAAGCCTCTGCTTTACTCAGGTCTTGATCTCTGGGTCCTGGGTTTGCACCCATTAGGCTTGCTGCTCAGAGGGGATCCTGCTTCTCCCTCTCCCTCTGGCCCTCTTCCCCCCTTGTGCTTGCTCTCTCTTCCTCTCAAATAAATAATAAAATCTTTAAAAAAAGAATTTGGCTGGGATGAAGAATTAATTGCTGTGCTTGCGTAATAGAGGAACTCTAGTCCAATTAGAAGGAAGGAGGGAAAGCTAGTGTATAAATATGTGGTTTGTAAAAGCTATCCTGTCCTGAGGAACTGCAGTAAGGAGCAGAGGATGGAGACAGCAGATCTGAAGTTTTTTGTTTATTTAAGACTTATTTTTATTTTAGAGGGAGAGAGAGTGGGAGTAGGAGGGCAGGGGGTAGGAAGAGACAATTGCAAGCTGACTCCACGTTGAGCCCAGAGCCTTACTCAGGACTCAATCTCACAACTCTGAGATCAAGACCTGAGCCGAAACCGAGATAGTTGGTGGCTTAATTGATTGTGCCACCAAGGCACTTCAGATCTGAAGTTTTTGAACTGAATTTACCTTGCAAGTACACTTTTTACAATGATGAGGTAATTTATTAGTATAATAGAATGCAATGAAGGCTAGTAAGATCTGGGCAAATGAAGGCTGAAACAGTTGTTCTGTGCCTTACTGGGGAGCTCAGAGGAGAGGATATCTGAGCACGGCTTCGTAGGATGGTTAAGAAACCAAGCAGATGAGGTTAGAAAGAATATTCTGAGCAAAGGAAATAATACCCATGAAAATGTCAAGGGTTAAACTAGAATTTTTTCTAAAAGGAAAACATGTGGCTATCATGAAAACTTAAAAAAATAAACCATCTCATTGAATAGATGCATAAATAACTCATTTTATTCGGCTCATGGATTAATAATGAGGAAACCTATAACATGGTAAAAACAGTTCAATTATGATCTTGGTTTATGGAAATTTCTATTCTCTACAGGACAAAATTCATTTGCAATGTGGTGAACAGGAAATATCTGGGCTCTTATCAGTTTGCACAATTTCCTTTGTATCCTGTGAGTCAAGCCAAAGTATACACCTCTGTAGTGTCAGCTCATCCCCGGGGTGAACAAACACTGACACCCCAATGAAAGGAAACACTATCTTCTCTTTGGTCCATTTCCATATTTTGGACAGTTTCACTTTAGCAGATATGGGAAACTTACAACTTATACAGAAAAATATATAGAGTTCTTTATGATGGGTGTGGAAAGAAGACGGAGTCATAAGATAGTCTGATCTAGCAACTGGACAAAAACAGAAAGACATCACATGCCCAAAGGGAGCAATGGGCTAAGTCTTGGGAACCATTTTGACAGTCAGGATTGTAGCTCTGTAAAAACAATAAAACTAAACCTCACAAAGGAACTTGGAGCTAGCTCATCAGGTAGCATCAATCTCTGACTCACTGTTCTGACCACTCACTTGTCAGGGGCCTGACAAGAAAGACCTCAGCAACCAGGGAAGAGGGAGCGTTCTAGGAGGTTGAATATGGCTGAGTATCATGTATGATTCAAGATACTAATGTTCTGTTATTTCGGTGTCAAGAATTTGGCACTATTCCTTTTCCATTCAGCAAGCATGTCAAAGTCTAGAGAACGAACAGACCAAACAGCAGGACTTCAGCCTAATCCCCTTCCAGCCAGGCAGGAATGTGGAGAAGACACAGTCTTGTTTCTACAGAAACCCCACAACGGACGCATCAAATGCCCTGAACTTGTTTTAGGATTGTAGGGCTGGAAAAAGGACCAAGCCAACCACCAGGGTCCATTCCCATCACTAGGAGCTTCTGACAGAGTTCAGGATATGCTACTCCAGAATCTGGCAGCTTGGCAAATTCAATCTTTTAACCTGAAGAAATTTGAGAAAAGACAGGTGCAGGAAGGACTGACCTTCTGCAGAAGCAGATCATAAAACTCTCCTGGAAGAGGGTTTAGTTCATACCCTTTGTTCTATCGCATCTTTCCACAACTTCCAACACTTCATCAAACCTAGCACACAAACGCTCAGGTGTAACCATTTATTTTGGGCTTTTTTTCCTAGGGAAGGCTCCCATGTCACCTTAAACTTATGTGAAATAAATGTGCATGCTTTTCTTTTATTAATCTGGTTTTTTTTTCTTGGTCTGTTTGTTTGTTTTTGTTATGGAGGCCCAGCTGAGAACTTAGAAGGGTAGAAGAAATGGATATTTTTCCCCCCCTACACTTGTAAGAGTTGTGATAATTTAAGAGAGATAAGGAGCAGAGGTAGACTCTCCCAGTTGTGTCCTCCCCAATCTGTCTTGCACTTTACTTGGGGTAGCAAGACAGTCTTTCACCTGCCTGAATTAAGACAAGGTGGAAACTTTATTTCAGGAATCAGGCAGAAAGCCAGACTTGAGAACTTGGGCACTGGGTGAAAATCAGCGTGAGCCAGGGAAAATGGTTCTTCACCAGAAATGGGTAGGACACTCACTGTGGAGCTCATCAAACACAGACATGCAAAAAACCTGGTTCCCAAAGAATCTGTTTTGGGAGGCCTGGAATCTAGACCTTCTTAAAAGTCTCTTAGGCACTTCTGATGAGAGGGTCTAGGGTTGGGAACTCCTGCCCAGGCACACGGGTAATCTGATACTGTTTTTCTCTGCAAGTGGACTCAGGGTGCTATCAAGTTGTGCGACTACAAAGAGAAGGGGGATGTGTGGCTGTACAATAGGTTAGATGAGTGCTAGGCACACACACAATTTGTGTGTGTGTGTTTTAATCAATAGATTGGTTCAGAGCAGTTTTAGGATTATGGGAAAAGTGAGTAGAAAGTATAGAAAATTTTCATAGGCTTCTCCCTTCCCCACTCACCTACCCACACAGCCCACAGTTTTCCTCTTATTAACGTCTTGCATTAGTGTGGTACTTTTGCTATAATTGATGAGCCAATATTGTTTATTATTAACTAAAGTCCACAATTTAATTAGCATTAATTCATTGCATTCAATAGTTCTAGGGGTTTTGACAATGCATAATGTCATTGTAGGAGAGGAAACCATTTTCCTTGGCTCTCTTATGGTTTCTGGCTGGGTCTGAAAATTGAGTTGACAGAGATAAGTAAGAGAAAAGCACAGAGATTTGACTAGACTTGTACTGTTGGGTCCCCCAGTAATGGGTCCGTGATTAAAGGAGCGAGACTGATAGAAAGCGAAGGTCAAGCAAAGCTTTATTTCGCGCCAAGCGTCAAGAATCAAACTGAACGTTCCAGGCCGCACCTCTTACAGAGAGGGTGACCTCTCTCTCCCTCACAGACTAACTTTTATAGAGCAAAGGCCGTGTAGTTGGGCCTGGCCACGCACAGGTGGCCAATGAAATTGTAACACACAGAGAAAGCTGCACAGTCATGCTAGGTGACCAATTGAATTACAATTTACCCTAGTAGATATTTGAACCACTATCACCTTGGTCAGAATTGGCACCCAAAAGGTGCCCAAAGGGCGGGGCCCATACTCCTTGGTAACTAGGGAGACAGTATGCACCCCCCAACTGATCGGATGTCTCCACCTGGTCTGACCCACCCTTGTATTTGGGCTTTGTTACCTGGTACTGGTTTCCAGGACTTGTTTTTAAGCAAGTTCCCCAGGGGGAGGGGGCAGAGTCAATTTAAGTTTTACAACAAAATGGCAGTTCAACCAGGGTGGGGCGGCTCTGGCTGAATAGGCCCTTACAGTACATGTACATAGTAGCCTTTGCAAGAGAATGAAGACCTGAAAAAGAGACCAGAGAAGGAAGCTTTTGTATCTTTTAGACAAAATAACAGTACATTTGTGAAGAATTGACAAGATAAAGGGGTTTGGTCTTTGGGTAGTAGATGGTGAAGAAGTAACTAGAAAGAAAAGGGTTAGTTTAACAAGGTTTGTCTCCAGATTCCTCTGGTGCTACCTCTGGCTGGTAAGAAATTGTCAGGCAAAGAATTTTTTTATTGCCTTAATTTCTTTTCTTTTTTTTTTTTTGTAATGATTTTACCTATTTGAGAGGGAGTGGGAGAGAGAAAGCAGAAGCAGGGGGAGGGGCAGAGGGAGAGGGAGAAGCAGACTCCTCATAGAGCAGGGAACCTGTCTTGGGGCGGGACCCACGACCCCGGGATCATGACCAAAGACAGACACCCAACCACCCAAGCAACCCAGATGCCGTTATTTCCTGTCTTTAAGCAAAAAAGGGAGAACCTTTCCGCCTTTTCTTTTTTTTTTTTTTAAGATTTTATTTATTTGACGGAAACACAGCGAGAGAAGGAACATAAGCAGACGAAATGGGAGAAGAAGAAGCAGGCCTCCAGCCGAGCAGGTAGCCGGATGGGGGGCTTGAACCCAGGACCCTGGGATCATGACCTGAGCCAAAGGCAGATGCTTAAAGACTAAGCCACCCAGGGGTCCCTGCCTTTTGATTCTTGAGTGCCTTTAGTGCCAACAAATTTTTGTCTCAAAGAGCCATAATTTGGGGTGACATGGTCTTGTTTCCTTCCACATGACCAAGGAAGATCTCCTCATGTATTTAGACCTTTTTTGTTCTTTCAGCAGAGTTTTGTAGTTTTCTTCATATTGACCTTGTTCACTTTTTAGTAGGTTTATGTCTATGTTTTTCATTTTTTCTTTGGTGCGGATGTAAATTTTTTTTCAAATTTCAATCATTCATTGCTGGTATCTAAGAAAGCAATTGATTTTTGTATATTATCCTTGTATCTTGCGATTTTGCTCTAAAAAGACATCATTTTTATCCTGTAGATAATTCCTCAATTCACTAAAAGCAAGAGTGTTCTACTATTCTATTTATTCTATTTATGCTCAGTGAATACTAATCTGGAAGGGATATGTAGCACACATTGGAAGGAAAAAAGGCTAGAGGCAGGGAGTCCCTGTAGAAAACTTTTCTGTGCGCTTTCCAGGAGACTACAAGTATCCAAATAAGGGATTTATAGCACCAGTGAAAAGTAAGAAGAGGTTCAAGAGGCAAACACCCTCAACTGGCCCTTCTCCTTCATGCTTATGCATCTCTCTTACCAGCCTCCAACTTGTCCATGTACCCAAAGTGCAGTAAGCCAAATTCTAAGACACTGGATTTAATGCAAAGAAAGCTTTATAGTCAAGAGGGCAGCCCGAGGAGAAAGCAGGGGATCATTCCCAAAGCTGCCTTGTCCTGTGAGCTTAGAGACAACTTATGTACATGAAAGGAAGGTAAGGGGTTTCTTGATCCTTTTTGGGGAGTCCTTGAAACAATTTAGAGGTTAGCATTCTTGTGGACAATGGATGAAGTTTTGGAATATAGGTGAGGTTCAGTGGGGTGGAGTCTGGAGCCAACAACCAAGAAAGAATTCTTGAGAAGTCTTTGGTGCAAAATAGTGGTTTATTAAAGCACAGGGACAGGACCTATGGGCAGAAAGAGCTGCTGCACTGCAGTCCCCAGGAGTGGCTGATTATATATTCAGGAGTTGGGGAGGTGAGGACAAAGAGGGTGTTCAGAAGGGCTGTCACATGGTAAAGAAGACTCTCAGGAAAATGGCGACCCACTCATTGTCAAGCCAAGTTGTTTTTCCCCTCTAATGAGGTACCAACATGAAGACTGTTGGGAGTTTCCTGGTGGAATGTGACACTCTGCCTGTCACAGATCCTTGTCAATGAGCTTTAGGTTTAGAAGAAATTCAATTTTATTTACGTTTCCTTCTGCCTCAGCCCCCTCCATGTTATGGAGGGGAGGGTGATGTTAGGGCTTCAGGAAACTGAGTTATGGGTCTCTAGAAGTTAGGCTCTTGATAAGAAAGCTTCTTCCTTGAAAATCACTAGGACATTTGTAAATTGAGGGAGACCCCTGTCCTGCAGGACTGTGATCTCTACCAGTAAATATTCGTTCTTCCTTTAGGGCAGCCAAGAGTGTCTGGGGAATGTCACTCATATCACATGCGGGGGGGGGGGGAGGTTGTGGGGTGTCAGCTTCTGCTTTGTCCTCAGCTAGCCTTTTGCTTCCTCATGACAGTGAGGCACTATGTGGGACCTGGGATCAGATACATCAAAACACATGTCACTGCCTGGTCTCTGTTATGTTTCTACAATCAGTGGGTTAACGGGGAGTAGGAATGAACAGGCAGAGTTAATGACTGATCGTGCTTGGGGTGTAGAGGTAAGTAAATCAGGGGCATCTGGATGGCTCAGGCAACTGAGCCTCTGGCTCTTGGTTTCAGCTCAGGACCTGATCTCATGGATGGGTGGATAGAACCCCAATCCAGCTAAGTGCTTGGTGGGGATTCTACCTGGGGATTCTCTCCCTTTGTCCCTCCACCTATTTGAGTTCTCTCTCTCTCTTTTTCTCTCTCTCAAATAAATAGATAAATCTTTCAAAGAAAAAAATAGAGGTACATAAAACATAATTAAGTAGAGAACAAAATAATGGAGACCAACTTCATTATGCAACTCATACAACTGTAGCTTTGCTTATGCTTTCAAAACGGGTCCAGGAAGCACGTGTCTGGCCTCGGGTTCACACACAGCTCCCTCTTTGGGATGACCTTACCATCCTCTTCACCTAACTTCTTCTTAATCCTCACAATCAGCTCCGGTGTTGTGGCCTTCTCTCTACTGGTTCCTCATCTTCCCCTGGCATCTCCTCTACCACAACCAGAGAGCTATTAACAGTTATTAGCATACGGTGTATTTGTCTATTCATCTGACTGTCAGATAAATAGTGGAAAAGCTGAGACAAGAATCCAGTTGAACTGGCTCCTAATCCAGGTTGTTTTCCACTTCCTCACAAGGAGAGTTTTGAAAGTAACTGCTTTTGGTTATTCCCAAAAGTCAACTGTTAGGAGAAGCATTAGAAATTTGGAAATGCATGCTGGCAAAATGAGAGCCCTATCTGGATAATCTGGCTCCTTCTTGTGCTGGTCTAACAGCATCATGTAATGATACTAAAGATTTACTTTCTCTCTTCCCAGACTTTTGAATCTCTCCAGTAAGTCAGAATATTAGAAATATACGACATCATTTAAGACTCATTCACTCTTCCTGACAGAAACATCTTCCATATTTTCCTTGTAATAAAGGATTTGAACTGCAGGTATCTGGAAAGGCTGTGCTAAGGCTATCTAAGAAGGTATCTATGCAGGTATCTGAGAAGGCTGTGCTAAGGTTCTTCTGGGGGGATTTTTTTTCCTCCTACTCTCTTCAGTTTATAAGCATGCACACACCTTCTATCTTCATATATTCTGGTCAAAGACTAATGCCCACCACATCCATAACCACAACACAGAACCCCTTATCTCATTTACTCCAGAGAGAATGATCTTTCTCAATTCCTACACCCCTTACTTCTACATTTGACTCTTTTAAACAAACTGGGAACAGTGTTATTTGCAGATGCCAGCTGCTAAGGAAAGGAAGGGTGTATTTGTGTGTGTGTGTGTGTGTGTGTGTGTGTGTAAGGACAAAACTGAAATCATTTGAGTTACAGCAGATACAGAAAGTCTTTTAAAAAATTAACTTGGTATACATATACATTATGAAATTCTCCCTACAATCAGTCTCATTAATGAATTTATCACCTCACATAGGGATTCCTTCATGTGTGTTGTAGGAACACTTAGGATTTACCCTATTATCAAATTTCAAATGTATAGTAGTGTATTGCCACTGTAAAAAATACTTAATGAGTGAATTTTTAAAAAATAACTTTTGGGTGTTTTGAGTTTATTTACTTTTAGTAATCTCTATACCCAAGTGGTGCTCAAAACCACAATCCAGAGATCACAAATCACACACTCCTCTGACTGAGCCAGCTAGGGACTTCTTAACTGAGTAAGTTTTTAACTTATTGGCTTTATTCAGTGTCATGGATCAGGCAGCATCCAATCTAGCAGAGAGAAAGAAGCTCCAAGGAGCTGTACAGAATGAAAGATGTTTATAGGCAGGAGGAAGCAGGAACAGCGATGAAATACTAGGCAAAAGAGCAGATCCGGTTTTGCAAAGTTACTTTCCTTTAGGGAATGGCAGGGATCTATCAGGCAGATCATCTAACTAGTGCTGAACAAGCAGGTCCCAATTTCTGGGAGAGTCAAAACTGGAGTTAAGTCTCAATTTGGTAATGTGGGGCTTAGCACAAGGAACTCCATTTTGAGTTTTAACATGACTACAGTCACTATGCTATACATCAGATGTCCAGAATTTATTCAGTTGCTAAGCTGAAATTTGACCAACATTTCCCATTTCCCCTACCTCCAAGCCCTGGTAACCACCACTGTACTCTGCTTCTGTGAGTCTGACTACTGTAGATTCCACATATAAGCGAGATCAGACAGTATTTGTCTTTCAGTGTCTGACTTATTTCACTCAACATAATGTCCACCAGATCCATCCATGTTCTCCAAAATCACAGGATTTCCTTTCATTTTAAGGCTGCATAACATTTCATTGTGTTTATACCATATGTTCCTTAGCCGTTCACCATCGCTAATCATCAAGGAAATGCAAATCAAAACTGCAATGAGATATCATCACATATCTGTTATAAGATGGCTATCATTTAAAAAAAACAAAAGATAAGAAGTGGTGTAAGTGTAGCGTTAAGAGCCAGACAATAAGCTTTTTATTGCCAAGGCATCTTATTCAAAGACATCCATCACAAATACACATATTGCTAGCTGTATGGCTCGCAAAGGAGTGATGCCATCCCACCCATGATGCACCCCCTTTGGCCCTGGGTGACCTAGATAACTGACCATTTGTGTGACCCCACCTTTTCCTTTCCCATGCTTTCATTCCCACTCTTATGTTTTAAATTCACCAATAAAAAGTGAAACCTCAAAATCCTGGGCATACCACCTTTGACTCCAATAAAGGCAGAGCCCCAAGTCTCTGCACTTGCACACTTTCTCTACTCAAGACCTTGCTGTGTGGCTTTGGCTGTGCCATATACCTTCCCAAACATATGAGACTTATTAGCCTCATTTTTTTCAAAGCTCCCTGAGGGTTGTTGCAGAGGTGTATCTTGCAATCACCCTAAAAGCCACAAGGACCAGTCCAGCCACAAGATCAGCTCTGGATGGGAAAACGTCTGTGGGGCTGACCACGAACAGTGTGGGCAATCTACATGCCCTAGTTGATGGCATCACTCTCTAATACTTGATGCTAATACAAGACAGTGAGGGTATGGAGAAAAGAGAACCCTGGTACGCTATTGGTGGGAACGTAAGTTGGTGCAGATATTATGGAAAACAGTATGGAGATTCCTCCAAAAAGTAAACAAAGAAGTACTGGGGCACCTGGGTGGCTCAGTCAGTTAAGTGTCTGACTCTTGATTTTGGCTCAGGTCATGTTCTCAAGGTTGGGAGATCAAGCCCCATATTGAACTCCGTGCTCATTGGGGAGTTTGCTTGGGATTCTTCCTCTCTCTTACTCTCTTGCCCTGCCCCTCTCCCAACTACAATAAATACACAAATCATTAAAAAATATTGAACGACCATATGATCCAACAATCCTACTTCAAGATGTTTATAGAAAGGAATTGAAATCAAGATCTCAAAGAGATATCCACAACCCTATGTTGATTGAGGCATTTTAACAGAAGCAAGATAAGGAAGTAACCGAAAAGACCACCAACAGAAAGAAATCTCTCTTTTTTTTTTTTTTAGTTGTATTTATTCAAATCACCTCTACACCCAAAGTGGGGCTTGAACTCACGAAGCCATTTACAAGACTTGCATACTATTCCGAATAAGGTGCACCCAGAACTGAAGGAATTATTAAATCTCAGTGGCAGGTTAGTGAAAATAAAGATGTTAATTTCTTCCCCCCCTGTGCAAATTAGTACATGGAAACCTGGTTTAGAATGGCGGTGGGGGCCAGCAGGGGGCGCTCTAATTCCTTATCACTCACACCAAATCCAGGTCCAACAGGACAAGACTACTTTGCAAGGCAAACTACTTCACTAACCCAGCAGGAAGATAGCCTTCCCCACCCTGCTCCTCAACAGTCCAGCCAACTGAGTCTGTCACAACCCAGCCAAAGCAAAGCTACCATACTTCCAACTCCGTGTTACTCCAGGGGACTTTGTGTTTATAATAGCCTTCCAAACGTCTTCCTTTCCTCTGGAAAAAAGTGTTTCTCTTCTTTGTTCAGGCACTTGCCTACACTTCTGCTGTAGCTTGCTTGTCCCTGATTGCAGTTCTCTGCTATTCCTGAATAAGCCCATTTTCGCTGGTAAAATAACTGGTAGTTTTATTTTTTGAGGCTAATACCCCATATCAGTTCATGACTCTATCAGTTCCTTCCATGGAGTCTTTGGAAGCCCATGGATTCCAGGTTCAGACACCCTAAGACATTATTATATTCCGCATGAAGACATTTATCTTTTATTATGGTTTTGAGACACAGTTGTACCGAAACACTGAAAAAAATTGAATGATGGTTAACAAAAGTAAATATCAAAGAATTAATAGAAAGGAGTTAAATCAAGGAAAATGTTTAAGAAAGAATAGAAGTAACAAATGATTTTAAATTTATATTCAAGGGATAATATCTCTTTAGGAAATCAAGTTAGAAGCTGCAACCCAAGCAGTGTCTGTTACAGAAGCTGGTAGGCAGAACTCAAGGAAGGAGGCCCACTAAACAGCTCTCAGAAACAAGGGTTAACTGACTTGCCTGGGCTGCTTTGGTAGTTGATTTCTGCAGAGATAAAGGGATATGGTCCTACCAGTCAGTTTAGGGTGCTTCCTAATGGCTTCATTTCAGAGAAGACTTAGCGCTTATGGCTGAGCTCATATTTGAATGTATGGATGTCTGCTTTGGGTTCTCAATCATTTTTCCTCCACATCAAAAGTAGAATATCACACTATTTTAGAAACACTGGTTAATGGTTAAAACTGGCAGTGCCTGGGAGGAGTCAAGATGGCGGAGAAGTAGCAGGCTGAGACGACATCGGGTAGCAGGAGATCAGCTAGATAGCTTATCTAACCATTGTGAACACCTACAAATCCAACGGGAAATCAAAGAGAAGAAGAGCAACAATCCCAGAAACAGAAAATCGATCACTTTCTGAAAGGTAGGACCTGCGGAGAAGTGAATCCAAAGCGACGGGAAGATAGACCCCGGGGGAAGGGGCCGGCACCCGGCAAGCGGCGGAGCGACGGAGCACAAAATCGGGACTTTTAAAAGTCGGCTCCACTGGGAGACATCGCTCCAGAGGCTAAACTGGGGGGAAACCCAGGCGGGGTCAGCATAACCCCAGGACCCGCAGGGTCACAGAAGGACTGGGGGTGTCTGAGTGCCGCAGAGCTCGCAGGTATTGGAGCGGGGAAGCCGGCTATAGCGACAAAGCCGAGGAGTGAGCTCTAAGCCCAGGGTTACCTTGTGCCGGTCGCAGGCTGGGTGGGCTCGGAGCGCGGCCGGAGGCCACAGAGACAAAAGCGACCCGGCGCTTTTCTCCAGCTCCAGCAATTGACTGCTTTCCTCGAGGCGCGACCGCAAGCCAGGGAGGCGGGACTGTTGGGCGCTTTGCTCTGAGAGCGCACTGAGGAGCGGAACCCCAAGCTCTCGGCTCCTCCGGGCCGAGAGATTGGGAGGCCGCCATCTTCATTCCCGTCCTCCGGAACTCTACGGAAAGCGCTCAGGGAACAAAAGCTCCCGAAAGCAAACCCGAGCGGATTCCTTAGCCCGGCCCCTGGCAAGGGCGGTGCAATTCCGCCTGCGGCAAGGACACTTGAAAATCACTACAACAGGTCCCTCCCCCAGAAGATCAACAAGAAACCGATCCAAAACCAACTTCAGTCACCAAGAACAGCGGAATTCCACAGCAGGAGAAAGCAAATCCTACCTGGACAAAATGACAAGGCGGAAAAACTCACCTCAAAGAAAAGAACAAGAGGCCGTACCGAAGGCTGGAGACCTAATCAATACAGACATAGGTAGCATGACAGATCTAGAGTTCAGAATGACAATTCTCAAGGTTCTAGCCGGGCTTGAAAGAGGCATAGAAGATATTAGAGAAACCCTCTCCGGAGAGATAAAAGCCCTTTCTGGAGAAATAAAAGAACTAAAATCTAACCAAGTTGAAATCAAAAAAGCTATTCATGAGGTGCAATCAAAAATGGAAGCTCTCACTGCCAGGATAAATGAGGCAGAAGAAAGAATTAGTGACATAGAAGACCAAATGACAGAGAATAAAGAAGCTGAGCAAAAGAGAGACAAACAACTACTGGAACACGAGGAGAGGATTCGAGAGATAAGTGACACCATAAGACGACACAACATTAGAATAATTGGGATTCCAGAAGAAGAAGAAAGAGAGAGGGGAGCGGAAGGTATATTGGAGACAATTATTGGAGAGAATTTCCCTAATATGGCAAAGGGAACAAACATCAAAATCCAGGAGATGCTAAGAACGCCCCTCAAAATCAATAAAAATAGGTCCACACCTCGTCACCTGATAGTAAAATTTACAAGTCTTAGCAACAAAGAGAAAATCCTGAAAGCAGCCCGGGAAAAGAAGTCTGTAACATACAAGGGTAAAAACATTAGATTGGCAGCGGACCTATCCACAGAGACCTGGCAGGCCAGAAAGAACTGGCATGACATATTCAGAGCACTAAACGAGAAAAACATGCAGCCAAGAATACTATATCCGGCTAGGCTATCATTGAAAATAGAAGGAGAGATAAAGAGCTTCCAGGACAAACAAAAGCTGAAAGAATTTGCAAACACCAAACCAGCTCTACAGGAAATATTGAAAGGGGTCCTCTAAGCAAAGAGAGACCCTAAAAGTAGTAGATCAGAAAGAAGCAGAAACAATATACAGTAACAATCACCTTACAGGCAATACAATGGCACTAAATTCATATCTCTCAATAGTTACCCTGAATGTTAATGGGCTAAATGCCCCAATCAAAAGACACAGGGTATCAGAATGGATAAAAAAACAAAACCCATCAATATGCTGCCTACAAGAAACTCATTTTAGACCCGAAGACACCTCCAGATTTAAAGTGAGGGGGTGGAAAACAATGTACCATGCTAATGGACATCAGAAGAAAGCTGGGGTGGCAATCCTTATATCAGATCAATTAGATTTTAAGCCAAAGACTATAATAAGAGATGAGGAAGGACACTATATCATACTCAAAGGGTCTGTCCAACAAGAAGATCTAACAATCTTAAATATCTATGCCCCTAACATGGGAGCAGCCAACTATATAAACCAATTAATAACAAAATCAAAGAAATACATCGACAGTAATACAATAATAGCAGGGGACTTTAACACTCCCCTCACTGAAATGGACAGATCATCTAAGCAAAAGATCAACAAGGAAATAAAGGCCTTAAATGACACACTGGACCAGATGGACATCACAGATATATTCAGAACATTCCATCCCAAAGCAACAGAATATACATTCTTCTCTAGTGCACATGGAACATTCTCCAGAATAGACCACATCCTGGGTCATAAATCAGGTCTCAATCGGTACCAAAAGATCGAGATCATTCCCTGCATATTTTCAGACCACAATGCTCTGAAGCTCGAACTCAATCACAAGAGGAAATTTGGAAAGAACGCAAATACATGGAGACTAAACAGCATCCTTCTAAAAAATGAATGGGTCAACCAGGAAATTAAAGAAGAATTGAAAAAATTCATGGAAACAAATGATAATGAAAACACAACAGTTCAAAATCTGTGGGATACAACAAAGGCAGTCCTGAGAGGAAAATATATAGCAGTGCAAGCCTTTCTCAAGAAACAAGAAAGGTCTCAAAGACACAACCTAACCCTACACCTAAAGGAGCTGGAGAGAGAACAACAAAGAAAGCCTAAACCCAGCAGGAGAAGAGAAATCATAAAGATCAGAGCAGAAATCAATGAAATAGAAACTAAAAAAACAATAGAACAAATCAACAAAACTAGGAGCTGGTTCTTTGAAAAAATTAATAAGATTGATAAGCCCCTGGCCAGACTTATCAAAAAGAAAAGAGAAAGGACGCAAATAAATAAAATCATGAATGAAAGAGGAGAGATCACAACCAACACCAAAGAAATACAAACAATTATAAGAACATACTACGAGCAACTCTATGGCAACAAATTTGACAACCTGGAAGAAATGGATACATTTCTAGAGATGTATAAACTACCACAACTGAACCAGGAAGAAATAGATAACCTGAACAGACCCATAACCAGTAAGGAGATTGAAAGAGTCATCAAAAATCTTCAAACAAACAAAAGTCCAGGACCAGACGGCTTCCCAGGGGAATTCTACCAAACATTTAAAGAAGAATTAATTCCTATTCTCCTGAAACTGTTCCTAAAAATAGAAATGGAAGGAAAACTTCCAAACTCCATTCTATGAGGCCAGCATCACCTTGATCCCAAAACCAGACAAGGATCCCACCAAAAAAGAGAATTACAGACCAATATCCTTGATGAGCACAGATGCGAAAATTCTCACCAAAATACTGGCCAATAGGATCCAACAGTACATTAAAAGGATTATTCACCACGACCAAGTGGGATTTATTCCAGGGCTGCAAGGTTGGTTCAACATCCGCAAATCCATCAATGTGATACAATACATTAATAAAAGAAAGAGTAAGAACCATATGATACTCTCAATAGATGCTGAAAAAGCATTTGACAAAGTGCAGCATCCCTTCCTGATTAAAACTCTTCAAAGTGTAGGGATAGAAGGCACATACCTCAATATTATCAAAGCCATCTATGAAAAAACCCACCGCAAATATCATTCTCAATGGAGAAAAACTGAAAGCTTTTCCGCTAAGGTCAGGAACACGGCAGGGATGTCCGTTATCACCACTGCTGTTCAATATAGTACTAGAAGTCCTAGCCTCAGCAATCAGACAACAAAAAGAAATTAAAGGCATCCAAATCGGCAAAGAAGAAGTCAAACTATCACTCTTTGCAGATGATATGATACTATATGTGGAAAACCCAAAAGGCTCCACTCCAAAACTGCTAGAACTTATACAGGAATTCAGTAAAGTGTCAGGATATAAAGTCAATGCACAGAAATCAGTCGCATTTCTTTACCCTAACAACAAGACAGAAGAAAGAGAAATTGAGGAGTCAGTCCCATTTACAATCGTACCCAAAACCATAAGATACCTAGGAATAAATCTAACCAAAGAGGCAAAGAATCTATACTCGGAAAACTATAAAGTACTCATGAAAGAAATTGAGGAAGACACAAAGAAATGGAAAAATATTCCATGCTCATGGATTGGAAGAACAAATATTGTGAAAATGTCTATTCTACCTAAAGCAATCTACACATTTAATGCAATCCCTATCAAAATCCCATCCATTTTTTTTTAAAGAAATAGAACAAATAATCCTAAAATTTATATGGAACCAGAAAAGACCTCGAATAGCCAAAGGAATATTGAAAAAGAAAGCCAAAGTCGGTGGCATCACAATTCCAGACTTCAAGCTCTATTACAAAGCTGTCATCATCAAGACAGTATGGTACTGGCACAAAAACAGACATATAGATCAATGGAACAGAATAGAGAGCCCAGAAATAGACCCTCAACTCTATGGTCAACTAATCTTCGACAAAGCAGGAAAGAATATCCAATGGAAAAAAGACAGCCTCTTCAACAAATGGTGCTGGGAAAATTGGACAGCCACATGCAGAAAAATGAAATTGGACTATTTCCTTACACCACACACGAAAATAGACTCAAAGTGGATGAAGGACCTCAATGTGCGAAAGGAATCTATCAAAATCCTTGAGGACAATGCAGGCAGCATCCTCTTTGACCTCAACCGCAGCAACTTCTTCCTAGGAACATCGCCAAAGGCAACAGAAGCAAGGGCAAAAATGAACTATTGGGATTTCATCAAGATCAAAAGCTTTTGCACAGCAAAGGAAACAGTAAACAAAACCAAAAGACAACTGACAGAATGGGAGAAGATATTTGCAAACGACATATCAGATAAAGGGCTCGTATCCAAAATCTATAAAGAGCTTATCAAACTCAATACCCAAAGAACAAATAATCCAGTCAAGAAATGGGCAGAGGACATGAACAGACATTTCTGCAAGGAAGACATCCAGATGGCCAACAGACACATGAAAAAATGCTCCACATCACTCGGCATCAGGGAAATACAAATCAAAACCACAATGAGATACCACCTCACACCAGTCAGAATGGCTAAAATTAACAAGTCAAGAAATGACAGATGCTGGCGAGGATGCGGAGAGAGGGGAACCCTCCTACACTGTTGGTGGGAATGCAAGCTGGTGCAACCACTCTGGAAAACAGTGTGGAGGTTCCTCAAAAAACTGAAAATAGAGCTACCCTACGACCCAGCAATTGCACTACTGGGTATATATCCTAAAGATACAAACGTGGTGCTCCGAAGGGGCACGTGCACCCGAATGTTTATAGCAGCAATGTCCACAATAGCCAAACTGTGGAAAGCGCCTAGATGTCCATCAACAGATGAATGGATAAAGAAGAGGTGGTATATATACACAATGGAATACTATGCAGCCATCAAAAGACATGAAATCTTGCCATTTGCGACGACGTGGATGGAACTAGAGGGTATCATGCTTAGCGAAATAAGTCAATCGGAGAAATATAACTATCATATGATCTCTTTGATATGAGGAAGGGGAGATGCAAGGTGGGGGGGTTTGGGGGGAGGTAGGAAAAGAAAAAATGAAAAGATGGGATTGGGAGGGAGACAAACCATAAAAGACTCAATCTCAAGAAACAGACTGAGGGTTGTGGGGGGGAAGGGGGACGGGAGAGGGTGGTGGGGAAATGGACATTGGGGAGGGTATGGGCTATGATGAGTGCTGTGAAATGTGTAAACCAGATGATTCACAGACCTGTACCCCTGGGGATAAAAATACATTATATGTTTATTAAAATAAAAAATTAAAAAAAAAACTGGCAGTGCCTGGGGTAGAACAACATTAAGATATTATGAATAATGTAGATCAACATGAATGCTTTATTATTTAGAAAACTAGTTTCCATACTTTGCTTCCTATGGTTCTCAAAATTCCTGGCTGAAGTCCTATAACACACTGTGAAATAGGATGCCTTGGACACCTGTGGATCTCTCTCTGAGCTTGCCCCTTCACAGGTCAGTCCTCCTAGCTTCTCTCTGCTGCCTCTCTCTGCACTCACTGAGTCACTGCCTGATTTAGGTGTTCAGTGGATCACATGAACTTGTTAGGAAGGGCTGTGGATATAGGGCCACATGATGTCCACCTTAACTTCTCTCAAAGTCATCTTCCTTTTTTGTTTTTAAGATATTATTTATTTGTTAGAGAGAGAAAGAGAGCACATGCAGGGGGAGCAGCAGACAGAGGGAAAAACAAGCACCGAGCTGTGCAAAGAACCCAGTGTGGTACTG
The DNA here is from genome assembly GCF_963455335.1 of Martes martes. Classification (NCBI taxonomy): domain Eukaryota; kingdom Metazoa; phylum Chordata; class Mammalia; order Carnivora; family Mustelidae; genus Martes; species Martes martes. Next base: position 50,239,635 of record NC_137894.1, on the reverse strand, counting down.
GATCCTAGGACCCAGGGTTCATGACTTAAGCAGACACTTAACTGACTGAGCCATCCAGGCATCCCTCAGAGACATCTTTCAAGTCCTCCAAACCCAGGTGCCCAGAATACCTGTCCTTATACTCTCTTTCTTCAGCCCCAAATACCAGAGGGCAGTTCTATTTATGAAGTGTGATCTGAGACAACCTGTAGAGAGCAAGATGGAGTCTCTCATGTCAAATGGGGGACCCTGGGGCAAAGAGGGGCCCGTGTCACATCACGGCACAGTAGTTAAAGTACTGCAGCTAGGAGATATTCCCTGGGCCCAGTGTCGCTGACATCCTAGAACTAATAAGAAACAGAACCAGAGGAGGTGTGCAGGGGCCTGAGACTGATTCAATCCATTTAGAAAGGGAGGATTTGGGAGCACAATGTCAGACGCTGCAGACCTGAGCCCTCCATGTCTGACCACTTGAAAAGGCAACTGCCTCTGAGGGTTCTGCTCCATTGATCTCCAAACAGAACTGAGATCTTTCCCTGCTGGAACATAGGAAGCAGTGAGTGCCCAGAGCTGACCAGGACATGACCGAGGCCTTATCTCAACTGTGCACCCACGGACTGACTTTGAGTTTGGTTCGTTAACTTACTACATCCTTCTGTTATCTGTTTTGTGCTGTGGTTTGTCTTGTGTCCTGCTCTGTGTGCTGGGTAAGAAGCCAAGGTGAATCACATGGTGAAATGTCATTGAGTTTGGAATCCTGAATCTGGTTTATAATTCTGATTTAACTTTGCTTTATGATTGACTAAAGCTGTCATTGTGGAAAAACACAGCTCATGTGTGGGCCTTCAGGGTGTGTTCATGAGGTTGGCATAGTCATCAGGATTCCATGCCTTTGACTCATCATGTGTTAGAAAACTTAATAGAATCAGAAAATCTTCTAAAGTCTTTTTTTTTTAAGATTTTATTTATTTATTTGACAGACAGATCACAAGTAGGCAGAAAGGCAGGCAGAGAGAGAGAAGGGAGGAAGCAGGCTCCCTGCCGAGCAGAGAGCCCGATGAGGGGCTCGATCGCAGGACCCTGGGATCATGACCTGAGCTGAAGGCAGAGGCTTTTAACCCACTGAGCCACCCAGGCACCCCCTTCTAAAGTCTTGAATGGAGTATAGCAGACCTAAATTAATAAACTGTGGAATACTTGGTGTGAACATAGACTTTCCAAATGCCACACTGAGCGTGAAATCTTAAGGTTCAGGCAGTGCCAGGTGAAGCAGAGACCAGCTCTATGCAAGAAGCAGTTGGCAGCAGAATCTGGTCTGAGACTTACTTCTCTGCATGTGGGGCATTAGGTGAAACTAGCCAAAGCTGAGACCAAGGGAGATTGCCTCAGAAAGGCTCTTGGAAGGCTAGAAAACTTAAAGCATCGGGGACATTGCAATGATACAGGTCACTACTGGCCAAATTAATCTACAACTTGGAAGAAAGATGTGAACAAAAGTTGTGGAAAAATCTGTACAAATATCCCAGGGATAAATGGGAAATAGAGCTGTACATACTTAAGAAATTGTATATAGCGGCTGCTAGGTTACAAAAAAGGAAAATATGTGGACCCTAGGTAAATGCCGAAAAAGTTTGGTGTAAAGGGCCAACAGGCCTGATGCTGTACTTTGTATAGAAGACCCATGGTATACCCATGGAGTTAGAAGTTAGGAAAAAACTCACGACCAGGACCCTGGGAAATGTAATCATGGATCTGAAGGATCCTAGAAATGTAAATCCCTTAGTGTCCTGAGGGCCCATCGCAGAGGTTCTCATCTTACTGGTGCAACCATTTCACAGCTAGACCAGGACAGGCAAAGCGGCAAAGTAATGAAGCTAATAAAGCTTCGTGTAGCTAATGAAGTAATGAGTAAGGCCAAATCAATGAATCATTTAAGTTTAAAAGATGATGCTAATCTCTTAAGACCCTGGGATCGCCATCCCGAGGACCCAGGAGACTGTAAAACCCTGGCAGAGGGGGAGTGGGATTATGACAGCAAACCTATAACTACAAGGAAAAAAACATTAGATTATAGTAATGGACAAGGAAAACCTGTGGAAGTAGCAGAAGGTAGAGAATACACTCGAGCTGAGCTTCTGATGATTAGAACACATCTTTGTCAAAAACATATACGTGATGTAGACTGGTGACTCCTCATATGGAGCTCAATCATTGTAGAAATTCTAGTAATATCCTATACTGATGGCTTAATAATGACTAATAATGATAAGGAGCGATTTAGATAAGAAAAGGAAAAGTTAATACAGCATTTAAGGGAACAGAGATCGATTATTAATGATGAAAAAACATCAGGCCCAGACACTCATTGCAATTTTCTAGGAATTCAATGGTCTTCTGAAGGGAGGAAGTTAGCAGCAAAGGAATAGGTAAAATACTAGCAATGGGGTCACCTAAAGATAAAACAGAGGCCCAGAGACTTATAGGCCTTTTTGGATCTTAGAGACACCCATAGCATGCATCAGTGTAATTTTAAATCCCACACACAAAACAGCTAGAAAAGCACAGATTTTGGATGGACAGAACAACAAGTTTTAAATACATTATAGGATTTCATTAAGACATTTCAAACGATACACTATCCAGCACCGGGAAAACCATTCCAAACAGAATTATCAATGAGTACAGAATATGGTACATGGTCTCATGAACAAAGAAAGAACATAAGCCTAATTTTCTACTCGTAGAATTTCGGACAATAGAGTTCCCATAGTCAGAACATAAATATTCAATATTTGAAAAATATATATGATGACTCTACGAAGGTTAAGAAGGACAGAGCCCCTAATGGGAAAACAAGATATGAGAGTGCACTCATTACGGTTGCTCCATTGGATGAAACTGAGCCTGGAAGAACTACCAGGTATCCAAATTGATTTGAAATCGCTAACCTGGAAATGGTATATCCCAGGAAGGGACACCTCTTTCCAGGGACAACCAGAACTCTTCACCAAGGAGAGTGAAGCAGACCTGTGGGAATTCATTCTGAAGAAAGGGCAAATCCATACTCAAAGCCTAGGGAAATGGGGGCCGTCCTGCTCTAAAGGTCTACCAAATGCCTGGTTTACAGACAGATCAGCCTCCATAGTCTCTGGAGAAACAGAATGGACAGCTGCAGCACTGAGACCTCAGGACGAGCTGCTCCTCAGAGAAGAAGGTAAGACTCAATGGGTACAACTTGCAGAATTAACGGCTGTACTATTGGCTGTAAGAAAAGCAATCGAGGAGAATCAAGCACCATATATATTTTTACTGACTCATGGGCAGTACCAAACGAAATGGCCCTATGGTCAGGAAAATGGAAAAGAAAAGATTTTAGGGACACCTAGGTGGCTTGGTTCGTGAAGCTTCGGACTCTTGTTATCGGCTCAGGCCATGATATCAGGGTTGTGGAATTGAGCCCTGCGTGGGGTTCTTTTCTTAGCCAGGAGTCTGCTTGAGATTCTCTCCCTCTCCATCTGCAGTCCCATCAAATATAAGTAAATTTTCTTTTCCTTCAGAAAAAAAATTTTCTGCCATTTCTAAATAAATGGCAAAGACTATGGTCAAGAGAATAAACGGGAAGAATTAGATATAACCTCAGAAAGAATTAAACATATGTTACATACATGTCAGCACATAAAAGACAAAACAGACGTCTCAAAATATAATAATGAGGTTGATGCATTGACAAGAAACATTAAGACAATAGAAACAAAGGAAAGATTGAAATTAAAGATGGATAAGAAGAATGGAGGCACTCTTTGCCACTGATAATATTAAACAGAGAGGGATGGAAAAATGGGAGGAACCTTAAGTGACACCATTGACATTGAAAAGGCAGGGAAACCAATAACACAGAAATAAGGAAACAACAGAAAGACAAATAACCTCACATACAATTGTGGAAATACATAGAAAGGACATACAGGAACACATGCCTTAGATAAATGGTTCCCTGAAGAAAGCTTAAGGTCATCTGGCAGGAAATAAAAAAAGTATTCCAAGGATGCCTCCCATGTAAACAGATGATCTATAAATGCAGGGACACTGTACCAACAGACACATACAAGCCCACCACATCTAATTTCACTATACAAATAGACTTTTGTAGGACCACTAAATCACAGCTATCAACAGAAATATGCCACTAACATGATAGACATGTATACAGGATTACGGATAGCTATGGCTGCCTCTAGCCCTTCAGCTCATGCAATAACAGGAGCTCAGAGTCGTGGGCAGCTCACTTTGGAGCACCAGGAATAGTAGAAAGTTTTCAGGGAAGTCATTTTACACCCGCCTCAGTTAAAAAGCTCTGTGACCTATGGGACTTACAATGGATTTACCATCTAGTTTACAACCTTACGGTCACTGCATATATAGAGGGATTTAATGGGTCCTTAGAAGGAGAATTAGGATTGATAGAAATTCAATGAAGTTTTCAACAGGCCCTGGATATAGCTTACGTTTTGAGCTAAGTCAAAGAGACAGGTTAAAAAAAGGTAGTCCTTGTACAATGTTAGATACCCTCTTAACCTGTCTTTTCTTTTTGACTTAATTTACTTCTTATTAGATGTGACTTTGAGTTGGAGTCCTTTGACTTAAATCCTCCGTAAGTTTGCTTGATTCAGTTTAATGTACCCTCTTGTTTGATGTGATACGATATTTATCTGATAAGGTCCGAATTTTATTGATTGTGTTTGATTTCTATTGAACGCTTGATTGAATTACCTAAATATGTCTTTTGCTATGTTACCAAACTAGAACTGCTATCTGCTTTAAGATATATTTGATTCGTGCATGACCCTTACAGAATTTCCCATGAGGAATCACAGCATGACATGCAGAGAGCAAAATGGAGTCTCTCATGTCAAGCGGGACCCTGTGTCAAGAGGCACCCTGGATCAAGCTATGACAAGAAGTTAAAGGTACTGAAGCTAGGAGATATTCCCTGGGACCAGTGTTGCTGACATCCTAGAACTAATGAGGAGCAGAACTAGAAGAGGTCTTCAGGGGCCTGAGACAGATTCAATCCCTTCAGAAAGGGGAGGATTTGGCAGCAAAACGTCAGACTCTTCAGACCTGAGCCCTCCATGTCTGACCACTTAAAAAAGCAACTGCCCCCGAAGATTCTGCCCATTGATCTCTAAACTGAACCAAGATCCTTCCCTGCTGGATCATAGGAAGCAGTGACCACCCAGAGCTGACCTAGACCTGACCAAGTCCTTATCTCAACTGTACGCCCACAGACTGACTTCGAGTTTGGTTCGTTAACTTACTACATCCTTCTGTTATCTCCTTTGTGCTGTGGTTTGTCCTGTGTCCTGCTCTGTGTGCTGTGTAGGAAGCCAAGGTGAATCACTTGGTGAAATGTCATTGAGTTTAGAATCCTGAACCTGGTTTCTAATTCTGATTTAACTTTGCTTTATGATTGACTAAAGCTGACATTATGGAACGACACAACAAATGGGAGTGCCTTCATAGCATGCCTATGAAAAAACCCCCATTCAGTATATCAGCACAGAAGTCCCTGTTATTCAAGGAATGCTTGACTTGAGTTGGGTTTTGAGGTGCACCAGAGTTTCTATATAGAAACACCAATGAGTTTCTATAAATACCAGTATTTCTCTTTCTAATCCTGCTGACATATTTTCCATTCAAAGAGACAATCAGGAGACTATACTCCGGAATGGCATTGTTACTAATATGCTTTGAAGAGAAGTTCTGGGTATAAACCGAACATTCTGACTAAAAAACAGAAAAGAACAATTGCCCTCTGCCCTCTATGAAAGCTGAAAGACAATAAAGTCATCAGTAGTTTGTCTGACTGCCTCAGTAGGTAGAGCATACGACTCATGATCTTTGGTCCTGAGTTTGAGCCCTAGGATGTGGGTAGAATTTACTCCAAAATAAAAAATAAATTAAGTTACTTATGTCAAGGGGCTTTAAATGGAGCAGAGAGGTCATTAAGGAGGTGGTTCTAACACACACCCTCACTGGGTGGCCTCATGAAGTTTAAACTGGGCCAAACCTTAAAGACTCTAAGACTACAGAACACCTGCATCTTGCTACAGTATCTATTGGACTTTGCACTGTGATCACCTTAGCAACCAATTATGTTTATTCAAGATTAGTTTTCTGGCACCAACACCCATCAACATTCTTTGTAAATAATGTACAGAGGCATTCTCCTTAGGGTGCCTGGGTGGTTTTTCAATTAAGAGTTGGCCTTTGGGTCCTGGGATGGAACCCTAAGTCTGGCTCCCTGCTCAGTGGTTTGTCTGCTTTGCCCTTTCCCCCTCTCCCCATTCTTAAGGGCTCCTTCTCTCTCTCTCTCTCTCTCAAGTAAATAAATAAAATCTTAAAGAAAAAAAAAGCATTCCTCTTTTCTGTCCACAAACCCCTTTTTTTTTTTGCTCTCTGGTTGGACAGTATTTGGGTTGTATAATCAGTATACACCAAATTATAATTCTTGATGTCAAATAAACACTTTTGCTTAAGTATGTCTCCTTACAATTTTTGGTGGACACCTTCCAGGTTCTTTTATTACCACTGTAATAAAAAGAGATTGGGAAAAGAAAAAACAAAGAGCATACATCTCCTGTATGTGTGTATGTTGGAGATATCCAGAAACCTGAGTAAAATGTCCCCAAATGACTCAAGGCACCACCTTGAATGCCATCTTCAGCTAAGGACAAAAGGAAGATGTTGGAATGTGGGTGGGGTGGACAATTATGGAGGTGACCAGGAAAAACCCAGCCACTATGGTAATATTTGTTAGGTATATTTAATTCCATGGTTTCTCCATTGATAACAGGTTTTTTCTCTTTCTTTCTTTATCCTCCCTTCCTCCCTTCCTTTAGTTTTTTCCTCTTTCTTTCGTTCTTTCTCTTTCTTTCTTTCTTTTCTTTATTCTGTCTTCTTTCTTTTCATTGGTAAGAGTTCCTTGTGATTTGTAGAGTCATGTTCCTCTTTCTGGTACTAAGTGGGAGATACACTTACAAATGGAAATTTCCTTTATTAATGTAAATATTCCTTTAAAAAGGCTTACTTCCACTCTGGTTTCAGAGCTTCTCCTGTGTTGGTGTTTCTTAAAAATCACCGGCTAAAAATCATCCTTATGCCCAAGAGGTAACATTTGGAGTAGCAAACTCTGCTACCCTTCATGACTATACGAAAGTAAGGTGGCCCTGTGAGAAACTCAACCAAGCTGGCTTAGGTGCACTGATAGGAAACACACTCAAGGATCCCACTTCATCCACAAATGGAGTCTTTGACTACATACTCTTCCCCCTCAATGAAGAATCCACAGTTCACAACACCAGAAGTGGTTTTTTGTTTTTGTTGTTTGCTGTTTCTTTGTTTTCCACTGAAGTTCTCATTGACACAAACCCCTAGTCATCTGGGGACTTTTCCCCAGAAGATTTTAGGGAAGTGACTTTAGGAACTAGATCTCTGATTATTTCCTGGTAAGTTCGGATTACCCATCTCCACTGTTACCCCTCCCCAGAGCCTTGTCAATCCTCTGTACCCAGAAGGGAGGCTTTGATATTGGACACTTTTGCTCCAAGCTATTCTCAGAGGGAACTTAAGTGTTCTAGATGAGAAGACACAGAACAGGTTCACCTAGGAAGACTGTCCCCCACCCCTGACAGGCTACTAATCAGTTGGAGTGCTGCACCTCTCACTACTATTCCTTTCTTCACTGCTGCAGACTTCCTGGCTCTCTGCTCTTCAGACCCACATATTGATTTCCTCAACCAGTGACACCTGAGTGTTGGATCTGAATAGGGTGAGCTGAGTTAGGGCCGGTGCTAAACATGCATGAGGGAAAAGGCCCAGAAACACTGCAAAATGTCTCACTGAACTTCTAGATGGTAGAGTTAAGGTTGGAAAGTGATCCAATTTATAAGAAGCAAAGACCTGAATTCAACTCAGGATTAATCCCAGTGAAGCAGTGTTTCCCTTCAATCTGTCTACCCCTATTCCCACTTCCTCCCCAATCTTCCCAAGCACAATACATTGAAGCAGCTTGACTCCTGGTCTTCTAACCTGGGTAGGACCTTTGGGTCAGGTACAGGGTGGCCCAGATGTGAATGTGCCTACTCTGTCTTCTGTATATGATATAGCACTTCACACGATAGAGGACGAAAAAAATTTCCTTGTATTATTCAAGATTCTTCCACCCAGTTTAAGATTAAGTTGACACCAGACAGATTTAATCAGAGGGAAAAAAAAAAGCACACTTTCATAATGTGCATATAGAGGCCCAACAATGAAATCGAGATCCCAAAGAAATGATGGAGGCAGGCTGTTTTTAGACATTTTAAACAATGAGACAATAGATTTGTGAGGAATTGACAAGACAGACAAAACAAATGTTGGGGAGTACTAATTAGTAAGGAATTCCAAGCACATTCTGGGCTGAGGTAGTAGATTAGTAAAAAGCAAGGAAGTTTGTTTTTATAGCTTTCTTGGCTTTAAAATCCCTATCACTGGTTGGGTGCCTGGCTGGCTCACTCAATGGAACATGTGACTCTTGATCTCAGGGTTATGAGTTGAAGCCCCACATTGGACCTAGAGCTTACTTAAAAAATAAAAAAATAAGTAAAATCCCTATCTCTGGTCATAAGAACGTCTTTTTATTTCTTAGTACAGGGAAGGTACCATTCACAGGAGAGATTCAATTTCTGCTTTGGGGGGACAGAAGAGGGTCTGAGTATCCTTGCTCTGTCTGTTTGCCAAATAGATTCAATTCAAAATGATCCATGTGCCACTGGGACACCTTTTGGGGTGGGCTGTCCTGGGTCCCTACACCATTCTCAGAAGTGCTCTCACTTACATAACTCATTAGATGCTCACAGGTCTTAGAAGTAGCTGTTCCTAACCCCATTTGGGGACATAGGGCTTGAGAACCAGGTTAGAGATTCCACAGGACCAGCTGCATGCCTCATCATAAACAACCTATTGTTTACAAACAACACTATACCCTCATTTTGACCTGAGTAGCTCTTGTGAGGGCAGTCCCAATCTTGAAACTTGATTGATCAGAACAATATTTCAAAACTCAAGTTCCTATATGATTGCATTCTGAAACCAAATCAAGAAGATTTATAATTATGATAATGTGATAAATAGCCACTGAGTAGTATGTCAGTAGTCAGAAGTGACAAGAGATTTCACACATTCTTTGGGGAAGTACTCTAAGGAAAGCAGGATCAGATAAACACCATTTTGCAGAATCAATGTAACTGTAGCCTGGGGTTTGAGGGAACCAGAGCTTGTTGCTTGGAAAATATCACCCAAGTCTTCACCTAACTTCCTCATTCGCTTAAGTGGCGACAACCCTTTCCACTTCACAGCTACAAAGCTTAAATTACCATTTTCTTTTACAGCCGCACGCTTCAGAGAATTGATCTGAACTGTTGGACAGAGTTAGCTAGAGGGTGATGAGTTCCTCCGTTTGGGTAGAAGAGAGACCAGAGAGCAGGTGTTTGAAATTCTCAAAATAAACTTTGTCTATTTTTGACCATTTTTGTGTTTGTCTCAGTCAGGTTGTAGCATAATTTTAGTTCTCATAAATTTAACTATGTAATGAGATTTATCCTCTTCAAGCCTGGGAACAAAATGGTAAAGTTGGGTGCCAGTGCCTACACTGGCAAGAAAGGAATTTTAAGGTGCAGGTCAACTCTTAGGGCAGTGTTGAGATAATGCTTTCCTCTTTCTTCCCTGTGGAACCACAGGTGGCTCTGGTGACTCAGATGGCATCCTCTCTAAAGGTCCTTGGCCCTCTCTTGACCCTGCTGTTTCCCCTAGGCGGGCTGCTTGTACACAGCCAGAACCTTTCCTGGAGGGAATTCATGAAACAGCACTACCTGAGCACAAGCTGGAAATTCAGCAATGGAACTATCACATCTTCATCTATACCTTTTGGCACAAAATCAAGCATATTTGCCTCAGGAAGTGGAGAGACCGTTACAGAAATGTATACATATGGGCCCAGCATCCCTTCAAAATACTCCAATGCTACCAGGAGGGCAACCAAAAGAGCTACGGAGAGCACAGAGGCTATAGCTACATTGAATTCCACTGTGGCATGAACGGGTATGTCGATGGCATAGAGGACATCCAGTTGTTAGACATCAAAAAATAGATAGTCGGGGCGCCTGGGTGGCTCAGTGGGTTAAAGCCTCTGCCTTCAGCTCAGGTCATGATCCCAGGGTCCTGGGATCGAGCCCCACATCAGGCTCTCTACTCCGTGGGGAGCCTGCTTCCTCCTCTCTCTCTCTGCCTGCCTCTCTGCCTACTTGTGATCTCTGTCTGTCAAATAAATAAAATCTTTAAAAAAAAAAAAAATAGATAGTCTACCCATATCCACAGGTTCGAGTAGAGTGTCCAATACTTCCCAAGCAGGAGCCCCTGCCTTGGTCAACAGCCCTTGCTACTCCTTCCTTTGCATTTATGTGCCAACGTTTTCCAACTACTTAGAGTTTGCATAATCACATGCTTGCTTCCTATCAAAGCCACTCACAGTTTCTCTGCCTGGAATATCCTGTGCCCTCATGTATCTGATTTGCTCCTACAGTATTTTAAGATTAGGCTCTATATGGCTTCTCTGTTTTACTGAACCAGACATGTTCCTGATTGTGACTCTCCTTTTACTGACTGAACCCGAATGGTCTTCCTTCCCTAAATAAATTATGTCACTCCAATGTGTGTGACATTCACATATGTTATATGTTGTGTGATTGGTGGAGGTTTCCCAGGATGTGTGATACAGATTGTGCTTGGATATGATGGGTGCACAGTGTAGATTGAAGGTGTGTGTCATTAGACTCATTCCTTAAACATGTCTCTAAGGAAAGGCATGCATTTTAGATAGGTTAAGGCATTATGTTTCCCGAGGCATAATAAACTAAGTAGAAGATAATGGCAGAAATAATACATTATAAGTTAATTTTTTAAAAAAAGAAACAGAAAAGAAAGAAGATAATGGCAAAAATGGGGTTTCTGATAATAATCATTTTCACTAGGCTGAGGTATAGAGTGGAAATGGGATGTTAAAAGGTAACTTTCAAGAATGGGTCTTAAGACTTAAGTTTTGTTGAAGGAAAGAAGAAGTAATTGCAGAAGGAAATGTTGAGGACACAAGTAAATACTGTCCATGAGAATTCTGTTTGCTAAATGGGGAAGAGTGATACAGAGAAGGATAAACCTTCACTTCATACAATTTTGCCTCCAGCAGATATGGGGAGGAGAAATGTGGAACATTAAAGTACCTTGTGTTCTTTAGCCTCCTGCATTGTTGAATGACTCTAGTCTTGAAACACTTGGAGAAAAGGCCAAGATCATAACATTTTCAGTTAGGTGGATGTATTCCTAGTCCTAGACACATAGCCCCCATGAGTAGCCAAGGAATCTAGGTTAGTCATCATTTTTCAAGAACAGCTCCTCTACTTTACAATTTTTCAGTGCACTTGGGGATGGGCAGATACTGGGAAGATGATGATTTATAGTAACCAAACTCACAAGAGATTAGTGTTAAACCAGTTGTTCTGTATTAATAATCAATATAAAGATGAGGAATATTGATCATTTTTCTCAGTTGATAAAAGCTACCTCAAAATGTCTGTTGTGGGGCACCTGGATGGCTCAGTCTGTTAAGTGTTGACTCTGAGTTTTGGCTCAGGTCATGATCTCGGGGTCATGAGATCAAGCCCCACATCCAGCTCTGTCATGAGTGTGGAGCTTACTTGGGATTGTCTCTCCCTCTTACTCTGTCACCTATGCCATACTCTCACACACTATGTCTCTCTCAAAAAATGGAAAAAGAACCCCAGAAAAACAAATAAAACAAAAACAAATGTAGTGGCATAGTTTGTGTTACTGTATTCCGGTTGCCTATACTTATATTCCAGAGTCATCTGTTCTGGTCTCCTACAGTAAGTTCTCACAATACATTTTAAAAGCTCTAAAAATTCCTTGTATTAATGGGTTAAACGATGGTAGTGAATACCATATGGTAGGAAAGTGGATTTAAAAAGAATTAATATAATAGCTTTGTGCTCTTTCCTGGGTTTTCCCACATCAACTCTCCCCACCCCGTTTGGAGAGCTGCATATTCATTTCCTTTTGGGAACTGTTCCTCCCCTGCTTCTTGCAGCATTGGTGGGGTCATCCCAAGGTTTCAAATCCCCTCTAATGAGTCAAGTGATGGTCATGACATTCAAGTTAGGCCAACCAGACTCTTTCCTATAGGAGACCAGAAGGTAACACCACAAAAGATGGCTCTTTGTCATCCAGATGATTTTGAGCTGATTATTTTGAGAAACAGAAGACAAAAGAGAAGCTCTAAAAGTAGCCTATAAATCCTCCACTTACAAATAAGGGACATTTATCATCATAGAGAAAATCTCTATCCCTAAGGATGTTTCCATGTGCCTAGTAACAAGATAAATGTGCCTCTAAGACACAAGAAACTCTTACCAATCAAGAAGGCACAGACTTAACTCTGCTTAACAAATCTTACCTTTGTTTCCTATACTTTCCCTGGTTACCTTCCTGGGGCCTGCCTTCCCCCACACTCTTCTTCCTTTCTTTTACCTGAAGATGGTCTGTTAGCCCTAGGTCTCCTCACCTCTTTTAATGACTCTTCCTGATGTGAAGAACAAACGCAAAGGAAATCTAGAAAGAACATTAAATTTCCTTACAACATGCATCCCAATGACAAGTACTTGGGACAGGCAGAGAGACCTTCTTGGAAGAGCTCGGTTCCTCAATGTTAATACTTTGCTAAAGGAAAAAGGTAACCTTAGCCTGACATTAACCCAACCCCCTGGATCTTGTTAAGTGCCCTTTAACATATAAAAATCTCTTTGGAAACTCCTTTATCTCTACCCCAGGCTATATGTGAGCAATTATCCTTCAAGCCTATGGCCCTCTGACAGACATCTGAAGGGTCTCAAAACTCAAGATGTACTACACCCTAGTAAATGACCTCATCCTAACAGCAGCTAGGCCTGCAAGGCCCTAAAACCCTTACTTCCAAATTCCTTAGAGAGTTGGCTACCCCTAACCCCACCCCATCTTTTTTTTTTTTTTTTAAAGATTTTATTTATTTTATTTGACAGAGAGAGAGAGATCACAAGTAGGCAGAGAGACAGGCAGAGAGAGTGAGAGAGGGAAGCAGGCTCCCCGCCAAGCAGAGAGCCTGATGTGGGACTCGATCCCAGGACCCTGAGATCATGACCTGAGCCGAAGGCAGCGGCTTAAACCACTGAGCCACCCAGGCACCCCCCACCCCATCTTAAGAGTAGAGAATCAACCCCTCCTCACAACCCAAGTGTAGCTCTTTCTGCCCAGGAGTCCTGTCCCAGTACATTCCTTAATTAAAAACCACCATTTTTGTACAAAAGATGCCTCAAGAAATCTTTCTTGATCGTTCACTCCTGGACCCCAACATCACCATATTTCACACCAATCCCTGCATTTCTGTCATGTATATATGAGATCCACGCTACGAAACTTGTTTGTTTTTCTTTTGTTAATCTCTCTTATGTTATAAAGGCCATAGTTGAGAAGAAAGGAGAGAAGAAAGATTGCTTCTTCCTCTACACTATCCTCCAAGACTGAATCTCTAGTGATGATGCAAGTGATGTGGGAAACAAAGGCAAAAGAAAACTTAAATTTCCATACTTCCTACAACCCATTGACCAGTCCTTGAAACAGGTAGAGTGACATTCATGTGGGAACTGACCTGCTTACATGTCGACAACTTACTAAGGAGAAAAAGCAATCTTGGCTTGTCATTATCCCAACCACCCAGGATCCTCTAAGCCTACCTTCACATGCAAAAATTCCCTTGGAAACTACCCTTGTCTCTACTCTGGAAGATACATCTTGGCAATCATTCCCCAAGCATATGGCTCACCTATATACATCTGAAGGTTCTCGTGACTAGGGTTCGATTACACAGTAATAAATGACCTTTTCCTATTGTTTTCCTATGTTTATTCCTATTGTTTTCCTAACAATAGCTAGCCTCCTCAATGTCCTGGAAATCTTTCCAAAATTCCCTAGAGACTTATGCTATCCTTCTCTTCCTCCCAACTTGAAGCTATGTCATGGGCCACTTCTTCATGACCCACTTTCTGTGCAGCTCTTTTTGCCCTCGGGTCCTGTCCACATGCTTTCAAAAAACCACCTTTTTGCACCAAAGATGTCTCAAGAATTCTTTCTTGGCTATTGGCTTCAAACCCTAACATCTGTCCTACACAGTCTCTACTGGGATCGTGATGATGCACCCCAATTCCGTGAATAAAGAAGCTCCTTCACTACGACCCTCCCACCTACCCTAGGTATCTTTTTATCTGGCTCTTCATCTGTCTCCTTTACCCTATCCTTTTAGAAACTGATAAACCATCAGTGTTTCCTCCAGTTCCGTGTGCCACTCTAGCAAAGTAACGAAACAAACAAGGGAGTTGGGGGAAGTTTACAGCCAGGCAGTCAGAAGCACAGGTGACAAGCTGGCCTGGGGGAGTCTTGTGTGTTTGTGGTGTGTTTTCTCCTAAAAAACTGAAATCATGGAGCTCAAAATGTTAAAGTTTCAGGGAAGAAAACACTCAACCCATATCAGGAGTTCATAATTTCCTCACACTTCTTTGAGGAAGTTATCACTTCTTCTTTGTTCCTTTAAGGAGGCTTGCTCTTCCTGCATCTGCAGAGATACTGGCTTTAAACAGTGAGTTGGAGGGTGTGGGTCTCATCCACACTGTGCCCAGGAAGGGCACCTTCCAAGCCCTAGGTTTCCCTTTCCTCTTTCCTAGGGCTCAGAACCCTTCCCTGATGCACGCAGGCCACGCTGGCATACCTGGCAGAGGAACAGCAGACAAAAGCCTCTGAGCCTGGGACTAACCACTGCCTCTGTCCTCAGCAGGACCCCCAGCAAGGAGACCTGGTAAGAGGAAAAGCCTGGGGGTGTGGAGAGTAGAGCCGTGACGATGGCCAGAATGTCCAGGTAACATAGATGGAGGAGAAATATTCCAGGAGGGAGGAGGGAAGAGACCAGTTTCTCTTTGCATAAGCACAAAAGAAACAGAAGAATAGGATCTGCCAGTCAAAGGAAATGTCATCTTAACTCACATTCCTCCTCCCTGGGCTTTAGCTCCTTCCTAGAATTGTAAGACTCATGTAAGAAAGTCAGTCTCTTTCTTAGAACAAAAGATATTCCAAGTGCTCTTATCACTTAGGAATTTACAAGGGTTTCAGGGCCTCTGTGCCAGGAATCAGAGGCAGAAATCCACACATATTTTCTACTCTATCACAGGGATATAGTCGTTGGTACTGTTTTTTTTAAACTCCCAGGTGAATTTCATAAGAAACCAGAGTTGAGAGCTGCTGGAACATTTGCTAAATTTCTTTCTAAGATTTGCCACAGTTGTATCTTTCTAGAATGACTGTCAGATTATTGAAGTTGCTTTAGGGATATATCTAAATGAATATCTGATTTAGTCAGTTATCTCGACTTTCCCCCAACACATGATTACATGCAGAAAGGAGCACAAACCTGACAGTCCACCGTGATTTTGTCGTTTTATGTAGATCTAACACCTCTGAGCATAAAAGATTTTCCCCAAGTTATCTTCAGTCTTACTCCCTTAGACAATTTCTTCAATCTGTGAGTTCCCTAACTTATAAATAACCATATTCAAGTACTAGGTGAGTAAGAGTGAGTAACTGAGTGTTTTTTTTCTTTTTAAGATTTTATTTATTTATTTGACAGAGATCACAAGTAGGCAGAGAGGCAGGCAGAGAGAGAGGAGGAAGCAGGCTCCCTGCTGAGCAGAGAGCCTGATGCGGGGCTAGATCCCAGGACCCTGGGATCATGATCTGAGTGGAGGGCAGAGTCTTAACCCACTGAGCCACCCAGGCACCCCTGAGTGGTTTGATGAAAGGAAATTCAGCCTTTTACTAGGTTACTTTCTCCAAGAATCTGCTGAAATGTCCAGGTAATGTAATAGAGTATATAAGTCCACTGTGATTACTGATCAGGTTGATGCATGCCATCTGAAGACCCCTCTCCCTGAGGATGATGCTATGTTCCTACACTGGTTCCTACCAAATGTGAACACAGATCCTTGTGTCCACTCCCCCCGCACTTGGCTTGAATACTTTGAAACTATGTGATGGAAATGCCACGCTGCTTAAGATGAATACTATTGCAAGCTGCTCTAAACTGGAGGACTCAAGTCCCCTACTCAAGTAGGGGAACTCAAGTTCCCCTACTGGGTACCCACTTTGTCAAGTGCCAGGTTGTCCTGGCCTTCTTATGTCTTCCCACTGAGAGGGGCCTTGAGTATTTAGCATCCTCGGAATCCAGGCTCCTGAACCCTGAAACTTTCCTATTTCTGTCTTTGTTTCTAAGACCGGACATAAAGATGTGGCATAAAGGAAGGTGAGCGCAGCTAGCACAGCTGTTAAAGGAATCTCTTGGTTTGGAAAGAACCATTGTGCAGCACAGATAACTGACACACTCATAACTACTTCACCATGGGGCCTTTCTGATAGGCATTATGTTTGGCTGCTACTCAAAGACAGATCAGTCTACAAAGCACTTTGACATACACTGGACTGTTAACCCCGTGAGGCTAGTAGTTGGCAAGGAAATGGAAAGGTATGAGGGGTAGCAGAATAGGCCACCCCCAAATATTCCTTTTTGGCATAAGAATTATGTTAAGCTGTTTATTGTGAAAAACTACAGAGGAGAAGTTCTGAAAGCAGAATAAAGGTAACTCTTTTGTAGGGGAAACTTACATTAGAAAGAGGCCTGTTCAGGGAACTGAACCGTGACATGAGTCACCTTCATCTGAGAGGGTCATCTCCCTGGCAGGGCAAATATTGTTTCCCAAATATTTTCTCCTCTCACCTTCCTCTGAATTGCCTTCCCCCTCTTTTAAAACCCTAGACCCCGATCCTTTCCATAGTCAGGATGGTCCATAAGACTCAGTTGGCTACTTGCTTTTAAGAATAATGTTTTTGTGGTGCTCCAGTATATATGTACATATTAAAATAGTTTTTGTCCTGTTAAGTTGACTTTTTATTAAGGGGTAGGTGTTTTCAGCCAAGAACCTAAAGTGGTAAGGAACAATTATTTTTCCTCCCCTGAACCTAGGACCTAAATTCTCAGTCCCAGCCAAATTCTTTTTTTAGAGACTTCTTTATTTATGTGAGAGACACAGAGGAGAAAGAGAGCAGATACCCAAGAGGGTGGGAGAGGTAGAAGAAGAGGGAGAAGCAGGTTCTCCTCTGAGTAGGAAGGCAGAAAGGGGCTCAAGGTGACTGTGAGCTGAGGCCATGGCAGAGGCTTAACAGCTTAACCCACTGACACACCCACGTGCCCCACCACCAGCCAGACTCTTATTCGTTCTCCTTTGTAAGGACCTATTTTATATTTTTATATTTTAGCAAGAGGTTTTCACTGAGGTTAAACAAAAACCTTGTTGTTTAACCCTTAAACTGCCCCTGCTCCCCCTCCCGCAGGGGATTCACTTAAAAACAAGTCCCGGAAACCAGTTCCAGGTAACAAACCCAGATAGGAAGGTGGGTCAGGCCAGGTGGAGACATCCGATCAGTAGGGGGTTGCATACTGTCTCCCCAGCTACCAAGGAGTATGGGCCCCCACCGTTTGCGAACCCTTTTGGCGCCAATCCTAATCAAGATGTAATAGGCTGATTCAAATGTCTACTAGGGTAAATTGTAATTCAATTGGTCACCTGTGCGTGGTCAGGCCCAACCACATGGCCTTTGCCCTTAAAAGCTAGACTGTGAAACAGAGAAGGGTCGCCCTCTCTTGCAAGAGGTGCAGCCCCGAAAGTTCGGTTAGATTCTTGATGCTTGGCGCGAAATAAAGCTTTGCTTGACCTTCGCTTTGTATCAGTCTCGCTCCTTTAATCACGGACCCTTTATTGGGGCATAACACCTTCAGTGTTTAAATCAACTACCTTTTCTAAAACAGCATAATTTCTCTGATATTTCAGTATTTAGGAGGAAAGGATGTTTTCAACTCCCCAGTGCTTTTTTTTTTCCCCTTGATCTATGCTTTCTCTTCATGCATTGCAATAGATCATGGGAGAATTGATTCTACAGCCACAGTGAATTATTATCAGTACTACTACTTACATTAATGCACTATCTGATGAAATACAGAAACCAAGAGTAAAGATGTATAGAGTAATTCCCTCACTCCCTTCCTTTCCTCTATGGGTACCATGGAAATCAACAAAGGAAAACAAGGCAGAAGAGATCATGGGAAAACCTGCACCGAGTGAGAAGGAACATAATGGAAACTTTAGTCTTAGTCTAACCCTACAGGAGTCAGACAATTGGGAGGGTAGCCTGGCTGACGAGGGTCCCAGGCAACAACGTAGAACCTGTTCTGGGGAGTGGTACTGTAGCTGCAGTCAGGATATCTCCCTCCAGTGCGATAGCAGTAAGTCATGTTAATAGGATTTGTACTCAGGTGGTAGTTATTCCTAAGAGGCCTGCAGGAAAGGGAGGTTTCAATAGAACTTTCATATGCTAAAGAGGACCTACAAAGATACCAGATACCAGAGGCCTTGCCACCAGAGGCCTTGCTGGTGTCAAGGTTGTTTTTCCCTTTTAGCAAGCCATTAACATTAAGAGAGTTGCGACATTCTTAAAGAATGTCACATTTGTCCCACTCAGGAGTGGGGGTGAGGGGAAGATTGCGAGGTGTCAGCCTTTTGCTTTGTCCTCAGCCAGCCAGCCAGCTTTCTGTTCCCTCATCATAAGGAGTCCTGCAGGAAAGGGTTTTGACCTATACAGGTCCAGTTAGGATTATTGACAAGACACATTGCACTGTTGCATTGAGCAGGACTTGCTCTTAGATGCTGAATTGTAAATGTTCGAACACTGGTGGAGGGTTGAGCTGAGTGACATAGAGGGTGCACTGGCCCCCATGATCCCAGCAGCAACAGGAGGAGAGGAAAGGGTCCCAGAAGGTCCAGCATCATCTCTTTTGTGTAGGAAGAGAGAAGAAAATGAGAGAATGATAGTAATAGAAGTCATAAGAGGAAAATTATCATTCACAACCATTTAGATCTGTTTGTGAGTCAAAAGACTCATCTTCTGTTCTAAGAAAGAGACTTGACAGAAAGAAATTGTCTCCAGGAAAATAATTTATTTCCTGCCTTTAGTCAAAAAAGGGAGAGCCCTTTCTGCATTTACTGATTCTTAACTGCCTTTAGTGCGAAATAATTTTTGTCTCAAAGAGTCATAGTTTGGAATGACATAATCTGGTTTCCTCAGCATTGATATTTCATGTATTTAACGTTTCTTTAATTTCCTTCAGCAGAGTTTTGTAGTTTTCCTCATATTGATCATGTTCAGTTTTTAGTAGACTCATATCTAAGTATTTCATTTGACATTGGTGTAGTAAATGTTTTTTCATATTTCAATTATTCATTGCTGATATCTAAGAAAGCAATTGATTTTTGTTATTAACCTTGTATCTTGCGATTTTGCTCTAAAAAGACATCATTTTTATCCTGTAGATAATTGAAGACACTAAAAGCAAGAGTGTCCCACTATTCTATTTATGCTCAGGGAGTACTAATCTGAAAGGGATATGTAGAATTGGAAGGAAAAGAGGCCAGAGGCAGGGACCCTGTCCCTGTTGGAGGCTTTTCTTTGAGCCCTCCAGGAGACAAAAGATTCCAAATAAGTATATTACAGCACCAGTGGAAAAGTAAGAACAGAGCGAAGAGTCAAATATCCTAAACTGGCCCTTCTTCATGCCTGTGGGTCTCTTTGTACCAAACTCCAACCTGTCCATACACCCAATATACAGGAAGCCAAATTCTGAGACACTGGATCTAAAGCAAAGAAAGCTTTATTGTCAAGAAGGCAGCCCATGGAGAAAGGAGGGAATCATTCCCAAAGCTGCCTTGCCCTGTTGAGCATAGGGAAAACTTATACACATAGAAGAAAGGTAAGAGTTTTTTGAACCTTGTTGGGGTGTCCTTGAAACAATCTGGAGGTAAGCATTCTTGGGGACAATTGGGCACTATTTCGGTCCTGGGATCACATACATCAAAACAGATGTTACTTTTTGGTCCCCTTTATGTTTCTACAATCAGTGAGTAAAAAGGGATTAGGAGTAAGAAGGCAAAGTTAATGACTGAATGTGCATGAGGTTAAGAGGTAAGGAAAATAGGGACACCTGGGTGGCTCAGTCAGTTGAACTGAGTTTTGTTTCAGCTCAAGTCCTGATCTCATTCTGGTGGTACTGAGCCCAATCAGGCTACATGCTTGATGGGGAACATGCTTGGGGATTCTCTCCCTTTGTCCCTCGACCCACTCATGCTCTTTCTCTCTCTCTCAAATAAATAGATGAATCTTTCAAAGAAAGAAAAGGGGTATTTAGGGAACAAAACAATGAAGAAGAACTTTTTAATGCCACCTATACAATTGTTTTGCTTATGCCTTCAAAATGGGTCTGGGAGCCAAGGGTCTGACTGCCTCTTTACACACAGTTCCCTCTTTGGGATGACCTCACCATCCTCTTCACCTAACTTCTAATTAATTCTCAAAACTCAGTTCAGGTGTTGTGGTCTTCTCTCTACCAGCTCCTCACAGCTCCCTGGCATCTCCTCTAACTCAGCCAAAAGAACTATTTACAGTTATTAATATACAGTGCATTTCTCTATTTATCTGATATTCTCTTTCATTAGATCATGAGCTCCTGAATTTGAGTAGCCCAGTATCCGGCCCAATAAACTTGCAGGTACATGAATAATTCATTCGAGTCTGTTGCTGGAACTGAAAACATTACCAGGTACATGGTCAACTCTTACATCAAATTTACATGGTGTGTTTGGAGAAAAGAACTGAAATCATAGTGTCAAACACTGAAGCTTCAGATAGGAAAGAAAGCACTCAGCCCATATCAGGAGTTCATCATTTCCTCACAATTTCTTTGAGGAAGTTATCACTTCTCCTTTGTTCCTTTAAGGAGGCTTGCTCTTCCTGCATCTGCAGGGATACTGGCTTTAAACAGTGAGTTGGAGGGTGTGGGTCTCATCCACACTGTGCAGGGATACTGGCTTTAAACAGTGAGTTGGAGGGTGTGGGTCTCATCCACACTGTGCCCAGGAAGGGCACCTTCCAAGCCCTAGGTTTCCCTTTCCTCTTTCCTAGGGCTCAGAACCCTTCCCTGATGCACGCAGGCCACGCTGGCATACCTGGCAGAGGAACAGCAGACAAAAGCCTCTGAGCCTGGGACTAACCACTGCCGCTGTCCTCAGCAGGAACTCCAGCCTTGAGACCTGGTAAGAGAAGAAGCCTGGGGGCTGGGGAGAGTAGAGCCATGAGGATGACCAGAAGGTCTGGGTTAAATAGATGGAGGAGAAATATTCCAGGATGGAGGAGGGAAGAGATAAGTATCTGCATAAGCACAGGACAAAGAGAAGAATAGGATCTGCCAGTCAGAGAAAAGGTCATCTTACCTCCCATTCCTCCTCCCTGGGCTTCATGTCCTTCCTAGAATTGTGAGACTCACATCAGAAAGAAGATGGTTTTAAAAAAATGGATAAAAGAAATCCTGAAAGGCACAATGAAGATCTAAATGGTTGTGAATGACAATTTTGCTCTTACTGCTTCTGCTATGATCATTCTCTCACTTTCTTCCCTCTTCTTTCACAGAGGAGATGATGCTGAATCTTCTGGGACACTTTCCTCTCCTTCTGTTGCTGCTGGGATCATGGGGGTCAGTGCTTCCCCCTGGTGCTTGGGCTCAACCCTCCACCAGTGTTCAAACATTTATACTTCGGCATATTAGTGCAGGTCCTGTCCAGTGGAACGTGGAAACGTCTCATGTCAATCATCTTGAACGGAGCTGTAAGCGTGAAAACACCTTTTTGCATGACTTCTTCCAGAATGTGTCAGATACCTATATTTTGCCTAATAAGATCTGCAGGAATGGCCAGAATAACTGCCACCAGAGTGAAAATTGTACTGGCTTGACTCATTATTATGATGCTGGAGAAACATACCCCAACTGCAGCTACAGCATTACTCTCCAGAACCGGTTCTACATTGTTGCCATAACAACTCTCAGCCAGGCTACCCTCCCAATCTTCTGCTTCCTGTATACTTAGATTTTACTAGTTCTCTGCTTTCTGTACAGTTAGGTTAAGACCAAGGTTTCCATTGCCTTCCCTCTCACTTGGTGCAGGTTCTTTTATGGTCTCTTCTGCCTCTGTTTCCTTTGTTCAGTTTCATAATTCCCTTAGAAGACAGAAGGAGGGGAGTGGGAGAATTACAGAGTTAAGATGCAAGACCAGACTTGTGGACAAAAACAAATAGGATTCTTTTCTGTTTTGGAACTTTGTATGTTTTGATGGAAGGCAATACGGAAAAGGGCAATGAAAGACACAGGCCCATATTTTTAATCTTGGAACTTCTCCCAAGCTTTGTTGTATTGTGTTTACTGCAATTAAATCAATTTTTGTTGCACCCAAACTCCATGCACACAGAAGCTCCTTCATGAGGGACCCTCCCAGACCTTACCTTACATATCCCTTTATCTGGCTGTTCATCTCACTCTTTATCACATCCTTTCATAAACTGGTAAACAAAACTGTTTCCTTGAGTTTTGTGAGCAGCTCTAGCAAATCAGTGCAACAAACAAGGGGTGGTGGGAATCTCAGATTTATAGCCAGGCAGTCAGAAGCACAGGTGACAAGCTGGACTTGGCATGGCACCTGGACTGGGGGAGTCTTGTGAAATTGAGCCCTTAACCTGAGGGAGCTGACACTATCTGCAGGGAAGTAGTGTTAGAACTGAGTTAAATTGTAGAATATCCAGACAGTGTCCCAGAGTGGCCTAGTGTAGGGCACGACCCACACATACACATGTGGTATCTGAAGTGCTGTGAGTTTGGTAGCAGTGTGACAGTAAAGAAGAGACACAGAAGCTGTTTGTCCCAACTCAATTCCTTTAAATGAAATTATGAACACTTAATAAACAACCAAATGAATTTCTGAGGATGGGCTCTGGGCTTTATGGAATGTTTTTAAAGGTCCCTGCCTGATTGTAATGGGCAGTCTGATTCAGGAACCACTGTCCATCTAGAGGTAGGACTACCAGGCAAGGGGGAGGGGAGGAGAAGGAAGACAGGGGAAGAGAGACACCACATGTAGCCCACAAAGATGAAATAGTTATTGTCCGGCCTGTATAGAAAAGGTCTGCTACTTCTGGTCAACAAAACTATTCTATGGAAGTTGTCTTCTGGCTGTGGCTAACCCAGGTGGCTAGAATCCAGTAGGAGGGAAGACACCCACCAGGCTGAGAATTTGTAACTGTGCCTCAGGAAATCATGGACTCAGTACTGGAAAGATATCTGGCCTCTTGGTGTCTCTCATCAGTGTTCTTTTCTATGCATTCCCTCAGTCTGGCAGTAGCAGATTCACTTCCTCGACCCTTCTGTTTCATGTGGTGAGCCCATGTTCATCTCACTTTCTATTTCTCCCTTAAATATAGTTTCCTGCTGAAGGATGTCTGATTGACCCACCTGCATCATCAATCATCACTCAGATAGAGTTCAATGGCACAAAAGTGCCTTCTGGAGCCTTCTTCTGTGGGCCACGCAGGAGATAGGATTAGAGCTGGAACTGCCCTTACACAGAAAAGTGGAGCCTTGGGTCTGGCCCCCAAGTCAGGGATGCCCACCCACACACTTTGCAACACTTTTGAAGTTCCCATCTTTTAAGTTTTCACTTAACTTTTTTTTTAAGTAAACTACACTGAATGTGAGGATTGAACTCCTAACTTTGAGATGAAATGTCTCATGCTGTACCTACATTTTAAGGCACCCCTTAAAAGTCTGCCTGTAGTGGTGGGAGTTGACCAGAGCCAGCAGGGCCTGGACTGAGACCCACACTTGCTCCCAGCCTGTGTCTCCCCTTCCAGGCTTTCCTGACCCTCTGCCTTTCCTCCCAGAGCAGGAAGTTCTGAGGAGCTTCAGGATCTGTGGCTCTGGTGGCATCCTAAGGCCAGACCTCATTCCAAGAGGGTGAGCCCCGATTTAAAGATGTCACAGTTCTCAGAGAAAATGAGCTAAGGACACAATTCAAATCATGTCACCTACCACCACTATGTGGAAACAGAATTTGACTTTTGGATCAGATGACAATGTACTTTTAAAGAACAAAAGAAAATTTATATTGATTAGAAGATGTGGGACCAGTAAGAGCATGGTGCTGCTCTGACAGCCCGACCTCCTATCTTAGACGGACGCCTTAGCTACTTCCATGGGAAAGGGTGGGGAGTAGACAATCTGAACCTGTTTTGATCGATTAATTTCCTAGTATGAATCCTTTTTTCTGTAAGTCATCTTTTCGATTTGTAAAGTTATTTTTGAAAATGCCATACTATCTAGACAGTGCTAACAGAAACAAAGGAAGTGTTGTTTGTCCACATTTGAGGCAAGCCTGCAAAGGACAGCCCAGTGCGAGGGTGGCATAAGAGGGGCCAGAAAATTTCACAGGAGAGGAGAAGCTAAGCTCAGGGGAATGGGGATTCTTCCGGAGTTCCTTATACTTCTAGGTGGGTTTTATTAAGTCCTTCCCCTGCCCTCTCATGGGCTCATTTCATGTTTAAGGTGATTAATTACTTTTCAAAATTTAAGCAATGTAGATCAATACAAGCCAATATATAGTATTCAACACTAATAAATATTATTTTTCATTTACTTAGCATTTTTTAAATAAAGAAAATATAAAAACTTTGGAGTCCTCTTTATGCCTCTCCCCATTCTCACTCCTCCTAATTCTTCTGAGATGAATGCATAAATTTAGAGTGTATACAGTTCTATTTTTACATTTGTACTTCATCTAGAACATATTCTGAAGAGACATTAGCCTTTCAAATTTGCTCTTCTTAAAGTTGTTTTGGCTCATCTAGGGGTGCTAGGCTGACTCAATGGATAGAGCATTGGACTCTTGTTCTTGGGGTTGTGAGTTTGACTCCTACCTTGGATATAGAGATTACTTAAAAATAAAATCTTAAAACAAAAAGTTTTTTGGCAGTTCTAGGTTCTTTGCCTTTCTTTTTTTTTTTTTTTAAGATTTTATTTATTTATTTATTTATTTGACAGACAGAGATCACAAGTAGGCCAAGAGGCAGGCAGGGGGTGGGGAGGAATAGGCTCCCTGCTGAGCAGAGAGCCTGTTGCGGGGCTCAATCCCAGGACCCTGAGATCATGACCTGAGCCGAAGGCAGAGGCTTAACCCACTGAGCCACCCAGGTGCCCCTCTTTGCATTTCCATATGATTTTAGAATTAGCTAATCCTCCAGTGATTTTGATTAAGGTTAAGTGGAATCTATACATCAATTTGGGGTGAATCCACATCTTAATAATACTGAGTCTTTAGACGCATGAACATAGGATGGCTTTCTTTAAATTCTCTTGGCACATCTGTTGATTTTTAGTATGGAGGGGATTCAGGTGTGCTATCCCAAACTATGGCACCTTGGCAGAATAAAAGTGAGTCTTATCAATCTGTTCCCATTCCTGGGATGAAGAGGGATAGCATCGAGCCTTCCCTTCTGTCCTCACTAACTCTAAAATCTAGGGCTCTAGTCTGGGATGTCGGGTGGAATGAGCTGGGTCAGAGACTGGGGGATATCGTGGTGGCACACTGAGCACTGATCCAAGAAATAAAAGATGTAATTCAAGAGGACTGGAAGAATTAGTGACAGTGTGTATCAGTTTGCTAAGTCTGCTATAACAACTACCACAGACCAAGTGGCTTCAGCAACAGAGATGTATTTTCTCACAGTTTTGGAAGCCAGAAGTCCAAAATCACAGCTTTGGCAGGTATGGTTTCTTCTGAGCCTCTTTCCATGGATGGAAGAAGGCTGCCCTCCTGAGGTGTCCTTACAGGATCTTTTCTCTGCACATGTGCGCTCTGACACATCTGTAAGTTCACATTTCCTCTTCTTGTAAACAGACCATGCACATTGGGTTAGAGACCACCCTAAGGGCATCATTTTAACTTCATCACTTCTTTAAAAGCATTATTTTCAAATATAGTCATATGCTGAGATACACTCACATTTCTGAGATCCTAGGCTCCAACATATAAACTGTGGGAGAACACAATACAGCTCATCACAGAGGGTATAAAGGTATGGTTTATATGAGTCCCAAGAAAATCAGCAATGGTATGAAGCATCCATCTATTTCAGTCTCTAGTCATAGCTTGGCTACTTTTCTCAGGTGTGGATACCATGAATAGAGTTAACATGTACTCTGCTCTTATGTCACCTGTATATTTGATGCCTACCAAAGGCATTGGGGATTTCACAGACACCCCTGTACAAAAATACATTGAGGGAGCAGCTGGGTGCCTCAGTTGGTTGAGCATCTGACTCTTGGTTTCAGCTCAGGTCATGATCTCAGGGATATATATATATACACATATACACATACATACATACATATACACATACACACACACATATATATTTACACATATAGAGAGACTATTTATTAAAATAATATATATTATATAAAAAATAATATATTAAATATATAATATATTATATAATAAATATACTATTTAATATATTATTTTTATATAGTATATATTATTTTAATAAATAGTCTCTCTATATGTGTATAGAGATATCTATATCTCTATATCTATATCTCTATAATATCTCTATATTACATATAAAATAATATATATTATATAATATATATTATATGTAAAATAATATATATTATATATAAAATAATATTTGAAATATTTGAAATTCAAATAATATTTGAAATTCAATTGAATTACTGAATAATTCAATAATATTGAATTATAATTCAATAATATTGAATCTATCATTCAATAATATCTATTTGAGATCAGGAACACGACAAGGATGCCCACTCTCACCACTCTTGTTCAACATAGTATTAGAAGTCCTAGCAACAGCAATCAGACAACAAAGAGAAATAAAAAGTATCCAAATTGGCAAGGAAGAAGTCAAACTCTCTCTCTTCGCAGATGACATGATTCTTTATATGGAAAACCCGAATGACTCCACCCCCAAACAACTAGAACTCATACAGCAATTCAGTAACATGGCAGGATACAAAGTCAATGTACAGAAATCAGTGGCTTTCTTATACACTAACAATGAAAATACAGAAAGGGAAATTACAGAATCGATTCCATTTACTATAGCACCAAGAACCATAAGATACCTGGAAATAAACCTAACCAAAGAGGTAAAGAATCTATACTAGAGGAACTACAGAACACTCATGAAAGAAATTGAAGAAGACACAAAAAGATGGAAGACCATTCCATGCTCTTGGATCGGAAGAATAAACATTGTAAAAATGTCTATACTGCCTAGAGCAACCTATACTTTTAATGCCATTCCGATCAAAATTCCACCGGTATTTTTCAAAGAGCTAGAGCAAATAATCCTAAAATTTGTATGGAATCAGAAGAGACCCTGAATTGCTAAGGAAATGTCTAAAAACAAAAATAAAACTGGCCGCATCACATTACCTGATTTCAAGCTTTACTACAAAGCTGTGATCACCAAGACAGCATGGTACTGGCATAAAAACAGACACATAGACCAGTGGAACAGAGTAGAGAACCCAGATATGGACCCTCAACTCTATGGTCAAATCGTCTTTGACAAAACAGGAAAAAAGATACAGTGGAAAAAAGATAGTCTCTTCAATAAATGGTGCTGAGAAAACTGGACATAAAATAATATATGCACATAATTTAGTGAAATAACTGAACATAACCTTTTTAAAAAAGAAATGACTTCAAAATAAATGCCAAAGACTTACAGTCAAGAGAATACTGGGAAGAATTAGATATAACATCCGAGGGAATGAAACATATGTACACAATTGTTGGCACATACAAGACAGCACAGACATCTCCAAATATAATAATGAGGTTGATGCATTGACAAGAAACATTAAGCCAAAGAAAAAAAGGAAGGATTGAAATTAAAATTAAAAAGGCATAAAGAAGGATGGAGACACACATTGCCACTAATAATATTAAATGGAGAGGGATAGAAAATGGGAGGGACCTCAAGTGACACCATTGACTTTGGAAAGGCAGGGAAACCAATAACACAGAAATAAGGAAACAACAGAAAGACAAATAACATCACATACAATTGTGGAAATGCATAGAAAGGACATACAGGAACACATGCCTTAGATAAATGGTTCCCTGAAGGAAGCTTAAGGTCAGGTGGCAGGAAATAAAAAAAGTATTCCAAGGATGCCTCCCATGTAAACAGATGATCAATAAATGCAGGTACACTGTACCAACAGACACATACAAGCCCACCACATCTAATTTCACTATACAAATAGACTTTTGTAGGACCACTAAATCACAGCTATCAACAGAAATATGCCACTAACATGATAGACATGTATACAGGATTACGGATAGCTATGGCTGCCTCTAGCCCTTCAGCTCATGCAACAACAGGAGCTCAGAGTCGTGGGCAGCTCACTTTGGAGCACCAGGAATAGTAGAAAGTGATCAGGGAAGTCATTTTACACCCGCCTCAGTTAAAAAGCTCTGTGATTTATGGGACTTATAATGGATTTACCATCTAGTTTACAACCTTACGGTCACTGCATATATAGAGGGATTTAATGGGTCCTTAGAAGGAGAATTAGGATTGATAGAAATTCAATGAAGTTTTCGACAGGCCCTGGGTATAGCTTACTTTTTGCTAAGTCAAAGAGACAGGTTAAAAAAAGGTAGTCCTTGTACGATGTTAGACACCCTATTAACTTGTCTTCTTTCTTTTAGACTTAATTTACTTCTCATTAGATGTGACTTTGAGTTGGAGTCCTTTGACTTAAATCCTCACTTAAGTTTGCTTGATTCAGTTTAATGTACCCCTCTTGTTTGATGTGATATGATTTTTATCTTATAAGATAAAATTTTATAGATTGTGTTTGATTTCTATTGAACACTTGATTGAATTACCTAAATATGTCTAAATATGTTTTGCTCTGAATTATCTAAACGTGTCTAAATATGTTTTGCTCTGTTACCAAGCTAGTACTGCTATCCTGTTTTAAAATATATTTGATTCATACATGGCCCTTACAGAATTTCCCATGAGGAATCATGGGGTGAAATGTAGAGAGCAAAATGGAGTCTCTCATGTCAAGTGGGACCCTGTGTCTCTCAGCAGCCTGGGTCAAGCCATGATAAGAAGTTAAAGGAACTGCAGCTAGGAGATATTCCCTGAGACCAGTGTCACTGACATCTCAGAACTAATTAGAAACAGAACCAGAGGAGGTGTGCAGGGGTCTGAGACTGATTCAATCCTTTCAGAAAGGGGAGGATTTGGCAGCAAACTGTCAGACTCTTCAGTCCTGAACCCTGGATGTCTCACCACTTAAAAAGGCAACTGCTCCCAAACATTCTGCCCCACTCATCTCCAAACAGAACTGAGATCCTTCCCTGCTGGATCGTAGGAAGCAGTGAGTGCCCAGAGCTGACCAGAACATGAACAAGGCCTTATCTCAACTGTACACCCACAGACTGACTTCGAGTTTGGTTCGTTAACTTATTACACCCTTCTGTTATCTGCTTTGTGCTGTGGTTTGTCTTGTGTCCTGCTCTGTGTGCTGTGTAAGAAGCCAACGTGAATCACATGGTGAAATGTCATTGAGTTTGAAACCCGGAACCTGCTTTCTTTTTTTTTTTTTTTTTTCTGAACCTGCTTTCTAATTGTGATTTAATTTTGCTTCATGATTGACTAGAGCTGACATTGTGGAAAGACACAACTAACATGAACTCTTTCATAACGTGGTCATTACACAACCTCCATTCAGTCCATCAGCATATGAGTCCATGTTAATCAAGGAATGGTTGACTTGAGCTGGGCTTTGAGGTACACCAGAGTTTTTGTATAGAAACACCAATGAGTTTCTATAAATACTAGTATTTCTCTGTCTAAGCCTGTTGACATATTTCCCAAGAGAGAATCAAGAGAATATTTGCCAGGATACATTGCTACTAATAAGCTTTGAAGAGAAGTTCCTGGCATAAACTTAATATTCTGACTAAAAAACAGAAAAGGATAATTTCCCTCTACCCTCTGTGAAAGGTGAAAGAAAAGAAAGTCATTAATAGGTTGTCTGGCTGCCTCAATTGGAACAGCATGAGACTTGATCTTTGGTCATGAGTTTGAGCCTTAGGAGCTGGATAGTTTACTTCAAAACAAACAAACAAAAAAAGTTACTTGTGTCAAAAGGGTTTAAAATGGAACAGGGAGGTCATTAAGGAGGTGGCCCTTATGCACACCCTCATTGGTTGGTGTCGTGAAGTTTGAACTGGGCCAAACCATAAAGAATCTAATGACTACAGAATACCTGCATCTTGCTACGGTATCTGTTGGACTTTTCCATAGTGATTGCCTTATCAACCAATTATGTTTATCCAAGATTCGTGTTCCCGCACCAACACCCATCAAAATTCTTTGCAAATAATGTACAAAGATATTCTCCTTAGGGCACCTGGGTGGTTTTCAGATAGGAGTCTGCCTTTGGGTCCTGGGATGGAGCCCCAAGTCTGGCTCCCTGTTCAGTGGTTTGTCTGCTTCTCATTCTGCCCCTCCCCCCATTCAGACAGGCTCCTTCTCTTTCTCTCTCAAGTAACTAAATAAAATCTTAAAAAAAAAAAAAAGCATTCCTCTTTTCTGTCCACAAACCCCTGTTCTTTGCTCTCTAGTTGGATACTCTAGGTTATGTAATTAGTATACCCCAAATTACAATTCTTGATCTCAAATAAACACTTTTGCTTAAGCATGTCTCCTTACAATTTTTGGCGGACACCTTCTAGGTTCTTTCATTACCTCTGAAATAAAAAAAGGAGATTGAGACAAGAAAAACAAAGAGCATACATCTCCTGTATATTGGAGATATCCAGAAAAACTGAGTAAAATGTCCCCAAATGGCTGAAGGCACCACCTTCAATACCATCTTCAGCTAAGGACAATAGGAAGATGTTGGAATGAGGGTGGGGAGGCCAATTATGGAGGTTACCAGGAAAAACCCAGCAAACAATGGTAATGTTTGTTAGATATATTTAAGTCCATGGCTTCTCCACTAATAAGAGTTTCTTTCTTTTTTTCTTTCTTTCTTTCTTTCTTTCTTCCTTCCTTCCTTCCTTCCTTCCTTCCTTCCTTCCTTCCTTCTACTGATAAGAGCTTCTTGTGATTTGTAGATTCATGCTCCTCTTTCTGGTACTAAGTGGGAGATATACTTACAAATGGAAATTTCCTTTATTAATGTAAATGCTCCTTTAAAAAGGCTAACTTCCACTCTGGTTTCAGAGCTTCTCCTGTGTTGGTGTTTCTTAAAAATCACCAGCTCAAAATCATCCTTATGCCCAAAGGTATCATTTGGAGTGGCAAACTCTGCTACCCTTCATGACTATCCAATAATAAGGTAGCCCTGTGAGAAACTCAACCAAGGTGGCTTAGGTGCACTGATAGGAAACACATTCAGGGACCCCACTTTATCCACAAATTGCACCTTTGATTACATACTCTCCCCCCTTAATGGAGATTCCACAGTCCAAAAAACCAGAGGTGTTTTGTTGTTTTTGTTGTTTGCTGTTTCTTTATTTGTTTTCCACTGAAGTTCTCATCGAACATAGCCTAGTCATCTGTGGGCTTTTCCCCAGAAGATTATAGGGAAGTGACTTTAGGAGCTAGATCTCTGATTGTTTCCTGATAAGTTCAGATTACCCTTCTCCAGTGTTACCCCTCCCCAAGCCTTGTCATTCCTTTGTACCCAGAAGGGAGGCTTTGATATTAGACACCTTTGCTCCAGGCTATTCTCAGAGGGAACTTAAGTGTTCTAGATGAGAAGACACAGAACAGGTTCACCTAGGAAGACTGTCCCCCACCCCTGACAGGCTACTAATCAGTTGGAGTGCTGCACCTCTCACTACTATTCCTTTCTTCACTGCTGCAGACTTCCTGGCTCTCTGCTCTTCAGACCCACATATTGATTTCCTCACCAGTGACACCTGAGTGTTGGATCTGAACAGGGTGAGTTCAGTTGGGGCTGGTGCTAAACATGCATGAGGGAAAAGGCCCAGAATCACTGCGAAGTGTCTCATTGAACTTCTAGATGGTAGAGTTAAGGTTGGAAAGTGATCCAATTTGTAAGAAGCAAAGACCCAAATTCAACTCAGTATTAATCCCAGTGAAACAATGTTTCCCTTCAACCCATCTACCCCTACTCCCACTTCTTCCCGAATCTTCCCAAGCATAATACACTGAAGCAGCTTGACTCCTGGTCTTCTAACCTGGGTAGGACCTTTGGGTCAGGTACAGGGTGGCCCAGATGTGAATGTGCCTACTCTGTCTTCTGTACATGATATAGCAAGCACTTCACACAATAGAGGACGAAAAAAATTTCCTTGTATCATTCGAGATTCTTGCACCCAGTTTAGATTAAGTTGAACCAGACAGATTTAATAGGAGGGGGAAAAAAAGTTTCATTATATGCACATAGAGGCCCAATAACGAAATTCAGATCCCAAAGAAATGACGCAGGAAGGCAGTTTTTAGACATTTTAAACAATGAGACAATGTGAGGAATTGACAAGACAG
Organism: Martes martes; assembly: GCF_963455335.1. NCBI lineage: Eukaryota > Metazoa > Chordata > Mammalia > Carnivora > Mustelidae > Martes > Martes martes. Next base: position 50,206,902 of record NC_137894.1, on the reverse strand, counting down.
ACAAAACAAATGTTGGGGAGTGCTAATTAGTAAGGAATTCCAAGCACATTCTGGGCTGAGGTAGAAGATTAGTAAAAAGCAAAGAATTTTGTTTATATACCTTTCTTGGCTTTAAAATCCCTATCACCGGTTGGGTGCCTGGCTGGCTCACTTAATGGAAGATGCTACTCTTGATCTCAGGGTTATGAGTTGAAGCCCCACATTGGGCCTAGAGCTTACTTAAAAAATTATAATAATAAAAAAATAAGTAAAATCCCTATCTCTGGTGATGAGAATGTCTTTTTATTTCTTAGTACAGGGAGGGTACCATTCGTCGGAGAGATTCAATTTCTGCTTTTGGGGGACAGAAGAGGGTCTGGGTGTCCTTACACTGGCTATTTTCCAAGTAGGTTCAATTCAAAATGATCCATGTGCCACTGGGACACCTTTTGGGGTGGGCTGTCCTGGGTCCCTACACCATTCTCAGAAGTGCTCTCACTGACATATCTCGTTAGATGCTCACAGGTCTGTGAAGCACCTATTCCTAACTGCACTTATGGACACAGTGCTCGGAGAGTTGAGAACCAGGTTAGAGATTCCACAGAACCAGCTGTACTCCTCATCATAAACAACTTTTTGTTTACAAACAACACTATACCCTCATTTTGACCTGAGTTGCTCTTGTGAGGGCAGTCCCAATCTTGAAACTTGATTGATCAGAACAATATTTCAAAACTCAAGTTCCTATATGATTGCATTCTGAAACCAAATCAAGCAGATTTATAATTATGATACTGAGATAAATGGTCACTGAGAAGTAAGTGGGTAGTCAGAAGTGATAATAGGTTTCACACGGCTTTGGGGACGTTATCTAAGGAAGTCAGGATCAGATAAACACTATTTTGAGAATCAGTGTAACTGTAGACTGGGGTTTGAGGGATCCAGAGCCTTCTTGCTTGGAAAATATCACCCAAGTCTTCACCTAACTTCCTCATTCGCTTAAGTGGTGACAACCCTTTTCACTTCACAACCACAAAGCTTAAATTACCATTTTCTTTTAAAGCCATGCTCTTCAGAGAATTGATCTGGACTGTTGAATAGAGATAGCGAGAGGGTGATGGGTTCCTTTGTTTGGGTATAAGAGAGGCCAGACAGGGGGCACCTGGGTGGCTCAGTGGGTTAAAGCCTCTGCCTTTGGCTCAGGTCATGATCCCAGCGTCCTGGGATTGGGCCCCACATCTAGGCCCCACATGCTAGGCAGGGAGCCTGCTTCCCTTCCTCTCTCTGCCTCTCTCTGCCTATTTGTGATCTTTCTCTGTCAAATAAATAAAGTATTAAAAAAAAAAGAGAGAGAGAGAGAGAGAGTGAGGCCAGACAGCAGGTGTTTGAAATTCTCAAAATAAACTTCACCTATTTTTGACCATTTTTGTGTTTGTCTCAGTAGGTTCTAGCATATTTTTAGTTCTCATAAATTTAATTATGTAATGAGATTTATCCTCTTCAAGCCTGGGAACAAAATGGTAAAGTTGGGTGCCAGTGCCTACACTGGCAAGAAAGGAATTTTAAGGTGCAGGTCAACTCTTAGGGCAGTGTTGAGATAATGCTTTCCTCTTTCTTCCCTGCAGACCCACAGGTGGCTCTGGTGACTGAGATGGCATCCTCTCTAAAGGTCCTAGGCCCTCTCTTGACCCTGCTGTTTCCCCTAGGCAGGCTGCTTGTACACAGCCAGAACCTTTCCTGGAGGGAATTCATGAAACAGCACTACCTGAGCACAAGCTGGAAATTCAGCAACTACAAATGCAACGATCTCATGAGGGAAAGAGAAGCTCCACAAGACAGGAACTATCACATCTTCATCTACACTTTTTGGCACAAAATCGAGCATATTTGCCTCAGGAAGTGGAGAGACCGTTACAGAAATGTATACATATGGGCCCAGCATCCCTTCAAAATACTCCAGTGCTACCAGGAGGGCAACCAAAAGAGCTACGGAGAGCACAGAGGCTATAGCTACATTGAATTCCACTGTGGCATGAACGGGTATGTCGATGGCATAGAGGACATCCAGTTGTTAGACATCAAAAAATAGATAGTCTACCCATACCCACAGGTTCGAGTAGAGTGTCCAATACTTCCCAAGCAGGAGCCCCTGCCTTGGTCAACAGCCCTTGCTACTCCTTCCTTTGCATTTATGTGCCAGCATTTTCCAACTACTTAGAGTTCCGATTCATCACATGCTTTCTTCCTATCCAAAGCACTCACAGTTTCTCTGCCTGGAGTACTCCTGTGCCCTCATGTATCTGATTTGCTCCTATAATTTTTTAAGATTAAGCTCTATATGGCTTCTCTGTTTTACTGAACCAGACATGTTCCTGATTGTGACTCTCCTTTTACTGAATGGTCTTCCTTCCCTAAATAAATTATGTCACTTTACCATGTGTGACATTCATATATGTTATATGTTGTGTGATTGGTGGAGGTGTCCCAGGGTGTGTGATACAGATTGTGCTTGGATATGATGGATGCACAGTGTAGGTTGAAGGTGTGTGTCATTAGACTCATTCCTTAAATATGTCTTTAAGGAAATGCATGCATATTAGATAGGTTACGGCATTATGCTTCCCGAGGCATAATATATTAAGTAGAAGATAATCGCAGAACTAATACATTATATGTTAATTAAAAAAAAGAAACAGAAAAGAAGGAAGTTAATGGCAAAAATGGGATTTCTGATAATAATCATTTTCACTAGGCAGAGGTATAGAGTGGAAATGGGATGTTAAAAGGTAACCTTCAAGAATGGGTCTTAAGACTTAAGTTTTGTTGGAGGAAAGAGGAAGTTAATTGCAGAAGGGAACATTGAGGAAACAAGCAAGTAATGTCCATGAGAATTCTGTTTGCTAAATGGGGAAGAGTGATACAGAGAAAGATAATCCTTCACTTCATATAATTTTGCCTCCAGCAGATATGGGGAGGAGAAATGTGGAACATTTAAGTACCTTGTGTTCTTTAGCCTCTTGCATTGTTGAATAACTCCAGTCTTGAAACACTTGGAGAAAAGGCCAAGATCATAACATTTTCAGTTAGGTGGGTGCATTCCTAGTCCTAGACACCTAGCCTCATGAGTAGCCAAGGAATCTAGGTTGGTCATCATTTTTCAAGAACAGCTCCTGAGCTTTGCAATTTTCAGTGCACCTAGGAATGAGCAGATACTGGGGAGATGATGACTTATAGTAACCAAAGTCACAAGAGATTAGTGTTAAACCAGTAGATCTGTATCAATAATCAATATAAAGATGAGGAATACTTATTGTTTTTCTCAGATAAAAGCTGCCTCAAAATGTCTGGTGTGGGGCACCTGGATGGCTCAGTCTATTAAGTGTTGGCTCTGAGTTTTGGCTCAGGTCATGATCTCGGGGTCATGAGATTAAGCCTCACATCCAGCTCTGTCATGAGTGTGGAGCTTGCTTGGGATTCTCTCTCCCTCTCCCTCTTTCACTTGCACCATACTCTCATACACTATCTCTCTCTAAAAAATTGGAAAAAGAAAAAAAACCAGAAAAACAAATGAAACAAAACCAAAATGTAGTGGCATAGTTTGTGTTACTGTATTCTGGTTGCCTATACTTATATTCCAGAGTCATCTGTTCTGGTCTCCTACAGTAAGTTCTCACAATACATTTTAAAAGCTCTAAAAATTCCTTTTATTATTGGGTTAAAAGATGGTAGTGAATACCATATGGTAGGAAAATGATTTAAACACAATTAATATAATAGCTTTGTGCTGTTGCTTTGGTTTTCCCACATCCACTCCCCCCACCCCATTTGGATAGCTGCAGATTCATTTCCTTTTGGGAACTATTCCTCCCCTGCTTGTGTGCAGTATTGGTGGGGTCATCCCAAGGTTTCAAATCCCCTCTAATGAGTCAAGTGTTGATCAGAATATTCAAGTTAGGCCAACCAGAGTCTTTCCTATAGGAAACCAGAATGTAACACCTAAAAATTTGGTTCTTTGGCACACAGATGATTTTGAGCTAATTATAATGAGAAACAGAAGAGAAGGAGAATTTCTGAAAGTAGCCTATAAATCACCCACTTACAAATAAGAGACATTTATCATTACAGAGAAAATATCTATTCCCTAAGGGTGTCTCCCTATGCCTAGTAACAAGATAAACATGTCACTAAGTCACAAGAAATTCTTACCAATCAAGAAGGCACAGACTCAGAGGAGTCAAGATGGCAGAGAAGTAGCAGGCTGAGACGACATCGGGTAGCAGGAGATCAGCTAGATAGCTTACCTAACCATTGTGAACACCTACAAATCCAATGGGAAATTGAAGAGAAGAAGAGCAACAATTCTAGAAACAGAAAATCAATCACTTTCTGAAAGGTAGGACCTGAGGAGAAGTCAATCCAAAGCGATGGGAAGACAGACCGTGGGGAGAGGGGCTGGCTCCAGGCAAGCGGTGGAGCAATGGAGCACAAAATCAGGACTTTTAAAAGTCTGCTCCACAGAGGGACATCGCTCCAGAGGCTAAACCGGGGGGAAGCCCACGCGGGGTCAGCGTAACCCCAGGTCCCACGGGGTCACAGAAGGACTGGGGGTGTCTGAGTGCCGCAGAGCTCGCAGGTATTAGAGCAGGGAAGCCGGCTACAGCGACAAAGCCAAGGAGTGAGCTGTCAGCCAGGGGTTACCTTGTGCCGGTCGCAGGCTGGGTGGGCTTGGAGCGCGGCCGGAGGCCACAGAGATGGAAGCGACCAGGCACTTTTCTCCAAGTGCCAGCAATTGACTGCTTTCCTCCAGGTGTGACCGGAGGCCAGGGAGGCAGGGGTGGTTGGGCGCTTTTCTCTGAGGCGCACTGAGGAGCGTGACCCCAAGCTCTGGGCTCCTCCGGGCCGGAGATTGGGAGGCCGCCACCTTCATTCCCGTCCTCCGGAACTCTACGGAAAGCACTCAGGGAACAAAAGCTCCCGAAAGCAAACCCGAGCGGATTACTTAGCCCGGCCCCTGGCAATGGCGGTGCAATTCCACCTGTGGCAAAGACACTTGAGAATCACTACAACAGGTCCCTCCCCCAGAAGATCAACAAGAAACCCATCCAAAACCAACTTCACTCACCAAGAACAGCGGAATTCCAGAGGAGGAGAAAGCAAATCTTATCTGGACAAAATGACAAGGTGGAAAAACTCACCACAAAAAAAGAACAAGAGGCAGTACCAAAGGCTGGAGACCTAATCAATATGGACATTGGTAATATGACAGATCTAGAGTTCAGAATGACGATTCTCAAGGTTCTAGCCGGGCTCGAAAAAGGCATGGAAGATATTAGAGAAACCCTCTCTGGAGAGATAAATGCACTTTCTGGAGAAATAAAAGAACTAAAATCTAACCAAGTTGAAATAAAAAAATCTATTAATGAGGTGCAATAAAAATGGAAGTTCTTACTGCTAGGATAAATGAGGCAGAAGAAAGAACTAGTGACATAGAAGGCCAAATGACAGAGAATAAAGAAGCTGAGCAAAAGAGAGACAAACAAATACTGGACCACAAGGAGAGAATTCGAGAGATAAGCGACACCATAAGGCGACACAACATTAGAATAATTGGGATTCCAGAAGAAGAAGAAAGAGAGAGGGGAGCAGAAGGTATACTGGAGAGAATTATTGTAGAGAACTTCCCTAATATGGCAAAGGGAACAAACATCAAAATCCAGGAGATGCTAAGAACGCCCCTCAAAATCAATAAAAATAGGTCCACACCTCGTCACCTGATAGTAAAATTTACAAGTCTTAGCGACAAAGAGAAAATCCTGAAAGCAGCCTGGGAAAAGAAGTCTGTAACATACAAGGGTAAAAACATTAGATTGGCAGCGGACTTATCCACAGAGACCTGGCAGGCCAGAAAGAACTGGCATGATATATTCAGAGCACTAAATGAGAAAAACATGCAGCCAAGAATACTATATCCAGCTATGCTATCATTGAAAATAGAAGGAGCGATAAAGAGCTTCCAGGACAAACAAAAGCTGAAAGAACTTGCAAACACCAAACCAGCTCTACAGGAAATATTGAAAGGGGTCCTCTAAGCAAAGAGAGACCCTAAAAGTAGTATATCAGAAAGAAACAGAGACAATATACAGTAACAGTCACCTTACAGGCAATACAATGGCAATAAATTCATATGTCTCAATAGTTACCCTGAATGTTAATGGGCTAAATGCCCCAATCAAAAGACACAGGGTATCAGAATGAAAACAACAACAACAACAACAACGAAACTTATCAATACTCTGTCTATAAGAAACTCATTTTAGACCCAAAGACACCTCCAGATTTAAAGTGAGGGGGTGGAAGAAAACTTATCATGCTAATGGACATTGAAAGAAAGCTGGGGTGGCAATCCTTATATCAGATCAATTAGATTTTAAGCCAAAGACTAAAATAAGAGATGAGGAAGGACACTATATCATACTCAAAGGGGCTGTCCAACAAGAAGATCTAACAATTTTCAATATCTATGCCCCTAATTTGGGAGCAGTCAACTAGATAAACCAATTAATAACAAAATCAAAGGAACACATCGACAATAATACAATAATAGTAGGGGACTTTAACACCACCCCCTCACTGAAATGGACAGATCATCCAAGCAAAAGATCAACAAGGAAATAAAGGCCTTGAATGACACACTGGACCAGATGGACATCACAGATATATTCAGAACATTCCATCCCAAAGCAACAGAATACACATTCTTCTCTAGTGCACATAGTACATTCTCCAGAATAGATCACATCCTGGGTCACAAATCAGGTCTCAACCGGTACCAGAAGATTGGGATCATTCCTTGCATATTTTCAGACCACAGTGCTCTGAAGCTAGAACTCAATCACAAGAGGAAATTTGGAAAGACCCCAAATACATGGAGGCTGAGGAGCATCCTACTAAAGATTGAATGAGCCAACCAGGAAATTAAAGAAGAATTGAAAAAATTCATGGAAACAAGTGATGATGAAAACACAATGGTTCAAAATCTGTGGGACACAGCAAAGGCAGTCCTGAGAGGAAAATATACAGTGATACAAGCCTTTCTCAAGAAACAAGAAAGGTCTCAAATACACAACCTAACCCTACACCTAAAGGAGCTGGAGAAAGAACAGCAAAGAAAGCCTAAACCCAGCAGGAGAAGAGAAATCATAAAGATCAGAGCAGAAATCAATGAAATAGAAACTAAAAAAAGAATAGAACAAATCAATGAAACTAGGAGCTGGTTCTTTGAAAGAATTAGTAAGATTGATAACCCCCTGGGCAGACTTATGAAAAAGAAAAGAGAAAGGATCCAAATAAATAAAATCATGAATGAAAGAGGAGAGATCACAACCAACACCAAAGAAATACAAACAATTATAAGAACATACTACGAGCAACTCTACGCCAACAAATTTGACAACATGGAAGAAATGGATACATTTCTAGAGACATATAAACTACCACAACTGAATCAGGAAGAAATAGAAAACCTGAACAGACCCATAACCAGTAAGGAGATTGAAGCAGTCATCAAAAATCTCCAAACAAACAAAAGTCCAGAACCAGACGGCTTCCCAGGGGAATTCTACCAAACATTTAAAGAAGAATTAATTCCTATTCTCCTGAAACTGTTCCAAAAAATAGAAATGGAAGGAAAACTTCCAGGCTCACTTTATGAGGCCAGCATCACCTTGATCCCAAAACCAGACAAGGATCCCATCAAAAAAGAGAATTATAGACCAATATCCTTGATGAACACAGATGCAAAAATTCTCACCAAAATACTGGCCAATAGGCTCCAACAGTACATTAAAAGGATTATTCACCACGACCAAGTGGGATTTATTCCAGGGCTGCAAGGTTGGTTCAACATCCGCAGATCTATCAATGTGATACAATACATGAATAAAAGAAAGAGTAAGACCATATGATACTCTCAATAGATGCCGAAAAAGCATTTGACAAAGTGCAGCATCCCTTCCTGATTAAAACTCTTCAAAGTGTAGGGATAGAAGGCACATACCTCAATATTATCAAAGCCATCTATGAAAAACCCACCGCAAATATCATTCTCAATGGAAAAAAACTGAAAGCTTTCCGCTAAGGTCAGGAACACGGCAGGGATGTCCGTTATCACCACTGCTGTTCAACATAGTACTAGAAGTCCTAGCCTCAGCAATCAGACCACAAAAAGAAATTAAAGGCATCCAAATTGGCAAAGAAGAAGTCAAACTCTCACTCTTTGCAGATGATATGATACTATATGTGGAAAACCCAAAAGACTCCACTCCAAATCTGCTAAAACTTGTACAGGAATTCAGTAAAGTGTCAGGATATAAAATCAATGCACAGAAATCAATCCCATTTCTTTACACTAACAACAAGACAGAAGAAAGAGAAATTGAGGAGTCAGTCCCATTTACAATCACACCCAAAACCATAAGATAACTAGGAATAAATCTAACCAAAGAGGCAAAGAATCTATACTCAGAAAACTATAAAGTACTCATGAAAGAAATTGAGGAAGACACAAAGAAATGGAAAAATGTTCCATGCTCATGGATTGGAAGAACAAATATTGTGAAAATGTCTATGCTACCTAAAGCAATCTACACATTTAATGCAATCCCTATCAAAATCCCATCCATTTTTTTCCAAGAAATAGAACAAATAATCTTAAAATTTATATGGAACCAGGAAAGACCTCGAATAGCCAAAGGAATATTGAAAAAGAAAGCCAAAGTCGGTGGCATCACAATTCCAGACTTCAAGCTCTATTACAAGGCTGTCATCATCAAGACAGTATGGTACTGGCACAAAAACAGACACATAGATCAATGGAACAGAATAGAGAGCCCAGAAATAGACCCTTGACTCTATGGTCAACTAATCTTTGACAAAGCAGGAAGGAATGTCCAATGGAAAAAGGACAGCCTCTTCAACAAATGCTGCTGGGAAAATTGGACAGCCACATGCAGAAAAATGAAATTGGACTATTTCCTTACACCACACACGAAAATAGACTCAAAATGGATGAAGGACCTCAATGTGAGAAAGGAATCCATCAAAATTCTTGAGGAGAAAGCAGGCAGCAACCTCTTTGACCTCAACCGCAGCAACTTCTTCCTAGGAACATCGCCAAAGGCAACAGAAGCAAGGGCAAAAATGAACTATTGGGATTTCATCAAGATCAAAAGCTTTTGCACAGCAAAGGAAACAGTTAACAAAACCAAAAGACAACTGACAGAATGGGAGAAGATATTTGCAAATGACATATCAGATAAAGGTCTAGTATCCAAAATCTATAAAGAGCTTAGCAAACTCAACACCCAAAGAACAAATAATTCAATCAAGAAATGGGCAGAAGACATGAACAGACATTTCTGCAAAGAAGACATCCAGATGGCCAACAGACACATGAAAAAATGCTCCACATTCTCATTATCAGGGAAATACAAATCAAAACCACAATGAGATACCACCTCACACCAGTCAGAATGACTAAAATTAACAAGTCAAGAAATGACAGATGCTGGCGAGGATGCGGAGAGAGGGGAACCCTCCTACACTGCTGGTGGGAATGCAAGCTGGTGCAACCACTCCGGAAAACAGTGTGGAGGTTCCTCAAAAAACTGAAAATAGAACTACCCTATGACCCAGCAATTGCACTTCTGGGTATATATCCTAAAGATACAAACGTGGTGCTCCGAAGGGGCACGTGCACCCGATTGTTTATAGCAACAGTGTCCACAATAGCCAAACTATGGAAAGAACCTAGATGTCTATCAACAGATGAATGGATAAAGAAGAGTGGTATATATACACAATGGAATACTATGCAGCTATCAAAAGAAATGGAATCTCGCCATTTGCGACAACATGGTTGGAACTAGAGGGTATTATGCTTAGCGAAATAAGTCAATCGGAGAAAGACAACTATGATATGATCTCTTTGATATGAGGAAGTGCAGATGCAATGTGGGGGGTTGGGGGGAGGTAGGAAAAGAAAAAATGAAAGAAGATGTGATTGGGAGGGAGACAAACCATAAAAGACTCAATCTCAAAAAATAGACTGAGGGTTGCTGGGGGGGGCGGCAGGAGAGGGTGGTGGGGATATGGACATTGGGGAGGGTATGTACTATGATGAGTGCTTTGAAATGTGTAAACCCGGCCATTCACAGACCTGACCCCTGGGGATAAGAATACATTATATGTTTATTAAAATAAATTAATTATTTTTTTTAAAAATGCGTAATAAAAAAAAAAGTGATCAGAAAAAAAAAAAAAAAGAAGGCACAGACTTGGGGTTCCTGGGTGGCTCAGTGGGTTAAAGCCTCTGCCTTCTGCCCAGGTCATGATCCCAGGGTACTAGGAAGGAGCCCCGCATCAGGCTCTCTGCTCAGCAGGGAGCCTGCTTCCCCCTCTCTCTGCCTGCTTCTCTGCCTACTTGTGATCTCTATCTGTCAAATAAATAAATAAAATCTTAAAAAAAAAAAAAAGGAAGGCTTAACTCTGCTTAACAAACCTTACCTTTATTCCCTATACTTTCCCTGGTTACCTTCCTGGAGCCTGCCTTCCCCACACTCTTCTTCCTTTCTTTTACCTGAAGATGGTCTGTTAGCCCAAGGTCTCCTCACCTCTTTGAATGACTCTTCCTGATGTGAAGAACAAACGCAAAGGAAATCTAGAAAGAACATTAAATTTCCTTACAACATGCATCCCAATGACAAGTACTTGAGACAGGCAGAGAGACCTTCTTGGAAGAGCTCAGCGGCCTCAATGTTAGTACTTTGGTAGAGGAAATAGGTAATCTTAGCCTGACATTAGCCCAACCCCCAGGATCTTGTAAGTGCCCTTTAACATATAAAAATCCCTTTGGAAACTCATTTACCTCTACCCCAGGCTGTATGTTAGCAATCATCCTCTAAGCCTATGACCCACTGACAGACATCTGAAGGGTCTCAAGACTCAAGTTGTACTACACACTAGTAAATGATCTTATCTTAACATCAGCTAGGCATGCAATGCCCTAAAACCCTTACTTTCAAATTCATTAGAGACCTAGCTATCCTTAACCTCACCCCATCTTAAAAGTAGAAAGTCACCCACTCCTCACTACCCTCCCCCCAGTATAGCTCTTTCTGACCACGAGTCCTGTCGCAGTACATTCAGTAATAAAAACCACCACTTTTGTACCAAAGATGCTTCAAGAGTTCTTTTTTGATCATTCACTCCTGGACCCCAACATCACCATATTTCACACCAATCCCTGCATTTCTGTCATGTATATATGAGATCCATGCTACGAAACTTGTTTGTTTTTCTTTTGTAAATCTCTCTTATGTTATAAAGGCCATAGTTGAGAAGAAAGGAGAGAAGAAAAAGATTGCTTCTTCCTCTACACTATCCTCCATGACTGAATCTCTAGTGATGATGCAAGTGATGCGGGAAACAAAGGCAAAAGAAAACTTAAATTTCCATACTTCCTACAACCCATTGACCAGTCCTTGAAACAGGTAGAGTGACATTCATGTGGGAACTGACCTGCTTACATGTCGATAACTTACTAAGGAGAAAAAGCAATCTTGGCTTGTCATTATCCCAACCACCCAGGATCCTCTAAGCCTACCTTCACATGCAAAAATTCCCTTGGAAACTACCCTTGTCTCTACTCTGGAAGATACATCTTGGCAATCATTCCCCAAGCATATGGCTCACCTATATACATCTGAAGGTTCTCGTGACTAGGGTTCGATTACACAGTAATAAATGACCTTTTCCTATTGTTTTCCTATGTTTATTCCTATTGTTTTCCTAACAATAGCTAGCCTCCTCAATGTCCTGGAAATCTTTCCAAAATTCCCTAGAGACTTATGCTATCCTTCTCTTCCTCCCAACTTGAAGCTATGTCATGGGCCACTTCTTCATGACCCACTTTCTGTGCAGCTCTTTTTGCCCTCGGGTCCTGTCCACATGCTTTCAAAAAACCACCTTTTTGCACCAAAGATGTCTCAAGAATTCTTTCTTGGCTATTGGCTTCAAACCCTAACATCTGTCCTACACAGTCTCTACTGGGATCGTGATGATGCACCCCAATTCCGTGAATAAAGAAGCTCCTTCACTACGACCCTCCCACCTACCCTAGGTATCTTTTTATCTGGCTCTTCATCTGTCTCCTTTACCCTATCCTTTTAGAAACTGATAAACCATCAGTGTTTCCTCCAGTTCCGTGTGCCACTCTAGCAAAGTAACGAAACAAACAAGGGAGTTGGGAGAAGTTTACAGCCAGGCAGTCAGAAGCACAGGTGACAAGCTGGCCTGGGGGAGTCTTGTGTGTTTGTGGTGTGTTTTCTCTTAAAAAACTGAAATCATGGAGCTCAAAATGTTAAAGTTTCAGGGAAGAAAACACTCAACCCATATCAGGAGTTCATAATTTCCTCACACTTCTTTGAGGAAGTTATCACTTCTTCTTTGTTCTTTTAAGGAGGTTTGGTCTTCCTACATCTGCAGGGATACTGGCTTTAAACAGTGAGTTGGAGGGTGTGGGTCTCATCCACACTGTGCCCAGGAAGTGCACCTTCCAAGCCCTAGGTTTCTCTTTCCTCTTTCCTAAGGCTCAGAACCCTTCCACGCTGACATACCTGGCAGAGGAACAGCGAACAAAAGCCTCTGAGCCTGGGACTAACCACTGCCTCTGTCCTCAGCAGGACCCCCAGCAAGGAGACCTGGCAAGAGGAGAAGCCTGGGGGTTGTGGAGAGTAGAGCCATGACGATGACCAGAAGGTCCAGATCACATAGATGTTTGGGAAATATTCCAGGAGGGAGGAGGGAAGAGACCAGTCTCTCTTTGCATAAGCACAGAAGAAAGAATAATAGGATCTGCCAGTCAGAGGAAATGCCATCTTAACTCACATTCCTCCTCCCTGGGTTTTAGCTACTTCCAGAATTGTAAGACTCATGTCAGAAAGAAGATGTTTTAAACAACCGGAAAAGGACCAATGAAATCTTAAAAGTCACAAACAGATCTAAATGGTTGTGAATGATAATTTTCCTCTTATGACTTCTATTACTATCATTCTCTCATTTTCTTCTCTCTTCCTACACAGAAGAGATGATGCTGGATCTTCTGGTACCCTTTCCTCTCCTCTTGTTGCTATTGGGATCACGGGGGCTAGTGCATCCATTATGTCACTCGGCTCAACCCTCCACCAGCATTCAAACATTTATGAATCAGCACCTAAGAGCAAGTGCTGTCCAATGCAACAGTGCAATGCGTCTTGTCAATATTCCTAACTGAACCTATATACATCAAAACCCTTTCCTGCACGACTTATTACAGAAGGTGACTATTACCTGTAGTTGGCCCAACAAGACCTGCAGGCATCGTGGGAATAACTGCCACCAGAGTGCAAATCCTATTAACATGACTTACTGCTATCGCACTGGAGGGAGATGTCCTGACTGCCGCTACAGTACCACTCCCCAGAACAGGTTCTACGTTGTTGCCTGGGACCCTCGTCAGCCAGGCTACCCTCCCAATTGTCTGACTCCTGTAGGGTTAGACTAAGACTAAAGTTTCCATTATGTTCCTTCTCACTCGGTGCAGGTTTTCCCATGATCTCTTCTGCCTTTTGTTTTCCTTTGTTGATTTCCATGGTACCCATAGAGGAAAGAAGGAGAGGAGTGAGGGAATTAGAGGGCCACGATGCCAGGCCAGGGTTGGGGACACAAACAAAGAGCATTCCTTTCTGCTTTGGAGCTCTGTGTGTTTTGAAGGAAGGCAATAGCCAAGAGGGCCAGGAAAGACCCAGGCCCCTATATTTAGGAACTTCTGCCAAGCTTTGATGTATTTTGTTCACAGCAATGGAATCACTTTCTGTTGTATTGTAATGACCTTGAGTGTCTGTGTTTGGGATGTCTTTCACATCATTGCCAGCCTGGAGCCATCTAGATGGCATTTGCCAACAATGTACTCAGGAGAACCATCTGGGCCCTAGGCAAACTTTGAGGTTATTCAGCAACGCAAGGCTTCTGCTACTTCCCCCACCACTGCATCCCTGGGACTTTGGAGCAAGAATGTGCTCCATCCCTTCAAACTCTGCTCCAGGCTTTTACATATTTCCCTTGAAACCATGGTCCATGGTTTGGAGGTAACAAGTACACCTCATAGTATGTGCATAGTATTTCACACACAGGTTCTAACCCTGACAACCGATACACTGTACATCTTTACTATTAGTTTCTGTATTTCATCAGATAGTGTTTTAAATGTAAGTAGTAGTACTGATAATAACTCACTGTAGCCGTAGAGTCAATTCTCCCATGATCTATTGCGATGCATAAAGAGAAAGCATAGATCAAGGGGAAAAAAAGGGCTGGGAATTGAAAACATCATGCCCTACTGAAATATCACAGAAATCATGCTGTTTCGGAAATGGTAGTTGATTTAACCACTGAAGGACAGCGATTAAAAATTTGGCCGGTGGTGGAGCATGTGGGTGTCTCAGTGGGTTAAGCTGTTAAGCCTCTGCCATGGCCTCAGCTCACAGTCACCTTGAGCCCCTTTCTGCCTTCCTACTCAGAGGAGAACCTGCTTCTCCCTCTTCTTCTACCTCTCCCACCCTCTTGGGTATCTGCTCTCTTTCTCCTCTGTGTCTCTCACATAAATAAAGAAGTCTCTAAAAAAAGAATTTGGCTGGGACTGAGAATTTAGGTCCTAGGTTCAGGGGAGGAAAAATAATTGTTCCTTACCACTTTAGGTTCTTGGCTGAAAACACCTACCCCTTAATAAAAAGTCGACTTAACAGGACAAAAACTATTTTAATATGTACATATATACTGGAGCACCACAAAAACATTATTCTTAAAAGCAAGTAGCCAACTGAGTCTTATGGACCATCCTGACTATGGAAAGGATCGGGGTCTAGGGTTTTAAAAGAGGGGGAAGGCAATTCAGAGGAAGGTGAGAGGAGAAAATATTTGGGAAACAATATTTGCCCTGCCAGGGAGATGACCCTCTCAGATGAAGGTGACTCATGTCACGGTTCAGTTCCCTGAACAGGCCTCTTTCTAATGTAAGTTTCCCCTACAAAAGAGTTACCTTTATTCTGCTTTCAGAACTTCTCCTCTGTAGTTTTTCACAATAAACAGCTTAACATAATTCTTATGCCAAAAAGGAATATTTGGGGGTGGCCTATTCTGCTACCCCTCATACCTTTCCATTTCCTTGCCAACTACTAGCCTCACGGGGTTAACAGTCCAGTGTATGTCAAAGTGCTTTGTAGACTGATCTGTCTTTGAGTAGCAGCCAAACATAATGCCTATCAGAAAGGCCCCATGGTGAAGTAGTTATGAGTGTGTCAGTTATCTGTGCTGCACAATGGTTCTTTCCAAACCAAGAGATTCCTTTAACAGCTGTGCTAGCTGCGCTCACCTTCCTTTATGCCACATCTTTATGTCCGGTCTTAGAAACAAAGACAGAAATAGGAAAGTTTCAGGGTTCAGGAGCCTGGATTCCAAGGATGCTAAATACTCAAGGCCCCTCTCAGTGGGAAGACATAAGAAGGCCAGGACAACCTGGCACTTGACAAAGTGGGTACCCAGTAGGGGAACTTCTCCCATGGGACTTGAGTCCTCCAGTTTAGAGCAGCTTGCAATAGTATTCATCTTAAGCAGCGTGGCATTTCCATCACATAGTTTCAAAGTATTCAAGCCAAGTGCGGGGGGAGTGGAAACAAGGATCTGTGTTCACATTTGGTAGGAACCAGTGTAGGAACATAGCATCATCCTCAGGGAGAGGGGTCTTCAGATGGCATGCATCAACCTGATCAGTAATCACAGTGGACTTATGTACTCTATTACATTACCTGGACATTTCAGCAGATTCTTGGAGAAAGTAACCTAGTAAAAGGCTGAATTTCCTTTCATCAAACCACTCAGTTATTCACTCTTACTCACCTAGTACTCAACTATGGTTATTTATATGTTAGGGGACTCATAGATTGAAGAAATTGTGGAAGAGAGTAAGAATGAGGATAACTTGGGGAAAATCTTTTATGCTCAGAGGTGTTAGATCTACATAAATCGACCAAATCTCGGTGGACTCTCTGATAGGTTTGTGTTCCTTTCTGCATGCAATCATGTATTGTGGGAGAGTCAAGAAAACTGACTAAGTCAGATATTCATTTAGGGATATCCCTGAATCAGCTTCAATGACCTGACAGTCAATCTAGAAAGATAGAACTGTGACAAATCTTAGAAATGAATTTAGCAAATGTTCCAGCAGCTCTCAACTCTGGTTTCGTATGAAATTCACCTGGGAGTTTTAAAAAACAGTATCAACGACTGTATCCCTCTGGTAGAGTAGAAAATATATGTTGATTTCTGCCTCTGATTCCTGACACAGAGCTCCTGAAACCCTTGTAAATTCCTAAGTGATAAGAGCACTTGGAACATCTTTTGTTCTAAGACAGAGACTCTTTGCAGCCACCTGATTGGCTGATCACCAAAACACAGATCCATGATTAAACGTTTGGCCATTTCAGCCTCACCCCCATCCTTGAGGGAGGGAGGAGGGCCTGAATATGGAGGTAATAATTGATTCTGCCTATGTGAGATAGCCTCTGTAAAATTCCCAAAAGTACAGGGTTGAGGAAACTTCAGGTTGACAAACACATTTATGATGGGGGGAACAAAGACCAAAGAAAAACTCTATTTCCATACTACCTACAGCCAACTTTGTCCTTGACAAAGGAAGAGTGATGCTCTTTTTGGAACTCAGCTGCCTCGATGTTACTACTTTGCCAAGGGCAGATGACAATCTTAGCCTGAAACCCAGGGTCCTGTAAGTCTACTGTAACATTCAAAAAGTCATTTGGAAACCCTTTTCATCTCCCTCCCCGCCTGGATACACATTGGCAATCATCCCCCAAGCTTATGACCCCCTGAAGGGTGTCATGACTAAGATTTTCCTAGAGAGTAATAAATTACTTTTCCCCAACAGTAGCTGGCTTTCTCAAGGTCCTGGAAACCTTTCTTCCAAATTTCTGACAGACTAACTCTATCCCTAACCCCCTCCTAGCCTGAAATTATATAATGGGCCACTCCTCATGACCCAAGTGCAGCTCTATCTGCGCTCAGGTCCTGTCCCACTGCTTTAATTAAACCACCTTTATGCACCAAAGATGTCTCAGGAATTCTTTCTTGGTCACTGGTTTCAAACCTTAACATCTTTCCTACATTGTCTACACTGGGACGGTGATATACCCCATCTCCACAGGGACCAAAGCTCCTTCATTAGGGACCCTCCCAGACCTTACTCTAGCTATCTCCTTATCTTGGTGTTCATCTCTCTCCTTATCATATCCTTTCATAAACTGGTAAAGCATAAATGTTTCCTTGAGCTCCACCAAATCAATCCAACAAACAAGAGGGTGGTGGGACACTCAGATTTACAGCCAGGCAGTCAGAAGCACAGGTGACAAGCTGGACTTTGGATTGGCATCTGGACTGGGGAAGTCTTGTGGGCCTGAGCCCTTAACCTGGGGGTGCTGACACTGTCTTCAGGGAATTAGTGTCAGAGTTGAGTTAAATTGTACAATATCCAGCCAGTGTCCCAGAGTGGCTTGGTGTTGGGAAGCCCCCTCTGTCCCAGCACATGTGGCATTAGAAGTGTTATGAGTGTGGTAGCAGTGTGACAGTAAAGGAGAGACATAGAAGTTGTCCCACCTCAATCTCATTAAATGAATTTTATGAAGACTTAATAAACAACTGAAGAAATTTGTGAGGGAGGGGCATGGGCTTTATGGAATTTGTTTTTAAGGGTCCCTGCATGACTGTAATGGGCAGTCTGATTTAGGAACCACTCTCCGTCTAGAGGTAGGACCACTGGGATAGGGGGAAGAGAGGAGGAGGAGGGGAGGGGAAGAGAGAGACCACATGTAGCCCACAAAGGTGAAATAGTTATCACCAGAGCCAAACTATGTAAAGAGCCCAGATGGCCATGGACAGGTGAATGTATAAAGAAGATGTGATATATATATATATATATATATATATGACTATTACTCAGCCATCAAAAAAAGAAATCTCGTCATTTGCAATGATATGGTTGGAACTAGAGTATATTATGCTAAGCAAAATAAGTCAATCAGAGAAAGACAAATACCATATGATTTCACTCATATCTAGAATTTAAGAAACAAAACAGAGGAACATAGGGGAAAAGGGGGGAAAAGAAAACAAGGTGAACTCAGAGAGAGAAATAAAAATCACAGCTTTGACAGGTTTGGTTTCTTCTTTCTTGAGCCTCTTTCCATGGCTCGAAGAAGGATGCCCTCTTGCTGTGTCCTTACAGGGTCTTTTCTCTGCACAAGTGCCCCCCGACACACAATGTGTTCCCATTTCCTCTTCTTACAAACACATTAGTCACATCGGATTAGAGTCCACCCCAAGAGTCTCATTTTAACTTAATCACTTCTTTAAAAAGCCATAAAGTGGAACCTCCATTCCTAAAAGTCCAAGAGAGGAAGGTAGAATTCTGGAAAAGTGAAGCTATATTTCCTGTGAGAAAAAGTGATTTTCCTCCTCCTCCTGAGTGATTTGATCAGTGAAATTTCCAGAACAGGAAGTCAATAGAACCAAGGGAATTATGAACTCAACTATGTCACCCTTTCTGATCTTGTTTTCTCATCCTTTTTTTCCTTCAAGTCTCTCCAGACTTACTTCCTTCATGCCATATCCATAATTCCCTCTATCTTACTTTTTTAAAGATTCGTTTATCTATTTTAGAGAGAGAGAGCATGTGCAAGCAGGGGGAGGGGCAGAAGGGCGGGGAGAGAGAGAATCCCAAGGAGGCTTTGTACCGAGCATGGAGCCCAGTACAGAGCTTGCTCCTGGGACCCTGAGACCATGACCCGTGCTAAAATCAAGACTAGGACGCTTAACCAACTGAGCCACTCAAACACCCCCTTCTACCTTCCTTCTTCTAACTTCCTCTGCTTTCATGCCTACCCTGCCCAAGCCTCTAGGCTCCCTCTTACTCACTCTCTGGATGAGAACAGATCCAGCTGGTGGGTCCAGGACTAAAACATACACCACAGTTCTCTCCAGTGGTACCGAAGAGTGGGCAGGGCATCAAAAAGAATGAAATCTTACTATTTACATCAGCATGGATGGAACTAGAGTGTATTATATGGACTGAAATAAGTCAGAGAAAGACAAATACCATATGATTTCACTCATATGTGGAAGTTAAGAAACAAAACATAGGAACGTACGGGAAGGGAAAGAAAGAAAATGAGATAAAAACAGAGAGGAAGGCAACCATAAGTGACTTAACTATAGGGACAAAGTGAGGGTTGATGAGGGAGGTGGGTGGTGAGGTGGGGTAACTCGGTGATGGGCATTAAGGAGGGCACTTGATGTAATGAGCACTGAATGTTGTATGTGACTGGCAAATCACTAAATTCTACCCCTGAAATGAATAATACACTATATGTTAACTAAATAGAATTGAAATAAATTTTTAAAAAGAGTGGGGAAGGGAAGGAATATTTAGGGTTTGAAAGTTTGGGGAAGGGACTTGCATGGGGTTTTTTGGATGTTCAAGCACCAAAACAAATATCTTTCTGCCTAGAATTGCTTTACACCTTTGTCAAAAAACATTTGATTGGGGACTCCCGGGTGGCTCAGTTGCTTAAGCGTCTGCCTTCGGCTCAGGTCATGATCCCCAGGTCCTGGGATCGAGTCTGCCATTGGGCTCCCTGCTCAGCACGGAGCTGCTTCTCCCTCTGCCTGCCACTCCATGCTTGTGCTGGCTTGTTTTCTCTTTGACAAATAAATAAATGAATAAATCTTTAAAAATATTTGATCATATTTCTGTGGGCCTGTTTCTAGGCTCTGGATGTTGTTCTGTTGATCTGTGTGTCTATCCTTCCAACAATTCACACAAAAATATGTACACAGATGTTTAAAGCAGCTGTATTCATAATTACCCCAAACGGAAACAACTCCAATGTCCTCCAGTGGGTGAATGGACAGAAAAGCTGTGGAACATCCATGCAATAGAACGCTATTGAGCAATAAAAAGAAATAAACTATGAATCCACACAACTTGGATGAATTTCAAAGGCATTACCTTGAGTAAAGGAGCCAGTCTTGGAAAAGTTCATGCTGTACAACTCTATTTGTACAATAGTGTGAAAAAACAGAATGATAGTGACAAAGAATAGATCAGTGGTTCCCAGGTGTTGGGTGGGGGTGGTGGGAAGTATATGACTATAGGAGATTAGCACAAGGGGAAATGAGAGTGATAGAACTCTTGTGTGTCCTGGTTGTGATAACAGTTGCACAATTCTGTCAGTGAGCCTCTTGCTCAAGTATAGAACCCAAGAGTTATTTCTTACTGCACTTACTTGAGGCACTGATGATGACCAGAACATTCCACCCTCCAGACAGAAAAGCCCAGATAGCAATGGAATGCCTAAACAGTCATCCCATGCATCCCTTTCCCTTCCAAGTTCATGGGCTGAACACATCCCCACCCCACCCATGATTCTTGCCTGTAGGTACCATCCCCTTCCCTGAACCTCTTCTAGAAAACTCTAGTTGTCCATCTTACAGGCAGAGAAATCAGTTTTTAAGGCTTGACCCTGCCACCTCCCCCAGCTGCTGGCCCTGGAAACAAATTCCTCCCTTTCTCTTTTCCAAACCCTTATCTCTTGACTTAGCTTCTCTTGTGACAAGTTTACCTGAGTCTGTTCAGAAACGGTGTTGGCAGATCCAGCCAGGAGCTGTGCTATCAATTTGTCCAGACCCTTCAGAATACCTGGGATAGAGCAGTTGGCCTCTGTAGGGCCAGGGCTCTCTGTTCATTTCCTGAGTTAATGGCCATGATAAATCATCTGGTACAACTTCCTATGTGTGTTAAATTTCAGAGAATCAGGAGTGGCTGGGGGCTCAGTTGGTTAAGTGCTTACCTCCAGCTCAGGTCATGATCCCAGGGCCCTGGGATCAAGCCCCATGTCGGGCTCCCTGCTCGGCGAGGAGCCTGCTTCTCCCTCTCCCTCTGCCTGCCACTCTGCCTACTTATGCTCTCTATCTCTCTGTCAAATAAATAAATAAAATCTTTAGGAAAAAATTCATAGAATTATAGATTGAAGAGATATATATTCCTATTCTGATCATTTTTAAAAATTAAAGAAAAAGAACACAAATTTGCAGGCAAACATAAAAGCCCACACTCAAGGAATCCACAGACTTGGTTTTCTTCATTCTATTCTTGGTTTCATGCCTTAGTTCCTCCATCCTTAAGATGAAATTCTTGGAGCTAAATCACAAATAGCCCTCCTTGCCCTGATTCTCCTTAATTTCACAGGTCTATATACATGATCACATGTATATAGATCCATGTGTAGATAGATCCACAGATACATGTGTATCTAGTCATGTGCACATACAGATTTTGTCTCTGCTATAATAGCACAAGCCCCCATTATCAGACAGGCCTCCTCTTAAATAATTGTTCAGTGGTGTTTATGGGAGGGAAGGGGGAGTTTGAAGGACGAGGGGAAGAGAGGCTGCCAAACATGATGGCCTGAAGCAGGGCCCAGCTCTCAATCTCTATTTTTTTTAAAAGGTTTTATTTTTAAGTAATCTCTACACCCGATGTGGGGCTTAAACTTACAACTCCCAAGATCAAGAGTCTCATGCTGTGTCGACTGAATCAGGCAAGTACCCCTCAACCTCTATCAGGCATATTTCCAATGACATTCAGAAAATTCCAGGTCCCACTCTCCAGTTCTCTTGTTTGCTGCCCTAATCTTGCCTCAGCACTTATCTATCCCCTCTGGGGCATCGGAGCCAAACGAAAATCTCCATGGGCTGTCAGGGTCCAGGAAGCCTAACAAGCCCTGGCAGAAGGGAGCTGCCAGCTTGTACTCACAGAGGCCGTCTGAAGTTGCTTGAGAGGAGAATCTCCCCTAGAAGGGTGCTCCAAGTTGGCTAGGATGACCCAGGCCTCAGAGAGAGTGCTCTGACCTAAACCAGATCTCAGTGAGGTGACTGTTCTAGAGATACCTATTCACATGTAGCCAAAACCCACATGCCCCTGGGCAGCACTGCAGGAAAGAGAACAGATACTCCTCTAGAAAGTCAGCAATGTAAGGGGACTTGGAAATGACCAAACCCATCCCTCTGGTTTTACAGATTAGAAAATCATGGTCCACTGAGGGCTGTAGATGTGCTTCGGGCCACAGGGAGTTGATAGTGGGGCTGGGGCTCAATCAGGTGCTCTGGTGCCATTATCTACCCAGCTGCAGACTCATGGAGGTTGGAAAGAAATGAACGTAACCCCGGGTGTAGGTCCTCCCCAGACTTGTCACTAGAAGAAACTAGAGAATGGCAGATAACAGTCTTGACCTTAAAATACAGTCACCTTACTCCTTAGTAGAACATATCCATTGATACTCTGTGCCTTCAGATGAACAACTTCTTCTCTCTTGTTAATTAAGAAGACAGTAAGAGAATGAGAAGGGAAATAAGCTTGGAGGGAGGAAGCCAAGAAGACATGTTCCCATCCATGCTCACTGTAAGCCTGAAGCAACCCAAGGTACTCATGGATTTGCAGAAGGATCTGTAGAGGTATTATGCTACTTGCCCCCTAGGAAGTGATTCCTGACAATGTTTTGAGATACTTGCAGTTGTGCCCCTGTCTCATCCTCAGAAATCCATTTTCATTCTGTGCCTTCTGTGTAGGACCCTCCATCATGAACCATGAATCTTGTAGGTGGAGGGCCATCCCACATTTATGATCAAGTCCCAAAAGCAATAGGGAAGTGCTTTCCATGATAGAGGGTAGATTCTGCACCCTCTCAGTGTTGACACTCGCCTTGTGAGGGCTGACTCAGTCTAAGAAGGCAGGAGTAGGGACTGGGAGCGGGCTTTCCTCTCAGTTAGAGAGAAAGCTCAAAGTGCAAATGCTGATGAGGCAGCACTTGGAAAGAAAGGACCAGGGAGAGTCTCAGGTACCCTGTTCAGTGAAGGACTCCTTTAGATGTGGAGGACTGATCTGTTTTGACGTGAGGTAGTACTGGTGTGGGGGAGCTCTCGGCTGCAGGACTGAAGGAAGAATTTACCCCTGAGAGGGGCAGAAGAGGATCACTAGGGCAGAAGACACTATGATTTTGAGGAAATACTTGAAGCTGTAGGAGTAAGGAGAAACTGGGACATGGAGATGGGCTTACCTGTCCACTGAGAATGCAGTATTTCTGAGCTTGTTTGTTTTGAAGAATTTTCTGGAAATTAGCATTATCCTTCTTAAAAGAATCACTGGATATGGCCATTTCTGCCTTAAAGCAAATACTCACCTTGATATGTTAGCATTTCAAATTTCCAATCAATGTGCCCAGATTTGTTTCCTGGAAGGGGTTAGTGCTCCTTTCTTTGTAGGGTACCAATAGTCTCCCCACTGAACAGAGACCTCTAATTTGTCACCAGACTATCAGGTAATTCTCTCCTTGATTGTGCCTGACCCTCTCTATGACAGGACTCTGTCTTTCCTCTCCCAGTGTCCTCCTATTCAGAGTAGTTTCCCTCCCCACAAGCTCCGCAGGTGTGATGGTCTGGACCACTGTCACCAACTTTGCCTAGCAGACAGAAGCCCCGAGCAGTCCCAGGCCCAGAACGTGAGGGGAGTCAGAAGCCAGAGCTGGTAAATGTGCAGATAGTGAAGCAAAACCCCCAGTGAGTATTCTTAAAGGCTCCAGGAAAGTGTTCTCTTAGCACCAGCAGGAGGGAAATGAGGAGATTGAGGTTTTGGAATAAGGGTTCAATGAACTTAATACAAATTCTGGCCCAAGGAACCTGTCAAGATACTCCAAGTTCCCTTCTTCATCCTCACTGCTAGTACTGAGTGGAACCCTCATTACCACAGAAATGCAGGGATGTCTGGCCCTTGTCACCCACAGCCCTTCTCCCCTCTTCAGAAGCATAAGGTTCACTTCACTTAAGAGAAAAACAGTCTCTTCCAGCATTTATGAATTTTGAGCATAAGGACAATGACAGAACTGCTCAGACTGGCTGCAAGTAGGGCTTTTCTCTAGTTCTAGGAGCCAGACGCAGCTGGAAAAAGGGGGTCCAATGAGATGATGAAGTGATGACAGAAGCTGATTCTAAGCATGTTCAAGGGCTCTATAGAAGTGGTGTCAGACATGGAGCACTCACAGACCCGGTGCCCTGGAAACAGGAGAGAGAGCCACCAGCGAGGTCAGGGAGAGAGCTATAGCTCCATCCACAGCAATTAGGGGGATTGGGATTTTGTTTGTTTCTTAATAGTTATGGTTTTTAAAGTAGGCACCATGCCTCCAGTGAAGCCTAATGCGGGGCTGGGACTCATGACCCTGAGACCTTAAGATAGAGACCTGAGCTGAAATCAAGGGTAGGCCACTTAACTGACTGAGCCACCCAGGTACCCTCCTCCACCGCACTTAAGAAAAGGGAGACTGCAGGATTTTCTTCCTGAGTCCACTCTGGTAGCAGAAAGAACAAGGACTGGAGGCCAGGAGACCTGGGGTCTAGTCTCAGCTGTGCCACTAAGTAGCAGCAGCCATGAGCAAGTCACTTACCCTTTCTGAGATTCAGGCTATTCCTCTGTAAAAGTGGGGATTACATTATCTCAGGGATAGCAAGTGGAACACACACATTTACCTCCATCCTGCCTTCAACGGAGGCTACTGTTCAACCGCATTTCTTATTAGAATTTTTTTCTACAACATTCTAGGCAGGCCCTTCCCATGAAAGTGGATACGCGAGTCAAAATCTACTTATTCTCCTGCAATTTAATAATCCTTACAGACCCTTCTAGCTCCTAAATGGAACGTTCTGACTTTCCAACTAAGAGATGGCCATTTTTGTGATCTGGTAATAGCTCACTCAATAAAAGGAAAAGGAAAATTTAGGATCATAATTTCATCCCCCTCTCCTCCCAGCCAGGGTCTGAGCAGGGTCTTCTTGAGGTCACCTTGTCCTTCCTTCCGTGCCAGAGAGTTCGTTATTTGAACTCACCCTCCATCAGCTCACCCAGCAGGACAGTCCCAAACTGTAGTTCCCTTTCATCTCAAATAGCCCATATGTAACAGCTTCATATTTGGCAGCAAGGCATCTCTGAGAAAAGGAATGTTCTCAGGTCACTGAAAACCAAGAGTCAGGAGCAAAGGCACGTAATGATTCTATTCAACGCTTATGAAATCTACCCAGATTTATAGTTCTCACCCGAGCAGGAAAGCAATCACACAGACAGTACCAGATGGCGACAGCTTCAGAAATCCAGGTGGTTGCAACAGTGTTTTATTGAAAGAAGCAGTGAAGTGGTTCTCAAGGGGCTCCCTTCACCCCCCAAACCACACAGGGGCAAGCCCTGGCCAAGGACACGTGTGTATTTTGGATATGAGCCCTGAGTGGAGTTCTGTCTCTCAGAACAAGAAAGGGAGAGGGGAGAAGCAGGTGCCACAACAGGGAGGTGGGGCATCTCGCTGCTCTGGCCTCAGGTGCAGACCTACACAGAAGCGTCAAAGTGGACTGGCACGTATGGGTTCCCCTCACAGGCCACGATGATGGATTTCTGTAGCTGCTGGGTCTGGTAGTCGCATTTGGGGTATTTGGAGCCTTTCTTCAGGCGGCAGTCGGTGATGTGCATTTTGGAGCTGCTTTGGTAGCAGTTGGGCTGCCCGTTCTTACAGGGGACATTTCCCTGGGAGCAGACAGCCTGGACATCTGGCAGAGGCTTGTGGATAAACGTGTTCACTGGCTTGCACCGTCCAACCGTCATATTCCGGCGCTTCATCATTTGGTTGCAGTAGCCGGAGGTGACGGTGGAGGTGTCCGGGTCCATGTGCTGCCGCTGGAACTTCTCGTACCGTGACTCCTTGGCCAGAGAAGGCTGGACACAGTTCAGCACCAGCACCACCAGGACCAGTGGTAGGAAGAGGATGAAGAACCTCTCCTGAGCCATGGTGGTCTCACTCCTCTGGAAGAGCCTAGCCGGGAAAGGGAGAGAGGAGAAAAAGCACTGCCTGAGAAAGAACCCCAGCTCCTCCCTGTGGCCTCCCTGGCTCACAGTCTCCATTTGGGTCAGCCAGAAAGGTATCCCTCCTCCTGTGCAATTTTCCAAGGATTGAGACATTCACATACACTCTTGTCCAAGAGCATTTAAGTCCCCCTTGCTGGAGAGAGGTGGTCCTCGCCTCTGGGTGGTGACTTGACAGTGAACTAAAATCCTATAGTACTGTGTCTGAATACTAGAAATTTTAAAATTTAAAATCCATTTGAGGGGGCACCGGGGTGTCTCAGTCTGTTAAGTGTCTGCCTTGAGTTCAGGTCATGATCTGGGTGTCCTGGGATCGAGCCCCACCTTGAGCCCAGCTCCCTGCTCAGTGGGGAGCCTGCTTCTCCCTCTCCCCCTGCTGCCCGCTCTGTCTGTGCTTTCTGTGGTTCGCTGTCAAATAAATAAATAAATACATAAAATATTAAAACAATAAAAAAATAAATAAAATATATTTACAAAACAAATACATTTATACCCAGTGCTCAAGGGGCTTATTAGAAAATCCTTTTGAATAAACCATGAGGTGAACTGCATCCCTGAAATACAACATGACCTCCAGGATCATGATAGACAGAGAGAGGCCTGTTGTCCTCGAACACAAGGGCAACGGCCCAGTGCCTAACACCAGCATCATAGAGGGATGCCATTGTATTCCCAAGAGCAATGCTTCCCTCCCCCAGTGCCTTTGGTTCCCTGCAGCCCACATGCTCCATCCCGATATTGGTCCAGCTCAAGTTTTTTCAGGTGCTAACCTCAGCCACCCCAGTCCCTCCAATCAACACAGAAGTAGAAG
Organism: Martes martes; assembly: GCF_963455335.1. Lineage (NCBI taxonomy): Eukaryota > Metazoa > Chordata > Mammalia > Carnivora > Mustelidae > Martes > Martes martes. The sequence goes on along the minus strand of NC_137894.1, from coordinate 50,179,996 downwards.
GAGTCCCTGAGACCACCTCTTCAGCCACTGACCTGGATCTCTAGCTTGGTCTCTAGCACAGAGCAGAAGGCCAGTCTCTGTGATCCCTGGATCCCTGGGGAGGGAATCTTATACAGATTACAAAGGGGCTTGGCTTCCAAGGAAAGATAGGTGGGAGGAGCATCTTGGTTTCACTTTAGTGGGAATCAAGGACCTTGTGAGGAAGGACATTGTAGGGAACCACCCATACCACTTTTTTTTCAGGACTGCTGGGAAGGGTGAATCTTGGCTACAACGGTATTGATGTCTGAACCCCAGCAAAGTCCTTGTCATCTCAGGAGGCCATTCTCAACAAATAGCATTTGGAGGTTTGTAAAGGACACATAAACATGTGATCCTCACAACAGCAGGGAAAGGAGGTCCTCTGTCTCCCCAGGTGTCCTGGCATGGCTGGCATTCCAACATCACCTCTTGGGGTGGGGGGGGGAGGTGTGGGCATCCAGCTGCACCCAGTGGAATGCTGCAAGGACCTGAGGTATGGGGTTGGGGGAGGCGGGGTGTATGGGCAGTGCTCCCGCAAGGGGGAGGAGACCCACAACCTCCAGACTGCTGGCCACTTCAGCAATCCTGCATGTGGAAGGTGGGTGTGTGGCAGTTCTTGGCCACAGCAACCACTCCTGGAAGGTCAGAGTGGAGGAGAGGAACTAAAGTCAAGCCAAATCCCCAAGGAATGTCAGGCTGGCTCAGTCACCAGAGCATGGGACTCTTGATCTCATGGTTGGTTGCAGGTTTGAGCCCCATGCTGGGATTGCAAACTAGCTATAAAACAAATAAACAAAAAAACACCCAAATCCTCTTTGGAGAAAAAGTAGAGAACACCGTATTTCTTAGCAGAAATTTCCCTCTGTCAACTGAGAAAGAGAGGAAAAACTGAAAAAGAACTTTACTGGGAAGTCTCAGGATTGTGTTTTTTGGAGCAATCCCCCAGAAGCGCCCTCCTGTACAGGAAGAGCAGGGTTTTGGGGATTAAGGGTGGAGGACAAGTACCTGAGTTGCATCAGGGAGCAGAAGGCTCTGACGGACTGAGCCCTGCTGATTTACACTTGGGTTGACTAATGCATTGGTGTTATCACACCACACGATTCCTGATCTGCATGATTTAATCATCTGTCATCAGAAGGCCACACTGGCAGTTTTATGACCCAGATGCCAGGTGTCCCATTGACTTTATACACAACTGCTTATAAAACAATTACTGTGTCTGGCCAGTTCAAAAGGTCTTTCCACCCAGTTCAAAACTTCATGAGAAGGGGAAATGGAGCTTTAAAATGGAGTCTTTCGTGCGTAGAATTTTTATACGATTTCATACCTCCTAGAAAGAGACCTGTCTTTTCTGGGTGACAATTTCCATTCCTCTGGAATGAGAATACTCATAATTCCCACCTTGCTCTGTATTTAGATGGTCTCAGTCCAAATTCTGATTTAACATCTGAGTAGCTGCGCAACTTCCAGAACTGAAATTCTTTCCCTGTTCCTCCGTTTCCTCAGCCCTGAAATGGGGTTGATAATATGTACATCTTAGGTTTATTATGAGGACAAAATAAGGTAAGATGGGCAGAGGGCTTGGAGAGGTCCTTGGAAAGCATGATAAATGCTAGCTCTAGTGATGGCTCACATAGGGTGCTCTTGAGATCCTCCATAAAGAATCTGTATCATTGACAGGGAGCCATCTCTGACTTCCTAAGAAAGTAGGGTGAAGTAAAAAACCTCCCAGGCTTTTTTTTTTTTTTTTTTTGGATAAAAACCTGAACTGAAAAAAGTAGGCAGTTTTGAAGCCCTGAGGAGAGGAAGAAAGGAGAAGAGGAAAGAGAGGGACCTCAGTAGAAAGAACAGAATTCTTTAAAGGGAAGAGTTTTTATTATGTTGCCACATGATATTCAAGAACTCCTTCGTGAAGTCAACATGACTTGCTAACAATTATGAATTGGAAAGTGCCAGTGGGGTGAGGAAGATGTGGTATGGTGTGAGCTTTTACTTTTATGTTTCTGTAATTTGCCCAGCACCCTACCCTCCACCCAGGTTTGGTCTGTCTCTTTGTCCCACATAGCACGCATATCATCTGGAGTGGTGTTGGGAGGAAAACTTCCCTTAACCACTTAGGTTCATGTCAGAGAGCCTGCAACGTCCCTGATAAAAAAAGACTGACAGGAAAATAGACAAGGTTTATTCGCATTCCTGTGTCAGAGCTCAATAAAGTGGCTTCCTGAACAGCAAGAGATAGATTTCTAGATTAACTTCATAGGGGAAGGAAGGGAGGGAAATAGGATATAAATGGGATCTTGTTTTTGTGTTTTGGGGGGAGATAAATGAGCTTTTAGGGAACAAGTGGGAAGCAAGACAGTTTGTGATAACGTTTGCTTATGTAGGTGTGAGTGGCCTGTCCTCTTCCAGTCTGTAAAACTTCCCCAGTGGAGATTTAGGGCAGTTTCACTCTCAGAAGATTGCCTTTATTCAGGTAAGAGAATCTCTGAGAGACGCCTGGTGGCTCTGTCGGTTAGGCATACAGCATTGATTTCAGCTCAGGTCATGATCTCAGGGTCTTGGGATTTACCTCACCATCAGGCTTCTCCCTGTCACTGGGGAGTCTGCTTAAGATTCCCTGTCCCTGCCCCTCTGCCCTTCCTCCCCTACCTCTCAAAGATAAAATAAAATAACCACTTAGAGCTGAGCAGGTGAAAAGTTAGTGACTTCTACATCAACCACTTCTTAAGGGATAGGTACTTGTTACCTTGCTCTCTCTCCTGCTTGCTTCTGACCAGGGACAGAGGACTGCCCTGGTCCATTGTGCCATTAATTCATTCTCTCCCCACAACTCTCCATCTCCCCATTTCTGGGAACTGTAACAAATCTTATGATTTTGCTTCTGTGTCCATGTCCTGAAACAGCGCCCTGGGTTTTTCACTCCCCAAAGTGGTTAACTGGAAGGATGAGAGAGTAACCTGACCATGTGGATGGCTTATCCCCTCTTCAGCACATCATAATCTTAATTGAATACACTAGCTCTGATTTCTCAACACACCAACATAGAATTATTTACCTTGGCACTTGGGAATGAAGATAAAATAAGGCATTTGCTGACAAAACAATAAAATATAACAAAACCTAATGGAGTTCATAACTTCATTAAAGCAGCCCTCCACTTAAAAAAAGTCTAAGCATGGACTTCAGGTTACCAAGAAAAGCTACTCAATGGAAGTCTGAAATTCAGGAAGGAATAAAAAAAGATGATGATAAATCTGTGAACAAATCAAAGATGTCTTGACTATATAAAGCAATAATGTGTTGTTGAGTTAAGGGGATAAAATCAAAATAGACATCAGGTACATAACTTGGAAGTGATGTGAATTGCCAAGTGTTCAAGAGATGACTAAAAGTACTGATTAGACTTGTGTATGTTTACTATGCATTTGAGAATTTCTAAGGTAAACAATGAAGAGATTTGAAACACAGGGTTTGAATTCTAATCTAGCAGAGGGAATAAGTAGACTGTGGATCAGTTAGGAGAGTCCAGGTTGTGCTGCAGTAACAAACAATCTCAAAATTTCAGTAGTTTAAAGTTTCTTACTCATTTTCCACTATGTGTCTATCCTGGTCCAGCCATGGGGCTCTGCCTGCTGTAGTCACTTGGGAAAACAGGCTGACACAGGCTTCATCTTGACATACACTGTCATAATCAAAGAGGCAAAGGAAAGACAACATAGCACTGGGATGCCCAGGTGGCTGAGTCAGTTAAACAACCCGCTCATGGCTTTGGCTCAGGTCATGATCTCGGGTCAAGAGATCATGCCCCAAGTTGGACTCCAGGCTGAGCATGGAGCCTGCTTGGGATTCTCTCTCTCCCTCCCTCTCTGCCTTCCACCCACTCAATCTCTCTCCAAGTAAATAAATACAATCTTATAAAAAAAAAATAGCAGCCCACAGGGCCGGTCTTAACCCTTCTGCTGGAAGGGTCACTTGTCACTTCTATTCACACTTCATTGACCAGAGAAAACCTCATGTTAACATTTATGTACAAGGGACAGAGAAATAGGATCCTTCTAAGTGCCTGAAACAAGAGAAGCATTTGTGAACAGCTTTAATGGCTGTTGCAGAATAACAGACAAATACACCCATAATCCAAAAGAAGAGAAGAAAGGACAGGAAACAGAAATGCCAGACAAATGAGACACATAGAAAAAGCAAAATAAGATAGTAGATATTCACTGAGGAGAATAAAAGTGAATAAATACATTATATAAATGGACTAAATGGTCCAGTTAAGAGATAAGATTAATAGAGGGGAAAAAATGAACACTCTGTCTTTCTCTTCATTACAGATTAAAATGTGATATCAATCTCTCAAAATTTTTCTCAAGTAGTTTGACATACATCACAGTTGTCATTTCTTTAGGCACATACAGTGTGATATTCATTTCCATAAACTGCTCTTGAGAATTTGACTAGAGCCTGTAGAGTGAGGAGACCATACGTATTAGTTGCAGCTTCATGACTGGTATGTTATGTTCAGGAAAATTTTTCCACCTCTCTGGACCTCAGTTTCATCATCTGTAAAACACACAAGCTGGATGATTGGCAAAGCACTAATAAAAGAGAATTTAAACGCATAGTGACTGGAGTCTGTTTGGACGGGGCTGTGGAATCAGTTCACCTTTTTAATTATTCCTGCAACACCGATTGGCATTTTTCTGGATGAGAGCAGATGAATACCCAAAAGTCCTGCATTACAATTTTAAAGATCAGTAATATATCAACTTCTGTATTTGTTTCCTTATCTGTAAATTAGGAATACCTAAAGTACCTTATTCTAAGATGCTATAGACTGAATGTTTGTTTCCCACCCCCACCCCAAATTTGTATATTAAAACCTAAGTCTCAATGAGATGGTATTTAGAAGTGAGGCCTTTGAGAGTTGATTATGTCATGAAGGTGGAGCACTAGCGGATGGGATTAGTGCCCTTACAAGAGAGACCACGGAGAGCTCCTTTAGCCCTCTATCATGTGAAACTGGTTCATAGGTATGAAACCATATAAATGCCCCTGTTTGCCCAGGGCGAAACCTATTTATGCTCATTCTCTTGACTAATAAATAATAATGTCCCTCTTCACTCCCAAAAGTGTCCCAATTCAGACAGAAAATTATATGGTCACCCTATTGAAAACACATAGTAACCCTAATAGAATTTTAATATTATTATTACCACTACTGATATTGTTCATTCAAGAGTCAAAACTAAAGTTCAGTTTTAATTCTGATTTAGTAGAGGCGACAGTGATTAAAGTTTCTGATTGGGAGGGAGGCATAGACTGACGATCTCTAAATTCTATCGTTATTTTTTTAAAGATTTTATTGATTTATTTGGCAAATAGGGAGAGCATAAGCATGAGGAACATCAGAGGAAGAGGGAGAAGTAGGTTCTCTCCTGAGCAGGGAGCCCGAGATGAGGGGCTTGATTCCAGGAACCTGGGATCATGACCTGACCCAAAGGCAGACACTTAACCGAATGAGCCACGCACGCCCTATAACTTCTATCTTTATAGAGAATCAGAGAGCAGCAAAAATGGAAAGGGTATATCAGGAAAACGCAGGCAGATCTGGGCTTGGACATCACAGTCGACACACGAAGATTTACGCTGGAGAAACCATAAGAAGGCACTGAGATGTTCAAAGCAGTGCTTCCAAGAGAGCTTGGGATAACCACGTAAAACTGAGCATAACTCATAGGGACAATGGCGGGAAACATGGCTATACCTGTGTCTCCCCGGGGGAAAATTGAGACAGACAAGTTTGTAAATAGGAAGCAAAGGGAGTGAATGAAGGCTGGAGGGTGAGGGATCTAAACAATGCAGCTTACCTTGCACCTAAAGGTTGCCTTTGGCTACTCCCTTCTGTGTGGTAGACAGTAGAGTGCCCAGTAAGAGGAAGGGGGTAGATCCAGAGCAGGATGTGTCTTATCTGTAGTCCCCCATCTTGCCCTATCTCCAAAACTGCCTCTCAAGAGCCTTCGATTCCTGCTAGGCTCCTGGGGGACTTTGCCTCATGACAGCTTCAAATCTCCCAGAAACACCCAGGCCTCAGAAAAAACGGACCATTCAAGATAGCATTTCAGACCTGGAACTTGGCCAGCCAGCTCAGATGACTGGGGTTACAGCTGGAGAATGAAATCATTACTGGCTGAAGTTCTCAGTGAACAACGTAGTTTTTGTTTAACATTTCTGAGCGCTTGTTGATTGATCAAGTTTCAGAAAATACTCTTCCAGTGAAAAGTATTTAGACGGAGTGTAGGCGTAAGTCAGGGAGGTCTGGGGTTTGTTCTGACCTTTCACTGACCTTCCAGCCCCTTGAGAGGATGGCCCTTGTAATCAGTTCATCCTGTCCAATGACGAGTCTAAGGAAAGAGAAGAGGGCTGTCTCTGGGATGGCCAAATAGATAGGCCTGCTTATCTGCATGTTATCATCTCAGTCTCAGAAACACTTCCTGCTCCTGACTCTATGCCCACTTAACTTCATTTGTGACTTTGTGGAACATCATGTAGTGAGAAAAAGCATGGGCCTGAATTGGAACCCCAGCGCCACTGTATAGTCTATGGCTAACAACATGGTATTGCTTATGCATTGCTGTATGGCACACTTACTAAACACCAATACTTTCATTATCTCTGATTTTATGGTTTAGGTGTAAAACATCAGTCTTCAGCAGGGTAGGGTAGAGATAAGGGAAAAACTGCAAACACATCCTAAACTTTTTGAGTAGTCTTGTTGATTACAGTGGTATGGGCAAAATAATTCTCAGACTATGTTAGATGTATTACAAGAGTGAGCAAATGAGCACAAGGGTTAATGTTGTGAAGAGCCAGGGTTCAACCTGGACATGTGTTTACGGAATAGGTGGAGGAAACAGAGGGGAGGAAGAAACTTTTTCCTCCACCCTCTTAGGTTCAGAGACTGGGAATGTACAAGCTAAACTGACAAAAGATAGACTAGCAAGAGAAAAAACCCGAGTTACATACACATATACAGCACCAAGAGTGAACCCTAATAGATTCTATGGACTTGGGGTGGTGTGTCAATGTAGGTCCATCATTTGTAACAAACGTACTGCTCTAGTGTAGGATGTTGACAGTGGGGGAGGCTGTGCATGGGGGGGTATGGGGACACAGGGTATATGAGAATTCTGCTTTCTGTTCATTTTCTTCTGTGAATCTAAAACTGTCCCAAAAATGATGTCTATTTAGAAGGAAAAATTAAAAAGAGATGCTGATTTCTTCAAAAATTTCAAAGACCTTGACTTATTACTTATTTCACTCAGCATCATCTCTTCCAGTCCTGTCTATGTTGATACAAAAGTTAGGTATTCATCCTTTCTGATGGAGGCATAATACTCCATTGTATATGCCAAGCAGAGAGAGTCAAGTATCATATGGTTTCACTTACTTGTGGAGCATAAGGAATAACATGGAGGACATTGGGAGATGGAGAGAAGTGAGTTGGGGGAAATCGGAGGGAGAGACAAACCATGAGAGACTGTGGACTCTGAGATACAAGCTGAGGGTTTTGGAGGGGAGAGAGGTGGGGGGTTGTGTGAGACTGGTGGTGGGTATTATGGAGGACATGTATTGCATGGAACACTGGGTGTGGTATAAAAACAAAGAATTTTGGAACACTGAAAAAAATTAAGTTAAAAATAAGATAAAATAAAAGAATGTCAATACCAAAAAAAATTTTCAGAGACCTAAGATACAGAGATTGTGGAAATGTTACAGATTAAATGTGGCTAAAGACACATGGCAACTAACTGTGACACTTGACACTGGCCTGGAACCCGAACTAGGGGAAGCACACGGCTGAGAGAGCATATGTGATGCAGGAATGGCTTCTGCATGCATAACCTCCAAATCTGTACTTCCAGGTCCTCCACATGACAGGCACAAGCTCTGTCCTACACCATCCCTACCCCTCAAATGCACATGAGAGGGAGGTGGAGATGAGTGACCCTGGAGATTCAAAGCCATTGCTCTACACAGGAGGACCTAGAGTGGGGCAGGTGCAGTTTCAGGATTTGCCATAAGCCGAGAAATGAGAAGGCAACCTTGATCTTAATCAAGAATGTGTGGACAGGCCATGTGATTGATCAGATTCAATGAAACCCTCCTGAGAACAAGCTTTCAGGCTCTTGGACAGGCTGCACACAGAGGCCATGTCCCCAGAGAGGATAAGCTGTGTGTACTCTGTGTGGACAGACTGACCAGACCATGATAAATGATGTTGATAAAGAAGGGAATTAGTCCACTGAGAAAGGAGGGGACAATCAGACAAAAGATCTTTATTCCATCAGTGGTCTTTCATGATCATTGATGTGTGGGAATGCTGATTTTTTCAAAGACCAGCCCACCTGTTCCACTTTTTTTGGTAGGAAGAAAGCCGTATAGAGAGATCCAATGGCTGGAGAGTCCACATTTTTCTTTCATAGTCCAGTGGGGCATCTCCCAGCCTTCTCTGCCGCTCTGTCATAATGGTTCTAAATCTCTGTGTTTGCATTTGAATGCAATTAATTTTTGTCTTTTCTCGGTAGTTACAGTAAGTCAACATCTGTACAGAATTTGTCATTACTTAACATAGTTTGTCATTACCACCACTGCTGTCATTTCAATGCCTACTGCTCCTACTTCCTGCTACCAATGGCAGGACACTTAGCATGACTCCTCCAGGGAAAGCGTCACTCAACTCCTCTCTGTCTAGTACCAAGGCTCATTACATCCTTCTCATCTTTCTGTCCTCTGCAGGGAGACCTCAGAACCAGGGTCACAGTGGGGAGAGTTGTTCACCTGGGATTTGACTGCTGACCCTCAGGTTGGATCTTGTATAACTCCTTGTGGTGAGCTGATCTGAATTTCTTTCAAATGAGAGTCTACAGTCAGTGTCATCTCTTCCTTTAAGAAATCTATGCTTTCCTGGGGTATCTGGGGGCTCAGTCAGTTAAGCCCTGGATTTCAGCTCATGTCATGAGCTCAGGATCATAGGATCGAGCTTCATGTTGGGCTCTGGGCTCAGTATAGAATCTGCTTGAGATTCTCTCTACCTCTGCCTCTGTCCCACTCCTTCCCCTATTCCCACTCTCTCTCTCTCTCTAAAATAGATAAATAAAATCTTAAGAAAATAAAAAGAAATCAGGGCTTTCCTTTTCCCATTTTCCTGAGGCCATGCCATCTCTATGACAAGAAATCCAGGAGCTGCTGGCTCCTCAACCAGATTCCTTCTATTAGGTATTTTATTTCTTCTCTTTCTGCCTCATCATCTCATATCCCCTCACCTCTCCCCAGTCACACCAGCTTCTTTAGGGATAGAGAAGATGCCAAGCTTTTGCCTGCCTCAGGACATTTACACTTGCTGCTGTTGTTGTTGTTTTGCCTGAAATATTCTTTTATATGACCATCTCCTTGTTCAACAGGTTTCCATTGAAATATCCCTCATCAGAGTTCTTCCCTGAGCACACTGTCTGTGGTCCTTGTCTTAGTCTGTTCAGGATGCTACAACAAGCTTCCTTATACTAGATGGCTTATAAACAATAAACATCTCTTTCTAACAGTTTAGGGAACTGGAAAGTCCAAGATCAAGGCATCAGCAGATTTGATGTCTGCTGAGAATCCACCTTATAGATAGATAAAATCCTTCTGCTGTGTCCTCATATGGTGGCAGGAGAGGAGGTTCTGGCTATCTCCTTTATAAGGGCACTACTCCCACTCCTGAGGGCTCCACCCTCATGATCTAATCACCTCTCAAGGGCTTGACCTCCTCATGCCATCAGAGAATTATAGGTTAGGATTTCAACATTTAAAACATTCTGTCTATAACAATTCTGTTCTACCAATTCTTCTATCAGATCACCTTACTTTTTTCTTTCATAGCTCTTATTAAAACTTGCATTCTTCATTTTGTTATTTGTTTAATATTCTCTGCCTCCACTAGAATGTATGTGTCGAAAAGCAGGGCCTCTCATTTTTCATAGAACTAGAACAAACAACCCAAAATTTGTATGAAACCACAAAAGAGCCTGAAGCCAAAGTAATCTTGAAAAAGAAAAACAAAACTGGAGGCATACACTTTCAGACTTCAAGTTATATTACAAAGCTGTAGAAATCAAAACAGTATGGTACTGGCACAAATACAGACAGATAGATCCATGGAATTAATTGAAAACCCAGAAATAAACCCTCAATTATATGGTCAATTAATCTTCACCAAAGCAGAAAAGACTATCCAAAGGCAGAAAGACAGTCCCTTCAACAAACAATTGGGAAAAATAAATAGCTGCATGCCAAAGAATGAAACCGGACCACTTTCTTTCTTTTTTTTCTATATTTGAGTATTATATTAATATGTAGCATTTATTACAATTCAGTGATTCCTCTAACATTTATATAGATGTATGAGCATAAACACTACTCAGAATAATAGTAGGTTGCTAATTTTTTAAATTTTCAGTGTAACAGTATTCATCATTTTTGCACCACACCCAGTGCTCCATGCAATCCGTGCCCTCCCTAATACCCACCACCTGGTTCCCCCAACCTCCCACCCCCCGCCCCTTCAAAACCCTCAGGTTGTTTTTCAGAGTCCATAGTCTCTCATGATTCACCTCCCCTTCCAATTTCCCTCAAATACCTTCTCCTCTCCATCTCCCCTTGTCCTCCATGTTATTTGTTATGCTCCACAAATAAGTGAAACCATATGATACTTGACTCTCTCTGCTTGACTTATTTTACTCAGCATAATCTCTTCCAGTCCCATCCATGTTGATACAAAAGTTGGGTATTCATCCTTTCTGATGGAGGCATAATACTCCATAGTGTATATGGACCACATCTTCCTTATCCATTCATCCGTTGAAGGGCATCTTGGTTCTTTCCACAGTTTGGCGACCGTGGCCATTGCTGCTATGAACATTGGGGTACAGATGGCCCTTCTTTTCAATACATCTGTATCTTTGGAGTAAATACCCAGTAGTGCAATTGCAGGGTCATAGGGAAGCTCTATTTTTAACTTCTTGAGGAATCTCCACACTGTTCTCCAAAGTGGCTGCACCAACTTGCATTCCCACCAACAGTGTAAGAGGGTTCCCCTTTCTCCACATCCTCTCCAACACATGTTGTTTCCTGTCTTGCTAATTTTGGCCATTCTAACTGGTGTAGGTGGTATCTCAATGTGGTTTTAATTTGAACCTCCCAGATGGCTAGTGATGATGAACATTTTTTCATGTGTCTGATAGCCATTTGTATGTCCTCACTGGAGATGTGTCTGTTCATATCTTCTGCCCATTTTTTGATATGATTATCTGTTTTGTGTGTGTTGAGTTTGAGGAGTTCTTTATAGATTCTGGATATCAACCTTTTGTCTGTACTGTCATTTGCAAATATCTTCTCCCATTCCATGGGTTGTCTCTTTGTTTTGTTGACTGTTTCCTTTGCTGTGCAGAAGCTTTTGATCTTGATGAAGTCCCAAAAGTTCATTTTCGCTTTTGTTTCCTTTACCTTTGGAGACATATCTTGAAAGAAGTTGCTGTGGCTGATATCGAAGAGGTTACTGCCTATGTTCTCCTCTAGGATTCTGATGGATTCCTGTCTCATGTTGAGGTCTTTTATCTATTTCGAGTTTATTTTTGTGTACGGTATAAGAGAATGGTCAAGTTTCATTCTTCTACATATAGCTGTCCAGTTTTCCCAGCACCATTTATTGAAGAGACTGTCTTTTTTCCACTGGATATTTTTTCCTGTTTTGTCACAGATTATTTGACCGTATGGACTACTTTCTTTTACCAAACATAAAAACACACCCCAAATGGATTAAGGACCTAAATGTGAGATATGAAACCATAAAAATCCTAGAAGAGAGCACAGACAGTAACTTCTCTGGCATCATCTATAGCAACAAATTTCTAGATATGTCTCCTGAGACAAAGGGAGTAAAGGCAAACATAAACCATTGGGACTACATCAAAAGAAAAACTTCTGCACAATGAAGGAAACCATCAATAAAACTAAATGGCAACTGGGACACCTGGGTGACTCAGTCAGTTAAGCATCTGCCTTCAGCTCAGGTCATGATCCCAGGGTCCTGGGATCCATCCCTGCCTCTGACTCTCTGCTCAGCAGGGAGCCTGCTTCCCCCTCTCTCTGCCTGCCTCTCTGCCTACTTGTGATCTCTCTCTCTGTCAAATAAATAAGTAAAATCTTAAGAGAAAAAAATAAATAAAATAAAACTAAATGGCAACCTACTGAATAGGAGAAGATAGACTTTTTTCATGTCTGTAATGTCCAGATGAGGATCTGGGTGTAACAGACGTAAAGATAGTGTATCTTCCATAAAATAATGGATATACCCTGTAGTTATGTCTCTCTGTCCCATAATCCTATATAAAAGAAGTTCAGGGGCACCTGGGTGGCTCAGTCATTAAGTATCTGCTTTCGGCTGTGGTCATGATCCCAGGGTCCTGGGATCCAGCCCCGCATTGGGCTCCCTGCTCGGTGGGGAGTCTGCTTCTCCTTCTTCCTCTGCCTGCTGCTGCCTTTGCTGTGCTCTCTCTCTCTCTCTCTCTGTCAAGTAAGTAAATATTTTTTTAAGTTCATATTTTTTTTTCATAAGCATTGGAGGGTTAAGATACATCACATTCAGCAATAAATTTAGTGTTGCTGCCAAAAAGAGCTAATGCCATGCTTACTTTTTCACAGCTATACAGGTAACTCTATCACACAATGTGATCTTTGTATATGTGGCTTTATTTCCCATATAGTCATGGAACGTGTGAGGCAAGGAAACCTGGATTGGGCCCCATTCTTCCATTTCCTTGCCTTTTGTGGTGTTGGAAGACTCAGTCTCTAATGGCCCCTCAGTAGCTAATACAGGATCTCTGCATGCTGTAGGGTGGCTCAGAAGGTAAAAAGCACCTTGCTCAAGGTCACATGACTTAAAAGTAAAGTATCTGGCTTTTAATAATGCTTTTAATGATACCAAAAACGGTCATCATGCAAAATTAGTGCTTTCTTCCCAACATCAAACTGCCTTCTTAAGAAAGAATGGTGGGACACCAAGGGAGAAGTCAATGACGATTCTTCTTAGAGAAAAATATTTTTGTATCAAAATAGGGATTCTCTGGATGGTGTGTGTTACTAATCATGCTTCTGGAAGACATCAAAGAAAACATTGCTAGGGCCCCTGGCTGGCTCAGTCAGAAAAGCCTACTGACTCTTGATCTAGGTGTCATGATTTTGAGCCCCACATTGGGTGTAGAAATTACTTTTAAATAAATAAGTAAATAGAATTTTTTTTTAAAATATTGCAATGAGGCCCCTGGGTGGTGCACTTGGCCAAGTGACCCACTCTTTAGTTTTGACTTAGCTCAAGATCTCAGGGTCTTGAGATCAAGCCCCACATTGGGTTCCACACTCAGCCTGGTGTCTGCTAATGTTTCTCTCTCCCTCTCCCTCTGCCCCTCCCCATATTTGCTTGCTTGCTCACTCTCTCTCTCTCTTTAAAGTAAATAAATCTTTAAAAAATTTGCAGCTATTCAGAGGTTAAGGATTTTTCCTGAAGTCTTCTTGGAGAGAAAGAAGTGAATTAACCCATAGAAGTCAGTCAAGAATTCTCTGAGCAGGGGCACCTGGGTGGCTCAGTGGGTTAAGCCTCTGCCTTCGGCTCAGGTCATGATCTCAGGGTCCTGGGATCGAGCCCCATATAGGGCTCTCTGCTCAGCAGGGAGCCTGCTTCCCTTCCTCTCCTCTGCCTGCCTCTCTGCCTATTTGTGATCTCTGTCTGTCAAATAAATAAATAAAATCTTTTTAAAAAAAAATTTACTTGCACAGACTTAAAAAAAAAAAAAAAAAAGAATTCTCTGAGCAACCCTGGGATTCCAAACATTCCTCTATCAGTATCACCCACCTAGAGGAAGAGTCCAAAAGTCTAGGTGAGTGTGTGGTCCCCACTGCAGCAAGAAGAGTGTTTGATGAGGCTAAAAAGGACCTCAGAATGTCTGATTTAAGAAGCCAACATTTTAAATAACATCTCCATTTTTTTCTTATTAGAGAAGTAACACATATTCAGTAAAGAAATGTTAGGAAATTTGGAAAAATCACAAATCTTAAAAAAGACCAGAAACAAAAACAGGGCTGCTTTGGTGGTTTAGTTGGTTAAGTGGCTGCCTTCTGCTCAGGTCATGATCTCAGGGTCCTGGGACAGAGCCCTGAGTGGGACTCTCTGCTCAGTGGGGAATCTGCTTCTCTTTCTGCCCCTCCAACCCCCGCTTACGCAAGCCTGCTCTCTCTCTCTCTTTCTCTCAAATAAATAAAATCTTTAAAACAAAGCAAAACAAAACCAAAAAAACCTAGTCAGCTGTAATCTCAACAACCAAAGATACATTCCCCATATTCACAAATTTCTAACCAGGACTTTTTCTGATTATATTTGAAATGAAAATGTGTGATAGGATACCTAGTATTTTACCTTCTGCCTTTTTTTTTTTTTTCTTAACAATAACAAGAGAATGTCTTCCCCTTCCCATAAGCTTTCTCATGGGGTGTATTTTATAGTGGCAGCATTGTTTTCCATCCTAGATTTCTACCACTTACTTATACTTTCTCTTATTGCTGAGTGCTTTGGTTATTCTGTCCACACAGGACAACAACCTGATAGCTGATAACTCTGTCTGAAATTTTGCTTCAGTGCTGGTGGCTTTTCTCCTCAAGTTGTTTCAGTGCATGTGATCACCAGGGTGGGGACCTGTTTTCCTGGAAGTTCCTGTCAAGATTTTTTCTTTTTAATTTGGAGACAGGTTTACTGGGTTTGACATTTATTGGAAGGTAAAGAAAATTATATTATCAGAGCTTTTGGTTTAGAAAATAAATATATTCCTTCATGGAGAGCAAAATCCAGGATGTTAGAATTACACCTCAAACCTTCCAAAACTATTCCCAGCAATTACTCATAATAGTCATGTAATTACAATTTCCCTTGTCCTCCATTCCTTGTCTACACAATTCATTCCTATTTACAGCTGTCATTTTTTTCTCTGTCTAGAGGACTTCCTTCAGGCAATGAACTCTTTTGGCTTCTGTATATCTGAAAAAGTATTTGTTTAATAAGCCTAATAAGAGAGACATCTCATAAGTTTTATCAATAAAAATGGTACAAATAAAAGGTCAGACAGAAATAGGATGTAAACCCAGATGTTTCAAATATTAAACAGAGTATGATTAGCTTTGTGCTGATATATTTATTATTTTTTAATTCAAATTCCAATTAGTTAACATACAGAGTAACATTAGTTTCAGGTGTACAATATAGTGATTCAACATACAACACCCAGTTGTGCTGATGTATTTAAATACTTTAGATGAAATGGATAAATTCCTAGATAAATACAACCTGTTAAAGCTATCTCAAGAAGAAATACGAAACTCAGTCTCTCCTTAACAATTAAAAAAATTGAAAAGAAGTTAAAAATAGTCACATAGAAAGTGTCAGACAAGCTCACAGATGAGTTCTGTAAATAATAAAATAACACACAATTCCAATATAGGAAATAGAAAAAGAAAGATACTCCTCAACTCATTTCTGAAAGCCAACATATCAAAATCAGACAAGATATCGAAATCTTGTCTTAAGGATATCAAAATCAGACAAGATAAAACCAAAAAATCATAATAATATATACCAATTTCATTCATGAACATAAAGGGAAAATTAAATCCTTAAATATTAGCAAAATCAATTCAGTTATATATAAAAAAAGATAATTCAGCATAACCAAAATGGATTTATGCCAAAGTTGGTTTAGCACTCTAAAATCAATTAATGCAATTCACCCCACTGTTAACCAAGAAAAGAACGTGAAACTGAAAAAAGAACAAAGGCTTTTATTGGGATCTCAGAGTTATAATTTGGGGAGCACAGATTCCAGAATAACTAGAAAAGTGTCCCTTCATGTGCAGAGAGCTTTGGGGTTTTCATGAAAAATAAGGAAGGAGTAATTAAATGATTTCAATAATGAAGAGAAGGAAAAAAAACCTTGGTAATTTGGTGCTAATCCGTTGAGCCGCTTCTGATTACTGCTTTATTAATGACTTTATTGGTGCTATCAAATGAAATTACCCTGGTATGTATTAACTTTACTGTCCTCACGAGATCCTAATGCCAGTTGCCCTGCTGAAATTTTATGAGCAACTGCTTGTAAAACTATTGCGACTTCTGGCCCAGCCCAAGAGTTCATTAGTTGAAAAGGAAAATGGAGCTTCAAAATGGAGTAGCTTCTGTTCAGAAATTTTATACAATCCCACACCATTAAACAATTAGGAGAGAAACACTATGTGACTGCATCATTAGATGCAGAAAAATTAGTCAATAAAATTCACAATCCTTCAAGGGTGTAGACCAGGATAAAAGGTAAGGGAATTCTCCCATCTGAAAATGGGAGTCTACAAAAAATCCTTAGCACCAACAGGACTTACAACAATGGCCCATGAAAGTTACCTAGAACGCATTTCTATGGCAAGCATTAGGCTAAGTGATGAGGGTCATAAAGGAAGACAACACAAGGACAGCTCCTGGCATCATGGGGGATGAAAGTCAGAGAGAGTATCCAGTTTTGTCACCATTAATACAGGACGGTAAGCTCTCCACACACCTGTTTACTCCATGGGCACCTGGCCAGTCAGTGCATGCCCTAGAGTCGGGTTTCTTTGCAGTCAAAGCCTTGACGCCATTTTGGTGGAGGGTAAAGGTAAGGAAGGAAGTCACCTACAAATGCTCCCTCTTGTGAGTAGAAAAACTCCCTTCAGAAATGGCTTGTGTAGGGGCACTGGGCTGGCTCAGTGGGTAAAGCAGGTGACTCTAGATCTCAAAGCCGTTGGGCATGGATCGCCCTTTAAAAAAATGTGGGTGATGTGTGTAATGGATTACAAGATAAAATAAACTTATTTCCAGTACAGCTGAACTGTAAAGTTGATAGCATAAGTACATGTTCTGTAGGTATCTTACTTCCTTTCCTTCATACTTGCAGTGCTGGAATGCAAATCTGAAGGTGGCAAGCTCAATACTAAAGAGCACCACAGCATGAAAGTTATGACAAAACTCCTAAATCTGTTCTTTGAAAGTGAGGCTGTATGCTCGTTCAATCATCTTCTTACTCAGCTATTATCCTCCAGCACCGCGCTGGTAACCATGACACTTCCAAACCCACCTCCCAAGATCTTTTTTTTTTTTTTTTTAATTTTTAAAATTTATCCATTTATTTGACACAGAGAGAAGGCACAAGCAGGGGGAGTGGCAAAGGGAGAGGGAAAAGCAGGCTCCCCACTGAGCAGGGAGCCCAACGCCTGAATAGATGCCAGGCTCCATGTGGGACTCCATCCCAGGACCCTCAGATCACAACCTGAGCCTAATGCAGATACTTAACTGACTGGGCCACCAAAGTGCCCCCGTGTCTCCAGATCTTAAGGGAAGCCCAGGAAAAATTTCTGGTCTCCACTTGGCCAGCAGATTCAGGGACTGAAGCACCCTGAATGTCTATCACCTAGTTACTCCACCCCTCCACCCCCCTCCCCTCTGGAACCCCTCAGTTTGTTTCCTATGATTAAGAGTCTCTCTGATTTGTCTCCCTCTCTGGTTTCCTCTGGTTTTATTTTTTTCCTATGATCCTCTGTTTTGTGTCTTAAATTCCACAGATCAGTGAGATCAGATGATAATCGTCTTTCTCTGAATGACTTCTGTCACTTAGCATAATACCCTCCAGTTCCATCCAGTTGTTTCAAGTGGCAAGATTTCATGTTTCTGTTGGATGAATCATATTCCATCAAATATATTAATAACATTTAATATTTAAATCTGTGTAATGTATAAAGACTATGAAGGGACATAAAAAACTGAACTGTGTCTGGAAAAAAAACCTGGGGCCTAACAAACAACGACCAAAGGAAAAATCCTTTTTACCAGATTTATTTCTCAGTGTTGCATTTACGCTTACCATTTGCATGTGCGATGCATCCATAGATATAAAGGAAAAAGTCAAAGAGACTACCTCAATGCAGCCCCTCCTCTGTCGGTAAGGAAGATCCTGGTAATAGAAAGTCCAGACAATGGGGCGCCTGGGTGGCTCAGCGGGTTAAGCCTCTGCCTTCCACTCAGGTCTTGATCTCAGGGTCTGAGATCCAGGCACCCATCAGACACTCCGCTCAGAGGGGAGCCTGCTTCCCCTCTCTCTCTGCCTGCCTCTCTGACTACTTTGATCTCTCTGTGTCAAATAAATGAATAAAATCTTAAAATTTAAAAAAAAAAAGTCCAGACAATGACGTTAGGAAGAAAACTTAAAAGTACCACCGCGACGAAACCTTGAGCTGACCTGGACCCCCCCACCTGTCACCCCGCAGCACTCCCGCAGACAGAAGCACACACCCTCGCCTTCCGCACATCTAACCACCGACGTGATGGAGAGCTCGTGGTACACAGTAGGAGCTCTTTATCTGAAGCCTATTGGCTTACTTTCGCGCAGTGTTCCTCAGAATATCAAAGAGCCTTTGGCAAGCCACCTCTACGGAAGAACCGGGAGGTCACGTTCTGGTCCCCGGGCGCGCGGGAAGGGCGGCGCAGCGCCCCCTGCCGGCCCTGGCGGCGGCGACAGTGGGACCCGCCCGGAAGGGCAAAGGTGCGGAGGGAGAGCTGGGGTCTCCCCTCCTCCGCGCCCTCCTCTCCCGGCAGCGCCTGGTTCCCGGGCTGTGCCCCCCGAGTCCGGGGTTTGCGCCTCTGGAGGAGGCGGGAGGCCCTCCCTGTAGAAGCTCCAGACCTCTCTCCGCGAGCCGTGACCCGACCCCGCGGTGGCGGAGCCCCTGGGGGTGAAGGGACCTGGGGAATAACGGGGCGGGCCCGGTGCTCAGGGGCCGCGCCGCCGAGTGTTATTCGAGGAGCCCGGGAGCTCGAAGAGTATCATCCCGGGCGGGAGGCTGGCTCTCCCGGATCGAAGCCCAGCACCGCGTCACCACCCCCTGCCCCGCGCGCACAGATTCCCCGGGCCCTGGCGTCCTCCCTCACTCCGCCCAGGAAGAAGGCGGGGAGCTTGGGAGGAGCCGGGACCCGGCCGGGAAACTCAGCTGGAGCCGGGCGCGCGCCCAGAACTGGATTGCCGGGCAGCTCCTGCCCCCTGCTGGCGGAAAGGCGCCTTTACACGCGCTGTTATTGGGGGTTGACGAGGGCGGCCAGCGCCAGCTCCTCTTAGTGGTCAAGGCCTCAGCCTCTGGAAAGGCTAGGAGAGAGGCGGTGGGCCCGGGGTCAATGAGGGCTGCGGATTTCTGAGAGGAGGCATTAAAGAGAAGAACTGAGGTTTCCGCAGATAAAGAGCGGTTGGATCACCTGCACTTGCCACATAGGGGAAAGGGGGTGTCTCCTCCAGCCACCCCCCCCCCATTAGGCCTCATGGATGGCCAGAGTGGAGATTCAGTTGAGTGAGGAGCTGGTAAGGGCTGGCCGGGTAAGAGCCCACATCAGTCCGTGACCTTGACATCTCAGGAATATTGTGTAGTGGCAGTTGGGCCTTTCATTGGCAGAGCCTTATTCAGTAACCATTTAAGTACCTACACGCTAGAGGAATAGCAGACCAAACCAAAAAAAAGAGACAAGAAAATATAATAAGTATGTAAATTGTATAGACAGTTAAAGGGATAAGGTCTGGGGGAAATATGGAAAACTTAGGACTTACGCAGCAAAAAAATAGAAAGAGTTCCTTATGACTTGTTTGGAAAGAAGAAGGAAGTCATAAGATAGTCTGACCTAGCCACTGGACAAAAACATAAACACACCAAATGCCCGAAGTGAGCAACGGACTAAGCCTGGGGAGCCATTTGGACAATCAGGCCTGTAGCTCTGCAGAAAAAATAAAACTAAACCTTAAAAGGAACGTGGAGCTCATCAGGTAGTATGTCTCTGACTCACTGTTCTGACCACTCACTTGTCAGGTGCCTGACACAGAAAGACCTCAGCAACCAGGGAAGAGGGAGTGTTCTAAGAGGTTGAATATGACTGAATATCGTGTATGATTCAAGATACTAATGTTCTGTTATTTCAGTGACAAGAATTTGGCACCATTACTTTTGCAGTCAGCAAGCATATAAAAGTCTAGAGAAAGAAACAGCCCAAATAACAAGCCTTCGAACTAATCCCCTTCCAGCCAGGCAGCAGTGTTGGAGAAGACACAGGCGTGTTGCAACAGAGACCCCACAATGGACACATCAAATGCCCTGAACTTGCTTTAGGATTGTAGGGCTGGAAGAAGGGACAAGCCAACCACCAGGGTACATTCACATCACACACAGCTTCTGACAGAGTTCAGGACAAGCTATTACAGAATATGGCAACTTGGCAAATTCAATCTTTTAAGTTGAAGAAACTTGAGAAAGGACAGGTACAGGAAAGACTTACTGACCTTCTCTGGAAGCAGGTCATAAAATCCTCCTGGGAGAGTTTCCTGCACCCAGAGGAAAGGAGTGTCATTATCTGCAAAAATGGAGAGACATCTGAACAAATGTCTTGCTAAGTTACCCCCCCCCACCCCATTTACTACACTTAGCTTGTACCTTTGCTCTAGCACATCTTTCCACCACTTTCCACCTTTCATCAAACCTAGCATACACACACTCAGGTTTAACCACTTCTTTAGGGCTTTATTTCTTTGGGAAGGCTCTCCTCACACCTTAAACCTATGGGAATTCTTTTCTCTTGTTAATCTGTTTGTTTGTTCTTTATTATAGGGCCCCAGCTGAGAACTTAGAAGGGTAGAAGGAATGGATGTTATTCCTCCCCTACACTTGTAAGATCTGGGATAATTTAAGAGAGATAGGGAGGAGAGGGAGACTCTTCCCATTGTGTCCTTCCCAATCTGTCTTGCACTTTACTTCGGGTAGCACACAGTCATTCAACTGCCTGTTTTAAGACAAGGTAGAAATTTTGTTTCAGGAATCAGGCAGAAGGGCAGTCTTGAGAACTTGGGCACTGGGTGAAAATCAGCATGAGCCAGAGAAAATGGTTCTCCACTAGGAATGGGTATGAGATTCACTGTGGAGCTCATCAAACACAGACATGCAAAAAAGACCTCCTTCCCAAAGAGTCTGTTTCAGGAGGCCTGGAATCAAGGCTTTCTTTAAAGTCTTTTAGGCACTTCTGATGAGAGGGGCCAGGGTTGGGAACTCCTGCCCAGCCACCGGGGTAATCTGATACTGTTTTCCTCTGCTAGTGGGCTCAGGGTGCAATCAAGTTGTGGGACTGCAGAGAGAAGGGGGGCTTGTGGCTATAGAAGAGGATAAATGAGGGCTAGGCACACAGACAGTTTGTTTGGTTTGGTTTGGTTCTAATTAAGTAGCTTTAATTCTTCAGGGCACCTTTATGTTTACAGAAAAATTGAGTAGAAAGAATAGAAAATTCTCTTATGCTTCTCCTTTCCCCGCTTTCCTACCCACACAGCCCACAGTTTTCCTGTTATTAACATCTTCCTTGGGGTGATCCTTTTCCTATAACTGATGAGCCAATATTGATGATGGCTAACTAAAGTCTACAATTTAATAATGATCAATTCTCTGCATTATATATTTCTATGGGTTTTGACAGTGCATAATATCATTGTAGGAGAGAAAACCATCTTCCTCGGCTCTCTTATGGTCTCTGACTGGGTCTCAAAATTGAACTGACAGAGATAAGTAAGAGTAAAGCATACAAATTGGCTTAAATTTTCACATGTACATGGGAGCCTCCATAAGGGAATGAAAACCTGAAATAGTGACCAGCACTGGAAGCTTTTATACCCTTTAGACAAAGAAACAATAAATTCTGGAGACTTGACAGGATAAAGGGGTTTGTCTGTGGGTAGGAAATGGTAAAGAAATAACTAGAAAGAAAAGGGTTAGTATAACAAGGTTTGTTTCCAGATTCCTCTGGTGCCACATCTGGCTGGTAACATTGTCTCCAGGAAAAGAATTTATTTCCTCCTTTTAGGCAAAAAAGGAGAGTTTTTCCTGCATTTATGGATTCTTAACTGCCTTTAGTACAAAATATTATTTGTGTCAAAGAGCCATAGTTTGGGGTCACAGAGTCTGGTTTCCTTCAGCATGAACGAAGATTATCTCCTCGTGTACTTAGATTTTCTTTGATTTCTTTCAGCAGAGTTTTGTAGTTTTCCTCATAATGATCTTGTTCATTTTTTTAGTAGATTCATATCTACGTATTTCATTTTTATTTGGTGCTTATGTAAGTTTTTTTTTCTCAAATTTCAATTGTTCATTGCCGGTACCTAAGAAATCAATTGATTTTTGTATATTAACCTTGTATGTTGTGATTTTGCTCTGAAAAGACATCATTTTTATCCTGTAGATAACTGAAGACATTGAAAACAAGAGTGTTCCCCTATTCTATTGATACTCAAGGAGTACTAATCTGGAAGGGATGTGTAGAACAGATGGGAAGGAAAAGAGGCTAGAGGCAGGGAGTCCCTGTAGGAGACTTTTCTGTGAGCCCTCCAGAAAGCAAAAAGATTCCAAGTAAGTGTATTACAGCACCAGTGGAAAAGCAAGAACAGACCGAAGAGGCAAATACCCTAAACTGGCCTTTCTCCTTTATGCCTATGGGTCTCTGTTGCCAGACTCCAACTTGTCCATGTACCCAATGTGCAGTAAGCCAAATTCTGAGACACCGGATTTAAAGCAAGGAAAGCTTTGTAGTCTAGAGAGCAGCCCGAGGAGAAAGAAGGGGATCGTTCCCAAAGCTGTCTTGCCCTCTTGCCATGTTGATCTATAAGGGTCAACTTATACACATGAAAGGAAGCTAAAGGGTTTCCTGAAACTCGTTGGGAGGTCCTTGAAAAATCTGGAGATAAACATTCTTCTGGAGAGTGAGGCACAACTTGCGATCTGAGATCAGATACATCAAGATACATGTTTCTGTCTGGTCTCTGTTATGTTTCTACAATCAGTAGGTAAACGCAGAGTGGAAGTAAAAAGACAAAATTAATGATTGATCGTGCTGAAGGTTAAGAAGTAAGGAAAACAGGGCGCCTGGGTGGCTCAGTGGGTTAGAGCCTCTGCCTTCAGCTCAGGTCATGATCTCAGGGTCCTGGGATCAAGCCCCGCTTTGGGCTCTCTGCTCCTCGGGGAGCCTGCTGCCCCCCCACCCCTGCCTGCCTCTCTGCCTACTTGTGATCTTTCTCTCTGTCAAATAAATAAATAAATAAAACTTTAAAAAAAAAAAAGAAGTAATGAAAACAGAGGCACCTGTGTATCTCCGTCATTTGACTTTCCAATTGGTTTCCACTCAAGTCCTGATCTCATGGGTGGTGGGACTGAGCCCCAATAGGATTAAGTGATTAATGAGGAGTCTCCTTTCTCTCCCTTTGCCCCTTCACCCACTCGTGCTTGCTCTCTTTTTCTCTCTCTCAACGAATAAATAAGTTTTTCAAAGAGAGTATGTAACACATAATTAAGTAGGAAACAACACAACTTAGACCTAAGTGGACAATGCAAACAATAAAATTACAGTGATGCTTATGGTTTCAGAATGGGTCCAGAACCAGCTTCTGGCTTCCTCTTCACATGCAGTTCCCTCATGGGATGCCCTTACCATCCTCTTCACCTAACTTCTTATTAATCCGAAAATAAGTTCAGGTGTTAGAGCCTTCTATCTACCAGCTCCTCAGAGCCCCCTGGCATCTCCTCCACCACAGCCAAAAGAGCTATTTACAGTTATTAATATACAATGTATTTCTCTTTTTATCTGACCATCTCCTTCATTAGATATTGAAATCCTGAATCTATAAGGGACAACTTATACACATGAAAGGAAGCTAAGGGGTTTCCTGAAACTTGTTGGGAGGTCCTTGAAAAA
Source organism: Martes martes (assembly GCF_963455335.1). NCBI lineage: Eukaryota > Metazoa > Chordata > Mammalia > Carnivora > Mustelidae > Martes > Martes martes. The sequence continues at coordinate 50,156,058 of NC_137894.1, read as the reverse complement.
TCTGGAGATAAGCATTCTTCTGGAGAGTGAAGCACAGCTTGGGATCTGGGATCAGATACATCAAGATACATGAGTAGCCCAGAGTCTGGCCCAAGAACATACCCATAAATGAATAATTCATTGGAGTCTGCTGTTGCAATTCACAACATTACCAGGTACCTGGCAATTATTGTATCAAATTTACCTTGGGTGTTTTCTCCTAAAGAACTGAAATCATAGAGGTTCAAAACACTGAAGCTTCCTATGGAGAAGGAAGAACCAAACCCATATCAGGAAGTCATCATTTCCTCACAATTTCTTTGAGGAAGTTATCACTTCTCCTTTGTTCCTTTAAGGAAGCTTGCTCTTCCTGCATCTGCAGGGATACTGGCTTTAAACAGTGAGTTGGAGGATGTGGGTCTCATCCACACTGTGCACAAGAAGAGCATCTTCCAAGCCCTAGGTTTCCCTTTCCTCTTTCCTAGGGCTCAGAACCCTTCCCTGATGCACGCAGGCCATGCTGGCATACCTGGCAGAGGAACAGCAGACAAAAGCCCCTGAGCCTGGGACTAAGCACTGCCTCTGTCCTCAGCAGGACCTCCAACAAGGAGACCTGGTAAGAGGAGAAGCCTGGGGGTTGGGGAGATAGAGCCAAGATGATGGCCTGATGGCCCAGGTTAAATAGATGGAGGAGAAATTATCCAGGAGGGAGGAGGGAAGAGGCAAGATTCTGGACCTGTAAGCACAGGACAAAGACAAGAATGGGATCTGTCAGTCAAAGGAAAGATCATCTTAATTCACATTCCTCCTCATTGGGCTTCAGGAACTTCATAGAATTGTGAGACCCATGTTGTAAAGAAGATGGTTTTTTTAAAAAATGGACTTAAGAAATCTTGAAAGGTGCAATGAAGATCTAAATGGTTGTGAATAATAATTTTGCTCTTACTGCTTCCACTACTATCATTCTCTCACTTTCTTCCCTCTTCCCACACAGAACAGATGATGCTGGATCTTCTGGGACCATTTCCTCTCCTCCTGGTGCTGCTGGGATCGTGGGGGCCAGTGCCACTTGCTGCTAGGCCTCCAAACCTGAAAGGGTTCAAGGGTTTGAAATTCAGCATATAAGAGCAGGCCCTGTCCAATGCAAGATGGAAATGCGTGGGGCCAATAATTATACTCAGACCTCTAAACCTTCAGACACCTTTCTGCACGACACCATCCAGAACACGGCTGCTACTTGTCTTTTGCCCAAGACAGACTGTGAGACTGGCCAGAAATACTGCCACTGGAGTGCGAATCGTATTAACATGACTTACTGCTGTCACACTGGAGGGACAGTGTGACTGCTGCTACAAGGCTTCTCTCCAGAACCGGTTCTACCTTGTTACATGTAACAAGTTTCAGCCAGGCTACCCTCCCAATAGTCTGCTCCCTGTACCCTTAAACAGTACCTGATCACAGCCTCCTGGATAGTTTGATTAGACTAAGGTTCCCATTACTTTGCCTCACACTTGGTGCAGTTCTCTTATGCTCCCTTCTGCCTTTTTTTTTTTCGTTGTTGATTTCCATGGTTCCCATAGAAGAAAGAAGGAGGGGAATGAGAAAATTATGGGGCCATGATGCCAGACCAGAGCTGGGGAAAAAAACAAATAGCATTCCTTTCTGTTTTGGAGCTTTGTGTGTTTTGGAGAGGGCAAAAGGGAAAGGGGCAAGGAAAGACCCAGGCCCCCATATTTTTAATCTTGGAACATCATCCAAGTTTGTGGCATTCTGTTCACAGTAATAAAATCACTTTCTGCTGCATTGTAATGACCTTCGGTGTGTGTGTTTGGGATGCCTTTCACATCATTGTCAGCCTGGAGCCATCTAGATTGCATTTGCTGACATTCTTAGGAGAACTAGCTGGGCCTTAAGCGTCCTTTGATGTTATTCTGCAACCCGGGGCCTCTGCCCACTTGTCTCACCCCTGTGTCTTTTTGGAACTTTGGAGCAAGAATATTCTCCATCTCATGAAACTCTACTCATGGCTTTTACATATTTCCCTTGAAACCATGACCTATGTTTATTTGGAGGTGGCACAGATATTTCATAAAATGTCCACAGTACTTTCACACACAGGTTCTAACACTGACAACCAATGCACCCTACATCTTTACTGTTGGTTTCCATATCTCATCAGATAATTTTAATTGTCAGTAGTAGTAGGGAGAATAATCCACTGTATGCTTAGAGTCAATTCTCCCATGATCTATTGTGATGCATGAAAAGAAAGCATAGATCAAGGGAAAAAAAAGTACTGGGGAGCTAAAAACATCCCTGTCTTACTTAAACACTGAAATATCACAGAAATAATAGTGTTTTTGAAGAGGTAGAAGACATAGAAATTAAGGGACTGGGATTCAGAATTTGGCTGGGATTAAGAAGTTAGGTCCTAAATGTAGGGGAGGAAAAATAATTTTCCCTCTACCATTCTAGGTTCTTAGCTGTGAGCCCCACACCCCGTATATAAAGGCAGAGTAACAGGACAAAAACTATTTTAATTATATACATACGTAGGGGATCCCCACAAAAATATGAGACTAAAAAAGCAGCTATCCACCTGGGGCTTATGGACCATCCAGGGCTAAGGAAAGGATAAGGATCTAGGGCTTTTAAAGGGGGAAAGGCAATTCAGAGGAAGGTGAGAGGAGGAAATGTTTGTGAAAGGAAATTAGCCCAGTCATGAAGATGACTCTCCCAGATGAAAGTGTTCCCTGTCATGGCTCACTTCCTGTACTGGACCCTTTTCTAATGTAAATTTCCCCTACAAAAGTGTAACCTCTACTCTGCTTTCAGAACTTCTCCTGGTCTGCACTTTCTCACAATAAACAGTTTAAGATAATTCTTGTGCCAAAAAGGATTATTTGGGGATGGCCTATTCTGCTACCCCTCATACCTTTCCATTTCCTTGCCAACTACTAACTCATTGGGTTAACAGTCCAGTGTAAGTCAAAATGTTCTGTAGCCTGATCTGTCTTTGAGTAGCAGCCAAACATAATGCCTATCCGAAAGGCCACCTACTGAAGTAGTTACAAGTGTGTCCGTTATCTGTGCTGCACAATGGTTCTTTCCAAACCATGGGATTCCTTTAACAACTGTGCTAGTCAGACTCACCTTCCTTTATGCCACATCTTTATGTCAGGTCTTAGAAACAAAGACAGAAATATGAAGTTTCAGGTTTCAGGAGCCTGGATTCCAAGGATGCTAAATACTCATCCCCTCTCAGTGGGAAGACATAAGAAGACCAGGACAACCTGACAATTGACAAAGTGGATACCCAGTAGGGGAACTTCACTCGTGGGACTTAAGTCCTCCAATTTACAGCAGCTTTCAATAGTATTCATCTTAAACAGCTTGACATGTACATTGCATAGGTTTAAAGTATTCAAGACAAGTGCGGGGGGAGTAGACACAAGGATCTGTGTTCACATTTCGTAGGAACCAGTGTAGGAACATAGCATCATCCTCAGGGAAAGGGGTGCATTGACCTGATCAGTAATCACAGTGGACTTATGTACTCTATAAACACTACCTGGACATTTCAGCAGATTCTTGGAGAAAGTAACCTAGTAAAAGGCTGAATTTCCTGTCACCCAACCACTCCATTACTCTACCTTACTCAACTATGTCTCAACAATCATTATTTATAAATTAGGGAACTCATAAATTGAAGAAATTGAAGGAGGGAGTGAAAATGGAGATAACTTGGGGAAAATCTTTTATGCCTGGAGGCATTTGTTCTAAATTAACAGACCAGACCAGGGTAGACTCTCTCTCAGATTTGTGTTATTTTCGGCATGCAATCATGTATTGTGGGAGAGTCAAGATAATTGACTAAATCAGATATTTATTTAGGTATATTCCTAAGTCAGTTTCAATGACCTAACAATCGTTATAGGAATGACTCAAAAGCAGCAAACCTTAATATTTTACCAAATATTCCAGCAGCTCTTAACTCTGGTTTCATATGAAGTTCATCTGGGAGCTTTATAAAAAACAAAATCAGTGACTGGATCCCTGTGAGAAAGTAGGAAATGTATGTTGATTTCTGTCTCTGATTCTTGGCACAGGGCTCTTGAAACCCTTGTAAATTCCTAAGTGATAATAGCACTGGGAACGTCTTTCCTTATAAGAAAGAGACCTTTGGCAGCCATCTGGGAGGTCTCTGGATGGGGGCTGATCACCAGAAAGATGGAACCACGATGAAAAGCTTGGTAATTTTGGCTTCACCCCCATCCTCAAGAGAGGGGAGAGGGGCTGGAAATAGAGGTAATAATTGCCCTGCCTGTGTGAGGTAGCCTTTATAAAAAAAACAAAAGTTCGGGGTTAGGGGAACTAATGGGTTAGAAACACATCTATGATGTGGGAAACAAAAGTGAAAGAAAAACTAAATTTCCTTACTACCTACAGCCCATGACAAGTCCTTGACACAGGCAGAGTGATACTCCTCTAAGAACTCAGCTGCATCAATGTTACTACTTTGCCAAGGGCAAATGGCAATCATAGCCTGATCTTCAGGATCCTGTAAGTCTACTATAACATATAAAAGTCCTTTGGGGACTTCCATTATCTCTACTCCTCCCCAAGATATATGATGATATGATCCCCAAGCATATGGCCCACTTATATAAATCTGAAGTCCTCATGACTGAAGTTTTACGAGACTGTAATAAATGATCTCTTCCTGGCAATAGCTAGCCCCTTCAAGGTCCTGGAAACCTTCCTGTCTGGTTCATTTTTTTTTTAATTTTTTTATTTTCAGTGTAACAGTATTCATTGTTTTTGCACCACACCCAGTGCTCCATGCAATACGTGCCCTTCCTAATACCCACCACCTGGTTCCCCCAACCTCCCACCCCCCGCCCCTCCAAAACCCTCAGGTTGTCTTTCAGAGTCCATAGTCTCTCATGGTTCACATCCTCTTCCAATTTCCCTCAACTCCCTTCTCCTTTCCATCTTCCCAAGTCCTGCCTGGTTTTTAGAGACTTACCCTATCCCTAAAGCCCTCCAAACTTGAAAGTATACAATGTGCCACTCCTCATGACCTGAGTGCAGCTCTATCTGCCCTCAGGTCCTATCCCTCTGCTTTAATAAAGCTGTCTTTCTGCGCCAAAGACATCTCAAGAATTCATTCTTGGTCATTGGCTTTGAGCCCTAACATCCTTCCTACATCATCTGCACTGGGAGGGGATGCATACCAACTCCATGAGGACAGAAGCTTAATCACTAGGGACCCTCCCAGACCTTACCCAACATATCTCTTTATCTGACTGTGCATCTCTCTCCTTATCATATCCCTTCAAAAACTGGTAAACCATATGTGTTTCCTTGAGTTCTGTGAGTGGTTCTAGCAAATATATCCAACAAACAAGGGGGTTGCGGGGAAAGCTGGGACTTATAGCCAGGCAATCAGGAGACTTGCGATTGATATCTGGATTGGGTGAGCCTCGGGGAATGAGTCCTTAACCTGGGGGAACTGACACTATCTCCAGGGAGGTAGTGTCAGAATTGAGTTAAATTGTAGAATATCCAGCCAGTGTCCCAGAGTTGCCTGTTGTTGGAAACCACCTCCCCTGCACACACATACACCCCTGCTGCATATCTGGGGTCAGAGGTGTTGTGAGTGTGGAAGCAGTGTGACAGTAATGGAGAGACAGAGAAGCTGTTTGTCCCATTAAATGAATTTGATGAACACTTAATAAACAACCAAATGAATTTCTGAGGATGGGGCCTGGCTTGATAGAATATTTTTTGAAGGTCCCTTCCTGACTGTAATGGGCAGTCTGATTCAGGACCCACAGTCCATCTAGAGGTAGGACTAGTGGGCAAGGGGGAGGGGAGGAGGAGGAGGAAGAGAGGGGAAGAGAGACACCACATGTAGCCCACAAAGATGAAATAGTTATTGTCTGGCCTGTATAGAAAAGGTCTGCTACTTCTGGTCAACAAAACTATTCCATGGATGTTGTCTCCTGGCTGTGGCTGACCGAGCTGGCTAGAATTCAGTAGGAGGGAAGACACCCACTAGGCTGAGAATTTGTAACTGTGCCTCAGGAAATCATGGACTCAGTACTGGAAAGATATTTGGCCTCTTGGTGTCTCTCATCAGTGTTCTTTTCTATGCCTTCCCTCAGTCTGGCAGTAGCAGATTCATTTCCTCGACCCTTCTGTTTCATGTGGTGAGCCCATGTTCATCTCACTTTCTATTTCTCCCTTAAATATAATTTCCTGCTGAAGGATGTCTGATTGACCCACCTGCATCGTCAATCATCACTCAGACAGAGTTCAATGGCACAAAAGTGCCTTCTGGAGCCTTCTTCTGTGGGCCATGCAGGAGATAGGATTAGAGCTGGAACTGCCCTTACACAGAAAAGTGGAGTCTCGGGTCTGGCCCCCAAGTCAAGGATGCCCACCCACACACTTTGCAACACTTTCAAAGTTCTCGCCTTTTAACTTTTCATTTAACTTTTTTTTTTAATGCAAACTCTAGTGAACTTGGGTCTCCAAACCATGACCCTGAGATGAACCATCTCATGCTGTACAGACTGAGCCAACCAGACAACCCCTTTGAAGGCACTCCTTAAAAGTCTACCTGTAGTGGTGGGAGAACACCAGAGCCAGCAGGGCCTGGACTGAGACCCACATGAGTTCCCTTGCTCCCATCCTGTGTCTCCCCTTCCAGGCTTTCCTGACCCTCTGCCTTTCCTCCCAGCGCAGGAAGTTCTGAGGAGCTTCAGGATCTGTGGCTCTGGTGGCATCCTAAGGCCAGACCTCATTCCAAGACAGTGAGCCCTTGCTTAGAGATGTCATAGTTCTGAGAAAATGAGGTAAGGACACAATTCAAAATATGTCCCCTACCCTTGCTGTGTGGGAACATAATTTGAGAATCAAATCAGATGACATGGTACTTTTAAGGAATAAAAGAGAATTTATGTTGATTAGAAGATGCAGGTCCAGTGAAAACAAGGTACTGCTCTGACAGCCTGACCTCCTGCCTTACACAGACGCCTTAGCTACTTCCATGGGGAAGGGTGGAGAGTAGACAATCTAAACCTATTTGGATTGATTGATTTCCTAGTATGAATGCTTTTTTATGTAAGTCATCTTTTCAATATGTAAAGTTATTTTTGAAAATGCCATACTATCTACACAGTGCTAATAGAAACAGAGAAAGTGCTGTTTGTCCACATTTGAGGCAAGCCTACAAAGGACAGCCCAGTGTGAGGGTGGCAGAAGAGGGGCCAGAAAGCCTCACAGGAGAGGAGAACCTAAGCTCAGGGAGATGGGGAGTCTTCTGGAGTTCCTTATACTTCTCGGTGGGTTTTAATTTTTTTTTCTTGGTGGGTATTATTAAGTCTTCCCCCTGCCCTTTCATGGGCTCATTTCATGTTTAAGGTGATTAATTATTTTTCAAAATTTAAGCAATGTAGATCAATACAAGTCAATATATAGTACTCAACACTAATAAACATCATTTTTAATTTGCTTAGCATTTTGTCAATAAAGAAAATATAAAAACATTAGCGTCCACTTTTTTCTTCTCTCCATTCTCACTCCTCTTAACGCTTCTCAAATGAAAGCATAAAATTGGAGTGTATCCAGCCCTATTTTTACATTTGTACTTCATGTCTAATATATTTATAAGCAAAATCTAGTGCTCTGTGAGCAATTTTAAAATAATGTACACAAGACAAACCATAAGAGACTCTTAATCTCACAAAACAAACTGTGAGTTGCTTGTGGGGAGGGAGGTAGGGATAGGGTGGCTGGGTTATGGACTTTGGGGAGGGTATGTGCAATGGTGACTGCTGCGAAATATGTAAGCCTGATGATTCACAGACCTGTACCCCTGGGCAAATAATACATTATATGCTAATATAAAACAAGAAAAAAGGAAAAAAGAAAATAAATGTACACAAATTCTATCATATGGGTCAAATCATTCTGCAACTTGCTCTGTTGTTCAATCATTAGTGTTTTTAAGACTCAATATTAAAATGTATGTTTCTCATTCCTTTACTTGCTGTGATATTGTCCCTTTGTATCAATAAAACACCATTCCTTTATCAATCTTCAGTTGGCAAATATTTGGAATATTTCAAAAGTTTCCAAGCAATGTAACAATGAATATCTTTCTATATGTCTCTGTGTGCACATGTAGAAAAATTTTAGCAAGGTCCGTCTAGATGTGGAATTTCCATGTCCTATACATTTTCAATTTTACCAAATATTGCCATAATTTCTTCAAACTGATCAGAGCAGATTATATTTTCCAAAGATAGCCACACCAACTTATCCCATTCTACATGCTCTTCTTACAGTGTGATATTAATTCTTCTCTATTAAAAAATATGGTCTGTGTTACCTTTACTTGAGTATAGGTTAGTTTTCAGAAGTCACTTCCAAGGAATAGAATCAAAGTGATTTCTTGTATCATTTCCAAGGCCAAGTCATAAGTAGTGATACAGCTTCTGCTTGGTTCTCTGTTTCTGTCTTGGGATGCAATCACCATGTTCTAAAGAAACCCATGCCACCCAGAGAGGCCATGCATAGATGCTCCAGCCACCTAAGACCTAGGCCACCTGAGGTCTCAGCCAACATCAACTACTCATCCTGTGGGTGTATGAGACTAGAGATGATTCCAGCTCCTAACCTTTGAGTCTTCCAGCTGTGGCTTCAGTTGTTGGAACAGAGACAAGCGGCCCTCACTATGGCATATCTGAATTCCTGACCCATTTCAATTTGTCACTTATTTTTAACAACGACAACAACAAACCCAAAGGAGGGAGATTTGTCCCACAAAGCTTTTAAGGGAAATATTGACCAATACAGCAGCCCATGGCCCCAGTTTTTACCCAAACGTGGGGATGTTCTTTCTTCCCTTCCTGGGGTCGTGTTGTGTAGCACCCTCCGAACAACAGTTTACCAGCAATAGTTGGTAAACTCACAGTAAGCCAGATTGTAGGGCAGGCTGCCAATTCATGTCCCGAACTCCACTAATGCTGTGTTCCAGCTACAGTTTTAATCAAACCAGCTCACCAGGAGGGAGTCCCAGAGTGTTCACTCCCAAGGACAAAGGAAAGCAGGGAAGTATTTTAGTTGTTTTATTTTTAGTATGATTGAACTGAAACCCATACTTGATTCAGAGTTCCCTAGTTTTTACCAACATCCTTTTTCTGTGCCAGGGTTCCATCCAGGACACACTTGACATTTCATTACCTGTCTCCTTAGGCTCCTCCTGACTATGACAGTCTCTCAAACTATCCTTGTTTTCAAAGACCACGACCGTTCTGTAGAGAACTGCTCAGGTATTTGGCCAAATGTAATGGTGTAGTTTGAAACCAATTTTTCTACTTCTTCGAAGTAGTCATTAATTTGTAAGCCCAGGCTTTCAGAATTCTCCCATGCAGGCAAGGGAGAGGAGTTGACTCTTGCCCAATGAACATCTGTGGTAGGAATAAAAGGGGAAACTCCTTGGAAGTGGAGCTTGAAGGTCAGTTTGTACATACTTCATTGAGGGAAGTGATAGAGCCCCTAAGGTGGAAAAATTCGCTCTTGAGAGCAAAAACATGTTATTTTATTGCACTTACTTATTTATTTTTCACACTGACCCATTTTTAACATGCAGCTTTCCAAGCAGAGAGGATGGGGCCTGGCAGGTGCACCAGGACCAGGGTCTCTGCACAGACCCGACTCCCAGGGTAAAAGGTTCATCACACCACATCTTCCTGCTGTCCCGCCAAGCACAAGGTGGGGTCGCTGTCCGGGTCCCGGTAGGTCAGCCCACAGCCACGTCGGCCTGGTACTTGACAGCTTTGCCCACGTGGGATCCCCTGGCCACGTTGGTGGGAAAGTGAGCTCCAGAACCTGCTCTAGGTCCTGGTTCAGGTATGCCTTCCTCCCGGTGGGCTCTCACTGTGGTCCCCCAGGGGGGGTTCGTTCCCCCAGCAGTGGAATTGCAGTTGCTCCACATCTTTGACGGTTTGGGCTACGGTCAGTCGTTTTCATTTTGACCATTAGAGTAAGTGTGTAATGGTTCTAATTTGCATTTCCTTAATGAACAATGATATTGAACACTTGGATATTTTGATTTCCTATTACTAAATTTTGAGTTTTGAACCCAAATGGATGAAAGACCCACAGGTGAGACAAGAATTTATCAAAATCCTAGAGAAGAACACAGGCAGCAACCTGTTCAGCCTCAGCTGCAGCAACTGCTTACTGGACACGTCTTCAAAGGCAAGGGAAACAAAAGCAAAAATGAATTCTTGGGACTTCATCAAGATAAAAACTTTTGCACAACAAGGAAACTGTCAACAAAACTAAGACAACTGACAGAATGGGAGAAGATATTTGCAAATGACCTACCAAATAAAGGGCTAGTATCCAAACTCTACAAGGAATTTATCAAATTCAAAATCCAAAGAATAAATAATCCAGTCAAGAAATGGGCAGAAGACATGAACAGACATTTCTGCAAAGAACACATCCAAATGGCCAACAGACACATGACAAACTGCTCAACATCACTTGGCATCAGGGAAATACAAATCAAAACCACAATGAGATATCACCTCACACCAGTCAGAATGACTAAAATTAACAAGTCAGGAAACAACAAGTGTTGGCAAGAATGCAGAGAAACTCTTACACTGCTGGCAGAAATCCAAGTTGGTATAGCCACTCGGGAAAATAGTATGGAGGTTCCTCAAAACATTAAAAATAGAGCCATCCTATGACCCAGCAATTGCACTACTTAGCATTTACCCCAAAGATACAAATATAGTGTTTTGAAGGAGCATCTGTACCCCAATGTTTAGAGCAACAATGTCCACATAGCTAAACTATAGAAAGAGCCCAGATGTCCATGGGCAAGTGAATGAATAAAGATGTGGCATGGATACACAATGGACTATTACTCAGCCATCAAAAAAAAATAAATGAAATCTTGCCCTTTGCAATGACATGGATAGAACTAGAGAGTATTATGCTAAATGAAAGAAGTCATTCAGAGAAAGACAATTATCATATGATTTCACTCATATGTGGAATTTTGAAACAAAACAGGGAGCATAGAGGAAAGGAGGGAAAAAGAAAACAGGATGAACTCAAAGAGGGAAACAAACCCTGAGAGACTCTTAATCATAAGAAACAAACTGAGAGGGGCGCCTGTGTGGCTCAGTGGGTTAGGCTTCTGCTCAGGTCATGATCCCAGGGTCCTGGAATAAAGCCCCGCATCAGGCTCTCTGCTCAGCAGGGAGCCTACTTTCCCCTCTCTCTGCCTGCCTCTCTGCATACTTGTGATCTCTGTCTGTCAAATAAGTAAATAAAATAAAATAAGCAAACTGAGGATTGCTGGAGGGGAGGGGGAATGGGGTAACTGTGTGATGGACATTAAGGAAGGCATGTGATACAATGAGCACTGGGTGTTATATACAGCCAATGAGTCACTGAACTCCACCTCTGAAACTAATAAGACACTATATGATAATTAATTGAATTTAGAATAAAATAAAGTTAAAAAAATAAAAGGTTGAGTTTTGAGATTTCTTTATGTATCCTACATACATATTTAAAATCAGATCTGATTTGCAAATATTCTCCCAGTTAGTAGCTTTTCTACTCATTCTCCTGACACTTCTTTTAAAGAACACAAGTTCTTGGGGTTCCTGGGTGGCTCAGTGGGTTAAAGCTTCTGTGTTCAGCTCAGGTCATGATCTCAGGGTGCTGGGATTGAGCCCCACGTCGGGCTCTCTGCTCAGCAGGAAGCCTACTTCCTCCTCTCTTTCTCTCTGCCTGCCTCTCTGCCTACTTGTGATCTCTGTCTGTCAAATAAATAAATAAAATCTTAAAAAAAATAAAATAAAGAACACAAGTTCTTTAAATGGTGTTTACAGCTTTATTGTCAGCTGACACACAGTACACTACGTATATGTAAAGAATACAATCTGGTAAGGTTGGACATATGCATATACTCATGAAACCCCCACCATCATCAAGATCATAAAGGTATCCATCCTTTCCCCTAAATCTTCTTCATACTACTTTAGAATCCCTCCCGATTTACTGCCCCCAACCCACCCGAACTTCATAATAAGTTTTGAAACCTACTGGCATTAGCCTTTCAACTTTGATCTTTTTAAAGTTGTTTTGGCTATTCTAGGGGTTCTTGGCTGGCTCAGTGGATTGAGCATTGGACTCTTGATCTTGGGGTTGTGAGTTTGAGACCCACCTGTGGGTACAGATTACTGAAAAATAAAATCTTTTAAAAAAAGTCTTTTGGCAATTCTAAGTTCTTTGTATTTCCATATGAATTTAAAAACAGCTCCTCCTCCAGGGATTTTGATTAGGATTGAGTGGAATCTATAGATCAATTTGGTGACAATCCACATCTTAATAATATTGAGTCTTTAGACACATGAACATAGGATGACTCTCTCCTTTAAATTCTCTGGGCATATTTGTTGATTTTTAGTATAGGGGAGGGGAGCTCAGGTGTGCTATCCCAAACTATGGCACCTTGGCAGAATAAAAGTGAGTCTGATCAATCTGTTCCCATTCCTGAGATGAAGAAGGAAAGCCTGGAGCCTTTCCTCTGCCTTCACTAACAGCAAGCTCCAGGGCTCTAGTCCAGGATGGAGGATGGGTTGAGCTATGTCAGAGACCAGAAGATGTCACGGGGGTCTGCTTGGGAATCTGCGTGGGATCCCTCTCCCTCTGCCTCTCTCTGCTTCAGGACCTGCACGCTGTGTTTATGAACGCAAGTAACAAAATCATGTTTGCTCTTTTAATTGATCGTGCATGCACGTATAAATTATATATTATATAAAATTGTTATGTGATCCTTTTCAGTCTCTGAGTTAAATGATTTCACCACAGCAGAGACACTTGGTGTACAGCTCTTTTGTTAGCCCCCCTGCGTTGATCATTAATACAGATAAATGTGTGTTTCCCGTTGGACCTTTGCAATATTATGTAGCAAGCTGCTGGTACTCTAGTAAAGCAGTTGTCAAAGTGTGGTCCAAGGACCTTGATGGTCCCCCAAACTCTGTCTAGATGTCTGTGAGGTCCTAACCCAAAAACTATCTATCTGTAGGAGGCTGGCTTTTCTTAGTATGATCTGACACAACAACACTGTGTCATATAGATTGAATGGAAAAGCAGATATGACAAACCAGCTGTCTATTTTTAAGCTAGGCATTAAAAGAATATTCAGAAATGTGAAACAATGCCATTGTTCATATTAATTTTTTGTTTTGGAAAATGGAATTACTTGCCATAAAAATATATCAATGTCATAGGTTGGATTCACTGTTGTTATTTTAAAATGAGTTAATGCGTGAATCTTAGGAAGTTTTCTCCATGTTACGTTTACAATATGGTGTATATGAACAGATAAATGCAAAAACCCTCTTTGGAGTCCTCACTAATTTCTAAGACTCTAAAGGTGAATCAGAGGCAAAAACTCTGAGTCCTGCCACTGTAGAATATCCAGCAGAAGCTTGGAACACGCGAATGCGGCGGTGCTGGCTAACCCGTAAGCATGCATTCATATGGATGCTGTAGCAGATGGTCTGTTTTAACATTGTGTGAGCCTGAATATCCGACCATGGTTTACCCACTGTCAGATTGTTATCCTAGGCAGCGGAGGAGGATGGCAGTGGAGGAGGTGGATTGGCTCTCCTCTGTCATAACAAAACCACCATATTTGGTCACTCATCAGTGACTTCCCCGATAGGGGTGGTGGGTGGGAAGGGGGTGTGTACTGAGCATTAGAAGAAGGTTTTAAAAAAGTGAAGCACATTGGTGGCTCAGTGGGTTAAGCCTCTGACTCTCGATTTCAGCTCAGGGCATGATCTCAGGGTGGGGAGGTGAACTCTCATGTCGGGTTCTATGCTCAGTGCAGAGTCTGCTCAGGATTCTCTCCCTATTCCTGTGTGTTGCTGCCCCTACTCCGCCCCCTCCGTGCTGCCATGCCCCCCACCGTGCATGCTTGCTCTCTCTCCCTGCTGAGCCTCAGACTAGGAGCTCACTCTTTCTTTTCCACCAGGTGAGCAACAAAATTCTCTATGATAGGGATATAATCAGTTGGATGGCAGGTCACCCTAGATTCTGAGAACAGGTAAGAGTCAGTATCATCTCTAGGGATGTGGAGGAGGAGGTTACTGACAGGACAGCATTGTTGTGAGGCTTCATGAAAAATGTCTAGAATGAAATCAGTACACCCACACAGTGTCAGGCCCCTTCATTTCCAATGCTCAGTGGAAAATTATGATGGCTATACATGATGGGTGAAGCCAAGATATATTAGGATACACAGCACCTGTCAAACAGTTTTCTCCTGGGTGTCATGTTCCAGGCCTCTTGACTGCCTATTAGACCAAAGGCAGATGAAGGGAAGAAACTTTATCAGAGACAGCTGAGGATGGAAGCTCTTACACTCATGTCTGCTGACTGAGAGGCATCTCAGTGTATTTGCCAGTCCTCTAAGCTAGAGGGTCTTAGAGGTTTGAAGTCATCCTCTAGTCTTTTGAGCTGATCTTTTCTCTTGTTCGGTTGAACAACAGTTCTGAGCCACAGGCTTTGGCATCTCCCCTAGAATAAAATCAGCTTAAAAATGGTTTGTGTAGCCTTAAATAGTGATGCAATCTGTATGTAAAAACAATTTCATTTCAGAAAATCATACCTTTTCTTCATGAATTTGTAATGATTTAGGAAAATCAGATTTACATAGATAAGTAATGCATCTCAGTCAAATTTCCTATACACCTTCCTCTACACACACACAGACACACAGACACACACACACACAGACACACACACACACACACACACACACACACACACACACACACAACTTTATTCCCTAATCAGAGTATTCAAATTCTAGATAAAGTCTGAGCTGAAAAGAACTCCTAAAGACATTCGTGCTAAACCTCCTCTAGCTGAGGAGCAGTAAAGGTAGAATAACAGGTCAAGCTCACTAAAATAAATAACAATAGAAATGGGTATTAAAAAACATTTTCTTGTTCTGAGGATACATTAGTACACTATGGCAATCCCTAAATGAGATTTGCAGTCTGTAGAGATCTCCAAGAGAAACTGCTAGACCAGGGCACTGAGATGGGAGGGAAGGAAAGAAGGGGGACATAGAGAGAGATGTGTGACAAGGCAGGAGGATGTGATGATGGAGTGAGTTGCTCAGAGGAGTGCTTGGAGGGGCAAGGAGAGATGGAGACAGGCCCAGGGAATGGGGGGTGCTGAGGGTCCGGGGTCTGGTTCAGGAGAGAAGAGTATCTGTCCAAGTAAACGCAAGTGCCCTATTCTTTGTGTCCTCATTCCCTCCTCTAGGACAGAGACTTGATGCAGGTAAGTAAACATATTTACCGTATGCTAAATCTCCTCATATAAATTTTTGTTGGCTAAGCTGTATATTGTCCAGTAATTGCCACTAATCCCAACCACTAATTTTAGAGAATGTGCTCTTTTCCTCTTGGTTGTCTTCAGAGGACTCGGTTAGTCTCATGCTACAAAGATGGCTTCTCCTCAATATAAAGATGAGTGTTTTCATAGAGAATAAATTTCTACATATTTCCTGGTCCTGCTGCCTGTCACATATCCTCTTCAGAAAGTTAAGGTCAATTGAAGGACAGTGGGTTGAATCAGAGATCTACTCCTCGTGGATAATGAGACCCTATACATAACTACTTAGTCAAGCAGAGCACACCCAAGGATTGAATATTTTAAGGCCAATGAGCAGATATGTGGGGCCATGAACACACCAAATTGTAAAATCTGTAAATAATTAATTAAATAAGAATCACTGAGCATAGTAAAGTTCAAAACACATAGTTCTCTGTTCTTGACCAATGATAAAGCAGACAGAAGTTCAAGGCTCGAACCCCTGTTGGGTTTCCTGTTCCCCCAAGAATCTACTTCTTGCTCTTATGCTCCCTCCCCCCAATTTCATGTTCTCTGTCTCTCTCTCTGTCAAATAAATGAATAAAATCTTTGACAGAGAGAAAGCACAAGCAGGGGGAGTGGCTGTCAAAGGGAGAAGCAGGATCCCCCTGAACAAGGAGCCTGATGCAGGACTGGATCCCAGGATCCTCGGTTCATGACCTGACTTGAAGGCAGGTGCTTAACTGACTGAGGCTCCCAGGAGTCTCTAAATAAAATCTTAAAAAAAAAAAAAAGGAAGTTCAAGAATATTGAAATCTAGGCCTTACATCGCCTAGAAAACAATGTTGCCCTTATAAAATACACCCCAGGAGAAAGCTTAAGGAAATGGGAAAATATTCTCTTCATATTGTTAAGACAAAAAAAAATGCAGAAGATAAAATGCTATATATCCTATCACACATTTTCATTTCAAATACAATCAGAAAAAATACTGGTTGGAAATTGTGAAAATAAAGAGTGTTTACCTTTGTCTGAATTATAGCTGACTAGGTGTCTTTGGTTTTTGTTTTGCTTTGTTTTAAGGATTTTATTTATTTATTTGAGAGAGAGAGAGCATGCTTCCACAACCTGGGGATGGGGTGCACAGAGGGAGAAACAGACTCCTCACTGAGGGAGCCCCACTTGGGTCTCCATCCCAGGAACCTGAGATCATGACATGAACAGAAGGCAGCCACTTGATCAACTGAATCACCCAAGCACCCTGTTGTTGTTTTCAGTCTTTTTTAATATTTGTGATTTTAAGATTTGTGATTTTTCCAAATTTCCTAACATTTCTGAATTGAATATGTGTTACTTCTCTAAAAAGAAAAAAAAGTGGAGATGTTATTTAACATATTGCCTTCTTAAATCAGATGTTGAGGTGGTTTCCAGCCTCATCAAACCCTCTTCTTACTGCAGTGGGACCACACACTCACCTCGAGTTTTGGACTCCTCTTCCAGGTGGATAATACTGATAGAGGAATGTTTGGAATCCCAGGCTTACTCAGAGAATTCTTGACTGATTTCTATGGGGTTAATCCACTTCTTTCTCCCCAAGAAGACTCAAGAAAAATGCTTCACCCTCTAGATAACTGCAATTCTTCTTAAGATTTATTTATTAAGTGGAGAAAGGGAAACCCTCATATACTGTTGGTCGGAATGCAAGCTGGTGCAGCCACCTAGAAAACAGCATGGAGGTTCCTCAAAAAGTTGAAAATAGAGCTACTGTATGACCCAGCAATCGCACTACAGGGTAATTACCCTAAAGATGCAAATGCAGTGATCCAAAGGGGCACATACACCCGAATGTTTATACCAACAATGTCCACAATAGCCAAACTATGGAAAGAACCTAGATGTCCATCGACCCATAAATGGATAAAGAAGATGTGGAATATATAGAGAATGGAATACCATGCAGCCTGTGAAAGAAATGAAATCTTGCCATTTGCAGCAATGTGGGTGGACCTAGAGGGTATTATGCTGAGCAAAATAAGTCAATCAGACAAAGACAATTATCATATGATTTCCCTGATATGAGGACTTTGAGAGGCAAAGTGGGTGGTTTGGGGAGTAGGGAAGGAAAAAATGAAACAAGCTGGGTCGGGAGAGAGACAAACCATAAGAGACTCTTAATCTCACAGAACAAACTGAGGGCTGCCAGGGGAGGGGAGGTATGGGGATGGTGGTTGGGTTATGGACATTGGGGAGGGTATGTGCTAAGGTGAGTGCTGTGAAGTGTGTAAGCCTGACAATTCACAGACCTGTACCCCTGGGGCAAATAATACATATGTTAATTTTTTTAAGATTTATTTATTTATTTTAGAAAGAGGGTGAGCAAGCAAGTGTGAGGATGGGGCAGTGGGCGAGGGAGAGAGAAACCAGCAGACTCCAGGCTGAGTGTAGAACCCAATGTGGGCCTTGACCTCAAGACCCTGAGATCTAGAGATAAGTCAAAACCAAGAGTTGGTCAATTTGACTCTACCACTCAGGGGTCCCAACTGAAATATTTTTTTAAAGATTGATTGATTTGTAGGGAGAGGGTGGTTGGGTTATGGACACTGGGGAACATATGTGCTATGGTGAGTACTGTGAAGTGTGTAAACCTGGCGATTCAGAGACCTGTACCCCTGGGGCTAATAATACACTATAGGTTAATTTAAAAAATTAAAAATGTAAAAAAAAGATTGATTTTTTAAGTAATTTCTACATCCTATGTGGGGCTCAAAATCATGACACCTAGATCAAGAGTCAGGCATGCTCTTCTGACTGAGCCAGCCAGGGACCCCAGCCATTTTTACCTTGATGTCTTTCAGAAGGATGACTGATAACACACACCATCAGAGAATCTCTATTTTGATACAAAAATATTTTTCTCTAAGAAGAATCATCATTGACTTCTCCCTTGGTGTCCCACCATTCTTTCTTAAGAAAGCAGTTTGGGGGATGCCTGGGTGGCTCAGTGGGTTAAAGCCTCTGCCTTCAGCTCAGGTCATGATCTCAGAGTCCCAGGATTGAGCCCCGCATCAGGCTCTCTGCTCGGCAGGGAGCCTGCTTCCTTCTCTCTCTCTGTCTGCCTTTCTGCCTACTTGTGATCTCTCTCTGTCAAATAAATAAATAAAATCTTTGGAAAAAAAAAAAAGAAAGAAAGCAGTTTGGTGTTGGGAAGAGGGCACCTTTTCCCTGATGACCGTTTTAGGTATCATTAAAAGTGTCATTAAAAGGCCTAATACTTAGGGGGCCTGGGTGGTTCAGATGTTAAATGAGCATCTCTCTTCAGCTCAGGTCATGATCCAAGGGTCCTGGGCTCCAACCCCACATGGGGCTCCCTGCTCAGTGGAGAACCTGCTTCTCTCTCTCCCTCTGCCTGCTGCTCTGTTGCTACTTGTTCTCTCTCTCTGTCCAACGAATACATAAAATATTTTTTTAAAAGATTTTATTTATTTATTTATTTATTTATGAGAGACAGAGAAAGAGAGAGGCAGAAGCAGAGGCAGAGGGAGAAGCAGTATCCCCACTAAGCAGGGAGCATGATGAGGGCTCAATCCCAGGATCCTGGGATCATGACCTCAGCTGAAGGCAGATGCTTAACTGACTGAGCCACCCAGGTACCCTGGTTGCCATTTAGTTATATTGATGGTTTCCTTCATTGCATAGAAGCTTTTTCTTTTGATGTAGTCACAATGGTTTATTTTTGCCTTTACTTCCTTTGTCTCAGGAGACATATCTAGAAATTTGTTGCTATAGCTGAAGTCAGAGTAATTACTGCCTGTGCTCACTTCTAGGATTTTTATGGTTTCAGGTCTCACATTTAGTTCCTTAATCCATATGGGGTTTGTTTTTGTTTGGTAAAAGAAAGTGGTCCAGTTTCATTCTTTGGTATGTAGCTGTCCAGTTTTCCCAACCATTTGTGTTTTTTTTATTTTAATTTTTTTATTAACATATAATTATTATTATCCCCAGGGGTACAGGTCTTTTAATCGCCAGGTTTACACACTTCACAGCACTCACCATAGCACATACATTCCCCAATGTCCATAACCCAACCACCCTCTCCCTACCCGCCTACCCCCAACAACCCTCAATTTTTTTTGTGAGATTAAGAGTCTCTTATGGTTTGTCTCCCTCCTGATCTCATCTTGTTTTTTTCCTTCCCTAACCCCAAAACCCCCACTTTGCCTCTCAAATTCCTCATGTCAGGGAGATCATATGGTAATTGTTTTTCTCTGGTTGACTTAATTCCCTCAGCATAATGCCCTCTAGTTCCATCCACATCATTGCAAATGGCAAGACTTCATTTCTTTTGATGGCTGCATAGTATTCCATTGTATGTATATATATCACATCTTCTTTATCCATTCATTTATTGATGAACATTTAGGTTCTTTCCATTGTTTGGCTATTGTGGACATTGCTGCTATAAACATTCGGGTGCACATCCCCTTCAGATCTCTACATTTGGATCTTTAGGGTAAATACACAGTAGTGTGATTGCTGGGTCATACAGCTGTTCTATTTTCAAGTTTTTGAAGAAAATCCATGCTGTTTTCCTGAGTGGTTGCACCAGCTTGCATCCCCACCAGCAGTGTAGGAGGATTCCCCTCTCTCCGCACCCTCGCCAGCATCTGTCATTTCTTGACTTGTTAATTTTAGCCATTCTGACTGGTATGAGGTGGTATCTCATTGTGGTTTTGATTTGTATTTTCCCGATGCCGAGTGTTGTGGAGCATTTTTTCATGTGTCTGTTGGCCATCTGGATGTCTTCTTTGCACAAATGTCTGTTCATGTCCTCTGCCCATTTCTTGATTGCATTATTTGTTCTTTGGGTGTTGAGTTTGATAAGTTCTTTATAGATTTTGGATACTAGCCCTTTATCTGATATGTCATTTGCAAATATCTTCTCCCATTCTGTCAGTTGTCTTGTGGTTTTGCTGACTGTTTCCTTTGCTGTGCAAAAGCTTTTGATCTTGATGGGGTCCCAATAGTTCATTTTTGCCCTGGCTTCCCTTGCCTTTGGTGATGTTTCGAGGGAGAAGTTGCTGCGGCTGAGGTTGAAGAGGTTGCTGCCTGTGTTCTCCTCAAGGATTTTGATGGATTCCTTTCTCACAATGAGGTCTTTCATCCATTTGGAGTCTATTCTTCTGTGTGGTGTAAGGAAATGGTCCAGTTTCATTTTTCTGCATGTGGCTGTCCAATTTTCCCAACACAATTTGTTGAAGAGACTGTCTTTTTTCCATTGGATATTCTTTCCTGCTTTGTCAAAGATTAGTTGACCATAGCGTCGAGGGTCTATTTCTGGGCTCTCTCTTCTGTTCCACCCATCTATGTGTCTGTTTTTGTGCCAGTACCATACTGTCTTGATGATGACAGCTTTGTCAAAGAGCTTGAAGTCTGGAATTGTGATGCCACCCACTTTGGCTTTCTTTTTCAATAGTCCTCTGGATATTCGAGGTCTTTTCTGGTTCCATGTAAATTTTAGGATTATTTGTTCCATTTCTTTGAAAAAAAATGGATGGGATTTTGAGAGGGATTGCATTTAATGTGTAGATTGCTTTAGGTAGCATAGACATTTTCACAATATTTGTTCCTCCAGTCCATGAGCATGGAACACATTTCCATTTCTTTGTGTCTTTCTCAATTTCTTTCATGAGTACTTTATAGTTTTCTGAGTACAGATTCTTTGCCTCTTTGGTTAGGTTAATTCCTAGGTATCTTATGGTTTTGGGTGCAATTGTAAATGGGATGGACTCCTTAATTTCTCTTTCTTCTGTCTTGTTGGTGTATAGAAATGCAACTGATTTCTGTGCATTGGTTTTATATCTTATAAGTTCTAGCAGATTTGGAGTGGAGTCGTTTGGATTTTCCACATAAAGTATCATATCATCTGCAAAGAGTGAGAGTTTGACTTCTTCTCTGCCGATTTGGATGCCTCAAATTTCTTTTTGTTGTCTCATTGCTGAGACTAGGACTTCCAGTACTATGTTGAATAGCAGTGGTGATAATGGACATCCCTGCTGTGTTCCTGACCTTAGGGGAAAGGCTTTCCGTTTTTCCCCATTGAGAATGATATTCACTGTGGGTTTTTCGTAGATGGCTTTGATGATATTGAGGTATGTACCCTCTAACCCTACATTTTGAAGAGTTTTGATCAAGAAAGGATGCTGTACTTTGTCAAATGCTTTTTCAGCATCTATTGAGAGTATCATACGGTTCTTGTTCTTTCTTTTATTAATGTACTGTGTAACACTGATTGATTTGCAGATGTTCAGCCAAACGCAGCTGTGGAATAAATCCCACTTGGTCGTGGTGAATAATCCTTTTAACGTACTGTTGTATCCTATTGGCTAGGATTTTGGTGAGAATGTTCGCATCCGTGTTCATCAAGGATATTGGTCTGTAATTCTCTTTTTTGATGGGGTCTTTGCCTGGTTTTGGGATCAAGGTAATGGTGGCCTCAAAAAATGAGTTTGGAAGTGTTCTTTCCATTTCTATTTTTTGGAACAATTTCATGAGAATAGGAATTAATTCTTCTTTAAATGCTTGGTAGAATTCCCCTGGGAAGCCGTCTGACCCTGGGCTCTTGTTTGTTGGGAGATTTTTGATGACTGCTTCAATCTCCTTACTGGTTATGGGTCTGTTCAGGTTTTCTATTTCATCCTGGTTCAGTTGTGATAGTTTATATGTCTCTAGGAATGCATCCATTTCTTCCAGATTGTCAAATTTGCTGACGTATGGTTGCTGATAATATGTTCTTAAAATTGTTTGTATTTCTTTGGTGTTGGTTGTGATCACTCCTCTTTCGTTCATGACGTTATTTATTTGGTCCTTTCTCTTTTCTTTTTCATAAGTCTGGCCAGGGGTTTATCAATCTTACTAATTCTTTCAAAGAACCAGATCCTAGTTTCGTTGATTTGTTCTATTGTTTTTTGTTTTGTTTTGTTTTGTTTTTTTGGTTTCTATTTCATTGATTTCTGCTCTGATCTTTATGATTTCTCTTCTCCTGCTGGGTTTAGGCTTTCTTTGCTGTTCTTTCTCCAGCTCCTTTAGGTGTGGTTTAGGTTGTGTATTTGAGACTTTTCTTGTTTCTTGAGAAAGGCTTGTATCGCTGTATATTTTCCTCTCAGGACTGCCTTTGCTGTCCCACAGATTTTGAACCGTTGTGTTTTCATCATCATTTGTTTCCATGAATTTTTTCAATTCTTCTTTAATTTCCTGGTTGGCTCATTCAATCTTTAGTAGGATGCTCCTTAGCCTCCATGTATTTGGGGTCTTTCCAAATTTCCTCTTGTGATTGAGTTCTAGCTTCAGAGCATTGTGGTCTGAAAATATGCAAGGAATGATCCCAATCTTTCGGTACCAGTTGAGACCTGATTTGTGACCCAGGATGTGATCTATTCTGGAGAATGTACCATGTGCACTAGAGAAGAATGTGTATTCTGTTGCTTTGGGATGGAATGTTCTGAATATATCTGTGATGTCCATCTGGTCCAGTGTGTCATTCAAGACCTTTATTTCCTTGTTGATCTTTTGCTTGGATGATCTGTCCATTTCAGTGAGGGGGGTGGTGTTAAAGTCCCCTACTATTATTGTATTATTGTCGATGTGTTCCTTTGATTTTGTTATTAATTGGTTTATCTAGTTGGCTGCCCCCATATTAGGGGCATAGATATTGAAAATTGTTAGATCTTCTTGTTGGACAGCCCCTTTGAGTATGATATAGTGTCCTTCCTCATCTCTTATTTTAGTCTTTGGCTTAAAATCTAATTGATCTGATATAAGGATTGCCACCCCAGCTTTCTTTCAATGTCCATTAGCATGGTAAATTTTCTTCCACCCCCTCACTTTAAATCTGGAGGTGTCTTTGGGTCTAAAATGAGTTTCTTGTAGACAGAATATTGATAGGTTTCGTTGTTGTTGTTGTTGTTGTTGTTGTTGTTTTCATTCTGATACCCTGTGTCTTTTGATTGGGGCATTTAGCCCATTTACATTCAGGGTTACTATTGAGAGATATGAATTTAGTACCATTGTATTGTCTGTAAGCTGACTGTTACTATATATTGTCTCTGTTCCTTTCTGGTTGACTACTTTTAGGCTCTCTCTTTGCTTAGAGGACCCCTTTCAATATTTCCTGTAGAGCTTGTTTGATGTTTACAAACTCTTTTAGTTTTTGTTTGTCCTGGAAGCTTTTTATGTCTCCTTCTATTTTCAATGATAGCCTAGCTGGATATAGTATTCTTGGCTGCATGTTTTTCTCATTTAGTGCTCTGAATACATCATGCCAGTTCTTTCCGGCCTGCCAGGTCTCTGTGGATAAGTCTGCTGCCAATCTAACATTTATTACCAATGTATTTTACAGACTTCTTATCCCAGGCTGCTTTCAGGATTTTTTCTTTGTCACTAAGACTTGTAAGTTTCACTATTATATAAGGGGGTGTGGACCTATTCTTACTGATTTTTGGGAGGGGTTCTCTGCACCTCCTGGATTTTGATGCTTGTTCCCTTTGCCATTTTAGGGAAATTCTTTGCAATAATTCACTCCAATATACCTTCTGCTCCCCTCTCTTCCTTCTTCTTCTGGAATCCCAATTATTCTAATATTGTGGCATCTTATAGTATCACTTATCTCTCGAATTCTCCCCTAGTGGTCCAGTAGTTGATTGTCTCTCTTTTGCTCAGCTTCTTGATTCTCCGTCATTTGGTCTTCTATATCTCTAATTCTCTCTTCTGCCTCATTTATCCTAGGAGTAAGAGCTTCCATTTTTTATTGCACCTCATTAATAGCTTTTTTGATATATCTCAGACTGGTGAATAGAATAGAGCCACCCATTTGATTTTGGGAGTATATTGGTCTCTTAAAAGAAACTACCTCCCAAAATTTTAAAGAAAGAAAAATATATATATATATGTGTGTATATATATATATATATATATACACACAAAATATATATGTATATATATATATACACACACAAAAATAAGGGTAAATATGATGAAGGGATGGAATATGAATGTAAAGATGAAAAATTTTTAAAAATTATAAAAAAGGAGTTGATAAGATAAGTTGGTTGGGAAAAGAAAGAAAAAGAAAGTGGAGAGAATTTGCTCAGGCTGGAGACTAGAACAAACCCTGTGCTAGATTTAGGGTATATTTTGATCTATTAGAAGAAGTTGTATCCCAAAATATTTTAGAAGAAAAAACCCTTGTGCATACAAAAAATAAGGTTAGATACAATGAAGGATAAAATATGACTATAATAATAAAGTTTCAAAAAGATTTTTTAAGAAAGATATTGTTAATATAAACTAGTTAAAAAACGTTAAAAGAGGAAAGAGTAAAAGTTAAAAAAAATTAGAATAAGAAAGAAATAAAATTAAAAATATTTTATTAGGGGTAGACAAGATGGCAGGAAAGTAGGAGGAGGCACTGTTTCAACCTGTACCCTAAAGTGAGCAGATAACCTACCAAGGAACTCTGATCACCCATGAAATCAGCCTGAGATTAGAATTATACACTGCTGGATCTCTAAGGGGGCAGAAGATGCCAGTGGGCAGATAAAGTGGAGTGGAAACATTGGAC
This sequence comes from Martes martes, assembly GCF_963455335.1. Taxonomy (NCBI): domain Eukaryota; kingdom Metazoa; phylum Chordata; class Mammalia; order Carnivora; family Mustelidae; genus Martes; species Martes martes. Next base: position 50,131,025 of record NC_137894.1, on the reverse strand, counting down.
TGATATAAGAAGATAAACAAAAGGGGGAGGGAGCCACCATAAGGGACCCATTGGAAAGTATCACCCCAATATGAGAGTGCCCTGCGATTGGGGAGCAGCATTAACTTGGAGTCTTGTTGAAAGCACTCAAAAAGAGCAAAGGCTCATGGAGGGAAATTGTGGGAATCTGGGCAGTTAGGAACAGGGGCTTAAGTCCCCCAACCCTGGACAACCACCCCTGGCGCTGTCCTGGACTGAAAGTGAAGGGATGGAGAAGCATCTTTCATGCCAATGGGCCTCAAAAGAAGGCCAGTGTAGCTATTCTCATATAAGATAAGTTAGATTTTAAACTAAAGACTGTAGTCAGAGATACAGAAGGACACTATATAATTCTTAAAGGGACTATCCACCAAGAAGAACTAACAATTGTAAATATTTATGCCCCCAATATGGGAGCAGCCAATTACATAAGAAAACTGTTAATCAAGAGAAAGAGTGACAGGACACCTGGGTGGCTCAGTTGGTTAAGCGGCTGCTTTCAGCTCAGGTCATGATCCCAGCATCCTGGGATCAAGTCCCACATCGGGCTCCTTGCTCGGCGGGGAGGCTGCTTCTCTCTGTCTCTGCCTGCCACTCTGTCTGCCTGTGCTCGCAGTCTCTCTCTCTCTCTCTCTCTCTGACAAATAAATAAAAATAAAATCTTAAAAAAAGGAGAAAGAGTCATATTGATATGAATACATTAATAGTAGGAGATCTTAACACACCACTCTCAGTAATAGAGAGATCATCCAAGCAGAAAATCAATAAAGAAACAAGAGCATTAAATGACACATTGGACCAGATGGACCTCATAGATATATACAGAACATTCCACCCTAAAACAACAGAATACTCATTCTTCTCAAGTGCACATGGAACCTTCTCCAGAATAGACCACATACTGGGTCACAAATCAGGGCTCAACCAATACCAAAAGATTGAGATTATTCCCTGCATATTCTCAGATCACAATGCTTTGAAACAGGAGCTCAACCACAAAAAAAAGTTTGGAAGGAACTCAAACACCTGGAAGCTAAAGACCACTTTGCTTAAGAATGCTTGGATCAAGCAGGAGGTCAAAGAAGAACTTAAACAATTCATGGAAACCCATGACAATGAAGACACTCTGGTCCAAAACCTATGGGATAGAGCAAAGGCAGTCCTAAGGAGCAAATACATAGCCATCCAAGCCTCCCTCAAAAAAATTGAAAAATCCAGAATACACCAGCTGTCTCTACACCTTAAAGAACTGGAGAATCAACAACATATTAAGCCAACTCCACACATAAGAAGGGAAATAATCAAGATTACAGCAGAGATCGATGAGATAGAAAGTAGAGACACAGTAGAAAGCATCAATGAAACTAGAAGCGGGAATCAATAAGATCGATAAACCATTGGCCAAACTAATCCAAAAGAAGGGAGAGAAGGCCCAAATTAATAAAATTATGAATGAAAAGGGAGAGATCACAACTAACACCAAGGAAATAGAAACAGTCATCAGAAGTTATTATCAACAGTTATATGCCAATAAGTTAAGCAACCTGGATGAAATGGATGCATTCCTGGAAAACTATAAACTTCCAAAATTGAACCAGGAAGAAATTGACAACCTGAATAGACTGATATCTAGTAAGGAGATTGAAGCAGTGATCGAAAACCTTCCAAAAAACAAGAGCCCAGGACCAGATGGATTCCCTGGGGAATTCTACCAAACTTTCAAAGAAGAAATAACACCTATTCTCCTGAAGCTGTTTCAAAAAATTGAAGCAGAAGGGAAACTTCCAGGCTCTTTTTATGAAGCCAGCAATACCCTGATCCCCAAACCAGGCAAAGACCCCCACCAAAAAGGAGAATTTCAGACCAATATTATGGATGAATATGGATGCTAAGATTCTCAACAAGATCCTAGCAAACAGGATCCAACAGCACATTAAAAAGATTATCCACCATGACCAGGTGGGATTCATCCCTGGGTTACAAGGATGGTTCAACATTCGCAAATCAATCAATGTGATAGAACAAATCAATAAGAGAAGAGAGAAGAACCACATGTCCTCTCAATTGATGCAGAAAAAGCATTTGACAAAATCCAGCATCCGTTCCTGATTAAAACGCTTCAAAGTATAGGGATAGAGGCAACATTCTTGAACTTCATCAAATCTATCTATGAAAGACCCACAGCAAATATCATCCTCAATGGGAAAAAGCTTGCAGCCTTCCCGTTGAGATCAGGAACACGACAAGGATGCCCACTCTCACCACTCTTGTTCAACATAGTATTAGAAGTCCTAGCAACAGCAATCAGACAACAAAGAGAAATAAAAGGTATCTAAATTGGCAAGGAAGAAGTCAAACTCTCGCTCTTCGCAGATGACATGATACTTTATATGGAAAACCCGAAAGACTCCACCCCCAAACAACTAGAACTCATACAGCAATTCAGTAATGTGGCAGGATACAAAGTCAATGTACAGAAATCAGTTGCTTTCTTATACACTAACAATGAAAATACAGAAAGGGAAATTAGAGAATCGATTCCATTGACTATAGCACCAAGAACCATAAGATACCTCGGAATAAACCTAACCAAAGAGGTAAAGGATCTGTACTCAAGAAACTACAGAACACTCATGAAAGAAATTGAAGACACAAAAAGATGGAAGGCCATTCCATGCTCTTGGATCGGAATAATAAACATTGTTAAAATGTCTATACTGCCTAGAGCAATCTATACTTTTAATGCCATTCCAATCAAAATTCCACCAATATTTTTCAAAGAGCTGGAGCAAACAATCCTAAAATTTGTATGAAACCAGAAGAGACCCCTAATTGCTAAGGAAATGTTGAAAAAGGAAAACAAAACTGGCGGCATCACGTTGCATGATTTCAAGCTTTACTACAAAGCTGTGATCACCAAGACAGCATGGTACTGGCATAAAAACAGACACGTAGACCAGTGGAACAGAGTAGAGAGCTCAGATATGGACCCTCAACTCTATGGTCAAATAATCTTCAACAAAACAGGAAAAAATATCCAGTGGAAAAAAGACAGTCTCTTCAATAAATGGTGCTGGGAAAACTGGACAGCTATATGTAGAAGAATGAAACTCGACCATTCTCTTACACCGTACACAAAGATAAACTCAAAATGGATGAAAGATCTCAACGTGAGACAGCAATCCATCAGAATCATAGAAGAGAACATAGGCAGTAACCTCTTCGATGCCAGCCACAGCAACTTCTTTCAAGATATGTTTCCAAAGGCGATGGAAACAAAAGTGAAAATGAACTTTTGGGACTTCATCAAGATCAAAAGCTTCTGCACAGTGAAGGAAACAGTCAACAAAACAAAGAGACAACCCACGGAATGGGAGAAGATATTTGCAAATGACAGTACTGACAAAAGGCTGATATCCAGGATCTATAAAGAACTTCTCAAACTCAACACACACAAAACAGATAATCATGTCAAAAAATGGGCAGAAGACATGAACAGACACTTCTCCAATGAAGACATACAAATGGTTATCAGACACACAAAAAAAATGTTCATCATCACTAGCCATCAGGGAGATTCAAATGAAAACCACATTGAGATACCACCTACACCAGTTAGAATGGCCAAAATTAGCAAGACAGGAAACAACGTGTGTTGGAGAGGATGTGGAGAAAGGGGAACCCTCTTACACTGTTGGTGGGAATGCAAGTTGGTGCAGCCAGTGTGGAGATTCCTTAAGAAATTAAAAATAGAGCTTCTCTATGACCCTATAATTGCACTACTGGGTATTTACTCCAAAGATACAAATGTGGTGAAAAGAAGGGCCATCTGTACCCCAATGTTTATAGCAGCAATGGCCACGGTCGCCAAACTGTGGAAAGAACCAAGATGCCCTTCAACAGATGAATGGATAAGGAAGATGTGGTCCATATACACTAGGGAGTATTATGTCTCCATCAGAAAGGATGAATACCCAACTTTTGAATCAACATGGACGGGACTGGAAGAGGTTATGCTGAGTGAAATAAGTCAAGCAGAGAGAGTCAATTATCATATGGTTTCACTTATTTGTGGAGCATAACAAATAACACAGAGGACATAGGGAGATGGAGAGGAGAATGGAGTTGAGGGAAATTGGAAGGGGAGATGAACCATGAGAGACTATGGACTCTGAAAAACAATCTGAGGGTTTTGAAGGGGCGGGGGTTGGGAGGTTGGGGGAGCTAGGTGGTGGGTAATATGGAGGGCACATATTGCATCGAGCACTGGGTGTGGTGCATAAACAATGAATTCTGTTACACTGAAAAGAAATTAAAGTTAAAAAATATTTAATTAACTTTACAAGACTAAAGGATCATCAGCAGAAAGCCATGAATTCCATGCTTTGCTTTCCCCTCCTCTGGAATTCCCCTTTTCTCCTTGAACAGTGAGCCTGGTCCTGGCTCGATTTCTTGCTGATCTTCTGGGGGAGGGGCCTGTTATAGTGATTCTCAAGTCTCTTTGCCTGAGGCGGAATTGCTCTGCCATTTCCAGGGGCTGGGCTAAGTAATCTGCTTGGTTTCTCTCTTGGGAGCTTTTGTTCCCTGAATGCTTTCTGTAGAGCTCTGGAGGATGGGAATGAAAATGGCGGCCCAGAGAAACCAAGAGCTCAGGGACTCACTCCTCAGTGCACCCTCGGAGAAAAGTACTCAATCACTCCCATCTTCCTGGTCCCCAGCCGCACTCTGAGCTCATACAGCCTGTGACCCAGCATTTCTGTCTCAGGCACACAGCCCCATTTTATGTCTCCAAACCCAGCAGATCTCTGCCACTCTCCAGGGCAGGGGGTCTCCCTGGATCTGCCACTTGTGGGGTCCCTGCTCAAAGAGCAATGCCTGACTGTGTCACAAATCACAGTTTAAGGTAACCCCGAGTTGAGAGCTCACTCCTTGGCTCTGTCTCTGTAGCCGGCTTCCCTGCTCTAATACCTGTGAGCTCTGCTACACTCAGACAGCCCTGATCCTTCTGTGAACCTGTGGGACCTGAGACCACACTGTCCCCACAAGGGTTCCACTCCCGCTTGGACTCTGGAGCGACGTCCCTCAGTGCGGCAGACTTTTTTTTTTTTTTTGGACACAAAGAGAGAGATCAAAAGAAGGCAGAGAGGCAGGCAGAGAGAGGGGGAAGCAGGCTCCCTGCCGAGCAGAGAGCCCGATGTGGGGCTCAATCCCAGGACCCTGAGATTATGACCCCAACCCAAGGCAGAGGCTTTAACCCACTGAGCCACCTAGGCACCCCAGTGCAGCAGACCTCAGTTTCTGATTTTGTGCTCTGTTGCTCTGCAGCTTGCCGGGAGCCGGCCCCTCCCCCGACGGGCTATCTTCCTATCGCTTCGGATTCACTTCTCCTCAAGTCCCACCTTTCAGAAAGTGGTTGATTTTCTGTTTCTAGAATTGCTATTCTTCTTCTCTTCGATCTCCTGTTGGGTTTGTAGGTATTTGGAATGGTTTGATAACTATCTAGCTGAACTCCTACAACCTGATGTCATCTCAGCCTGCTACTATTCGACCATCTTGACTTCTCCCAACCATTTCTTGAAGGGACTATCGTTTTGTCTTTGGATAGTCCTACTTGCTTTGGTGAAGATTAATTGGCCACTAATTGATTGTATGTTCATTAGACTAAATAATCTAATAGAGGAACTGGTGGGTACAAAACCAGAATTGCTATAGACAGAATGTTTGAAATGTTGAAATCCCACATGTGATGGTATTAGGAGGTCAAGCACTTGAGAGGTGACTAGGTCATGAGGGTAGAGCCCACAGGAATGGGGCCCAGGAGAACTCCCTGCCCTGCCACTGTATGAGGACACAGCAAAAAGGTAGCCATCTATAAACCATCTATAAATCTGAGGTGGATTCTCAGCAGACACCAAATCTGCTGGTGCCTTGATCTTGGACTTTCCAGTCCCTTGAACTGTTAGAGATGTCTGTTGCTTATAAGCCATCCAGTATATGGAACCTTGCTATAGCATCCTGAACATCTCCCAATGTCCTCCATGTTATTCCTTATGCTCCATAAGTAAGTGTAACCATATGATAATTGACTCTCTCTGCTTGACATATACAATGGAGTATTATGCCTCCATCAGAACGGATGAATATCCAACATTTGTATCAACATGGACAGGACTGGAAGAGATGATGCTGAGTGAAGTAAGTAAAAGTCTGAAATTTTTGAAGAAACCAGCATCACTTTTTAATTTTTCCTTCTAAATAGACATCATTTGGAGTGACAGTTTCACAGCAAAAAAATGAGTAGAAAGCAGAATTCTCATATACCCTGGGTCCCCATGTCCCCCCATGCACAGCCTCTCCCACTGTCAACATCCAACACCAGAGCAGTACATTTGTTATAAATGACAGACCTACTTTGAGACATCACTCAAAGTCCATAGAATCTATTAGGGTTCACTCTTGGTGCTGTATATGTGTATGTAACTCAGGTTTTTTCTCTTGCTAGTCTATCTTTTGTCAGTTTAACTTGTACATTCCCAGTCTCTGAACCTAAGAGGGTGGAGGAAAAAGTTTCTTCCTCCCCTCTGTTTCCTCCACCTATTCCGTAAACACATGTCCAGGTTGAACCCTGGCTCTTCACAACATTAACCCTTGTGCTCATTTGCTCACTCTTGTAATACATCTAACATAATCTGAGAATTGTTTTGCCCATACCACTATGATGAACTCCAAAGTTTAGGATGTATTTGCAGTTTTTCCCTTATCTCTACTCTCCCTGCTGAAGACGATGTTTTACACCTAAACCATAAAATCAGAGATAATAAAAGTATTCTTGTCTAGTAAGTGTGCCGTACAGCAATGCATAAGCAACACCATGTTGTTAGCTGTAAGCTATACTATGGCGCTGGGGCTCTAATTCAGGCCCATGCTTTTTCTCACTACATGATGTTCCACAAAGTCACAAATGAAGTTAAGTAGGCAAAGAGTCAGGAGCAGGAAGTGTTTTTGAGACTGAGATGATAACATGCAGATAAGCAGCATATCTATTTGGCCATCCCAGAGACAGCCCTCTTCTGTTTCCTTAGACTCGTCATTGGACAGGATGAACTGATTACAAGGGCCATGCTTTCAACGGGCTGGAAGGTCAGTGAAAGTTCAGGACAAACCCCAGACTTCCCTGACTTACTCCTACACCCAGTCTAAATACTTTTCACTGGAAGAGAGTATTTTCTGAAACTTGATCAATCAACAAGCACTCAGAAATGTTAAACAAAACTACCTTGTTCACAAAGAACTTAAGCCAATAATGATTTCATTCTTCAGCTGTAACCCGTCATCTGAGCTGGATGGCCAAGTTCCAGGTCTGAAATGCTATCCCCAATGGTCCGTTTTTCTGAGGCCTGGGTACATCCGGGAGATTTGAAGGTGTCTTGAGGCAACTTCCCCAAGGAACCTAACATTGAGGGCTCTTGAGAGGCCATTTTGGAGCTAGGGCAAGACAGGGGACTGCAGATAAGACACATCCTGCTCTGGATCTACCCCCTTCCTCTTTATGGCCACTCTATTGTCTACCACACAAAAGGGAGTAGCCAAAGGCAACCTTTAGGTGCAAGGTAAGCTGCATTGTTTAGACCCCTCTCCCTCCAGCCTTCATTCACTCCCTTTGCTTCCTATTTACAAACTTGTCTGTCCCATTTTTCCCCCAGGGAGACTCAGGTACGGCCATGTTTCCCACCATTGTCCCTATGAGTTATGCTCAGTTGTACATGGTTATCCCAAGGTTCTCTCAGAGGCACTGCTTTGAATGTCTCACTGCCTTCTGACAGTTAGCCCACAGTAAATCTCAGTGTGTCTACTATGATGTCCAAGCCCAGATCTGCCTGTGTTTTCCTGATACACCCATTCCATTTTCGCTGCTCTCTGATTCTCTATAAAGATAGAAGTTATAGCATCTGGGTGGCTCAGTCGGTTAAGGTCTGCCTTCGGGTCAGGCCATGATCCCAGAGTCCTGGGATCAAGCCCCTCACATCAAGCTCCCTGCTCAGCAGTGACGCTGCTTATCCCTCTCCCTCTGATGCTCCTTCTGCTTATACTCTCAATAAGGTCTCTTAAAAAAAATAAAAAGAACTTTGAAACTTTTCAGTTTATCCTTCCCTCCCAATCAGAAACTTCAATCACTGTCATCTCTACTGTTACCTCTACTACTAGATCGGAATTAAAAGTGAACTTTTAATTTTGACTCTTGAAGAAACAATATCAGTAGTGGTTATAATAATAACATTAAAATTCTTTTAGCGCTTACTATGTGCTTTGAATAGGGTGACCCTATAATTTGCTGTCTGATTGGGACACTTTTGAGAGTGAAAAGGGACATTATTATATATTAGCCAAGAAATGAGCATAAATAAGGATGGTCCTCAGCAAACAGGGGCATTTATATGGTTTCATAGCTATGAACCAGTTTCACATGATAGAGGGCTAAAGGAGCTCTCTGTGGTCTCTCTTGTAAGGGCACTAATCCCATTCACGAGTGCTCCACCTTCATGACATAATCACCTCTCAAAGCCCTCACCTCTAAATACCATCTCATTGAGACTTAGGTTTTAATATACAAATTTGGGGTGGGGGTGGGAAACAAACATTCAGTCTATAGCATCTTAGAATAAGGTATTTTAATTATTCCTAATTTACAGATAAGGAAACAAATACAGAAGTTGATATATTACTGATCTTTAAAATCGTAATCCAGGACTTTTGGGTATTCATCGGCTCTCATCCAGAAAAATGCAAGTTGGAGTTTCAGGAATAATTAAAAAGGTGAACCAATTCCAGACCACCGTCCAAACAGACTCCAGTCACTATGCATTTAAATTCTCTTTTATTAGTGCTTTGCCAATCATCCAGCTCATGTGTTTTATAGATGACAAACTGAGGTCCAGAGAGGTGATAAAATTTTCCTGGACATAACATACCAGTCATGAAGCTGCAACTAATACATATGGTCTCCTCACTCTACAGGCTCTAGTCAAATTCTCAAGAGAGGTTTATGGAAATGAATATCACATCGTATTTGCCTAAAGAAGTGACAACTGTGATGTATGTCAAACTACTTGAGAGAAATTTTGAGAGATTGATATCACATTTTAAACTGTGTAATGAAGATAAATACTGCAACTGTAATTTAATGTATGGGAAATGAGGTGTCTCAGTAATGGCTCACAGACTCATTTTACACTGGATAACTGTTCCCATGACCTAGAGGACAACAGAGATGATGCAGACGTTCTCAGAACCCTGTTTTAAAACAGGAGTTTGAGGCAAACAAGACTCAAGTCTCCCTCCTTGGAGAAAATCCCATTGCTGGAAGGGACATTCTTCTGCTGCTCATATTCTTAGTCAACTTTGCTGTTTCTCAGCTACATCCTTTTCCTTGTCTGGTACCCACCTCCCCCTTTCCACCATCCTCACAGACAAGACAGTCTCCTGTTCCTCTATCCATGTCATCCCCCTTCCTGGAGCTATGCTCTATCTCTGTGCTGTATTTTCAGTGTCTTCTCCCGTACTGACTCTTTCCTCAAGATGCGCACCCCTTCATGTCACCTTCTCCCCAGCCACCCCCATCATGCTAGTGCACAAATTTGCTCCATCTCGTCACTGTCAGCCTCCTTGTAACTCCATTTCTTTCACTCTGACTTTCTCTTCAACTTATTGGAATAAGGGTGCTCTGAAAGTACTCCAGCAAATACTACACTGAACTCCTGATTGTTACATCTCATCATCTAATAAAATATTTCATTCTTAAACATTTTTAAAAATTGTAAGTTATATATATGTACATGTATATATATATATAAATATACACATAGTGTGTGGGTATACTCTCTCTATGTATACGCACATAGAGAAAGAGTGTTAGTTTTTTTCTATCAATCTTGTCTTTTAACTGTACCATTTAGTCCACTTATATAACATAATTATTCATTTTTATTTTCCACAGTGAATACCTACTACCTTATTTTGCCTTTCCTATTAGTCTCATTTGTCTGGCATTTCTATTTCCTATCCTTTCTTCCCTTCTTTTGGATTAGTGGTGTAATTGTCATTCTGCGTCAGCCATTAAAGCTGTTCAAAATAATTCTCTCGTTCCAGGCACCTAGAAGGATCCTATTTCTCTGTCCCTCATACTTAAATGTGACCATGAGGCTTTCTCTGGTCAATGAAGTGTGAATAGAAGCGACATATGTCCCTTCCAGCAGAAGCATTAAGAGCTGTCCTCTGGGTGCTGTTTTCTTTTTAAAGGTTTTATTTATTTACTTAGATAGAGACAGAGAGAGTGAGTGGGTGAAAGGCAGATGGGGAGGGAGAGAGAGAATCCCAAGCAGACCCCAAGCTCAGCCCAGAGCCCAACTCAGAGCTTGATCTTATGACCTGTGATCATGACCTGAGCCAAAATCAAGAGCAGGATGCTTAACCAGCTGAGCCACTGGGCATCCCAGTGCTATGTTCTTTCCTCTGCCTCTTTGATTAAGACAGCGTGTGTCAAGATGAAGTCTGTGTCAGCCTGTTTTCCCAAGTGACAATAGCAAACAGAGCCCCTTGCCTGGACCAGGATAGACATATAGTGGAAAATGAGTAAGAAACTTTAAACTACTGAAATTTTGAGATTGTTTGTTACTGCAACACAACCTAGACTTTCCTAACTGATCCACGGTCTAGTTATTCTCTCTGCTAGTTTGGAATTCAAACCTTGTGTTTCCATTCTTTTCATTGTTTACCTTAGAAATTCTCAAATGCGTACTAAAAATAGAAAAGTCTAATCAATACTTTTAGTCATCTCTAGAACACTTGGCAATTCACATCACTTCCAAGTTAAGCTCCTGACATATATTTTAATTTTATATTCTTAACTCAACAAGACATTATTGCTTTATATAGTCAAAAGATCTTTGATTTGTTCACATATTTATCACCACCTTTTTTTATTCCTTCCTGAATTCATATTTCTGCTGAGTAACTTTTCTTTGTAACCTCAAATCCATGCTTAGAAATTTTTTTAGTGGGAGGTTGCTTTAATGAAGTCATAACCTCCATTAGGTTTTGTTTTATTTTATTGTTTTGTCAGCAAATGCCTTATTTTATTCCTTTCTAAGTGCCAGGGTAAATAATTCTATGTTGGTGCGTTGAGAAATCAAAGCCAGTGTATTGAATTAAGATTATGACATGCTGAAGAGGGGAAAAGCCACTCACATGGTCAGGTTAGTCCCTCAGCATTCCAGCTGCCACTTTTGGGAAGTGAAAAGCCCAGGGCACAGTTTCAGGAAATGGACACAGAAGCAAAGTCATAAGATTTGTCCCGTGCCCTGGTGACTGAGCCAGCCTGACATACCTTGGGGGTTTTGTTTGACTTTAGTTCCTTCCCTCCACTCTGACCTTCTAGGAGCGGTTGCTGTGGCCAAGAACTGTAACACAACCACCTTCCACATGCAGCTGAAGTGGCCAACACTGGGTGAGTTCGCGGGTCTCCTTCTCTCCCTGCCCGGGAAACATCCCCCCTCCCAGAACCTAGGTCCCTGCAGTCTCCCAGCTGCAGGCAGCTGGATGCCTGCCTCCCCCCCACCCCCAGAAGAGGTGCTGTTGGAATTGCATCCACACCAGGACTCCTGGGGAGACAGAGGACCTCCCTTTCCCTGATGTTCTGGGAATCACATGTTTATGTGTCCTTTGCAAACCTGCAAGAGCTATTTGTTTGGTACAAAGGGCCCCCTGAGATGACAAGGACTTAGTTGGGGTTCAGCCATCATTACCGTAGTGGCTTTCTTTGCTGCTCCTTGTGAACCAGCAGGCAAATGAGGTTCACATGGTACGGTTCCTAGAGAACAAGACTCACCCTTCCCAGCAGTCCTGAAAAAAGAGTGGTGTGGATGGTTCCCTACAATGTCCTTCCTTACAAGGTCCTTGGTTCCCACTAAAGTGAAACCAAGATGCTCCTCCCACCTATCTTTCCTTGGAAGCCAAGCCCCTTTGCAATCTGTATAAGATTCCCTCCCCAGGGATCCAGGGATCACAGAGACTGGCCTTCTGCTCAGTCCTAGAGACCAAGCTAGAGATCCAGGTCAGTGGCTGAAGAGGAGATCTCCAGGACTCCTTCTACTTCTGTGTTGGATTAGAGGGACCGGGGTGGTTAAGGTTAGCACCTGAAAAAGCTTGAGTTGGACCAACATGGGGATGGAGCATGTGGGCTGCAGGGAACCAAAGGCACTGGGGGAGGGAAGCATTGCTCTTGGGAATACACTGGCATCCCATTATGATGCTGGTGTTAGGCACTGGGCCGTTGCCCTTGTGTTGGAGAACAATAGGCCACACTCTGTCTGTCATGATCCTACAGGTCATGTGGTATTTCAGGGATACAATTCAGCTCATGTTTTATTCAAATGATTTCCTGATAAGCCCCTTGAGCACTGGGTATAAATGTACCTATTCTTCATATGTGTTTTTTTTTTAATGTTTTTAAGATTTTATTTATTTATTTATTTATTTATTTGACAGGGATGGTTAGAAAGCACAAGCAGAGGGAGCAGCAGAGGGAGAGGGAGAAGCAGGCTCCCCACTGAGCAGGGAGCTGGGCTCCAGGCAGGACTAGATCCTAGGACTCCCAGATCATGACCTGAGCTCAAGGCAGACATTTAACAGACTGAGCCACCCAGGTGCCCCCCTCAAATGGATTTTAAATTTTAAAATTTCTATTATTCAGACACAGTACTGTAGGATTTTAGTTCACTGTCAAGTCACCACCCAGAGGTGAGGACCACCTCTCTCCAGCAAGGGGGACTTAAATGCTCTTGGACAAGAGTGTATGTGAGCGTCTCAATCCTTGGAAAATTGCACAGGAGGAGGGATACCTTTCTGGCTGACCCAAATGGAGACTGTGAGCCAAGGGAGGCCACAGGGAGGAGCTGGGGTTCTTTCTCAGGCAGTGCTTTTTCTCTTCTCTCCCTTTCCCGGCTAGGCTCTTCCAGAGGAGTGAGACCACCATGGCTCAGGAGAGGTTCTTCACTCTGTTCCCACCACTGGTCCTGGTGCTACTGGTGCTGGGCTGTGTCCAGCCTTCTCTGGCCAAGGAGTCAAGGGCCGAGAAGTTCCTGCGGCAGCACATCGACTCGAACACCTCCACCGTCAATGCCAGCTACTGCAACCAAATGATGAAGCGCCGGAATATGACGGTAAGATGGTGCAAGCCGGTGAACACGTTTATCCACGAGCCTCTGCCAGATGTCCAGGTCATCTGCTTCCAGGGAAATGTAACCTGCAAGAATGGGAAGCCCAACTGCCACAAAAGCAGCTCCAAAATGCACATCACCGACTGCCGCCTGAAGAAAGGCTCCAAATACCCCAAATGCGACTACGAGACCCAGCAGCAAGAGAAATTCATCATCGTGGCCTGTGAGTGTGTACAGTATGAGACAGTCCACTTTGACGGTTCTGTGTAGGTCTCATCTGAGGCCAGAGCAGCGAGATGCCCCACCTCCCTGTTGTGGCACCTGCTTCTCCCCTCTCCCCTCCTTCCTCTGAGAGAAAGAACTCCAGCCAGGGCTCCTATCCCAAACACACATGCGTTCCTACCCAGGGCTTGCCCCTGTGTGGTTTGGGGGGTGAGGTGGACCCTGTGTAAACCACTTCCCAGATTCTTTCAATAAAACACTGTTGCAACCACCTGGATTTCTGAAGCTGTCGCCATCTGGTACTGTCGTGTTATTGCGTTCCTGCTCGGGTGAGAACTGTAAATCTGGGTAGATTTCGTAAGCATCGAATAGAATCGTTAAGTGCCTTTGCTCCTGACTCTTGGTTTTCAGTGACCTGAGATCATTCCTTTTCTCAGAGATGCCTTGCTATCAAATATGGAGCTGTTACGTATGGGCTATTTGAAATGAAAGGGAGCTACAGTTTGGGACTGTTCTGCTGCGTGAGCTGATGGAGCGCGAGCTCATATACCGAACTCTCTGGCATGGAAGGAAGGACAGGGTGACCTCAAGAAAACCCTGCTCAGACCTTGGCTGGGAGGAGAGGGGGATGAAATTATGATCCTAAATTTTCATTTTCCTTTTATTGAGTGAGCTATTACTAGATCACAAAAATGGCCATCTCTTAGTTGGAAAGTCAGAACCTTCCATTTAGGAGCTAGAAGGGTCTGTAAGGATTATTAAATTGCAGGAGAATAAGCATATTTTGACCTGTGTGTCCACTTTAATGGGATGGGCCTGCCTAGAACGTTGCAGAAAAAAAATTCTAATAAGCAATGAGGTTGAACGGTAGCTCCGTTGAAGGCATGATGGAGGTAGATGTGTGTGTTTCACTTGCCATCCCTGAGATAATGTAATCCCCACTTTAACAAAGGAACAGCCTGAATCTCAGAAATGGGTAAGTGACTTGCTCATGGCTGCTGCTTCTTAGTGGCACAGCTGAGACTAGACCCCAGGTCTCCTGGCCTCCAGTCCTTGTTCTTTCTGCTACCAGAGTGAACTCAGGAAGAAAATCCTGCAGTCTCCCTTTCCTAAGTGCAGTGGAGCAGGGCACCTGGGTGGCTCAGTCTGTTAAGGGACCTACTCTTGATTTCAGTGCAGATCATGATCTCAGGGTCCTGGGATCGAGTCCCATATTGGGCTTTGTGCTCAGCTAAGGGCCTGTCTGGGGTCTTCCTCTCTCTCCTCCTCTGCCCCTCCCCTGCTTGCACATGCTCTCTCTCTCTCTCTATCCTCCTGTGCCCCTCCCTTGCATGTCCTCTCTCGCTCTCTCTCACTCTCTCTCAAATAAATAAGTACATCTTTAAAAACATAAACGTAAGGTAGAGGAAATTATGGATATGGCATCAAGGAAGTAGGTCTAGAGAGACCTGAGAAAAAAGATCAGAAAGGATGGCATAGTAGGGTACATAGTTCCCTTGGTTCTGTTGACCTCCTGTTCTGGAAAGTTCACTGATCAAATCACTCAGGAGGAGGAGGAAAATCATTTTTTCTCACAGGAAGCGTAGCTTCACTTTTGCAGAATTCTACCTTCATCTTTTGGGCTTTAAGGAATGGCAGGTGCACTCCATGGCAGTCTTGATATTTTATTTAAGTTCAGTAATGTGATGTCCAGAGCTTGTAGTTTTTGCAGCATCCATGCACTCCTGAAACTCCTTCAGGCATCCTAGATACACGGAGATGTCAAACCATCAATTAATTTCTCAATACTTTTCTTTTTTTTTTTCTTTTTTTTCTTTTAAAGATTTTATTTATTTATTTGACAGAGAGAGAGAGAAAGAGAGAGAGAGCACAAGTAGGGAGAGCAATAGAGGGAGAGGGAAAAGTAGGCTGTCTGATGACCAGGGAGCTTGAGGTGGGTCTTGAACCCAGGACCCTGGGATCATGACCTGAGACCTTTAACATCTGCCTTTGGCTCAGGTCATGACCCCAGGTTTATAGATGGAGCCCCACCTTGGCTTCTCTGCTCAGCGGGGAGCCTGCTTCTCCCTCTCCCTCGGCCTGCCTCTCCCCCTGCTTTGTGCTCTCTCGCTCTGACAAATAAATAAATAAAATCTTAAAAAATAAAAGTAAAAAAAATCAGAAAAAAACAAAAAAATAAACACAGCTTGCACCTGGAGATGACAGAGGTGTGAAAGGTGAGAAAACCATTTTAACAGAGGCTAGTTCCATCTGTCACATTCTACAAATACATTTTGTTAAGGAAACATGACTACCTAGGAAACAAAACCCTGACAAGCCAGGTAGTTCAGTCTGGATGATATACCCTTCTTAGAGATGAGATTCAGAGGCAGCCTGAGTGGGCAGAACCGACCTTAACCCTACCACACCCTGCCTCCCTCTGAGAAGCAGCGCCCAAGGAAGAGCACTGGAGCTTGAAAGTAGACCCTCAGGACTCTGCTGCTCCCTGCTATCACCTTCCTGTCTGGGCCTCAGGACAATCTCTAGCATGGGGACAGTCAGAACTACCTTGTAGTCTGGTGTGAGGGTTCAGTGAGGCAATTTTGATAAATTGTCTTACAAATGGGATCTTTCAATCTGCCCCAAAATATGCTCCAAGTGAATGTAAAAATGAGTTGGCTGTCCATCTAGTACCTTAGTTTGTCCGCCGTATACTAAAATGGCTATTATTTTAACTGTCTCCAGTATTAAAAGACCAAAGTCTAGGGACGCCTGGGTGGCTCAGTTGGTTAAGTGGCTGCCTTCGGCTCAGGTCATGATCCCAGAATCCTGGGATCGAGTCCCACATCGGGCTCCTTGCTCAGCGGGGAGCCTGCTTCTCCCTCTGCCTCTGCCTGCCTCTCTGTCTGCCTGTGCTCACTCTCTCTGACAAATAAATAAAATCTTTAAAAAAAAATGTTTAAAAAATATATAAAAAAAAAACAAAAGACCAAAGTCTAATCCAATTGATACTGACTTCTCAGATACCCATTACGAAAAACAAATCATAATCATAATAAAAATAACTACTCAGTTGTGCCCAGAATGTTCACTTTTCCTAGGCTTCCTTAGGTCTGGTTACAGCAAGTGCATCTGGAAGGGTTTCCTCTTGTCAACCCACAGTCCCCAGAACCCACACTCATGCAGGAGCTTCAGAACTTATCTCCAGGGAAGACCGGTAGCACACAGAGGGACTTATGGACAGCACACGTGCTACAAATAAATGCATGGGTCTTCAGGCTGCTGTTTTGTTCCAGCAAAAGTGGAACATTCCCATTCTGTTGGGAAACAAACAGAATGTCCTAAACATGGGACTGGTTAAAATATGATGCATATCCTTACAACAGGATACTATGCAAATAGAACCAAGTACACTTTTGCTACTGACATGAAATATATCCAAAATATATGCTTAGTGGGAAAGAGGAAATAGTGTACAACATTGCATAAAAATGTTATTATTTGTGATGGAAAAAGAGGAAACATATGCACGTGTATACATGTTAATTAACTTTTTTTTTAATGTGTGAATTCTTTTTTTAATTTTTTATTTCTTTTCAGCATAACAGTATTCATTGTTTTTTCACCACACCCAGTGCTCCATGCAATTTGTGCCCTAATACCCACCACCTGGTTCCCCCAACCTCCCACCCCCCACCCCTTCAAAACCCTCAGATTGTTTTTCAGAGTCCATAGTCTCTCATGGTTCACCTTCCCTTCCAATTTCCCTCAACTCCCTTCTCCTCTCCATCTACCCTTGTCCTCCATATTATTTGTTATGCTCCACAAATAAGTGAAACCATATGATACTTGACTCTCTCTGCTTGACTTATTTCACTCAGCATAATCTCTTCCGGTCCCATCCATGTCGCTACAAAAGTAGGGTATTCGTCCTTTCTGATGGAGGCATAATACTCCCTAGTGTATATGGACCACATCTTCCTTATCCATTCATCCGTTGAAGGGCATCTTGGTTCTTTCCACAGTTTGGCGACTGTGGCCATTGCTGCTATAAACATTGGGGTACAGATGGCCCTTCTTTTCACTACATCTGTATCTTTGGGGTAAATACCCAGTAGTGCAATTGCAGGGTCATAGGAAAGCTCTATTTTTAATTTCTTGAGGAATCTCCACACTGTTCTCCAAAGTGGCTGCACCAACTTGCATTCCCACCAACAGTGTAAGAGGGTTCCCCTTTCTCCACATCCTCTCCAACACACGTTGTTTCCTGTCTTGCTAATTTTGGCCATTCTAACTGGTGTGAGGTGGAATCTCAATGTGGTTTTCATTTGAATCTCCCTGATGGCTAGTGATGATGAACATTTTTTTTGTGTGTCTGATAGCCATTTGTATGTCTTCATTGGAGAAGTGTCTGTTCATATCTTCTGCCCATTTTTCCCTGAGGTGGGATTCAGCCCTGGGTTACAAGGATGGTTCAACATTCGCAAATCAATCAATGTGATAGAACAAATCAATAAGAGAAGAGAGAAGAACCACATGTCCTCTCAATTGATGCAGAAAAAGCATTTGACAAAATCCAGCATCCGTTCCTGATTAAAACGCTTCAAAGTATAGGGATAGAGGCAACATTCTTGAACTTCATCAAATCTATCTATGAAAGACCCACAGCAAATATCATCCTCAATGGGAAAAAGCTTGCAGCCTTCCCGTTGAGATCAGGAACACGACAAGGATGCCCACTCTCACCACTCTTGTTCAACATAGTATTAGAAGTCCTAGCAACAGCAATCAGACAACAAAGAGAAATAAAAGGTGTCCAAATTGGCAAGGAAGAAGTCAAACTCTCTCTCTTCACAGATGACATGATACTTTATATGGAAAACCCGAAAGACTCCACCCCCAAACAACTAGAACTCATACAGCAATTCAGTAATGTGGCAGGATACAAAGTCAATGTACAGAAATCAGTTGCTTTCTTATACACTAACAATGAAAATACAGAAAGGGAAATTAGAGAATCGATTCCATTGACTATAGCACCAAGAACCATAAGATACCTCGGAATAAACCTAACCAAAGAGGTAAAGGATCTGTACTCAAGAAACTACAGAACACTCATGAAAGAAATTGAAGACACAAAAAGATGGAAGGCCATTCCATGCTCTTGGATCGGAATAATAAACATTGTTAAAATGTCTATACTGCCTAGAGCAATCTATACTTTTAATGCCATTCCAATCAAAATTCCACTGATATTTTTCAAAGGCTGGAGCAAACAATCCTAAAATTTGTATGAAACCAGAAGAGACCCCGAATTGCTAAGGAAATGTTGAAAAAGAAAAACAAAACTGGCGGCATCACGTTGCATGATTTCAAGCTTTACTACAAAGCTGTGATCACCAAGACAGCATGGTACTGGCATAAAAACAGACACGTAGACCAGTGAAACAGAGTAGAGAGCTCAGATATGGACCCTCAACTCTATGATCAAATAATCTTCAACAAAACAGGAAAAAATATCCAGTGGAAAAAAGACAGTCTCTTCAATAAATGGTGCTGGGAAAACTGGACAGCTATATGTAGAAGAATGAAACTCGACCATTCTCTTACACTGTACACAAAGATAAACTCAAAATGGATGAAAGACCTCAACGTGAGACAGGAATCCATCAGAATCCTAGAGGAGAACATAGGCAGTAACCTCTTTGATATCAGCCACAGCAACTTCTTTCAAGATATGTCTCCAAAGGCGATGGAAACAAAAGTGAAAATGAACTTTTGGGACTTCATCAAGATCAAAAGCTTCTGCACAGTGAAGGAAATAGTCAACAAAACAAAGAGGCAGCCCACAGAATGGGAGAAGATATTTGCAAATGACAGTACAGACAAAAGGTTGATATCCAGGATCTATAAAGAACTTCTCAAACTCAACACACACAAAACAGACAATTATGTTAAAAAATGGGCAGAAGATATGAACAGACACTTCTCCAATGAAGACATACAAGTGACTATCAGACACATGAAAAAATGTTCATCATCACTAGCCATCAGGGAGATTCAAATTAACTTTTTTTAATGTTTTCTTTATTTACTTGAGAGAGAGAGAGAGAGCACATGTGAGCAAGGGGGAAGGACAGAGGTCAAAAAAGAAGCAGACATTCCACTTAGTAGGGAGCCTGACCACTCAAGACCAGGGGCTCCAATCCCAGGACCCAGGGATCATGACCTGAGCTGAAGGCAGACATTTAACCCACTAAGCCTCCCAGGTACCCTGTCAATAAACTTTTATTTTTATTTATTTTTTTGGTAATAATATATTAGTTTATTGTTATTTTAAATTTTTTAATTTAAAGTCAACTAATTAACATACAATTATTGTTAGTTTCAGAGGTACAGGTCAGTGATTCATCAGTCTCATATAATACCCAGTGCTCATTACATCATGTGCCCTCCTTAATGTCCATCACCCAGTTACCCCATCCCTCTACCCCTCTCCCCTCCAGAAACCCTCAATTTGTTTCCTATGATTAAGAGTCTCTCTGGTTTGTCTCCCTCTCTGGTTTCCTCTGGTTTTACTTTTTCCTCTCTTCCCCTATGACCCTCTGTTTTGTGTCTTAAATTCCACAGATCAGTGAGATCATATGATAATCGTCTTTCTCTGAATGACTTCTGTCACTTAGCATAATACCCTCCAGTCCCATCCAGTTGTTGCAAATGCCAAGATTTCATGTTTCTGATGGATGAATCATATTCCATCGAATATATTAATAATATTTAATACTTAAATCTGTGTAATAGATAAAGACTGTGAAGAGACATAAAAAACTGAACTGCATCTGGAAAAGAAACCTGGGGTCTAACAAACAACGACCAAAGGAAAACATCCTTTTTACCAGATTTATTTCTCAGTGTTGCATTTATGCTTACCATTTGCATGTGTGATGCATCCATAGATATAAAGGAAAAAGTCAAAGAGACTACCTCACTGCAGCCCCTTCTCGGTCGGTAAGGAAGATCCTGGTAATAAGAAGTCCAGACAATGGGGCGCCTGGGTGGCTCAGCGGGTTAAGCCTCTGCCTTCCACTCAGGTCTTGATCTCAGGGTCTGAGATCCAGGCCCCCATCAGACACTCCGCTCAGCGGGGAGCCTGCTTCCCCTTTCTCTCTGCCTGCCTCTCTGCCTACTTTGATCTCTCTGTGTCAAATAAATAAATAAAATCTTAAAATTAAAAAAAAGTCCAGACAATGACGTTAGGAAGAAAACTTAAAAGTACCACCACGATGAAACCTTGAGCTGACCGGGACACCCCCACCTGTCACCCCGCAGCAGCCCCGCAGACAGAAGCACACCCCCCCCCCCCCCGGCTTCCGCACATCTAACCACCGACGTGATGGAGAGTTCGTGGTACACAGTAGGCGCTCTTTATCTGAAGCCTATTCGCTTACTTTCTGGCTGTATTCCTCAGTGTCAGCCATTTTGACAATCAGGCCTGTAGCTCTGCAGAAACAATAAAACTAAACCTTAAACAGAACATGCGCTCATCAGGTAGTATCAGTCTCTGACTCACTATTCTGACCACTCACTTGTCAGGTGCCTGACACAGAAAGACCTCAGCAACCAGGGAAGAGGGAGTGTTCTAAGAGGTTGAATATGACTGAATATCATATATGATTCAAGATACTAATGTTCTGTTATTTCAGTGACAAGAATTTGGCACCATTACTTTCACAGTCAGCAAGCATATAAAAGTCTAGAGAAAGAAACAGCCCAAATAGCAAGGCTTCTAACTAATCCCCTTCCAGCCAGTGTGGAGAAGACACAGGCGTGTTGCTACAGAGACCCCACAATGGACACATCAAATGCCCTGAACTTGCTTTAGGATTGTAGGGCTGGAACAAGGACCAAGCCAGCCACCACGGTCCATTCATATCACACACAGCTTCTGACACAGTTCAGAACATGCTATTACAGAATATGGCAACTTGGCAAATTCAATCTTTTAAGTTGAAGAAACTTGAGAAAGGACAGGTACAGGAAAGACTTACTGACCTTCTCTGGAAGCAGGTCATAAAACCCTCCTGGGAGAGGGTTTCCTACACCCAGAGGAAAGGAGTGTCATTATCTGCAAAAATGGAGAGACATCTGAACAAACGTCTTGCTAAGTTGCCCCCAATTACTACACTTAGCTTGTACCCTTTATTCTAGCGCATCTTTCCACCACTTTGCACCTTTCATCAAATGTAGTATACACACACTCAGGTTTAACCACTTCTTTAGGGCTTTATCTCCTTGGGAAAGCTCTCCTCTCACCTTAAACCTCTGTGAAATAAATGGGAATTCTTTTCTATTGTTAATCTGTTTGTTTGTTTCTTTTTTCTTTATTATGGGGCCCCAGCTAAGAACTTAGAAGGGTAGAAGGAATGGATATTATTCCTCCCCTACACTTGTAAGATCTGGGATAATTTAAAGAGATAGGGAGGAGAGGGAGACTCTTCCAGGTGTATCCTCTCCAATCTGTCTTGCAGTCATTCAACTGCCTGTTTTAAGACAAGGTAGAAACTTTGTATCAGAAATCAGGTAGAAGGCCAGTCTTGAGAACTTGGGCACTGGGTGAAAAATCAGTGTCAGCTAAGAAAAATGGTTCTCCACTAGGAATGGATATGAGATTCACCATGGAGTTCATCAAACACAGACATGCAAAAAAGACCTCCTTCCCAAAGAGTCTGTTTCAGGAGGCCTGGAATCTAGGCCTTCTTAAAAGTCCCTTAGGCACTTCTGATGAGAGGGGCCAGGGTTGGGAGCTCGTTAGACACAGGGATAATCTGATACTGTTTTCCTCTGCTAGTGGGTTCAGGGTGCAATCAAGTTGTGGCACTGCAGAGAGAAGGGGGGCTTGTGGCTGTAGAATAGGATACATGAGGGTAGACAAACAGCTCCTTTGGTTTAGTTTGGTTTGCTTTGGTTCTAATTAAGTAGCTTTAATTCTTCAGGGCACTTTTAGGTTTACAGAAAAATTGAGTAGAAAGAATAGAAAATTCTCTTATGCTTCTCCTTTCCCCGCTTTCCTACCCACACAGCCCACAGTTTTCCTGTTATTAACATCTTCCTTGGGGTGATCCTTTTCCTATAATTGATGAGCCAATATTGATGATGGCTAACTAAAGTTCACAATTTAATAATGATCAATTCTCTGCATTATATATTTCTATGGGTTTTGACAGTGCATAATATCATTGTAGGAGAGGAAACCATCTTCCTCGGCTCTCTTATGGTCTCTGACTGGGTCTCAAAGTTGAACTGACAGAGATAAGTAAGAGTAAAGCATACAAATTGGCTTAAATTTTCACATGTACATGGGAGCCTCCATAAGGGAATGAAGACCTGAAATAGCGACCAGCACTGGATGCTTTTATACCCTTTAGACAAAGACACAATACATTTTGGAGACTTGACAGGATAAAGGGGTTTGTCTGTGGGTAGGAAATGGTAAAGAAATAACTAGAAAGAAAAGGGTTAGTATAACAAGGTTTGTTTCCAGATTCCTCTGGTGCCACATCTGGCTGGTAACATTGTCTCCAGGAAAAGAATTTATTTCCTCCTTTTAGGCAAAAAAGGAGAGTTTTTCCTGCATTTATGGATTCTTAACTGCCTTTAGTACAAAATATTATTTGTGTCAAAGAGCCATAGTTTGGGGTCACAGAGTCTGGTTTCCTTCAGCATGAACGAAGATTATCTCCTCATGTACTTAGATTTTCTTTGATTTCTTTCAGCAGTTTTGTAGTTTTCCTCATAATGATCTTGTTCATTTCTTTTAGTAGATTCATATCTACGTATTTCATTTTTATTTGGTGCTTATGTAAGTTTTTTTCTCAAATTTCAATTGTTCATTGCCGGTACCTAAGAAATCAATTGATTTTTGTATATTAACCTTGTATGTTGTGATTTTGCTCTGAAAAGACATCATTTTTATCCTGTAGATAACTGAAGACATTGAAAGCAAGAGTGTTCCCCTATTCTATTGATGCTCAAGGAGTACTAATCTGGAAGGGGAGCGTAGAACAGATGGGAAGGAAAAGAGGCTAGAGGCAGGGAGTCCCTGTAGGAGACTTTTCTGTGAGCCCTCCAGAAAGCAAAAAGATTCCAAGTAAGTGTGTTACAGCACCAGTGGAAAAGCAAGAACAGACCGAAGAGGCAAATACCCTAAACTGGCCTTTCTCCTTCATGCGCATGGGTCTCTGTTGCCAGACTCCAACTTGTCCGTGTACCCAATGTGCAGTAAGTCAAATTCTGAGACACTGGATTTAAAGCAAGGAAAGCTTTGTAGTCTAGAGAGCAGCCCGAGGAGAAAGAAGGGGATCGTTCCCAAAGCTGTCTTGCCCTCTTGCCATGTTGATCTATAAGGGTCAACTTATACACATGAAAGGAAGCTAAAGGGTTTCCTGAAACTCGTTGGGAGGTCCTTGAAAAATCTGGAGATAAACATTCTTCTGGAGAGTGAGGCACAACTTGGGATCTGGGATCAGATACGTCAAGATACATGTTTCTGTCTGGTCTGTGTTATGTTTCTAAAATCGGTAGGTAAACGAAGAGTAGGAGTAAAAAGACAAAGTTAATGATTGCTCATGCTCAAGGTTAAGAAGTTAAAAAAAAAAAAAAAAGAGTCACCTGTGTGTCTCCATCATTTGGCCTTCCAATTGGTTTGCACTCAAGTCCTGATCTCATGGGTGGTGGGATTGAGCCCCAATAGGACTAAGTGTTGGATGGGGAATCTCCCTCCTCTCCCTTTGCCCCTCCACCCACTCGTGCTCTCTCTCTCTTTTTCTCTCTCAAATGAATAAGTAAGTTTTTCAAAGAGGGTACATAAGACATAATTAAGTAGGAAACAACACAACTTAGACCTAAGTGGACAATGCAAACAATAAAATTACAGTGATGCTTATGGTTTCAGAATGGGTCCAGAACCAGCTTCTGGCTTCCTCTTCACATGCAGTTCCCTCATGGGATGCCCTTACCATCCTCTTCACCTAACTTCTTATTAATCCGAAAATAAGTTCAGGTGTTAGAGCCTTCTATCTACCAGCTCCTCAGAGCCCCCTGGCATCTCCTCCACCACAGCCAAAAGAGCTATTTACAGTTATTAATATACAATGTATTTCTCTTTTTATCTGACCATCTCCTTCATTAGATATTGAAATCCTGAATCTATAAGGGACAACTTATACACATGAAAGGAAGCTAAGGGGTTTTCTGAAACTTGTTGGGAGGTCCTTGAAAAATCTGGAGATAAGCATTCTTCTGGAGAGTGAAGCACAGCTTGGGATCTGGGATCAGATACATCAAGATACATGAGTAGCCCAGAGTCTGGTCTAACAACATACCCATAAATCAATAATTCATTCAAGTCCACTGTTACAACTCACAACATTACAAGGTACCTGGCAGCTATTGTATCAAATTTACCTTGGGTGTTTTCTCCTAAAGAACTGAAATCATAGAGGTTCAAAACACTGAAGCTTCCTATGGAGAAGGAAGAACCAAACCCATATCAGGAAGTCATCATTTCCTCACAATTTCTTTGAGGAAGTTATCACTCTCCTTCGTTCCTTTAAGGAAGCTTGCTCTTCCTGCATCTGCAGGGATACTGGCTTTAAACAGTGAGTTGGAGGATGTGGGTCTCATCCACACTGTGCACAAGAAAAGCATCTTCCAAGCCCTAGGTTTCCCTTTCCTCTTTCCTAGGGCTCAGAATCCTTCCCTGATGCACGCAGGCCACGCTGGCATACCTGGCAGAGGAACAGCAGACAAAAGCCTCTAAGCCTGGGACTAACCACTGCCACTGTCCTCAGCAGGACCCCCAGCAAGGAGACCTGGTAAGAGGAGAAGCCTGGGGGCTGGGGAGAGTAGAGCCGTGATGATGGCCAGAAGGCCCAGGTTAAATAGATTGAGGAGAAATATTCTAGGAGAGAGGAGGGAAGAGGCAAGGTCTGGACCCATAAGGACAGGACAAAGAGAAGAATGGGATCTGCCAGTCAGAGGAAAGATCATCGTAACTCACATACCTCCTCATTGGGCTTCAGGACCTTCATAGAATTGTGAGACTCATGTTGTAAAGATGATGGTTTTCTAAAAAATGGGCTTAAGAAATCTTGAAAGGGGGCACCTGGGTGGCTCAGTGGGTTAAAGCCTCTGCCTTTGGCTCAGGTCATGATTCCAGAGTCCTGGGATCAAGCCCAGCGTCAGGCTCTCTACTCAGCAGGGAGCCTGCTTCCCTTCTTCTCTCTCTGCCTGCCTCTCTGCCTGCTTGTGATCTCTGTCTGTCAAATAAATAAATAAAATCTTTAAAAAATAAAAAAACGAAATCTTGAAAGGTGCGATGAAGATCTAAATGGTTGTGAATAATAATTTTGCTCTTACTGCTTCTACTACTATCATTCTCACACTTTCTTCCCTCTTCCCACACAGAAGAGATGATGCTGGATCTTCTGGGACCATTTCCTCTCCTCCTGGTGCTGCTGGGATCATGGGGGCCATTGCACTTGCTGCTAGGCCTCCAAAACTGAAAGTGTTCAGGGGTTTGAAATTCAGCATATAAGAGCAGGTCCTGTCCAATGCAAGATGGAAATGCGTGGGATCAATAATTATACTCAAACCTGTAAACCTTCAGACACCTTTCTGCACGACACCATCCAGAACACGGCTGCTACCTGTCTTTTGCCCAGGACAGACTGTGAGACTGGCCAGAAATACTGCCACTGGAGTGCGAATCGTATTAACGTGACTTACTGCTGTCACACTGGAGGGACAGTGTGACTGCCGCTACAAGGCTTCTCTCCAGAACCGGTTCTACCTTGTTAAATATAACAAGTTTCAGCCAGGCTACCCTCCCAACAGTCTGCTTCCTGTACCCTTAAACAGTACCAGATCACAGCCCCCTGGATAGTTTGATTAGACTAAGGTTCCCTTTACTTTGCTTCACACTTGGTGCAGGTTCTCTTATGCTCCCTTCTGCCTTTTTTTTTTTTTTCATTGTTGATTTCCATGGTTCCCATAGAAGAAAGAAGGAGGGGAATGAGAGAATTATGGGGCCATGATGGCAGACCAGAGCTGGGGAAAAAAACAAATAGCATTCCTTTCTGCTTTGGCACTGTGTGTGTTTTGGAGAAGGGCAATAGGGAAAGGGGCAAGGAAAGACCCAGGCCCCCATATTTTTAATCTTGGAACTTCTTCCAAGTTTGTTGCATTCTGTTCCTAGCAATGAAATCACTTTCTGCTGCATTGTAATGACCTTGAGTGTGTGTGTTTGGGATGCCTTTCACATCATTGCCAGCCTGGAGCCATCTAGATTGCATTTGCTAACACTCGTAGGCGACTAGTTGGGCCTTAGGCATCCTTTGAAGTTATTCTGCAACCCTGGGTCTCTCCCACTTCTCTCACCCCTGTGTCTTTTTGGAACGTTGGAGCAAAAAAATTCTCCATCTCATCAACCTCTACCCATGGCTTTTACATATTTCCCTTGACACCCTGATCTATGTTTATTTAGAGGTGGCACAGATAATTCATAAATTGTCTGTAGTACTTTTACACACAGGTTCTAACACTGACAACCAATGCATCCTACATCTTTACTGTTGGTTTCCATATTTCATCAGAAAATGTTTTAAATGTCAGTAGTAGTAGGGAGAATAATCCACTGTATGCTTAGAGTCAATTCTCCCATAATCTATTGTGATGCATGAAACGAAAGCATAGATCAAGAAAAAAAAAAGTACTGGGGAGCTAAAAACATCCCTGTCTTACTTAAACACTGAAATATCACAGAGTAATGGTGTTTTTGAAGAGGTAGAAGACATAGAAATTGAGGGACTGGGATTCAGAATTTGGCTGGGATTAAGAAGTTAGGTCCTAGATGGAGGGGAGGAAAAATAATTTTCCCTCTACCATTCGAGGTTCTTAGCTGTTAGTCCCATGCCCCCTATATAAAGGCAGAGTAACAGGACAAAAACTATTATAATTATGTACATACACAGGGGATCCCCACAAAAATATGAAACTAAAAAGCAGCTGTCCACCAGGGGCTTATGGACCGTCCAGGGCTAAGGAAAGGATAGGGATCTAGGGCTTTAAAAGAGGGAAAGGCAATTCAGAAGAAGGTGATAGGAGGAAATGTTTGTGGAAGGAAATTAGCCCTTTAATGAAGATGACTCTCCCAGATGAAAACGATCCCTGACATGGCTCACTTCCTGTACTGGACCCCTTTCTAATATAAATTTCCCCTAGAAAAGTGTGACCTCTACTCTGCTTTCAGAACTTCTCCTGGTCTGCACTTTCTCACAATAAACAGCTTAAGATAATTCTTCTGGCAAAAAGGAATATTTGGGGGTGGCCTATTCTGCTACCCCTCATACCTTTCCATTTTCCCACCAACTACTAGACTCACTGCGTTAACAGTCCAGTTTAAGTCAAAATGTTCTGTAGCCTGATCTGTCTTTGAGTAGCAGCCAAACATAATGCCTATCCGAAAGGCCACCCACTGAAGTAGTTACGAGTGTGTCCGTTATCTGTGCTGCACAATGGTTCTTTCCAAACCATAGGATTCCTTTAACAGCTGTGCTAGTCAGACTCACCTTCCTTTATGCCACATCTTTATGTCAGGTCTTAGAAACAAAGACAGAAATATGAAGTTTCAGGTTTCAGGAGCCTGGATTCCAAGGGTGCTAAATACTCAAGGCCCCTCTCAGTGGGAAGGCATAAGAAGGCCAGGACAACCTGGCACTTGACAAAGTGTATACCCATTGGGGAACTTCTCTCGTGAGACTTGAGTCCTCCAATTTAGAGCAGCTTTCGATAGTATTAATCTTAAGCAGCGTGACATTTACATTGCATAGGTTCAAAGTATTCAAGCCAAGTGCGGGGGGAGTGGACACAGGATCTGTGTTCACATTTGGTAGGAACTGGTGTAGGAACACATTGCATCGTCCTCAGAGAAAGGGGTGCATTGACATGATCAGTAATCACAATGGACTTACGTGTTGTATAAATATTACCTGGACACTTCAGCAGATACTTGGAGAAAGTAACCTAGTAAAAGGCTGAATTTCCTGTCATGCAACCACTCAGTTACTCTACCTTACTCAACTATTTCTCAACAATCATTATTTATTTACACATTACAGAACACACAAACTGAAGAAATTGTGGGAGGGAATAAGAATGAAGATAACTTGGGGAAAATCTTTTATGCCCAGAGGCATTTGTTCTAAATTAACAGACCAGACCAGGGTAGACTTTCTCTCAGATTCGTGTTATTTTCTGCATGCAATCAGGTATTGTGGGAGAGTCAAGATAACTGACTAAATCAGATATTCATTTAGGTATATTCCTAAGTCAGCTTCAATGACCTGACAGTCATTATAGGAATGACTCAAAAGTAGCAAATCTTAGAAATGGATGTAGCAAATCTTCCAGCAGCTCTCAACTCTGGTTTCATATTAAGTTCATCTGGGAGCTTTTTAAAAAACAAAATCAATGACTGGATCCCTGTGAGAAAGTAGAAAATATCTGTTGATTTCTGTCTCTGATTCCTGGCACAGGGCTCTTGAAACCCTTGTAAATTCCTAAGTGATAAGTGTTAGGGTCCGTGATCAAAGGAACGAGACTGATGCGAAGCGAAAGTCAAGAAAAGCTTTATTTCGCGCCTAGCATTGAAAATCAAACCGATTGGTAGGGGCCATCTCTTACGAAGAGGCGACGACGACGACCCTGACAAGGCTGTTCCCAAGAAGGCCACTCCGGACAAGGCCGCTCTGGACGAGGCCGCTCTGGACGAGGCCACTCCCCAGATGAGGCCACTCGAAGAGGCGACAACGACGACCCCAACAAGGCCGCTCCCCAGACGAGGCCACTCTGGACGAGGTCACTCCCAGGACAAGGCCGCTCCCAAGACGAGGCTGCTCTGGACGAGGCCACTCGCCAACGAGGCCGCTCCCTGGACAGGGCTGCTCCCCAGATTGAGGCCGCTCTGGCAAGGCTGCTCCCTCGAGGCCACTCTGGTGAGGCCACTCCCCAGACGGGGCCACTCCCCGGAATGATGCCAATCCGGCGAGGCCGCTCTGGCAAGGCCACTCCGGCGAGGCCGCTCACAGCAGCGCAACGGTCGGGGCGGCAAGGCTGCTGATGGCGAGGCCGTTCGCCCCGGCGCCGCTGCCGACGACTATGACGATCAGGAGGACCGCGTCGCTCCCCACGACCATGATGACCATGACGCTCCGACGCTCCCACGACTACCCTAAAGGCTACCCTAACAGCTATCCCAACAGCTATTCTAATGACTATTCTAAATCTTCCTACTACTCTCCGCCCAGCCTCACAGACTAACCTTTATAGAGGTGGTTGAGCCCGGCCCACACACAGGCGGCCAATGAGATTTCAACTCACCACAGTAAATATATGCGCACCCCACTGATTGGATGTCTCCATCCGGCCTGGCCCGCCCCTATATCCGGGGTTTGCAAGTAAGTTCCTCTGGCTAACCAGGCCCTCATACAGGCCCTCACATTCCCTGCTTTTCCTTGGAAATTAGTCAAATCCTTGACTTTTCAGCCAGTTCTATGTTCTCCTGTTGTAAGGGGACTATATTGAGCATGTAAGACTAACATTTTTATCGCTCTAATTTTCTTTGGTACAAATGACATTAGGGTGTTTATAATATAGGGGCCAAAAAGTAACAGTAGTGCACAGTCGGCAGATGAGTTAGCCATTCAACACTTTGTATAACCTTTTCCATTTTTCCTAATTCCACTCATCTAATTTCCCACCTATACTTTACATAAACAGGTAACAATAGGAGCAACAATAAACTCACAGTTTTTTAGTCTTAGCTTTAGTCCATGGTCAGCAGGGTCCATCGGTTGCAGCTTCCATCTCTGGGGGGCATCCTTGTTCTCAGCTCATTTGACGTGACCCGCGTGAACCCAGGCCCTAATGCCTTCTACTTTTACTGCCATGGGGGTGGTCAGGATAACAGTAAACGGTCCCTTCCAGTGAGGCTCCAAGTTTCCCACTTGATAGAGACGTATCCAAACCAAGTCCCTGGGTTGGTAAGGATGTGGTTCCACCTCCGTCTCCATCTCAGTGTGGACAGTCTGGATCCCTGTGTGGGCTTTTTTTAAGACAGACTGTAATGCCTGCAGTGAATGGAGTACAGACTGATCAGTCATTTCTGTTAGGGCAAGCTCTTGTAGCTGAGGACAGAGCAGGGGGG
The DNA here is from genome assembly GCF_963455335.1 of Martes martes. Classification (NCBI taxonomy): domain Eukaryota; kingdom Metazoa; phylum Chordata; class Mammalia; order Carnivora; family Mustelidae; genus Martes; species Martes martes. The sequence goes on along the minus strand of NC_137894.1, from coordinate 50,100,329 downwards.
GGGGGTCTCCCAAACATTATTTCAAATGGGGTCACCTTGTTTAAGTAGGGTGTACATTGTGCCCTGAGGATGGCGAAAGGAAGGAGATCCACCCATCCACCGCCAGCCTCCAGAATTAGTTTTGTCAAGATCTCTTTAAGAGTCCGGTTCATTCTCTCTACTTGCCTGGAACTCTGGGGCCAGTAGGCACAATGTAGTTTCCAATTAGTGCCCACGGCCTTGGCCAATGCCTGTGAGACTGAACTCACAAATGTAAGGCCATTGTCTGACCCGATCGCTAGAGGCAGCCCAAACCTAGGAATTATTTCTTCTAGTAGCTTTTTGGCTACCACTCCTGCCATCTCATGTTTGGTGGAAAAAGCCTCTACCCAACCTGAAAAGGTATCTACAAAAACTAACATATACTTGTGCCCATATTTTCCGGGTTTCATTTCTGTAAAATCTATTTCCCAATAAATTCCTGGTTCCTTACCTCTTTCTCTTTTTCCTCTTCCCATTTTAGTTCTTCCCACATTAACTGCCTGGCATTGAGCACATCCATCAACTACATCCTGAACCATATTCCCTAATTTAGAAAACTGGAACTGCTTGCCTATAAGATCCTTGAGTTTGCGTATCCCCAAATGAGTACCCTGATGTATCTAGTCTACTAACTTCTTACCTAGTCTTTGAGGAAGAATTATTTTTTCCTGTTTTAGTCTTAGCCCAGTCCCCTTCATAGTCCAATTTAACCCATTTCTGTAAATACTTTAAATCTTCTCCTGAATAGTTCGGTTTTTCTGGTAGGGCTGGAGCCGGGAGTATAACTAGTTCTTGTACTGTTCCTCGGGCTGCTTGCTTTGTGGCTTGATCTGCTAATTGGTTTCCTTTTGAAATCAGATCAGTCCTCTTTTGGTGTCCCAGGCAATGCATAATGGCCACCTCTTTTGGGTCCCAAATAGCCTGGAGGAGAGCCAATATTTCTCCTCTGTTTTTTTGTTTGTTTGTTTGTTTGTTTTTAATTTTTTTAGAGATTTTATTTATTTATTTGAGAGAGAGAATGAGAGAGAGAGAGAGAGAGCATGAGAGGAGAGAGGTCAGTGGGAGAAGCAGACTCCCTGCCGAGCAGGGAGCCTGATGTGGGACTCGATCCCTGGACTCCAGGATCATGACCTGAGCCGAAGGCAGTCGCTTAACCAACTGAGCCACCCAGGTGCCCCTCTCCTCTGTTTCTAATTCCTTTTCCTTCTGCTGTTAATAGGCCCCTTTCTTTATAAATAGCCCCATGTATATGGAGGGTAGCAAAGGCATACCTGCTGTCCGTATAGATGTTAGCAGTTTTACCTTTGGCCATCTGCAGCGCCTTAGTGAGTGCAATCAGTTCTGCTTTTTGTGCCGAAGTTCCACGTGGCAGGGCTGCTGTCCAGAGTTCCTGCTCAGGGGAAACCACCGCAGCCTCCGCATACCTCTTTCCATTGACCATGTAGCTACTCCCATCTGTGAACAGAGTCATCTCGGCATCCGGGAGGGGAATGTCTCTGAGAGCCGGCCTTATTCCTGCGACTTGGGTTAGGACCTCCCCGAAGTCGTGTGGGTGGTCAGCCAGCTCCTCTGGCAGCAGCGTGGCTGGATTTAGCACCACTGGGGACTGGAAGGTCACTCTTGGTTCATTGAGGAGGAGGGCCTGATACCCAATCACTCAGGTGTTTGTCATCCATTGGTCTGGTGGAATCCGGAGAAGGCCCTCGATAGCGTGGGTGGTGGTCAAGATGAGATTTTGACTCAAATTCAATTTACTTGCATCTTTGACCAGGAGGGCCGTGGCAGCAATTATGCAGAGGCAAGAGGGGAACCCAGCCACTACTGGATCTAGTTTCTTGCTAAGATAGGCTACTGGCCTTTGACAAGGCCCCAGAGTCTGAGTCAAAACTCCTTTGGCCATCCCTGCTTTTTCATCCACGTACAATTGGAAGGGCTTCGTAACATCTGGGATGGTCAGTGCTGGGGCACTCAGTAAGGCTATTTGTAATTCCCGAAATTATCCTTCTGCCTCAGCTGTCCACTCTACCATAGTAAGCCCCCCTTTTGCCAGTTCGTAGAGAGGTCAGGCAATCTCCGCAAACCACGGTATCCACAGTCAAGAATAGCCCACCGTCCCAAGAAACTCCCTCACTTGTTGGGACGTGGTGGGGCGAGGGTATCGGGTGACCACCTGTTTCCTGGCCTCAGACAGTGAAGAGCACTCCCTTGTGGAGATCAAAGCCTAGATAAGTGGCGTGGCTCTGACAGAGCTGTGCTTTCTTTGCTGACACCTGATGCCCTTTTTCCTGCAGAGTCTGTAAGAGAGGCCTCGTCCCCCCACAAACATGACTCATAGTCCTCAGCGGCTACTAGCAAGTCATCAACATATTGTAACAGAGTGATTCCCGGGTTGGAGGTTCTGTACTCACACAAATCCTCGTGTAGGGCCTCTTTGAAAATGGTGGGTGAATTCTTGAACCCTTGGGGAAGTCTTGTCCAGGTGAGCTGGCCTTGGAACCCTTCCTGTGGGCCAGACCACTCAAAAGCAAAAAGGGATTGATATTCCCTTGCTAAAGATATGCAGAAAAATGCATCCTTGAGATCTAAGAGGGTATACACAGTTCTTTTGGGGCGCAGGAGGGAGAGTAGGGTATAGGGGTTAGGCACCGTCGGGTGGATATCTTCAACCCGTTTATTAACTTCCCACAAGTCCTGAACGGGTCAGTACTCCCCAGTCTTGGCCTTTTTGCTGGGCAGCAAAGGTGTGTTCCATGGAGATTTGCAAGGAGCTAGGATCCCGTCTCCTCGGAGGCGGTTAACGTGTTTTCTGATCCCTTCCTTTGCTTCCCAGGGAAGAGGGTACTGCCGAACGCAAACAGCCGTAGCCATCACCTTTAATTGTACCACCACTGGAGGTTGTCCCCTGGCCAAGCCAGGGGGCTTCCCTTCTGCCCAGACCTCGGGAAACTCGACCTATAGGATTTGGAGAAGGCTCCCCCCTTTTGTCTCCTCTGGTTTTGAGACTGGCTCATAAAGGAGGTATTCATCTACTGCTGCCATAAGCACCTGTACATTGGGTTGTCTCAAGGTTACAGTCATGTCTCCTTCCGAGAACTGAATGCCAGCTCGTAACTTGTGGAGGAGATCTCTTCCCATCAAGTTATATGGGGCATTAGGGAGGACCAAAAATCCATGTTTAACTATTCCTGAGGCCAAATTTAAAGTCCTTTCTGTTGTCCATTTGTGTCTTTCTGTGCCATTTGCTCCTTGTACCCAGACTTCCTCTCCAAGTAGTTTTCCCATAGGTTTAAGTAATGATGAAAATTGGGCTCCCATGTCCACCAAAAAATCAACTGATTTCCCCCTCAACTTTAATGTTTACTCTGATGGCCAGCATTGCCGTCTTCCTTTTGGGGCACTCCCTGGCCCAATGTCCTTTTTCCTTACAGTAAGCGCACTGATACGAATCTAAGTCTTCCCGCCTGCCTTCTCTGTGCTTAGGCTTTTCCTTCCATTTATCATCCCCTACCTGTCTCATGTAGTGCCAAAACCTTAACCAGATTTTGTCTGTTTTTTTCATCCTCCTGTGCATCCCTGTTGTTAAACACCTTTTCTGCTATTCCCACTAACTCAGATTCTTCCCTTCAAATCCTTCAATTTTTTGAAGTTTCCTCCCTATATCTGGGGCTGACTGCCTGGCAAATACAAGATTCACTGCCCCCTGATTTTCAGGTGCCTCAGGGTCGATCGGGCTATATATTTTATAGGCTTCAATAAGCCTTTCTAGGAAAGCTCCTGGAGACTCATTCTTACCTTGAGTCACTGTACTAATTCTGGTTTAGTCTGAGTGCAGCTTTTACTTCTGGAAATTCTACCCATTTCAGCTCCAGGACTTCAACACATTCAAGAACTGTATTTGTTCTGAAAGTCTCCCATATGAATTTCCTTTAAGGCGGAATTCATCTTACAAGAGAATTTAAACAATTACAAATGACAAAAACTCAGAATAGATATGGTTAAATATCAAGTGATGACCCTTATCAAAACATTGAAACTTTAGGAAATGTATAGAACCTCTGGAGTAGTTACAGCATTTACCCAAATGTAACCCAAGGTTTATCATTGATTTAGCAGTACTTTCTGAGTAACTTAGCATATCAAGGAAAAGCCTTATGAGTCAAAGAGATCTCATTTACAATTCTGTGCGGGCAAAGAGAAAACCATTTACATTTTCTTAGAAACATCTCAATCTCTATCTAGTAAAGACTAAATAGTAACCAATTGTGAACTGTTGCAACAGCAGTTAAGCACAAAACATGTTTACCAACAGATTTCAAAAGCACAAACCCAGTTCCAGCAACCAGCGCCCTAGCACTTCATCCCATTTGTCATCCAAGCAAAACTTCAAAGCTTCAGGTTACCGAAGACTCCGAAAGCTACTTTAACAATTACCCATTAAAACCCTGAGACAGACAATTAACCACCAGCCCAGCCATCCCTCCGCCAACAGACCTCATGCTCCACCTGGGCCCATTCCACTTCAGACACCACGCTTTCCCTGCCAGCAAGGGGGAGGGGCTAGGCAGTCCACGTCAGGCCAGAGAAGGCAAGGAATTCCCCGAAACAAAGGGAGTTTCGGCAGGTGCTTGGGAATATTCCTTGAAGTCTCTGTCTTGAGTTTGGTTCATCCCGCAGTGCCACCGAGCCGCGGCCCCGCCACAAGCGGCCTCGCTGCCCCGAGTCGCGGCACCATCTGTGAGCGGCCTCGCTGGAGCGGCTTCGCCAGAGCACCGTCATTCTGGGGAGCGGCATCGTCCGGAGCAGCCTTGTCCGGAGCAGCCTCGTCCAGAGCGGCCTCATCCAGAGCGGCCTTGTCGGGGTCGTCGTCGTCGTCTCTTCGTAAGAGACGGCCCCTACCAGTCCTTCTGATTTTCGATGCTTGGCGCGAAATAAAGCTTTGCTTGACTTTCGCTTTGCACCAGTCTCCTTCCTTTGATCACGGACCCTAACAATAAGAGCACTGGGAACGTCTTTTCTTATAAGAAAGAGAATGCTGGCAGCCACCTGGGAGGTCTCTGCATGGGGGCTGATCACCAGAAAGATGGAACCATGATGAAAACCTTGGTAATTTTGGCCTCACCCCCATCCTCAAGACAGCAGGGAGCAGCTGGAAATGCAGGTAATAATTGCCCTGCCTGTGTGAGGTAGCCTTTATAAAAAAAACAAAACTTCAGGGTTAGGGGAACTAATGGGCTGGAAACACATCTATGATGTGAGAAACAAAAGCGAAAGAAAAACTAAATTTCCTTACTACCTGCAGCCCATGACAAGCCCTTGACACAAGCCAAGCGACACTCCTCTAAGAACTCAGCTGCATCAATGTTACTACTTTGCCAAGGACAAGTGGCAGTCTTTGCCTGATCTCCAGGATCCTGTAAGTCTATGAAAACATATAAAAGTCCTTTGGGAACTTTCATTATCTCTACTCCTTCCCAAGATATATGATAACAGGATCCCCAACCATTTGGCCCACTTACATAAATCTGAAGTCCTCATGACTGAAGTTTCACTAGACAGTAGTAAATGACCTCTTCCTAGCAATAGCTAGCCCCTTCAAGGTCCTGGAATCCTTCCTGCCCAGTTCTTTAGAGATTTGCCCTATCCCTAAAGTCCTCTGAACTTGGAACTATATAATGGGCCACTCCTCATGACCTGAGGGCAGCTCTATCTGCCCTCAGGTCCTGTCCCCCTGCTTTCATAAAACCATCTTTTTGCACCAAAGACGTGTCAAGAATTCGTTCTTAGTCATTGGCTTTGAGCCCTAACATCCTTTCTACATCATCTACACTGGGAGGGTGATGCACACCAACACCATGAGGACAGAAGCTAGGGACCCTCCCAGACCTTACCCAACATAACTCTTTATCTGGCTGGGCATCTCTCTCATCATATCCCTTCAAAAACTGGTAAAGCATATGGGTTTCCTTGAGTTCTGTGAGTGGTTCTAGCAAATCAATCCAACAAACAAGGGGGTGGGGGGGAAGCTGAGACTTATAGCCAGGCAATCAGAGCAGGTGACAAGCTGGACTTGCAATTGACATCTGGATTGGGTGAGCCTCGGGCGACTGAGTGCTTAACGTGGGGGAGCTGACACTATCTCCAGGGAGGTAGTGTCAGAATTGAGTTAAATTGTCGAACATCCAGCCAGTGCCCCAGAATTGGCTGTTGTAGGAAACCACCTCCCCCCCAAACACACCCCTGCTGCATATCTGGGGTCCGAGGTGTTGTGAGTGTAGTAGCAGTCTGCCAGTAAAGGAGAGACCCAGAAGTTGTTTGTCCCATTAAATGAATTTGATGAACACTTGATAAACAAACAAATGAATTTCTGAAGATGGGGCCTGGCTTGATGGAATATTTTAAATCTCCATGCCTGACTGTAATGGGCAGTCTGATTCAGGAACTACTGTCCATCTAGAGGTAGGACTACCGGGCAAGGGGGAGGGGAGGAGAAGGAAGAGAGGGGAAGAGAGACACCACATGTAGCCCCCTAATATGAAATAGTTATTGTCTGGCCCTGTATAGAAAAGGTCTGCTACTTCTGGTCAACAAAACAATTCCATGGATGTTGTCTTCTGCCTGTGGCTGAATTCAGTAGGAGGGACGACATCCAGCAGGCTGAGAATTTGTAACTAATGCCTCGGGAAATCATGGACGCAGGGTTGGAAAGATATTTGGCCTCTTGGTGTCTCTCATCAGTGTTCTTTTCTATGCATTCTTTCAGTCTGTCGGTAGCAGATTCATCTCCTCGACCCTTCTGTTTCATGTGGTGAGCCCATGTTCATCTCACTTTCTACTTCTCCCTTAAATATAATATCCTGCTGAAAAATGTCTGACTGACCCACCTGCGTCAGTCAATCATCACTCAGACAGAGTTCGATGCCACAAATGTGCTTTCTGGAGCCTTCTGTGGGCCACGCAGGAGATAGGATTAGAGCTGGAACTGCCCTTACAGAGAAAAGTGGAGTCTCTGGAGTCTTGGCCCACATGTCAGGGATGCCCACCCACACACTTTGCAACACTTTAGAAGTTCTCACCTTCTAACTTTTCATTTAACTTTTTTTTTTTTTAAAGCAAACTCTAGTGAACTTGGGGCTTGAAACCATGACACTGAGATGAACCATCTCATGCTGTACAGACTGAGCCAAACAGGCACCCCCTTTTAAGGTGCTCCTTAAGTCTACCTGTAGTGGTAGGAAGTCACTTCCAAGGAATGGAATCAAAGTGACTTCTTGCATGATTTCCAAGGCCAAGTCATAAGCAGTGATACAGCTTCTGCTTGGTTCTCCGTTTCTGTCTTGGGATGCAATCACCACGTTCTAAAGAAACCCATGCCACCCAGAGAGGCCATGCATAGATGCTCCAGCCACCTAAGACCTAGGCCACCTGAGGTCTCAGCCAACATCAATCACTCATCCTGTGGGTGATTGAGACTATAGATGATTCCAGCTCTTAACCTTTGAGTCTTCCAGCTGTGGCTTCAGTTGTTGGAACAGAGACAAGCGGCCCTCACTATGGCCTATCTGAATTCCTGACCCATTCCAATTTATCGCTTGTTTTTAACAACGACAACAACAACAAACCCAAAGGAGGGAGATTTGTCCCACAAAGCTTTTAAGGGAAATATTGACCAATACAGCAGCCCATGGCCCCAGTTTTTACCCAAACATGGGGATGTTCCTTCTTCCCTTCCTGGGGTCATATTGTATAGCACCCTCCGAACAACAGTTTACCAACAACATTAAACTCAAGGTAAGCCAGATTGCAGAGCAGGCTGCCAATTCATGTCCCGAACTCCACTAATGCTATGTTCCAGCTACAGTTTTAATCAAACCAGCTCACCAGAAGGGAGCCCCAAAGTGTTCACTCCCAAGGACAAAGGAAAGCAGGGGAGTATCTTAGTTGTTTTATTTTTAGTATGATTGAACTGAAACACATACTTGACTCAGAGTTCCTTAGTTTTTACTAACATCCTTTTTCTGTGCCAGGGTTCCATCCAGGACACACTTGACATTTCATTACCTGTCTCCTTAGGCTCCTCCTGACTATGACAGTCTCTCAAACTATCCTTGTTTTCAAAGACCACGACAGTTCTGTAGAGAACTGCTCAGGTATTTGGCCAAATGTAATGGTGTAGTTTGAAACCAATTTTTCTTCGAAGTAGTCATTAATTTGTAAGCCCAGGCTTTCAGAATTTTCCCATGCAGGCAAGGGAGAGGAGTTGACTCTTGCCCAATGAACACCTGTGGTAGGAATAAAAAAGGGAAACTCCTTGGAAGTGGAGCTTGAAGGTCAGTTTGTGCATACTTCATTGAGGGAAGTGATAGAGCCCCTAAGGTGGAAAAATTCGCTCTTGAGAGCAAAAACATGTTATTTTATTGCACTTACTTATTTATTTTTCACACTGACCCATTTTTAACATGCAGCTTTCCAAGCAGAGAGGACGGGGCCTGGCAGGTGCACCGGGACCAGGGTCTCTGCACAGACCCAACTCCTGGGGCAGAAGGTTCATCACACCACATCTTCCTGCTGTCCCGCCAAGCACAAGGTGGGGTGGCTGTCCGGGTCCAGCTGGGTCAGCCCACAGTGACGTCGCCTGGTGCTTGACAGCTTTGCCCACGTGGACGCCCCCTCCCACTGCTGCTCCTGGACACCAGGGGTCCCTCGGGACTGGGTGGGGGACTGGCGGTCCTCCTGACACCAAGGAGCACCCGGTAGGAATGGCCACGGGGGCCGCCCTCCCCTGGGGGCCTGGTGGAAAGTGCATCCAGGAAAGGTCTGGGATCCCACCATGAAGATGTAGTGGGGGGCGGGGGAATTAGGCACAGGGGGGCCTGGACACCTGGGCAGGAAAGCGAGGTGGAGAAGCTGCTGTAGGTCTGGGCTCAGGCATGACCTCCCCCCCGAGGGGCTCTCGCTGTGGTACCCCAGGAGAGGCCTTCATTCACCCAGCGGTGGAGTTGCAGTTGCTCCACATCTTTGACGGTTTGGGCTATGGTCAGTCGTTTTCATTTTGACCATTCGAGTAAGTGTATAATGGTTCTAATTTGCATTTCCTTAATGAACAATGATATTGAACACTTGGATATTTTGATTTCCTATTACTAAATTTTGAGTTTTGAACCCAAAATGGATGAAAGACCCACAGGTGAGACAAGAATTTATCAAAATCCTAGAGAAGAACAAAGGCAGCAACCTGTTCAGCCTCAGCTGCAGCAACTGCTTACTGGACACGTCTTCAAAGGCAAGGGAAACAAAAGCAAAAATGAACTCTTGGGACTTCATCATGATAAAGAGCTCTTCCACAACAAAGGAAACTATCAACAAAACTAAGACAACTGACAGAATGGGAGAAGATATTTGCAAATGACATACCAGATAAAGGGCTAGTATCCAAACTCTACAAGGAATTTATCAAATTCAAAATCCAAAGAATAAATAATCCAGTCAAGAAATGGGCAGAAGGGGGCACTTGGCTGGCTCAGTGGGTTAAACCTCTGCCTTCGGCTCGGGTCATGATCTCAGGGTCCTGGGGTCGAGCCCCGCATTGGGCTCTCTGCTCAGCGGGGAGCCTACTTTCCCCTCTCTCTGCCTGCCTCTCTGCCTCCTTGTGATCTCTGTCTGTCAAATAAATAAATAAAATCTAAAAAAAAAAAAAATAAGAAATGGACAGAAGACATGAACAGACATTTCTGCAAAGAACACATCCAAATGACCAACAGACACATGACAAACTGCTCAACATCACTTGGCATCAGGGAAATACAAATCAAAACCACAATGAGATATCACCTCACACCAGTCAGAATGGCTAAAATTAACAAGTCAGGAAACAACAAATGTTGGCAAGGATGCAGAGAAACTCTTATGCTGCTGGCAGAAATGCAAGTTGATAAAGCCACTCTGGAAAACAGTATGGAGCTTCCTCAAAACATTAAAAATAGAGCCATCCTATGACCCAGCAATTGCACTACTAAGCATTTACCCCAAAGATACAAATATAGTGTTTTGAAGGAGCACCTGTACCCCAATGTTTAGAGCAACAATGTCCACATAGCTAAACTATGGAAAGAGCCCAGATGTCCATGGGCAGGTGAATGGATAAAAAAGATGTGGTATAGATATACAATGGACTATTACTCACCCATCAAAAATAAATGAAATCTTGCCCTTTGCAATGACATGGATGGAACTAGAGGGTATTATGCTAAGTGAAGAAAGACATTCAGAGAAAGATAATTATCATATGATTTCACTCATATGTGGAATTTTTAAACAAAACAGGGGAGCATAGAGGAAAGGAGGGACAAAGAAAACAGGATGAACTCAAAGAGGGAAACAAACCCTGAGAGACTCTTAATCATAAGAAACAAACTGGGGGTGGGGGGGTGCACCTGAGTGGCTCAGTGGGTTAAGGCTCTGCCTTCAGCTCAGGTCATGATCCCAGGGTCCTGGATCGAGCCCCACATCGGGCTCCATGCTCAGCAGGGAGCCCGTTTTCCCCTCTCTCTCTACCTGCCTACTTGTGATCTCTGTCTGTCAAATAAATTAAAAAAAGAAAAGAAAAGAAACAAAATGAGCATTGCTGGGGAGAGGGTGGGGGATGGGTTTACTGGGTGATGGACATTAAGGAAGGCATGTGATATAATGAGCACTGGGTGTTATATACAGCCAATGAGTCACTGAACTCCACCTCTGAAACTAATAAGACACTATATGATAATTAATTGAATTTAAAATAAAATAAATTTAAGTTAAAAAAATAAAATGTTGAGGACAAGATGGCAGGGAAGTAGGAGGAGGCACCTTTTCAACCTATACCCTAAAGTGAGCTGATTACCTACCAACAAACTCAGATCACCCATGAAACCAGCCTGAGATTAGAATTATACACTTCTGGACCTCTATGGGGGCAGAAGACGCCAGTGGGCAGGTAAAGTGGAGTGGGAACATCGGACTGATATCAGAAGATAAACAAAAAGGGGAGGGAGCCACAAGAAGTGACCCATTGGAAAGTAATACCCCAATACGAGAGTGTCCTGAGGTTGGGGACAAGCATTAACTTGGAGTCTGGTTGAAAGCATTCAAAAAGAGCAAAGAATTGAGGAGTAAAATTGTGGGAAATCTGGGCAGTTAGGGACAGGGGTTTAAGTCTCCCAACCCAGGACAACCACTCCTGGCGCTGAGCCAGAGAGAGTGCTGCAAAGAAGCCAGGTCTTGGTTCCTAAGCCGACAGCACAACAGCACGCCTGAGAGCGTTTGGGTGGCGGCTCCCATGAGGGTGAGGGAGACTCATCAGCCAGCAGGAACAGTCTTTTGCACTCTCCACATGTGAGCCGCACTACCAGAGTCTGAGTCTCGCCCCACACCCTCCCCTGAGAGAGGTGCGTGCAGGCACCAGCTGGTGCTCTCTCAGACCCTGGGAGTCTGAGCACACCCAGGCCGGGCAAGCGGGAAAATCTCAGTGCACTATCGCTGCTTGGGACCTCTCTGGCCATCTGGAGCTGCCCAGAGAACTGCAGCTATCGTGGTTTTGGGTACAAGCAGGAGTTCCTGTGACACCAGAGACTGTGACTGGGAATGTTCTCTGCCAGCGGCCAAGGGGGAATTTATGTGCTCTGGAGCACCCAGAGGGGAACAGACTGAGGCTTCTCTCTGAGAGGGAGGTCTGGGTGCAGTTTGCTTTCCTCTAAACCCCCAAAAGCCATCAAAAGCTGCCAAGGTGAGAGAAAACAAATGAACAAACAAACAAAAAAAACCTCCAGAGAACAAAAGCCTGAAAAACTGGTTTCCTCAGAGCCCACCCCCTTGATGGGGGGAGGACTTAACTCCAGCAAGACTCCCTGAAAACCCACATGGCAGGCCCCACCCCCAGAAAGCCAACCAAAAAAAAAAAAAAAAAGACAAGAGGACAACCACCACTACTTCATAGATACAACTTTTATTTTTAATTCGTTCCCACTATTCTGGTTCATTTTTTTTATATATAACTTTTTAACCTATTTACCATCACAGTGAGATGTCCAGTACATCAAATTCCATAATAACCTTTTAACCTGAACTTTTTGATACATATACCTGTGTTTTTCTTCTGCTTTCCTATTTTTTAATTTTTTTAAGTTTATTTTAGTTTAGTTTAGTTTATTCTTTTTTTTTCTTTTTTTTTTAATATTCATGTAGAGTTAAGCTTCAAGGTAATCCCCTTTCCCCAATCAATGCTACCCCTTAGGTAAACCAGTTTTTAATCCCACTTTATCTTAGGAAAGTTGAGTCCTTTAACAAAGACATCAAGATACATCCAGGAAGAATCAAAATAACCTTCCTCACCCACACTGAGAATTTATAACTACTCTCCCATCTTTTTCTTCCACCAGTGTTTCTGTGTATTTGTTTCTGTACTGGTAGTATATAAATCTTATACTTGGGGTTCTTGTTGGTGAGGTTCTTTTTTTTGTTGTTTTTACTTATTTATTTCCTTTTCTCTTGTCATCTACTTTTGTCAGTCTTTTTGTTTGTCTCTTTTTGTTTGTATACTCCATAAATCTTACCTTGGGGCCCATTTGGGCTGGGATTTCTCTTTTATTCTATCTTTCTTTTTTTTCCTGTCTCTCTCTGTCTCTCTCTCTCTCTCTCTTTTTCTTTTTTCTTTCTTTTGGGTGGGGACTCTTGACTGCTCAGAAGCGTTCCATGGTGCACCTTCCCTGCACCACTGTCAATACATTCAGCTACACATCCATTCAGCCATCTCTCACCAAAATGACTAGAAGGAGGAATGCCCAACAGAAGAAAAATTCAAAGACCGGGCCTTCTGCAACAGAGCTAATGGCTATGGACATAGACAATATGTCGGAAAGGGAATTCAGGCTAACAATTATCCAGGCAATAGCTAGGTTGGAGAAAGCCGTGGATGACAAAATGGAGTTGATTAGGGCAGAAGTGAAGGCTGCCAGGAATGATGTTCACAATGTTCTCAATGAGTTCCAATCTAATCTAAATTCTCTAAAAGCTAGGGTAACTGAGACAGAAGATAGAATCAGTGATCTGGAAGACAAACAGATAGAGAAAAGGGATCAGGAGGAAGCCTGGAACAAACAGCTTAGAAGCCACGAAAACAGAATTAGGGAAATAAATGACCATGAAATGTTCCAAAGTCAGAATTACTGGAATCCCTGGAGGGGAGGAGAAAAAAGAAGACTAGAAGATATAGTTGAACAAACTCTCCATGAACATTTTCCCAATCTTGTGAATGGAACCAGCGTTCATGTACTAGAGGCAGAAATGCCTCCCCCCAAGATCATAGAATCTAGAAAGACCTCAAGACACCTGATGGTGAAAATGATGAATCATAATTGTAGACAGGAGCTCTTGAAAGCAGCTAGGACAAAGAAATTTCTTATGCACAGGGGAAAGCCCATCAGAATAACATTGGACCAGCCCACAGAAACCTGGCAAGCCAGAAAGGGATGGCAAGACATATTCAGGGCACTAAATGAGAAGAACATGCAGCCAAGAATACTTTATCCAGCAAGACTGACATTCAGAATGGATGGAGAGATAAAGAGCTTCCAAGACCAGCAAGGTTTAAAAGAGTATGCGACCACCAAGCCAACACTGCAGGAAATATTAAGAGGGGGTTCTATAAAAGAGGAAAAATCCTAAGGATATCACTGAACAGAAATATATGGAGACAATCTATAGAAACAAAGACTTCACAGGTAACATGATGTCAATAAAAACGTATCTCTCAATAATCACTCTCAACATGAATGGCTTAATGTGCCCATAAAATGACACAGGGTTGCAGATTGGATAAAACAACAGGACCCATCCCTATGTTGTCTACAGGAGACGCATATTGAACCTAAGGATACACCCAGACTGAAAGTGAAGGGATGGAGAAGCATCTTTCATGCCAATGGGCCTCAAAAGAAGGCCAGGGTAATGATTCTCAAATCAGATAAATTAGATTTTAAACTAAAGACTGTAGTCAGAGATACAGAAGGACACTGCATAATTCTTTCTCTTTTTTTTTTTATTTCTTTTCAGCATAACAGAATTCATTGTTTTTGGACCATACCCAGTGCTCCATGCAATGTGTGCTCTCCATAATACCCACAACCTGGCTCCCCCAACCTCCCACCACCCCGCCCCTTCAAAACCCTCAGATTGTTTTTCAGAGTCCATAGTCTCTCGTGGTTCATCTCCCTCTCCAATTTCCCTCAACTCCCTTCTCCTCTCCATCTCCCCATGTCCCCCGTGTTATTTCTTATGCTCCACAAATAAGTGAAATCTTATGATAATTGACTCTCTCTGCTTGACTTATTTCACTCAGCATCATCTCTTCCAGTCCCATCCATGTTGATACAATAGTTGGGTATTCATCCTTTCTGATGGAGGCATAATACTCCATAGTGTATATGGACCGCATCTTCCTTATCCATTCGTCCATTGAAGGGCATCTTGGTTCTTTCCACAGTTTGGCGACCGTGGCCATTGCTGCTATGAACATTGGGGTACAGATCGCCCTTCTTTTCACTCCGTCTGTATCTTTGGGGTAAATACTCAGTAGTGCAATTGCAGGGTCATAGGGAAGCTCTATTTTTAATTTCTTAAGGAATCTCCACTCTGTTCTCTAAAGTGGCTGCACCAACTTGCATTCCCACCAACAGTGTAAGAGGGTTCCCCTTTCTCCACATCCTCTCCAACACACGTTGTTTCCTAGGACACTGCATAATTCTTAAAGGGAGTAACAACTGTAAATATTTATACCCCCAATATGGGAGCAGCCAATTACATAAGAAAACTGATAATCAAGAGAAAGAGTCATATTGATATGAATACATTAATAGTAGAAGATCTTAACACGTCACTCTCAGTATTACACAGGTCATCCAAGAAGAAAATCAATAAAGAAACAAGAGCATTGAATGACACACTGGACCAGATGGACCTCATAGATATATACAGAACATTCCACCCTAAAACAACAGAATACTCATTCTTCTCGAGTGCACATGGAACCTTCTCCAGAATAGACCACATATTGGGTCACAAATCAGGGCTCAACCAATAACAAAAGATTGAGATTATTCCCTGCATATTCTCAGATCACAATGCTTTGAAACAGGAGCTCAACCACAAGAAAAAGTTTGGAAGGAACTCAAACACCTGGAAGCTAAAGACCACTTTGCTTAAGAATGCTTGGATCAAGCAGGAGATCAAAGAAGAACTTAAACAATTCATGGAAACCAATGAGAATGAAGACACTCCAGTCCAAAACCTATGGGATACAGCAAAGGCAGTCTTAAGGGGGAAATACATAGCCATCCAAATCTCCCTCAAAAAAATTAAAAAATCCAGAATACACCAGCTGTCTCTACACCTTAAAGAACTGGAGAATCAACAACAAATTAAGCCAATGCCACACACAAGAAGGGAAATAATCAAGATTAGAGCAGAGATCGATGAGATAGAAAGTAGAGACACAGTAGAACGCATCAATGAAACTAGAAGCTGGTTTTTTGAAAGAATCAATAAGATCGATAAACCATTGGCCAAACTAATCCAAAAGAAAAGAGAGAAGGCCCAAATTAATAAAATTATGAATGAAAAGGGAGAGATCACAACTAACACCAAGGAAATAGAAACAATCATCAGAAGTTATTATCAACAGTTATATACCAATAAGTTAAGCAACCTGGATGAAATGGATGCATTCCTGGAAAACTATAAACTTCCAAAATTGAACCAGGAAGAAATTGACAACCTGAATAGACTGATATCTAGTAAGGAGATTGAAGCAGTGATCAAAAACCTCCCAAAAAACAAGAGCCCAGGACCTGACAGATTCCCTGGGGAATTCTACCAAACTTTCAAAGAAGAAATAACACCCATTCTCCTGAAGCTGATTCAAAAAATTGAAGCAGAAGGAAAACTTCCAGACTCTTTTTATGAAGCCAGCATTACCCTGATCCCCAAACCAGGCAAAGACCCCCACCAAAAAGGAGAATTTCAGACCAATATCACGGATGAATATAGATGCTAAGATTCTCAACAAAACCTAGCGAATAGGATCTAATAGCACATTAAAAAGATTATCCACCATGACCAGGTGGGATTCATCCCTGGGTTGCAAGGATGGTTCAACATTCACAAATCAATCAATGTGATAGAACAAATCAATAAGAGAAGAGAGAAGAACCACATGGTCCTCTCATGTGGTTTTGAGATGCAGAAATTGATACAGAAAAAAGCATTTGACAAAATCCAGCATCTGTTCCTGATTAAAACGCTTCAAAGTATAGGGATAGAGGGAACATTCCTGAACTCCATAAAATCTACCTATGAAAAACCCACAGCAAATATCATCCTCAATGGGAAAAAGCTCACAGCCTTCCCATTGAGATCAGGAACTCGACAAGGATGCCCACTCTCACCACTCTTGTTCAACATAGTATTAGAAGTCCTAGCAACAGCAATCAGACAACAAAGAGAAATAAAAGGTATCCAAATTGGCAATGAAGAAGTCAAACTCTCTCTCTTCACAGATGACATGATTCTTTATATGGAAAACTCGAAAGACTCCACCTCCAAACTACTAGAACTCATACAGCAATTCAGTAATGTGGCAGGATACAAAGTCAATGTACAGAAATCAGTTGCTTTCTTATACACTAACAATAAAAACACAGAGAGGGAAATTAGAGAATCGATTCCATTTACTATAGCACCAAGAACCATAAGATACCTGGGAATAAACCTAACCAAAGAGGTAAAGGATCTGTACTCAAGAAACTACAGAACACTCATGAAAGAAATTAAGAAGACACAAAAAGATGGAAGACCATTCCATGCTCTTGGATCAGAAGAATAAACATTGTAAAAATGTCTATACTGCCTAGAGCAATCTATACTTTTAATGCCATTCCGATAAAAATTCCACCGGTATTTTTCAAAGAGCTGGAGCAAATAATCCTAAAATTTGTATGGAATCAGAAGCAACCCCAAATTGCTAAGGAAATGTTGAAAAAGAAAAACAAAACTGGGGGCATCACGTTACCTGATTTCAAGCTTTACTACAAAGCTGTGATCACCAAGACAGCATGGTACTGGCATAAAAACAGACACGTAGACCAGTGGAACAGAGTAGAGAGCTCAGATATGGACCCTCAACTCTATGGTCAAATAATCTTCGACAAAGCAGGAAAAAATATACAGTGGAAAAAAGACAGTCTCTTCAATAAATGGTGCTAGGAAAATTGGACAGCTATATGTAGAAGAATGAAACTCGACCATATTCTTACACCGTACACAAAGATAAACTCAAAATGGATAAAAGACCTCAATGTAAGACAGGAATCCATCAGAATCATAGAAGAGAACATAGGCAGTAACCTCTTTGATATCAGCCACAGCAACTTCTTTCAAGATATGTCTCCAAATGCAAAGGAAACAAAAGTGAAAATGAACTTTTGGGACTTCATCAAGATCAAAAGCTTCTGCACAGCGAAGGAAACAGTCAACAAAACAAAGAGGCAACCCACGGAATGGGAGAAGATATTTGCAAATGACAGTACAGACAAAAGGCTGATATCCAGGATCTATAAAGAACTTCTCAAATTCAACATACACAAAACAGATAATCATGTCAAAAAATGGGCAGAAGACATGAACAGACACTTCTCCAATGAAGATAATGGTGCTATAGTAAATGGAATCGATTCTCTAATTTCCCTTTCTGTGTTTTTATCATTAGTGTATAAGAAAGCAACTGATTTCTGTACATTGACTTTGTATCCTGCCACATTACTGAATTGCTGTATGAGTTCTAGTAGTTTGGGGGTGGAGTCTTTCGGGTTTTCCATATAAAGAATCATGTCATCTGTGAAGAGAGAGAGTTTGACTTCTTCATTGCTAATTTGGATACCTTTTATTTCTCTTTGTTGTCTGATTGCTGTTGCTAGGACTTCTAATACTATGTTGAACAAGAGTGGTGAGAGTGGGCATCCTTGTCGAGTTCCTGATCTCAATGGGAAGGCTGTGAGCTTTTTCCCATTGAGGATGATATTTGCTGTGGGTTTTTCAATGAAGACATACAAATGGCTACCAGACACATGAAAAAAATGTTCATCATCACTAGCCATCAGGGAGATTCAAATTAAAACCACATTGAGATACCACCTACACCAGTTAGAATGGCCAAAATTAGCAAGACATGAAACCATGTGTGTTGGAGAGAATGTGGAGAAAGGGGAACCCTCTTACACTGTTGGTGGGAATGCAAGTTGGTGCAGCCACTTTAGAGAACAGAGTGGAGATTCCTTAAGAAATTAAAAATAGAGCTTCCCTATGACCCTGCAATTGCACTACTGAGTATTTACCCCAAAGATACAGACGGAGTGAAAAGAAGGGCCATCTGTACCCCAATGTTCATAGCAGCAATGGCCACGGTCGCCAAACTGTGGAAAGAACCAAGATGCCCTTCAATGGACGAATGGATAAGGAAGATGCGGTCCATATACACTATGGAGTATTATGCCTCCATCAGAAAGGATGAATACCCAACTTTTGTATCAACATGGATGGGACTGGAAGAGATGATGCTGAGTGAAATAAGTCAAGCAGAGAGAGTCAATTATCATAAGGTTTCACTTATTTGTGGAGCATAAGAAATAACACGGGGGACATGGGGAGATGGAGAGGAGAAGGGAGTTGAGGGAAATTGGAGAGGGAGATGAACCACGAGAGACTATGGACTCTGAAAAACAATCTGAGGGTTTTGAAGGGGCGGGGGTTGGGAGGTTGGGGGAGCCTGGTGGTGGGTATTATGGAGAGCACACATTGCATGGAGCACTGGGTGTGGTGCATAAACAATGGATTCTGTTACACTGAAAAGAAATTAAATTTTGAAAAATAAAAATAAAATGTTGAGTTTTGAGATTTCTTCATATATTCTAGATACATATTTAAAATCAGACATCTGATTTGCAAATATTCTCCTAGTTAGTAGCTTGTCTATTCATTCTCCTGACACTTCTTTTAAAGAACACAAGTTCTTTAAATGGTGTTTACAGCTTTACTGACATAGAGCTGACACACAATACACTACATATATGTAAAGAATACAATCTGGTAAGTTTGACATATAGGTATACTCATGCAACCACCACCATCATCAAGATCATAAAGGTATCCATCCTTTCCCCCAAATTTTCTTCATACTACTTTAGAATCCCTCCCTCCCGATTTACTGCCCCCAACCCATGCTAACGTCATAATAAGTTTTGAAACCTAGTGGCATTAGCCTTTCAACTTTGCTCTTTTTAAAGTTGTTTTGGCTATTCTAGAGGCCCTTGGCTGGCTCAGTGGATAGAGCATTGTACTCTTGACCTTGGTGGTGTGAGTTTGAGCCCCACCTTGTGGGTACAGATTACTGAAAAATAATATCTTTTAAAAAAGAGTCTTTTGGCAATGCTAGGTTCTTTGTATTTCCATATGAATTTTAGAAACAGCTTATCCTCCAGGGATTTTGATTAGGATTGAGTGGAATCTATAGATCAATTTGGGGAGAATCCACATCAAAATAATATTGAGTCTTTAGACACAGGAACATAGGATGACTCTCTTCTTTAAATTCTCTGGGCACATTTGTTGATTTTAGTATGGGGGGGGGGGAGGTTTGGGAGTGCTATCCCAAACTATGGCACCTTGGCAGAATAAAAGTGAGTCTGATCAATATGTTCCCATTCCTGGGATGAAGAAGGAAAGCCTGGAGCCTTCCCTTCTGCCTTCACTAACACCAAGCTCCAGGGCTCTAGTCTAGGATGGAGGATGGGATGAGTTATGTCAGAGACCAGAAGATGTCATGGGAGTCTACTTGGGAGTCTGCCTAGGATCCCTCTCCCTCTGCCTCTCCCTGCTTCAGGACCTGCAAGCTGTGTTTATGAACACAAGTAACAAAATTATGTTTGCTCTTTTAATTGATCATACATGCATGTATAAATTATATACTATATGAAATTGTTATGTGATCCTTTTCAGTCTCTGAGTTAAATGATTTCACCACAGCAGAGACACTTGGTGTACAGCTCTTTTGTTAGCCCCCCTGCATTGATCATTAATACAGATAAATGTGTGTTTCCCGTTGGACATTTGCAATATTATGTAGCAAGCTGCTGGTACTCCTGGTACTCTAGTAAAGCAATTGTCAAAGTGTGGTCCAAGGAGCTTGATGGTCCCCCAAACTCTGTTGAGGTGTCTGTGAGGTCCTAAACCAAAAGCTATCTATCTGTGGGAGGCTGGCTTTGCTTTGTATAATCCAACAGAACAACACTGTGCCATATAGATTGAGTGGAAAAGCAGATATGACAATCGAGCTATTTTTAAGCTAGGCATTAAAAGAATATTCAGAATGTGAAGCAATGCCATTATTCGTATTAATTTTTTGTTTTGGAAAATGGAATTACTTGCCATAAAAATATGTCAATGTCATAGGATGGATTCACTGTTGTTATTTTTTTTTTAAGATTTTATTTATTTATTTGACAGATGGAGATCACAGAGAGGCAGGCAGAGAGAGAGGAGGAAGCAGGCTCCCCGCCGAGCAGAGAGCCCGACGCGGGGCTCGATCCCAGGACCCCGGGATCACGACCCGAGCCGAAGGCAGAGGCCTAACCCACTAAGCCACCCAGACGCCCCAAGATTCACTGTTGTTATTTTAAAATGAGTTAATGCGTGAATCTTAGGAAGTTTTCTCCATGTTACGTTTACAATATGGTCTATATGAACAGATAAACGCAAAAACCCTCTTTGGAGTCCTCACTAATTTCTAAGATTCTAAAGGTGAATCAGGAACAAAAACTCTGAGTCCTGCCACTGTAGAATATCCAGCAGAAGCTTGGAACACGTGAATGCGGTGGTGCTGGCCAACCCGGAAGCATGCATTCATATGGACGCTGTAGCAGATGGTCTGTTTTAACATTGTGTGAGCCTGAATATCTGACCATGGTTTACCCACTGTCAGATTGTTATCTTAGGCAACGGAGGAGGATGTGGGTTGGCTCTCCTCTGTCATAGCAAAACAACTGTATTTGGTCACTCTTCAGTGATTTCCCCAGTTGGGGTGGGGGAGAGGGGGGGTACTGAGCATTAGAAGGTGGTTTTTAAAAAGTGAAGCACCTTGGTGGCTCAGGGAGTTAAGCCTCTGACTCTCAAATTCAGCTCAGGGCATGATCTCAGGGTCGGGAGATCAACCCCATGTCGGGTTCTATGGTCCGTGCAGAGCCAGCTCAAGATTCTCTCCCTCTCCCTGTGTGTTGCCGCCCCCATTCTGCACCCCCCCAACCGTGCATGCTTGCTCTCTCTCTCTCTCTCTCTCTCTCTATATATATATATATATATATATTTTTTTTTTTTTAAAGAAAGAAAGAAGGCTGCATTCAGTGAGGCTTTTCTGTGGTGTCTATTAAGATACTTTAAGAGAAACTAAGCTTGTGTGGTGATCATTCTTGTGCAATCCATGCGTTCGCCTCAGCCACAAAGTGAATATTGCCTGGGCCTTTGTAGCATTTAGAAAACAGCAAACTTTGAGGCCTTTGCAAGGATGTTCTGTCGTTGCCTGGCCTCAGTAAGGATCCATAGTGACCACCTTTATGAAGACTTTTTGATCTGGTGGTCTAGGCATCAATATTTCTCCTCCATGATGAGTCAACCCTGTTATAACTTGAAATATCAGGAGGCCCTGAGAGGTTGTCAATAGGAGCTCAAGAACCTGACTGGGACTCAGAGAAGTGCAGTGGGGCCTGCAGGGACAAGAGAAGCACATGGGCTTCTGTGTTAGAAGGCACCAGTTACCTCACAACGGGGCCTGGCTAGGGCATTGGCCATTCATTCTCTGGGAGATCATGATAGAATGGCCCCCATCTATAACCCTTCTCTGCATTCACCTCCTTGTGCAGTGCCCCCCATGGTGACTCTGGGCTGGGTTTGTGCCTGACCTGGACCAACAGAGTGGGACAGAAGTGACTGCATGATGTGTTGTGTCTAGGCCTTGCTGTTTCTGGTTTCACCACCTTGGAAACCGGAGCATCCTGGAAAAAGCATCTCCCCTGCAGTCGGGTTCATGGTGGAGGTTGTGGGGAAAAAGTCCTTAGAGGGTGGATGGCCATGAGGAGAGAGAAGCCCTGTGTCCCTGCTGTCCCAGACAATGGATGAGAGGGGAGAGTGATGTCACCCGGAATTCTGTAGCCTGAGTTAGAGCTGCGGGAATAGGCCCAGCTGGCACTAGACAGAGGCCATACAAGCCATCGCAGCTGAGCCTCAGACTAGGAGCTCACTCCTTCTTTTCTACCAGGTAAACAGCAAAATTCTCTATGATAGGGATATAATCAGTTGGATGGCAGGTCACCCTAGATTCTGAGAACAGGTAAGAGTTAGTATCATCTCTAGGGAAGCGGAGGAGGAGGTTACTGACAGGACAACATTGTTGTGAGGCTTCATAAAAATGTCTAGAATGAAATCAGTACACCCACACAGTGTCAGGCCCCTTCATTTCCAATGCTCAGTGGAAAATTATGATGGCTATACATGATGAGTGAAGCCAAGATATGTTAGGATACACAGCACCTGTCAAACAGAGTTTCCTCCTGGGTGTCATGTTCCAGGCCTCTTGACTGCCTATTAGACCAAAGGCAGATGAAGGGAAGAAACTTTATCAGAGACAGCTGAGGATGGAAACTCTGACACTCATGTCTGCTAACTGAGAGGCATCTCTGTGTATTTGCCAGTCCTCTAAGCTAGAGGGTCTTACAGGTTTGAAGTCATCTTCTAGTCTTTTGAGCTGATCTTTTCTCTTGTTCAGTTGAACAACAGTTCTGAGCCACAGGCCTTGGCATCTCACCTAGAATAAAATCAGTTTAAAAATGGTTTTCGTAGGGCACCTGGGTGGCTCAGTGGGTTAAGCCTCTGCCTTCAGCTCAGGTCATGATCTCAGGGTCCTGGGATCGAGCCCCACATCAGGCTCTCTGCTCAGCAGGGAGCCTGTTTCCCCCTATCTCTCTGCCTACCTCTCTGCCTACTTGTGATCTTTCTGTCAAATAAATAACTAAAATCTTTTTTTAAAAAAATGGTTTGCATAGTTTAAAATAGTAATGCAGTCTGCATGTAAAAACTATTTCACTTCAGAAAATCAATGTGCTGTTGGATCCTGTTTGCTAGGATCTTGTTGAGAATCTTAGCATCCATATTCATCAGTGATATTGGTCTGAAATTCTCCTTTTTGGTAGGGTCTTTGCCTGGTTTGGGGATCAGGGTAATGCTGGCTTCATAAAAAGAGTCTGGAAGTTTTCCTTCTGCTTCAATTTTTTGAAACAGCTTCAGGAGAATAGGTGTTATAGAATTCCCCAGGGAATCCGTCGGGTCCTGGGCTCTTGTTTTTTGGGAGGTTTTTGATCACTGCTTCAATCTCATTACTAGATATCGGTCTATTCAGGTTGTCAATTTCTTCATGGTTCAATTTTGGGAGTTTATAGTTTTCCAGGAATGCATCTATTTCATCTAGGTTGCTTAGCTTATTGGCATATAACTGTTGATAATAACTTCTGATGATTGTTTCTACTTCCTTGGTGTTAGTTGTGATCTCTCCCTTTTCATTCATAATTTTATTAATTTGGGCTTTCTCTCTTTTCTTTTGGATTAGTGTGGCCAATGTGGTGGGTATTAGGGAGGGCACAGATTGCATGGAGCACTGGGTGTGGTGAAAAAACAATGAATACTGTTACGCTGAAAATAAATTAAAAATTTAATAAAAAAAAGAAAATCATACCTTTTCTGCATGAATTTGTAATGATTTAGGAAAATCAGATTTACATAGATAAGTAATACATCTCAGTCAAATTTCCCATACACTTTCCTCTACAGACACACACACACACACGCACACACACACACACACACATCTAGATTCCTTAATGAGAGTATTCACATTCTAAATAAAGTCTAAACTGAAAAGAATTCCTAAAGACATTCGTACTAAACCCCTCATTTTCCAGCTAAGGAACAGTAAAGGTAGAGGTCAGGCTCACTAAAATAAATAACAATAGAAATGGGTATTAAAAAAACGTGTTCTCTTGTTTGGAGGATCTCTTAGCTATGGCAATCCCCAAATGAGATTTGCAGTCTGTAGAGATCTCCAAGAGAACCTGCTAGACCAGGGCACTGAGATGGGAGGGAAGGAAAGAAGGGGGACATAGAGAGAGATGTGTGACAAGGCAGGAGGATGTGATGATGGAGTGAGTTGCTCAGAGGAGTGCTTGGAGGGGCAAGGAGAGATGGAGACAGGCCCAGGGAATGGGAGGTGCTGAGGGCCTGGGGTCTGGTTCAGGAGAGAAGAGTATCTGTCCAAGTAAATGCAGGTGCCCTATTCTTTGGGTCCTCATTCCCTCCTCTAGGACAGAGACTTGATGCAGATAATTAAACATATTTACTGTATGCTTAATCTCCTCATATAAATCTTTGTTGCCTAAGCTATATATTGTTCAGTAATTGCCACTAATCTCAACCACTAATTTTAGAGAATGTGCTTTTTTCCTCTTGGTTGTCTTCAGAGGACTCGGTTAGACTCATACTACAAAGATGGTTTTCTCCTCAATATAAAGATGAGCGTTTTCATAGAGAATAAATTTCTACTTATTTCCTGGTCCTGTTGCCTGTCACATATCCCCTTCAGAAAGTTAAGGTCAGACGAAGGACATTGGTTTGAATCAGAGATCTACTCCTCATGGATAATGAGACCCTACACATAACTACTGAGCCAAGCAGAGCACACCCGGGGATTGGATACTTTAAGACCAATGAGCAGTTATGTGGGACCATGAACACACGAAACTGTGAAATCTGTAAATAATTAATTAAATAAGAATCACTGAGCATAGTAAAGTTCAAAACATGTAGTTCTCTGTTCTTGACCAATGATAAAGTAGACTGAAGTTCAAGGACATTGTGCACGACCTGGGTGTCTCAGGTCATGTTCTCAGGGTCCTGGAATCGAACCACTGTTGGGTTCCCTGTACCCCTGAGAATCTACTACTCCCTCTTATGCTTCCTCTCCGCATGTTCATGTTCTCTCTCTGTGTGTCAAATAAGTAAATAAAATCTTTGACAGAGAGAGAGCACAAGCAGGGGGAGTAGCTGACAAAGGGAGAAGCAGGCTCCCCCTGAACAAGGAGTCTGATGCAGGACTGGATCCCAGGATCCTGGGTTTATGACCTGACTTGAAGGCAGGTGTTTAATGTACCAAGCCACCCAGGAGTCACTAAAAAAATCTTTTAAAAAAAAAAAAGGAAGTTCAAGAATACTGAAATCTAGGCATTACATCGCCTAGAAAACAATGTTGCCACTATAAAATACACCCCAGGAGAAAGCTTATAGAAATGGGAAAATATTCTCTTTATATTGTTATGACAAAAGAAAGCAGAAAATAAAATGCTATATATCCTATCACACATTTTCATTTCAAATACAATCAGAAAAAATACTGGTTGGAAATTGTGAAAACGAAGAGTGTTTATCTTTGTTGAGATTACAGCTGTCTAGGTTTTGGGGGGGGTTGTTTTGCTTTGTTTGAAAGATTTTATTTATTTACTTGAGATGGAGAGAGCATACTTGCACAATCTGGGGGTGAGGTGCACAGAGAGAGAAGCAGACTCCTCGCTGAGCGAGGAGTCCCACTCAGGGCTCCATCCCAGGTCCCAGAGATCATGACATGAACAGAAGGCAGCCACTTGATCAACTGAATCACCCAAGCACCCCTGTTTTTGTTTTTGGTCTTTTTTAAGATTTGTGATTTTTCCAAAATTCCTAACATTTCTGAATTGAATATGTGTTGCTTCTCTAAAAAGAAAAGAAGTGGAGATGTTATTTAACATATTGCCTTCTTAAATCAGATGTTGAGGTTGTTTCCAGCCTCATCAAACCCTCTTCTTACTGCAGTGGGACCACACACTCACCTCGAGTTTTGGACTCCTCTTCCAGGTGGGTAATACAGATAGAGGAATGTTTGGAATCCCAGGGTTGCTCAGAGAATTCTTGACTGATTTCTATGAAGTTAATTCACTTCTTTCTCCCCAAGAAGACTTCAAGAAAAATACTTCACCCTCTGGATAACTGCAATTCTTCTTAAGATTTATTTATTCATTTTAGAGAGAGAGGGGGCGAGCAAGTAAGTGTGAGGATTGTTCAGAGGGAGAGGAAGAGAGAAACCAGCAGACTCCAGGCTGAGTGTGGAACCCAATGTGGGGCTTGACCTCCAGACCCTGAGATCTAGAGATAAGTCAAAACCAAGAGTCAGTCACTTTGACTGTACCACTCAGGGGTCCCAACTATGATATTTTTTTAAAGATTGATTGATTGATTTTTTAAGTAATTTCTATACTCAATGTGGGGCTCAAAATCATGACACCTATATCAAGAGTCAGCACGCTTTTCTGACTGAGCCAGCCAGGGGCCCCAGCCATTTTTTCTTTGATGTCTTTCAGAAGGATGACGATAACACACACCATCAGAGAATCCCTATTTTGATACAAAAATATTTTTCTCTGAGAAGAATCGTCATTGATTTCTCCCTTGGTGTCTTACCATTCCTTCTTAAGAAAGCAGTTTGGTGTTGGGAAGAAAGCACATTTTGCCTGATGACCATTTTAGGTATCATTAAAACTGTCATTAAAAGTCCTGATACTTGGAGTGCCTGGGTGGCCTAGTTGTTAAGTAAGCATCTGCCTTCGGCTCAGGTCATGATCCCAGGGTCCTGGGCTCAAACCCCACATTGGGCTCCCTGCACAGTGGAGAGCTTGCTTCTCTCTCTCCTTCTGCCTACCATTCTGCGTACTTGTGCTATCTCTCTGTCCAGTGAATAAATAAAATCTTTTTTAAAAAATATTTTATTTATTCAATTATGAGAGACAGAGAAAGAGAGAGGCAGAGGCAGAGGCAGAGGGAGAAGCAGTATTCCCACTAAGCAGGGAGCATGATGAGGGCTCAATCCCAGGATCCTGGGATCATGACCTGAGCTGAAGGCAGATGCTTAACTGACTGAGCCACCCAGGTGTCCCAGTTGCCATCTGGTTTTATTGATGGTTTCCTTCATTGCGCAGAACCTTTTTCTTTTGATGTAGTCCCAGTGGTTTATTTTTGCCTTTACTTCGTCTCAGGAGACATATCTAGAATTTTGTTGCTATAGATGATGTCAGAGTAATTACTGCCTGTGCTCACTTCTAGTATTTTTATGGTTTCAGATCTCTCATTTAGGTCCTTAATCCATTTAGGGTTTGTTTTTGTTTGGTAAAAGAAAGTGGTCCGGTTTCATTTTTTGTTATGTAGCTGTCCAGTTTTCCCAAAGATTTGTTGAAGGGACTGTCTTTTTGCCTTTGGATAGTCTTACTTGCTTTGGTAAAGATTAATCAACCACTAATTAATTAAAGATTAATTAGAATAATTAATTGAATAGAGGAACTGGTGGGTAGAAAAACAGAATTGCTATAGACAGAATGTTTGAAATGTTAAATCCCACATGTGATGGTATTAGGAGGTCAAGCCCTTGAGAGGTGATTAGGTCACAAGGGTGGAGCCCAGAGGAATGGGGTCCAGGAGAACTCCCTGCCCTGCCACTATATGAGGACACAGCAAAAAGGTGGCCATCTATAAATCATCTATAAATGGTGGCATTCTCAGCACACACCAAATCTGCTGATGCCTTGACCTTGGGCTTTCCAGTCCCCTAAACTGTTAGATGTTTGTTCTTTATAAGCCATCTAGTAAATGGAAGCTTGCTATAGTATCCTGAACAGACTAAGACAAGGACCACAGATAGTGGGGTCAGGGTAGAACTCTAATGAGGGGGTATTTAAAGATTTTATTTATTTACTTGACAGAGAGAGAGATCACAAGTAGGCAGAGAGTCAGGCAGAGAGGCAGGGGGGGGGGGTGGTGGGGAAGCAGGCTCTCCGCTCAGCAGGGATGCTGAGGCAGATGCAGGGCTTGATCCCAGGACCCTGAGGTCATGACCTGAGCCAAGGCAGTGGCTTAATCCACTGAGCCACCCAGGTGCCCCAATGAGGGGATATTTAAAGTGAAACCTGTCAAATGAGGAGACAGTCATATAAAAGAACATTTCAGGCAGGAAAAAATAACAAGTGCAAAAGCCCTGTAGCAGGCAAAACTTGGCATCTTCTCTCCCCCTAAAGAGACTGGTGTGGCTGGAGAGAGGCAAGGAGATATGAGATGGTGGTGACAAGGCATAAAGAGAAGAAATAAAATACCTAATAGAAGGAATCCGGTTGAGGAGTCAGCAGCTCCTGGATTTCTTGTCATAGAGATGGCATGGCCTCAGGAAAATGGGAAAAGGAAAGCCTAGATTTCTTTTTATTTTTTTAAGATTTTATTCATTAATTTTAGAGAGAGAGTGAGTGGGAACAGGGGCATGGGGTGGAACAGAGGCAGAGGGAGAGAGAATTTCAAGCAGATTCTAACTGAACACAGAACCCAACATGGAGCTCAATCCCAAGACCCTCACACCATGACATGAGCTGAAATCAAGCACTGAGGGCTTCACTGAGCCACCCATGTACCCCAAGAAAGCATAGATTTCCTAAAGGATAAGACGACATTGACTGTAGACTCTCATTTGAAAGAAATTTAGATGAGCTCACCCCAGGTTGTTATACAAGATCAAGCAATCAAATCCCAGGTCAACAGCTCTCTCCACACCTGAGAGTGAGGTGACATGTCTGACGGGTTCTGAGGTCCCCTTGCAGAAGACAGAAGGATGTAATGAGTCTCAGTACTAGACAGAGAGGAGATGAGTGATGCTTTCCCTGGAGGAGCCATTCTAAGCGTCCCACCATTGGCAGCAGGAAGTAAGAGCAACAGACATTGAAATGACAGCAGTGGTGGCAACAACAAACTATGTTAAGTAATGACAAATTCTGTACAGATGTTGACTTATTGTAACTACTGAGAAAAGACAAAAATTAATTGCATTCAAATGCAAACACAGAGATTTAGAACCATTATGACAGAGCGGCAGAGAAGGCTGGGAGATGCCCCACTGGACTATGAAAGAAAAATGTGGACTCTCCAGCCATTGGATCTCTCTATACAGTTTTCTTCCTATCAAGAAAAGTGGAATACATGGGCTGGTCTTTGAAAGAATCAGGGTTCCCACACATCAATGATCATGAAAGACCACTGATGGAATAAAGATCTTCTGTCTGAGTGTCCCCTCCTTTCTCTGTGGACTAATTCCCTTCTTTATCAACATCATTTATTGTGGTCTGGTCAGTCTGTCCACACAGAGTACACACAGCTTATCCTCTCTGGGCGCATGGACACTGTGTGCAGCCTGTCCAAGAGCCTGAAAGCTTGTTCTCAGGAGGGTTTCATTGAATCTGATCAATCACATGGTCTGTCCACACATTCTTTATTAAGATCAAGGTTGCCTTATCATTTCTCAGCTTATGGCAAATCCTGAAACTGCACCTGCCCCACTCTAGGTCCTCCTGTGTAGAGCAATGACTTTAAATCTCCAGGGTCACTCATCTCCACCTCCCTCTCATGTGCATTTGAGCGGTAGGGATGGTTTAGGACAGCACTTGTGCCAGTCATGTGGAGGGCCCAGAAGTACAGAGTTGGAAGTTATGCATGCAAAAGCTGTTCCTGCATCACATTATGCTCTCTCGGCTGCGTGCTTCCCCTAGTTTGGGTTCAAGGCCAGTGTCAGGTGTCACAGTTAGTTGCCATGTATCTTTAGCCACCTTTAATCTATAATATTTCCACAGTCTCTGTATCTTAGGTCTTTGAATTTTTTTTTTAGCATTGACATTCTTTTATTTTTAATTTTTTTTCAGTGTTCCAAAATTTTTGTTTATGCACCACACCCAGTGTTCCATGCAATACATGCCCTCTATAATACCCACCAACAGGCTGACCCAACACCCCACCCCTATCCCATCCAAAACCCTCAGTCTGTTTCTCAGAGTCCATAGTTTCTCATGGTTTGTCTCCCCCTCTGATTTCCCCCAACTCACTTCTCCTCTCCATCTCCCAATGCCCTCCGTGTTATTCGTTATGCTCCATAAGTAAGTGAAACCATATGATAATTGACTCTCCCTTCTTGACATATACAATGGAGTATTATGCCTCCATCAGAAAGGATGAATATCCAACTTTTGTATCAACATAGACAGGACTGGAAGAGATGATGGTGAGTGAAATATGTCAAGGTCTTTGAAATTTTTGAAGAAATCAGCATCTCTTTTTAATTTTTCCTTCTAAATAGACATCATTTTTTGGGACAGTTTTAGATCCACAGAAAAAAATGAGCAGAAAGCAGAATTCTCATATACCCTGTGTCCCCATGCCCCCCCCCCCATGCACAGCCTCCCCCACTCTCAACATCCTACACTAGAGCAGTACATTTGTTACAAATGATGGACCTACATTGACACACCACCCCAAGTCCATAGAATCCATTAGGGTTCACTCTTGGTGCTGTATATGTGTATGTAACTCAGGTTTTTTCTCTTGCTAGTCTATCTTTTGTCAGTTTAACTTGTACATTCCCAGTCTCTGAACCTAAGAGGGTGGAGGAAAAAGTTTCTTCCTCCCCTCTGTTTCCTCCACCTATTCCGTAAACACATGTCCAGGTTGAACCCTGGCTCTTCACAACATTAACCCTTGTGCTCATTTGCTCACTCTTGTAATACATCTAACATAATCTGAGAATTGTTTTGCCCATACCACTATGATGAACTCCAAAAGTTTAGGATGTGTTCGCAATTTTTCCCTTATCTCTACCATACCCTGCTGAAAACTGATGTCTTATACCTAAACCATAAAATCAGAGATAATGAAAGTATTAGTGTTTAGTAAGTGTGCCGTACAGCAATGCATAAGCAACACCATGTTGTTAGCCGTAGGCTATACTATGGCGTTGGGGCTCTAATTCAGGCCCATGCTTTTTCTCACTACATGATGTTCCACAAAGTCACAAATGAAGTTAAGCAGGCATAGAGTCAGGAGCAGAAAGTGTTTCTGAGACTAAGATGATAACATGCAAATAAGCAGCATATCTATTTGGCCATCCCAGAGACAGCCCTCTTCTCTTTCCTTAGACTCGTCATTGGACAGGATGAACTGATTACAAGGGCCATCCTCTCAAGGGGCTGGAAGGTCAGTGAAAGTTCAGAACAAACCCCAGACCTCCCTGACTTACTCCTACACCTGGTCTAAATACTTTTCACTGGAAGAGAGTATTTTCTGAAAATTGATCAATCAACAAGCACTCAGAAATGTTAAACAAAAACTACATTGTTCACTGAGAACTTAAGCCAGTAATGATTTCATTCTTCAGCTGTAACCCTGGTCATCTGAGCTGGCTGACCAAGTTCCAGGCCGGAAATGCTATGTCCAATGGTCTGTTTTTTCTGAGGCCTGGTTATATCTGGGAGATTTGAAGGTATCTTGAGGCAACTTCCCCTAGGAACCTAACAGGAATCGAGACCTCTTGAGAGGCAGTTTTGGAGCTAGGGCAACACAGGGGACTGCAGATAAGACACCTCCTGCTCTGGATCTACCCCCTTCCTCTTTATGGCCACTCTATTGTCTAACACACAGAAGGGAATAGCCAAAGGCAACCCTTAGGTGCAAGGTAAGCTGCATTGTTTAGACCCCTCTCCCTCCAGCCTTCATTCACTCCCTTTGCTTCCTATTTACAAACTTGTCTGTCCCATTTTTCCCCCGGGGAGACTCAGGTACAGCCATGTTTCCCATCATTGTCCCTATGAGTTATGCTCAGTTGTACATGGTTATCCCAAGGCTCTCTTGGAGGCACTGCTTTGAATGTCTCAGTGCCTTCTGACAGTTACGCCAGAGTAAATCTTAGTGTGTCTACTGTGATGTCCAAGCCCAGATCTGCCTGTGTTTTCCTGATACACCCATTCCATTTTCACTGATCTCTGATTCTCTATAAAGACAGAAGTTAGGGAGCCTGGGTGGCTCAGTCAGTTAAGTGTCTGCCTTTGGGTCAGGTCATAATCCCAAGGTCATGGGATCAAGCCCCACATCTCGGGCTCCCTGCTCAGGAGTGAACCGGCTTCTCCCTCTCCCTCCGATGCTCCCCCTGCTTATTCTCTCTGTCAAATAAATCAATAAAATCTTTTAAAAAAATAAAGATAGAATTTAGAGATTGTCAGTCTATCCCTCCCTCCCAATCAGAAACATCAATCACTGTCACCTCTACTAAATCAGAATTAAAACTGAAATTTTAGCTTTGACTCTTGAAGGAACAATATCAGTAGTGATAATAATAATATAAAAATTCTATTAGGGCTTACTATGTGTTTTCAATAGAGTGACCATATAATTTACTGTCTGAATTGGGACACTTTGGGGAGTGAAGAGGGACATTATCATTTATTAGTCAAGGGAATGAGCATAAATAGGGATGGCCCTCGGCCAACAGGGGCATATACATGGTTTCATACTTATGAACCAGTTTCACATGATAGAGGGCTAAAGGAGCTCTCTGTGGTCTCTCTTGTAAGGGCACTAATCCCATCCGCTAGTGCTCCACCTTCATGACATAATCACCTCTCAAAGGCCTCACTTCTAAATACCATCTCATTGAGACTTGGTTTTTAATATACAAATTTGGGGTGGGGGGTGGGAAACAAACATTCAGTCTATGGCATCTTAGAACAAGGTACTTTAATTACTCCTGATTTATAGATAAGGAAATAAATACAGAAGTTGATATATTACTGATCTTTAAAATCGTAATGCAGGACTTTTGGGTATTCATCTGCACTCAACCAGAAAAATGCAAGTTGGAGTTTCAGGAATAATTAAAAAGGTGAACTGATTCCACACCCCCGTCCAAACAGACTCCAGTCGCTATGCATTTAAATTCCCTTTTATTAGTGCTTTGCCAAACATCCAGCTTGTGTGTTTTATAGATGACAAAACTGAGGTCCAGAGAGGTGAAAATTTTTTCTGAACATAACATACCAGTCATGAAGCTGCAACTAATACGTATGGTCTCCTCACTCTACAGGCTCTAGTCAAATTCTCAAGAGTGGTTTATGAAAATGAATATCACATTGTATGTGCCTAAAGAAATGACAACTGTGATGTATGTCAAACTACTTGAGAGAAATTTTGAGAGATTGATATCACATTTTAATCTGTATAATGAAGATAAATACTGCAACTGTAATTTAATGTATGGGAAATGATGTCTCTCAGTAATGGGTCACAGACTCATTCTACACTGGATAACTGTTCTCATGACCTAGAGGACAACAGAGATGATGCAGACATTCTCAGAACCCTGTTTTAAAGATTTTTTTTTAATTTGACAGAGAGAGAAAGCTCACAAGTAGGCAGAGAGGCAGGCAGAGAGAGAAAGAGGGAAGCAGGCTCCCCGCTGAGCAGAGAGCCCGATGTGGGGCTCGATCCCAGAACCCTGAGACCATGACCTCAGCTGAAGGCAGAGGCTTAACCCACTGAGCCACCCAGGCGCCCCCTGAACCCTGTTTTAAAACAGAGGTTTGAAGCAAACAAGACTCAAGTCTCACTTGAGAGACTTGGGAGAAAATCCCATTGCTGGAAAGGACATTCTTCTGCTGCTCATATTCTTAGTCAACTTCGCTGTTTCTCAGCTGCACCCTTTTCCTTGTCTGGTACCTACCTCCCCCTTTCCACCATCCTCACAGACAAGACAGTCTCCTGTTCCTCTATCCATGTCAGCCCCCTTCCTGGAGCTATGCTCTATCTCTGTGCTATATTTTCAGTATCTTCTGCTGTACTGACTTTCCTCAAGATGTGCACACCTTCAAGTCACCTTCTCTCCAGCCACCCGCATCACACCAGTGCACAGATTTGCTCCATCCCCTCATTGTCAGCCTCCTTGTTAACTCCATTTCTTTGTCTCTGACTTTCTCTTTAATATATTCGAATAAGGGTGCTCTGAAAGTACTCCAGAAAATGCTCCATTGATCTCCTGATTATTACATGTCATCATTTAATAAATATTTCCTTCTTAAACATTTTTTAAAATTGTAAGATAGATACATATCTTATATATAAGTAATGTTATGTATATATAAATATACACATAGTGTGTGTGCCTACTCTCTCTGCATATATGCACATAGACAGAAAGAAAAAGAGTGTTAATTTTTTCCCCACTATCAATCTTATCTTTAACTGGACCATTTAGCCCATTTATATAATGTAATTATTCACTTTTATTCTCCTCTGTGAATATCTACTATCTTATTTTGCCTTTTCTATGTGTCTCATTTGTCTGGCATTTCTAATTCCTATCCTTTCTCTCTTCTTTTGGATTATAGGTGTATTTGTCTGTCATTCTGCAACAGCCATTAAAGCTGTTCACAAATACTTCTCTTGTTTCAGGCACTTAGAAGGATCCTATTTCTCTGTCCCTTGTACATAAATGTTAACATGAGGTTTTCTCTGGTCAATGAAGTGTGAATAGAAGTGACATGTGACCCTTCCAGCAGAAGCTTTAAGAGCTGTCCTGTGGGGTGCTGGGTTTGGTTTTTTTTTTTTTTTTTTTAAGGTTTTATTTATTTACATAGGGAGAAACAGAGAGAGTGAGTGGGAGGAAGGCAGAGGGAGAGGAATCTCAAGCAGGCCCCATGTTCATCCCAGACCCCAACTCAGGGCTTGATCTCATGACCCAAGATCATGTCCTGAGCCAAAGTCATGAGCAGGTTGCTTAACCGATTGAGCCACCTGGGCATCCCAGTGTTATATTGTCTTTCTTCTGCATCTGTGATTATGACAGTGTGTGTCAAGATGAAGCCTGTGTCAGCCTGTTTGCCCAAGTGACAATAGCAGGCAGAGTCCCTTGGCTGGACCAAGATAGATATGTAGCAGGAATGAGAAAGAAACTTTAAATTACTGAAATTTTAAGATTGTTTGTTACTGCAGCACAACCTAGACTATCCTAACTGATCCACAGTCTACTTATTCCTTCTGCTAGTTTGGAATGCAAACCCTATGTTTCAAATCTTTTCATTGTTTACCTTAGAAATTCTCAAATTCATAGTAAGCATAGACAAGTCTAATCAGTACTTTTAGTCATCTCTTGAACCCTTGGCAATTCACATCACTTCCAAGTTATGTTACTGATGTTTATTTTAATTTTATCTCCTTAACTCAACAACACATCATTGCTTTATATACTCAAGACATCTTTGATTTGTTCACATATTTGTCATCATCTTCTTTTTATTCCTTCCTGAATTTCATATTTCCATTGAGTAGCTTTTCTCTGTAACCTGAAATCCATGCTTACAAATATTTTTAGGAGGGCTGCTTTAATGAAGTTATCAACTCTATTAGGTTTTATTTTATTTTATTGTTTTGCCAGCGAGTGCCTTATTTTATCTTCATTCCCAAGAGCCATGGTAAATAATTCTATGTTGGTGTATTGAGAAATCAGAGTTAGTGTATTCAATTAAGATTATGATGTGCTGAAGAGGGGACAAGCCATCCACATGGTCAGCTTACTCCCTCAGCATTCCAGTTACCACTTTGGGGAGTGAAAAACCCAGGGCACCATTTCAGGACATGGATACAGAAGCAAAGTCTTAAGATTTGTTACTTACAGTTCCCAGAAATGGGGAGATGGAGAGTTGTGGGGAGATGATGGGTTTTTGGCACAATGAACCAGAGGAAGGGGCAGTCCTCTGTCCCTGGTCAGAAGCAAGCAGGAGAGAGAGATCAAGGTAACAAGTACCTATCCCTTAAGAAGTGGTTGATGTAGAAGTCCCTAACTTTTCACCTGCTCAGCTCTAAGTGGTTATTTTATTTTATCTTTGAGAGGTAGGGGAGGAAGGGCAGAGGGAGAGGGACAGGGAATCTTAAGCAGACTCCCCAGTGACAGGGAGAAGCCTGATGGTGGCTGGATCCCAAGACCCTGAGATCATGACCTGAACTGAAATCAAGAGCTAGACACCTAACCAACTGAGGCACCAGACGTCCCTCAGAGATTCTCTTACCTGAATAAAGGCAATCTTCTGAGAGTGAAACTGCCCTAAATCTCCACTGGGGAAGTTTTACAGCCTGGAAGAGAACAGGCCACTCACGCCTACATAAGCAAACGTTATCACAAACTGTCTTACTTCCCACTTGTTCCCTAAAAGCTCATTTATCTCCCCCAAAAACATGAAAACAAGACCCCATTTATATCCTATTTCCCTCCCTTCCTTCCCCTATGAAGTTAATCTAGAAACCCCTATCCCTTGCTGTTCAGGAAGCCACTTTATTGAGCTCTGACACAGGCATGAGAATAAACCTTGTCTATTTTCCTGTCAGTCTTTTTTTATCAGGGACGTTGCAGGCTCTCTGACATGAACCTAAGTGGTTAAGGGAAGTTTTCCTCCCAACACCACTCCAGATGATATGCGTGCTATGTGGGACAAAGAGACAGACCAAACCTGGGTGGAGGGTAGGGTGCTGGGCAAATTACAGAAACATAAAAGTAAAAGTTCACACCATACCACATCTTCCTCACCCCACTGGCACTTTCCAATTCATACTTGTTAGCAAGTCATGCTGACTTCACGA
The DNA here is from genome assembly GCF_963455335.1 of Martes martes. NCBI lineage: Eukaryota > Metazoa > Chordata > Mammalia > Carnivora > Mustelidae > Martes > Martes martes. The sequence goes on along the minus strand of NC_137894.1, from coordinate 50,063,624 downwards.
AGGAGTTCTTGGATATCATGTGGCAACATAATAAAAACTCTTCCCTTTAAAGAATTCTGTTCTTTCTACTGAGGTCCCTCTCTTTCCTCTTCCCCTTTCTTCCTCTCCTCAGGGCTTCAAAACTGCCTACTTTTTTCAGTTCAGGTTTTTATCCAAAAAAAAAAAAAAAAATCCTGGGACGTCCTTTACTTACCCCTACTTTCTTAGGAAGTCAGAGATGGCTCCCTGTCAATGATACAGATCCTTTATGGAGGATCTCAAGAGCACCCTATGTGAGCCATCACTAGAGCTAGCATTTATCATGCTTTCCAAGGACCTCTCCAAGCCCTCTGCCCATCTTACCTTATTTTGTCCTCATAATAAACCTAAGACATACATATCATCATCCCCTTTTCAGGGCTGAGGAAACGGAGGAACAGGGAAAGAAATTCAGTTCTGGAAGTTGCCCGGCTCCTCAGATGCTAAATCAGAGTTTGGATTGAGACTATCTAAATCCAGAGCAAGGAGGGAATTATGATTGTTCTCATTCCAGAGGAATGGAAATTGTCACCCAGAAAAGACAGGTCTCTTTTTAGGAGATGTGAAATTGTATAAAATTTCTGGGCATGACAGACTCCATCTTGAAGCTCCATTTCCCCTTGTAGTGAAATTTTGAACTGGGCAGAAAGACCTTTTGAACTGGACAGACACAGTAATTGTTTTATAAGCAGTTGCATATAAAGGCAACGGGACACCTGGCATGTGGGTCATAAAACTGCCAGTGTGGCCTTCTGATGACAGATGATTCATTCATGCAGATCAGGAATCGTGTGGTGTGATAAAACCAATGCATTAGTCAACCCAAGTGTAAATCAGCAGGGCTCAGTCCGTCAGAGCCTTCTGCTCCCTGATGCAAGTCAGGTACTTGTCCCCCACCCTTTATCCCCAACACCCTGCTCTTCCTGTACAGGAGGGTGCTTTTGGGGCATTGCTCCAAAAAACACAATCCTGAGACTTCCCAGTAAAGGCTTTTGTTCTTGTTCAGTTTTCCCTACTTTCTCAGTTGACAGAGGGAATTCTGCTGCTAAGAAACATGGAGTTCCCTATTTTTTTCTCCAAAAGGGATTTGAGGTTTTTTTGTTTTTTTTTTAAATAGGTTGTTTCCAATTCCAGGATGGGGCTCAAACCTGCAACCATGAGATCAAGAGTCCCATGCTCTGGTGACTGAGCCAGCCTGACATTCCTTGGGGATTTGGTTTGACTTTAGTTCCTCTCCTCCACTCTGACCTTCCAGGAGCCGTTGCTGTGGCCAAGAATTGCCGCACACCCACCTTCCACACGCAGGAGAACTGAAGTGGCCAGTCGCAGGTCTCCTCCTCCTCCCTGCCTGGCCACTGCCCACGCCCCTCCCCAGACCTCAGGTCCTTGCAGCCTTCCATTGGGGGGCACCTGGATGCCCCACCCTCTTCCCCACAGAAAAGGTGTTCTTGGAATTCCAGCCATGCCAGGACACCTGGAGAGACAGAAGACCTCCCTCTCTCTGCTGCTCTGGGAATCACATGTTTATTTGTCCTTTGCAAACCTCCAAGCGCTTTTTGGTGAAAATGGCTTCCTGAGATGACCAGGACTTTGCTGGGGTTCAGGCATCAGTACCGTAGTGGTCAAGCCTCACCCTTCCCAGCAGTCCTGAAAAAAGAGTGGTGTGGATGATTCCCTACAATGTCCTTCTTCACAAGGTCCTTGGTTCCCTCTAAAGTGAAACCAAGATGCTCCTCCCACCTATCTTTCCTTGGAAGCCAAGCCCCTTTGTAATCTGCAGAGGATTCCCTCCCCAGGGATCCAGGGATCACAGAGACTGGCCTTCTGCTCTGTCCTAGGGACCAAGCTAGAGATCCAGGTCAGTGGCTGAAGAGGAGATCTCCAGGACTCCTTCTATTTATGCATTGGATTGGAGGGACCAGGGTGGCTGAGGTTAGCACCTGAGAAAGCTTGGGCCGGACCAGTATAGGGATGGAGCATGTGGGCTGCAGGGAACCAATGACGCTGGGGGAAGGAAGCATTGCTCTTGGGAATACTATGACATCCCTCTATGATGCTAGTGTTAGGCACTGGGCTGTTGCCCTTGTGTTGGAGGAAAACAGGCCTCGCTCTGTTCATCATGATCCTGCAGGTCATGTGGTATTTCAGGGATGCCATTCAGTTCGTGGTTTATTCAAAAGGATTTTCTTTTTTTTTTTTTTTTTATATTTTATTTAATTGACGAGAGAAATCACAACTAGGCAGAGAGGCAGGCAGAGAGAGAGGAGGAAGCAGGCTCCCCGCGGAGCAGAGAGCCCGATGCGGGGCTCGATCCCAGGACCCTGAGATCATGACCTGAGCCGAAGGCAGAGGCTTTAACCCACTGAGCCACCCAGGCGCCCCTCAAAAGGATTTTCTGATAAGCCCCTTGAGCACTGGGTATAAATGTATTTATTTTTCAAATGTATTTTATTTATTTTTTAGTGTTTTAAAGATTTTATTTATTTATATGACAGAGATTGATAGAAAGCACAAGCAGAGGGGGCAGCAGAGGGAGAGGGAGAAGCAGGCTCCCCACTGAGCAGGGATCTGGGCTGGAGGTGGGGCTCAATCCCAGGACACCTGATCATGACCTGAGCTCAAGGCAGACACTTAACAGACTGAGCCACCCAGGTGCCTCCTCAAATGAATTTTAAATTTTATCTCTAATATTCAGACACAGGACTGCAGGATTTTAGTTCACTGTCAAGTCACCACCCAGAGGCAAAGACCACCTCTCTCCAGCTATTGGGACTTAAATGCTCTTGGACAAGAGTGTATGTGAGCGTCTCAATCCTTGGAAAATTGCACAGGAGGAGGGATACCTTTCTGGCTGACCCAAATGGAGACTGTGAGCCAGGGAGGCCACAGGGAGGAGCTGGGGTTCTTTCTAAGGCAATGTTTTTTCTCCTCTCTCCCTTTCCCGGCTAGGCTCTTCCAGAGGAGTGAGACCACCATGGCTCAGGAGAGGTTCTTCATCCTCTTCCTACCACTGGTCCTGGTGCTGCTGGTGCTGAACCGTGTCCAGCCTTCTCTGGCCAAGGAGTCACGGTACGAGAAGTTCCAGCGGCAGCACATGGACCCGAACACCTCCACTGTCACCTCCAGCTACTGCAATGAAATGATGAAGCGCCGGGGTATGACGGTTGGACGGTGCAAGCCGGTGAACACGTTTATCCACGAGCCTCTGCCAGATGTCCAGGCTGTCTGCTCCCAGGGAAATGTCCCCTGTAAGAACGGGCAGTCCAACTGCCACAAAAGCAGCTCCAAGATGCGCATCACCGACTGCCACCTGAAGAAAGGCTCCAAATACCCCAAATGCGACTACGAGACCAAGCAGCTACAGAAATCCATCATCATGGCCTGTGAGTGTGTACAGTATGTGCCAGTCCACTTTGATGGTTCTGTGTAGGTCTGCACCTGAGGCCAGAGCAGCGAGATGCCCCACCTCCCTGTTGTGGCACCTGCTTCTCCCCTCTCCCCTCCTTCCTCTGAGAGAAAGAACTCCAGCCAGGGCTCCTATCCCAAACACACATGCGTTCCTACCCAGGGCTTGCCCCTGTGTGGTTTGGGGGGTGAGGGGGGCCCTGTGTAAACCACTTCCTGGATTCTTTCAATAAAACAGAATTGCAACCACCTGGATTTCTGAAGCGGTTGCCATCTGGTCCTGTCTGTGTGATTGCGTCCCTGCTCGGGTGAGAACTGTAAATCTGGGTAGATTTCCTAAGTGTGGAATAGAATCATTACATGCCTTTGCTCCTGACTCTTGGTTCTCAGTGACCTTTTCTCATTTCATTCCTTTTCTCAGAGATGCCTTGCTGTCAAATATGAAGCTGTTACGTATGGGCTATTTGAGATGAAAGGGAGCTACAGTCTGGGACTGTCCTGCTGGGTGAGCTGAGGGAGGGTGAGCTCATATTCCAAAATCTCTGGCATGGAAGGAAGGACGGGGTGACCTCAAGAAGACCCTGCTCAGACCCTGGCTGAGAGGACATGGGGATGAAATTATGATCCTAAATTTTCCTTTTCCTTTTATTGAGTGAGCTATTACCAGATCACAAAAATGGCCATCTCTTAGTTGGAAAGTCAGAACATTCCATTTAGGAGCTAGAAGGGTCTGTAAGGATTATTAAATTGAAGGAGAATAAGCAGATTTTGACTCGTGTATCCACTTTAATGGGATGGGCCTGCCTAGAACGCTGTAGAAAAAAATTCTAATAAGCGATGTGGTTGAACACTAGCCTCTGTTAAAGGCAGGATGGAGGTAAACGTGTGTGTTCCACTTGCCATCCCTGAGATCCCACTTTTAGAGAGGAACAGCCTGAATCTCAGAAAGGTTAAGTGACTTGCTCACGGCTGCTGCTACTTAGTGGCACAGCTGAGACTAGACCCCAGGTCTCCTGGCCTCTAGTCCTTGTTCTTTCTTCTACCAGAGTGGACTCAGGAAGAAAATCCTGCAGTCTCCCTTTTCCTAAGTGTGGTGGAGAGGGATCCCTATGTGGCTCAGCCTGTTAAGGGGCCTACTCTTGATTTCAGTGCAGATCATGATCTCAGGGTCCTGGGATCAAGCTCTGTATTGGGCTTTGTGCCCAACTAGGGCCTAGTTGGGAATCTCTCTCTCTCTCCTACTCTGCCCCTCCCCTGTTTGCACATGCTCTCTCTCTCTCTCTCTCTTTCTCTCTCAAGTAAATAAGTAAATCTCTAAAAAAAAGAAGTAAGGTAGAGGAAATTATGGATATGGCATCAAGGGAGTAGGTCTAGGGAGACCTGAGAAACAAGATCAGAAAGGATGGCATAGTAGGGTACATAGTTCCCTTGGTTCTGTTGACCTCCTGTTCTGGAAAGTTCACTGATCAAATCACTCAGGAGGAGGAGGAAAATCATTTTTTCTCACAGGAAGCATAACTTCACTTTTCCAGAATCCTACCTTCTTCTCTTGGGCTTTTAGGAATGGCGGGTGCACTCTATGGCAGCCTTGATATTTTATTTAAGTTCAGTAATGTGATGTCCAGAGCTTGTAGTTTTTGCAGCATCCACGCACTCCTGAAATTCCTTCAGCCAATCTAGATACACAGAGATGTCAAACCATCAATTCTTTCCTCAATACTTCTCTTTTTTTTTTCTTTTTCCTTTCTTTTTCTTTTAAAGATTTTATTTATTTATTTGACAGAGAAAGAGAGCACAAGTAGGGAGAGCAACAGAGGGAGAGGGAGAAGCAGGCTCTCTGGGAGCCTGAGGCAGGGCTCGATCCCAGGACCCTGGGATCATGACCTGAGACCTTTAACGTCTGTCTTTGGCTCAGGTCATGATCCCAGGGTTATAGATGGAGCCCCACCTTGGCCTCTCTGCTCAGGGAAGAGCCTGCTTCTCCCTCTCCCTCTGCCTGCCTCTCCCCCTGCTTTGTGCTCTCTCGCTCTGACAAATAAATAAATAAAATCTTAAAAAATAAAAGTAAAAAATCAGAAAAAAAAAAAAAAACACAGCTTGCACCTGGAGATGACAGGGGTGTGAAAGGTGAGAAAACCATTGGAACAGAGACTAGTTCCATCTGTCACATTCTACAAATACATTTTGTTAAGGAAACATGACTACCCAGGAAACAAAACCCTGACAAGCCAGGTAGTTCAGTCTGGATGATATGCTCTTCTTAGAGATGAGACTCAGAGGCAGCCTGAGTGGGCAGAACCGACCTTAACCCTACCACACCCTGCCTCCCTCTGAGAAGCAGCGCCCAAGGAAGAGCACTGGAGCTTGGAAGTAGACCCTCAGGACTCTGCTGCTCCCTGCTATCACCTTCCTGTCTGGGCCTCAGGACAATCTAGCATGGAGACAGTCAGAACTACCTTGTAGTCTGGTGTGAGGGTTCAGTGAGGCAATTTTGATAAATTGTCTTATAAATGGGATCTTTCAATCTGCCCCAAAATATGCTCCAAGTGAATGTAAAAATAAGTTAGCTGTCCATCCTAGTACCTTAGTTTGTCCGCCGTATACTAAAATGGCTATTATTTTAACTGTCTCCAGTATTAAAAGACCAAAGTCTAATCCAATTGATACTGACTTCTCAGATACCCATTACCAAAAAAAATCATAATCATAATAATCATATTCTTATAATAATATATTATATTATGTATTATATATTATATATTTTACTATATTATATTATATAATATATTATATAATATATTATATATGTTATATATTTTAATATATAATATATATTATGTAATATATATTATCTATATTATACATATTATATTATATATATTTATTTATATATAAATATCATATATTATATATTATATATAATTATTATATATTTATATATTATATATTTATATTTATATATTATATTTATATAATATATAGTATATATAATATTTATATATTATATATACTATATATTATATATTATATTTATATTTATATTATATAAAATATAATATATATTATATATTTATATATATAATATATATATTTATATTTATATATTTATATATAATATATTTATATTTAAATATATTTAAAATATATTTATATTTATATATTTATATATAAATATTATATATTATATATAGTATATATAATTACTATATATTTATATATTTATATATTATATATTATATTTATATTTATAGTATATAAAATATAATATATATTATATATATATAAAATATAATATATTTTCCTAGGCTTCTTTAGGTCTGGTTACAACAAGTGCATCTGGAAGGGTTTCCTCTTGTCAACCCACAGCCCCCGGAACCCACACGCATGCGGGAGCTTCAGAACTTATCTCCAGGGAAGACCAGTAAAACGCGGAGGGACTTATGGACAGCACGCGTGCTACAGAGAAGTCCATGGAGCTTCATGCTGCTGTTTTGTTCCAGTATATTCCTCCTAAGTGGTTTATACTAGTAAAAGTTGGGAAACAAACAGAATGTCCTGAACATGGGACTGGTTAAAATATGATGCATATCCTTACAAAAGGATACTATGCAAAGAGAACCAAGTACACTTTTGCTACTGACATGAAATAGGTCCAAAATATATTCTTAGTGCGAAAGAGGAAATAGTGTACTACATTGCGTATAATTGTTATTATCTGTGATGGAAAATGAGGGAACACATGCACATGTATACATGTTAATTCACTTTTTTGAATGTTTTCTTTATTTTTTTGAAAGAGAGAGAGAGAGAGCATGTGAGCAAGGAGAAGGGGCAGAGGTCAAGAAAGAAGCAGACATCCCACTGAGCAGGGAGCCTGACCACTCAAGACCAGGGGCTCCAATCCCAGGACCCAGGAATCATGACCTGAGCTGAAGGCACACACTTAACCCACTGAGCCACCCATGCGCCCTGTCAATAAACTTTTATTTTTATTTATTTTTTTGTAATAATATATTTGTTTGTTATTATTTTAAAATTTTTTATTTAAATTCAACAATTAACATATAATTATTGTTGGTTTCAGAGGTACAGGTCAGTGATTCATCAGTCTCATATAATACCCAGTGCTCATTATATCATGTGCCCTCCTTAATGTCCATCACCCAGTTACCCCATCCCTCTACCCCTCTTCCCTCCAGAAATCCTCAATTTGTTTCCTATGATTAAGAGTCTCTCTGGTTTGTCTCCCTCTCTAGTTTCCTCTGGTTTTATTTTTTCCTCTCTTCCCCTAAGATCCTCTGCTTTGTGTCTTAAATTCCACAAATCAGTGAGATCATATGATAATTGTCTTTCTCTGAATGACTTCTGTCACTTAGCATAACGTCCTCCAGTTCCATCCAGTTGTTGCAAATGCCAAGATTTCGTGTTTCTGACGGCTGAATCATATTCCATTGAATACATTAATAATATTTAATACTTAAATCTGTGTAATAGATAAAGACTGTGAAGGGACATAAAAACTGAACTGCATCTGGAAAAGAAAACTGGAGCCTAACAAACAACGACCAAAGGAAAACATCCTTTTTACCAGATTTGTTTCTCAGTGTTGCATTTACGCTTACCATTTGCATGTGCGATGCATCCATTGATATAAAGGAAAAAGTCAAAGAGACTACCTCCCTGCAGCCCCTTCTCGGTCGGTAAGGAAGATCCTGGTAATAGAAAGTCCAGACAATGACGTTAGGAAGAAAACTTAAAAGTACCACCGCGATGAAACTTTGAGCTGACCTGGACACCCCCACCTGTCACCCCGCAGCAGCCCCGCAGACAGAAGCACACACCCTCGCCTTCCGCACATCTAACCACCGACGTGATGGAGAGCTCGTGGTACACAGTAGGAGCTCTTTATCTGAAGCCTATTGGCTTACTTTCGCGCAGTGTTCCTCAGAATATCAAAGAGCCTTTGGCAAGCCACCTCTACGGAAGAACCGGGAGGTCACGTTCTGGTCCCCGGGCGCGCGGGAAGGGCGGCGCAGCGCCCCCTGCCGGCCCTGGCGGCGGCGACAGTGGGACCCGCCCGGAAGGGCAAAGGTGCGGAGGGAGAGCTGGGGTCTCCCCTCCTCCGCGCCCTCCTCTCCCGGCAGCGCCTGGTTCCCGGGCTGTGCCCCCCGAGTCCGGGGTTTGCGCCTCTGGAGGAGGCGGGAGGCCCTCCCTGTAGAAGCTCCAGACCTCTCTCCGCGAGCCGTGACCCGACCCCGCGGTGGCGGAGCCCCTGGGGGTGAAGGGACCTGGGGAATAACGGGGCGGGCCCGGTGTCTCGGGGCTCAGGGGCCGCGCCGCCAGGTGTTATTCGAGGAGCCCGGGAGCTCGAAGAGCATCATCCCGGGGGGGAGGCTGGCTCTCCCGAATCGATGCCCAGCACCGCGTCACCACCCCCTGCCCCGCGCGCACAGATTCCCCGGGCCCTGGCGTCCTCCCTCACTCCGCCCAGGAAGAAGGCGGGGAGCTTGGGAGGAGCGGGGACCCGGCCGGGAAACTCAGCTGGAGCCGGGCGCGCGCCCAGAACTGGATTGCCGGGCAGCTCCTGCCCCCTGCTGGCGGAAAGGCGCCTTTACACGCGCTGTTATTGAGGGTTGACGAGGGCGGCCAGCATCAGCTCCTCTTAGTAGTCAAGGCCTCAGCCTCTGGAAAGGCTAGGAGAGAGGCGGTGGGCCCGGGGTCAATGAGGGCTGCGGATTTCTGAGAGGAGGCATTAAAGAGAAGAACTGAGGTTTCCGCAGATAAAGAGCGGTTGGATCACCTGCACTTGCCACATAGGGGAAAGGGGGTGTCTCCTCCAGACACCCCCCCCATTAGGCCTCATGGATGGCCAGAGTGGAGATTCAGTTGAGTGAGGAGCTGGTAAGGGCTGGCCGGGAGCCCACATCAGTCCGTGACCTTGACATCTCAGGAATATTGTGTAGTGGCAGTTGGGCCTTTCGTTGGCAGAGCCTTATTCAGTAACCATTTCTTGAGTACCTACACACTAGAGGAATGTGGGACTCATCAGAGAACACAGCAGACAAAACCAAAAAAAAAAAAAAAGAAGAAGAAGAAAAAGAAAAGAAAGAAAAATAGAGACAAAAAATATAAGTATGTAAATTATATAGACAGTTAAAGTCGTAAGGTCTATGGAAAAATGTAACAGGAAGGAGAATGGGGGAAGCTATGAATAACATTTTTAAGTAGGGTAGTTAAGCATCCTTGATAAGGTGAGGCTTAAAGGTGGTATGTCCTTAGCCTTGCAGAATATCTAGGGGAGGGGAGGTGATTGCTTAAAGAGAGCATGCCTGTCTTTTGGGAACAGCAAAGGCACCAGGCATTAGGAAGAGTGAGTGAGAGGGAAGATAAACAGTAGGGGATTTGTTCTGAAATGGGAGGGTGTGGGAGGGCAGATTACTTCCAAGCATAAGGACTTTTGTAAGGATTATAGGTTTTACTCGGGAGTGAAATGAGGCATTAGAAGATTCTGAGCAGAGTTGCATGATCTGAGTTATATTTTGAAAGGATTGTTTGGGCTGCTGTGTGAAGTTAAGGGTAGAAGCAGAGAGTCCAAGTCCCAGATGTTTATAAGGATCCTGGTGGGAAGAAATGGTCTCTCAGACTCGGTGGTAGCAGTGGAGGTAGTGAGAGATGGCTGGATGTTAGATGCTGGATTAGTTTTGAAGGTGAAAACAGAGGACTTTACTGACAGGTTGGAAGGGGGACCAAAAAAAAGGAATCAAGAACACCACCAAAGTCGTTGGCCTCAAGATGAAAAGGATGCTATTACCTTCGACTGAGGAGGGGAATATTAATGAAAGAGCAGTTTTAGGGGAGGAGAAGAGAGGATCAGTCTTTCCACTTGGGATGTGGTGAGTTTGACATGTCTATTAAACAAACACTGAAGATGTCAAGTGGACACTTGGATATATGAGTCTGAAGTTCAGGAGAGAGAGCTGGACTAAAGGTATAAATTTGGGAATCTGGGGACTATCAATGGCATTTAAGCCTTGAGACTGGATAAGATCACAGAGAGAATGTGTAGATAGAGAAAAGGACACCCTGACCCTGGGGCTCTCCCCATCCGAGTACCAGGGAGAAGAAGAGGAACTTGCAGAGGGGCCTAAGAAAAATGCTCTGTGAGGTTGCTGAAGAGCCAGGAGATGGTGGTGTCCTAGAGACCAGTCTGGAGCTTGACTATCTGCCTTGAGGCAGGACTGAGAGCATGATGCTTTTCATCCTTGCTTCTGTCATAAAAAGCTGCGTTCTTTCGTCAGCCTCACCAAGAAGGAGGAGTGGTCAACTATGCCAAATGCTGCTGAGCACGGAGCAGCGGCCCTGTGGGAGAGGGAAAGGTCTTGCTTCACACTCATACCTCCAGCGGTAGAGCCGAGGAGTCTGAGGAGTTGGTTACCAAGTTCTTGGCCTTGGGACGCCAGGGTAACTCAAGCAGTTAAGCGCCTGCCTTCAGCTCAGGTCATGATCCCAGGTCCTGAGATTGAGTCCCACATCAGGCTCCCTGCTCAGCAGGGATCCTGCTTCTCCCTCTGCCTGCCACTTCCCCTACTTGTGCTCTCTATCTGACACACACACAAATAAATAAATTCTTTTTAAAAATATATTTATACCAAGCTCTTGGCCCAAAAGAAGGCAGTCTTGTCCAGGAGTGAATAGGAAGAGGATCCACATCTTAGTCATGCTTTCTCTCCCAGAAGAGGGAACGAAGAGGCAGAGTAGGGCACCTGTGTCTCACTTCCCCTGGTTTAGGTCCCCAGTCCCACCTTCCCCAGACCCCAGACCCTCAGCATTTCACACTCTCCCCCTTTCTCCCTTCTCCTTTCTCCTCATTCTACGCTCTCCACTGACGAGCTCACTTAGTTATATCCTCCTTCCCCTTGCACACCCAGTCCCAGCTCCTGCCTCCTTCCTTCCCTCCATCCCACTACCTGCAGACCTCTACAGGTTGCACGTAGACCCTCCTCATTTGGTTAAATTGCCACATAGTCCTAACGGAGTCCTCATATCAAGGAGCCATGTATTTAATTCCCAGTTCTATCAGCTAGACGAGTTTTTTGTGTCAGCTGGACAAATCACCCCCACCATTCTGGTCCTCAGCTGCTAAATGAAAGACTTGGAATGAAAGACCCAACAAATTCCTTCCAGCTCAGACTCTCCGTAGTTCTCTGAATCCTTGAGAAAATGGAGGCGTAGGAACATGTGTGTAAAGAATTTCAACAGAAAATGCAATTCACATTTCTGAATTTTTCTACTAATGTAAATCTGATTTTCCTAAAAGATTATACCTAAATCCAGAAAAAAATAGCCTGACTACCTGAAACAAAACTTATTGTATTATACATATGTGATGGTTAATTATATGTCTTTTTTTAAAGATTTTTTATTTATTTGACAGAGAGAGATCACAAGTAGACAGAGCAGCAGGCAGAGAGAGAGAGGAGGAAGCAGGCTCCCTGCCAAGCAGAGAGCCCAATGCGGGACTCGATCTCAGGACCCTGAGATCATGACCTGAGCCGAAGGCAGAGGCTTAACCCACTGAGCCACCCAGGCACCCCAATTATATGTCTTTTTTAAAAAAGGTTTTATTTATTTTTCTGACAGAAAGAGAGCACAAGCAGGGGGAGTGGCAGGCAGAGGGAGATGCAGACTCCCCACTGAGTAGACAGTCCGAAGCGGGGCTTAATCCCAGGACCTGCGGGACTCAATCTCAGGACCACAGGATCATGATCTGAGCCAAAGGCAGATGACCAACCACTGAGCCACCCAGGCACCCCTTATGTGTCAACTTGACTGGGCCATTGTGTACCTGGATGTTCAATCAAACAGTATTCTGTATATTTCTGTGAGGGTGGTTTGGGGTGAGATTAATATATTTTTTAAAAGTTTGTTTATTTATGCAATCTCTATACCCAGTGTGGGGCTCGGATTCACAACCTCGAGATCAAGAGCCATATGCTCCCCTGACCGAGTCAGCAGGACACCCTCTTTTTTTTTTTTTTAAGTTTCAGTGAGATTAATATTTAAATTGGTAAACTGAGCGAAGCAGAGTGCTCTTCCTAATGTGGGTGGACCTCATCCAATCACTTGAAGGTCTGAATAGAACAAAATGGTAAACCTTTCCCCAAATGAAAGAGAATTCTCTTGCTTGATGGCCTTCAACTGGGACATTGGCTCTTTTCTGCCTTCTGACCTGCACTGAAACATCAGCTTTTCCTGGGTCTCAAGCCTGCCTGCCTTCAGGCTGGAACCACACCATCAGCTCTCCTGCATCCCCAGCTTGCCGCATCACCTTAGAAATCCTGGAACTTGCCAGCCTTCTTAACTGCATGAGCCAATTCCTTATAATAAATCCTTATGTATATCCTCTCAGCTGTTTCCCTAGAGAAACCTCACTAATGCAACATGTATATTTATTATTGTTGTTGTGTTTTTGTTGCTTTAAGATTATCAAGAAAAACATTAAGTATTACATGGAAAGCAATATGCAAATCCCTCTCCCTTGGAGCTGTTTTTCAGTTGAGCACGAGAAAAGTTCAACACAGAACTACAGGGTGATCTTACACCACTGAGACTGATGGTCATTGGCTAATGCCCTGGAGAATACCGCTCAGTCGGTCCACAAACATCAGTGGAGTAGCTCCCATCCTTGGCTATCTCCAGTAGTTCGACCTCGGGTCTAATAGGAAAACAAGAGGCCTAAAATCCATTAAAACTAAGAGGAAGCTTTGATGGATGGACGCTATACAACCTAAAATATCTCAGCATCACTCATAATTTGAATGGCTTGTGGGAGTGTTGAAAATAAACCAGGAAACAACCACATCTTTGGTGCACTTGTTTCAGACCGGGCAATTGGGATTAAGCCTTACAATACTGTCCGGTAGGTAGCACTCTCTACGCTTCCTAGTGTTTTTACCTGTGCTCAGGATCTAGAGTAACCCACCATCAGCCTTAGTATGTCTGTGTATCTGGAAAGAATTTTACTGTTTCCCTGGCAGAAAAGGGAAGACAATCACCTTGTCTAAGGTCACAATGCGGTAGGTGAATAGCAGGGCTGTGAGTCAGACTCTGAGCTGTCTTTTTAAAAAGCCCACACACTTTCGCAGACAACCAAGCTAGTCCCTCTTTTTTTTTTTTTAATTATTTATTTCTTTATTTGACAGACAGAGATCACAAGTAGGCAGAGAGGCAGGCAGAGAGAGAGGAAGGGAAGCAGGCTTCCTGCTGAGCAGAGAGCCCGATGCGGGGCTTGATCTCAGGACCCTGGGACCATGACCCGAGCTGACGGCAGAGGCTTTAACCCACTGAGCCACCCAGATGCCCCCAAGCTAGTCCCTCTTAAGAGAAGGATATGCGGGAAGTAGGAGAGAGTAGGGCATGACGCTCCATGCAGGAAAACCCTGGTTTTGAACGAAGAACATATCTTAACAGTTAAAGGGCCTACAATTCCCTGGAAAAGGCATCGAAGGGAAAGACCCAACTGCTAAATATATCAGCAGTAATGACTATTCTTGGAAAACATAGTTGGGAAACAAGTTCAAACTGAGAAGCCAGACAATTAGGGCGTCCACCCAGGTAAGCCTGTTTACCTCAGAGTTTCCCAGACATCAGGCAACCTACACCATGACTCCATTCCTTCTGTATTATTGATTAACATTTCCTTTCTCATCAACTCACGTTTTCACATAGTTTGATTCTAAACAATGATACATATGAAGCCAGAGATTTACCATATTGATTATTCATTCACATTGAAATAAACACATGACAATTCATGCTTTAAATGTTTGTGTCCTGCCTTACATCAGTCATCTTACTTCCTACCAGTCATTCAAACCATTTCATCCTTAAGATAAAACTGTTTTTATCTCAAGTTTTATCTCAAGTTTTAACTCAAAAAACTTTACCTGGAAAACGTTTTCACGAAGAATAAAAGACCCAAGGACAATATGGAACGACATGGAACCCAGGGACGCCTGGATGGCTCAGTCAGTTAAGCATCTGCTTTCCGCTCAGGTCATGACCCCAGGGTTCTGGAATGGAGCCCCACATTGGGCTCCTTGATTGGCGGGGATCCTGCTTCTCCCTCTGCCTGCCACTCCCCCTGCTTGTGCTCTCTCTCTCTCTCTGACAAATACATAAATAAAATCTTTAAAAAAAAAAAAAAAAGGAAAAAGATAAGAAAAAAAGAAGCCCAAGGTCAAAGAGTTGGTCATGTTTATCCAGTTCTGTTCAAAACCAAGCAGGCTTTATAATTTCATGACTATGGAAATGTTTCTAGTTGCCTCAGTAGAGCTGTTCCTCATATTTTTCATGGAGTCAATAAAAGAACTAATTTTTGTGCATTTATTTGTTTACTCTGATTCCAAGAATAAAGTAGCATTTTAAAAGCTGATTCTGTCTTAGTTTTAGAAAGGGCCTCTAGCTGATAGTTACATTGAGGTGATGGTGGCCCTACATTTGCCTGCTTTAAGGCAAGCCAGAATCTAAATTTTCTATGTGAAAATTCCCATTTCTATGTGAAAATTACAACTAACTTCAAAACCCCTATTTTAAAAATAACAGGCAACAACAAAAAACCCACTGGATAAGCCAATCAGAGTGGCTTTTGAGACAGCTATACCCCCTGTTTCTGCAGTGTGTGAGTTTTGCCTCATAAACGCTCAGGTGTTGTGGAGTATAGAATCATGACTATAAGCATTACAGAGACTATAAGCATGACAGCATTATACTTTACCTAATTCATTTTTACATCCTCATCACCTATAGAAACGCTTCACATACCATGTATATGAATAAACTTGCTTAACAATCAGAGGAATCAAGGTATTTGACAAAGCAAGATGACAAAGCAGAGTGCTCCTAGCTCTGCATTCAGTCCTGTCCAGGTCAAAATTTGTGTCCATATTTATGGAAGAACATCAACAGTAACATGATTGCATTTTCATATAAGAATAGAGAAAGATAGTAAAACACTACGTGGGTTAATTTTGTTGGAAGATGATATTATACCAGTTTAAGACTTTAATTCCAATTTTTCTCACCTAGAAGAAATGTATCATCTATCTCTTAGCAGTTAGACCTTCCCCACCATTGTGCCTTTTTCCACACCAATCCATGTGTCAAGAATGCCCATCTTTTCCCTATTACCCAGCAAACCCCTTGCTCATCCTCATGGCTCTGCTCAGATGGAGCTCCCTCTTGCAAGCCTTCCTGAATCCAACAGGGAAAAAATAACTTCCTCCTTCTCCTAAGCTCCCATACCACGTTCATACAAGTGTTATTACTTCTACCACATATTTGGTTTCTCTAATTTCCCATAAGCTACTTGGGGATCATGTATCCTAATATACCCTGTGATTAACAGTTTCAGAAATAGAGTGCACAGTCCACAAATAGCTGGTTTATAAATAAAGATAAAAATTCCCATTCTACATAATGAAGTACAATACTGGGAATATAAATGACAGGTGTGTAGAAAACAGCACACATATGAACAAATGCAAGATTCTAGAAACTTAGATTAGAGTCCTTTACATAATGCTCATTCTTTTTGAGATTTCCCAGGATGACCTCAGATATCTCTAAAGGAGGAAGAGTTTCTCTTCTTGCTCTCAACTACCTCTAGCCCAATAGAAAGCAAGAGGGAAAAATATCTTTAACTGTAGCAGGATGTCCCAGGTGGTGAGTCTTGTGATATGTAGCTTGGACCCCTTCAGCATCCTTCTCCATTTACCTGCCCTATGGCTATCTAAGAAGGCACAGAAACAAAGAAAGAAACCACTAGCACTTCTAAACACTTATGTTGTGTCAGGCATACAAACACACAAATATCCTATATACATATAGAAAAAGATTTACTATGTATTTCTTATATCTTTATAAATATATACTACATATATTTGCCACATAGCAAATTACCTGAGTGACTTAAAACAGCAATTACTTATTAATTTTCATTATTAGGTAAATTGGCTGAACCCAGCTAGGTTAGCTCAACTCTGGACAACTTGGTGTCAGCTGGGCTGGCTCTTATGGTTATCATCTAAGATTATTTCACTCAAGGGGTGCCTGGGTGGCTCAGTGGGTTAAAGCCTCTGCCTTTGGCTCAGGTCATGATCCCAGGGTCCTGGGATCGAGCCCCACATCGGGCTCTCTGCTCAGCAAGGAGCCTGCTTCCCCCTCTCTCTGCCTGCCTCTCTGCCTACTTGTGATCTCTGTCTGTCAAATAAATAAAATCTTAAAAAAAAAAAAAAGATTATTTCACTCACATATTGAGTCCCCTAGATGGGATGACTGGACAATGGGTCTTTCTCTCTTGGTGTTCACTGACCCTCCAGGACCCACCTCCCCACATGAATCTCTAGAAAGACAGCTGAATTTCTTTACATTATGCTCAGAGCTCCAAAAGAGTGAACACAGAAGCTATATGTGGTCACCTTCCATTAGTCAAAGCAGCCCAGGGTCAGTGTGGGAGAGGATTACACAAGGTCATATATGTAATGAGATAGACTGGGGAGGTTATTCTGTAATAATCTCCAACACAGGAAAAGCACATCCCACCACAGCCCCAACCATTCATAGCTCTCCAGGACCTACCAATTCAGGTGGTATCAGGGCTTCTTTTATCACTGTGGCCTCCATCTCCAAATGGAGCAGATTACTAGCTCTTTTTGGCAACCATTCTGGACTATCTGATATTCCAGTCAAAACAGGGCTTTTGCACCAAGCAGAAGAAATGCTGAAGGCTAGACTAGTCCCCTCATTGGGGTGGCTGGACAACAGAGGTCTTCTCCTCATGATCTCTCAACCTCCAGAGCCTCTCTCTCCCCATATGAGGTCTCCAGGATTCTATAAAGACAGTTGTTTTTCATCTTTGTTGAGGGCAGGGCAACAAAAATACTTCCAATGCCTTCAAATTCTTCAATTTCCCAAATGCAATAGAAGAAAAGGAAAGAATCACTTAATATGGGATCCTTTATGAATCAGAGGAACACAAGGATTATATACTAGTGATAACCACATAGGTTTAAAGTCTTCATGGGGTGCTTGCGTAACTCAGCCAGTTAAGTGTGAGACTCTTGGTTTCGGCTCAGATCATGATCTCATGGTTTGTGGGAACAAGCCCCATAACGGTCTCCCTGCTCATCGGGGAGTCTACTTGAAGATTCTCTCCCTGTTCCCTGCTCCCGCTCGCTCACACGTGCATATGAATGCACGCATACTCTTTCTAAAATAAAGAAATCTTTTAAAAAATAAAATAAACTCTTCTTAGGCATCTTAGTAAATACTCAAAAAAAATCCTCCTGGAATCCTACCTTATTTCACTCCTTAATGCAATAGCTGCCCTTCTGTACCTCTAGGAAAAGTCATTGATTGAGTGACCAAACCTTTATGTTTGGGTTGAAAGCTCAGCTCCAATTAACATCCTCCTCCCATTGCCTTGGACAATAGCCTGATACTGGAGAACCATGTTTGTATCTTTAGCCTCAGAGAGTGGTGGGGCAGAGAAGGAGCAGTAGGAAAGGTATGAATTCAGGAGCCAGTGTAAAACAACTCCTTCCTTTTTGCCTATGTATGCTACACCTGATAAAACTAGTATATTACCGGGCGCCTGGGTGGCTCAGTGGATTAAGCCGCTGCCTTCGGCTCAGGTCATGATCTCAGGGTCCTGGGATCGAGCCCCGCATCGGGCTCTCTGCTCAGCGGGGAGCCTGCTTCCCCTTCTCTCTCTGTCTGCCTCTCTGCCTACTTGTGATCTCTCTATCTGTCAAATAAATAAATAAAATCTTTAAAAAAAAAAAAAAAAAAAACTAGTATATTACCTAATATATCCAAAAGCCTAATGAAAACACATTTACTCACATTACAGATGAATAGGATGTGCTAACAAAGTCTTAGAATATAAAGCATTTTTGTAGAGATAATACCATTTATATCAGGTAATGAGAAGTACCACTTCACAACTATATATGCATGTGATCAACATTAATGGCCCAAAATAAAAATACCAGTTTACTTAGTATGTTCTAAAAACATGTATTTTGGGTGTTGGATAGCTCAGTCATTTAAGCGTCTGCCTTAGGCTCAGATCATGATCCCAGGTCCTGGGATCAAGTCCTATACTGGACTCCATGCTCAGCAGGGAGTTCTCCCTCTCCCCCTCCCCCAGCTCTCTTTCTCTAAATAAATAAATAAAATCTTTAAAAAAATAAAAATTTTTAAAAGCATGTGTTTCACGGGCAGGATTAATGACAGGGGTTGTAAAGGGTGAGAACCACCAGAATGAAGACACTCTCCATCTCTCACATTTAGAATGCATATTTTATTATGGAAACAACATTATTACCTAGAAAATAAACCAGATAATAAGATAAGTGATCCGGGATGATTGTCCCTATTTTAGAGATGAAGAAACAGAGACAAGAAGAAAGAAAGGATTTACCCTAAAGATATATTGCACCCCAGATCCCTTTAAGAGGCAGCCCAGAATAAATGGGAACACTCTGTCTTTTGGGGAGACACTCTTAGTTCTGTCACTACTATCTATTAACTATATGGGTCTCTGCTTCCTCATCCTTAAAATGAGGATAATAGGGGCACCTGGATGGTGCAGTTAGGCGACCGGGTCTTGGCTTCAGCTCAGGTCACAATCTCAGGGTCCTGAAATCAAGCCCTGCCTGGGGCTCCAAACTCAGCTGGGAATCTGCTTCAGATTCTCTTCCCCTCCCCCTGCTTGTGGGCGTACTCCCACTCTCTCTCTAGACTAAAGGAACAAAATCTTAAAATGAGGATGGTAGTATCTATCTTGTGGGATGTTTTGAGAGTGAAATGAGTCAATTTAAGTAAAGTGCTTACCACATAGAAATTGTTTAAAAACAAGTGCTTGTAGTTTGGCCTAAAATTTTCTAGGGGTGATCAGAAACTAAATTAGTCGACTTTACTCCTGTCTAAGTTTATCTAACACATATAAACAGGTATTACTTTCACTCTCTCCAGTATTAAAAGACCAGAATGTTAAAACAATAATGTTGACTTCTATGTGCAGAGATGTTACTGGGCTCTCAATTTCAAGGAAAACATTTCTCTGGTCATGTTGTTATATTCCAAAAACTAATACTTTCCTAGGATTCTTTGGGGCCAGTGACACCCACAAGCATCTGGAAGATTTGGTGTGGCCAACCCACAGCTCCCTCTGCCCCACACTGTGCAGAAACGTAGGCCAGACCCTAGGAACACTGGCAGGGCATAAGAGTGAGCTTGTCAATAGCTGAATACACAGGGCTTGTTGTTGTTATTTTGTTCCAGGACATATATTCCAGCTTGTTTACAGTAGCAAAAGATTAGAACAAAGTGTACACCGTGAATAACAGACTGATTAAGGAAATGGTTACGTAGCTGTAGAACAGAATAGACTATCATGCAGTCACCAACAAGAGTGAGGTATATCCCTTCCTAAATATGTTTGTGACCCAAAGATAAGGAGCAGAACACTGTGTATAGGGTGCTATTATCTCTGGAGTAGAATGGAGGAGACACACACAAACCTGAATACATACCGGTAAGTTCATATATATGTAAGGTTTATATATTATGTACAGACTGTGAAAAGATACAAGGAAACTGAATGCTTGCTGCTTTCAGAAGAAGAAACTTGGGCCTGGAATAGACAGGAACTCTGCTGATACTCTCTCCCCAACCCTGGTCCTCCTCCATCTTCGCTCTACTATTAGAGGCTCATGGCACACAATGGATGCTCATTAGATGTGTCTGTTGCTGCCCTTCTCTCTTTGGAAAAGTGTGACTGAGACAGAGCTTGGGGCCGGTTCGCAGCAGAAGGGTTAAAATCTGTGCTTTGGAAGCCGATTTGCTTTGAGATATTTAAATCCTATGTGTCTATTTCTCCCTTGTTCTCTGTAGGGCTCAAAAAGCCTTTTAAAAGATAAAGCTGGTCGCAGCCTTAGCTAAGCAGAGCCAAAATTTGCCCTCTTGGCTCCCGGGAAGCGGGCAACAGAGCGCCCCCTGGCGGGCCAATCCGGACAGGAGCGGGAGAAAGAGTGCAGAGGCCACGGAAGAGAGAAGCTCCCAGCCAGGATCAGAGTCCTTGCCTGAGAGCGTTTTATTAGAGCAGCTTGGGGACAAAGTGGACTCAAGACTCAGAGAACATCACGTTAGGGTGGGATCAAGGCTTCCCGCAGCAGATGCTTCCCCCACTCCCAACCCTCACACTGCACCCAGTGAAGATTCCCCAGGTGAAAGGGGGACTAAGGAAACTTGGAAGAAAAGCAAGTGTCAGCCTAGGAGGTCCTGTCTGGCCAGAAGGGTAATCACCCACGGAGGAGACAGAATGGCCCTTCTCCCGTTGTCCACCCATGTCTCCTCACCCCACCCCCTGCACACGAGGAGCCTGAGAGAGCATAGCTGTCAGGCTGGGATCAGTGAAGGGTGTAGCTTCTGGGGAGGGAAGGAGGGGGAGGACCACAGAAGGCAATCCAACCAGGGCTCAGTGTGCTGAGATCCCCAAACCCACCCACAGTGGCCCTGGAGTCCAGCCCTCCAGATGAACCAGCTAGTTCCACACACAGGCCACAAGGAGATGCAGGGACCAGACCTTAGATCTGGAAGGAGGGTCAGGGCACCAGGACCCCTAGGAGACCACACACTTGGTGATCTTGAGTTTTCAGAGGCTGAGGTAACAGTTGGTTGTCCATTGCAGGGTTCTGTCGCCTTCTAGGTACGGCATTGTATATGTCACTTATCCTTCAGAAGCGCTAATCAAAGGTATTGATGGACTTGCGTTATAGATTCTTTTCTTAGGAGGAGCTATAGGTAAGAAATATAGCCTGATAATTTTCAGCAGGTCCCTAAACTTTCTGGAAAAGTGCACAGCTGTGAAAATTGCCCTTCCTTTTCATTCTTTAAAACTTGCCATGTCTGTTCTCTAGAATATCTCCCCTTAAGCCTCTAGATGGAAAGGGAAAACAGAAGTAGGTGGCAAGTGATACGGATAGAGCGTAGCTCAAGGACATGTCCACACTGAGAACATCTTAGCCAGCTTTGTGGTCACCTGGCTAATTGTTGTGATATAAATTTGAGCGACAAAATCCTTTTCTTCAGAAAGTGTAGTCTGAGGTTCTGTCCTAGCCTTACACCTCTCTGGTAGGGACCTCCCTGTTTCCTCTGATTGACAGTTATATAAAGAGCAGATATTATTTTTCCACGATAACAATGACTTTTCAGTCAGTGCTTCCCTAGATAGCATTAGCGAAGATTTATAGATACTATCTCATGCCACACAATTTGGCTTGGCACAATCTCACCCACGAGGGAGGGCTACTCCAGTTTATTTAAAAGTTCTGTACTGCCAGTCCCCATTTTAGCCCAAAGCCATTTCGTCCCTTCACCTCTGAAGCAGTAGTGTTCTTTCAGCCTGAACTCCAGGCCCAGCCTTTGTGGATCAAATAGAAACTACTCTCCTAATGTCCATACAGCCAACTCAAGAGTATGTCTGGTTTTGCGCTCTGCTTGGAGAACATTTCTTTCTTTCTTTTTTTTTTTTTTAGATTGTATCTATTTTTTTTTAATTTTTTTTTAAGATTTTATTTATTTGCCAGAGAGAGAGAGAGAGAGAGTACACACAAGCAGGCAGAGAGGCAGGCAGAGGCAGTGAGAGAAGCAGGCTCCCTGCCGAGCAAGGAGCCCGATGCGGGACTCGATTCCAGGACCCTGGGATCATGACCTGAGCTGAAGGCAGCGGCTTAACCAACTGAGCCACCCAGGCGTCCCAGATTGTATCTACTTGTCAGAGAAAGAGAGCACAAGTAGGGGGAGAGGGAGAAGCAAACTCCCTGCTCAGCAAGGAGTCTGATGTGGGACTTGATCCCAGGGTCCTGGGATCCTGACCTAAGCCAAACACAGACACTTAACAGACTGAGCCACCCAGGTGTCCCCGTAGAACATTTCTAAACTAATCTGTTTTTGGCCAACAATTCTAAACTTCTGCTCTGAAGGCTTTCTCCCTCTTATCTGTACTCTAAAAACACTCTTCTTAAAACAACAACAACAAAACACTCTTCTTTGCTTAAAATTCACTAACTATGGGACATTCAGAAAGCCAGCAACACATCTCTTTCAGGAGCTCATTGTCTTCACTCAAAAAATATTTGATCAGATATTATTAGGAATCACCTATTACTGTGTACTTGATTTGGCCAAAGTGCTGAAGATACAGCCAGAACTACCCTAGACCAAGGCCCTTCCCTGGGTCTCACACTTAAAAAGGCCAACGGAGAACTAACACAAACATATAACATAATAAATATATTAAGGGGTGCCTGGGAAGCTCAGTGGGTTAAGCCTCTGTCTTTGGCTCAAATCATGATCTCAGGGTCCTGGGATCAAGTGCCGCATCGGGCTCTCTGCTCGGCAGGGAGCATGCTTCCTCCTCTCTCTGACTGCCTCTCTGCCTACTTGTGATCTCTGTCTGTCAAATAAACAAATAAAATCTTTTAAAAAATAAAATAAAAATAAATATATTAAGGAACACAGAGGTGCTTCTGTGACTTGAGATCCAGGGAAACCAAGAATCCTAAACCTCTGCTTTCATGCCTGACACAGCTCTAATCCAAGGGAAATAGTTCTCCACAGCTCTTGCCCAACAGCCTTAAAAGGGAACTATGCCTGAGTGACGAGACCGCTTACAGATTGTGCCTCTGCCAGGATAGGAGACAGGCCTGCTTCCAAGTACTGGAAGGATCTGAGCCACAGAAGCCCGTCAGTAAAACAAAAGGCTGACTTGTCAAATTCTTCTTTTCAGATGGCATAACTGCAGTGCATTTTTATATTGTGATGTATCACGATGCCAAGCATCTCTTTCCTTCTTTCCCTTCATGTTCCAATGCACAGTTCTGACAGTACTCACAAATTAGCACAATCCCCCCCCCGACAGTTGTACATGGCAGCTGAGGCATGTTTTGCAATATCCGATTTCTTTACCCTTAAATTTGTACATATGTAGTGTGACACTTCATATTAACTCTTTACAAAACTCTATATATCTAGATATTGTTTTAAGAAGTGATAAAAATAGCAATAGAAGTTACAGAACTTTATATAATAAAATGAAAATAATCCATAACATTTACTGTGATAATCTTAATTTAACATATGCAAACCCATTTCAGTGTTACAACATAATATGTAAAACTCACAACTCATTTCCAAATCTAAATATTGTTTTATTTTCTTTCTTTTTTTAAGATTTTATTTATTTGACAGAAAGAGAGATCACAAGTAGGCAGAGAGGCAGGCAGAGACAGAGGGGGAAGCAGGCTCCCCTCTGAGCAGAGAGCCTGATGCGGGGCTCAATCCCAGAACCCTGAGATCATGACCTGAGCCAAAGGCAGAAGCTTAACCCACTGAGTCACCCAGGTGCCCCTGTTTTATTTTCTTTCAAAGGTTTATTTATTTGAGAGACAGACAGAGACAGAGACAGAGCATGCAGTGGGAGAGGGAGAGTGAGGGGGAGAGAGAGAATCTTAAGCAGGCACCATGCTGACCACAGAGCCCAACGCAGGGCTCAGTCTCATGACCCTGAGATCATGACCTGAGCCCAAATTAAGAGTTTGATGCTTAATCAACTGAGCCACATAGGCGTCCCAAATATTGCTCTAAGAACAGTACTGATAATACACTCCCATAACAGAAAAAAAATTAACAGAAAAAAATTTTAACAGAAAAAAATCTTCAAATGGAATTTAATTTTTAAAAATTAGTAACTTACAATGATCCAAGAAAAATTAGCTACTTTGACATATCCATTGCTGTCATAAGAAGAACATAAACTGTGTAAAAACCTAGACTGTGGCAACAGTGATTTTGCTGAAACAAAGGCAAAAAATGAATTTTCAGCTGTGCCTTTAGAAGACCAATCTGTCTGCCTTCCTTCCTTCAAACAGAAGACATCCCTCTTGCCATCCACTCTCTGCTGCCGTCCACCGCAGTGGTCTCCCCAGAACTTTGCGGGGGTGAATTGGAAGGGATACAATTATACGGACATTAGCTATTTCAGGGACAGAGGATTTGTAGGACTACAGAAAGGAGACTTGAGGAGAAGGACATCAGACTCTGGGGCTCTTCAGATGTTTCTGGGTCACCTATGCTATCAGCATCAGAGAGAAATGAGCAGAGGGTGGGGGATTTCAAGCACAGGTGAGTCATGCACTTTTTGCCTCCTCCCATCCCGGGAGCCCTTACATTCACCTTCAGCCACCTCTGCTTTCAGCCATCAGTGCTTTCTCTCCCTCCCATGAGCACTTCCTTTCCTCTCCCAACAACTTACCAACCCCAACAGGAACCATCTTCAGTTCGAACCATATCGTTGCAAGCGCGGGAATAAAGCTAGAGAATGGCTCCTTAGAACCTCAGGATCAGGGCGCCTGGGTGGCTCCGTTGGTTAAGCATCTGCCTTTGGCTCGGGTCATGATCTCAGGGTCCTGGGGCGGGGCTCCCTGCTCAGTGGGGAGCCTGCTTCTCCCTCTCCCTCTACCCCTCCCCGCTGCTCATGCTTTCCCTCTGTCTCTCTCTTTCAAATACATAAATAAAATTTTTAAAAATGAGGATCGAGTCAAAAAAGGAACAATCAGAGCATTTTCCAAAGCTCTGAATCTCTAGCTAGGAGTCTGAGAGGGCTATAAGGGAGCAGATGAATGTGACCTCAAGTGAGTCTGCAGTGAGAAAGATGGAATGAAAATGGGCACGAGAGCCAAGGACAGGAGCAAGAGCCGAGTGGCTGGGCCATGGCAACTGGAAGCCAGAGTTAGGAGTAACTTAGAAGGGAAGCAGGACCTAGAGAAAATTAGGAAGAACCATGCCACCCACAGGAGGGCGCTGCACCCCCATGGGCTAGCCCGGACTGCCTGGGACTAGCACAGTAAAGAGGTCAATCAAGGACAGCAAACCCCCTCTGCCTTGCTCCCAGCAGAGAGCCTCTCTCCCTCTTCCTAACTCTTGGGTTTCTTGTGCTGACACAACTATAGGAGAGAGACACACAGTCACCACCCACTGCACACACCAGCTCCCAGCAGATACACACACACATTCATGTGTGAACATGTAAATATCATTTGCTCCCAATTCTGAAGATTACCTTGCTAATAGTGCTTTCTGTGTAGGCAATGTGCTGAGAAGACCTGCCTTTCCTTCCATAATACACAGCAACACCTCTGTTTTTGTTTTCTTAATTAGGCTCCACACACAATATGGGGCTTGAACTTGTAACACTGAGAACAAAAGTCTCAAGATCTGTGGACTGAACCAGCCAAGTGCCCCTCACAACAGCACCTCTTGCTGGTCAGGACTGATGCTCTTTGGAGTTCTTTACCTTTTCCTCATGTTTTGCCTCAGCTTAAAAAATATCAGGGCTTTAAGATATAAAAGTAGCCTAAATGCCCATATACGGGTGAATAGGTTAAAAAAAAAAAAATCCACACAGTGGATTATTCAGCCATGAGGAAGAAAGATATCCTGACATTTGCAACAACATGGATGGACCTTGAGCACATTATGCTAAGCGAGATTAAGTCAGACAGAAAAAGACAAATATTAGATGATATCACTTACAAGTGGAATCTAAAAGGGTCAAACTTAAAAAAAAAAAAAAAAAAAAACAGAGTAAAATGGTGGTTACCAGTGATGAAGGAGAGTTGGAAAGCAGGCAGACAGGGGTAAGGGCCCGCACCTCAGGGGGAACCACTCTTAAAAGGATTTTACACCCCACTGGAAGGAGGCGGCCACCCTTTCCCACATGACAAAAACCTGATTGGATGACAGGTTCAGGGAAGGTTAATCAGATTAAAACAGCTGCCAACCAGCTCACAAAAGTCTTGAGACTTAGAAATTCTGGTGGAAACCCTCTCAGGTCCCCTCCCTCCTCGGGAGCTTGGTACTATCATTTAGCTATCCCTCAACAAACCTTGCTCTGCTGCCCACCACTCTGTCTGGCCTACCTCTTTATTCTTTGAAGCTGCATGACAGAGAACCTGGGCACTGAGAAAAAAAATCCTGTAACACCAGGGGATAGGGGGAGAAAAAATCCTGTAACACCAGGGGATAGAGGGTGAGGGGATAAGACTGATGTAGTTTAAGAGTATAAACTTACAATGAGTAGTAAATAAGTCATAGAGATCTAACTCACAGTATAATGAATATAGATAACAAAATACTATACTATATTATCAAACTTACTAAGAAACTAAAATGTAATTATCCCAAAGACTACAAGGAATGGATAATTATGTAATCTGATAAAGGTGCTAAATATAGCTACAAAGGCAATCATATTACAACATATAAATACATCAAGGTAGTACATTGTACATCTTAAACTTATATAACGTTATATGTCAAATATATTCAATTTTTTTTTAAATCAGAGCTTTTGATGATCTCCTATCTGTCCTCATCCTAAGTTCATATGTTCTTCCTGATGCCAAACTTTGCCTTCATAAGAAAGAATGACAGGAGATCAAGACAGAAGTCAATTATGGTTCATCTTGGAGAAAAACGTTCTATAGTTCCCTGGATGGTATGTGTTATCAGTCAGCCTTCCTAAAAACAACAGAGAGGAAACTGCAATTATCCGGAGGGTGAAGCATTTTTCTTGAAGTGTTCTCAGGGAGAAAGAAACTCATAAAAACAGTTAAGAATTCTCTGAGCAACCCTGGGATTCCAAACATTCCTCTATCAGTATTACCCACCTAGAAGAGGAGTCCAAAAGTCTAGGTGAGTGTGTGGTCCCCACTGCAGCAAGAAGAGGGTTTGATGAGCCTGGAAAGGACCTCAGAATGTCTGATTTAAGAAGCCAACATTTTAAATAACATCTCCATTTTTTTCTTATTAGAGAAGTAACACATATTGAATACGGAAATGTTAGGGAATTTGGAAAAATCACAAATCTTAAAGAAAAACAAAAAACAAAAACAAGTCAGCTGTAATCTCACCAGCCAAAGATAAACATATTCACAAATTTCCAACCAACATTTTTTCTGATTGTATTTAAAACTAAAATGTGTGATAGGAAACATGGTATTTTATGTTCTGCTTCTTTTTTTTCCCCCCTTTCCAATAACAAGAGAATGTTTTCCCCTCCCCATAAGCATTCTCAGGGGGTGTATTTTATGGTGGCAGCATTGTTTTCCATCTTACATCACTTACTTATCCTTTCTCTTATTGCTGAGTGATTCGGTTATTCTGTCCACACAGGAGAGCAGCCTGACAGCTGATAACCATGTCTGAAGTTTTGCCTCAGTGCTGGTGGCCTTTCCCCTCGAGCTGTTTCAAATGTGTGTGATCACCAGGGTGGGGACCTGTTCTCCTGGAAGTTCTTGTTCTTTGTTTCAGTTTAGAATGCTGTTATAAGACAGAACTCCATGGAGTAAATCTGAATATCTAATTAACTTTATTAATCAATGCATGAATCAGAAAGCATCCCATCTAGTAAGTAGAGGGGAGCTCCTTGGAATTGTCAAAATGAAGGGTTTCCATAAAAAAGAGGGTAGGACAAGAAGTTATTAGCAAAGGAAAAGAGAGGATTGTATCAAGCCAGGACATGTTGGGGTAGGGGGAACTACAGGGTTTTTATCATGTATATTACTGCACTAGTGCTGATCAGGAAATTTCATATTGACTGTTAAAAGATGGCATTCATTGAATAGATTGAAACTATTCAATTACTTATTCCCTGGAGACAGGGGGTCTTGGCACCCAGATTTCCAGCACCAGTGGTCTGGAATACACACATGTGGCCTCGCTCAGTTACTCTAGCCCCATGGCTCCCTAGATGTTATCTATTGTGCTGGAAGGCTCCAAAGAAATTAACTCCTTGTCCCTTACAAGGGGGACATACACTAAGGCATTTGTAAGATAGGAAAAGGAGGGGGAAGAACAGTTTTTATGGGGTCCCTTCAGTTTCCCTGTCTTAATTAGATCTTCTATTTTACTCCGTTGAATTTTTTTTTCTTCAACAATGGAAAGTGAGTAAGAAGAAAAGACTGTGTATAGATCTAAGATACACAGAAATGAATCAGAAGGACATCAGTCAACTAATATTGGACACATATTGTAAATCATGTGAATCGTTTAAGTATTTTTAAAAGATGCCTCATTCCCCAACTGAAATGAGCTTGTTTTGACAGAGGGTTTTTACCTCACCTTGTAAATTATAAAATTCTGTTGTTCTTAAGAAATCTCATAAAAAGGGTGATGTGGGAAAAACATTAGGGTTCAAAGCCGACGGCCAGGAGAGAATTCTTTGGTGCAAAAAGGTGGTTTTATTAAAGAATGGGGACAGGACCTTGGGCAGAAAGAGCTGCACTGGGGTCATGAGGAGTGGCCCATTATATACTTTCAAGCCCGGAGAGGTCAGGAATAGTGAAAGTCTCTAAGGAATTTTGGAAGCAAGGTTTCCAGGACCTAAAGGGGGCTAGCTATTTTTGGGGAAAGGTCGTTTATTACTGTCCAATAAACCTTAGTCATGAGACCCTTCAGATGTATATCAGTGGATATATGCTTGGGGGATGATTGCCAACATGTATCTTGGGGGGTAGAGATAAAGGAAGTTCCCAAAGGAATTTTTATAGGTTAAATTAGACTTACACGATCCTGGGGGTTGGGTTAAGACTGCCTTTTGCCCTTAGCAAAGTATCAACAGCACGGCAGTTGAGTCCCTAGAGGAATGTCACTCTGCCTGTTTCAAGGACTTGTCAGTGGGCTGTAGGTAGTAAGGAAATTTAATATTTTTTCTTCTGCCTTTGTTTCCCACATAACAGGGGTGCCTGGCTGGCTCATTCAGTGGAGCATGT
The DNA here is from genome assembly GCF_963455335.1 of Martes martes. Taxonomy (NCBI): domain Eukaryota; kingdom Metazoa; phylum Chordata; class Mammalia; order Carnivora; family Mustelidae; genus Martes; species Martes martes. The sequence goes on along the minus strand of NC_137894.1, from coordinate 50,034,303 downwards.
GACTCTTGATCTTAGGGTCATGTAAACTTGTTTATGTAAACTTGCTTTAAAACTTATCTTTTTTAAGAGAAATTATTTTATTTTATTTTATTTTACTTTTTTAGTAATCTCTACACCCAACAGGGGGTTCAGACCCACAACCCCAAGATTAAAAGTTCCATGCTCTTCCTACTGAGCCAGCCAGGTGCCCCTTGAGAAATTTTTTGAAGAAAACATGTTTAGGGGCGCCTGGGTGGCTCGGTGGGTTAAGCCTCTGCCTTCAGGTTGGGTCATGATCCCAAGGTCCTGGGATCGAGCCCCGCACTGGGCTCTCTACTCAGCAGGGAGCCTGCTTCTCCTTCTCTCTCTGGTTGCCTCTCTGCTTGCTTGTGATCTCTGTCAAATAAATAAATAAAATCTTAAAAAAAAAAAAAAGAAAACATGTTTATATCTGAAATTGAGTAATGTGTACATGTTGTTTTTGAGAGGAAGGCTATGGAAGAATGGATGAGAGTCTAGGGCCAGACCACTTGTTGCAGTAACCCCCAGTCCCTGGTAAGAGTTCTAGTGTAAACGCCTGTGCAGCCACACTGTCGCTGAACACGGAGCATCAAGCACCAGTCTCTTGCCCTTCTCTCTTTTTTTTTTAAGTTTTTTTTTCTTTTTTACACTTTTTGCATTTCTAATGGGAGAACTTATATCAGGTTTTGTGCAGACCATGACCCCCAGTCTTTGAGGTGACTCCAGCCTCCTTGGGCAAAAATGAGGAAGAAAACCTTGCAGGTGGCTGGCAACAACAGCAGCCTGGTACTGAAACACTGGTTGTTCCTGTTATGTTGGTATGTCTCCCTATTGTCCTACCCCATTCATTCACTTGCTCCCTGCTTAGCTCACTGACAGGTATAAATGTAAATGTTGTATTAATCAAATGTGTGGGCATATATCATAAATATTTTCTCTCAGTATTGCCTACATTTTGAAATCCTGAACCTAAGAGTTTTGCATGTAACCTTGAGTTACTACTCAAAATAAAACACATATCCTTCTTCTTGTAGTTCTTGGCCTGCTGAATCCTTGAAAGCATAAGAGAAATAGACAGCAACCTATTCTCAACTTGGCCAATCTAATGAGTCTCTGTCACTCTAAGAGAATTCCTAGCCTTGTCCTCCTCTCTTGAACAACCATCACCCTGAGACCAGGGCAATTTTTTTTTAAGATTTTATTTATTTATTTATTTATTTGAGAGATAGTGAGAGGGCACAGGGGGTGGGGTGGGGGGAGCAACAGAGGGAGAGGGAGACGCAAGCTCCCCACCGAGTAGGGAACCCAATACGGGGCTTGATCCCAGGCATGACTTGAGCCGAAGGCAAATGCTTAACTGACTGAGCCACCCAGGCACCCAACCAGGGTCATGTTGAATTGCATTCCAACAACTACGAAGTCCAGCCGGTTAAAATGCACAATGTCTACTTGCTGAATATGTAAGTTGGTTCCCAAAATTATTAACAGGACCTATTAACCTGAATTCCTATTTTGGAATATATTAGTATCTTTATTACCTCCCCATTTCTACACTGCACCAAGTATAGTTTACAAAGCTCAGCCAAATGACAGGAACCTATACATCTTACATTAGAATGAATTTGGTAACTCATTGATAATGACATTTTCCCCTTAATTACGGGGGGGGGGTGGGAGGATAATGCCTCTCAGTTGATTCTCAATCAACTAAAGTATACTGAGATTTCAAAAATGAACATAAAACACAAGACACAGAATTAATAATCAAAAATAGAAGAAACAGGGGCACCTGGGTGGCTCAGTGGGTTAAAGCCTCTGCCTTCGGCTCAGGTCATGATCCCAGGGTCCTGGGATTGAGCCCCGCATCGGGCTCTCTGCTCCGCGGGGAGCCTGCTTCCTCCTCTCTCTCTGCCTGCCTCTCTGCCTACTTGTGATCTCTGTCAAATAAAGAAATAAAATATTTTAAAAAAATAGAAGAAACATTCTTTGGCAGAAGGTGGGGAGTTAATTGTAGAAATAGAGATCATAGAGTCCCATCATAAGCAGAAGTAATACAAAAACACTGCCTTCTGAAAAACTTCTAAAACGCAACAAAAGAGAAGGCATTCTGGAAGTTCTTAAATAGGAAAAGAGGACCACCAGAGAGGAATACAGATAACAGTAGTCTGTGAAATTCCACTGAAAAAATAAAAACTACCCTATGGACACCAAGAAACAAAGGATATTTGATCCTTTTTACTCATATTTTATTCTTATGTAAAGACAACAGAGATATACTTTTAGATCATTAATATTTATTTAAGTGACATTTCTGAGTGCCCTTGATGTGGCAAGCACTATGCTAAGTGCCATGTATACAGTGGTGAAGAAAATAGACATGTGTCTGCATTTTACAAATCCTCTCCCCACATACTTTGCTTATGATAATAATTATGAAGTATATGTCAAATACTGAGCTGTAAATCTGTGAAGAAAGGCTTGAAAGAGGATGTTGCCTATTTATCCAAGTGATAACCAGTAACATCAGTATTCATGTGCCTTAGAAATGAGGAATGGGTATTTCCCAAACCAGCTCAGAAGGGTATATTTGAACTAAGAGAAAATCTTTCTATCGCAGCAGTTAATTACCTTCAGTAAGAGCCCATCATAACCAGGGACATTGCACATTTGCCATCAAGACTATGGCTTGGGACCTCTTTTGTATCCTGGATCAGTAGATCAAGTGAGGACAAATCATTTATCAAATCTGGGAAAGAGAAAAGACAAACATCAAAGATGAAAAGGTAGTGCAGGTCATCACCAGATGGCTCTGCTAGACTGATAAGTAAAATCAAAGTCACAGAAAGGTATAACCAAGAATTAGCTAAACTATGACATTCTATTTAATCACAGTTCAGAACAACTCCCCTAATTGCTGCTGAAGATACTTCAGTAATATCACTTACCTCTGGAAGACAGTAGAGGACTAATGAGAAGAGATGATTGGTGTTTACTTCGGAACAAAAGAAAAGACACAGCACACTCCAGCTCCAAGGGAGAGAGGTGGAGGGGAACAGAAGGGAGAGAAAGAAAGAGGGCAAGAGAAAGAGAGTGGGAGACAGAGGAAGAGAAAGGAGGGAGGGCAGAAGGAGGGGAAAGACTAGCTTTCTAAATGCACAGCTAAAGCAACAGCTCAGAGGCATGGGTACCATTCTTCAGGATCCAGTGTGCTTATTGAACAAGAGAGCTCTAAATGATACTGTGTCCCAAATAGGAAAAATACATGGTTCCAGCAACCAAAGAGCAGAAGCAGAAGTGACTCCACTTACCACACCCACTGACCAACTGGGAAATTTTGTACTTTCTTCTCTGTAACTCTGGGCTCTGCAGGGCCAAAGGTCCAGGTCCCCAGAGCAGATGCACCCTTAATCTTTAAAAAAAAAAATGTGGAGGGGCACCTGAGTGGCTCAGTTTGTTAAGTGTCTGCCTTCAGCTCAGATCATGATCTCAGCGTCCTGAGATCCAGCCCTGCATGGGGCTCCCTGCTCAGCAGGGGACAAGCTTCTCCCTCCCCCTGACGCTCCTCCTGCTTGTGCCGTCTCTCTCTCTGTAAAATAAATAAATAAAGTCTTTAAAAAACAACAACAACATGGAGTTAACAGACTGTCAGGGTTAAGTAGTCCTTATTAGCAAGAGGAAGGATATAGGGCTGCTTTTACACAATGAGGCCAGACAGGATTTCGTGTAGAACCCAAGCGATCTATTTGGGTGCTTCCTAGAATTCCCATGCTCCATTGTAACTGTGAATATGTGCGTTTGGCAATCTCAGCCAGAGAAAGATATGACTGTCAAGGGTTTGGACCCCTCAGGAATGAAGGTTTGGGTCATAATACCAGGTAAGCCACTAAGACCTGAGGACATGTAGTGGAGAGTGAGGGGAAATCAGAATGCATAGTAAAGGAGGGAGTGGATGCGGGCCAGTTGCAGCCCTTAGATCAACTGCAGTGATAGTGGCTATAATTTGCCCCATTAACCTCCTTCTTCTAAGTTTCTCTTTAGGAATAGAGGCCCGTATGAAGGTTGAAGAAATTGTCCCTTGAACCCGTCTGGAAAAGTAGATCTGTGTGGCTCTAGGCAGCTATGAAAATGCACTCCTCAGATCTCCTGCCATGGGGATCATAATTGACGATGGCCCCAATTGCCACACTGAATCTGCTACACTTCCCATGGGCTGTCCTCAAAAAATCAGTGTAGCAGGGATACTAAGTCATCCCTGTCTCTGCCCAATGCAGGACGCCTCTAACCTCGACCTTGGGCTCAAAGATTCTCCATTGGCATGGCTGAAACTCTTTTAGAACTGTGTGTATCCAACCTGTTTTACTTCCCGCCCTCTTTCACAGAGCTCAAACTTATATTCCCACTCTAACAGTTCTTCCTGCCTCCTCTGGTTTCCTCTTCCTTCCCCCCTCACAAGACTCCTTCCAGAGCACTCAGATTATAAAGCCAAAGTCTCCTTTATTAGAATCGAAGCTTACTAACCTAAATGCAAACCAGACACTTAACTCTCTGATGGATATAGTTCTCCATATTTTACCCCATAGTTATTATATTTGGACTCTTGCAGTTGCAGCAGATACCAGATACGAGTCAGCAAATACCAAAACGTTAACATATTCCATAGTTAACCAATGTGTTTGCTAACAGAATCAAGAGGGCACACAGCCCAGTGAGTTCATTTTAATGCTACATGTTAGTTTAACACTTCAGGACATGTAGCATATTGTTCCCAGTTAACTTGCTAAGTTACATTCCAAGGGCCAACAATATCTGGTAGAGTATATATTTAAAGGTGAAGCTCAGACTTAAAACTTCCCAAGTTTATTCTTTTATTTTTATTTTTAAAAGATTTATTTATCTATCTATATAGCATGTGAGTGGGGAGAGAGGCAGAGGGAAGGAGAGAATCTCAAGCAGATTCCCCAATCTCACAACGCTCAGATGACTACTTGAGCTGAAATCAAGAGTCCCTGCCTCAACCAACCTAGCCACTCAGGGGACCCTAAACTGCCCAAGTTTAAATCTAATTGTCATCTAACAAGGTTTGTGATCTTGAGCGTGATATTTAACCATTTGAATACTCACTTTTTTCAACTGCAAAATGGTGTTAACAGAATGCATCTCATAGATAGCAGGGACTAAATGTGGTAATATTATGTAAATGCGCTTGCCCACTGTATCAGGTATGTTCTAAGTGTTAGCTACTTATCTAAGAGACATCTTAGATCTTAGATAAGTACATGTCAGGCATCTGCTGACATGTAGCAGTTTATTTTTTTTTTAAGATTTTTATTTATTTATTTGACAGAGACAGAGATCACAAGTAGGCAGAGAGGCAGGCAGAGAGAGAGAGGGAAGCAGGCTCCCTGCTGAGCAGAGAGCCCCATATGGGGCTCAATCCCAGGACTCTGGGACCATGACCTGAGCTGACGTTAGAGGCTTAACACTCTGAGCCACCCAGGCACCCCCTAAGAGGACAGTTTAACATGGAGAATAATATGTCAAAAAAATGTATCTATTAACTATTAATTTCTGTTATCTTGGGTTGCCTAAATTTGGGTTTTTTTTATCTTTCCCTTACTGAATCCTCCCGTTCTCACACACAGGGACAAAAAATCCCAAGACTTCAGAGGTTCTCCAGAGAGAGAAGCAAGGAACACAGGTAGATAATACATTCAGAAATAGTCTTTTCCTGTCTATGGCGCTTCTCTAAAGAGCCCAGAAAAGGGCCCGTCCCCACCCCGCCCCTCGACCTCGGAACACCGCGACCAAACTCCGCACAACCTGGACGCCAAGTCGCCGTCGACTGCTTACGCAGGAACCCTGGGCTTGACCCCACCCACGTACCGTTACCCTCCGAGGTGATTTACATTTCGGTTGCTTATTGGCTACTAGAAGCACTCGCTCTTCTCATTGGCTGACACTGCTCCGTGCGCGTCACGGGTCTCATCATTTCCGTTTCCTGCTCGCCTCCGGTGCCATGGCGACCGTGAGGGGCCTGAGGCATCTGCTGACCTGTAGCAGGTGGCGCCGCGGCGGTGGAGAAGCTTCCCAGTCTCGCGTGAGTGTCTGCTTTCCCTGCTGTCGGAGAAACTCTGGATCTCAGGAATAGCCCCTTCCTTAGCGAACGCCAGAGCCTTCCCTCTGCCCTGCAATCAGCTTTTCTTTCCCGGCCTGCAGACGCTCGCTGCCGTCGTTCCGGGCTTATCCCAGGTCGATAACAATTCCGATTTTCTGGGAAAGACGCCCCATCGCCGGCACCCCGGCATCTTGCAGCTGCCATGCATAGAGGTGCCGCCAGCACTGGCTGCCGCTGCGCAGTTCCTGCTGCTCGGTGAGTAACGGTGGGAAGCGGAAATCCGAGAAGCGAAAACTGGGTGTGCATTAAGTGATGTCGCGTTTCATCTTTGGCCCATAGAGAGCTCGATGCCCAATGTGGAGAAGCAGGTGCAAGCACTTACCAATTATCTGTGGAGCCGGCGTTTACCTGTAGAGCCCCAGGAATTGCAAAGACGGGCTGTACATCTTGAGAAGAAATTCCTGGAAAACCCAGGTGGGGCCTAAGATAAAGAGTAGGCCCAATTGAAATACTGGTGGGAAATTAAGAGCAAGCAATAATTTTACACATCTGTTTGAGTATCTGTGACAAATAGATACTGCGGTTTCCTGTTTGATTTTCTGGCCGGAGCTGCCTGTTACAGTGATGTCTTGCTAAAACAGAATAGTTTCTGAGGTTGCTCTTGGGACTTTCGTAAAGGTCAGCAAGGTACTTCAGTATCCTATCAAAATCTAGGATTTCGGGTTTTTTCCCTGCAAATCCATTGGATTAGGACGGTCTAAGTTTTTATTAAAGTGAAATAAAATCCCTGTATGGTTCCCTGTCCAGTACTGAAACAGTCTTCAGGGATAGGAGAATGAGTATAACTTATCAAGTTATTTTCATGAATGTGAGCTCCTTAATACTACAGACCTGCCTTTTATTCATCTTGTGTTCCCTGCACTTCCCACAGTACCTGGTTCATAGGTGCTCAGTAGATAAAATAGTACTGAGCTGAACACAATCCTGAGATGAGATTTTTTCAAACCCCTTTCTTCCCTCTAGGAACATTGGAGATGTCACGTACTAAAGTTTGGGGGGACCTGAGGCAATCCACAAAATATTGTCTTTATCCTATCCTTTTAAATCTTTGAGACACTTCCCTTTAAAAGAGAGCAAAGCCTGTGGGATGGTTTTGATCTTGTTGAATAAACTGCTGGTAGAGACAAAATACTGTCTCATTATTTCTGGTGGTAATGGTGGTGGTTGCTGTTATTCTTACCCAAAATTTTTCTCTAGATTTGGCTTTTCTCTTAAGCTTTGAGATTTTGCCAAGGATGGGAGTTGCAGAGGAATGGGCAAGTAGCATATTCAGATATTGGATCTGAGTCCTGGTCTTCCTAGGTCCTCACTCAGTTCTTGTTCTCACCACAGACTTAGGTCAAGTGGAGGAGAAACTTCGTGAAGCTGTGCTGCGAGCCCTGCGCAAAACTACATACCATTGGCAAGAACTGAGGTAAGGGGGGCTAGAAGGGCTGCAAAAAAAAAAAAATCTTGTCTCTAGGAGGAGACTGGGGAAGTACTATTACACAATTCCTGTTTGAAAAGCCTACCTGGTTTGTAACTCAGGACTTCTCTCTTTTAAGGAGTGAAAGTACTGAGCTGGAGGAGCCCTTTCCAAAGATTTCATTCCTAAAAATCTAGAAGGTTAACTATGGGCTGGAGGTTATTTCCTGGTGGGTGTGACTCTCCGGTTTTTCTGGCAGCTACAGTGAGAGCCTGAGCCTGGTATATATGGCAGCAAGACTGGATGGTGGCTTTGCAGCAGTCTCCAGGGCATTCCATGAGGTGAAAGCCCCTCAGCTTCCAACCTGTTACCATCAGTTCCCTTATCCATAAAGTAGTCTCCTGGGGTATGGTTCTTGGGAAATTGCATGTCTTTTTTTTTTTTTTTTTTTTTTTTTGAGAGGCTCTCTTTATCCTCTGAAAGGGTTTCATGACCCAATAAATGTTTAAAATCATTGTTTTAGGAAGTTACCAGTCTATAAAGTATTTACATTGAATCTCAAAAAACATTCGCATCTCATCTGCTCTGTCATGGTCCCCTAATTCATAGTGGCCCTAAATAAGGGTCTGCTTCCCCTACTGTGGAGTGTTACATATTTCTTCAGATCCAGGCTCGAGTTCCAGAGTTCCAGCCTCAAACCTTAATGGATTTTGGCTCGGGTACTGGTTCTGTCACTTGGTAAGTTTCTTTCTGTCTCTGTCAATTCTAGCTCTACAGAGCCATGTATATAACACTCCAAGAGACTAGGGAACCAGAGGGAGAATAGGAAATTTGGGAACTAGAATGTTTCTTCGCTCAGATTAGGTAAGTCATAAGAAAGTATATGGATTAGGGCCAGAACTTAAAGAAACTTCAAGTGAAAAAAGACCCATGTTTAGAAAGATAAAAAAGGAAAGGAATTTAGTCTAGGGCGTAGCACCAAGATTTTTTTTTACCTACAAGTAGTTTTTTTGAGTCTGCCCTTTTTTTAAGGAGTAGTAAATGAAGTAAGAAAATAACACTGTTAGTTTTTCCAACCATTTTAAGATAATATTCTGTTTCCCAGGGTTGGGGTTGGGGGCAAGGGATCTCTTATAGGGATGACTCTTTGTCATGAGAAATGGTGATTTATATTTTACCATCTTAGGGCTGCTCATAGTGCTTGGGGCCAGAGCCTACGTGAATATTTGTGTGTGGACAGCTCAGCTGCTATGTTGGTTTTGGCAGAAAAGTTACTGAAAGGTGAGGACAAAAGATAAGGAAGGGTTTCTTCAAAGTTGAAGGAGTTAAGCAGAGAATGAAAAAGTTGTTTTATTGGGGAATAGAGGAGGGCTGAAAGTTAAAGATGAGTCTGATTTCTTTCCAGTGTTGTGGTCAAGCAGAGGGTTGTAGAGGCCTTTGCTGGACTGTGGGGGGTGGGGGGGGGTAAGATAAACAGGACAGGTAGGGGCACCTGGGTGGCTCAGTGGGTTAAGCCTCTGCCTTCGGCTCAGGTCGTGATCTCGGGGTCCTGAGATCAAGCCCCGCGTGGATCTCTCTCCTTAGCAGGGAGCCTGCTTCTCCCCTCTCTCTGCCTGCCTCTCTGCCTACTTGTGATCTCTGTCTGTCAAATAAATAAATAAAATCTTTAAAAAAAAAAAAAAAAAGATAAACAGGACAGGCAACCCAGTGTTTCCCTGCCCTTTGTTTTTGTTTTTAAGATTTTATTTATTTTAGAGAGATAGAGAATATGAGCCAGGGGGTAGGGGCAAATGGAGAAACTGACTCCCCACTGAGCAGGGATCCCAACCACGGAGCCTGATGCAGGGCACAGAGCTCAATCCCAGGACCCTGGGATCATGACCTGAGTCAAAGATGGTCGCTTAAGCACCTGAGCCACCCAGGTGCCCCACCTGATAGTTTTCTTTAGCTTTGGGACCCTATTTCTTATCGAGAGATCACTTCAGTTTATACCTGTACACTCATAGTTGCTGCGCCTCTGCTTTACTCCACAGGTGGTTCAGAATCTGGTGAGCCTTATGTTCCAGGTGTCTTCTTCAGACAGTTTCTACCTGTATCACCCAAGGCAAGTGACAATGTTTAGAGTGTTAAATGTGGAATTTGGCAGATGGAAAACTGTGGCTTCAGCTTTGCAACCCAGCCTTGAGAGTTAGAAGATAAAATAGAAGAAATATAAGGGGATAGAACTTTGTTAGGTTCTTGAAAGGAGGGTCGGGAGCGGGGATGTCAGATCTGTCACATTCCTTTTCTTGATTCTCAGGTACAATTCGATGTGGTGGTATCAGCCTTCTCCTTAAGTGAGCTTCCCAGCAAGGCTGACCGCACTGAACTAGTCCAAACCCTATGGCGCAAGACAAGTCATTTTCTGGTGAGCTGAAATTCCTTTTTCCCTTCAAGTTTTAAAGCAGTGTCATGGATTTCATGCATTTCCTTCTCTCCATCGAAACTTGCATTCATTCTTTTTTTTAAGTGTGTTTTTTTGTTTTGTTTTTAAATATTTTATATGTTTATTTGTCAAAGAGAGAGAACACAAGCAGGGTGATAGGCAGGCAGAGGGAGAAGCAGGCTTCCCATTGAGCAGAGAGCCGGAGGTGGGGCTCCATCCCAGGACCCTGGGATCATGACCTGAGCTGAAGGCAGACATTTAACTGATTGAGCCACCTAGGCATCCCAAAACTTGTGTTCATTCTTGACCATTTTTATCATGCGTAGATCCCTTTGTCCCTCTTTTAGGCTCTCCATTCCCATCTTATATGGGGATGGCCCTTTCCTTTAGGGCCTTCTGCTGCATCTGTTAATGTTCTTACAGAGCTGCTAGCATTTATGTTTTCATGTAATTCAGGGCTTATGCTTACTTTCCTTTTTTGTGAACAGGTATTGGTAGAGAATGGAACAAAAGCTGGGCACTGCCTTCTCATGGATGCCAGGGACCTTGTCCTTAAGGTAAGAGTCTTTCTCCCTCTTTCACTCCTGCCCCACTATCTGTCAGTAGTCACTGCTGCTCCCTTAAGACTGAAGAGACTCTGTCATACAATGGTAAGGGTGACTCTCAGGATATTAGGCATATAAAGTTGTTATGATATAGGGTATTGATTAGCAAACCAGGACCTGTGGATCAAATCTGGCCTGCCACCTATTTTTATATGTGCCATGCTTATTGGTGTGTCTCTTGTCTATGGCTGCCTTTTTTTTTAAGATTTTTGTTTGTCAGAAAGAGAACACAAGCAGGGGGAGCTGCAGGCAGAGGGAGAAGCAGGCTCCCTGCTGAGCAAGGAGCGTGATGTGGAACTCGATCCCAGAACCCTGGGATCATGACCTGAGCTGAAGGCAGATGCTCAATCAACTAAGCCACCCAGGTGTCCTATCTATGGCTGCTTTCATACTATAAACAGCAGAGTTGAATAGTTGGGACAGAAACAGATTTTGCCTACTCTCTAGGCCTTTAAAAAAGAGTAAGCACTCGAACCCCTGATCCAGGGCATTGCTAAGCCAAGAACCTTATCTTTTGGGGACAGTATGAGCCAGTATATAATCATAAATTTAATTGTCCTGGAGTGAGATCTTTCTGAGAGTAGAGGTTGCTGACAAGGGAAAGCACCATACTATGTGCCAAGTTCCTGCTTTTCTCCTACTACAAAGAGAAGGTTCTTTGTTTGGAGTATTAGAGAAGAAGCCAGCTTAACTCAAGGAGCCTAGTTAATAATTATCAGAATTGAATGTTAAAGGAGTCCTCAGTTTACTGAGTACAGAGATTGAGTTATGAGACTAGACCCCTCAGTCCCAGCTTAATTTTTTTTTTATTTTAGGGAAAAGAGAAGTCACCTTTGGACCCTCGACCTGGCTTTGTCTTTGCCCCAGTGAGTATTACTTCTGCCTTTCCCAGCCTACAAAGAGGTAAACTCAAGCTGTGGCCAGGAAAAGTGAGAGGGTAAAGCTAAGCCACCCTCTACTATTTTGTGTCCCTGCTCAGTATCTTTCTTAGTTGTTCCCTTGGCTCTTCCTGCCTCCAGCTCCTATGTTCCCATTGCCCTAGCCCTTCTTAACTCTGTCACTCTTTGTTTTTCAGTTGTATGATTCTCTGGGTTTTTTTGTCTTATATGTTCACAGTGTCCACATGAACTTCCCTGTCCCCAGTTGACAGCCTCTAAGCCCCTGGCCTGTAGCTTTTCTCAAGCTTACCACTGCATCCCCTTCAGCTGGGTATGTTTCCTGGGAATATTAGGGCAGGGAGAAAGTAGCCTGGGGGAACAGGATGATAAGGAGTCAGAGGTGGGAGGAGTTGGAGAAGTCAGAAAAGAGCCTGGAGATTTGCAGGCCTGGGTGTACATGGCTTATAGAATCTGAAAAGGGCTGCAGGGATGGGGGACAGAGGATCACAATTTTTTTTCCCATCCCTTTTTCCTCCAAATAGTCTCTCTGTATCCTTACCATAGAACAAGAAGAAGCAAAAAGAGGAGAAGTTCTCAATGGTAATTCTTGCCCGGGGGTCTCCAGAAGAGGCTAATCGCTGGCCCCGTATCACTCAGCCTGTCCTTAAACGGCCACGCCATGTGCATTGTCACCTGTGCTGTCCAGATGGACATATGCAGCATGCTGTGATCACAGCCCGCCAGCATGGCAGGTATAAAGAGTGTGACCAAAATTAGGGGGAGGTGGCAAGAACCTACAGCCCACATTGACCTCTCTTTTCCATAGGGATTTGTATCGTTGTGCTCGAGTCAGCTCCTGGGGAGATCTTTTACCTGTGATCACACCTTCAGAGTCGGAGCTTCCTCTGTCCCCTGCTGACGACCCCCCTGGAATTTGACAAGGAGGTGTAACAAGGATTTTCTTACTTAGGCCTGCCAAGGCTGAAGCTCCCTGGTATCCAGGGTGGGAGTGCTGGCAGCCCTATGTATGTTTGCTTGAGGCTTTAATAATAATAAAAAGTTTTCAAAGAGTAGAAATGGATCTTGTGATTCCTAAAAGATACAGAGGTCAGTTGTCATGTTCAGTCCTGTAACAGAGAGAATTCTCAGATATTCAGTGCCTTATCTTCCCACACAGGTCGCAAGCTTTTGAGATACTGCTTCTACCAGAGACCAGGACTTCCCAAGGAAGTAATCTGGAATAGTAGGGAAAGCCGCCCCCAGTCTCTGAGTGCTGGCTCAGCACGTGTCACAGTTGTTTGGTGGGCTACCTAAATAGGGGAGCCAGGCTGCCTAGCCTCTGTGTTTTTCTCCCTCCCTCCCTTCTTTCTTTCTCAGGGTTCATCAGCTCCCCCAGAGTTTGCCTGATACATTTTCCTCAAGAGCCGATCCCATTAAGACTGAATTTTCCATCTCCACCCCTGTAGATCCAGGCAGGATCCTTCAATTTGCTTGGTTCATTTCTCGGGTTTTCCCTAGGCCTTGCTATTTCAGAGCTAGAGAACCTTTCTTTGTCTTAAAATTCTCAGGCCCTCTCCCCCAGTACACATGGTTCTGACTTACCGTGGCTTGATTTTCAAATTTTCAACTTTTAAGATGATGTGAAAGTGAGGCACATTCAGTAGAAGCCAGACTTTGAATTTTGAATTTGGCTCTTCTCTCAGGTCAGCAGTGTGTGGTGTGATAGTCCCTTGTGATGCTGGGCAGCCGCAGCTCCCAGGCAATCGCACCATCACGAGGGTAAACGGCTGGCACACTTCTAACCATTCTGGTTTTCACTTCCAGAACAGTATGTGGTAAATTATATGAGATATCAACACTTTATTACAAAATAAGACTTTGATTGAATTATTTTGCCCAACTGTGGGCTAATGTAAGTGTTCTGAGCACGTTTAAAGCTAGTCAAAGCTAGGATTGGTAGCTTATGTGTATTAAATGCATTTCAACCTAGGAGGTTTCCAATCTAGGCTGGGCCCATTGGAACATCACCCCATCATAAGTTGTGGAAGATATGTATGTATCCAGAAACGGGCACAGTCAAAAGTTGGAACAACATCAATATTGTAATAATAGAAATCTCAACTCCCCGCTAGAAATTGCCATCCCTGGAGCTAGTTCTCTGGGGTTACAGGAGAGGGGAGGCCTCTCATCTACTAGTTTTCACAGACGGGCGGGTGGCGGCACCACCTCTCAGCTCCACCTCCTACCCGAAGGTGGCCCCAAATCCCCTCTGAAAAGGTAGGGTTCAGATATCAGCATAACAACCTATGAGACATAGGGTGGGGTGGAGAAGGTTTGGGAGTCTTAGATCAAATGTCTTAAATAAGGCAGGACCAGGTGTCGCCAGTACAAAACAGCTGGGAAGGACGTACCATAGACTCCCATTTTGGATTAGACCAGCACCAGGCATGGAAGAAGACTGTCCACAGCATTTGGATTAGTCATGGCAGTGAAGAGGAGAAGACACACAGCACAGGCTGTGCCTGGCAGGGAGTCTGGAGTTTCTGGTTTCCCAGTTCCAGAAGGCGTGAGCCAGGGGAGGGGCCTCCTGGTAGGGGGAGGGCGGGAATCTGGGGCAGGGCCCCAGTCAGCTATGCAAGGCTGCGCAAGCAGAGGCAACACAGAACAGGAGGATCCCATCGCCCTCCTGGAGCTCGGGAGAGGAGATACTCCAGCTTTGATCGCCTACTTCTACACTCCTGCTCAAAGATCGTAACTTCCATTTGCTATTCTGAAGCATCTGCTTATCCTGTACCCCAAGGATGGAACCACAACTAGGAGTGAAAATTGGCTGCTTCTTTGCCCTGCTGATTCTCACCCTGGTCTGTGGCCTTATTCCCATCTGCTTCAAGTGGTTCCAGATTGATGCCGCCACAGGTACAGCCCTGCCGCTGCTGGCCCCATAACCTCAGGCTGACTATGGCCCTGTCACCTATCCTGATGCCTTGCTCCAAGGCTCTCACCATCCCCAAGCTGGGGAGATTGGGTGCCACATGCTTGCTCTTTTGTCACCTTTTCTATCTCATTGCCAACTGGATTGTAACTCCTCGTTTTCTTAGGTCGTCACCGCCGGGTCCTCAGCTTCCTGGGCTGCACCTCTGCTGGTGTTTTCCTGGGAGCAGGGCTCATGCACATGACTGCTGAAGCCCTGGAGGGAATTGACTCAGAGATCCAGAAGTTTAAGATGCAGGTGAGCAGCAGAAATGGTAAGCAGCAGGGCTGTGCGGCCAGAATGATGAGGGGGGAAGATGACAGAGCTGAGGACAAGTGTGGAAGGACAAGCAAGAGGACTCTTTCTGGCATGGTGAACACCAGTCATATTGGACTTTAGGGAAAGTGAGGGATCTGAAGGGGCAGGACAGGAAGCTGAGCTGCTCCCCACCTGATTTCTGCTTTTCTCTCCCTAGAACAGGACAGAAAGGGAGGGAAATGCTTCTGATGATGCTGATTCAGCTCAGGTAGGTATCTCCCACCAGTCCCTCCCTGGTGGGGGTGGAAAACCTGCCGGACCCTTTTGAGGGGAGTATGTGAGGAAACCAGGGATCCCCTCTGCTCCTCAGCTCAGACAGCACAGAGGAAAGGAGGAGCCCACCCAATCCATTTGGGTTTGTGGAACCCCAGAAAAAGCTCTGTTTTACTTTTTCATTCTTTCTCCATCCCTTTGACATGCCTCACATTCTTTTCCCAAATTACTAACCCTATTATTCTGGTGTCCCTTAGTCCCTCAGGGATTCTTCTTCTTGCTGTCTATACCTGCTCTTGGCTTCATCCCCTGCCCTTCTTTATGCCCAATATGCTGCATCAATCTGGAAGCATCTGAAGCAGATGGGAATAAGGCCACAGGCCAGAGGGAGAGCCAGCAGGGCAAAGAGTTGGCCAATTCTTACTAACTGGGCATAGTTCCACGTTTCCCATTCTCTTCAGTCTCCCACTCCCATGGCCACCCAGTGTCCTTGCTTCTCTTCCCTTCCTACCTCACAGCCCCTCTTTCTGTTCCTAGATGGAGTATCCCTATGGAGAGCTCATCATCTCCCTGGGCTTCTTCTTTGTCTTCTTTCTGGAGTCGCTGGCACTGCAGTGCTGTCCTGGGGCTGCTGGAGGAACGACAGTGCAGGAGGAGTGGGGTGGGACTCATGTCCTTGAACTCCACAGCCATGGACCCCCACCCTCACCCTCAAAGGGCCCCCTTCGGGCCCTCGTCCTCTTGCTCTCGCTTTCCTTTCACTCAGTGTTTGAAGGGCTAGCTGTGGGGCTGCAGCCAACAGTAGCAACCACCATTCAGCTCTGTCTTGCCGTCCTGGCTCACAAAGGGCTCGTAGTGTTTGGAGTTGGACTGCGGCTGGTGCGGATAGGCACTGGGTCACGATGGGCCATGTTGTCCATACTGTCATTAGCTCTCATGTCCCCCATGGGCCTAGTCCTGGGGCTGGCTGTGACACAAGGGGACTCTAAAGTGGGGCAGGGCTTAGCCCAGGCTGTGTTAGAAGGTGTGGCAGCCGGCACCTTTCTGTATGTCACCTTCCTGGAAATTCTGCCCCGGGAGCTAGCTGGCCCTGAGGCCCCTCTGGCCAAATGGGGCTGCGTAGCCGCTGGTTTTGCCTTCATGGCCTTTATTGCCTTGTGGGCCTGAGAGATTCCTGATTTTTCTGATGGACCCATCTAAAATGGCCTTCCTACCCTTGGGAGACACTTCCCAAATGGGTTTGGCCCTCCACTGAGACTAAGTGACATTCACTACACATCACCCTCGTGAACTGGACCACAGCTTTCTCCTACATGAGAATCCATTTCTCCAGGACTGAGAAGAGGACCTTTAGGTTGAGTGCCTCTAAATTGGAGAATTGATATGAAGATCATCACTCTAGATTGAACTCTTGTCCCATTTTTGCTACTGTGTATAATAAAATGTCCATTTTACCCTTCCCCTTCAGTCATGCTATACTTCATTTCTCCAGGTGGCCTAGGAGCTGCCTGGTACAGGAAGTGATGGAGTGGGGAATGGAAAGGCTGACTGTTGGATATTGTATTTTCTTCTGGAATCCAGGCCCCTAGTCATTCTGCCAGTTGCAGGCCATGCCCTCCACACATGGGAGCATTGCTGAAATTCCAGCAACCTACTCCTGCCTTGCCCACAGGTGTTGAGAAACTGAGCTAGAGTTCCCAGCATTTAGAGAGAAGAGGTGTAAAAACAGAAGCCACAGGATCTAGATTTCTTCCTATGCTAACCACACCCGCTCCACTCCCAATACCTATTATTGGCCAACCACAGTGTGTCCAGTAGACTCTTGAGATCAGGCTAAATAGAGCCTCCTTCCATCTGGTTCCTATTTTCACACTGAGCCCTGCGTGGCCTCAAGGATGCTGTGGCTCTTCTTTGAGCCTCTGTCTCCATCCAGCCTTGTGCTGAGGGATTAAGAAGCAGTGTGTTTGGAGAGGGAGAAAGGCGCCAGATAAATGCCGAGGGCGATTACCGGGCTTTGCCCAACTTAGTGGCTTTCCTGCTGCCTGCTCTACCTGCCACTCTGCCTCCAGCCCCTCCCCACTAGGCCATCTTTCAGTGTGAGGAACCCCTACAATGTGTTGCTTCTCTTAAAAACTATGAAGGACAAATACAAAGCTGATTATCTGGCTGTTGCCCAGTGCCCAGACCCATAAAATGGAGGAGTATCTCAGACTTCATGGAGAAGGAGGGGAGAGAACGTGCGCCCCATGAGCTCTGTCACTCTCCCCTGATACTCTCAGTGCAGAAGCCCAAGTCACCTTCACGTGGACAAAGTCTCCTGAGTGTCCTTGTCACAGTTGCCTCCTGTCCATCGATTGCCCTCCCCACAAACTAAGATACGCAAACCTCCTCACAAGCCCAGCCAACGCACCCAGGCATGAGTGAGAAGGCAAACTTGAGGCAAAACTAACTAAAAATATCTGATGCAGGAAACAAGTTCCCTGAAGCACCATCCCATTCTGTTTTCCCTTCAGCATGAAGTAATGGAATTCATTCTCCAGACAGTGCCTCACATGTAATAATCACAGTAGAGTCTCCACACGGAGCACCTGCTGTGTGCCAGGTGCTGTACTATCACCCTCTCAGACACTGTCTCGCCTTCGCGACCCCGCCTGGTAGATCTTATTCCCATCTCGAGTGGAGGGAAGCACATGCAGGAAAGGTAAATAACTAGATCGCATAGCTAGCTGGGCTTCCAACCCGTGTTTCTCTGATTTAAAGAAAAGCTCAAATATCCAGATTCTCTCCTCCCTTACCTTACCTTTACCTCCTGATCTTATGTGTCAGGGGCTCAGAAGAAGCGGGAGCACGTTGGAGAACTGAGGCAAGTTGCATAAAGGGAGACTGTAGGGAGGTGTGGGCAGGGTTTGGACACAGTTCAAACAGGACAGGTTTGGACAGACGGTGGCGCAATAGCCAAGGGCTGAGCAGCAACAATGCTGTGTCTGAGGCTGAGCCTGAACAATGCTGCTGCCCAGGCTGAAGAGGAGGGAGTGGGGAGCAGAAACTAGAGGGGGCCGTCCAGTAAGCCTTGCGGCCTTTGGTGGAGGGGTACACCCAGCCCGAAGGGACTTGACCAGGAGGAAGCCGGAGGATGACCCTCCTCTTCCTCTCTGTCATCTGCTGCCAGCATCTCCTCTTGGTCATGCTAACTGAAGCCAAAAGACAAAAATATCTGATGGTCCATGGAAGATAGGTCACCCTCGTGAGGCACATCAAGAAATCTGGACGGGCAGATCCCGCGTGCCATCCACTCTCCGCTGCCGTCCACCGCAGTGGTCTCCCCAGGACTTTGGGGGGGTGAATTGGAAGGGATACAATTATATGGACATTAGCTATTTCAGGGACAGAGGATTTGTAGGACTACAGAAAGGAGACTTGAGGAGAAGGACATCAGACTCTGGGGCTCTTCAGATGTTTCTGGGTCACCTATGCTATCAGCATCAGAGGGAAATGAGCAGAGGGTGGGAGATTTCAAGCACAGGTGAGTCATGCACTTTTTGCCTCCTCCCATCCCGGGAGCCCTTACATTCACCTTCAGCCACCTCTGCTTTCAGCCATCAGTGCTTTCTCTCCCTCCCATGAGCACTTCCTTTCCTCTCCCAACAACTTACCAACCCCAACAGGAACCATCTTCAGTTCGAACCATATCGTTGCAAGCGCGGGAATAAAGCTAGAGAATGGCTCCTTAGAACCTCAGGATCAGGGCGCCTGGGTGGCTCCGTTGGTTAAGCATCTGCCTTTGGCTCGGGTCATGATCTCAGGGTCCTGGGGCGGGGCTCCCTGCTCAGTGGGGAGCCTGCTTCTCCCTCTCCCTCTACCCCTCCCCGCTGCTCATGCTTTCCCTCTGTCTCTCTCTTTCAAATACATAAATAAAATTTTTAAAAATGAGGATCGAGTCAAAAAAGGAACAATCAGAGCATTTTCCAAAGCTCTGAATCTCTAGCTAGGAGTCTGAGAGGGCTATAAGGGAGCAGATGAATGTGACTTCAAGTGAGTCTGCAGTGAGAAGGATGGAATGAGAACGGGCATGAGAACCACGGACTGGAGGGGAAGCTGAAGTAGTTGGGCCAAGACAACTGGAAACCAGAGTCACGAGCGAACTTTTACTCATTCAGCCTTAAGAGATAGGTTATAACTGAAAACATTTACAATCATTAACGTTGAAAAAAATGAGGAAAGATGCCGGTTAGGAAAAAGGGTAAGAAAAGAAGCTAGTTGGAATAGTCACAAGAGAATTTATGTGGAACAGTTTTCAAGTCTCCTGAACCCCTGGGTCCTCTTCCCATCCCTTATTCTGCACCCCCACACATGTATATTTTACATATTTAAATAGAAAAAAAAAAACAGAAGAATGAGACCTCCAACTGCTCTCTCACCTAGAGCCAGCGTTCCATTCTTGCACCAATAAATGGTTCTCTGAAGTAACCCTTTGGAGCTCCCCTACCTTCCTTTGTATACAAGCCGAGGCTTGGGTTTTTGCCGTTGAGAAGAGTTGAGGCACAGCATCAAAGAGAATAGAGGTTAGTGAGTATCATGGGGCAGGATGGGAGGTCAGCCAAAGACCAGCACCTATGAACAAGAGGCATCCAGGAGCGAAACCACAGAACTCCAGGCTAACTTGTGAGACAGTTCGCCCACTTCACCCCCCTGAAGGACAGTTTTCCAGTGTCTTGCCTCGCTCGCAGGAAACAGTGCTCTGGGTCCTGACTTTGGGTGATAGAGTACAAAGAACAGTTGCCAGAATTGGAGTGGGTTGGTATGTGTGAGTGGGAATGCGCCAACTGGCCAGACACCCTCATATTCCCCGCCCCTGGACCTCAGGGAGGGGCCTGTGGCCACCAGCAAAGGTGAAACAAAACGGGTGTAGACAGGGGTGTAGACAGGTCCCAGTCTGCAGGGATGCTTAAAGAAGCCAGTTGTTGTTGATTTCCCTTTTATTTCAATTTCGTTACTATCTTTAGGTGTATTGAATGCCAAATATGGAATGCATTCTGCTTTTACTATATATAGTTATCCAATTTGGGAAAAATTGTAATGTGGGTGAGGAGAGAGGGTGCAAACAATCTAATTGCTCTGGCACTCTTTACTCTGACCACACCCCTGGCCTCTAGTCAGAACTGATTCTCACTTTCCTGTTAGTCCCCAAATCTCTCTAGAAAGGTGGTGTCTCCCACGGTAGCATTTCCCTTAAGTATGTAAAGGAGTGCCCTTAAAGGTTAATATCTATCCCTCCTGCTGCAGTTTCACTGTTTTGTATGTAACTTCAGAGAATCACTCTTTATTTTTTAAAAGATTTTATTTATTTATTTGACAGAGAGAGATCACAAGTAGGCAGAGAAGCAGACAGAGGGAAGCAGGCTCCCCACTGAGCAGAGAGGCGGACGCAGGGCTGGATCCCAGGACCCTGAGATCATGACCTGAGCCGAAGGCAGAGGCTTAACCCACTGAGCCACCCAGGCACCCCAGAATCACTCTTTAAAATCTCCTCATGAGTTCCAGAATTTTCACGCTGACCCCACCAGGGTCTCATCACCATATTCTTCTAGTTATATTCTCCTTCCCAGTGAACTCTGTCTTAGCTATCTTGAGCTTCTGTCCCTGAAGTCAGGAAAACACAGCCCTTGAGAATGGCAGTAGGAGAGAAACAGGAGTCCTAAGCCTGAAGCAGAGACAAAAAGTAGGGAGTTTGTGGTTCCGCTTCTATGAATTCTGCTCACCTCTCTCCTGAGCTCTGATCTTGAAAACAGGCAGGAGCCACGGACCACTCTCTTCCTATGTAGCTACTACATAGAATCACAAAGAACACTGAGAGATAGAAGGGAAGCAGGACCTGGAGAAAGTTAGGAAGAACCATGCCACCCACAGGAGGGCGCTGCACTCCCATGGGCTAGCCGGACTGTCTGGGACCAACACAGTAAGGAGGTCAATCAAGGACAGCAAACCCCCTCTGCCTTGCTCCCAGCAGAGAGCCTCTCTCCCTCTTCCTAACTCTTGGGTTTCTCGTGCTGACGCATCTATAGCAGAGAGACACACAGTCACCACCCATTTCACACACCAGCTCCCAGCAGATACACACACACTTTCATTTCCCCCCAATTCTGAAGATTACCTTGCTAAGAGTGTTTTCTGGCAAACATGCTGAGAAGACCTGCCTTCCTTTCCATAATGTAGAAAAACACCTTTGTTTGGTTTGTTGGTTTGTTTGTTTTAAGTAGGCTCCACACCCAACATGGGGCTCAAACTTGCAACCCTGAGATCAACAGTGGAAAGCTCTGTGGACTAAACCAGCCAAGTGCCCCTCACAACAGCACCTCTTGCTGGTCCAGGCTGTTGTTCATTGGAGTTCTCTGCCTTTTCCTCATATTTTGTTTAACTAGGAGCTGATTGGTCCAGTGATTCCAATTACGCTCTTTTCCTTAGGGTGGCATTTAAGCACTCCTTGCTGCCTGCCCTGCATGCGATCACCCAACACCCTTGCCATCAATAACTAGCTCTAGAACTCTGCGAGTCACTTAATACCCCTGCCCCCTTCTGATCCTGGCCTACTGCATTTAAAATAGACTCGGGCCTATGAGAGAGTGATGAAATGCTCAAGAGTCAATAACGTATTCCATGCCTCACTTCCATGTCGGTGTGTCAGCACCAGACATCAAGCCGCATTATAGTCCTCAGCTCAGTTTCATTGAGGAAAGCATGTCATTGTCTGTGGAGGTTCTATAAAGTAACCCAGCAAGTGACCTTGCAATATTCCATCCATGGTACTCTCACCAATAACAATATAAAGTACCTTCTTGTTTTTTACTTCTTGTGCCCCCAAGAGCCCAAGAATCAGCCTGCAACAGTTACAGTATCCAAAGTCCTCTCGGTGAGTATTGTGCAGACTTGTTGAAACACTTCTCAGAGAACCACAAACATAATCTAATCAACACTCCATGAATCCTTGGATTCATGGGGGAGGAGAACTCCTTAGAGGAAATCCTTCTTTGTCCTATTACTCTCCTGAAGGAGTCTTCAGACTGGGACCAACTATGAGCAAGCCAACCTCTCTAGTAACTGGGTGAGGCCTGGCCTACTCATTGCACTGAGCCACCTAAAATGGAATCTAGGTGCCCCCTAGGGAGGATCCTGCAGGAAGGTGATCACAAGATGTCCTTGGACACTTCGGTCAGCATTCCATACTTCCTTCTTAAGATCATGATGTTGGTGACATCTCTGACATCCTATGGCATTTCTCAAGGATCTATAACTAATAAGGAAGTCTTGTAAGACCTAAGTAGCTCCTCTCTTCCCAAAACTTGGAATTACTATCAATGTTAAGGGCAATACCAACCTATTGGACTAGGGGCCCTTGACTCTGTAGTCACATAGGGTCACAGGGAGCCAGGCCCTATCTGAGAAGAGAATGTGAGTTGGGCGGTAGGTGGGGGGGAAGGGGCATGATGCCGGCATACTCAGACAAAGAAGAATGGCACTCAGTTCCTCTACAGTTTATTGTTACAGCAGAAGTCGTGGGACACAGGAGGGCACCCTTCCACACATAACACAGTGTGAGCTGAGCCCCAAGATAGCCCTTCCCACCCCTATGCCAAGCCCCAAGCAGCCCTGCCCCAGCTTAGCTCCCTCCCCCTCCCACTCTAGACACACACTGTCTAGACAGCTACCAAAGTTAGTGCAGCCAATGGCCCCAGGCCCCTTCCTATTGCCCCAGCTCCAATCCTTCCCTCATACTTGTTCATTGCCCACCACTTCCCATTCCAACTTCCATTTCACACACCAGATGTTTCTATCTCATCCTAAGGACCACTAACCCACCAGCAAGCCTCCTCTGACACACATTCATTTAGGCCCATACTCTTCAGAGATCTGAAGGGTTAATGAAAAGCCGTAACAGCTTTGGTGAATAGAGTCCCAGCCCCAAGTCCCCTACTCTTGCAATGGGATAAGTAGGGAGAGTCTGATGGAGGCACCATGGGGCAACTACAACCACCTCTTACTCTGTATCTATGGACACCTAGATTAGGGAGAGGGGACACATGACCTCTCCACCTTAACATCAAAATGAGGGAGAGGGATAATTTCGGGGTCTGGGTCCCTAAGAGATATTAGGACATCTCTCCCAGGATCTGAGGGGAATCACAGGTTAGAGGTCAAGGTTAGGGTAGCAATCAAAGATCAAGATCATCTCCCCACATGATCTGCCCATCTTCCCTTACTCTGGCCCAGTGCCCTATGCACCTCCCAGGTTAGTGCTGGGGGAGGTGAAGGCTGGGTCGTACACCAGGGCAACAAAGGTCATTCAACAGGAGACCTCCATGGTATGCCCTGGGGGCCCTGAAGGGAGAGTCCCAGACTCGCTGCTCTGGGACAGGGTGCGAGAGCGGGACCGGTTGCCATCAATGGACGCTGCACTGGTCAGGGAGGCTGTGCGCGATCGTGACAGGCGAGTCATGCAGGATGAGGCCACTGTGGAGACAGAAGCATAAGCGGCAGGCACAGAGGAGGTGGGAAAGAGAGGCTGGCAACTCCGAGTGGGGTATTTGGGTGGGGATGAGAGTGACAAATGGCGATGCGGGGGATGGGGGGAGGGGATGGGGGGAGGAAGGGGTCCATGATTTGGCAGATGGTGGTAAGGTTCAGAACTAGCCTGAAATGGTTCCTCCCACTCAGTACCCATCCCTCTTCCTGTGCAGCAGGACAGGACTTGCTCTCACGATAGCCTCTGACCCCCATACTCACTGTAGCCCATGCCTTGCAGGAAGTACTTGAAGGCCTCGGTCAGCTTGCCTGGCTGTGGAAATAAGATGAGCAGAGGGGGACAGACAGTGAGATGAGGTTCGAAGCCAAGATGAAGCCCAAGACCATGGCGGGTTGGGGGGGGGGGGGGTGAGTGGCAAAGAGTATAGTTCAGTGCCGCTAACATCCCATCTCATAGAGGACAGCGGTACTCACCTGAGTCAGCTGGGGCTGACCTCCAGAGTCGGCCATCTGGTCAGGAGATGGAGACAGCCATACAGAAGAAGTGATACACACATAAATACAAGCAGCCATGCCAAGAGATAGGAAAGGTTCTCTCTTCTCTAGCTTCCCCACTCCAGGCCCCGAGGGTTTGTGGTCTTTATCCACCCTGCCTGCTCCTGTGCGGGATCTTGAAGGCCTAGAAGCTGAACCTAGAGAGGATCTATGGCTCCGGACAGGGGGTCAGGAGTCAGGCAGGGCCAGGAGTCAGGCAGCGCCTGGAGTAGGGTCACTGACCTTGAGAAACGAGGTCTGGGTGGGGTCCAGCTTTGAGTTACACTCCACCTAGTGTAAGCAGGAAGCTGAATGAATAGCGTTATACTCCCTGCGGCCTCTCCCATCCAAGGGACCCAGGGACCCGGATCCCAGTTCCTTCCCCATCAGCCCCATACCCATTTCGATCTTAGGCCCCACGGTCGCTCTCCCAGTTCCAAAGAGAGCTTGCCTCTTGGCAAGATACCCCTCTGACCACCAGCCAAGGACTCCAACCCCCCCTTGCCCGCCTCAAAATTCTCTACTGACCACTGCATCTTCATGGGGTGCTTGATCTCCTACCACCAGCATCACAGGGCACCTAGAGGCATAGTGTCAGGGGGAGAAGGTGAGCCCCCACTATTCCCTCCCCTGCCTCCCAGAAGAGCAGCTGGAAATTGTTCGGCTCCAAAGAGGAAACAGTCTTCTGAACCCCACTAACCCTTCCAAGACAACCCAAAAGGGTAAGACTAGAAGGTAGGATTTGCTTCCTAGGATAGGGTGGGAGGTGACGAGAAAATTCCCTGTTAAAACACTCTCCTTCTTCTAAAGAATGTAAGCATCTAGGGAAGATCCAGGGAGAGAGACAAAGCTTTACTCTTAAAGTCTTACTTGAAGGTGACAGCACCTCCACGCTCAAGGTTCAGGTCTCGGCGACTAGAAAGGGGTTCAAAGAAGAGCAGGAATTTTAGGCAGTTCCTTCCCTGAGGAAGCTGTCTTCCTTCCAAAAATTATAGTCAACTATTAATAACTGAAAGTGGGAACCAAAGGGGAAAGTGGCAGGCAGGCCTCAAATCCCTGCGGCCACTTGGAACCCAGGTCCCTGGCTAGAGGGCAGTGAAGACGGAGGAATCATCTCTCTTCTGGGAATCCAAAAACCCAAGGGAAGTAAACGAGAAAAAGGGGGACAGCTCCTTACAATTCATCCCATGGGGTCTGGCCCACAGCTGCCCCAGTTGCGCACCAAACCCTGCCCTCCCTGTGATTGCTCTGTGTGATTCCCCAATCTCCCTGTCCTCCTCCCACCCGGGACCCGTGACTGCTGCTTCTACCTTGCTCTCCTGTGCGCGCACACACGCACCACACACTCACTTGTTGTAGCTGTTCCAGTAAAGTTCAATGTTCTCCAGGTTGGGTGCGTGTGTAATGATATTTCTGTACTTTTGTATCAACTCAGAATTTCCAGAGAGCTCCTCCTGAAGGAAAGAAAAGGGAGAAATAGGGTTGAGAAGAGATGTTACCAGTTACGGGACGAGAAGAGGCAAGCCTTCTTTCCTCCCCAGATCCTGTCCCATCTAAAGAAGTCACCCCAAGCATTCAAGCCCCTGCCAGTCCCCTCCACTTATTCCACCTTCCACAACCACTTACCTGGCTGAAAAGATGTCCAAGGATCATCTCCGGAATGGAAGAGGTAAGACCTGTTAGCTATGAGGAAAGGGCAAGTGAGCAAGCTCAGGATACTGTGAGGAGAAGGGACCCAGGCTAAAAAGTCACACGTCTTTCCTGCTCCGCTCCCCTTCCCAAGAGGGCCCCCCAACCCTGGACCTCAACACAAAGGCCCCTCCAAACCTTGTGGGCTGCCCAATCCATCCAACCCTTGGCATTGGGATCAATGTTGATGAGGACAAGACCCTCGACCGTATCTGGGTGGGTAAGCTGAGAAGGAGCAGAAAGAAGGGAAATCAGAGACTGGGCAGGGCCTTATTCCCTTCCCACTGAGCTCCAGCCAGTTTTAGGCTCCCATGGGGCCTGCTCCCCACCCTTATACCCAAATCCTCCCCACAAACACACACTAGCAAACAATATTCTAATCAGTCTGCCACGGGCCTTACACCTGCCTTTCCCTTGTCTGGTTTGGTTTGGTTTGGTTTGAATTTCTTACAGCATATCGTGACAGGATATAGGCTCCAGCTCCAACACCAACTCCAATTATTGTGGAGAAACTGTGAAAGAGAAACGTATCTCTCACCGGCCCTGGTGTCCAAAACTTTGGCCCTTCAAACTCGTCACCTCCCTCCCAAGGCCACTTGCGCAAAGGACAGTATGCAATCTTCCCTGGAGGGGTGTGAAAAAAGGAAGGTGCCCAAGAGCTAACCACTGACACTGGTAGCCAGCGCAGGTCCCTGAAATCTACCTCAGCTGTCCCTTGGGGAGCTAGTATCTTGAAGAGTAACAGCCATCCACCAACCAACCAGACACTTCTCCTACAGAGTTCTGTGTCCATTTTTAATTCTCAGGAGCTAGTTCAACTTGTTCTGTTTTAGTTCCTGGTTCCTCGTGAGGAACCAGGAAGAAGGGAACTTGAAGCAAGATGGGGGGAAAAAAGACATAACTTCAGTGAACAATAGAGAGAACGGGGGAAAGAGAGCAAAAGGTGAACCCGAGCTGCCCAGAGCTCGGGCGCCCAGGAAAAGCTGAGCCAGCGCCAGAGCCCGGGGAATCGTCAGCACCCTGCTTGCGTACCACCACCGCTCTCCAGAGGCTCACCAGGCTCTCCCTTCCTTCTCCCACTCTCCCTCACACCCAGGGCTTCCAGGCACCAGGTGTGTGTCTGGAGGAGGGGAAGTGGGAGGAAAAGAGACAAGCCTATCTGGCTCCTTGGGCTTTGTCACCCCTCCTCTTCCTCTCCACCTTCCAGATCCAAGAAGCCCCTCCTCAGCCTGGGGCAGGGCCACGCAGAGCTGCTTCCTCCTCCTGCTTCTCTCCATCAGGACTACATTGCTGACTCAAGTCCATTTCCAAATCTATCCCTCTTCTTCTCAACGGTCAGGTGGAGGCACGGAGGAGGAAGGATCTATCTAGGCCAGAGACCACAACCTGCCCAGGAACCCTGGTGGACATAGGAGTTCTAAGGGCCCCCTTGTGCTGGGCAGAAAACTCTGTCTTTGAGGGGTTCCCAGGCCTCTCACTTTAAGTACTGCAGGATGCAAGGGATCATGTCCGCAAGCTGGTCCAGAGATGGGTACTGATATCTGGGGAAGAGAAGAACGTTAAGGAAAACACCAAGCTGCCCCCAGTGCCTGCACCTCAGGGTGCCCCACTCACCCTCTCCCAGAGTCTCCACTGTCCCGCCATTCCTCCTCCCCTGGTCCACTCTTGCCCACCCCTGCCCTGTGCCTCCAAGCCTCATGAGGAGGGAGGGAGCTAAGTCTCACCCCAAAGGGAACACAGGAGCCCCCTCTTCCATTCCAGGGGCATCCACATGAACCCGCACGAAGTTCTGAATGATTTCCTGCATATCCCCGAACTGAAACAGCGACTGGAAGCAAGATTTATCTAAACAGAATCCCCACCACCCCAATCGTAGAATCAGCCAGGGAAACGCATCCCCAAGTCAGAACCCACCCTTTTTTACGCCATACTCAGGCCAGGACAGAACTCCCCCTTGATATGCCACATGGCTCCCTTCCTGCCCGTGCTGACCCTTCCCCTCCCTTGGGGTTTTACCCTTCCCACCAGCCTTGTCCCAGAAAGGAGCGGGAGGGGAAGCTCAGGTCCTTACAGTTGAGTCCCACATCATGGTAGGTGAGTATCGCTGGGCGTTTGGGTTTGGGGGTCCCATAGACAGTAAAAGTGACAGAGCCATAAGGTGTCTCCACGGAGTGAGTCTGCAGAAAAACAGGTCACCATCAGGGAGGAGTTAGGCTGAGAGGAAAAAGAGGCAGGAGAAGGGTGCCCACAAAAGTCCCATAAAAGTCGGGGATTTGGGATGGGGAGGAGCAAAGAGAGAAGACAGGAACAAAGAATTAGAAATAGGATCAGCAAGAATTTGGTGCAGGTAAATGAAAGAGCAGAAAATGATTCTGAGGATGGAAAAGAATCATAAAGGCTGGGAAAGTACCAAGGAACTCTGAGGAGAAAGGAAAGAAAAGGAGAGATGGGGAAGGGAAAGGATTGGAATGGAAGGAAAGGGAGCAGAGAGAGGAGAAAGAGCCTGGTAGCAGCCCTCTCCTTACTGGGAAAAAGAAGAACCCCTCCTACCACCCTGGGACTGCCCCCAAGCTGTTACCTGTCCCTGGTCCAGGAGGATTCGGGCAGCTAACTCAGCCTCCTGGAGAGACACACATACATACATACATACACACACACACACACACACACACACACAGACACAGAGACACACAGCCACGTAGAGTCACAGACGGACAGACAAACATAGAAGAAAGGTTCGCGAAGAGACCAACCAAGACAAAAGACAAAAGAGATGACAAAAAGAGACATGGAGAGGATGAAAGTTAGTGTAGTGACAGGACAAAGGCCTGGACTCCCCTTGTGGTCTATGGGGGAGAGACATGGGTACAGGTGGAGAAAACAGGGCTGTGGGTTAGAATGAGATTATGGGTTTGGGAAGGCAGGAGGTGATGGGGATGCCTGCAGGTCTGGAATTTGGGCCTGGGAGTCAGGGGTCTCTAATAACCTTGGCCATCTCAGGCGTCTGCCCCGGCAACAGCGGCTTCTCCTCGGTGATCTGCACCTCCTGCAGCTCCGCCATGGTGCCCTGCAGGACGAGGAAACACCACGAGTGGGGAGGTGGCCTCCACACCCACCCATCTGAAGCACCTGGCTTCCTGTCCCAGGGCAATGCGGGGTGCAGAGGGCCCCAGAGCTGACCACCTCAGGACACACACAGAGACTTTCCTGCCCCCCAGCTCCATGTCCAGGCCGCTGGGAAGGAGGGCTGGTGGCAGAGGACTCAGGATACCACTTCTTTTCCGACTGGCCATCCCCACGGCTGGCCCTCAACACCCACACCTCAGAAACCCCCTCCCCTGGCCTGGATGGAAATACTAGGGTGGGGCAGGAGTGCAACTCTGGATTTCCAGGCTGTATTCAGGGGCCACCCCACACTCCCAGAGTTAGGGAGGGATGAAACTTGTGGCTCAGTGACTGGGTACTCCAAAGATACAGAGGGACGGAACAGTGAGAGTTCATAATTAACTGTGACCTTCAACTAAGCCTCAAGGTCAGCAGCTCAGAGGGAAAGGGGCTAAAAATGACCCAAGTATCATGACCAAGAAGGGGAGAGGGAAACAAAAAGAACAAGGGGCACCTGTGTCCAACTGACCCAATGCTTCCTTCCCCTCCTCCCAAGACTTTCTTAGCTTACATTCAACATTAGTGGGGTGGTGAGGAGCAGAACACCTGTGCAGATGGCAGTTAGGAGCCTGCAGCCTGGGGGTGGGGTCACTTACTGGGCGTGGGGTCACTTACTGGGCTCCTATTGGCTCGATGCAGTGGGGTTAGGGGTCAGGGTTCTCCTCCTGGCTCCAGGGTCTGAGAAAACAAGGCAATGAGGTGAATGACATGGGAGACAGATGCTGGGTCTTTTAGAGACAGAAAGCCTCAGCCAAGATCTAGACTACGTGGGTCACTAACCCTCCCTAATCTGTATGCCTGAGTCCAATGAACATGTCTTCTCTAGGCTTCAGCTAAATCAATACTGGCTGGAGGGGCCTGCGGGGCAAATGGAGAGCAGGTATCATCAGTCCAGGCTGGGGGAGGAGAGAAGGAAGTGCTGATGTGGAGGAAAGAGCGTGGCTTGTGTCGGAACCTCTGGATTCTAGTCCCGGCTTTGCTGCTAAGGGTGTGACCTTGGCCCACTCAGTTACTTCCCTTGGCTTCAATTTCCTATTTGCAAACTAGAAGTGGGGACTAGGGGAGCCTCAAGATTTTTGACAGCTCTCGAGTGAGATGAGGATAGCTGAGCATGACTGTTTCCCAGTTAAACATTTAAAAACAGCATTTAAAAAGCCCCGTTCCTTCGCGTCTCTCCTCCTCCCTGTCTCGGTGTGGGTCCCGCGAGCGGAGAAGGGGAGGGAGGGCGGCCCCACAGTCTCCTCCCAGCCTCCCCGACGACCCACAAGGGCCGAGCGCCAGCTGGGAAGGGATGAGTAGGACGGGTGAGATCGACCGGGCCCAGCACCCGGGACCTGTACCAACAAGTCCCAACGCTGTCCGTCCGCGTGGGGACCAACACCCCCGCGCGGCCGGCGAGGAGCACCCTGGACCCTGGACACAACCTCGCGCACGCCCCAAACACGCCCTGCCGCTCGCGGAGCCTCCGCCTTTGTGCGCCGCAGCCCAGCGCCCCCTCCTTGTGGGCCTGTGCCCGCCAGCGGTCAGCTCGGAGGGACTGGGATCCAACCGCCCACCGGCCCGGCAGGCGCCATCCAGGCCCAGCGGCCCCTCGCCCGCCCCTCCCCCTACCTGCTGCCGCCGCTGCCGCTTCCACCTTCACTTGCCTTTGACTCTCCAGCCCGCCCGGCTTGGGCTCCCCTCAGACCCGCCCTCGGCCCGCCCCAGCCCGCCCACGGGCCGACAGCTCCCTGCAGATCCGCCCCAGACCCCCAGTAAACACGCCCCCCCTTTTACCCCGCCCCAGGCTGTCTGCCGCTCAGGGAGGGGCTGTGCTGGGGGCCCCAGGGGTACTCCAAGGAAGGAAACTGCTGGGTGCCTCCACACTCAGCTCGCGCTCCCCACCAAATCCCCCCGCAACCGGGCGGTAGTGGGGTGTGCGGGGATCCCTGAGTCCTGCAGGGGATCCCCACGCCCGCCCTCAACACCGCCCCCACCCGTGACCTGGATCTGCCTATCGCACTGTGGTTCTTTACTTCGCCCCCAGACTCAGTAGTGGGGACGGGAAGTAGGGAGGCGAACCCACGGTGCTGGCACCCCATGATTCCGACTCGGCTTGCGGGTAAACACAAGCTAGGTTAAGGAAGGAGGAGGTGGGCGGGGATAGCCGCTGAGGAGGCGAGGGTCTCGCCGCCTGGGAGGCGCAGGTGTGCCAGCACCAAAAGAGCGGGGCAGGGGTGGGGGGCCGTCGGGGGCGCAGGAGTTTCAACTTCGGGGTGCCCAGGGTGTTGGTACCTCCTCTCTCTGCTGCGTCCCGACGCCTGCTCTCGGCTGCTCCCTGAGAAGTTGGAAAACAAGGCGGGGAGGGGGGGCGGGGAATGCGGGGGGCCGCTATAAATAGAGGGAGATCGCAGGAGGGGGGGAGAGGATGGCCAACGGGGACTCCCGGGTCAAGGCCCCAAGGGGGGGGCGGAGGAGGGGCCAGGGACCCCCAGGGGCTCTGACTCTAGGGTAAACAGGCGCGGGGGCGGAGTTAACTCTGCGGGGGTGGAGTGGGGGCTTGGGGAGGACGCTGTGTCCCGGGCTGGAACCCAAGAGACCCTGTGGCTTCGGCGCTAACCCCTCCTAGTCCGGCCCAGAGAAGGAGGGTGAGACCAGCTCGGCCCAGCTGAATCTCAGGGCCCAGGCAGTGGTTTCTCGGGGACTGCTGCGTGTCCCTCCAGGGCCTGGGGTGGGTTTGCCGTCCTAGCCTCCTCACTCACCCTGTCCTCCCCCAACAGTAGCTGCACCCTCCCTGTGGCCCTAGAGGAAGGCCACTTGGAATGGAATAGTTGGGGGGCGGGGGGGATTCCGTGGGGTTCCGAAGTTGTCTTAAGCACAAGGAAACCAGATTGAATTTCTCCCCACCTGCACCCTTCCAGCGCCCCCTCCCTGCCAGGGTCTCCACTCCATCTTCCTTCGGCCTGGTTACCATTTCGGGGGCTGGGCGGCAGGCCAGTTGGGAACAATGGCCAATGGAATTGGAGCTGCCAACCGCAACACCAGCACAGACTGCCCCCCCAAGACCCCCAAATTGCCCTCCCCCCTCCTGCCTGGGAACCACCCCCCACCACCACCCCCCTCCCCACCCACACCCCCTTCCCCTCCAAGGAACATCAATGCCCCTTTCATCCCCACTTGGCAAGGTCTATTGGAAAGAAGGAGGGGCCAAGAGGGAGGAGGTGACCCAGAGTAGGAGAACTGGTCAGGATCAAACCGGGCTTTCAACAAACTCACATCTAAAGGACCCCCGTACCTTCTCCCAGTTTGGAGCACGGAAGTTTTCCTCTGTTCCCTTCCCCCACTCTCTTCATAACTGTTTCCCTCAGAAACTGGCCCAGAAGCTGGGCACCCTGGCAGCTTGCCTAGTCCCCTCTCCCCTCTGGATGCCAGTTTAACACTCTCCTGGACAAGGAAAAACTTGCTGGCATTGGGATCATAGATAAAGCTGTGTAGGACAGGAGAGAGATCTCACCAGCCCTCCTGGAGCTGGGGAAGAAAGAATGCCCAGAGCAAGATCCTCCGCCTTCCCTGCCACGATCTCAGATGTGTCTAAAGTAGTCTTACTTGGAGTGGGGGAGGGAAGGACCTGGAGGTTCCAGCATCTAAATTCGTCTCTGGGTCAGGATGACTCAGGGGGAACCTGATAAGGGGCCTACGCAGGGGCGTGTGGCGGGTAGGAGGTGGGAAATTTCCACTGGGATCTGTTTGCTTCAGCCGCCTAGGGGTCTCAGACTCCCAGAGGCAAAAATGAGGCAGAAGCCCTAAGGTAGGGTTCTTCTCCACCAGGGCAGGTCCCAGGACAGCTCAGCTCTAAGTGGCCCAACCAGGGTAATCTCTCTCTAACTTCCCGCCCTTGGGCCAGAAGCAGCTTCAAACTATACCTTCAGTGAAGCGACAGTTTTAAGTACCTACTGTGCGCAAGCCAGTGTATGCATGCAATTCTGAGAATTGTGACAGGTAGTCATACATGATCTCTCTAGAAGTTTATGGTGGAGTAGGTGGGAGAAGTAATAAATATGGGAAATGTTAAGAAAAATGATGCTTATACAAGATTAATTGTTTAGGCAATAAATCCTACGGCAATCATTTCCCACCCTTCTCAAGTGGGAGATCAGAGATTTCCATTCCCACTTGATGGTTTTAGTATCCTCTGATGGAGACAAACCATGAATTCAGCAATACTTTCAAATGAGTTTGTAGAGAATTCTTTTTTTTAAAGATTTTTATTTTTAAGTCATCTCTACATCCAAAGTGAGACTCGAACTTAAACCCCAAGATCAAGAGTCACGTATTCTACTAACCAAGCCAGCTAGACACCCCAGTTTGTATAGAATTCTGATAACACCTATGTATATAGTAATATCTATGTGTGCAAAGCATATTATTTTTTCAGTTGATGATCAGTGTTCTGTGTACATATAGATTCCAGGGGTCCTTGCAATAATTCAGAAATCCTTTCCCCAGGAGACTACAGCCTACAGGCTAGGAACCATTATCTTGGTATAATTCAGAGGAGGAAAAGGGTTTTGTTCCCATGGTGTACCACCCCATGAGGAGTACAACCACAGTGTATTTGAGTGGGAGAGAGGAACATTGTATCCAGGAAGAAAGAGAGCATGAGGGAAAGTTTGAGGGCAGAAATACAGGAGTTACTTTGAAGAATTGAATATTAACTACTATGTGCAAGGTACTTCCTATATATTATCCTACAGTACTATTATTGTCCTCACAGTACAGGTGAGGAACTGAATGAGGCTCAGAGATTTCTGTAACAGAAGCTTTAGTCACTTGCCCAAGGTCAACCAACTAGTGCTGTAAATGACAAAACCAGAACTCAAATCCCCACCCAGATTTATTCCACTCCAAGGCTATGCTCTTGCCACTGAGGTAGCCTATCAAGCCATATGGTCCCAGATGAATAACACTGATGAGAGATGGGTGTTGTTTGGTAAAAGTGTGACCCTAGCATGAAAGTCCTTGAATGACAAGCACAGAGTCTTGGCACTGGAGATCCTTAGAGTGTTCTTGAGCAGGATTAATGGATAAAAAATAGTTTTGTGAAAATTAATCTGATGGGTGAGTGATAAAGATGAATTATGGAGGGTCATTCCATTTAGGAGAGAGATTCTCTTTTGTTCTTTCTTTCTTTTAAAGATTTATTTATTTTAGGGGCGGAGAGGAGCAGATGGAGAGAGAATATTCAGCAGACTCCCCACAGTGTGAGGGGCACAACGACAGGCAGGCTTAATCCCACAACCCTGAGATCAGGACCTGACCTGATATCAAGAGTTAATTAATTCAACTGACTCAGCCACCCAGATGCCCCTAGGAGAGAGATCCTTTAGAAGCCAGGGAAATCAACTAGATAGGAGATAACAAGAACTTGACTAAATGTGGGAGCCATAGGAATGGAAAGAGAGGGTTTGTTAGACAAGGAAGTGACATTCATGGAAATTGGTGACTGAATAGAAGGGAAGGGGAGGTAAGTCACCAACCCAGTTGCTCTGTTTTAGAATTCCTAAAGCTCATCCATCTACATGGCTTCTAGCTAGAGAACAGGTTGAAGAGAAATCCCTGACCTGCACAGAAACTTATCTGGAAGATTTTCGGAGTCTGAGACTCACCCTCACTCTGACTTCACTCACCTTGACTCACCCAGATCTGTCATACTCCAAGGCCTGTGCTCGTTCTATGTCAGGCCCAACACTGGAAGCCATTTAAAGTTCTTACTGAGGTTGGTCTGCCAAAGCCACTGGGATTCTCCATGTCAGTCACTATCTTGGGCTTGAGACTAAAAAGGAGGGCACTATTGGACTTATGCCAACCTGTTTTCATTAACCCCTTCCCTGGGCTCCTCTCAGCTCTTTGGGGCAGAGTATAAACCAATTTGACCAGGACCCAGAAGACTGGGTCAGGCTGGGCTGGAATGATGAGGGAGAGCTTGATCAACTGGAGAGATCAGAAGGTTGGCAGCTTGCTCAATGTAGCATGCAAAGTGGGGAAATGAAAAGACCCCTCTACCAAGACTAGGGCTGTCTCTGGGGTGATGTCACATAAACACTGCTGAGGTCATAGAAACTTCCCTCTCCTCCCCTGTCTATTTCCCCATTGCCACACAGTCTCTCCAGTCAGCCAGCTCCCACATACCTGCACACACATAAACAAAGGCTGGGAGGGGTCAGATACCATCCGGGTACTCTTAGGTGCACAAAAGTGGTAGGGAAGTGGGTGGTAGTGGTGATTATTCAGCACGTAGTATCCACACTAGTACCCCTAGTGCTGGAACAGTAGGTGGGATGTGAGTGAGGGGGACGAGGAAAGAGAGGGACAGGGAAGAGGGACTTTGTTCCTGTTACTGATCCTGATTTTATCTTAACCCCCATCCTTATTACTCCTCAGTCCTCTCATCCCCTCCTCCTTCACCCCCAAGTCTCCCCCCCCACTCTCCTCCCCCACCTCCAGTTGATCATGGCATCAGAAGCAGGGAGAACATTCCAGCGGTTTGCTGTCTTCGGAGAATCATCGAGCAGTGGCACTGAAATAAACAACAAAAACTTCTCTAAACTATGCAAGGACTGTGGCATCATGGATGGCAAGACAGTCACCTCCACTGATGTGGACATCGTATTCAGCAAAGTCAAGTAAGGGACCAGAATGGGAGGTAGGGGTGGTGAGTAGAACCAGCAAGGCAGTGGGACATGGAAGGGTCCATGGGATAGAACATATGTAATGGGTCTACTGAGCACCTACTAAGTCCTTGGCCCTGTCCTCAGTGTCCTGAGTGTCCTGTCCTCAGGACACTCAGTGTCAAGAGGCCAATTCGAGTAAGGGGAGGGTTGGACCTTGGAAGGTGATGAGTTCATGTTCCAGAGTTTCTGGGTTTCTGTCTGACTGACCAGGGCCAAGAATGCCCGAACCATCACATTTCAACAGTTCCAGGAGGCAATGAAGGAACTGGGCCAGAAACGATTCAAAGACAAGAAACCAGATGAAGCTCTGGAGAGCATTTTTAAACTCATGGAAGGCAAGGATCCAGCTACCACTGGTGTTACTGTGAGTGACATGCTTCATCCCTCACGCTTGACCCTATTTCCCTAGATCCCTGCTGCTCCTGCCTCCCAACCCACCTTCCAATGCCCCTCACCTCTACCATTAGTAATACTGTAGGGAGACAAGGCAGGAAGCCTCTGGTGCCCTGCTGGTATTGGAACAGACTTTAGAGATCATCCACTAGTTTCAGAGATGAGGAACTTGTGGCCCAGATAAGGGTCCACATCTATTTTAATAGTAAAATTTAGACTCATTCCCAAGTGTCCACGGATTTGGGGGAATGCTTAGTGCAGAGGACTTGCTACTTGATCCCGACTTGTAATCTCTGACCTCCTGCCTCTCACCCACCATCTGTTCCCTATTTGTCCCCTCTCTATTTTAAGTTCCCTCTACTCTGGGTTTCAAATAGGGCCCTCCCAATAGGAGGAACCTTGCATATTGGATCTGGGGTTGATGTCCTTTGGCTGCAGCCTGGTCACAATAACTCCCTTGAAAATAGAAAAATCCACACACACCCACATGGGTTCCCATACACCGAACTCCTCCACTCTCATGAGTGGATGGCTCTTGTCACAGTTCTCACCCCTGGCTGCATCTGGGCCCTAGAGAAAGCAGCCCTATCCCAAAGGTAGAACAGAGTGAAGAGTACTAGCAGAATCAGAGGCCATCTTTAGAGAAGGGGTGTGACATCAAAGGGGAAGAGAGAGATCAGACCCGTCCTCCTCTGGCTTGCAGAAAGCAACGACAGTGGGTGGGGTGAGCCGGCTGACGGACACCAGCAAATACACGGGCACCCACAAGGAGCGCTTTGACGAGAGTGGCAAGGGCAAAGGCATCGCAGGACGGGAAGAGAAAACTGACAACTCAGGCTATGTGAGTGGCTACAAGGGTGCTGGCACCTATGACAAGAAGAGCAGCAAATAAGAAGTAGCCTCAACAACTAGGGTCAATCAGTCCTCAACCCAGCATCTTAAACACCAGGGACCCTAGGGAACAATAAACATCCGTGTGTGCAGCAGCCAATGAGTTTTGTCTTCCATCAGGATGAGGGATAGATGGGCCTATCAATGCAGAAAGAAGAGAGAGCCCAAGAAGTCAGGGTTTCCAGTTCTGTACCTTTTCTCTACTTAGCCTCATGCCTCCCAGCCAGAGGTTAGCATTCCCTTCAACAACTGCTTCTACGATCAGAGCTGAGGAATATATTTGGAGGTAAAAGACAAACCAGATGTGGTGGCAAAAACTATGTGTGCCTTTGCTTTCATACGTCACTGGTATCCACTGTCCTTATCTCCCAGAGGAGAGTAGCAGTTCCTGATTTGACACCACCAGCCAGACCCTTTCCTGTCCCTCTACCTTTCTCATCTGTTGTAGTCCAGATTTTGTTGGAGAAATAGAAACTAGCTAAGATGGGCCAAGAACTTACTCAGGTTGACTACTATTACGAATGTGGTTAAGCTGGGGGGATGAGAGAATCCATTTTTAACAACCAGCCCAAACTGAGTTTTACCCCACCCAACCTCCATCGCAGTACACATGGAACAGAAGATCCCACTCACAGCTAAGGGTAACCCAGGAAGACAACCAGAGGTGGGTGGCCTCCAGGACTCCAAGAGTAGGAGTTCTGGTGTGCTGAGAAAAAAGGAATGAAATCAGAACTGATTTGGATGTGTTTTTATATTTTTATTTTGAAATGACTATAGAGTCACAGAAAGATGCAAAAATAGTAGAGAGGTCCCACATACCCTTCATCCCAGTTTCTTTTTTTTTTTTAAGATTTTATTTATTTATTTGACGGAGATTGACACAGTAAGTGGGAACACACAAGCAGGGGGAGTGGGAGAGGGAGAAGCAGGCTTCCCACAGAGCAGGGAGCCCGACACAGAACTTGATCCCAGGACCCTGGAATCACGTCTTGAGTGGAAGGCAGATGCTTAACGACTGAGCCACCCAGGCACCCCTCCTTTACCCCAGTTTCACCCAATGGTTATGTCTTACATTACTCAGATGTGGTTTTAAAACCTTCCATGACTACAGCCAGGCTCACCTCAGCTCTGTCCTGTCAGCGGCAGATCTTGGACTTGGTGGGGAGATGTATCGGGAGAAGCTTTTGGAAGGAAAGGGATGCAGTAATCTTGGGGAGAACAGGTCAGAGAAAATAACTTGAAACTCCAGTGAGTCACAGTGAGAAGGGTAGAAGGAAAAAGGGTCAGAGAAAGGAAGACAAGGTGACTACAGGAGGTTGGGAATGTCAGGGAGAGACTACCCTGGGCTCTGTGGTAGAGGAGAAAGGAAAGAACATGTGATGAGGAGAGAAGATCAATGATTTCACAGAGAGAAACAGACTGGGAACTGAGAGGTTTTCTGGAGAGCTGAGGCTAGAATGAGTCTAAGGGTCTCAGGGAGGTCCCTGAAGCTAAAGGTACCTACTGTGTAGGTGAGTGAGTGAAGAGTTCTAAGGGAGATGGGGAACGCTAAGAAGAGAAGGCTGGTGGAGATGGGGAGTTGAGACATGGAGCTGGGTGCCTGTTGCCATGGTGTGAGCTGAGGCTCTGGGCCTCCATCCAGGATTCAGGATCTGGCCCAGTGGATGGATAGTCACTGCCAACTGGACACAGTGAGCTTCTTGGGTGGGTAAGACTGTCTGTGGGAGAGGGAGGATGGTAGGGAAAGAAAGGAGGTAAACAAGTTGGAAAGAGGCTACAAGGCCATATAACTTTGCATGGAGACTGAAGCTCAAGACATTTGTCCTACCTTCCTTGTCTCTTGGGAGGGGATCCTACCTGTCTGTGAAGTCAGGAAGGAAGCCTTCTACCAGGGATCAGAAGTTCAGGAGTAGGGTCAGGCTGATGTGTGGTGGCAGTAGGGGGTGGTTCAGAATGAAAACCTTCCTTTCCTAGTAGAGGCCAATGATGCCTATCGGTTCAGCATCATTCTTCCCAGAACAGAGCAGGTAGAGCCTTTGGTTGGTTAGGGTGTCATTGTAGTGGCAGCTCGTGGGCGGTTGTCTAGAGACCAGAGAGCAGATCGTGACAGGGATGGCGTCCTCTGTGAGTGTGCAGTATTCATTGTAATTCTCACAGAAGCTATCACTGTACTTGCAGAACCCATTGATTTCTCTCCAGGGAGCATGCACCATGTAATGGATTTGGGGGCAATACCAACTCCATTTTCTGCCCCGCACATAGGCCATGAGACCATTACAATAGCCCTGGAAGCCCTTTGGGTAGCTAACCCGGGGATAGTCGATGTGTAACAGGCGGAAGTTCCTGATGGCGATCTGCACCTTGGTGTCTTCAACCAGAGCGGGTCCTAGAACAAGCTGGAGAAACACAAGCCGAGCCACAGATGGTGCCATTCCTCCTGCTGGTGGAGTTAAGTGGTTAGAAGCAGAGGTGGGTCTAGAGTGGCTGTCTGCCCCTTCCCAGAGCCTCCAGCATTTCCCCATCCCTCCCCATGTGCCTTCCCCTATAACCTAACAGCTGGGCTCTACTTCAGAGATCATCCAAACCAGGTCCTCATGTCCTAGAGAGAGCAGACACTTACCCAAGTTCACCCAGCTGGCCGGTCACCTTCAGCCACTCCCCCAACTCCTTTGGTCCACCCCGGGGCCTCAGCTTCAGCCAGTCTGTGAACTGTAGCACTTACAGAATATGAAGTCCAACCAGTCCTTGGGTGAGCCACTCTTCCAGATTATCTCTAGCTCTGGTCAAACTTTCTGGTAAAAAATGCAAAGGGGACAGAAGGATCGGGCTGAACTACTATTCTCTGACTGCTCTGGAGAAAGGACAGGAGCTGGAAGACCAGCCGGGCAGGAGCAGGAATTCTTCTTGCCTGAGGCCAAAGGCAGCCCAAAGGTGAGAAGGAACTAAAGAGCTCTCTGGGCAAAGACCAGTCTAGGAGGAGGGAGTGTCGCCTGAGTTTGAGGAGCTGCTGTGCTGAGGGGGTTGGATGGGTGGGAGGATAGAGACATTGCTGTCTGGTTTCCTCCTTTCTGCTGTCATCAGAACACTTAGTTCCAGCTCCTTGCCAGAAGGCTCGAGGTTCTTGGGTTTTCTTTGATGTTTTCTCTGGTCCGTAGGCCATGCTTCTGTGGAAAGGTGAGAAGGAAAGCACTGTCATGTTTCTGAGGAACAAAGTGCTGCTTATTCCTGACCCTCGGAGAACAGAGGGTCTGCCACTCATCCCACTCACCCTTGACCCGGAGGCCACACATGCACACAAGGGCCGCCCACTAGAGTGCTGGCTTGAGAATCAGAGACCTCATTGTGGACCCCCGCAGTCCCCATCATCACCTCCACACTGGTCCCAATCACGCTATTAGCCAACTCTCTTACCTACAACCTCAGGCCCTATCAGGGTCCAAGCACTCCCAGAAACCTATGCACGTTGACCCTGAAGCTTCCAACTTATCAGGTGAGATTAGACAGCACAGCCTGAATGTGAGGAAGTGTGGGCCCCCTGAGCCCAGAGGATCAGATTCTTACTGTAGTTTGTTCTAACTCTCTTTGTCAACACTTGCTGCTTCTTGAGAACTAAAGAGCCTGCCAGCCATGGCCCTTGACTTCCACAGGCCTCTCTGCCTCGCCTCCCTGCAGGGTGTTTTCAGGGTGGTGGGTTTCATCGTAGGACAGCCTACCATCCTTGTCCTGGAGAATGGAGCTAGAAGTCAGAACAAAGACTCCCAGGTGTTCCAAAGCCAATGTGTAGTTTGGGGGTGGTGCAGAGTACTGCAGGCATTGGGGATACTGGTGTTGCTCTTCCTGACAGCATTAACTGGAGTCCAACACTGAACCCATTCCCCCCACAATTTGCTTCTCCTCCTATGTCGTCTGTGTCTCATTTCCTCAGTTACCTATGTGGGAAATCTGTTATCCTAGATCCTTCCCCCTCCCTTACTCCACCTGTGGGGAGGCAGTGGCTGCAAGGTGGCCAAGAGCAAGGCTTTTGAGTCAAACAGACCAGAAATCCTGGCTGAATCCTGGCTCTGCTACTTACAGTCTGTGTATCACCAATATAAGTTTGCTAAAAAAAAAAATAAATAAATAAAAAACAAACAAACAAACAAAAAAAGACCACTGTAAGTTGCAGTTTCTTCATCTAGTAATGGGAGTAATATTTTATACATCATGGCAGTATTAGAATTCATTATGATATATATCAAGAGATTTTAGCCCAGTGCCTGGCACCTGGTGAGTACTTAATATGAGCATGAGTCCATTAGTCACACAGCCCTGACATCTAAGACTGTTCCTGAAACTGTCCCTTCCATCTCTGTGTCTTTCCCTGCTCAGGCTCCCCCTTCTCCGCATCACATGTTCTCCAACTCCAGTAAGGCTCTACACTTCGTAGGACAGAAGACTCCCCATGACCCGACCCCCACCATGTCTCCAACTACATCGCCATCCATGACTGTTACCCCATTTGTGCCACCCTCCACCTCCTCATCTTGGCTTATGCCACCTCCTTTACCCAGGATGCTGTTCCTTACCTCCTACCACTCTTATCCCCATCACCTCCACTGAGCTAGTTCATGTGAAGACTCAACCTGGAAATCCTGTTTAAAAAGCTTCTGCTTGGATGACCACCCTCTGGGAAGTGTGCGCAGCCAAACAAGTGAATGTGAAGCCCACACACAGGCCACTGGCTCATCTGTATCCTTCAGGCTGGGTC
This sequence comes from Martes martes, assembly GCF_963455335.1. Taxonomy (NCBI): domain Eukaryota; kingdom Metazoa; phylum Chordata; class Mammalia; order Carnivora; family Mustelidae; genus Martes; species Martes martes. The sequence continues at coordinate 49,992,667 of NC_137894.1, read as the reverse complement.
TATAGGCCAACACCGAGTGGGAGACTTGCAAGGAGCTGCCTGAGCCTAGCTGACTCAAGTGTTGGTTTTGAGGAAGTTTACTATTGTTCCCACCTCAAAGCATGCCTCCTCTTCCCTATTTTCTCAAGGCTGCAGCTTCCCTGAAAAGAGGAAGGGGCTTTTCATGAAAGACTCCTGGTCTTCCTCTTCCTTCATTCGCTACCCGCCTACCACTTCTCACCTCTGGACGCACAGTTACAGAAATGAAACAGCCCTTCATAGAGGAAAGAGTTCAGGACTTGATATCAGATAACTTACCGAATTTTTGCTTCCTCTATGAAATGGGATGAATACTTTCCTTACCTCATGAGGCTGCAAGAAGAAACTGAGATGGTCAAGATGAACATGACTTTCAACTATCACATGGTGTATAAACAATGTATGACTAGATTTGATCTTCTGGGTTCTACATCAACTAGTTTTTTCCCCCAACTCAATATCGGCAAAGCCTCTTTTATTTCCCAGATGATCCAAGTGACCTTCCTCATCCCAGCTCTGCCAACATAGAACCTCCTCTGACACCTGACTTAAAATTCATCTTCATGAAGCTTTCTATTACTAGCCATGCCATGTGTCGATTACCTTAAAAAAAATTTTTAATTAATTTTTTAAAGTTGTTAAATATCATCTGAAAAGCACTATGACAAATGCTGGGGGCAGTATAAAGGTAAATAAAACAGCTCCAGCCCAGATTACATGTATAATTCAGCAAGAAAGATGCACATATAAGCATATGTTAGAAAGGCCTGAGCACAGGACAAGGAAAGGTGTTCAGTCTTCAGGTTCCAGACTGTAACTCTGGTGGCCTGGCCTTTAAAATCCTATCTTTGGGGCGCCTGGGTGGCTCAGTGGGTTAAAGCCTCTGCCTTTGGCTCGCGTCCTGATCCCAGGGTCCCTGGGTCCCTGGGTCCCTGGGTCCTGGGATCAAGCCCGCATCGGGCTCTCTGCTCAGCAGGGAGCCTGCTTCCCTTCCTCTCTCTCTGCTTGCCTCTCTGCCTACCTGTGATCTCTGTCTGTCAAATAAATAAGTAAAATCTTTTAAAAATAAAATAAAATAAAATCCTATCTTTGAGGTGTTGATCCATAGCATTGCTGCTTTCATGCTAACATCCTTGTCATGGTTTCATCTGTTCCCGAAGCCTGAGATTTGTGGAATTTGTTGCCTCATTACACTGGGCTTTACATACACAAGAATTACTCTAGAGATGAAGAAGCTAAGTTTGAGAGAGTAGTTTGTTCAAGGTCATATGTCTAATTTTGTAGTTCTCAAAGGGGGGCAAGGGTGGGCAATTTGGTCATGTTGGGGTGGTCACAACTGGGAGGGATTACTGGCATCTAGTGGGTAGAGGCCAGGGATGCTGTTAAACATCCAACATTGCTCAAGGCAGCTCCAGCAACAAAGAATTATCTAGACCAAATGTAAATAGTGCTGAGGTTGAGAAACCCTGGTCTGGGGCACCTGGCTGGCTCAGTCAGAAGAGCATGCGACTCTTGATCCCATGGTCTTGAGTTCAAGATCCACGTTGGGTGCAGAGACTACTAAAAAAAACAATAAATAAATACACTTTAAAAAAACAAAAAGAGGGGCGCCTGAGTTGCTCAGTGGGTTAATCCTCTGTCTTCGGCTCAGGTCATGATCTCAGGGTCCTGGGATAGAGCCCCGCATCGGGCTCTCTGCTCAGCAGGGAGCCTGCTTCCCCCCTCTCCCTCTGCCTGCCTCTCTGCCTACTTGTGATCTCTCACTCTGTCAAATAAATAAATAAATCTTAAAAAAAAAAAGGAAAGAAAGAAAACTAACGCTCTTTGCGCATTATCCTTTACAAAAAATTTAAAAAAAAAAACGAAAAGAAACAAAACCCTGGTCTAATGAGTGAATCAGATTTCCTAACAAAGGCAGAATTACTTATGCCTTATACATTGAAAAGGGTTGGCAAATCTCCAGAACTTTGAAATGTTTTTGTTAGATTTTGCTTTTATTAGTGATGGTTTTTCTACCAGCAAGAAGAGCACTGAATGTTCACCACTGAAATGAGTGTTTTTGAGTTGTTTTTCTTGTAAGGGTGACCCTCTGCCTGTAGTCCTCTACACATTCTCTCCCTCCTTCCCTCCCCAGTGATAAGCATTTCCAGAACAAATAGCTAGCGTTCAGGTGCAGGAGTGATTCCCTATGATTGAGGGGAACCCCAAGATTTTGCCCGGAGTGAGCTTACCACAGTCTCAGCAAGGTCACTTTTTGCCCTGTCCAACCGAAATTGATCCAACCAGCATAGTGTGTCATGGGCAGTTCCTGGGCTGTCCTTGAACCCAAAGGATTGCTTCATGCAGCTCAGCCTTCTTGTCATGACTTCACCTCAAGCCCAGGGTTGAAGTCCAGGTCACTGTCCAAGTCACTGTCAGTTCCTCCATTTGCTAACCAGTGCTGAGGTTGCTGGTGGTCCCACCTGGGACTGGGATCATTCAGGGGCACAATGAATGCCTTCTAACCCAAAAGTTGAATCAGTTAAGGATCATTTATATGCAAGGCACTAAACTACCCCTGTGCAAAGTGGGAAAGAAGTATAATATAGATGGTCCTTGTCTTCTGAAGATTAGATAGTCTAAGTTGAAGGAAAATGATAAATACATATGAAGAAATAACCAATGATTCAAGGCAGAAAATTATACATCTTGAAGACAGAACTGTAGGAATTTAGAGGTGAAGAAATCCCTCTGAATTGGGAGGATTGGAGCAAATTTTCTGTGTGAGGGACAGGTCATCCTGGGACCCTACTTAAGATGGATCTCAAGGTATGGTTAAGAGTTAAGTAGAGATGAAGAGGATTATGAAAGGTATGCTTAAGAAAATAGAGAAAACCAGCTTGGCTAGAATTGAGGCACCTCGGTGGAAGAAAAGTCAGAGACAAAGTTCAAAAGATGAGTTTGCCAAATTGTTGCAGATCTTGATTATCAGGCTAAGGAATCTGAATTTTATTCTGTAGATAAAGGGGGAGCTGACAGTGGCTTCTGAGATAGAGTGACCTAATGACGCCTTTCAACCCCGGAGTAGGTCCCCCTCTCCTACATCCTGGCTTGTCTAAAGGCGTTGGTCTGGGAGCCAAGGATTCCAACCTTCTGTCACTGCCGTCTCCTCCAGACCCGCAGCTGTTCCAGGAAAGGTCATGAGAATTCAAAGACCCAGAGCAAGTCTCACATCTGACCCCAACTTGCTGTTTGTTTCACTTTCTCTGTCTACAGAAATGAGCCCATTACCTTTATTTATCCTAGGAGCAACGAAATTAGGATAACAGAATTTGGATGTGCTCCTGCTTGGAGGGAAACTCTCATGGGCTTTCCATCGGTATCCAGAGGCTGTGTGGAACTCCGGAAGCGAGAGAGGCTGGCCTCTGAAGGGTGGGCGCCAGTCCAGGCCCTGCCCTCCTCTCAGCCAGCTCCCCTCACCCCTCTCAGTGCAGGCCAGAGGAAGCAGCAGCTGTTGTCCTGTGGGGAAGACAGGCAGAGGTCCACCTGGCACTGCTGGGATTTTCACAACACCCACCCCAGTGACTTTAAACTCACACACACGCACACGCACAGGCATGCACGCATCCATGCATGGGCATGGGAGTAGCCTGGCAGGGATTGGGCCAAGAGCTATGACTATGGCCATAGAACGAGGAAGCGAGCGTAGCTACCTCATCTCCCCAGATAGAGGCTGCTTGTGAGAGGGCCTTTCTTCCCTCCCCTCTTCTCCCCCCATTTTGTCTTCTTGCTCACCCCTTTCTAATTTGTCTCTTTTCCCCTCTGCCAGACTCTCTGATCAGTCCTTGGCCTGATGCCTGACCTCTTTTGTTCTCCCTAATCTTGTCCCCCCTTCCTCCATCTTTTCCTCTTAGTCCTTACACGGGGTGAAGGAAAACTGGCAAAATTATCCTCCCAAGTGCAAAGTGAAGTGGATCTTGGAATCGAGAGAGTTGGGGCAAATTGATCAATAAACAAAATCACCTGCCTTATCCAAATAATTGAGGCAAAGTAAGGGTTTCAGCTAGAGTTGTAAAGGTGGTAGTTTCAACTCTTTAATTTTTGTGTGCAAACCTAAACCTTTACTCTCTCTCCCCTTTGGCCTGAGACAGGAGGGTAGTGTTTGACTTCCACACAGCACTCAAGCCGGCTTCTGGAGAATTCGGGGTAATGGGCTTGAAGAGCAAACTAGGATAATTATAACGACAGGAAAACACAAGAGCACAGGGCAGTGCAAGTCGTGGTTTGGAAACATCTCATTCTAGAATAATGAGAAGTGTGAAGTCCTGGCTAAGAATTCAAATGAGCTCCTGGCCTCCCGCTCCCTCCCCTGAGCAGCCTCCGGTCCAAGGCAGGACAGGCCTGTGCTGATCCGCATTCTGTCCACAGTCTGCTTTAAACCATGGATTTTATTTCCAAACATTTGCATCTCTACAGCAGCAGAGGCATAATTCTCCATCCCGAAGTCCAAACAGCAGAGATTCAGGCTCCTTAACAAAGCAGCAAATGCTGTTCCCACAGCCAAGGCCTCCCCGAGAAGCCGAGGAGCCAGAGGCCTGTGGGAACTTGCTCCTGGTTCTCTGTTGCCATCTAGCGGTGCTTGCCACCTCCAACATCGTTTTTTCTTCCAAAAATCATCCTCCGCATGCCATCTGCTAAAACGATGTCCTCTGGCCTCAAAAACGAACACCTTCTCTTCCCGACTCAAACTTCTGACTTCTGGACCAGAACACAAAGTTTACAATCCAGACTACTTTTAAGATTTTTTGTATTTATTTGAGAGAGAGAAAAAACGAGAGAGATCACAGAGGGAGTCTGCTTCTCCCTGCTGAGCGGAGAGCGTGATGACATGGGCTTCCATCCCAGGACCCTGAGATGGTGACCCGAGCCGAACGCAGACATGTAACCGACTGAGCCATCCAGGCGCCCACTCAAGACCATCTCTGTGGCTTTGCTCCAGTTACAATCTACACAACGGCCTTTCACTCTGCTTAGAATGGCCTCCCACCCTCGGGGACCCTCCCCAGTGTGTGTGAAGTCAAAGTCACAGTCTTTGCTGGTCTCAGAGGCTTTCCATGATCTGGCCTCTCAGCGCTGTTCAATGTGGACCCTTCTTCCCCACAAGTTCACTTTCTCAAATTCACATCCTTGTCCCAGAAGGGCTCTCTTTAATGTCCCTATTTAAAAATCACTGCCTACCAACCTCCCTCTTTTCCTACCTCTGTCCGTAGCAGTCATCACTTCAAGCAAAGGGTATATTTATTTTTCACTATTTTTCTCCTGATGGAACCTAAGCTCCACAAAGGTAGGGATTTTTGTCTCTTTCATTCACTGATCTATCCCAAGCACCTCACCACATGATAGGCGCTTGAGAAATATTTGTTTACTGACTGCATGGGTGAACCTAAACCTGGTGTTCTGAGATCACCTATTACTTACAGGTGAATCCTGAAAACAAAAGAACTGTTCATCTCAGTTTTCCAGATCTTCCCACCCACAGAGAGTGATACTTCTAATCCTCAGTGTCTCAGTTCTTCTGAGTACCATATGCCAAGCTCACTCGAGCCCCCAGAGCAGTACCAACTCGGGCTCTCCACACACCTATGACTACTGCAAGGAACAGGGTACACAAGAGCAAGACCTAAGGCAGAATGAAGCAACCAACACTCCCAATAGCATTTCCGAATTTGGACAGTGTTTAAGTTTTGCCAATCTCAACGAAGTAGGGAGGAAGAGAGTAAGGGATGAAAGGTGTTGGGAGCCTTCGCCAGGTAAAGCCAGGTAGCCCTGCTCAGCCACCTGGTACTCCTGGCACCGAGGAGTGACCAGAGGAGTAAATCACTGCAGAATAGCTGAGTTGGGGTGGTGTTGGGCATCGTGATTGTGATGATTCGTCTGCTTCTCTGTCTCCTCCATCTCCATCTCCTCCAAAAGATAAGCAGGAAGACCCGATGACAAGTAATCATACCAAGCAATATTCGAGGCTATTCCCTCTGTACCTCTGGTTAGAGAAAAAGCTATTCTTACCACCACAGGGATTGGCTCTTCCCAGAATCATGAACCAGAGATGTATATAGGGGATAAATGGCCGTTCTCCCTGAAATGCATCTGGGGTTGACACCTGGGTCAGGTGCTTTAGCAGAGTTACTGAAACCATGTGGCCAGGGGCCAAATCTAGTCTTGGAGTGTGGGGAGTGATGTTTCTTCATTGCTGAACCTGTTCAGGCAGGTACACTAGCTCCATAGGTATCCACTTATTTGGAACATCTAGGTGGAAAGGCACATATGTTTGATTAATTTCCTGATCCCCAACTGCACCCCAGTCTGCCCCAAACAGAAGCAACATAGCTCAGGCCAGCTCATAAGGAGTCAAAAGGCAAGTGATCTGAGGCCAGTGGCAGGTAAGGGCATCCTCAGCCCCAGAGCAGGAGCCGCCATGCGAGGACTCAATGAGGAGGTGCAGACTGTGGAGGGACCTGGGTGAGGAGAGAGGACAGAGAAGGGACAGGTTCTGATGCAGGTGAGTGATGTGACAGACAAAGGAGGAGAGGATAAGGACACACATAGGGAAGAGAGGAGAGTGAGGCGGGGGATGGAGACATAGAATGGGGATACAGAGGGACATGGGGTGGTTTCATGGAGAGGATGAGACACAGAGCGAGGGAGAAGGACACAAGGGGGTGGGGCTTGAAGAAGAAGCGATAGAACAAAGAGTGAGAGACAAGAAGGACAGGATGAGGGAAGACAGGCATATGGGGTGAGGGGGATGGGGTCACAGTGGGTGAGGAGGGCGAACAGAGCAGGAAGAAGGGATGAGATGCAGAGGGAGGGGAGAAGGGGACTTAGGGGAGAATAACGGTGATGAGATAGAACACAGACAGAAAGACTAATTTCTCACCACCTGCTGTCTGTCCCCAGCAACCCCAGCCCTCCATCCTGACTGCTTCCCTACAAGAGATGGCAGCAGCCGGAACAGGGTCCTGCCCTCTGCTGCTGCCCTGGCTGCTGTGGCTGTGGGTGCCTAAAGGTCCAGTCAGAGCCAAGCCCAGCAACATGACCTCGGCTCTGTGATTTGAACTTCAGCACGTGCAGCCCAGGCCCCAGGGATGCAACACGGCGATGGGCACGGTCAACAAGTACACAAAACATTGCAAACCCTTCAACACCTTCCTGCATCAAACCTTCTCCAGTGTGGCTGCCACCTGTCACACCCCCACGGTGGTCTGCAAGAAGGGTCGAAGAAACTGCCACCAGAGCAAAAACCGTGTCTCGCTGAGCACATGTGAGCTCACCTCAAGGAAGTACCCAGGGTGCAAATACAAAGAGAGACGAGGTTGCTTCTTACATTGTGGCCTATGACCCTCCTGAGAAAGGGGACTCTAGGAAATTCAAGCTGCTTCCTGTGCACTTGGACAAAACCCTTTAGGTTTTCGGCCTTCCTCCCTCTCGTGTTACACCTGACTTCCCTCTCTGGGCCTCTAGGCCACTCCTCATATGCCCACAGTTTATCTTCCTCCCATGTCTTAGGGCCCTTCCTAGCTCAGTCTCTTCTGAGAGGGCTGAGCTCCAGAAGAGACGGCCTTTCTTCTTTCTGTGGCTGTTTTCCCAGGAGCTTATACCCCAAGAGAGGGGCTGAACAAGCTAGGAGTATGGGTTACCTGGTCTATGCCTTGGACCTCTCTCTCTCCTGACCCATCTTTTCACAGCAGCATGACAAGAGGAGGAAATGAAAGGACAAGGAGGGTATGAAATGTATGGACAGAGCTGTTCCTATTCCTGAACTAGGAATCTTCCACAACTGAAGTGCTGGTGACATGACTTGTGTGCAGAGAGACGGCTGGAAAGGAAGAAAACGAAGTACCACTCCATGTTTATACTATATGAATTTTAGGTTTTTCGTGGCGTTGCCACATGAGTCCCTTGGGAAATAGACTCGAGAGGGATAATGGGCTTTCTTTGGGGGAGGAAATGGAGCTTTCAGAAACTGCAATTAATTGAAGAGCTTGTCAAATTGGTTAGTAGCAGAACCTGGACTGGAACCTAGGTCTCCTTATTCTATATACAGAGCACTTTGTGCTTGTCCCTCGGGCAAAAAAGGAGAGACCTCGGCAGAGACAAGAGAACTGGGTAAGAGTTCATCCATGAAGAAATGTACCCTGAGAGCTCTGAGGAGCCAGTTGCCCTGTGCCCGCTGCAATCAAGGTCACTAGCCCTCTAGCCAAGAGCTGTTTATGAGGTGTTCCAGGGATCTTAATTCATTCTCTCTCTGCCTCTCTAATTGGCCTCCCCCTTCTCTAGCCCACTGCTCTTCCGACCTGGGCCTTGGGCCTGGCTCTGGCTAGATCCCTTTGGCCTGAAGGCATAGGGTCAGGGGAGTGTCCCAGCTTCATCCCTCTGCTCCAGGATCACATTTCCCTTGACCTCAAGGGACTTCCGTGGCCCAGAGCCTGCTGGTCACAAACAGGCTGGTGGGAGCTGCCAGAGCTTCCTTCCTCTGATAATGATCTGTCCTGCCTCGGTGCTTCCCTGGCTCCCCACTCTGGCAGTCTGCCCAGGCCGGAGGGCTTGAGATGTGAAAATGCCATCTCCCAGTCCCCCTGGGCTGCAGACACCATTGATCTGTCTCTAGTGAGTACAACCGGAGAAGCTATGGCCTTACCTTGGGTCTATTGTGAGGTGCCCACGTCCCAGCCCACCCCCATTGCCTGCAGTCCTGACCATCACTAGCCCCTTCTTTCTTTCCTTTATTTCAGCCCCAGACAAACAGCAGGATGCCCCATGCCTGCCCTACTTCACCGTCCAGTTACCTTGTTAGACCTTCCCTTCCGAGTTGGGGCGTCTGTTCTCTTTCTGTCCCTCCCGGACACCGCCAGTGCTCCCTTACTCCTTACCAGAGTCAGAGCCAGTTTGGAGCCAGATAAAATTGAGTGTAAATCTTGGTTGGCTCCATCTTCCTGGCTATGTGACCTGGAGCAAAGGAACAAACTTCTCTGTGGCTGTATTTTCATACAGTGAAATTACAGGAGTAATCCCACCTACCCAACAGGATTGCAGGAAGGTTTAGAAATGACTTCTATGTAGCCTTAATCAGCCCTTGGCACTAGTAAGCATATAATAATGATCACTGGTAGCAGCAAATAGTAGTCTAGTCATATTCACCTTGGCAAGCATGCAGATTAAGGCAAATACCCCACTCAGTTTTCCTTGAGGGCTTTTTCCTGCTAGAGTGATGTTCTTGAGTAGGCTAGAGGACAAGTCTGCAAGCAAAGTCCGGCTAGGTGGGTTGGGTGGTTTGAGAGGAGGAGAGAAGGTAGGGAGGGGATGGTCAAAGAAAAAGCCGAACATTGAACAATTCAAGCAGAGTGTGGGGCCAATACATTGATGAGCCTTGAAGTAGAGATGCACTAAATACACATTGTAGCCAAATGCCAAATGACTGAGTGTAAATCTATATATCCTATGGTCATTATACTCTACATTTATCACTCTAAATAGATGGTTTTGACTGAGATGCATAGAAAAGCAAGATACTTAGGGGTATTGATTTTTCCTTTATTCTTTTTTTGTAACTCTTTATATATTTGTATAAACATAAATTGTATAAATTGATATTTATCACATATAAATATAAATTATATATATTGATATTTTTTCTTATGGATATTATGGTTTTGAAGACACCCTCCACACCAAATTTTGAAGTGGCTAAAATGATGCTTTATTGCATACTCCCAAAATGAGAATTTCCAAATAAAACTTTTTCTTGCAAGATTCATTACCTAAATAGTATTAAATAACTAAAACTTCAGCATAATTCAAAAGTAATCTGTGGTGATGGAGTTCAGAATAATGGTAACCTGGGGAGCACTAACTGGGAAGGGCTAAGAGGTAAGCTGGAAATGTTCTTTCTTGGTCTGGTTATGTTTACTTTGACAGAAAACCCATTGAGCTGTATGCTTAAGGTTTGTGTACTTGACTGTATGTAAGTTATACCTCAAAAAAAAATCCTCCTGAATGTATAGTTCTTAAAAATTATTTTATTTAACATGATAAATCTTAATATAGCAATCAATTCTATAATGATTATGATATCATGGAATCATAGATAGAAGTAAGATATAATCTAATTTCTGTTGTTATGCCTTATACTATTTTTTGAATGTAATAGTACCTATGCTGTTTATTAAATTGTTATAAATACTTTTGGATCAAAAAGTATGTAAGGATCTTTTTCAAGTTATCCAGCTAATACACTATCTCCTACTTTATATTAGGTCAACTAATTTTCCTATTTTATGTGAAAATTCTTCATTGTTTTGTATATAATATAAGCTTTGACAACCATTATTATAGCATTTTTCTTTTTCCTTTTTTAAAGATTTTACTTGTTTATTTGAGAGAGAGAGTGAGAGAGAGAGAGAACATGAACAGGGTGAGGGGCAGAGAGAGAAGCAGACTCCCTGCTGAGCAGGGAGAAGCAGGGCTTGATCCTGTTCTCCAGCATCATGATCTGAGCCGAAGGCAGACACTTAACTGACTGAGCCACCCAGGTACACCTAGACAATTTTTCTTAAAATTATAAATGTGCATTTATACTTCTACTGACTGATAGAATTTCAACATTTAAAAAAGTTCATAAGGAAAATTTCACTCTCAGGTTACATCTAGAGTGCTCACTAATATTTGAAAGTGATTCAGATATTAACAATGAATCCAAATGACTTGCCTTGTTCTCATTACTGATGCTTTAACTGATTGACAGTCACCCACTCCTTCACATGACCTTGATCACAACCAAGTTCACAGATGCCAAGAATAATGCTGAAATAAGCATTTGGTTATTCAGCTTTCAAAAGGTCAAATGTGAGGTCCAAAGTGAATAACAGGCTTGGGCCAATTACCAAGGCTGGCTGAAGCTTGATGCATTCCTACCTGAAACTTGAAGGATGGGGAAAGGAGGCTGATTCGTTATTAAACACTTCTGTTTCTGGGAGTAGGAGTTGGAGAGGGAAGGAGGGTATGCAGGGGAACATTACCCAGCCTTATATAGGTTCCTTTAAAGAAAATTGTTTCAACCTGGACCTAAGGAGCAGAGATGGAGTCCAGTATGGGGCGCCTGGGTGGATCAGTCGGTTAAGTGTCTGACTCTCGATTTCTTCTCAGGTCATGATCTCAGGGTCTTGGGATGGAACCCCATGTCAGGCTCTGCGCTCTGCTCTGGGCATGGAAACTGCTTACGATTCTCTCTCTTCCTCTCCCTCTACCCCCGTCCACCTGTGTGTGTGCTCTTTAAAAAAAAAAGAAAGAAAGAAAGAAAAGAAATGGAGTCTAGTAAAGAAAGTAATGCAAGAACCGATACTAGAGCTCACTCACTTTCCTACAAGTGAGAACCGAGGTACATTAGGTAGGAGACTCTTACGTGACCCTGGTTTCCCAAAGTCTCCATACTCTGAAGTAAATGATCCATAGACACTATCAAGAAGCCCAGCTGAATAAATGTGAGAAGTGTCCCAATCTCAAGGGCAGAACATGGGAAGAGGAAATGCCCTTGAGATGAGGACCCTTCTCCACACATTGATTCATAGTGTCAATGACCCTCTTGATAGTATCCATGGCTCTAGGGGATAGCCCCAGTGCCATGGCAGCAAAAAACATACCAATAGCAATAACATCCAGGGAGCCTTTCCTTTGAGAGAAACTTGGCCTATTCTCATGCTCCTACATGACTGAGCTTCCAAAAGGACTTTGAAGATTTTTGATAGGTCTTCACCTACCACTATCCCACCATGGAAGGTAGAAAGAAGAGCAGGTACAGCTCTTGCCAGGATGTTTGCCTGTGCAGGACTCCAAAGCAGTCAGGCTGGGAGCACCCATGACACCACAGGAGCATGAGAAAACATCACTAATGGGGCTATGGAACATAATAGAACTATGAAGCCCAAGAGGGGAGCTAAAGAAAGATGTCTACCCATAAATACACATTATGATGGAAAATCCTCATCTATATAAAGGTAAACTACTTCATAGGAGTATTAGGTAGATTAAATGTGACAATATATTTTAAGCACTTAGTACAGTGGCTGGCCTGTAGGAAAAGTTCAAGAGGTGTTATCATTTATATTTATTGCTGCGGTGTCAAATGTCAAGTGGCCAAACCTGTGATGGATGGAACAGGCCTGACTTCCGTGACAGAAGAACAAAGGATTTAAACAGAGGCCAAACTCCTCCTTAGCCTCCCTTTGCCAAAAGTCGTCCCTAGCCAAAAGTGGATAAAGTAAGGCTCAAGGTCAGACAAAAAGGACAATATGCATTATTGCTCTAGGTAAAGTAATTTGGAGTGGGGTGGGGGTAGGGGGCAAAGCTCCAATTGGAGCGAAAAGGGGGGGGCGTTAAATTGAGTATTTCTGTTCAGACTAGTTAAGGGTTCCCCCCCTCCCCAGCTCTACCCTCCACGAATCAAAAGATATAAAAAGAAGGCAGAGGATTTAGGGCCACTAATTTTTGAGGGTGTCCTCTACTCCAGCTCCTCTCTAAAGGGTTCATGTATCACAGCAATTAATGGCGACAGGGCTCTAGTGACATTTCCAACTTCCCCTCCTGACATCTAAGTCCAACCTCAGGTGAGCTCACTATGCCCTTGCCTCCATCGTGGACCCTCACATCCTTCCCTCTCCCAGATTCAGCTCCCTTTCCTACTTTGTCTTCCATCACTCAAAATTGCCACCAGCGCCCATGGCTCATGGTCCTTCCCTGCTTTCCAACAGACTGCTTGCAGTGGGAAAACATCATAGCTGTCACTTTCAGTGGTCTTCACATAGAAACTTAGTTGAGCTTACACATTTAAAGCATAAACTGACTTGGTATAAATTAGTACAAACTCCTGCTCAGGCTGTGGCATCTAACACAACACAGATCTACACGTCTATAAAGCTTTAGGCTCTTTCGGCAGATATTCATAAAATTAAAATGTTACAAGAGATTGTATCCACTGACTTCAGAGGTCATCTAGTCCAGCCTTCCCCATTTTGCAAATGAGAAAAATAATACCCAGAGGACTTGAACATCTTGTCCAAGATCACATGGCTAGTTTAAGTAAGTACTCGGGCTTCTTGAACCAGTCCAGTGATATTTCCAAACTGGAATTCTAATTAATTATCCCAGATGGATCTTAGACATTTTCCAAAGTCAAATTCACTGTCCATGGTCTGGCAAATCAATCTGCAAATGGGTAGATTCCCAGACTTGAGAGAAAAACATGTTCATCCAAAAGAGGCTTTAGTGTCCATAATCCCAGTGTGTTTACGTTTCTGCCTCTCACCCATGGACCACATCCCCTTCACCTGAATGTTCATATTGTGTCAGTGAGATGGGAACAAAACAGTACCCAGGGACTTGGTTACAAACTAGTCAAGTATGTCCGCGGGCCATACCACTGGCTGTTGGAGACATGAATAAGGGCATGCTGCAAGAACAAAGGTCTTCACTTTCCATCTGCTATTTGGAGCCAGTAGGAAAACATTTGGCAGACCTCCAGGTGGGCCTGAGACATCCCAAAACATTTTATCATTGGTAAGGGTCACTATTCTTTACCTTCGAAGTTGGTACATCCACGGCTGAGTTTTCCTAGTCAACTAGACACAGAGCAATGTGTCTCAGACTTTTCCCTGAAGAGCTAGTAATGGCAAAGGAGAATTCATTAAAATACCTCAACTCTTGCCCAGCAAACATGAACCTTCTCTGAAGACTCCTTCTTTCACTTAACTAATATTTTTAGAATAGCCATGTGCATAGATTTTTTATATGTTATCTTAAAATTTCATTTGTGGGTAATAAGAGATCAAAGCTAATTTCCCGGTTTGGATGGTTGTGCTGTGCTGATGTAGGCAAGGGAACTTGTAATTAGGAAGTACTCACTTTGGTATTAAGGGGTAAGGGAACATAATGTCTGTAACCTATTCTCAAATAGTTCAGAAATGTTAATAATTGGGTAATCTGGTCAGAGCATATAGGGGAGCTCTGTGTACTTTTTCTGAAACTTACTTATAAATTCGAAATTACTTCAAAGCAAAAACATTTTAAATTGTAAAAAAAAATCTGTAATTTATTTGAATTTTTCAATATACTCCATCATACAGTTTTATTTTATGTAAAAATAATGTTTTAAATTACTTCCTCTTCCCACCCCCAAATAACTTCAGGAAAACTGGGAAAGAAGACAGTTATCTTATGTGTCTTTGTATACCCCTCATATGTCAGTCAAAGGTAGTACACTGGCCTTAACGAGGTTTTCCTTAACTTGCTCTCCGTGGGTCTGAGTCTCTGACCGGTATTTCTCTTCAAGAACTGGGTAAGAAAGATAAGATAGTATGGGGTAAGGGCAGTAGGAAGGTCCTTCACGTGCTAATAAATAAATAAATAAATAAATAAATAAATAAATAAAAGAGAGGCAGAGAAAAAACATACATAAGGCATTTAGAACAGTGACTAGAACCCAGAAACCCCTCAGTAAATATCAGCTATGATCATTTCTATCACTGTTGTTTTTGCCACCCCTGGGAGATCCAAATGCTGCACACAGGCTTGTAATAAGTCAAAGACTGCAAAACACATGTGAGCAGAGCCCCCTGCTTCAGCTCTGGTTGGGCTGAAGATTACATGCTCTGTTTCCTGAGGACAGATCCTATACTCAAGAACAAGGGAGACAGTCCAACTGCTGAGGCAAGATCGTGGTGGGACTGGGCTCCCTGAGAAGACCCCAAAGAGCTACACAGTAAAGAGGAAATGGACCTGGCAGGGGACAGGGTCAGTCACTGGGAACAGAGTGATTCTTTTTAGAAGGAATATGGCAATGAATTTCTTGTAACAGAACTCTGAGACTCAGAGTTCAGAAACCAGGATCCAAGATATGTCATGGCCATGGGTCTTCAGAGCCAAGGACCCCTCTTGGATGAGAATCTCTCTTGGAGAGATTCCCTGTTGGAAGCTTCTGACAAAACCCCTGCCTCAGTGTGAGACCAACCACCCCCAGCCCTGGTGGTTGTTGACTCATCGCCAAGGTCCTGGATCCCAGTAAACAGACAAAGAAGTATAGTCAGAAGAGCTGGGCATGGTAGGCTTGTTCTTGCAGAGCTGCCCTGAAGCCTCACCCTTCTTGTTTGCCTTTGGGCTTTTCCAGCCTGAGCCCGCCTCTACCCAGTTCCCTGGACGATCAGTCGGTTTACACTATTCTGTTCCTTTGTCTCTTCTCTCTCTCGCAAGGATATCATTATACATACTCAGGACATACATCACTGGAAAGCTCAACATGCACAATCTCATCTCATTTTTGAATCAGCACCACACCAGGTTTTGTACGACTGGAGCCAATCAAAGGCCAGGACGGCGGGGATCACTGTCAGGAGTAAGTGCTCCTCCCTGTCACCTGTCCTGGCTCTAGGTGGTCCACCATGGATGTGTCAAGCTGTCGGGCAGAAAGTTAGCTGAAAAGCTATGTGGAGCCCAGAGACTCAACTGTCAGCAACCACTTGCCTCCAGCAGCTGATGTTCTACCATCATCGGGCTTCCCTCTGGGTAGATTTTATTTCAAGCCTTCTGCATCCCAGCTTGTCTCCACCTTGGCACCTCCAGACGGCGGCAGCAGCAGTTCCTCTCACACCCCGTCGCGAGGAACTTATCAGAGCAAGTTGCTTCCAGTTCAGTAGTCACAATAGATCCCCCATTGCTCTCCACTGAGCGACCAGGAAGCACTTCTGGACAGGCTCACACAGGACCCAAGCAAAGGATGAAAAAAATGCATACGCCATGTTCCCCTTAGCCACTCCTAGTGGCGCCGGCCCCTCCTGCACCACCTCACTCCTCCAGAACCCCCTTCCTCCTGGAGACTCTGTCTCTCACCACCAGAAGGACGTTCAAAGGAGGAAGCCTGATGACCCATCCTGAGGGTGGCACTTGTAGGTCAAGGACTTTCTTCATGCTGCTGCTGTCCTTCACACCCACGACCCAGACAGACTTTTGTGGCACTCTCACCCACCCTTCCTTGAGGATCCGGAAAACACTAGTCTTTAGGGGATCATCGCTGATTCTCTGCGTTTCCTCCTTTGAGCTACCTCAGGGTCTAACTGTGCAGTTTCTTCTTACGTTCTAGTCTGGCTGTGAGCACTTGGATGTTTCTTCTTGTTTCATAGAGTCTTAGTACCGGGGGCATTTTAGAAGTTATACAACTGTTACACATCCTTGTGTTAAAAAACAACGAGGATTCTGAGAGGCAGCACAGTCACTGAGTGTCCCCCTCTGGGCTAGAGAAGCACGAGACGACCTGATTCCTGTCCCACGAGTTTTCCATCCAGTTGGGAAGACTGGACACACATGTAAGAATCAAATAACAAAGCAAGGAAGCACACATCTAAAAACCCAAATGAGTGGTACCAGGAAGTAATGCTGAAGGATGTGAGGTTCAGGAGGGATTAGCCCAGGGTAGATTTGACTGGGAGGGTTCACACATGTGATCAAGCTGAGCTCTGAAAGATGAATAACATTTGAGGGAGGCTCTCAGGGAAGGAAAAACAAAGAACAAACAAACAACAAAACAAAAGTACAGTTGAAAAGAGCGAAACATGTCCAGTAGACAAAAGGAAGACCAGTCCATTAGAATAGAATTTGGTCACCAGGTGACTCTTAGCCCATAAGGTAACATCAATAAATGGGTAAACAATATGGCAGAAAGGAAGAACATAACTTTGGAACCAGACCTACCTCATTTTCAATCCCACTTAATAAATCTGTAACCTTAACCTTCCCAAGCCTCTGTTTCCTTTTCTGTAAAAGGGGGGTGGGTAATAATGTGGACCACATAATTGCTTTGCAGATAAAATTTTATACAAAGTACAATGCCTTGGCACACAGTAAACACTTTTTTAAATTTTTATTTATTTGGGGACACCTGGGTGGCTCAGTGGGTTAAGCCTCTGCCTTTGGCTAATGTCATGATCTCAGGGTCCTGGGATCAACTCCCACATCAGGATCTCTGCTCAGCAGGGAGCCTGTTCCCCACCCCCCCAACCGCCTGCTGCTCTGCCTACTTGCGATCTCTCTCTCTCTGTCAAATGAATAAATAAAATCTTAAAAAAAAAAAAAAGTAAGAAAGAAAACTTATTTATTTGAGAGAGAGCGCGCACACACTCATGAGTATGGGGAGGGGCAGAGAGAGAGAATCTCAAGCAGCCTCCGCACTAAACACAGAGCCTGATGCAGGGGTCATCCCAGGACCCCAAGATCATGACTTGAGCTGAAATCAAGAGTCATACACTTAACCGACTGAACCACCCAGGTGTCCCAGTAAATGCTTTTTAAAATGATAGCTAGAATTCTTAATAAAGTACTTATCACTGTGCCAAGCAGACCTTCACGAAATTGTGGTTAGTAGTGTCTCTTTCCTTCTGCTGGGGTGGTACAGCCTGTGCTGACTGGACCCACAAGTAGGGCCGTGTTTAGTACCACTATACCATGCTTGACACCATAACACTCCGTCACACTGAATATATTTAATATACATATTCCTCATTCAGTATCATTCTTGCCAAAGTGTATCTGAAATGATATTTAAAGCTTTACATCTGAAATTGACTACAAATACTTTGAAATTGGTACTGCTTCTTCTGCAATTATAGTACTTGAGAATACTTATAAAATGAGAATATCTAACCTAAGATTGTTTTGCAATGTAATAAACTTTTTAAAATTTCAAAATAAATGAAGTCAACTTTGTTACTGTGATAACAGGTAAGTGCGTATTTTACAGTTGATTTTGGAAGTTGACTTTTCCTGTATTGGAGAGAATGTAGTTTTCTTCCCGGTCTTCAATAGCATAGGCCCTGGAAAACCTCCCAAACCCTAGGCACTGAGCTTCTGGTGCTTAGTGGATAAAAGGGCCCTGAGACTGTGGCAGTTGGGAAGAGTTATGATGATGACTAGGACCAAACACAGGATCGAAGGAACCCCTTTCCCAGGCCTGCCTGAGTGGGGTTGGCCAGCTGCAGGCTCAGCATCTACCTGAGTTAAAGCATGTTTGCAACTTAATTGGATTCAGAGCTTGCAAAATCTGTGGTCAATCATCTCAGTCAGCATGGAATGTTCATGCCAGCCCTTGGCTCCCCCCGTCCCCCATCCCTCCCATCCCCACCCTCATTCCAAAGCCCAGAGGTTTGGGTCTGCAACTGTTAATGAATAATCACTTGGTGATCCTCCCAACCCCATGGGAGAAGCTCAGCTGAGGGCCTGCAAAAGAGAAATGACTTCCGGATAAATAAGTATATATTTGCTCCCTGGGGCCCAAGTCAACTGTTGGCTAGATCATGTTCTCCTGGGCTCAAAAATCAATGTTTTGTTAGCTTTGAGGGGAGGAGCACATGAAGAGATCCCTGCTGCGGAAAAGGTGAGCTGCGTTGGTAAACCAGGCTCCACCTCGGTGGCAGAGGGACAAAAATCTCAGCAGTTTCCCCTCTGGCAACGCAGATCCTAGGAGCCTCTGTGATTTGTGGTACTTTGAGGAGCATTTTATCTCAAAGGCAGTGAAGTGATAAGTGTGTAAGTGATAAGCTGTAGCCCAGAGCAAGTGTGCCAACTGCAGTCATTTGCTTTGTCCCTTGACGATTGTTACAATATCCCCTCACTGCCGGTCCTGTAACTTACTAAATATATACGTAGGGCGGTCTTTTGGGCATCTGACTCTTGGTTTCCGCTCAGGTCATGATCTCAGGATAGTGAGGCTGAGCCCCACCTGGGGCTCTGCCCAGGGTGTGGAGCGTGCTTGGGACTCTCTCTGCCCCACCTCTCAAATAAATAAATAAATATTTAAAATATATATACAGAGAGAATATTTATATCAATATATAAATAAATCTTTATATAAATATATAAATAAATCTTTAAAAGACATACATATATATAAATTCTTTGGTATTTTAAAAATTTTTTAAAGTTTTACTTATTTAAGTAATTTCTACACCCAACGTGGGGCTTGATCTAATGACCCTGAGATCATGACCCTAAGATCATGACCCGAGCCAAAGGCAGACACCTAACCAGTTGAGCCATTCAGGCACCCATTTTATTTTTTTTTATGATTTATTATGATTTTTTTTATGATTTTTTATGATTTATTATGATTTTTTTAAAAGATTTTATTTATTTATTTGACAGAGATCACAAGTAGGCAGAGAGGCAGGCAGAGAGAGAGGAGAAAGCAGGCTCTCCACGGAGCCCGATGCGGGGCTCAATCCCAGGACCCTGGGATCATGACCTGAGCCGAAGGCAGAGGCTTTAACCCACTGAGCCACCCAGGCGCCCCTTAATTATGATATTTTTTAAGTAATCCCTACCTTCAGCGTGGGGCTCGAACTCACAACCCTGAGATCGAGTCGCATGGTCCATAGACTGAGCCAGCCAGGAGCCCCAGTATCACCCAAATTTTAAAAATTCTATCCAGATATTGTTTGCAGCTAAAGACTCAGCCTGAGATCTGTGGTCTCTATTAGAAAGGGGGAGAAAGAATTTACCTCCTTACTCTAATAGACTTCCTCCTAAATGTTATCACAAGGATCAGAAGAGAATTACTGAAGGCAATGTTCGTGCACCACCCAAGACCACAAACAGAGACCTCACTGTGCGCTCTCCCTATGGGAACCATTTTCTCCCTCCCTTTTCAGCCTGGCACCACACCAAAGGGGTGGGTTAAAGTCAGAAAGCTCTTGGCCCCAGCTCTGCCTTTCATAGGTGGCCTCTTTCACAAACTCCAGCTCCTTCAACTGGAGGGAGTTGATTGGGATATGTCTAAGGACTCTTCCAACTCTGACACTCTCATTCCAAGACTTTCTTCAACAGGGCAAACCCAACGCACCATGCTGCTTGGCCAGCTGGAATAGGGGCTCCTTTACTGGAAGCGACTGTTTCTCTAGCTTGGGTGAGAAATTAGGCCACGGCACAGGAAGAAATTAGCCTCACTCCACCACCTTAACACTGACTCAGGAACACCTGAACTAGCCTGGGAGAGTGGAGTATGGACCCTTAGCCCATTTTCCTTTCAAGATTCGTTTCCCCTATGATCTGACTCTCAGTGCTTGAAACAAGAAACCTGGGAGTGTGGAAAGAACACAGGGGCGTTGAAAACTGAGAGGTGTTGATTAAAATCCTCTTTCTGACTCTCTTTAACTGTGTGGTGATAGGCAATTTCCTTAACTTTTCTGGGTCTCAGTTTGGTCATATGTTAAAAAACGTAATCATACTTGCCTCGTAAAACTCTTATGAGAGATAAACAATGTAAGTATTTATTGTAGGGCATAAAAAGGCACATTATCTGCTGGGACTGAACCATAAGACGTCAGTGGTGTTCTTAAACGTCTGAGGCCATGGAGGCCCTGCATAATTGCCTTAGGGTATGAAATTCTTGGAGGGGCAAACAGGGTTCCTCCCATGGTGGCACACTTTTCCTCTGTGCCATTGCTCCCCTACGAGAGAGGGCAGCCGCCAGAGCATGATCCCGCCCTCTGCCGCTGCCCCTGCTGCTCGGGCTGTGGGTGCCTGAGGTCCCAGCCAGGGCCAAGCTCAGTCACAAGACCTCAGCTTTGCGGTTTGAGACTCAGCACAGAAAGTGCAACCCAGGGCGCCTGGGTGGCTCAGTGGGTTAAGCCTCTGCCTTCGGCTCAGGTCATGTTCTCACGGTCCTGGGATCGAGCCCCGCATCGGGCTCTCTGCTTGACAGGGAGCCTGCTTCCCCCTCTCTCTCGGCCTGCCTCTGTCTATTTGTGCTCTGTCATATAAATAAATAAAATCTTTAAAAAAAAAAAAAAAAAAGAAAGTGCAACCCAGGCCCCAGGGATGCAACACAGTGATGGGAAAAAAGGTCAACAAGTCTGCAAGAAGGGCTGTGAGAACTGCCACCTGGGCCAAGGGCCTGTGTCCTTAATTACATGTGAGCTCATCTCAGGGAGGTGTCCAGACTGCTCCAGCAGCTGGCCACTCCTTCCACCATGGCCTGTGTCCCACCACACCACAAGGATGGCCTGGTTCCAGCTGGTAACAATGGTCCCTGTGCACATGGTAATACTATCTAAAGCCAGGTGTCCCCCTCATCCCCACCCCAAGCTCTGCAGACTCTAGACATGGCTGCTGTATTCTCACCCTTGAGTTCTCGACTAATCCTTCCCCTCTTTGCCAATACCACATCCCTCCCACACACCCACTTTCACATACTCTTAATTCCATAGGGGGTTTTATGGATGCTCCAAGTGATGAGGAAAGAGACATTCTCTTTAGCCCTTCACTGTTGCTTGTCTTGCTTTCTGAGTTTGGTACCATGAAGATCTCAGCAAAGGTGGACCTAGGTTTTGTGGGCCTTAAGGTGTGCATGATTTTGGAGGCCCTCTTAAAGAAAAGGAATATAAAATGGCAAATGCCAACCAAGTCAGGGCCTTGGGAGGGCTGTGTTTGGACACTTTAGAGGGATCCAGGCAGGGAAGATTATTTAAGGAAGAAAGGCAGGAAGATCTGCCTGGGTTCCCTGTACCGGCCCAAGGTGTCTGGTTTTCATGCAATAAAAGACTCTGTTCTTCCCTCCCACCCCCAGGTGTGTGTTAACTATCCTGGGGGAAGTACGGAGGTTTGGAAACCCCGTCTTACCTGTTAGGCATCAGCTTTTCCTGTTCTGCAGGCGGGAAGGAGGGCAGCACCTTGAACAGGCGTGGGCTTGGAGGCACAGCAGGGTCAGTCTCCCACCCACTTGAGAACTGCCTGGTGGTCCCATCTCACTTAGGGGCGAGGAAGGGGAGGAAGAGCAGGTTGTGCCCCCAGACTCCAGTCAGATCTGAGGCCTGATCCCCACCCCTTTGTCTGTCCTCATGCTTCCTTGATACGACCCAGAGCAGGGACCTCAGCTTTCTGAAGTGAGTCTCTCTCCCTTGGGAATTTCAGAATCAGGACCTTCCCAGAATGTTGATCTGGTCCTAATTAGTGCTTCTCGAACTATGAGGAAGGAGGAGTTTTGTGTGCAGTCTGCCGCAGACCCTTGCTTTCACAAAATACAAAAAAGTGAATTACTAGAAAAATAAAATAGAACATATATG
Source organism: Martes martes (assembly GCF_963455335.1). Taxonomy (NCBI): domain Eukaryota; kingdom Metazoa; phylum Chordata; class Mammalia; order Carnivora; family Mustelidae; genus Martes; species Martes martes. Next base: position 49,970,516 of record NC_137894.1, on the reverse strand, counting down.
TGTAGAAAACACAGGGCTGAATTTCTTATCATTAGATTCAATTAGCATAAAATTACTCTATCAAATTGGCATAAAAGCGTCTCGATGCTTCCTCTCAATTTCTCTACCTTTCCTGTGAGACACTCAGAGAAAAACATACACATATTATACACATATGGGCACATAAATACTAACATGAGACATACACATCCATACACAAGGACACAAATTCATACACGTGCACGTGTGGCCAACACACACAAGCACACATCAACACACACACACACACACTCAACAGTGAGGCAGCCCCTCTCTTTCCCTCCACCAACTCTGCCTCTTTCCCATATTTAGAAAGATTTTCCTACACAGATTAGAGCTCAGAATAAGCCAAGAGTGTTTGGGGGAACGTGAAAGTGGCAGAGAAAGCAGAGACTGCAACAGTTCTGCCTCCCAGCCCTCTTCCCTGCTTTCTAGAGAAAAAGATTGAAGGCAGAGCTCCCCGTGACCTACCACACCCACAGTGGCCCACCCCAAATATAGCTTCCCCTAGACGCGTCCTGGAGGCCTTGCCACACCACACTCCGCTCGTCACTGTTGCCGTCTGGCCACCCTCTGTTTCTGACCAAGGAAGACGTGCTGGAAGTGAGAGAAAAACAACCTTCTCCTACCCGCCCTGGCATCTCCCCAGTGTCGTGGGCAGCTCCACTTCCTCTGTCTCCACCTCAAGAGAGGGTGTTCCTCAGGGGCATATTCTTAGCTCTCTTTTTTTCTCACAACAACACTCCCTAGAGGAACCTGGTACACGTCCAGGGCTTCAGTGGCCACTTACCTGCTCCCGAGAGCATACCGCCCTCCCCCATCTCCCAAGTGCCAGGCCATCTACCTGCCCTCACCAGCCCCCTCCACGTCCTGCAGGCATCTCAAGAAAGACACTCAGAACTGAGCTCATGATCTGCCTGCCTTCCAGACTTGCCCCTCCTCCTGCAATCTCCCCACCTTGGTTGGTGGAAATATCATACCCAATCATTCAAGGGCCTCATCTAAGAGACACCTGTATGAACTCATTCTTTTTCCTTCGTTTCCTTCTCTGGTAATTCACCATCTATCCCAGGTACTGCCTTAAGAGGGCGCACAAGTTCTTGGGTTTTCTGTCTTCCAGATATCCTGGGTTCCTAACGTGTGCCCAACACACGTGACCCCTTTGGAGGGTGCTGTGATTTTGGAGTTAGACAAACACACCTATGTTGTTGCAATCAAGGATTTGTAATCTAGCTTGGGAGACATAAAAACAATACCTTTGAAACACCATCTAATGATAACAGAAAGTACAATGATACAGAAAGTAGAGAAAGTACAGTGAAACAGATTTGAGAAGTTTTCTCCCACCTCTTCTAGGGTTTCATTCATCCCAACTAAGCAAACCCATTCTCTGTTAAATAAAAATCCTGTTATATGGGGCACCTGGGTGGCTCAGTCTATTAAGCTGCTGCCTTTCGCTCTGGTCATGATCACAGGGTCTTGGGATGGAGCCCCGCATCATGCTCCCTGCTCAGTGGGGAGCCTGCTTCTCCCTCTCCCTCTGCTGCTGCCCCTGCTTATACTCCCTTGCTCCCCCTGTCAAATAGGTGAATGAAATCTTAAAAAAAAAAAAAAAAAAATCCTATTAAATGTTTCCCCGCATACCCCCAGGGCTATAACCAGAGTCAGGGAGCACTAGGAGAAATTGGACCATCCAATAATCTGTAAGAGTGGTGGCCCCAGAAGCTAGAAAAGAGTGTGGAAAGAATTCAGAATAGAATAAATCCTTCAAGAGATTAATTATATCCAAACAAGTTGTATAGCAACCTGGGTAGGAGTTTCTGACTTCCGTGTGTGTAGGTTGAAGAATTAGATGAGTTGTAACTTGAACCTAGGGGGCCTTGGACTGTGGAACCAGCCCATCCAGAGAGTAATGACACAACATCCATGGAAGAGGGTTCCATGGGGCAGTTGGGGGCCTGAGAAGAGCTCCCCAAAAGTCCTGGAACAAAATCTCTGCTGGGCCACTGAGAACATGTTTCCAAAAAGTTACTTGGGAAGGGGCTCCCCAGCCATCTAGGATGACGCAGTTCTTCCTTAGTAGGTAAGTTTGTTTTAACACCCAGAAATTTTTAAATTAATGATAGAATATTTAAAACAGTCAAACACATAGCGTTAATATGTTTGTATTAGGAAATTTGTGCATACTTGGTATTTTAGGTATTCGCAGTATTTTAAAAAATTTCCCATGTTACAGTAACTAACTGGTCTTACAATTCTAATTTAAAATGTGTAACTGGGGAGGCACTTGGGTGACTCAGTTGGTTAAGCCTCTGCCTTCAGCTGAGGTCATGATCCCAGGGTCCTGGGATCAAGTCCCACATTGGACTCCCTGCTCAGGAGGGTGTCAGCTTCTCCTGTTGCCCCTCTCCCTGCTCATGCTCACTGTCCCTCTCTCTCTCTCAAATAAATAAACAAAACCTTAAAAAAATAAAATGTATAATTGGTTTAGATGTGTGATTTGTTTTGTTTTTAAGATTTTATTTATTTATTTGACACAGAGAGAGAGGCGTGTGCACAAGCAGGGGGAGCTGCAGGCAGAGGGAAAGGGAGAAGCAGGCTCCCCAAACAACAGGGAGCCCAATGTAGGGTTCAATGTGGGACTCGATCCCAGGACCCTGAGAACACGACATGAGCCATAGGCAGACACTTAACCAACTGAGCCACCCAGGCACCCTAGATGTGTGATTTGAAGTAGAACTTTCTTTTAAAATTGGCTTTGAGAAAAAAATAAAAATAATAAAATTCATTTGGGAACATGGAAGGAAATAAGAATTGAATCACCATATTTACAAATTGTTTAGATTTTAGTATTTCAGGTATTCAGGAATGCCTTGTTGGTTTGTCAGATGACTGAATTACTTTATAAGGACATGGAATATGTCAAGTGTATAAAATATATTTTTAATGTTTAAAATAGTCTTATTAACTACATTTAAATAGTACCAAATAATCATCAAATACAATCCTTTAAAGAGATTATTAAAATGTACTTGTTTGTAAGTTAAACATAAAAGCTTAAAGGGGTGCCTGGCTGGCTCAGTTGGTAGAACATGCTACTCCTGATATCAGGGTTGTGAGTTCAAGCCCCACATTGAGGGTAGAGATTACTTAATAAATATATACATACATACATAAAATTTTTTAAAAACCCATAAAGGTTTGGGGCGCCTGGGTGGTTCAGTGGGTTAGGGCCTCTGCCTTCGGCTCGGGTCATGATCCCAGGGTCCTGGGATTGAGCCCCACATCGGGCTCTCTGCTCAGTAGGGAGCCTGCTTTCCCCCTCTCTGTCTGCCTGCCTCTCTGCCTACTTGTGATCTCTGTCTGTCAAATATATAAATAAAATCTTAAAAAAAAAAAACACCATAAAGGCTTAAGGAAGAACTGGGCTTCTGATTTGCATCCTTACTGTAGGGAACATAAATTTCAAAAATTTTAAAAACCAAAGTAGCCTTCTGAATATTTTTTCTGAGCACCAAAAGGACATTTTAAAAATTCATATTGACACTACCAACCCGGTTTGTTCTCTGCACTGCTTGTATCGACACAATGAACAGTGAGCTTTGATGATTGTATTTGCTGGTGTTCCCATGTTTGCTGGTCTTACTGAGCCCTCAGAAGGGAGGGTGGTCACTGACGACGATGCAGTGACCCAGGCTCAGTCTCAAGGCCTCACCTCTGTGCTCACCCCAGTGCAGAATCTGGAACCGCAACTCTCCTCAGTGCCCTCCTGCCTCTGCCCTGTGCTGCCTCCGGGTGGGTCATTCTGCTGTCTTGTGTGCTGGAGAAACCTCGAAAGGGGAGCAGGACATCCCCGAGGCCAGTGTGGTGTTGGCAGAGAAATTCAGCAAAATACACTCCAAGAGAAAATCAAACTCAGAGACTATGGTTGAGTCTTCATCTTCAATAGGGGCTTTTCCTCCCTGGCCAAATCTGGAGTTTTAAGACTACATTTTACTAGGTAGGTGACTTTAAAAAACAAAACCCAAAACCAACAGATTGTTAAGCAACTGTTCCCTTCAATAAACCAGGCTGCTTGTTTGGAAGACAGAGAGAGTAAAAAACACCCAGTATGTTCATTGTGAGGAGGTAAATTTACATTAGTGGAATTAGAAGTGCTATATTCCATCAGATACTCTGGGGACAAAAACTCCTCATTTAAAAAAAAAATCCTAACTTTAGGGGCACCTGGGCGGCTCAGTCGTTTAAGTGTCTATCTGCCTTAAGCTCAGGATCCTGCAGTCCTGGGACCGAGCCCCACATCAGGCTCCCCACTCAGTGAGGACTCTGCTTCTCCCTCTCCCTCTGTCCCTCCCCACCCTCATGATTTCTCTCTCTCTCAAATAAATAAATAAAATCTTTGAAAAAAATTATCATTTTAAATGCGGATATCTTCTGGCAGAAATTAAAAAGACAATGTAACAGTTACTTGGAATCAACCACTTAGGTACCAGGTTTGGCTTGGGAGCCTTCAGAGACATGGCACAGCATGGAGAGAAAGTTCTAGAATAAGGGGTGTTAAGAATGGGTGGAATATGGGCAGACCTGGAAGCAGACAATGAGCACAGAAAAGGAGTACAGTCACGGAACTGGAGACAAATTCGGACCCACACGTTTAGCAGTTCTGAAATTGGGGTTGGAGTAGAAGCATGACTTCATGTTGTTGTAATTCCCAGACTGCAGGCTCCTGGAGGACTCTGCTGGGAGGCTGCCAACAAGGGTCAGGCTGCCTCTAGATATACCTGGCACATGTTAGGTCTTCATAAGTGTTTGTTTAACAAACTTTGTTTTCAGAGCAAAGGAATGGGGCTAGCAAAATACACAGATTGCAAATCTGGAAAGCTTATAAAACAATTTTTTAAAAACTCTCTCGTTACGCTTAAAATTTTCCAGAAGGGAGGAATCTACTACCTGCGGAGACAGCCTGTGCCATTTCCTGGCAGCTTTAAATATTTCAAATTGCCCTATATAGAAACTAATCTACATCTCTGTCACTACAGCAACTCACTGTGAGCCATTCAGAATAAATCCAATTCTTCTTCGCTCAATCTCTTAAGTCTGTTAAGGGAGTTTCGTGACCCTTGCCCTCCAAATATTGCTTCGCCAGACAATAACAAGAGCTATAAAATGGCTCCTACTCTTTGATCCAATAATTCCACTTGGTAACATATGCTAAGTGAAAATATTTCAAAGCAGGGAGGAATAGACGTATGCATATCTGTTTATACTCTGTGTAACAGAGAAAAGTTGGAAATAATACGAACTCCTTAAAATTGAGAGTGTCTAAACAGATGACGGGTAAGTGCTTAGTGCTTTAACTGAAGAAGCAAGCTACCACTCTGGCTGAAGACAAATGTACGAAAAGTATATTGATGCACAGGAATGTGCATGGGGAATGTTCCGTGAAGAAACCAGAATGTAAAACTGTGTTTTCAAATGAACTCTTTATGTAAAAGAGTCTCTGGCCTGGTCCACCAATAAAGTCTATAAGTGAATTTGGAACCCTTCTAGAACATCCTCTCCAAACCACACCTCCTCCAGATTCATCTAGCCCAGTGAAACTACAACTGATCCAGATGACATTTCCATATTTGGTTTCTTTTTTTAATTGAAGTATAATTGATTGCAAAATGATCACCACAAGTCTAGTTAACAACCGTCACCACAAAGAGTTACAACATTTTTTTCTTGTGGTGAGAACTTTTAAGATCTACTCTCAGAAACTTTCAAATATGCAATATAGTATATTAAACATAGTCACCATGCTGTACATTACGTCTCCATGACTTATTTATTTTATAATTGGAAGTTTGTACCTTGTGACCCCCTTCACCCATTTTGCCCACCCTCCACCCCTGGCAGCCACCAGTCTGTTCTCTGTATCTGTGTGCTCCTGTGTGTGTGTGTGTGTGTGTGTGTGTGTGTGTGTGTGTGTTTGAGTGTGTGTGTGTGTGTGTGTGTTTTAGATTCCACATGTAACTGAGATCACATGGTATTTGTCTTTCTCTGACTTACTTCACTTCGTATAATGCCCCCAAGATCCATCCATGTTATAGCAAATGGCGAGATTTATTTTTTGTGGCTGAATAATATGTCAATTTTATATAGACAAGCCACATTTTCTTTATTCTTTCATCCATCGATGGACACTTACATTGTTTCTATACCCTGGCTATTGTAAATAACACTACAATGAACACAGGGGCACAGCTATCTTTTCGAATTTGTGTTTTTGTTTTCTTCAGAGAAATACCCAGAAATGAAGTTGCTGGATCATATGGTAACCCTATTTTTAACTGGGGGAAACCCCCATACTCTGTTCCACAGTGGCTGCACCCCACATTTGGTTTTAATTCTATCCTGTGTATTTTCCACATGCAAATATCAACCACAAACAAAGAACTTGTGAGGACTAAGTCCAGGAAGAAAGCAAAGTTAAGCAACAGACTCCAGGCATTGGGCCCCACTCTCTCCTGGTTTCTGCCTCTCACTTATTCCCACCTCTCTTCCTGTTCTGTGGAGCTTTCTGCTCCCCTTACAGTTTTCACCTGGATTAGGGATATCGTTTGGGACCTGGTCAGACACTATCTAAGATACAGCAGTGACAAAATCGACAAAGGTCCTCATCTTCATGGAGCTTATTTCCAAATGACATGTGGTGCCGTGGGTGGGCCTATTATGAGACACAGGACATAACTAACCAAGTACATAATCAAAGAGAGATAAATACTGTGACGACAACAAAACAAAATAACATCATGAGAGGGACAATGGGTGAAAGACCACTTTCGTGATCAGGTGATCATGGAAGACATTTAAAAATGCAACACTTTAGTAAAATTCCGGAAGGATGAGAGTCAGCCCCTGGAACTGTAAAAGGGAGCATCCAGGTGGAAGGAAAAGACAAAAGTCCCCAAATTAGGAATAAGCAAGGTATGCTTAAAGAACTGAAAGAAGGCCACTGTGGTCTTCTCACTAGTGCTCTCTCAGGGGAGCACTGAGAGAACAGGCTACAGAGATAGGCCGATCCCTATGCAAATGTGAAGCCATTAGAAGAGGTCAAGAGGAGCTGACTGGAGTTGGTTGTTGTTGTTGTTGTTGTTGTTGTTTTAAGATTTATTTGTTTTTTTTTTTAAATATTTTATTTATTTATTTCACAGACAGAGATCACAAGTCAGACAGAGCTCACAAGTAGGCAGAGGCAGGCAGAGAGAGAAGGGGAAGCAGGCTCCCTGCCGAGCAGAGAGCCCGATGCGGGGCTTGATCCCAGGACCCTGGGATCATGACCTGAGCCTAAGGCAAAGGCTTTAACCCACTGAGCCACCCAGGCACCCCAAGATTTATTTGTTTTTAAAGAGTGAGAGCACAGGTGCGGGAGGAGGGGCATAGGGAGAGAGAGATAGAGAAGGAGAGAGAGACTCTCACGCAGACTCCCCACAGAGCGTGGAGCCCAACACGGGGCTCGATCCCATGACCCCCGAGATCATGACCTGAGCCAAATCAAGAGTCAGACCCTAAACCAATTAAGCTACCCAGGTGCCCCTGATTGGAGTCTTTAGAAAATGCCCTGGGGAGGGTGCAGAGAACGGCTTCTTAGGAGGTAAGAGTAGAACAGAGAAACCAGCATGGGAAGCAATGCACCACCACAGGCGAGATGGTGGTGGCCGTGTGGACTCTGATGACACCTAGCTCAGAGAAAACAAATTGTACACCTTTAAAAGAACATTACCAATCAAATAAAGCCAAGATTAAGAAGGAATTCAACAAAAAATTGAATTTACATATATACTATATACTGCACAAATTTCTTATCCTATACATAACTAAGGCTTGGCCCCAGTTTCCTTGGAAGGCGCAGGTAACAAGAACATGTTCTCTCAAGTCCATGCCTTCCTGTGTCTAAAACTCTCTTTTGTAGTTCTTCATTAATTCCCCTTGCCTTGAGACACGGGACCAAAGCTGGGCCCTGGTCACTGCTACGCTCCAAGTGGACAAATAGTGAGCAGCCTACAGCCCCAGCCGTACGTGGAAGGCCAAGTACATCTCTTGGTGCATGGAAGCCAGGTAATAAACACTACAGATCCAAATGTTTCTTCCACTCACTTTCTCTCATGTTTGGATAACACTACTTCCCTATCAAAACCATATTGGAAATTTCTTGGGGATTGTTTTAACTATTATTTATTCTAGAACAAGTCCAGAAAAAGAAAAGGATTTCTATTCTCTTACCCACAGGGACATATCTGTCACTTTTAGAAACTCTTTCAGCACTGGCTATTACAAAAATAAACACTTTTTAACGTGATGGGTAGGTGGTAGAAAAGGTGAGGTAGTGTTCAAAGTTCTTCTTTTATGGATTCTGACAGCTTAGATGAAACCTTATAACTTAGTGGTCAAGAGTGAAGGCTCTGGAGTCAGACTGACCAGGCTCAAATTCTGGCTTTTCTACTTACTGTGTAGCTTCCAGCAAGTTATTTAACTTCAGTAAGCCAGGATTTTGTCTATAAAGTGGGAGTTTGGTAAGCTCCAAAGAATCTGAAATCGGTGAAACATGTGAGGCTGGTTTGTGAATGCAAGAGAAGGCTTCTAAGCCTGGGCTGTTCCCAAGCTCCAATTCCTCCCCTGTAATCTCTCCCCTTCACATCTCCCCAAAACATACTCATCAACATACCATCTATTGTACAGACAAACACACAACTCTCTTAGGTAAGAGCCTGCATTCTGGGAAAAAGGGACTAACTACTGTAAGTATACATGTCACTTTACTTAATAAAATAAACCTTTCTCATCTAGTACAGATCAAAACAACTCCTGGAAAGAAGTAACTGGATCCCAGACCTTGCATCCAAATTCCATTCCCCTCTGGGTTCAAAAACTTTCAGTGGCTCCCATTTTTCCATAAGGGAAAAAAATGATACACTCCTTTTTCTCCAGGAGTTCATGGACTCCCAGAGCCAGCTTAATTTATATTCCACTTCCTAATTGCAGGAACCTTGGATTCTACCAACTCTTTCTCAAACAATTTGCTTGAGTACAAGGAATGTAAGACTCCATAAGGGAAAGTTCAGACTCTTTCTCAACACTGGAAATGGGTGGACCCCTGGGGTGGCTCAGTCCATTGAGCAACTGCTGGACCCTTGGGGTGGCTCAGTCCATTGAGCAACTGCCGTCTACTCAGGTCATGATCCTGGAGTCTTGGGATCAAGTGCCGCATCAGGCTTCCTGCTCAGCAGGGGGTCTGCTTCTCCCTCTGACCATTCTCTTCTCATGCCTGCTCTCATTCTCTCTCTCAAATAAATAAAATCTTTTTAAAAATAGTTTAAAAAAAAAAACACTGGAAATGGGTTAGTTGGATTTGAAACAAGTGATTAAGATTCATAATATATCCTCTAAGAAAGTTTCCTAAGTGCTGGCCTTATAACCAGCTACTGGGCAACATTTATAGAGTGGACACCAGGGGGTAGCAAAATCTCACTCTCCCAGTTCCCCAGCACTAATTACAAGGAGGCTAGAGAGCCTCAGTGACTCCAGGGCCCATAGCCCATTGATGAAAGTTTCAGCTCCCTGCCTCTGACTCTGCTGAGAATCAGAACATGGTCACTGGACATTGCCGTCCTGGATTTTATTTTTCTTTGACACTATGGAGCAGAGGGATCTTTTTGTCTCCAAGAAGGATGAGCATTTTCCCTCTCTTCTTTTCCAGATCCAGTGGAGTGGAGAAAGGGTGGGCGTTTAGCGTTCTGAGGAGGTGACAGAGGAGCCCATCACCTAGGCGACGCCCTCCTCTCCCGCGGTGCCAACCACTGCCCAGAGGCCCCAGCCTCCTGGCCTCACAGGTGCTGCATCCACTGGCAGGAAGTTTTCCAAAAGTCAGCCCCCAACCGCAGTGGCACATGCCTTCACGCCCCTCTCTGGAGACTATCTGGCTTTCCGATCTCCTTCCAAGTGTCCCCCCTTTGGAAGTGCCACCCCCACCCCTAGCCCCTGCAGGGCTTCCCGGTGCCAGCTCAGAGGCAAGGCATCTCCCGTCTGTCCCTAAGCCTACCCAGCCCTCCCGGGAAACCCTCGCCGGGGCCCCCGTTACACATCCAGACGCGGTGGAGGATGGGTGAGACCAGAACTTTCTTAACTAGTCTGCCCCGCTTTGTCTACTGCGTCAGATAGCCATCCTCACCGCCATGAGCCCTAGCGACCCTGGGAGACTCTATTGCTACCCCATAAGAAGGAAGGGTCTGGCAACCAGTTTCGATCATGGGGTCTGACGTGGGGGGGTTGCGGGGGGGTTCTGATGCCTTCCCTCCGCCAGCCGAAAATGGAGACACGCGGCGCGGAGGGGAAGGGGCAACGAGGAAAGAACTCAGAACACGTCTGCCGAAGTGCACGCCCCTACAGGAAGATTCTGATCCCAAGACCCGGCCCATCTTCAGTCACCACGGTCACCCCCACCCCCCACCCCAAGCCTTCACCGCTCCCTAATTCCCCCCCACACACACCGCCGCCCGCGCCCTCCCCAGGCCACACAGAGGAGCCCATTGTCGGAGCCTGAAGGCTTGAGGCCGAAGGAGATGGGAGGGAAAGACGGCGGGCGAACCCCTGGAGGGTGGAAAGAATCCCCTGATTTCCCTGCCCTCAGCCCCACCCGAGTTGGGCAGGGGCCCGGGGGTCTCTTCTGAGCTCCAGGTGCTGCCAAAATCTGGCAACCGCGGGGAGAACAGGTTCCCAAGCGAGTTACAGACGAGAGGCTTCGGGCCGCCAAACGATCCCAGTCCTCGGCTGGGTACCCCAGAAAATTCACGCACGCCCCAGCCTATGGAGAGTCCCTTGTGGAAGCTAAACTGACCCCGCTGGGAGGGAGGCGGTGGCGGGAAAAGAGGGGCATCCTCGGCGGGGCGGGTGTCGGAGGACCAGGGTAGGGGCACCCACTGGAGGGTGAGGCGGGGGAGAAAGAAAGTTGCGGGAGAGCGAGGCTGGCCCGCTGTGGGCGCAGGGGAAGCCGCGGAGAGGCTCCGCGCGGTAGAGGGAGTCCCGGCAGGGGGTCCGGCGCGGAGGCGGAGGCGGGCACTGAAGGGCGGGGCGGGGAGGGGCGGCCGTCTCGGCCCTCCCTGGCGGGGCCCCGCGGCCTGGGAGCCCGAGCGGGCCGATCCGCCACCGCGGCCGGAGCTGTCCCCTAGCCAGACCCAGCGAGACGCGAGCGGCGGGAGGGAGGCGGCGGCGCGCCCGGCCCCGCCCGCCCGAGCGTCGGACGCGGCCCCGCGCCGAGCCATGGTGAGTCCGGCGTCGCGGCCCCGGTGTCCCCCTCCTCCTTCGCGCTGCCCGCCCGGGGCCGCCAGCCCCCAGCCCGTTGCCTCCTGCGCCCGCCTCGGTCTGTTGAGCGCCCCTGAGACTCTCCTTCCTCCCATCCCCCCTTCTTTTCTTTGATCTGTCTGTCTGTCTGCCCCACTGTCTGGCTCTGTCCCCACCGGGTATTGCCCTCACTCTTTATTTCTTCCCTTATTCTCCGCCCCCTCCCCCATCCTCCCTCCAGTCGCTCCCCCGATCCACACACCTCCCCCCGCCCTCCTCTGTCCGGACCTGTGCCTTCCTTTGCAGGATCTTCCCAGCCCCTCCGGGTCCCAGCTCCTTAGCCGCGGGAAACCTCTGCGGGTTGGTGCAGCAGCGGCCCTGGAAGGGGCCCGGCCCCGGGTCATGAGAACTGACCCGCCAGGAACCACCATTTTCCATCCCAGTCCCCAGCCCTGTGAGCTGGGCCCACCCATCCGGCCCTGGGGGACCGGCCGCAGCTGTGGCTGGGCTGGGGCCAGCGACATGGCCAAAGAGGGAAATTCCCGCGGAGAAAGAGGGTCTGCTTCAGCATAGTGGACAGAGTGAGGAGGGGGACTCACAGTGCCAGGGGGCGTGACGCTGCCAGAGCAGACAAGAGACCGAGGATGGGGGGGTGGGGGAGAGTACCCCAGAGGTCTCGCTGCAGGGAACCGAAGCACTGTCTCCGAGTACTCCCGCTGCAGAGGGGAGGAAACAAGCGGGAGCTCCCTGCAGGAGGTAGGGGACTCTGGCAGCAGCAACTTAGGACACGGGAAGCAGAATGGCACTGTTAAGGGGGAGTCCATACCAATAGGAGTGGACACTATTCTGGGAACTTTTACTCCAGAAGTTGTCTCTGAAGAATCACTGCAAGGAGTGGGCACTGCCGGAGAGAGCGCCCACTGCAAGGGGCTGTGGGGGAGGTCCACGGCTAAGGGGGCGCTCGCTGAAGAGTGGAGGAGGGGGGAGGCCCTGCCAGGGGACGCTCACTGCCAGGAGGTGGGGGGAGGAGCACTACCGGGGCTGCTCCTCTACAGAAGGAAGGGCACCCCCTGGCAGGGAGACTGGAGCAAGAAAAAAGAGGAACTGAGCCAGGGAGAGCTGACTCAGTCTCTCTGGTCTCCTTTTGGTCCTGGCCGACTGGAGGCCCGGTCTCTGTGCTCTTGCCCGCCGCCTCCCACCCCAGACCCCTCCTCCCCTCCTGCCGCTGCAGTTTCCTGTGGCTGAGACTCTCGCTCAGCCATGAGCTCACCGCCCCTAATGGGTTGCAGCTGCCTCGCTACTCAAGCTCTAGCTGCCCCCTCCTGGCCTCCGATCGGACGGCCCACTCTGCCTCCCCAACCCGCTTCTCCACCCTCCCCCCCATCCACTCTCACCGCGCCAGCCGGGTCCCCGGAACACTGGGGGGTCTGTCTGCTCGCCCACACACCTTGGGGCTGGGTCTCCGTGCTGACGCACTGAATGTCCCTCTCTGGAGTGGCTGCCCTAGTTTCGCAGAGGGTCGGGACAGATGGGCAACTGGTAAAATATGCAGTTTTGACTGCAGGGCAAAGACAGGACTGGGGGTGGAGGGCAGTGGGAGAGAGCTTGATGAGCACTGCAGCACAGCCCCGTGCCACTGACAGCAAAGAAACCCGATAAAAGAACTTCAGAGCCATCTTGCAGAGCCTCTGCAAAGGAATAGCCTGAGGCGGTGCTTCTTTAGGGTCTGAGAAAGAGAAAGAGACCTGGCCATGCACTTAGGGAGGCAAATGCAGAGGAAGCACGGCTGTCTTTTGAGACAGTGGCGGCAGGTGGAGTTGGCAGAGAGGTCCTACTGGAGTTGGAAAAATACATACCATCAAGGCCTCCTCCCTTCCCCACGTGTTCCTTTTGTGACTTTTTCCTCTTTTGGCTGCCCCCACCCAGTTCTTTGTAACCCAATCCCACATGCTCTGGGAGTGGGTGATTGCTCTGAAGCCACTCTGGAAGAGAGTAGGTTGCTAGAAAGTCAGACGGACAGCCCTTCAGTCCTCCTTCTTCCCAGTCCTCCTTCTTCTCACCCAGTGACCAACTCTAGGATATGATTATTCGAGGTGGTGGCATTGCCACCTAAGTTAGAGGTCCGTAGTCCTTACGCCCGTGGAGGGGGAGGTGGCTTGCAAGTTGGCCCTCCATCCTGCCAACTCTCTCAGCCATTACTACATCTTCTGGTGGCCCAGAAGACTGTCTCGTCCTGAGGAGGAACTGTGCAATGGTCCCAACTCACAAGAAGCAGGACTGGCCCTAAGATCAGAGACATTCCTGACAAATGCTCCCTGGATCTCCAGGGCCAGAGTCTCAGAGCTCCAGTGTGGAGTGCCCTGCTGGGTCTGTGCACTCTGACTGCCCCAGCCTCACGGAGGCCATCCCAGGCCCCTTCAGCCAGCATTTCCTAAGGGTCCTCTCTGAACACACACTGTGCACACCATGTGGCCCCAGGGGCCACGCTCTCTAGGGATCTGCAGCTGGTCTTCTCTCTCCCAGGAGCCCGAGCCAGTGGAGGACTGTGTGCAGAGCACACTTGCCGCCCTGTACCCACCCTTCGAGGCGACAGCCCCTACACTGTTGGGCCAGGTGTTCCAGGTGGTGGAGAGAACTTATCGGGAGGATGCCCTGAGGTACACGCTGGACTTCCTGGTGCCCGCCAAGCACTTGCTTGCCAAGGTCCAGCAGGAAGCCTGTGTGAGTGGCCCCTAAGATCCACTGCCTCACTCCAGAGACTAGCCAGACTTATTTCCCTCTCCCCAGAGGTGCCATCTCCCAACACTGACCCCCTCCCCCGGCCGAGGCAGAGGCCACTCACGTACTAACACATAGAAAGACACTCGTCTTCCCCCAATATTGACCCCTAAGAAACATCAACTCCCGAAAACCCAGACCCACCAGACCCAATTCCAGACATCCCCCAATAATGATTTCTCAAGATACCTAATTCCCCCAGACATGACTCAACAGAGATCCTTCACTTCTACAGATATAAAGACTCCTAAGAGTCTCTCAGCCCTCCCAGACAACGGCATCTGCTGACAATGTCTCTGTAATGACTCAGTTGTTAACTCTCCCACGCAGGGAACTCGTTTCCTAGAGAAGCTTCCTACTACCAGAAAACCGGCCAGCCCATTCCCTGCCTCTGCTCCATGAACATCCCGAGATACCCCTCCAGATCCCTAAGGATTATAACCCACCAGGCCACAGGGCAGCCCTACCTAGGGTGGTCCCGTGCTAACTGCCCTCTCTGGCTGGCTTCCTCAGCAGAGCCTGAGCGCAATGTCGCACCTCTCTCCCCAGGCCCAGTACAGCGGTTTCCTCTTCTTCCACGAGGGCTGGCCACTCTGCCTGCACGAGCAGGTGGTGGTGCAGCTGGCAGCCTTGCCCTGGCAGCTGCTGCGCCCGGGAGACTTCTACCTGCAAGTGGTGCCCTCCGCAGCCCAAGCGCCCCGCCTGGCACTCAAGTGCCTGGCCCCAGGGGGCGGGCGGGTGCAGGAGTTGCCTGTGCCCAATGAGGCCTGTGCCTACCTGTTCACACCTGAGTGGCTGCAGGGCATCAATAAGGACCGGCCCACAGGTCGCCTCAGTACTTGCCTCCTCTCTGCGCCCTCTGGAATTCAGCGGCTGCCCTGGGCAGAACTCATCTGCCCACGATTTGTGCACAAAGGGGACCTCATGGTTGGACATCGGCCAAGCACGTTGCCCCCTGAACTGCCCTCCGGACCTCCAGGGCTCCCCAGCCCTCCACTCCCCGAGGAGGCCCTGGGCACCCGGAGTCCTGGCGATGGGCACAATGCCCCTGCTGAGGGACCTGAAGGCGAGTATGTGGAGCTGTTGGAGGTGACACTGCCTGTGAGGGGGAGCCCCACGGATGCTGAGGGCTCCTCGGGCCTCTCCAGGACCCGGACAGTACCCACCCGGAAGGGTGCTGGAGGGAAGGGTCGGCACAGGAGACACCGCGCCTGGATGCACCAAAAGGGCCTGGGGCCTCGGGACCAGGATGGGGCACGCCCACCGGGTGAGGGAAGCAGCACCAGAGCCTCCCCTGGGTCACCCCCAGGAGCCGAGGCTCTCCCAGAAGCAACAGCCTTAGAGGTATCTGAATCTCCAGCAGAGACATTGGGGGAAGCCTCTGAACCTTGTCCCCTGAGGCTGGGGGAGGCTGGGGGAG
The DNA here is from genome assembly GCF_963455335.1 of Martes martes. NCBI lineage: Eukaryota > Metazoa > Chordata > Mammalia > Carnivora > Mustelidae > Martes > Martes martes. The sequence continues at coordinate 49,954,978 of NC_137894.1, read as the reverse complement.
GGGCAGGCCAAGGGGCTGAAGGACCCCCTGGTACCCCTCGGAGAACAGGCAAAGGAAACAGGAGAAAGAAGCGTGCTGCAGGCAGAGGGGCTCTTAGTAGAGGAGGGGACAGTGCTCCACTGAGCCCTGAGGTCAAAGAGGAGGCCAGCCACCTGGAAGTCCTTGTTGCTCTGCCCCCGCCAAATGAGCACGACCCCCCAGGATATAGCCCCGTTGAGGAGGAGCACAAAGGCTCAGGGAAGCCAGAGTCAGAGCTGAAAGAGGAGCTCAAACCAGCAGAGAAAAAAGAGCCTCAGCCCTCAGAAGGCTGTGGACCCACAGAAGAGACAGCCAGAGAGAAGGATACGGAGGGGTCCAGTCTGGCAAGTGTGGCAGGTGAGATGACACCGAAGCCAGCAGGGCAAGGGCCAGCATAGACCTGGCCTGGAAGGGGGCTGGAGGAGGAGCTGGGAAGCCCCACAGCCAGAACCCTCCCCTCCTCAGGCCCATAGCTCTGCTTCTCTCTGCAGGACCCACAGGTCCAGAAGGGCTCCTGCCAGACCCACCAGCACCACCCCTGGAGATGGTGCAGGAAGGGGAAGGGGACAGTGTCCCAGAAGAGGCCGCTCCAGTCTCCATCTCCGATGACCCGGATATAGCTTGGGACCTAATGGCGTCTGGATTCCTCGTCCTGACTGGTCAGTGGGCATCAGTTTTGAAGGGACAAGGGTCAAGGAAAGAGAAGTGATCAGGGTGGGCTGCGGAGGGAGGCAGGGTGGATGGGAGGTAGCCAAGGCCTACACCCAGCCAGGACAGCCTGGCCATTTTGTGTCCTCAGGAGGGGTGGACCAGAGTGGGCGAGCTTTGCTGACCATTACCCCACCGTGCCCTCCTGAGGAGCCCCCACCCTCCCGAGACATGCTGAGCACTGCTCTTCATTACCTCCACTCATTGCTCAGGTAACCGAGGCCCACCACTGGCACCCTGAACACTGACCTCCTGCTCATGAGGGCCCTGACCTCCTTTCTTCTCAGGACACTGACTTCCTGACCTCTAGGATACTGACTTCCTCACCCCTCAATTTTTAAGCCACTGACCACTGACCTTGCTGACCTCTGACCGCCAGGATATCTTCATCAATGTTCAAAATCAACACTGCTGACTTTCAGTATCCTAAGACACCGCCTAGATTATCAGGGTATTGGTTTACTCATTCAGCAGCTACTTACTGGGCTTCAAGAACCTAGCAGGCACCATGCCATGTACTGGAATGGAATTTACACCTTTCCGGAGCATAGTGGTCCTGGTTTTCCAGACCCTGATCCTGTGACTTCGTATCATCTACATATAGACTCCTGAATGCTAGGGCAGTGCCTCTTGGACACAAACCCACACTTTGGCCCTTTGCCCATTGCTTCCTGAAAGTACCAGACGCTGACTTCTCCTGAGGACTAGTAACAGTAAAACCAGACCCCGAGCCACCATCCCCTCAACACACACACGTGCGCGCACACTGCCCCTTTGGCTCTTTCTGCCCCTACAGGCCTGATCTCCAGATATTGGGGCTGTCCATCCTGCTGGACCTTCGAAAGACACCCCCATTGCCTCCAGCCCTCGTTTCTGTTCTAAGTCAACTTCAGGTAACCAGCCCTTGACACAGGAACTTCTCCTGACCCTAACTCTTCCCCGGGTAGCCATTCCAGGCCACCCAGTTGCCCACTGTTTGGTGTTATTCTTCTCTGCCCTCAGGACTTAGGAGACCCTCCCCTCATTCAGCGACTGCTGGCTGTCACTCAGGATGATCCTGTGGCTGAACTCTATGGACTTCAGGTTTGGGCTCCTCACTCCCAGCTAGTCCCCCTCAGTAGTGGAGCGAGAAGAGGATGGCTAGAGCCCCAGGCTGGTCCCCGAACACCTGGGTGTCCAGGCCAGAAATCCCCTGCCTTCATGTGTCTCTAGGGTGCTGAGTTGCTATCAGAGAGTGATCTGAAAAGAGTGGCCAAGCCAGAGGAGCTGCCATGGGACTTGGGAGGTCACAGGGAACCCTCTCCCAGCTACTGGGTAGAGACGCACCAGGTAAGCGTCACCTCCCCTACCCAGGACGGGGGAGCCAGGAGTGACCCAGCTGAGAGCATTCTGGGAGAGAGAGGGCAGATCTGAGACATGACCACGGGGCTGGTGAAAAGTGATTTCCCTTCCATTCAATTCAATACATATTTATGTTCACGACCCATGAGCAAAATATTACGCATGTACCGTGGGCTGCTGGGGAGATGAGAGGAATATATTCCAAAAGTTCTTAATACGATGTTAAGCAGCCTATGGTTTTTGGTCAGAAGCTATTAGAGAAGAGCATAAGGTAATGTTACTGGGGTTCTGGACAGAGTCAGGAAGGCTGGTTCTGGCTCCATGTGACCTTGGACAAGGTACTGTGCCCCATTTCCAGAGATGGTATCCTTTCTGTACTTGTTCCCTGCACCAACATCCAGGCTTTGGGGTCCTTCACCCACAAAGTACAGCAAGTACTTTTAATCTTCGATTCTATGAATCTCAGTACGTGAATATTCAAGAAAAGATACATGAACATGGTCTGAGCTAAGTATTAAAGGGAGTCTTTAATACTTAGGTCAGGGGCACTTGGGTGGCTCAGTCGTTAAGCATCTGCCTTCGGCTCAGGTCACAATCCCAGCATCCTGGGATCAAGCCCCATATCAGGCCCTGCTCAGCAGGGAACCTGTTTCTCGCCCCCTCTCCAGCTCCCCCGTGCTTGCATTCCCTCTCTCGTTATCTCTCTCCGTCATAAATAAATAAAATCTTTTAAAAATAAATAAATAGGGGCTCCTGGGTGGCTCAGTGGGTTAAAGCCTCTGCCTACAGCTCAGGTCATGATCTCAGGGTCCTTAGATCGTGCTCCGCATCCGGCCCTCTGCTCAGCGGGGAGTCTGCTTCCCCCTCTCTCTCTGCCTGCTTCTCTGCCTACTTGTGATCTGTCTCTGTCAAATAAATAAATAAAATCTTTATAAATAAATAAATAAGTAAAGTGGGTCTGTAACGTGGTCTCTAAGCTATACCTCAAAGGGGAAGTGGATCTAAACAGGCAGAGAGGAAGGCTTTACAGGGTGAAAACCTAGTGCAGACAAGGGGAAAGGAGACTCACATTTACTAAGCATTTACTGGGCCAGTCCTTGCTAAGGGCTTACCTGGCATCGTCTCTATAAACCTCGTAAAACTCTCTGTATCTTTTTTTTTTTTTTTGAGAGAGAGAGAGCGTGAATGCGGGTTTGGGGGGACAGAGAGAGAATCTTTTTTTTTTTTTTTATTCGACAGACAGAAATCACAAGTAGGCAGAGAGGCAGGCAGAGAGAGAGAGGGAAGCAGGCTCCCTGCCAAGCAGAGAGCCCGATGCAGGGCTCGATCCCAGAACTCTGAGATCATGACCTGAGCGAAAGGCAGAGGCTTAACCCACTGAGCCACCCAGGCGCCCCCAGAGAGAGAATCTTAAGCAGGCTTCACGCCCAGTGTGGAGCCTGACGCAGGGCTACATCTCATGACCCTGAAATCATGACCTGAACCGAAACCAAGAGTCGGATGCTTAAGTGACTGCACCATCCAGGCACCCCAAAATTCTGTGTATCTTGTCCTGACTCTACAGTGGAGCAAACTGAGGTTCGGGAGGTTACTGGGCTTGCTTAATGTCATACAGTTAGTAAACAACAAAGTCAGAAGCTAACCAAGCATTGTCTGGGGCTGCCCCCTCTCCATCCCTGTGTGTGTGTATGTTTCAGGATGTGGCGAGGCTGTGCTGCCTGTGCCAAGGGGTGTTGTGCTCTGTGCGGCAAGCCATCGAGGAGCTGGAGGGAGCCGCAGAGCCAGAGGGAGAGGTAGGACATGAGACCGGACAGAAGGGGATGGGGTAGGATGGGGATTCTCTGGTGGAACCCCTACTGTCGACTGCTCCCTGCCCCCCAGGAGGCTGTAGGAATGCTTGAGCCCCTACAGAAGGTGTTGGCAGATCCCCGGCTGACGGAGCTGCAGAGGGACGGGGGAGCCATCCTGATGAGGCTGCGTTCCAGCCATAGCAGCAAGTACGAGGGGGGATGGGTATGCGGGGGCAGGTGGACAGGGCGCATGGAGACACAGCAGAGAGCTGTCAATAAACCTCAGCTGCCAGATCATTCTTCCTGAGCGTGCCTCTACACAGGAGATCATGTTTTCCACCTGCTATGACCTTTGCATAAGGGCCCTAGGTAATCATTATGATTACAGACAGGCATCTGGAGGACCAGAAGTGTTAAATGCCTTGGCCAAGATTAGTCAGTCGGTGGGAGAGTCAGGATTCAAACCCAGGCCTGCTGTGCAAGGATGGAATGCGGTGGGGTGGTGGGAAGGGGTTGACAAGGGCAGTAGGTCATTCTGTCCCTTTCTTTGCCCAGGCTGGAGGGCCCGGGCCCAGCTTCGCTGTACCAGGAGGTGGATGAGGCCATTCACCAGCTCGTGCGCCTCTCCAACCTGCATGCCCAGCAGCAGGAGCGGCGACAGCGACTGCACCGACTAGAGCAGGTGAGGCAGGACCCCCAGACCGCTCTTACTTGGCCTGGGAACCTGGCCTCCAGCCCTCCTTTACTGCCGACATCCACGGCTGATGGCTCGATCGGGTGGCCCTCCCTCTCACCCTACCCTAGAGGCTGGTCTGGTGGGTGAGATTCAACAAGAGGGAGAAGGCATCTTAGCCCCAGCAGAGAACCCAGACCTCCCCTACCCCAACAGTGATCAAGGATCCTTAGAGGTTGTGAGATTAGAAGAGATGCTTGGGTGCCCTAGGGGATTCTGGGAGGAGCTGATTGACTCTGGGGTGCCTATAACTTAAAATAATAAATGTCTATTGATACCAGTTTTTTAGCTACATTGCCATCCATGTTCCCTCAACTCTTTCTACGATGTCTTCCCCAAACCTGAAGCTAGAAAAGTCCCACCTTCCTCCACCTTGGAAGGAGAGGATAATGGAAGATGCTAAGGCCTCTTTGTGGGGAAGATTTGGGGATAAGGCTGCCTTCTCTGAACCTTGATTCTTCTCTCCTGGCGTTAAGAGCCCCACAGGGATTATCCTAACATGTGGGATAGGGGAACAGGGGGCTTTGCAATCTGATTGCTCCCCCAGAGCCCCAAGCATGGTGAATGAGTGCCTTATGGACCTAGGTGTGGGCATCAGGGCAAGGGTCATCTCAAGGTCAATGTCAAAGTGGTGGGCAGGGCTCTCTGTTTTCTGGGGTTTCTACATATTGGCTTCCTCCAACCCAGCATCCAAGGGATTGTATCTCTTACTCTTTGCTTGCTTGCTTATTAGCTGGTGTTCCCCTTTCAAAACCATTAGCACACAGGATCGAGAGTCTACAGTTCTCAGCGTGAGTTCTAGCTCTGCTGGGAGTGAGATGTTGGACGAATCTTGAAGCATCTCTGAGTTCCCAAGTCCACATCTGTAGAATGGGATCATAATGACACTTAGCTCACAAGGGTGTTAGGATGACCAAATGAATTCAGCAAAGGACTGTACACATGTTTATGGTCAGACCCTAATTATTGGGAACATTCTCAAGCTTCTCATCTGCAAACTGTCCTACCCCAGCTTCCAGCCTTAATTCAGAGAAAAAAAATTACCATCCCTTTTTGGTCAAATATCCCAGAACCAACATGAGAGTCCTTATATCGCCATAATAGGCAACTAGAGCTGGGAACACACACACACACACACACACACACACACACACACACACCACTGGGTTGTCTCTTAAAGCCAGGTCCCTGTGACCTCTGCCCACCCATCAGTGGACTCAGTGAATGTGAAATTTCTCCTCCTCGGTTATCCAGACAGTCCTCATACTGCCTCAGGCTCACACCAGCTTTATCTATGTCCCCTCCAGACATGGGCCTGGAACCCTTGCCACCTCCCTCAGTGCTTCCTGCCATCCCAGCTTTCCATTCTGGTGCTTTCTCACTTGACCCTTGAGGAAACTACTACCGACCACTGTTAACCATTCCCACATTACAGCTGCATAAAATGGTTTGCCCAAAGGTCCATAGATCAGGGTGATGAGGTTGGACCTGGATTTCAGCTTTCCTTCCCACAGCATGGCCTCCTTCTCCCTCATGGCCCTGCTGTCCTGCCCTGTCTGCCTCAGGTGCTGCAGTGGCTCTCAGGCCCAGGGGAGGAGCAGCTGGCTAGCTTTGCTGTGCCGGGAGACTCCCTGTCTGCCCTGCAGGAGACAGAGCTGCAATTCCGGGCTTTCAGCACTGAGGTTCAGGTGAGAAGGGGGAGAGGGGTGGGGAGAAAAGGCATGGAACAGGGGTGGAGAGTGGGGGACGGGGAACTGACTGGGACCGAGGACCCAGTCTGAGTACAGGCTTCCTTCTCCAGGAGCGCCTGGCCCAGGCACGGGAGGCCCTGGCCCTGGAGGAGGACACTGCCTCCCAGAAGGTTCTGGATGTCTTTGAACAGAGGCTGGAGCAGGCTGAGAGTGGCCTCCATCGAGCCCTGCGGCTACAGCGCTTTTTCCAGCAGGTGTGTGCAGAGCCTCTTTCTTCCATGCCCACCACTGCCCGGCTTCTACCTGGGGAAGCTGGTCAGGTAGTTGCTAAAAGCAGGGACTCAGGAAGCCATCTCTTTGGATTCTTGGCTCTGCAACCTACTTGCTGAATGACCTGGGACAAGCATGCCTCCATAGGCACCCCTTCACAGGGCTGCCACGAGTGTAATATAGGTCATATATAAGAAGCCCTTAGTACAGAGCCTACCATTGATCAATTCCATGTAAGTGTGGGCTCTTCTTTCATCCAGGCCCCTCTGTCTCCATACCAGCTCAGAGTGACAAGGTCAGGCAGTGGCGCTGGGATAGGAAAGGGGGTGTTCTCAGAGGACTGAGAGGGTGGTGGGCTCTGGGAAGCCATCAGCTAAAGAGGACGGGAGCTGTCATTGGGCAGCATGCATGAACGGCACCGGACCTCACTCTTTCTCTACCCATCCCCATCCCCTCTGGCCCGGCAGGCACACGAATGGGTGAATGAAGGTTCTGCTCGGCTGGCAGGAGCGGGGCCGGGTAGGGAGGCAGTGCTGGCAGCCCTGGCCCTGCGGCGGGCCCCGGAGCCGAGTGCTGGCACCTTCCAGGAGATGCGGGCCCTGGCCTTGGACTTGGGCAGCCCTGCTGCCCTGAGAGAGTGGGGCCGCTGCCGGGCCCGGTGCCAAGAGCTGGAGAGGAGGATTCAACAGCAGCTGGGAGAGGAGGCGAGTCCACGGGGCCATCGGCGACGGAGGGCAGACAGCGCCAGCAGCGGAGGGGCCCCCCGGGGCCCTCACAGCCCCTCACCCAGCCTTAGCTCCCTGCTGCTCCCCAGCAGCCCTGGGCCACGCACAGCCCCATCCCATTGCTCCCTGGCCCCCTGTGGGGAGGACTGTGAAGAAGAGGGCCCTGATTTGGCTCCAGAAGCAGAGGGTAGACCTCCAAGGACTGTGCTGATTCGAGGCCTGGAAGTCACCAGTACCGAGGTGGTAGACAGGACATGCTCGCCCCGGGAACATGTGCTGCTGGGCCGGGCTGGAGGTCCAGATGGGCCCTGGGGAGTAGGTACCCCCCGGATGGAGCGCAAGCGAAGCATCAGGTGAGAGCCTAGCCCAATTACTGCCCAAGAGGCAGACCCAAGTGCCCAGCAGGAAGGAATACAATATTGTTGGTGGTCTCGGGCCCCAGCCTCCTTTGACCCTCCTTCTTGTCCCTGCAGCGCCCAGCAGCGTCTGGTATCAGAGCTAATTGCCTGTGAGCAAGAGTATGTGGCCACCTTGATCGAGCCAGTGCCGCCCCCGGGGCCCGAGCTGACTCCCGAACTAAGGGGCACCTGGGCCGCAGCCCTGAGTACCCGGGAGAGGCTTCGCAGCTTCCATCGGACACACTTTCTCCGGGAGCTTCAGGGCTGCGCCACCCACCCCCTGCGCATTGGGGCCTGCTTCCTTCGCCATGTGAGTGACCCTGAACACTTCTCCTAGGTCCTCTCCCTTCTTACGTCTCAGCCCCAACCACCCTGTATTCGTTCTCTGTATCCGTTCCCCATCCCCTCAAAAGTGTGCAGTCCAAGACTCTGGGGCCCCTGGGCCCCTCTGAATCCACTCAGCCTGTGTCCTTGTCCTCCAGTGCTGTCTGACCTTCACTCTCTGCATGGGAGTCTGTCACTTCCTGGGCGGCCTGAGCGGCCGGGCTCTCCTTTGCGCTGTAGTGAGGACAGGAAGAGGAAAGGGAGAGGCTTGTCTCTCCCCAGTGACGGCTTGTCTTTCCCCACTGGCACAGGGGGACCAGTTCAGCCTTTACGCCCAGTACGTGAAACACCGACACAAGCTGGAGAATGGTCTGGCTGCACTTGGCCCCCCAAGCAAGGTAACCTTTGCTCCAACCCCCACAAGAAGGAGAGGGGGCAGGGACCCCTAAAATGCACCCCACCTCCAAGTCTCTCAGGGAAGAAGAGCTTTCCTGAATGTGTCCAGGAACCTCTCCCAACAGTAATCTCCCCGAAGTGCTGAGGGTGGCACAAGCACTGGACTGGGAGCCAAGAGAGCCCGAGTTTTGATACTGAGAGACTTTGGGCAAGACTCTTGATTCCTCTGGGCCTCTGTTTCTACATCTGGTAAATGGGGGCACTGTCCACTCTAACTCACAGAGTGCTGTGAGAATCAAAAGACTTTATGTGAAATGACTTCAAGAGTTAGAAGCTAGAGACTATAAGGGGTTATCTGTATTCCTCTTCCATTCTCCAAGATTCAGAGGATGGTGGAATTCTGGTAGACCCCCTACCCGCTTTCTTTCTGAGGGAAGTTTCACCTTACCTTTGGTAGTATCTGGGCTTCCTCTACCTCCAAAAGCCTGGCCTACCACCCACCTTCCTGGCAGAGCTCAGCCCCCCGCTAGCTCCAGCCCCTCCGCTCATCCCTGTTTGTCTCCTCCCCAACCAGGGCTTTGCAGAGAGTGGCCCTCACCTGCCCCGGGCATTGCAGCAGCCCTTGGAGCAGCTAGCTCGGTACGGGCGGCTCCTGGAGGAGCTCCTAAGGGAAGCTGGGCCTGAGCTGAGTTCTGAGCGCCAGGCTCTTGGGGCTGCTGTGCAGCTGCTCCGGGAACAGGAGACCCGTGGCAGAGACCTGCTGGCCGTGGAGGCGGTGCGTGGCTGCGAGGTGAGGCCATGGCTCGTCACTCCAGTTCCTACTGTCCAGCCCTGTGGCTTCAGAAAGCAGTGTGGATAGTGACAAGAGGACCAGACTCAAAGTCAGAGGGCCTGGGCTCTAATTTCTAATCAGCTAGATAGCCTTGGTCAAGTCACTGAACTTCACTGGGCTTCAGTGTCCTCATCTATAAATAAAGAAACTATGTCCTGCCCAACACCCCATGATCCTACCTCTGGCTGTGCTTTCCTGTTCCATTCCTAGTTCTTCTCTTTCCTTATCTACTCTGCACTTCCTCAGGCATCTCAGCACCCAATACATATCTTATTCTCCCTTATCTAGTCTTTTTCTAGCCCAGAAAGTCCAAAACAGGTGGGGAACCTGCCTCCTCTGTGATTATTCCCCTTTGGCTCTTTGCCAATTCTCTTCCCGGGTCAGAATGGTGCTTCATCCCCAGTGTCCACAGGCTTCCCCGTGCAAGCCTATAAACCCTATTGTGGAGTGGACCTTCTGCCTAGAGAGGCAGGACTATGTGGCCAGGCCAGGTGTGCTGTGCGTGGTGATCAGTGGATGGATTCTAGGCCGAGGCCTTCCCTGATTTCCTAACTCAATCTGAGAACCTGTACATCAGGCCCCTTGCCCTATAAATCCCATTTTTACTCCCCATAAAATACACCCAAAGGGTTCCAGGGCCAATTGCCTTTCCTTTTCCTTTCCCCAGACAGATCTGAAGGAGCAGGGCCAGCTCCTACACCGGGACCCCTTCACTGTCATCTGTGGCCGAAAGAAGTGCCTTCGCCATGTCTTTCTCTTTGAGCATCTCCTCCTGTTCAGCAAGCTCAAGGGCCCTGAGGGGGGATCAGAGACCTTCGTTTACAAGCAGGCCTTTAAGGTAGAATGCTGGGACTTGGCCAGGCGGTGGGTGGGGGTGGGGGCCAGGAAGGGATGGGACAGGAAGTCATGTTGTTCTCAAGAACTCAAGATGTTCTGGAAATTGTACTCCAACCCAGGTTCAGAATCTGAACCATCTAAAACAGGTTTTGACCTTAATCACCTATCAGGTTAGGATGCCAGAGGTGATAGAAATTGCTCTTATTGTCATTGGGGTTTTATACATGTGGGATACTCACAAGGCCAGAATGGAGGACCTTTCCCATTAGGAATATATGCTTTTTGAGTTAGGGGTGGTTCTTGGGGTGACAAGAAAGGACTCTTTATTTATCTATCTATCAGTCTATCTAATAGCTTAAATTGATGGAACCAGTGGAACCAAACCCAAGAGGAGGGAGGCCTTTCTTCAGGGAAACTAGTTTGGTATCCAGATAAACATTAATAGGGACCTATAGTCCTAGGGGCACCTGGCTGGCTCCGTCGGTTGTGTCTGCCTCTTGATCTCAGGGTTGTGAGCTCAAGTCCTACATTGGGTGTAGAGATCACTTAAAAAACAAAATCTTAGGGGCGCCTGGGTGGCTCAGTGGGTTAAGCCTCTGCCTTCGGCTCGGGTCACGATCTCAGGGTCCTGGGATCGAGTGCCACATCGGGCTCTCTGCTCAGCGGGGAGCCTGCTTCCTCCTCTCTCTCTCTGCCTGCCTCTCTGCCTACTTGTGATCTCTCTCTGTCAAATAAATAAATAAAATCTTTAAAAAAAAAAAACCAAAATCTTAAAAGAGAGAGAGAGAGAAAGACTTATAGTCCTAGATCAGGCAGTATGGCATGATTCTAAGAGTTTCTTTCTTTTTTTTTTTTTAAGATTTTATTTATATATTTGGCAGCAAGAGAGAGAGAGAGCGAGCGAGCACGAGCACAAGCAGGGGGAGTGGCAGGTAAAGGGAGAAGGAGAAGCAGGCTCCCCACTGAGCAAGGAGCTGGATATGGGGCTCAATTGGATCCCAGGACTCTGGGATCATGACCTGAGACAAAGGCAGATGCTTAACCAACTGAGCCACCAGGCACCCCCTAAGGATTTCTTTTTTTTTTTTTTAATTTATTTGACAGAGATTATAAGTAGGCAGAGAGCCAGGCAGAGAGAGAGGAAGGGAAGCAGGCTCCCCGCTGAGTAGAGAGCCTGATGCGGGGCTGGATCCCAGGACCCTGGGACCATGACCTGAGCCAAAGGCAGAGGTTTTAACCCACTGGGCCACCCAGGTGCCCCCCACTAAGGGTTTCTAAACTTTGTCTGCCTACATTCGTTCCAGCTCCTGGGGGGGGGGGCGGGGAGTACAGAATAGAGAAAAAGAAGCCTAGGTTTGGAATAACGTAGACGTGGGTTTGAACCCTCTCTCTCCACTAAGCTATGATAAGCCCCTGGGCAAGTTACTTCGTGTCTCTGGGCATTCCCCTTCTGTAAATTATGGTTGTTAGGAAGACTAAATGTAGAACACTTGGCATATGGTAGGTGTTGAGCAAACATTTACTGAACATCTACCAGATGCCAAGCTAAGTGTAGTGCTTTTCCATGTGGTGCCATCTAGCCAGGACTCACTCTGCCTTCACCCACTCTCCCCCGCTTTTTCTCAGACTGCTGACATGGGGCTCACAGAAAACATCGGGGACAGCGGACTCTGCTTTGAGTTGTGGTTCCGGCGGCGGCGCGCTCGAGAAGCGTACACTCTGCAGGCAGCCTCACCAGAGATCAAGCTCAAGTGGACCAGTTCTATCGCCCAGCTGCTGTGGAGACAGGCGGCTCACAACAAGGGTGTGAGCCGGGGGCGGGGTGGGGGGGCGATTAGGGTCCAGGTTACAGTGGGAGGTTAGCATGCATGAAGACCATAGGGTGTGGGATAGAGAAGGAATGACTTAGGAGATGATTCCAGATCTGACTGGAAAGAGGTTGCTGGCATAGAGATTAGTCTAAGGTATACCGAAAGGAAACAGGCAGCTACCAATTTCAGAAAAGCAAGAGCAAAGGGCAGGGCAAAAGAGAGTGAAGGAGTGCTCACTAGACCCTGGTTCCAGAATTTACATGCTGTGTGACCTGGACTAGTGTTTCTGTGTGTTTTGTTCTGGGGTTTGGGGGGCTGGGTTTTTGTTTTTAATTCTCTGAACCCCATTCCACCGATCTTGAAAAATGGAAAGTGACAGCTACATCTTCGTGTGATAGGGATGGTGAAATAGGTGATTATCTATGGAAGCAGTTGATAAACTAGAAAGGTGTGTAAGAATGAGAGGTTTGCTCTTAATGCCCAAGATAAAGGGCAGAGGGTGAGTATTAGAAGTTAGATGGCTGGGATGCCAAATGGGCAGGGTGAAACATGTAGAAGACAAGAGACAGGGGTCTGAGGAGGTGGTTAAGGGCCACCGTCACCATCCACATAGTGACAGTTGACAGCAAGGGTAACAGAAGATACCAGATGAATGAGAATTGGCAAGGAGCAGAAGAGTCCACCATGATAGTGCTGGGGCTTGGAGCAAAGGCAGTGCTGAAGGAGGTTGGTAACGGGGTCTCTGTTTCCTAGAGCTCCGAGTACAGCAGATGGTCTCCATGGGCATTGGGAATAAACCTTTCCTGGACATCAAAGCCCTTGGGGAGCGGACGCTGAGTGCTTTGCTCACTGGAAGAGGTGAGGGCCACAGTGCTGGGGGGTGGGAGCAACTCCCAGGAGTCAAGACCTTGAGAGTGAGGGCATAGTGGGGAGGCATGGTAGAAAAGTGAAGAAGGGCAATGAGTGGACATGTCTTCCCAGAAATTGTGGGACTGACTGGGAGGCCCTCTGTCAGACTGAGGGTCATTTCAGTGAGCCAGGAGGGCTTTCCCACACCAGCACCCCACCCCACCCCACCCCCCTCTCTGCAGCCGCCCGCACCCGGGCTTCCGTGGCCGTGTCATCCTTTGAGCATGCCGGCCCTTCCCTTCCCGGCCTCTCACCGGGAGCCTGCTCCCTGCCTGCCCGCGTCGAGGAGGAGGCCTGGGATCTGGACGTCAAGCAAATTTCCCTGGGTGAGGCACCTCTCAAGGGGTGGCTCCCAACAGCTGGGTCATCGTGGTGATGTTCAGGCTGCTTGCTGCTAAGCAATTCCTTTTTCTAGCCAAGTAGCCCAGTTGCCATGACAACTATGTACAGCTTCCCCATTGCTAAAAGAGCCTTCCATCTGGTTGCTAGGATAATGCTTACAGCAGCCTGTTGCTAAGCAGCACTTCCTCTGTACCTCTCTCTCTAGCTCTCCTTGGGTTTCTATGGAAACTGCTCAGCTTCCTGTTGTACCCTCCTGGTTCACCACGGCAATCCTTATAGTTTCCTGTCGCTTCTTCCCTGGTTGCTCTAATGATGCTGCTGACAATTTCCTGCCTCTTGGTAGGGGGGTTCTCTTGCAACTGGATTGCTATGGTGACTCACAGCTTCCTGTTGCTATGGAGCTTTTTCTTCCCTGATGGAGCAGCTTGGTTGCTTAAGGTAATCTAGAGGGATTCTATACCCTGCTCTCACCCTAGCTTCCCCTCCAGCCCCAGAAACACTTGACTCTTCTGGAGATGTGTCCCCAGGACCAAGAAACAGCCCCAGCCTGCAGCCCCCCCACCCTGGGAGCAGCACTCCCACTCTGGCCAGTGGAGGGATCTTAGGGCTGTCCCGGCAGGTAAGTCCCTATACTAGGGCTGAAAGTGGGGTGATCACTTCAGCCACTTTCTGAGTGGGCTATTCTCATTCAACCCATGGGGGCAGGGGGAACCAATGGGCCTGTGTTCCCAGCAAGACCACAGGTTGGATATTTGTCTAGTCTGCCTTTCTTCTCTCCCCCTAGACCTGGAGGAGAGGCATCAAGGTCAGAAGTGAAAAAGGAATCTTTAATAAGGCGCAGAGTGCAGGAGTGGATGGAAAAGTTGGGGGGATGCCAAAAGTATCTGGACTTGGATTAAATTAGCCAAATTGAGGAACTGGGGGGAGCAGGAAAGACAGATGAATTGGCAGGCTTGGGGGGGTGAGTATAGGAAAAAGGACATTTCCTTACCTTTAAGTTCACTGCAGTTCATCTTCTTGCAGAGTCATGCCCGAGCCCTGAGTGACCCCACCACTCCTCTGTGACCTGGGTGAGTCAGTGCCCCCTTCCACTATATCCAACACTCCTAACTTCTTGCACCAACTGCCCTCCTTCCCCAGCTTCTTGCAAGTCAGCTTCTTCCCTCTCCCAACCCATCTCCCGCTTCTCTCCTGGCTTCTAGAGAAGATGGAGAACTTGGCTAGAGGCCTTCCTCTCAGCACACTTTGGGCCGTGATGGCAGTGGGACATAGTGGAGGACTGGAAGAGCACTGAATTCCTTCCCTCTGCTTTCTGGACAGAGAGGAGGTCGCAGGACCAGCATGTTTCCCTGCTGCTATCTCTAGCTCTCTCCAGCCGGGCGCCTTCCTGCAGGAACCAAAGTGTCCAAACTTTGCTTGCCTTCATGCCCTGGAGGGGGAGAAATGAGCCCTCATCCAGTCCTTCCCCATCTTGGGCCACTGCATTCTCCCAGGACACTGCTCCGTGTTGGCCCTCCCCCAACAGCCTGCATTCTCCCCTTCGTGTGGTGCCACCCAGACTCTCCCCTTAGAAGACTCATCTCTGCCAGGTCAGGTGTGGTTCCTGGTGACTCCATTCTGGGTTGTCATAGGAAATGGAACTATGCAAATCATTATAGGAGGGTGGGGGGTTGGGGGGGACTACAAACTTTATACATGTAATTACTGTTATTATAATACTATTGTTATATTAAACATATTTACTCATACTTTGTGTTGGAAGAGCTAGAGCAGACCCTGGGTTGAGGTGATGCTGCTACCTTGAGCACCTCCCCTCACCCAACCATTAACTGGAACACAGAAATTAAAACCAAGGCTTTTGGTACCCCTTCCTGGCCCCAAACTGGGCGTGGGTGTGGGAGAATGCCCCTCCGCCAGTGGCTCTCGGAGGCTCAATGCACTCTGTGAAGTTCCACCTCTCCCACTGCACCCAGTTCTTGAGGCTGAGGGGTCACCCATAAGCTGGGATCCAGCAGTCTGGCAGTTCTCAAAATGAAGTCCTCTAGACCATAGGGCATGAGAGTTCCCTAGGCTACTTGCTAAATGCTAATTCCTGGGCCCCACCCCCAGAGCTACTGAAGCCAAAGTCTGGGGGTGAAGCCCAAGATTTCTCGTTCCCTATTAAGCTCTCTGGGTGAACACCAAGTGCCCGAAGAAGTATTTCCAGACAAAACGGCCCAAGTAGTACAGGACATAGGCAGACAGACACAGCGCCCTGTGCCTCAAGACACCTGTTTATTGGGGACACAACTCTGCGACAGGGATGACAGGAATCGTACCAAAAATAGCGACGTCTACAGGGCCCCTGAAGGGGCTAGAAGGGTACAGTGCCCCCCACCCCCACCCATTGTACAAAAATAAACTCTCACGCCTATGGACCAGCAAAGACTGGCAGAGCGGCTCCTCAACAGGGACACAACCCTCTGCCAGCCCTGGGACCCCGTTCTTTGATTCTCACCCCTGCCACTTCTAAGGCACTGTGACTCTCCCCTGGGCTGGGTGGGTAGCGCCCGCCCACCCTCCTACGCCCTCCACCCCCTCCACCTCTGGTCCGCCTGGGGCTGGGATATGGGTCCCACGCTGCCCCCTGCTGGCTGCTCTACCCAACTACCTCTAGCGCTCCCCCGCTCCCGCGGGGTGAGCTCACTAAGCTAACCGCCCCTAAGAGGGCTCCCTACCGTTCTTGTCCCCCCAGCCCCGCCTCTCCCGCTCTCGGCAGCCCGGGGCCCTCCTCCCCTTCCTGCGGAGGACTGGGAGGGGTGTCTCCGGATTGTGCAGGGGCGTAGGGCGGGGACGCGTCGGCCTGGGGCAGCCTGCGGCCTCGAGCCCTGCGGCTGTGGTGCACTTGCAGGTGCAAGGCCATGAGCTCAGGGGCTCCCGTGGCGAAGGGGCAGAAGAGGCATCGGTGGAGGGCACCCCCCGGCCCAGCCTCGCCTCCCGGCCCCGCCCGCAGGGACAGGTCCAGGGGTTCGGCCTCACCGCCTCGCCCGTTGCGCAGGGTCCTCCCGGGACTGGCGGGCTTCCGACGGGACCCCGGCGCCGCGCTCGAAGGAGGCCGGGGGTTCGCCGCGCCCTCCACCCAGGTCGCAGGCTGCGGGGCCGCCTTGGCTCCCGACTGCTGTGCCGCACCCCGCTGGGAAGGGGGCGGCGGCTCCGGGGGTGGTCCGGGGCCCGCCCCACTCCTCTGCTCTCGGTGGTGGCGCTGCAGGTGATACTTCAGCGAGCCAGATTGGGTGCCCGCGTAGTCGCAGTGCGGACATTTGTAGGGGCGCTCTCCTGGAGAAAGGGGTGCGACAGGGTCACAGAAGCACGATCACCGCGGGCTCCACCCGCATTTCGTTCTCTGTACAGGCCCCTCTGGACCAGAAAAGCACACCCCCACCCCCTCTCATTTAACAGAGCAGCACTCCCCCAACCATCTCAACTGGCCAAACTGCAGGCTGCGTTTCAGGCAGCGCTCTCCGTTCCCGCCCCTCAGTTCCCTCCCCACCACAGAGGCTGTCCCCCTCACCTGTGTGCACTCGAAGGTGCACTTTAAGGTGATGCGCTGAGCGGAAAGATTTTCCACAGAAGGGGCAATCCTTTCCTGTAGCTCCCCGACCCCCTTCAGGCCGGGTCCCTCCAACCAACAGCCCGTTCTCTTCTGCAAAACACACGTTAAGGGAAGTCAGAAAGGCCCTTTGCCCTAACCCTATCAGGGCCACGCGCCCCACACCCACCCCTTAGGATTGCTTCCCCTGGG
Source organism: Martes martes (assembly GCF_963455335.1). Lineage (NCBI taxonomy): Eukaryota > Metazoa > Chordata > Mammalia > Carnivora > Mustelidae > Martes > Martes martes. Next base: position 49,938,072 of record NC_137894.1, on the reverse strand, counting down.
ACCCCAGAAGGAAACAGTCTATTTGAGGGAAGCTGAGAGGTTGGATTTGTTGTGAGTTGTGCTATGCCCTCGAAAAGTGGCCTCCAGGAGTGAAAACAATCCAGAGTGAGAGACAGGTCCTTTTTAAAGAGGGGAAGGAGGGCGGTGGTGGCGTCAGAATGGGCCCCGGATGTGGAAATCTTGGAGGGAAAAGACCCCTTACATACCCTGCGTGGCGGTGGACCTTGCTTGGGTCCCCGCAGCAGACGCAGAGTGCCCTGGCCCCTCGCCTGGGCGCGGGTGCAGTGAAGCCAGAGGGCCCAACGCCCTGCTGCGGGCCCAGGTCTCCTCCTCTGCCTCCACCACCTCCTCTTCCTCCTCTGGCTCTTCCGCGCGATGCCGGCGAGCCCGGGCCGGGAGAGCAGAGGGCAATGGGCGGAAGCTTCCGAAGCCGCGGCCGGCGCCGGGCTCGGCGCCCTCACCATTGGGCCGGGCCTCGCCAGCTCGCAGGCTCAGGTAGCCCAGGAGACTCGGAGGCTCACGGCGCTCGGCGGGAGTGGGAGCCGGGGCCAAGAGAAGCGCGGGGCCCAGCGGCTCATAGGTCAGCAGGCCCAGGTCAGGAGGCTGGGGGGCCCGGGCAGCCCCGGAACCAGCCCCCGGGGCGCGCAGCGGCCCCAGCTTGCTGGCGTGCACCTTCATGTGGTTCTTAAGGAACCAGGGCTCCTTGAAGCAGCGGCCACACACGGGACACGCATGATCGAAGGAGGCCTTGTGCTTGCGCATGTGGCCCTTCAGAAACCAGGACTGCGTAAAGCTCTGGCCACACACTTGACAGCGGAACTCCGGGGGCGCGGGGGGCTCCTCGGGAGCGGCGGGAGCGGGGGCAGGCGCTGCCTCACGTTCAGGCTCCGGCTCAGACTCTGGGACTGATCTGGGTTCAGGTTGGGGCGGAGGCTGAGGCTGGGGTGCAGCCGAGCTGGCCGCCAGGGGGCGCTCAGGAGCTCCGTGGGCCGTCAGGCTGTGATGCAGCAGCTCCTCCTCCTGGCTGGAGCCAAAACTGCACAGGCCGCACTTCCAGGGCCTGTGCAGGATGTGCAGGTGGCGTTCGCGCTCCGCCGCGGTGCGAAACTTGCCTTTGCAGAAAGGGCAACGGAAGGCGGACGACGAAGGAGCCTGGGACCGCGCCAGGCCCTCAGTGGCAGGGGTGGACTGCATGCCCCCAGAACTTCGGGCTCTCCCCAGCCGGGCCTCGCGCAGTAGCGCGCGCTCCTCCAGCTCCAGCAACAGGCGTGCGGCGGGGCTACGCGGACGCTCAGGCTGGTGCGTGCGCAGATGCGAGCGCAGCAGGGCCCGCTGCGCGGCACGGTGGCCGCAGTGCGGGCACTGGAAGGCCTGGGCGCCTGGGTGCGCCCGCAGGTGCAAAGCCAGGATAGAGTTGAAGCGGAAGCGCTTCCCGCATACAGGGCAAGGGAAGCGTCTTTCCCCTGCGCGACTCTCGGACCAGCCCACTGCTCCCATCCCTGGAGACCCGGCGCTCACGCCTGGCCCGTTGGAGTAGCGCTGCAGATCCAGTTCGCCGTCGAAGGAGGGCGGCGAGGGCGCTAAATGGCCGCCCGGAGCGCGGGGACGTGAGCCCTGTGGAGAAAGACCTGAGTAGAGCAAGGGGTGGAGAAGGGACAGTTGTGGGAAAAGCAAGGACGTGGAAGGCCAGAAGAACTCGAGGGAAGGTGGATTGGAGCCTGAATCAGGAATACCGAGTGCCCTTCCCACTCACCCTGAGGGAAGTGGGATATGAATGGGAATTGAGCTGTTGGGGCCACAGACGTAACTTCTAAGAGAGGTAGGGCAGGGAAGGAGTATAATCGGAAGTACTTGCAGGTTCAGGCCGGAGCTTCTTCACTCACCTCCATGGACCCCCTTCACATTCTTTGGTTCTGGGGAGTGCAGGGAAGAGGAGGAGGAAGAGCTGCTAGTGAAGGCAACAGGTGCTGAAGAGCTAAAGCAAGAGAGACAGGTTTGGAGGGAAAGATGAGCCCTGGTTTTCAGCAGTGGAAAGAGGCACCCCCAACCCCATACTCTTAGCAAGCCGTACTCTTGCAACCTATCCATTACCCTTCCTTGCACCCTGAGACAGGAAGGGGCTGCTGTCTTCAAAATTTTTACTCCTTGATTTGCCCAGCCCACAGGCTCCCTAATAACCAGGATGTCTTCCCCCAAAGTATTAATTTTAAACTCTTAGTCCCAAACCACCGCTACCATCGCTACCATCACCACCATCACCACCCCCTGGTGGTAGAAACCATCACAGTATACCCCTCTCCCATTTAAGTCAGGCTATGCAGCTTGATGAGCAAACGGGGTGGGCCTGCCATGCCCCCCAGTTATCCAAGTGAGACCAGTTGCTCTCAGACCCCTAACTGACCGATCAGCCAAACATCCTTCCACACTCCACAGTCCTTCCTTCTGCCCTTATCCTGTCTTTCTGTCTTTTCCCCCTCGTTCTCCCTCCCTCCGCCTGGATTCCTGATCCATTCATTTCCATTCATTACAGAGACTCATTCATGCATGGGAGAGAAACACCTCCCAGCAGCAGAGTCTGGAGACAGACAGAGGGGGAGGGGCATTAAGGGGGAGAGAGCCAGAGGGAGAGGGAATGAAGAGAGAGTTGGGGGAGGAGTGGAAGTTAAGGGGCGCTGCTGGCCTGGGGAAGGGGTTAAAAACTACAAATACCAGATAGGATTCATCCCCGTGTTTCAAACCTTGGAGCCTGCAGTTTGATGGGGCATCTCAGCCCCTTTGTCCAGGGCTGTTCCGAGGCAGGCTTTCCTCCTCTCTGCAGGGGAGAGGCTCCCTCACACAAGAGGAGGATTACACTGGCTCTGAGCTCAAGAGGCTGGAGTGAGGGACGGGGGGCGGGGCTGGGCCATCTGCACAGATAGGGGCTCAGCACATGCTCTGAGCAGGAAAGGGTTAAAATTCTCCAGGCTGAAATTCCCTGGGCCTGGGATGTGCAGAGCTCCAGTTCAGAGGAAGGAGAAGAGCACTGAGAAGAAGCTGGGGGGCGGGGGGGGGGGGGTGCTCTCCTGATTCTAAGCTGCAGAGGTTAGTTAGCATTAGGACTTAGAAGCAACCCCAGAATTAACATTCATGGAAACAGGCCTGGGGAAGATGAGCAGAAGTCAGCCAGCCTACCTTCCTGCTTACATATAGAATTGTCTCCAGTTGAGGCTGGATGAATGTGGGCCTAACCTATTTTTTTGCCTGAGATAGAAAGAATATTTGAGATATAAAGAACTTCCATACAATAGGCATTGTGAAACTGAAATGGGTTACTGAGAAAGAAAAGAACTCAAGCATTACTTTGCTTAAGGATCTTTAACAGAAGAGAACTGGGCCAGGAGTCAGCTCTGCTTATCAGCAAAGAGAAAAGGCTCTGGAGGTCCAAGCCTTCTTTAATTTTTGACATTTAATGAATGTGAATGTGATAAGACTCCATAAAGGGGCAGGTACCTGTTACATGTAAAATCTGGGTTAAGGGAATTTTATTAACAGGAGGTTGACTGACAAAGTGTCCTCATCCAAGGGTCATTAAACAACCTCCACCACCACATTTAACATTTGTATTTCTGTAGCTCCAAATTAGGGCATCCACCATCATCTTCTGGATCCTCCAAACAAACCCCTTTCCTGGGACCAAGAGCCCAGCTAGGCTCCATGCGTAGTGTCACAAAAGGTGCATTAAAGAGTAGGACTGAGGAGTGCAAGGCTATTGTGGGCCCAGTCTATTAATAGCCCTGCAACCTTCAGTAAATCACTTAACCTCCCAGTTTACTCATCTGTAAAATAAGGAAGTTGGACTAATTTATATTGATGGTCCCATCCAGCTCAAAAATTTGTGGTTCTGAGTCACAGGACTCTTCTGGACCCCAGAGAGATGTTAAAAACAAATGGTCATCCCTTCAGTACCATGGAGAGTGCAGTGGGCTACCAGAGGAGCCACTTTGGCCACCTCGGTACCATAGAAAGAGCTAGGAAGTGCTAGAGGGGCCACATTTGCCATTTTAGCACCACAGATAAAGCACTGAAAAAAGCGAGAGGATTTTTTTAAATTCCTATCTGGGAATTATGGGGGGGGTGGGGAACAGTGGTACCAGAGGAATTATTTTGGCCTTTTAGATGTCACTGAAAATAGATAAGTGCTATAGAAAATAGATGTAACTAGAAGAATTTTAATTAGCTATAAGGAGTGTCCTGACAGTTACAGTTTGTACATCCTGGAATGAGTTACTGAGGCATCGTATTTGGGTCCATCACATTCTGTTGCTCTCCTGGGGATTCCCGGAACATCCTGGTGTACAGCCAATCTGGTATATTCAGAGGAAGCAGATGGTGGGGGAGGAGGGGGGGAGGCTGGGAATACTGCATGGTCATAGCTGACTAACCTATGGGCACATATTCTGATTCTGAGAAGATTCTAGGGCCCCTAAAACTGTCTGTAGCACAGCAAGCAAAATACCTCATGGGAGACTGACCTCATATATGAAGCAAGTAGAGTAGGAACAGGGCAAAGCTTCCTCCGCCAAAACAAAACAGAAGACCTACTTTACACATAGCATTTTCCAGGATGGAAAAAAGTGATATACAAGAAGGCCTAAATTGAAGCTGAATTCCCAAACAGGGAAAGCTTCCCTAGAGGGTAGCCTCAAATCAACAAAACCCACCTAGACACCTTCCTAGGCCCAGTCAAGACCTCCTGAGTCATCTCCACACCAAAGGAGGCCCCAGGCACCTGATCCCACTAGTGTTTTGTTTTGTTTTGTTTTGTTTTCAACAGGAAAGAGTACTAACAGGGTCCAAGAGCTATGAACCAGCTTGGAACCCACAGCATGCATGTATTGCCTGTGGGCAATAATCACAGAGTTTTCTATAGTTAGGCCCTAAACACCACCCACGAGATTTGGCCAGACAGGAGTACTGACCTACTTTCCACCATCACTGGGAATCAGGGGTTATCTGGCCCTTGTTTGGGTTCTATAGGGATACAGAGCCAGGGATAGGGATCGGAAATCGTTCCAAAGCAACAGGCCAATTATTTCTGTGCGCTAGGAAAGCTGGTGGGGAAGGGCGTGTGGACCATCAACCTTACTGCTTTAGGGAGGGCTGGAAGGGTTGGTGAGAAGACTTAGAAACAAGGACGGGTACACAGAAGCATTTGCTGCCTGAAGGACCTCAAACCCGTGGTTCAAAAGTTTTTAGGGTCAAAGTGTAAGGGGCAAGGATTCAGGACTTCTGAGGTATAGTTGTGATGAAGCCTCTGTCACTGGTCATTTCTAATATTTGATGCTCTTCCCCCTGCTGAGAATCCAACACCTCTGAAGTCTGCTACCAATTATGATTAACGCTGCACAAGATGAGGCAAGAAAGAAAAGGGGCTTCTTAGGTGGTCTAGAATCAAGACCACTTTTATCTCAAGTACATGCCAGTAGCTCACTTTCATGGTCTCCTATCCATGGCCCTCTGCTCACGGAGTTCCTCTAAACTGACCCCACATCACAGCACGCCCATCTTTTACACTGAGTTCTTGGTAAAGCCTCCTTCCTCCATCCTCACTGTCCTGATTTGGGGGCATGGCACCTCAATCATTGACTCCAAATGTGCAGCAGGAGACAAGAGGAAGGTACACCTGCTGACCTACTGCCACCCCACCATGGTGAATCTTATTTCCCAGGCATGTCCCAACTTGACCCCTCTTCTGAAAGTTCTAGGGGACCTTGATTTGGGGGAGGGGGCATGGCGCCAGCCCTAAGTCCCCTTAACTGGAGCTGACCCTAGAAAGGTCAGAGTCTTAGCACCCATATGAGTCTCAGTCCTCAGATTAGGGGGTGGGGGTAGGCAGGAGAGCCTCTGGGAAAATCTCCCTCCCAGAAGTAGGTTGGCAAGTAGGGCAGGACCTGTGATCCTGCACAAGAGATTCTTCCAGCAGCACCCCAGTCCCCTCCCGGGGAAGATAAGCTAGAAGGATGATGGGGGGCAGGGTTGGGAGATTGGGAGGCCAAGGCTCAGCTACCCCGGCCGGGAGAACAAAAGCTGAGTTGCAGCCGCCTCCGCCGCTGCTGCCGCCGGCCGAGCTCTTTGTGACACTTTGTTTGGGACGCAGAGAGGGAAGCACCCCCCATCCTCTCCCCTCCCCCATCCCCGCTCCGGGAGAGTTTGGGTCCCTTCCCCCTCTTCCATCAGCCCTACCTGAGCCGGGGGGCGCTCATCCACTCTGGCTCCCGGCTCGGCCGCCTTGCACCCCCAGGCCCCTCGCGCCCTGCCTTCGGGCCCCTACAAAGACGTCCGCACCCCCCCACCGCTGGCCTTTCCCCTTTGGTGTACGCTTTCCCGGCTCCCCCACCTGGCCCCCCCCTCCCTCGAAGCCCCCCAGCTCTCTCGGCTTCCGAGGCCGCCGCCCCCACCCCGCCCCCCCAGGAGCTCTGGGCGAAGTTTGCTTGGGGCCGAGCCGGCGCCCCTCCCCCGCCCCCGCCCCCTGCACCTGCTCCGAGCCGGGCGCGCGGAGCGGGCCCCCCCTCCGGGTGGGGGGGAGGGGGCCGGGGGCGGGGGCCGGGTGGCGGAGGGGGGGGCCGGGAGTGGGGGGAGCGGCTACTCACGAGCCCCGGGCGGGCGGCGGCGGAGCGGGCGGCGGCGGCGGCGGCGGCGGCGGGCGGCGGGCCGGCGGCGCGGGCGTCAGCGTTACGTGGGGCCGGGGGAGATGCGCCGGGCCCCGGCCCCCCCGCCCCCGGCCCGGCCCCCGCCCCCTCCCCGGTCCCCCGCCCCCGGCCCTGGCCCGCATTGTGTGCGGCGGGAGGCGGCCCGGCCATTAGCATGCGGGGGGCGGCGCGGCGGGGCTGGGAGCCGCGCGGGAGCGGGAGCGGGGCTCTGGCTCCGGGGACAGGGAGCTGGGGACCCCGGGAGCCGCGAGAGGCGGCCGCCAGGGGCGGGGTACGGGCAGTTTGGAGACGGGGGGCGCTGTCGGAGGGAGGGAGGGAGGGAGCGGGGGTGGGACGCACAGACGATTCCAACAGGAGACTGGAAGAGATTTTGAAAGGTCATCTCGTCCTTCCCCCAGCCTCCAAGCCGGACTGCCCCTCCCACCCTAAACCCGGACATACCAGGGAAGGAGTTGGCTCTGCCGCTCTTTCTGCCCCAACATGCACAGACTCGGGAAGTTCTTCCTGGGGTTTTATCTCAAAGCCTCTCCCTTACAATTTCTGTCTCTCTTTTTGGGGAGGAGGAGGAGGGGCGATTTTAGAGATAGTTAATGACTGCCGTATAAGAAACATTATTAAAGTTACTCTTCGGTCCTTTCTGTTCTTGATAAACAAATCCCACTCCTTCCTCTCGAATTCTCTTTCCCATTCCTTAAGTCACTTTAATGGCTCTTCAATACAACAAATATTTACTGATTGCTTACCGAGTACCAGGCACTATGCTTAGCACTGTGGGGGATGAGATGAGGGGCTTGTAGAACCTTCCCATGAGCAGCTTGTAATCTAGACAGGGGCTACAAATTTGTAAGTAGTATACTCAGGTTTAATCAATATTGACTGAATGCCTGTTCACATATTTAATAGTATAGATCCTTACAATAACACTCTGAAATATAATCAGTCTGCATTTACAGGTAAGGAAAATGAAGCTAAAGAGTCTCTTTCCACTGTCCTCTACCAGCTCAGGGATCCTCAGAGCAAGCCTAACATTTCACATTCTGTCAGGCCACTGCTTACCAAATAAAATTAATGCACATGGGGACTGAGGCAGGAATAGACCCACAACTTTTCCGGATCCCTTTAAATGTGATTCACACTCCCCAGGAAAGAAGAGTGGACACAGTGATCAGATGAGTGTTGGCCGAGCAGTGAGCAGAAGTGTCTTTCAAAGGACCACTAGACCCCTGCCTGTCAGTACTAACTCCCAGGAGTCTTCTAGCTCAGTCTTCTACCATCAGTAATAAATATGATAAGAGTTACTAACAATTATTGAGCAAGGAGGTGTTAGGTACTGGGCTGAGCTAGTTCTTTGCATTTTCTCTTTTAATACTCAAGGTAACCCCTTGAGTATTGTATTGAGATCAGTATTATTAACTTCCCTTTATAGATAAGGAAACAGAGATTAAGTAACTTGCCCAAGGTCATTCCAGTAGATCTGGGATTTGAACATAGGTCTGGTTTTCTCCAGATCTCAGGCTCTGCACCTTTCCTATTTTTGATTCATAAGGTATATATTCAGGCCCAGCTGGTTCTGCTCCTTACTGTAGAAACAAATGTCCCCAGCTTAGCTTCTGAATAAGCCTTTAGTATATGGGCCTCATGCATATCAGTGTGACCGTATCCCACCAGCGATGGCTATTAAGTGCCCACCATGAGCCAACAACCACTCACAGTCATATTACTAGCCCCCTTTTTATCACTCAGTTTGGGCAAACTGAGGTTTAAATAGGTAGAATATTCAAGGTCACACAGCTGGGAAAGTGACAGAGCTGAGATCCTAGTCCAGGTCAGCCTGACTGCAAGGCAACCTGTATCTCTCAAAAATGTTCTTTGGTATGGTAGTGTCCTTCCCAAGACTGGCCATTTGGGGACTATTTTCTATACATATCTAGCAGCAAATTAACACTGTAACACTAAAAAATCCCTGCTATAAGTAGGGATCCCCATCTACTTTAGTGTCCAATCCAGAGTAAATCCTTCAAGATAGGAAGAAGAGAGGAGAAACTGTCCAGAAAGTGAGACAGGAAACCAGGGGAATTAAACCTTGCCTGGTCTTGAGACAACACTGCAAGTGGTAATGACAGGGGACCAATTCAGACAGTAATATGGGATTTCCCTAGGGAACAGCAGGTAATTTGAGGAGGAAGCAAAAAAAGGAGAAAGATTAGATGGAACTGGGGGGAAACTGGGACCCAGAGTGGTAGTGTCCACTGGGATGAGGTGAGCAATCAGAGGAGGACCCTGAATGGGCAGAGAGGGCAGCAATGGAAAAGAGGGACAGAGTAAGGCAGGGTGGGGCGTCTTGTAGAATGAACTGAGGCTGGTCTGCCCATAGCCACTCCCTGGATCCTTAGGCCCTCTGGGGACCTTTGCCCCACCACTCCCAGTGCTGACAGCCCGTCTCTGCCAAGACAACTTTGTCGTCCTCGTCGTCTGCTCTGAGCTACTGGACCCTGCCAGGAGCTCCAGGCCCGGCTGGGTCCCATCCTTTTGGAGTAGCACCTTCAGACTAGGTAGGTCTGAGGCCCTGAGCTTCAACTCCCCGGATTTTGGAAGCAGATAAAGGGACAGCTGAAAGAGATGTTGCTGCATATCCTATCTCCTGATAGGTGCCATAATGCATTTCTCCCAGCCTAGAAAGCACCGAACTCCAGTGGTCAGCAGAGCCATGGAGGAGAGAGCTGCTCAGCCGGAGCAGGAAAGACCCAGTCTTCGTCTGGAAAAGCTACAGCACTGGGCAAGGCACAGGCACAGCGGGCACCTCTTGGTGCTAGCGGTGAGGCCACTCTGTCCCACCCAAAGCTTCAGCATGTCCAGTTGTAACCCAGTTCAGTTCTATTGAATTAGGGAGCACCCACCCCGTGCCTGAAACTGCTAGCCTCTGAGTGTGAGGAGGGTGGAAAAAGCATAGGATAATGAAGCAAGACCCTTAATCCCCAGTTAGCTTCCATTATGTGGGGAAAACACATAGGTAAGTAATCAAACGTGGACATGAGGCAGAAAAAATTAAATAATACCCCATTCCTTCACTTGCCCTTGGTTGACTACTTCCCACCAACGGGCATTCCTCCCAATTGCTGATCTCTGGATCCCCTTCAACTACCCTGTGTCTGGCCTCCAGGTGAGCCAGCTATGGCTGGCAGTGGCTGTGGTGCCCTTTGCTATCTCTGTTGCCTGCCTGAACTCTGCCTGTCACATGGCCACAGCACTGCCACTTGGGCCTGGAGCACTGGTAAGACACACCACAAGGAAGGGTGGAAGGGAGGTCCTGGAGGCCCTCCTTAATGGGCCAGAGCGCAACACTTGCCTTTCTCACCATTCAGGGTCTCCTCACTGCGATTATCACTCTTGAGCTGCGCAGAGCACCCCGCCTCTGGAAGGTGAGAGGGGAAGAGAATGCAGCACTGTTCTCCCACACACACCCCAACACACACACACACACACACACACACACACACACACACACACACACAACACACCCCACTCAGCCCAGGAAGTGACTAAATGTTAACCAATCCTGTCAGCTCCCTGCCCCTGACTGGCCTAAAAAACCGAGGAGGGAAAGCAAGAAATTAGAGGGCTCATGGTTCTGCTTGGAGGTAGAGGAATAGGAGCTGAGTTTTGTTTTGGGGCTAGGCTGCAGGTGGGGCTTGGAGCGGCAATCAGTCCCCTAGGCTGGGCAGGGCTGAGCTGGCTCATTGGCAGGTGCAGGCCATGATGATACTCAACATCTTCAGTCTGATCTTGGGCTTCATCGTGGTGGTGGTCGACGTGATGAAGACAGCCTTGGGGACTGCCTCAGCTGCCCCCTCCCAGGTATGGGTGAATAAAGGAGAAGGTAGGAGAATGCAGAGATGAAGAGGGAAAGGGGCAGGGGTAAACAGGTGCTGGGTTCCCTGTAGCATCCTCATCCCTGTCTACCTGCAGCAGGCTGGCTTGCTGGCGGTGGAGCTAGGCACTGAGGCCTTCACCCTAGGGGGAGTGCTGGTCTCGGCATACTCACTATTCCTGCTGAGCCAGAGGAAACCAGGATGCTGCAGGAACCGGAGTCTGCACTACCAGGAGCTGCAGGAGGTATTCACGGCAGGGAGGAAAGTATGAAGCTGTTCACCAGCAGCTGATTTTTTTACTGGCTATGCTGGTCAGTGGCACTTAAGAGAAAACAGTAGGGTTGGTGGGGGCCGAGGGGGAGAAGGGGTCGTAGCCAGAAACTGATTGGTTTTCTGGTTTTAGATATTTATTCCCCAGTGCTGAGTAAGAGGGAACTGGGTATCTAAATGGCTGAGACTAGAAATGTGGGAGAGCATTAGGAAGCTGCCTAAATATTGGAAGAACTATGGGAACAAGAGTAAATGGAAGAAAAGGAGTAAGTTGTTTCCATCTGGGATTCCTCCTGTCTCACCCTTACAGTTTGCTCCCCTCACGACTGTCTGGCTTTTAGGGTCTCTCTGAGTTGGAGGAAGTTGCTGCTTTGGAGAATGGTACCACCGTGGCCAGCACAGCAAATGCAACAAATGAGTGAGCTAGCAAGGGCAGGCAAGCAAGTCCTGCTCCACTAACCTGGCAAAGGACGTTGTCCAGGCCCTCCTGTCCCCCACTCCACAAAACTCAGAAGCTAGATGGAGTCCTCTGAGACCTACATGAAGTCCGGTGGAGTACCTTCAGTTTTCATCCAGACTAGGCCCCTTGCTCTTCCCTTCCCCACAAGGGGAAGCTATACCTAAACCGGAGCCTTCCCTCACCTCACTGCCCTGAAAAGCTGCCCTCCTGTAGGACATCCCTAAACCAATTTTCAGCTGTACCCACTTCCTTCCATCTTTCCCCTCCATACCCATCGCCTCCCCATACAGCTTCACATCTGCTTCGTCTCACTACTTGCTCTTCTTTCCACCTCTCACAATCCAACTCCAAGCCCGGGGTCCCGCACTAGCCCATTCTCAGAAATCAGTTCACGGGTGCTTTAGTTTTCTCCCTTCGAGCCGGTTCCTTTCTACTCTAGCGGAGACTACAAGTCCCGGGATGCCCCGCTGCCCCCGTGGCCTGATGGGAAATAAAGAGCCTTCCCTCCGGGATGGGGGCGCTGTGCATCTGCTGAGTGACGCGAGGCGCTGGAAGTCGGGGCCTAGCCGAGAGTTTCCTCGGACGCGACCACTGGCCCCGCGTGCGGGGAGGCGCCAGGCGGGTTATCCTGTGCAGGGGCGCCGCCGCCCCACCAACGGCATCTGATCGCTGACTGTGGGTCCACAGGCTTCCCTCTGGCAGCTTCGGGGACGGGCAGGGGCTGGGGCTGGCCCTCGGCAGAGCTGGGTTTCCCAAATGGTGTCGCTGCGCCCCCTCCCACAGAGCCCAAATCCAAAGTCCTGAGACTTGGAGCGCGCGCGAGAAAGGGGTTGGAGATGATGAGTCAGAAGCCCGGGGCCCTTCTCGTCCCCCTCCCTCGGGGCCCAGGTGCCGAACGAGGACAGGCTCCTTGGGCAGACGGATGGACGGGGCAGGAAGAGGAAGGGACGCGGCGACCCGAGCTAACACTTTCCCGCCTCTTGGAGCACGCCGGTGTTACGAGACCGCGTTGCCGCCACCCTTTCTCTCCCAAGGCGGGAGCGGGACTGCGCAGGCTCAGCCTCTAGGCTGCCCCGCGGACCTTTGATCCCGGCTGCGGTCTGGTCCTGAAGTTCTGGTTGGGCTCAACCCCCACTGTTTCTGACCTTTGCACGTGTGCAAAGATGACAAGCTCGAGTGGGCTTTAGAAAAGCCCAGGGAAACTGGGAGACCCAGTAGCACCAGCCGGGCAGCTTACTAGCCGCTAGAGAAACTAGAAATTGACCACGGCTGGAGTACTAAGAGAACTCACCCCAAATTCACACAGGGCCCAGGATGGGTGTGCGCCTCACACTCATTTTTGTTCCCACTTGAGAAGGCTTCTTTCCCTAGAGAATGCTGCTTCTCCGGACTTAGCCAAGCCCAGGCATCAGTGAGGAAAGAGCGCGGCCTGGCTGCCTTGCCCTGACATTGCAGTGGTGCCAGCGGCAGAGCTCCTGTTTGTGACACCTTGGGAGTGGTAATAGTCGCCCTATGACAAGGTTGTGTGAGTACTAGTGGGTGGAGACAGTTCTGGAATTAGGCTCTTGGATGGAGAAAACAAGATCTGGGCCTTCCCCTTCTCCTCCCAGTCTAACTGCTCGAATAATGCAGAGCTTATGTGTGCAAGACTCTGAAAATAATTTTCTTCGAAGTGGGAAGTTGGTGGTGGATGAGGAAACGGGGGTAAAAAAATAAACAGTTCACTCTGTCTTCTATATAGGATCAACAGCTTATAGTGATATGATCAGAAATCTAGGAATTGTATTCTAGTTCTTGGAGAAGTTCAGTGACCCTACAAATGAACCTTATCAGTCAGGTTAGGTTAGGCTATGCTTTGGTAACAATGCCCAAATCTTTTTTTTTTCCCCTTAAGTAAGCTCTGTGGCCCACATGGGGGTTGAACCCACAACTCTCGAGATTGAGTCACATGCTGTACCTACTGGCTGTACCTACTGAGCCATCCACGCCCCCTAACAATGCCCAAATCTTAATGGCTTTACACCACAAAGACTGGTCTCACAGTACAAGTCTATAGAGTAGTCCGGCAGTGGACTCTGTTCATTATAAGTTGTTCAGGAACCCAAGCTGGTGGAGCGCCACCATTTTGAGATCCTACCTAAGTCACCAAGAGGCTTACAGTCCCCACCCCATGTGTGAAGTAAGCATGAATTGTTCATGAGCTCTTACATGCTTTTGCCTCAACAGGACACATAGCACTTTCATTGGCCAAAGCAAGTCATACAGCCACACCCAACTGCAAGACAGCTACAAGGGTATTCTTTTCAAATGCCTAGAGGAAGGGAAGCAGAAATATTAAAAGAAAAAATGTTAACCATTTGTGGTGATTCTTGAAAAGTTTGGCAGTTGAAACTCATCTTTTCCAGCAGTTATGCCCATATATACCTTAACTTTAGTTTTTCCTGAACCACTAAATGAAGTTGTTAATAGAAACTTTTTCGGGGGCACCTGGGTGGCTCAGTCGGTTGGGTGTATGCTTTTGGCTCAAGTCATGATCCCAAGGTCCTAAGATTGACCCTTGCATCAGGCTCCCTGCTCAGTGGGGAGTCCACCTCTCCCTCTTCCTCTGCCCCTCCCCCTGCTCATATGTGTGTGTGTGCGCGCTCTCTCTCTCTCAAATAAATAAATAAAATCTTTAAAAAAAAAAAAAAGAAAGAAACTTTTCCCTAAAAAATAATAGGACTAGGAGTTGGGAAATTTAGATTCTGGTTTTGTTTTGTAGGTTTGAGGAAGTCAAACTCTCTGAAGTACATTTTGCTTACATGGAGATTATAATCATAGTATTTATTCTCTGTACTTTACTGGAGTACCAAGGCTAAAATAAAATCACACATGGGAAAATACTTTGAAACTATAAAGCACTTCAGAGGTTGAAAATAAATTGCCTGCAGAGATGAGGAGTAGTGTAAATGAGTGAAACAGATTGGGTATGATGTAACAGAGATTGGTGGGAACCGTGGGAAACTAGAGCACACACATTCGACTTCAAGACTTTACCCCCACTCAACTCCACCCAATTATTGCCATGTGGAACTGTGGACCTGGTATTGGCATAGTTCCAATTTTCCTAGACAAGTCAGAAGTTCTGACTTTTTAAAAAATTATTTGTTTATTTTTAAAAGATTTTATTCGTTTGAGAGAGAGAAAGAGCATGAGATCAGCAGGGAATGGAGACAGGGAGAGGGAGAAGAGACTTCCCCCACTGAGCAGGGAGTCCCATGTGGCTCAATCCCAGGATCCCAAGACCATAATCTGAGCTGAAGGCAGACACCTAACTGACTGAGCCACTCAGAGGTCTCAGAAATTCAGACGTTTTAAATGAGAACTCTTCTGATTTTAAAATGTTGAGAACAAATTTTTCTTAAACCATGGACCAGATCCAGCCTGTTGTCCTTCAGTTATAGTCTCTTCCTTATTCAAACATACGATGGGAATTCAGGCTTTGGATGTGCAATACTTCTTGCAGGCCTTTGAGGCCTCTCCTGAAATTCAAGAGTTTTGGAGAGATTTAACATTACGTTCTTTTTTTTTTTTTTTAAGATTTTATTTATCCATTTGACAGACAGAGACACAAGCAGGCAGAGATGCAAGCAGAGAGAGAGGTAGGGAAGCAGGCTCCCTACTGAGCAGAGAGCCCAATGCGGCTCGATCCCAGGACCCTGGGATCATGACCTGAGCCGAAGGCAGAGGCCACAACCCACTGAGCCACCCAGGCACCCCAACATTACATTCTTAACCTTTTTTTTTTCCTTTTTAATCAATATCGCTCCATGGCATTGATTCTTAGAGAGGGGGCATTTTGCCCACTAGGGGTTATCTGGTGATGTCTTGAGATATTTTAGGTTGTAACAACTGGGTGTTGGGGTGGGGTGGGACTTGTAATGGAAGGACCATTAGATAATTAGATGACAAGTCAGAAGATCAGAGATTAAGTTCCAGTGCCACTAATGCCCCTTCCCTATGCATTATCCAGTTGTGAAGTGAAGGTTGTCTGAGATGTCCTGTGATCTTCATTATCTGCCCCCACCCCTGCCTATCACCAGCGTCCCTGGCTGCTCCTTGAAAGCAGCGTGGTCTCCACAATGCTTCCCAGCAACCACCCTTATCTGTCCCTTCATCAGTTTGGCAGCCTCTGTGGAAGTCACTCATATTTTACTTGAATTACAGCCGATTGGAACTTCACATAAAGAAGTGACTGTGACAAGGTTCCTGCTGACGTCAGTTTTTCAAGTCCTTGACCCATATCCCTTGCTTTAAGCACTGGGGAATATCCGATTCATACGTGGCTTCAAGTGCAGCTGAATTCTGTGGCGGCTGGGAAATTCTCCATGTTGACGAATTTTGCCCTCGTTTCTTTGAAATTCAGTCATTTATTCTGGCCTTGAATACACGATTATAGGCAACGGACCATCTCTCTCTCAGGAAGAGATCTGCTTTTGCAAATGGCTCAGGGTTTCTGTCCTGGGCTGTGTCCTCTGCTGCCATCTCGTGGCCTCTGCGCTGCCAAGGTCGAGGTCTCACAAAGGGCCTTCCCGCAAGGTAATGGCGTGTGGCCGTGGTTCAGTGGGAGAACCTCTGCACGCTGCGGCCCGCGCCCCAAATGCCTCCCCTGCGGTGGGTGCACCAGGACCGAGGCACACACGGCGTGGCGCGGAAGCTTCCCGCGGTGGGCAGGTGGGAGGCGCCGGCCCCTCCGCGTCCCCCTCGTGGGCCTCAGTCTGTTGTGCAGGCCCGGGCTTGACTCACCGTCAGCCACCCAGGAGTAATCCGAGCCTGCTTGGCCTGACAAATGCTCTGCAGCGCCCTGCCAGTGCCACCCAGGCCTGGGATGTTCTTCAGCTCAGCGAGAAGAGATTACGTTGGTGGACTCCTGGATTCCTTTTTCTTGTGTAGGCCCATTTTGGGTTGCTTTGTGTTCACGGCCTTTATCTTGGCTCGCCCAGTCCACTGCTTCTTCAAGTTTGATTTTTGGTTTTGGTTTTGGTTTTTTAAAGATTTTATTCATTTATTTGAGAGAGAGAGAGAGAGCGCGCATGAATGGGGGGGCATACACAGAGGGAGAAGCAGGCTCCCTGCTGAGCAGGAAGTCCCATCCCGGGCTGGATTCCAGGACCCTGGGATCATGACCTGAGCCGAAGTTAGATGATTAACTGAATGAGCCACCCAGGCGCCCTCAAGTTCAGTATTTGGTTGATGGGTTGAGCAGGACAGTGGCAGTGTGCTCCCAGTGAGGCAGTGTATCCTATAAACACCGCAAGATCTGTGGACTGTACTGCTGGGAGGTGGGTCTCTCGAGTACCGGGAATCTGGGTTACTGGTGACTGAGCAGGGACTCCGAGAAAGGGGAAGGCAGAAAACATTTTTAGTTGGCGTTTGTTTTTTTTTTCCATTGCAATACTGTATTAAAAACCTAGTTGCCAAAGCAAATTTATAGAATTGTCCCTAAGTTGTTAGCCCCTCCCATATACTTTCCATACATTCACCTTTTTATGGACATTACCCCTTACCCCTAACTCCAGAAGAGGAGGAGGAGGAGGAGGGAAGAGGAAGAGGAGGAGAAACCACCATCCTTGATGCTTATTTTAACTAGCTTTTCCCTGCATAAAAATTGGGTAGGTGGGGGCACCTGGGTGGTTCAGTTAAGCACCTGTCTTCAGCTGAGGTCATGATCCCAGGATCCTAGGATTGAGCCCCGCATCAGGCTCCCTGCTCAGTGAGGGGTCTATTTCTCCCTCTCCTTCTGCCTGCCCCACTCCTTCTGCACGCGTGCACATGCTCTCCCTCTCTCTCAAATAAATAAATAAATAAATAAAATATTTTTTTAAAAATTCGGGAGGGAGGGCCTCCTTATATAATTTCATAGGGCCTCAAGCTGGGAATAACTTGCTACTAAACCTGTGTGTATTACTTCTCTTTAAAATTCAGATGTTGGGGCACCTGGGTGGTTCAGTCCTTAAGCATCTGCCTGCAGCTCAGGTCATGATCCCAGGATCCTGAGATGGAGTCCCACATCCAGCTCCCTGCTCAGCGGGAAGTCTGCCTCTCCCTCTCACTCCCCCTGCTTGTGTTTGTTGACAACTTGGCTGTTCTTCCTTGCCTTTATAAAGTTTTCTTTCTTTTCTTTTCTTTTTTTTTTTTTTTAAGATTTTATTTATTTATTTGACAGAGAGAGAGAGATCACAAGTAGTCAGGGAGACAGGCAGAGAGAAAGGAAGGGAAACAGGCTTCCCGCGGAGCAGAGAGCCCGACACGGGGCTCGATCCCAGGACCCTGGGACCACACCCGAGCCGAAGGCAGAGGCCCCAACCCACTGAGCCACCCAGGCGCCCCTCTTTTCTTTTTTTAAATAAAGTTTTCTTGTTTGAAGTTTTCCCCTAAGTCCCCAAGATATAATTTAATTTGTTTTGCTTCTTTATAATTATTTGTTTCCTTTATGTATAAAGAAAATGCTATACACCCACATTTACAGTTTAGATAAAACTAGAGGACTTGAAGTCATGGCCTAGGAGAAACAGGATTGATGTCTTTATAAATCTCAAAAGTTAATTATGATGAAGAGAAACTGTTCTTTGTGAACCTAAGAAGCAAAGCTGGGTCCAGTGGTTACTTTTTACAGAGAGTCCAATTTTAGATCAAAAAAAGAGAAAAAACTGAACACTTTTTAAACATGAGCTGCTTTGGGAAGACTGGGTGGCTCAGTTGGTTGGGCATCTGCCTTTGACTCAGGTCATGATCCAGGGTCCTGGGATCAAGTCTCTCATCAGGCTCCTTGCTCAGCGGGGAGCCTGCTTCTCTCTCTGCCGGCTCATGCTGTCTGCCCCCCACCCCGACAAATAAATAAACGAAAATCTTTTTTTTTAATGAGCTCCTTTGAACTTGGCTCTCAACCTCTGAATATGTTAGAAGTGTTCGATGTACCTCTGCACTGATAGATTATTGAAGTAACTATTCAAATATCAGCTGAATAATCAGATTAGAAGACTTTTAATTTCTTTTCCAACAGTAGGATTTGGCTTTTCAGCAGGGATGATGTTTCTTAATTGACCCATCCATACCCTCTCATCAGAATGACTGGCCCTGGGCACAGTTGTCAAGTAAGGTGTCAAGTACTCCTCTAGTCCCTGGAACAGAGTTTATCAACCGTGGTACTACTGACTTTTGGGCCAGATAACTCTTTGTTGTGAAAGGCTGTCTTGGGAAATGTGGAATGCTTTACAGTAGCCCTGACCTCTAACCACTAGATACCAATAGCACCCCTCCCCCGAGTTGTGACAATGAAAAATGTTTCAGATATTGTGAAATGTCCCCTGGGAAGCAAAATAGCCTCCTCCTTGAAAACCAATCCCTCAGAGGGTAATAGAGATTTCATGAACTTAATATCTAACTTCTCCAAGAGTCTTATATTGAAGGAGACCTATAAAGAACTACATGAACCATAGGGCACATCCCAAGCCTGAAATCCTACCCTCATTGTCTGCCTCTTACACCCCCTTCTGATTTTTCCCCCCTTCTGAATTTTCTCTTTTTTTCCCCCTGAATTTTCTTTCTTAACTGGTATTTCTACTTGGTCACATAAGCTGGATGCTAAGCTCTTCTCCCTCATTTCCTGTAGCCAAATGATCACCATGTTCTATAGATTCTCTTCCTCCACCACCACTGCCCACATCAGGCCCTCACTGTCCTTCACCTAGGCCACAGGAAAAGCTTCCGAAACACTTTCTATGCCTCCAGACTTGTACTTCTGTGATACAGTCTTGCACGTAGCCGTGAAAATGTGACCACATGTCTTCCCTGCTTAAAACCCCTTCAGTGGCTCCCATCACCTATAAGATCAGGTCCATGTTATTTATTTTTTTATTGTGTTTTTTAAATATTTTATTTTTTTTTTAATTTAAGATTTTATTTATTTATTTGTCAGAGAGAGAGAGCACACACAGGGGGAGCGGCAGGCAGAGAGGGAGGGAGAAGCAGGCTTCCTACTGACCAGGGAGCCTGATGCGGACTTGATACCAGGACCCTGAGATCATGACTGGAGCCAAAGGCAGACAGGTGCATAACCAACTGAGTCACCGAGGCACCCCTTATTTATTTATTTATTTATTTAAGAGAGAAAGAGAGAGGGCATGAGCAGGAAGAGAGAGAGGGAGAAGCAGACTGAGTAGGGAGCCCAATGCAGGCCGCGATCCCAATACCTTGCCTTCATGACCTGAGTCAAAGGCAGATGCTTAACTGACTGAGCTACCCAGGCACCCCATAAAATTTAAAATACTAATATCAAAATTTGTATGCCTCTTCTCCTGTTAATTTTTTTAAAGATTTTATTTATTTGACACAGAGAGAGAGGGTGCACGAGCAGAAGCAGGGATGCAGAGGGAGAGGGAGAAGCATACTCGTCACCAAGCAAGGAACCCATAACGGGGCTCACTCTCAGGACACTGGAATCATGACCTGATCCGAAGGCAGATGCTCAACCCACTGAGCCACCCAGGGCGGTGGCACAACCCATGGAGCCACCCAGATACCCCAGAAGGAACCTTAGAAGATATTCTACTCAACATACAAAGTCCCGTGCAGTATTCTGCCTCATTCAGTCTGCTAAAACATTAACAATAACGGTGCCACTGGAAAAAATCATTCAAATATGGCAACTTCTGCCACAACAAATTCATGGTTGCAAACTGCAACAAGATCTTGGAGGCTGCACTATAATACTATTACTGGCAGCTCTCAGTTTCTACAGCTGCTACTTGGAGTTTTTCACCTTGTTCTCAATAGTTACTGTAAAGTGCATCTGGAAGAATAACCAATGATAAGGAAAGAAAGGAAGGAAGGAAGGAAAAGAGGGAGGGAGGAGAGGAGGGAAGTAAGGAAGAAAAAGAAAGAGAAAGAACCTCTAACAAGAGTAATAAGGTGAGACTGGCTCTATCAGCTATTAATGTATATTAGAAAGATAAGAAATTAAGATAGCATGATATTGGCATCGGAACAGACAGATAGATGAATGGAACAGAATAGAGTGAAAAATAGAGCTCGAGTAGTCATGCCTGGCTGGCTTAGTTTCCTGAACATAAGATTCTTGATCTTAGAGTCTTGAGTTAAAGCCCCATATTGGGTGTAGAACTTACTTTTTAAAAATTTGAAAAAGATGGGGCACCTGGGTGGCTCACCTGGTTAAGCATCTGCCTTTGGCTCAGGTCGTGATCTTGGGGTCTTGGGATCAAGCCCTGCATCAGGCTCTGTGCTCAGCAGGCAGTCTGCTGGAGATTTTCTCTCCCTCCCCCTCTGTCCCTTCCCCCTGCTCTCTCTCTGTTTCTCTGCCTCTCAAATAAATAGATAAATCTTTAAAAAAAGAAAAAGAAATGAAGGGAGAATAACAAAAAGTGACTTATAGCTAAAAGATTAATAGTATTAATATTGAAAAGAACTTAAAAATTGATAAAGACAAAACAACCAATTTACCAAAAAGAAACAAATAAATTTGAATGGCCAATAAATCTATGAAAGAGTATTTATACGTATAGTAGTTAAATCAATGAGATTTAAAACAGTAAGATGCCATTTTGTGCCAATCACGTTATTAACATTATTACATCCATATAACCCATTGTTGATAAATATGCAAGGAAATAGACACCTTCTAATGCCTCTGGTAGGTTTGTAAAACCAGAATGGAAAGCAAGTTACCACGTTTTATCTGCAGATTAAGAATTGCCTACCCTTGGCTGAGCAATTCTGTTTCAAGGAGTTTTTCTCAGGAATACTCTTGGACATGTGTAAGGAGTCACCTATTGAAATGTTCACTATAGCATTAATTAAAAAGTTTAAAAGTGCAAACAGTCTAAATATCTAATGGTGGGGTGCCTGGGTGGCTGAATGTGTTGAAGCCTCTGCCTTCGGCTCAGGTCATTATCCCGGGGTCCTGGGATCGAACCCTGCATGGGCTCTCCGCTCAGCTGCGAGTCTGCTTCCCACCCCCCCACCCCGCCTGCCTCTCTGCCCACTTGTGATCTCTGTATGTCAAATAAATAAATAAAATCTTTAATAAATAAATAAATAAATAAATAAATAAATATCTAATGGTAAGTTAATTGATTTCTAACGTGTAATAAACCTATGGAATGAAATATACTACATTACACTGGTACAAAAATGATAAAGAGTAAAAATGCCCCTGCTGTATTTCTTTCTTTTTTTTTTTTTAAGATTTTATTTATTTATTTGACAGAGAGAACACAAGCAGGGGGAGCAGCAGAGGGAGAGGGAGAAGCAGACTACTTGCCAAGCAGGGAGCCCGGTGTGGGGCTCCATCCCAGGACCCTGGGATCATGACCTGAGCCGAAGGCAGCCACTTAACCAACTGAGCCACCCCGGCACCCCAGCACCCCACCCATGATGTATTTCTAATTAAAAAAAAAAAAAGAAAAAGAAAAAAAGCACATTGCATCCAATTAAACAATAGGTAAAAGACTTGGATAAACATTTCTCCAAAGAGGATTTCCAAGTAATAACTGCATGAAAATGAGGTTGAGCATCATTAGTCATTAGGGAAATCCAATTCAAAACCACAGTAGGATGTCACTTTATCACTTCCCACCTACTGGAATAGCGATAAAACAACAATAAATGGAAAGCAGCAAGTGTTTGCAAGAATGTGAAGAAATTGGAGCTCTTATGTACTGCTGGTACGAACAGAAAATGCCTCTATGGAAAATAGCTTGGTGGTTTCTCAATACGTTAAACATATAAAATACCATATAATCCAGCAATTCCACTCATTGGTACACAGAAAACAGATGTTCAACCAAAAAATTAGCAGTACTATTTGCAGTAGCCAAAAAGTGTCCATCAACTAATAAATGGACAAAATGTGGTATATATCTGTGTAATGGAATATTTCTTATTCCACAACATGGATGAACCCAGAAAATGTTATGCTAAATGAAAGAAGCCAACACAAAATGCCACATATTGTATGATTCCATTTATTTGAAATGTGCAGTGATAGGCAAATCCTTAGAAACAGCTTATTAATGGTTGCCAGGAGCTGGGGAAAGGAGAGAATGGGAGTGACCACTTAATGGCTATGGGGTTTCCTTTTGTTAACGGTGAAAATGTTCTGGAACTAAATAGTGGGGATGGTTGCACAACATTGTAAAAGTACTAAATGCCACTGAATTGAACACTTTAAAATAGTTAAAATGGTAAATTGTATGTTATGTGAATTTTACCACAATAAAAACAAGTACATTACAAAATAGAAGGTATAGTTGGTTTTGTTTTTCTAAAAGTACATGCATAGAAAAAAAGTGTGGAAGGATAAATATCAAATTACTCTGGTTGTCTATTGATGGCCATTTAGCACTAATGGTCTAATTTTTCTATCCAAGTTATCTTGGGTTACTTGAGTCTTTTTAAAAACATATTGTAGGGGGCGCCTGGGTGGCTCAGTTGGTCAGGCGACTGCCTTCGGCTCAGGTCATGATCCTGGAGTCCCAGGATCGAGTCCCATATCGGGCTCCCTGCTTGGCGGGGAGTCTGCTTCTCCCTCTGACCTCTTCCCTCTCATGCTCTCTTTCTCTCTCTCTCTCTCTCTCTCAAATAAATAAATAAAATCTTTAAAAAAAAAAAACATATTGTAGGCTGTTGGCTACAGCCTGGATGGCTCAGTCGGTTAAGCGTCTGCCTTCAGCATCGGTCATGATCCCAGGGTCCTAGGACAGAGTTCCAAGTCGGGCTTCCTGCTCCTCCCTCTGTCTGCCCCACTCCCCCTGCTTGTGGGCACTCTCTCCCTCTCTCTCTCTCTATGACAAGTAAATGAATAAATAAAAGTCTTTTTAAAAATACTGTAGAATTAGTATATAATAACATAGAGGAGTGTTAATCACATATTTATATACTATCAAACCAAAATAGTATATTTAAATGGTCCCACTTATTATAAAAATACACCTATTGCCAAAAAAAAAACTTTTTGGAAGTACATATGCCAACATATTAATGGTGTTATTTCAGTGGAGTGCTTATAGGTGAACTTTATTTACTTTTTTAGAAATAGATTTTCAGCACTGGGTATTATACAGAAATAATGAATCATTGAACACTGTGTCAGAAACTAATGGTGTACTGTATGTTGGCTAATTGAACACAAAAATACATACATACATACATACATACATTTTCAGAATTCCTCCAGTGAATACATATTACCTTCATAATCTGGGTTTTAAATACATTTTTCAAAGTTTTCCTTATACTGAGCCAAAAACTCTCCTTGCTTGTTAAATGAAACTTTAGGTGAGGAAAAATGAAAGATAAAGTTTTTTTGTTTGTTTCTTTGTTTTTTAAAGATTTTATTTATTTGACAGAGATCATAAGCAGGCAGAAAGGCAGGCAGAGAGAGAGGAGGGGAAGCAGGCTCCCCACTGAGCAGAGAGCCCAGATGTGGGGGCTCTGGGGCTCTATCCCAGGATCCTGAGATCAGGGCCCGAAGCTGAAGGCAGAGGCTTAACCCACTGAGCCACACAGGCACTCTGAAAGATAAAGTTTTAAAGGGAAATAACACCAAAGAATCTCGAAACTATTAAAAGGAAAAAGGAAGAGAATATTCAGAGATGAGCATGAGCTTAGAAAGAAAGAAAAAAAAACTCTCATAGAGCTAACTAACAGACTCAAAAACATTATTATTGTAAGGGAGAAGTACCTTTTTCTAAAAGAGAAAGCCAAGCAAAGAAAATGAGGACACAACCAAATCATACTCAGCGGTAGAGACTAGAAATTGCTTTTGCAACAGTATGTGACAAACAGCACCCGGGGATTTAAAAAGAAGTCAAAGAAGGAGTTAGTAAACTGTCGTCCAAACCCATGACCTCTGACAACAGCTGACCACTGGGTTGCAGGTCAGATGGGCTGTAAGTGCGGTTTTTGTCCGTGAGAAAGCATTCGAAGCGGCCTGAGAACATAGCAGTTATGAGCAATCATGTAGCATTTATACTAGGACAACTCCTACTGCTAAGGATACCTTCATCTAATAACAACATTTACGTGTACCTTTGTCCTGCTTACTGTGTGCTTGAGGCTGTCCTAAGCGCTTACGGTGTTTCAACTCACCGAATTCTCACAACATCCCTAAGAAGCAGGCACTGTTGTTCCTGTTTTACAGAGAAGGAGAAGGAAGCACAGGAAGGTCACGTAGTGTCACACATTAATGTCACGCAGCTAGTGAGTGAAAGAGCCAATTCATACCCAGTCGTCCTTACTCTAGAGTTCATGCACTTAATAGTGGTGTTTTACCAGTCCCATGGCCAAAACATCCCGTCCAGCAGTGGTTCACTAAAGGGTAGGCTTTTCGGGAAGTCCAGGAGGTTAAAACTATTTCTGTGATAACACTAAGATTTTTTTCTCACTCTCTTAAGAGTATACAGAGTTTCGGGGCACCTGAGTGGCTCAGTGGGTTAAGCCTCTGCCTTCGGCTCAGGTCATGATCTCAGGGTCCTGGGATCAAGCACCACATGGGGCTCTCTGCTCAGTGGGGAGTCTGCTTCCCCCTCTCTCTCTGCCTGCCTGTCTGCCTACTATGATCTCTGTCTGTCAAATAAATAAATAAAATCTTTAAAAAAAAAAAAAAAGAGTATACAGAGTTTCTAGAGGCTATAAGAAGTGCAATGATGTCAACTTTCTTTTAATTTTTATTTTTTATTTATTTATTTTATTTATTTTTTTGAGAGAGGTTTTATTTAATTTATTTGAGAGAGAGAAATTGAGAGCAGAGCTGAGGGGGTGGGGGAAGGAGCAGAGGCAGAGGGAGCAGACTCCTTGCTGAGCAGGGAGCCCAGTGTGGGGCACTATCCCAAGACCCTGAGGTGGTGAACTGAGCCAAAGGCAGATGCTTAACCGACTGAGCCACCCAGGCACCCCAATGACATCAACTTTAATACCTAATAAAAAATGTGTTTGTACAGTCTTGTGTTTTCTAGGATTTTCTAAAGGCAAGCTCTTTGGGATCCTGAAATCAAAATGTTTGAAATCCAGTGCCTGACCTAAGGTAAAGGGAATATGGTGTCTGAAGGAATTATCAAGGCTGCTTGCCATAATTCATTCCTTCCTTCCTTCATTCAATCATTGTTGAGCGCTACATTGCAGGTATTGTGCCGGGTGTGGGGACTATGGAGGTGAACAAGAGTAGCACAGTCCCTTGACTCATGGAGTTTGGGGCAATGGTTCTAAAACATGAGGGTGCATGGGAACCCTTCAATCAATTAATTAAAAGTGCAAATTCTGGGGCTTTCCCCCAAGAGATACTGATTCAGTTTTTAGACAATAGGAATCAGGAATTTTCTTTTTCTTTTTTCTCTCTCTCTCTTTTTTTTTAAGCTGAAAAGTTGACTCTGAAGCTTTTGCTAACCACACGTTGAAAAACACTGGTTTACTGGTTGTTTAGCTTGAAAAGAAAACTTGCAGAAATGAAACTGATGACCATATACAAACACCTGTGTGACTCCAGAAAGTACAAAAGATACCAGTAAGTCAAAGCTAACCTGGTGGCAGGTTTCCATCTAATATTAGGTAGGAAGGGTCATTCAGGTGAGATGGAATTTCCAGTCAACTGCAAGTCTGAGTTGGCTAGACTGCCATACTACTGACATTGTCATAAGGATTCTCACATTCGGCATGACCCTTTTTTTTCTTTTTTTTTTCTTTTTTTTTTTTTGAGAGAGCCATAGAGCATGCACGAGGTGGGGAGGGAGGGTCAGAAGGAGAGGGAGACTCTGAAGCAGGCTCCCCACTGAGCATGGAGCCCAACACAGGGTTCGATCCCACGACCCTGAGATCATGACCTGAGCCAAAATCAAGAGTCGGCCTTGTAACTGACTGAGTCACCCAGGCGCCCCCAGCAAGACATTTTTCTGTATGACCTCTAAGCATGAGAGAATTGTACAAGAACCAAAAGGGAGGGTTGATAAAAGGCATAACTGATTTAGTGCACTCTTTCAGCCACTTATTTTCTCCAGCAAACTACGTCAACTCAGATGATAATATAAATTCCAAAGTGACCACTTAGGCTAGGACAGACTACAAGGGTTGGCCAAAGTTCAAGGACTTGGAGGATGAGAGAATGAAGACTTCGAGAATGAGGACAAAGTTGAAGCAGCTTTCCAATCCTTCCCTTGTTTCTCATGGGGCTGCACCCAGAGTTCAGTGACCTCAGCCAAGAACAGTAGACCTTTCTTTCATTTTGAACCCTGGGAGAGAACGTCTGTTGCCCCAACTAACACCTGAGTTCTAGGTTCATGTATTCATCCTGTGCCGTAAAAATATAACCCAGTCATGAAATCCACAGGCAGCATTTCCTATAACTTAGCTACTTGCAAGTTTCTTGTTGTGCAATTAGGTCTCCCAGAGATTTCAGTGCAGTAAACCTAGCCATGGCCTATGTACCGTGCGTAATCTACATCCATGCAGATTAACCCTTGGAAGCTACACTATTATTATCCCCAGCTTACACATAAACTGTAATTAATTTCATGACTCACTTCATATTGCATTGAGAAAATAGAAGAGCCTGGTTGAAAACTACTTCTTCTTCCTCACCAAAGCTACCAAGTTACCTGGGCCTGTACCTGTCTGCCTTCGCTCCTTATGATGGATGAACTATTCTCACTACCATCGAAAGCCAATTCCCTCATTGGTGTACTGGACTCCAGTCCCTTTTCCTTCCTCACATGCTTTACTCCTGTATTATACCGTCTCTCTTCCGCATCATCGATTTCTTCCTCTAAATAATTATTCGCACCAATATGTTATAGTACCTCCCATCTTTAAACACACACACACACACACACACACACATACACCCTGAAAAGAAAACTTTTGTTTCTGTCAGCACACTGCCTCTTTTCTTTGCTCTCCTATGTCAATGTGATTTAGTTTTAGTCACACATAACGGAAAACTCAAATTAGGGGACATCTGGATGGCTCAGTTGGTTAGGCGTCCTGTGATCAAGCCCTGCATGGGGCTCCCTGCTCAGTGGGGAGTCTGCTTCCCCCTCTGCCCCATCCCCTGCTTATGCTCCCTCTTCCTTTCTCTCTCAAATAAATAAATAAAATCTTTAAAAAAAAAAAGAAATATCCAAATTAGAGTCATGTATATAAGGGTTTGTTTTCTTTTATGTGAAGGACGCTCAGAGGAAGATATTATGGTTCCTTGTTGTCATTAGGGACCCAGGCACCCTTTGACTTCCTGCTCTGCCATCTTTAGCACAAAGCTTCCATTCTCAAATTCACCTCATGGGGCACCCAGGTGGCTCAGTGGGTTAAAGCCTCTGCCTTCACCTCAGGTCATGATCTCAGGGTCCTGGGATTGAACCCCACATCAGGCTCTCTGCTCAGCAGGGAGCCTGCTTCCTCCCTCTCTCTCTGCCTAGTTGTGATCTCTGTCTGTCAAATAAATAAATAAAATCTTCGAGTTCACCTCATGACACAGTATGGCTATGATTGTTTCAGCCATTTTATCTAGGTTCCAGGCAAGAAGAAAGAGAACGTTGGAGGGAGGGAAAAGGGAAGCAAATCCCAGGCTTTTCTCCACACTGCTGTATGAAAATGCCCTTGCCAAGTTCACTGATTACTTTTATCTGTTCATAACTCACAATAAATTTTCTGTTCAGCTTACTGAACTCTTAGCAGCATGTTGACATACAAATCTCTCCCTCCTTTTGGAACAGTGCTTTCTTCTGGCATCAGAGACTCCCCATTCTCCCAGTTTCTTTGTATTTCATCGGCTGCTTCTTTCTCATTTCCTTTGCTGAATCCCCTTTTCTTCCCAACATCTAAATATCAGTTGCCTCAGGCTTCATTTTGTGGTCAATTATATATATATATAATATTCCTAACGGTCGCATCCAGTCCTATGACCTTATTTTTTTTAGAAGATAATTTTCTTTTTTTTTTAACAAGATTCTTTTTTTTTTCTTTTAGATTTTATTTATTTATTTGATAGAGAGAGAGAATGAGAGAGAGCATGAGAAGGGAGAGGGTCAGAGGGAGAAGCAGACACCCCGCCAAGCAGGGAGCCAGATGAGGGACTCGATCCTGGGACTCCAGGATCATGACCTGAGCTGAAGGCAGTTGCTTAACCAACTGAGCCATCCAGGTGCCCTCTATGACCTTATTTTTTTTTTTAAGATTTTTTTTAAAATTTATTTGGAGAGAGAGAGAGAAAGAGCATGAGTGGGGGGAGGAGCAGAGGGAGAAAGGATCACAAGCAGATTCTAGGCTGAATGTGGAGCCCAACACAGGGCTTGATCCCATGACCCTGAGATCATGCCCTGAGCTGAAACCATGAGTCAGATGCTTAACTGACTGAGCCACCTAGGAGCACCAGTCCTATGACTTTAAATACTCTGTTTGCTGCAGATCTTATAGGTTTGTAGCTCCAGCCATGTCCCTGTATGAAAGCCCAAACTCATATATCATCTCCACTTGGATGTCTAACAGGAATCTGGAGTGGAGCATGACCAAAGCAGAACTTCTAATTTCCACCCTTAAAAATAACCTTCTCCCTCAGTTTTTCCTGTTTCAATTAATGGCACTACCAGTCAGACACACAAGTGTGCTGGCCAAAAACCTAGGAGTCATCCTCAACTACTTTATTTTCCTCCTCTTCCTTATCCAGTCCTTTAGAAAGTTCTGCTCCTTTATATCCAAAATATATCTCCAATCCAATAACCTCTCTTTTTTTTAAGATTTTATTTATTTATTTGACAGACAGAGATCACAAGTAGGCAGAGAGGCAGGCAGAGAGGGGGGAGGAAGCAGGCTCCTTGCTGAGCAGACAGCCCGATGCAGGCCTCAATGCCAGGACCCTGAGATCAAAACCCGAGCCGAAGGCAGAGGCTTTGACCCACTGAGCCACCCAGGCGCCCCCCAGTAACCTCTTACTCCTCCAACATTCTCACCCATACCGACATCACCTCTCATCAGATTTATTATAATAACCTCCTGACCCTTTCCTTTCTTCCAGGCTTGTTTCCACTAAAGGTCAAGGTTAATAGTTACAAACAGCAGAAAGTAACTGGCTTATTTAAACAGAAAAAGAGGGGTGCCTTGGTGGCTCAGTCGATGAAGGGTCCAATTCTTGATCTCAGCTCAGGTCTTGGTCTCAGGGTCATGAATTTAAGTCCCATGTTGGGCTCCACGTTGAGTGTGGAGCCTACTTTAAAAGTAAACAAAGAAACAAGCAAACAAATAAATAAATAGAAAGAAACAGAAACAATTTGAGGAAATAGAACTGTGGCAGTGAATTTGGAGGCAAACTGGTACGCAGCTCTGGTAGAGAGGATCCACGGAATAACGAATAAAATCTTGGAGTACTGTGCATCTGTTAGATACAACTCTTGTGTGGGTACCATCCCCAAGGGTCTAGGATGCGGTCACTTGTTTTACGGTGAAGGGGCAGGAATGACTGTCCCAAAGCAACTCTACAGAAAGGCAAGAGCAGAACTTTTTTAAAAAAATATTTCATTTATTTGAGAGCGAAAGAGAGCAAGAGAGAGCATGAATGGGGAGGAGAGGGAGAAGCACACTCCCTGCCAAGCAGAGAGCCTGATGCAGGGCTTGATCCCAGGACCCTGGGATCCTGATCTGAGCCGAAGGCAGACGCTTAACCGACTGAGGCCCCCAGGCACCACCACAAGTGAATATTTTCAAATTTATTATTAAGTATAGCTGACATACGATGTTATATTAGTTTCAGGTGTACGACAGAATGAGTCAACAAGCCTATACATTACTCAGTACTCACCACGATAAGTGTAGTCACCATACAACTCTATTACCATATTATTGACTATGTTCCCTATGCTGTACTTTTCCTCTCTGTACTTTATTTTATAATCTGGATGTTTGTACTCGAGAGCAGAACCTTAGGAAGCTTTTCTCCACCTACTCTCTCACTGCTACCCTCTTCCCAGAGTATAGCCTGCTGACTCTGTATTCTCCACACCTGAACCCCATCTTCTCCCATCTCTTCCCACATATTCCAGTTCAAGACAGACTGGTTTCCCCAGGAGCTTCTCACAGAGAGAGTGGTTATGGTGGTTCAATCCTGGATTCTCCACTTTCTTCTTACTTCTTACTTACTTACTTACTTACTCCGCTTTCTTACTTACTTCTTAACTTCTTATATTCTCCCCAGGACTGATTTTCCAGGAAGGAGCCACAACCTGAGCTAATTTGCCATCTGAATGGTTTCTGGTGTATTCTGGTTCTTTACAAGTTCCTGCAGTTACTGGTGGAGATTACTGCATTGTTATTGAGAGGAGGGGTTGGCCTGGAGATATTTTTAACCCCCAAATTGTACAACTTACAGAAGGCTGATTTCCTGTCATCAATGCAATAATTAGCACCTTGGGAAGGGATCTGGAATACATTGCCAATTAAGATTCATCTTAATTAACTCAACAAATACTTGTGTGGTTATAAGCCAAGCATGGTTTTATGTGCTGGAAATAAAAATGAAAAGAAATTATTCCTACTTTCTAGTGGAAAAGAAGAGAAATTGATTCTATTATAATTATAATATTGCAAATCAAAATAATCACATCCCTTAATAAAGATACGCACAAGGTTATTGGGAACACAAGATCCTTGGCAAAAGGAGGTTTCACAGAAAGATGACATTTGAGCAGAGAACTTGAAGAATGGGAGGAAAATGGTATAGGCAGAGTACAAGCATGAGACCAAGAGAAAAAGCTTAAGGAAGTGTGGTATACTCTGGGATATACAAATAGATCAGTATTTCTAGAGCATAAACTGTGAATGGAAACGGGCACTCTAATTCAGCACTATAAACTGGTTCTTCAGCTTTTTAGGAAGGCTATTTGTCAATAACTATCAAAACTTAAAATGTATATACTTTCTGGTCAGGAATTGCCACATAGCTTCCAGCATTGTTTGTAAAAGGTTTGTAACAACCTAAATATCCATGAAAGGAGGAGCTGGTAAAATAAATGATGGTCTGTCCAAACAATGCAAGAACATACAATCATAAAAAAGAACACAAGATCTATAACTACTAAGAGAGACTAGTTTTTAAAACATACATATAGTTAAATGTGAAAATCTGGATGCTGAGCACCGTATATACAATATTACCATTTTTGAGTGTGTGTTGGAGGTGTAACTTCCCATAGATGCATAGAATATTTCTGGTTGGGTTTGCAAGGAACAGGTAAGAGGAGCTGCCCCCCTGAAAATAGGAACTGGGGATCTGGAGTAGGAGGCAGTGACAGATTCTAAAACACTTCCCAATCATCCCTTGCTTCCTGATATTCACACCGATGTGTAGTCCATTGCCCTTGGAGTATGAACGGAGCCCGAGACTTTCTAGAAAACAGGATACAACAAAAGTGATGGATATCATTTCTATGACTATGTTAAATACAACTGTGACTTCCATCTTGCTACAGACTCTACCGACCCTCACTCTTGTTAGATTTCATGAAGTAAACTGCCCTACAGAGAGGCCCACATGTCAAGGAACTGGGTACGGCCTCTGGCTGGCAGCTCCAAGCACAAGGAACTGACTCCTAACAACAAGGATGTTGGCTTGAAAGTGTGTCCTTCCCCAGCTGAGCCTCAGATGAGACCCAGTCCTGGCTGACACCTTGACTGCAGCCTTATGAGATCCTGAAGCTGAGGACCCAGAGGAGCCATGCCCAGATTCCCGACACACAGAAAAGTCTTTCTTTACTATTTCTATTCAGTATTAGGTTGAAATTCCAAATCAGTGCAGTCAAGCAAGAAAAAAATTATTTTAAGTATAAGGATTGGAAAGGAAAAAGATAATATTCCCTACATGAAAACCCCTCCCAGTCTACAGATAAAATTTGGCATTGATAGAGAAAGTGTAGCAGTGTGTTTGGACAAAAAAGGAAATATATAAAAGGCAATTTTACTTCTGTATACAAGCAAAAAATATCCAGATAATGTTATTTTTAAAAACACTATATATTACATAGATATGCAAAAATATGAGGTCTCTAGATATGTAGAAATTATGAACAAATTCATAAAGTCTTAATAAAAGACACTAAAGAAAACCTAATACCTTCCAGACCACTTACTGCATCTCTCTCGTTTTATGGAAGAGGATTTCTTTTTTACATTGTCCTAAATATGGAAGAAACTATCTGGAGAGACCTAGAGGAGTCAGTGTCGATGGTACTGATCTAGAGAACAAGTACAAAAATTATAAGAGATTATTATGTGCAACTCATGGCAATAATCTTGAAAAACTAGAAGAAGGAAATAATTTTTTTGAAGATTTTATTTATTTATTTGACAGAGAGAGAGAGAGCATGAGCACAAACGGGGGGAGCGGCAGGCAGAGGGAGAGGGAGGATCATGACCTGAGCCCAAGGCAGATGCTTAAATGACTGAGCCACCCAGGCGTCCCGGAAGGAAATAATTTTTGAATAAAATACAAATGATCGGGATGCCTGGGTGGCTCAGTCGGTTAAGCCGCTGCCTTTGGCTCAGGTCATGATCCCAGGGTCCTGGGATCGAGTCCCGCATCGGGCTCCTTTCCCCGGGGGGAGCCTGCTTCTCTCTCTGCCTCTGCCTGCCACTTTGCCTGCTTGTGCTCTCTCTCTCTCTCTGACGAACAAATAAATAAGATCTTTAAAAAAAATAAATAAAATAAAATACAAATGATCAAGTTGACTTAATAAACAGGGGGAAAAAAAGGAAATGAAACCAATAATCATATAAGAAATAAGAAAGCTAATTAATGATCTACCTTTTAAGAAAGCATCAGTCTCAGTTGGTTTTATAGCTAAGTATAGATAATTTTTATTTATTTTACTTTTTTTTAAATATGCTCAATGCCCAGCGTGAAGCCCAGTGTGGGGCTTGAACTCATGACCCTGAGATAGAGAGACCTGAGCTGAAACCAAGACCTTAACTGACTAAGCCATCCAGGCACCACAAAATATACAGCATTTTAATTTTTTTTATTTTTTTAAAGATTTATTTATTTATTTATTTATTTGACACAGAGAGAGAGAGATCACAAGTAGGCAGAGAGGCAGGCAGAGAGAGGAGGAAGCAGGCTCCCTGCTGAGCAGAGGGCCTGATGCGGGGCTTGATCTTAGGACCCTGAGATCATGACCTGAGCTCAAGGCAGAGGCTTTAACCCACCAAGCCACCCAGGTGCCCCAGTATACAGCATTTTTTAAAGAACAGATATTTCCATCTTACTTAAATTATTCCACACTACAGGCAAAGAAGAAAGATC
Source organism: Martes martes (assembly GCF_963455335.1). Lineage (NCBI taxonomy): Eukaryota > Metazoa > Chordata > Mammalia > Carnivora > Mustelidae > Martes > Martes martes. The sequence continues at coordinate 49,904,454 of NC_137894.1, read as the reverse complement.
TTCGATACATTTTACAAGCCTGGTTAACTCTTCTTTTTTTAAAAGATTTGTTTATTTGACAGAGACACAGCGAGACAGACAACACAAACAGGGGAACTGGGAAAGGAAGAAGCAGACTCTATACTGAGCAGGGAGCCCAGTGCGGGGCTCAGTCTCAGGACCCGGACACCATGACCTGAGCGGAAGACAGACGTTTAACTGACTGAACCACCCGGGTACCCAAGACTAGTTTACTCTTAATACTAAAACATAATAAAGATAACACAAAAAGACAACAGTCTAACTTTATCTTTGAATATAGATGCCAAGAGTCTAAATAAAATCTTTGCAAATCAAATCCAACCATCTATTAAAAGAAAATCATTTCATCACTAGGTAGAATTCCAGGAAATATGAATGGCTTAACATTAGGAAATATGTGTCTCCAATTCAGCACAGGAACAAATAAAGGAGGAAGATCACATGATTATATCAAGAGTAACTGAAAGGCATTTGCTCAAAGTCAGTAGCCATTTCCAATAATAGGAGCTCATGTTTATTAAGTGCTTGCTCTGAACCAGGCACCCTTCTAAGTGCTTTGCCTGCATCAACTCAATTCTCCTAGCAACAACTGTATTGCTACAATTATTACTTTTCCTATTTTACAAAAGAGAAAACTGAAACTTGGAGAGGTGAATTGATGTCACGCATATTGGAAATGTTGAAGCTAGGATGTGAGACAAAGCAGGGGGTCTCCCAAGCCCAAATCCTTAGCATCTATACTACGCTGCTTCTAACAAAATCTCTGGCTAGCACTAAAAAGAAATCACTATTCTTAAACACGATCAATGTTATTTAGTGTGAAAGACTAACAGTAAAGTTCACAAATAAAAGGCCACGTTTCCACTAAAATTCAAGAACAAGTTCGGCATCCAGATCTCTGTTGAGGGTGTGTCGATATACAGCAACATCTTGCCTCCTAACTCTGAACACTTCAGAGAAAAGATAAAATATATTAAGATGGGAAACCATTAAAGGCCGGATCAGAGTCCATGGATTGCATCTGTGGGAAAATGGTTTTATGAACCTAAACTGCAGAGCTGGGGAGACTTTGCCAACCCAGTCAGCGCCAGATGGATGCACTGGGCTGAGGCAGGTCTCCCCAGTGAGGGGACTAGCCAAGCAAGCCTGGTTTATTTTCTTCACATTTATCAGTGGGTACAGAGATTCCCAGGAACATCGTGTTTGATTGAGCTCCCTCTAAATGATCCTTCTTATTTAAAAAGATTTCATTTAGGGCCACCTGGGTGACTCAGTCTGTTAAACACCCAACTCTAGGTTTTGGCTCAGGTCATGATCTCAGGGTCATGAGACTGGGCTCCAGTCAGGCTCTGTGCTCAGCAGAGAGTCTGCTTATCCTTCTCCCTCTGCTTCTCCACCACACCTCCCCACTCAAATACATAAAAAAATAAATAAATAAATAGGTTTAACTCAATTCAATCACAACTTACAAGTTAGCAAGAATAGAATGCTAGCAGAGAGAGCTAGCCTTTGAGAAAGGCAAATCAGGTCCTCTCTCTCACTTTGGGTCTGCGGGTCTGCTAGAAAGGAAAAGGAGAGGAAGCATACAAAGGCGGACCGTGTACTGAATGATTTACCTGCAATATTTAATTGAACACTTAATTTAAAACTCACACCAGTTAAAAGGGGAAAGGTCTGTGACTCAGAAAAGTTAAGTAAGTTGCTCAAGTTGATCCAATTTGAAAGCGACCAAGTGGCTATTTTGCTGGGAGGGGGGAGCGGGGTTGGGGGGAAGATCCACAAAGACAATAAAGCATCATGTGAACTTCTAACGTTGTTACAGTATCATTCAAACAATCAGACAATCAGGGAGTCGGTTTTTACAAAGAGGACACTGTACAGAAGGGGAGGATTTCCCCCAAGCAGTCAAAGTCTTCAACTTAGTCAAGGAGAGACTTTATTATGAAGAATATAAACGTCAGCTTCTAAAAATAAAGTATTCACAAGCGTGGAAATACAAGTGAAGCATCTGAACAAAGGCATAGCTAAACCTTGCCAATAGGTCAAATTCTGCAACAAGCAGACACTCCCTTCTCAGTTCTGGTTAGTTCTTCTCTATGATACCACCAATTCTTTCCGTGGCAGGTGGTTGTAGAAGCACCAGCGACCAGGGTGTATGCCGCTTATTCACAGGGAGGAGCATGGAAATGTGTTCGGGTGGGCACCACATAAGTTAAAGTTTCCTTGGCTGGCTGGCTCTTTCTTTCTTTCTTTCTTTCTTTCTTTCTTTCTTTCTCTCTTTCAGATTTTATTTATTTGAGAGAGAGGGAGGACACTTATTTGGGGTAGAGGGGTGGCTGAGGCAGAGGGAGAAGCAGACTCCCCACTGAGCAGGGACCCCCCAAGGTGAGTCTCAATCCCGGGGCCCTGGGATCATGACCTGAGCCAAAGGCAGATGCTTAACTGACTGAGCCACCCGGGTGCCCCTCCTTTGGCTTTCTAAAGATATGTGGTATTCCATTATTCCATTATTTTCCTGCTCCAAACCTTTCTTAAAGCTTCCTTCACATTCTTGTTTCTCAAGGAATAAATAAGGGGGTTCAGCATTGGGATTATCACTGTGTAGATCACAGCAACTGTGCGGTCTTGGGTCAATGAGTAGCTGGACCTGGGGCGCAGGTACATAACAAGTGTTGTACCATAGAAGAGGCAAACAGCAGTGAGGTGGGAAGCGCGGGTGGAAAAGGCCTTGAACCTGCCATGGACTGAGTTCATTCTCAAGAGGAAATGAGGATTAAGAGGAGGAGACCAAGATGGTGAGGGTGCAGCTCAAAAGATTGAAACCAGCAAAATTGAAGAGCAGGATCTCACACAGTGTGGTGTCCGCACAAGACAGGTGGTCCAGCACAGAAGTGAGTGACCCTGTGAGCAGCACAGAATTTCAGACCAAAGATACAGCTTGTATGGATAAGAGAAATGAGAAACCCTGCACCATAGAAGCCCACGATCAAAGAGACACAGATCTCAGGAGGCTTGGTGAGTGGGTAGAGCAGGGGTTACAAATGGCGGCATAGCAGTCATAGGCCAAGGTGGCAATGGGATAGCACTCATTGGTGGCGAAACCCTCATAGAAGAACATCTGGGCCATGCAGCCAAGATAAGAGATCACCTTCCTCTTGGCTGGGAAGTTCACCAGGGTCTGCGGGACAACCGTGGAGGAGTAGCAGAAGTCCAAGAAGGAGAGGCTCTTCAGGAGGGAGTACGTGGGTGTGTGCAGAGCACTCACGTGGATCAGGAGGAACATGGTCAGATTCCCCAGCACAGTGGTGGTGTGCATGCCTAGGAACACGGTGAAGAGCAGCTTCTGGAGCTGGGGGTCTCTGGTGAGGCCCAAGAGTTCGAACGCAATCTCTTGGCTCAGGTTTGCCCCTTCCATATTTCTCCAGTGCCCTGGCATGAGGAGTGAGGGGACCACCCCAAATGAGGGGGAACACCCAGGGGCTCTCACTGGATTTGGTTCTGCTTTAGCCAAGGGCAGCAATCTGAAGGTTGGTCTCACTGTGGAAGTCCTTTGTAGGTAGGACTCTTTCACAGAGAAGGTCTTCTCTACTTGGTTGTGTGGTTGGTTTATAAGCATTACTAGAGCAGTAGCAAAAACAGAAAAGAAATATACATAGTTTGGTCTCTCTGCGACCTTAAGCCGCTCTAAATAATGAAACAGTTACTTGGGAAATATTTGTTGACGGCCTTCCATATGCTGAGGTTCGGAAATTCAAAAGTGTGTCTTTAGGAAGCTTACATTCTAGGGACACTGTATTTTGTGTTAAAGCACACAGGTTCTGGCATCAGACTGTCAAGGTTCCAAGCCGGGACCTCACCACTAACTAGCTGTGTTAGTGTGAGAATGTTATTTAACCTCTCTGAGTTTCAGTTTTCTCATCTGTACAATAGGGAAAATAGCACTAATCTCAAAAGATTGTTGTAAGTATTCAATGAGTTAATCCACGTAAAAGCATGTGAACAAAGCCTGGCGTGTTAAGAAAGCTCAAAGAATGTTAGCTTTGATTATTCTCATTGGAGAGACAGACCTAGCACATAATTAACTATGATTAATAAAATGAAACGACGACAAAATTTGGCAAGCAACGCACCATCAAACACAGACAGAGACGTGTGTGAGCAACAGTGACTGAACAACTTCAGAGGATCCTGAATGTTCTAGAGGAGTTGAAGGCGATTATTGGCTCAGCTCTAAAATGGCCTCTGAACTTGGCACAAGTTAAGCACCACTGTGAATTTTAACAGTGACGAGGGTTTGGGATGTGGAGAGATGGGGACGGTGTAGAGCATGAAGTACAAGCCGAGACCTTGCTCTTGGAAGCATCCTTCACAGTCTTGAGTCATTTCCAGGGAACAGGATCACCCTGAACTCGAAGGTCATTGGGGCCAGAGGGAAAGGAACAGCTCCCCCCCAGGACTGAGGCTTTATAAATGCCTTTCCTGTTGGGAGAATGAACAAGGCATGGATACACCATCCAAACACCATACTCTTTTCCACTCCATTGGCTGCTCTGCTGCCCATGTTTCTGAATTACCTCTGGGTTCTGGAGTCAGTTAAGCACTCCATGCTCTTTGGTGAGGACCCACAGTTGCAAAGACTTTGAAGCCAGCAGATGTGATTGGGTAGGGTGGAAGAGTGCAGAAGTGAGCCCCTTTGTCCTGCCCTGAGGAGTATAAGTGAATGACACAGCTGTGGGTGATGTTGGGAGGATTTGGGAGAGGAGAGGTGCATTGAGCGAAGTTTCTAATTTATCCCACTTGCAGAGTTTCTGGAATCATCAAACCACCAAGGCAAGAGAAGACTCAAAAGATATAGATAACTAAACTTGACTGTTGAGTAGATAATCAAGGTACTCCGGCTACTGGTAGAGCACTGTAAATGGTGACAAGAAGAAAACATTGTAATAGTGCCTGAAGAGGTCACATGATCCACTAAAGTTTAGACACTTGAAGAGGGAAAATTTGAACAAAGAGCCTTGGTAACTTATTTTAAAGCACATGAAGCATAACTCTGTGATTTATTTGACGTCACTGAGATGTAACATTCAGCCATTTTTTTAAAAAATTATTTATTGGGGCGCCTGGGTGGCTCAGTGAGTTAAAGCCTCTGCCTTGGGCTCAGGTCATGATCTCAGCGTCCTGGGATCAAGCCCCGCATAGGGCTCTCTGATCAGCGGGGAGCCTGCTTCCTCCTCTCTCTCCGTCTGCCTCTCTGCCTACTTGTGATCTGTCTGTCAAATAAATGATTTTTTAAACTAATTAATTAATTTACTTTCTTACTTACTTATTTAAAGGAGGGAGAGAGAGAGAGCATGCGTGAGCACAGCAGGAAGGACAGAGGGAGCCAGAGAAGATGCAAGGCGGACACCGCACTGAGCACTGAGTGCAGAGTCCGATGCGGGGCTCGATCTCACGATCCTGAGATCATGACCTGAGCCAAAAATCAGGAGTCAGATACTTAACCGACTGAGACGTCCAGGTGCCCCGCATTCAGCCATTCTTAAACTAATAGCTGTTAGTTTATAATAAACCCCATTATCGTAGGGGTATGGGCAGCCCTAGATTTGGGTTGCAAATGTCATTAGCTCCATTGGTTTCAAAGGCCAACCCAACTTCAATGCAAATTACAAGGCCTTCAGAGAAATGACTGTAAAAATCCCAGGTTGGAGTAACTTACAGGAACTTCAAGGAAGCTGAGAAATCGTTAAGAGTGGAGTAGGACTTCTTGAGACCCAGCTTCACATCTCCCTTCAATAGACTGTTTTGGTGTGGGTAACTGACCTGCAAGTCTCTCTCTTATGAAAATAATAGAAAAGCTGAGGAAAGTGGGAATGCAGTCAATGATCAGAATAGTGTAGGTGAGGTGGGGAGGTGGGATGGGACAGGATAGGGTGGTAGGGAATACAGCGGGTAGCTGATCAGAAGCTCCAGGTTCATTATTTGCTTTAAATCCACTCTTTCTTTCCCTCCACTTTCCCCTCACATCTTTCTTCTCTGATCTGCACTAAACTCAGAATCAGAGTACAGAGAGTAAGCCAAGCAACGGATGGTGAAGAAATTGACATCTCCATCAGTTTTCTAAAGGACACCGAAATAACCATCATTTCTGTTGGCTACAGTTTGTACCCGTGAATGAAAACTAGGAAGAAAACTTAAGGGTGGTCTTTTCACATGGAAATGGATTAGTGTCTAGGAGTGAGAACCAGTGCCTGGGGCCTGTAGGTGAGGGAGAAGTAGTCATGGGGCTTTATTTACAGCTGCCTCCTCGCTCTCCTCCCTGGGATGGCAGAGTAGGTGCACAGAGAGAGAGAAGGCAGCCGAAGGAAGCAGCTAGTGAGTCTCATTGAGCAACAGTGACCCCAAACAATGGTTCTCAAGCATTAAGGTGTCCTGCCCAGGGTTCATCGGAGAAGGTTGTTATTTGTGCAGATTCCTGGTCCCAAACTCAGAAAATTTGATCTAGTAGGTCTATAGCTGGGCCCCCAAATCTGGTGATGAAACAGGGCATCTCTGAGCCACACTTTGAGAAACACTAAACCATGGGGTACCTGTGGGAGCAGACAGATCTTCCTGAGCCACATATAAATATCCGTTTCTAACGTGCTGGAATTCTCCATGTCCTGGAAAATCAGCCCATGAGTAGGATGGTTGTCCCAGCCATTCTCTTCCTTCCTGAATGTGTATCAATAGTCAACAATCTCCAGAAATCTGAATATTACCTCATGATAATCAGACACCAGAGAACTTCCTCCTTCAAAGTTGCTTGACATGTTCTTAAGCAATCATTTAATTCTAGTAAAGCATACGACTTGATGGCAAAGCTCTTGCTCTGGAGATCAGAACACAAGCCTTCAGTAGAAAAACAATAAAGACAAAGCCAGATTCTTTGGGTCCGTAGACTGAATCTGGAGATCAGAGACTTTAACCTCTCACGTGGTGATGGGAGGAAAGCAGCTCCTACTCCCCAAGACGTCCTCGCAGCTGATCTCAAGGGTGGGGAGAGACATCCCTTCCCCTGGGCAGCCCAGCAACTCATAGCTGGGGACGACGATGTGTTCACTGATGAGATTGTAGGAGGCAGCTGAGGAAGTGAGCATAATTGGCCCCAGGTAGACCCATTAATGTGTTTGCAAAGTTAGTAGCATCTCCAAGAGCGTCTATCCTGAGGAATAATAAGGTGACTAGGAACCTGGGAATGGAGAGAAGGGGTCCACACGAGATCTCAGTCAGTATGCTCATCATTCGCCCCAAAGGACTGCTCTCCCTTAACCCTAAACTGAACTCTTACATAATTATTATTTGTATTTTTCTCCACTGGAAAACCACATTTTTGTAGCTTTGCTTTTCTTGTATTCCAGTTAGCCAATGTACACCTAGGACCTCCCTGCCCAAGATCATAGTAAAATTAAAGCTATATACGTAGTTTCCAAAGATTTGGGGATTTCCTAGGGATCTTTCTGTTCTTGATTTCTAATTTAATAGCATGTGGTCAAAGAACACACTTGGTATGACTTGAATGCTTGTGAATTTATTGAAACTTGTTTTATGGCCCAGAATATGTTCCCTTTTGGTGAATGCTCCATGTTCACTTAAAAAGAATGTATATTCTGCTGTTCTTGGGTAGAGTGCTCCATAATCACCAATTAGGTCAAGTTGCTTGATACTGTTGTTCAAGTCTACTATATCCTTTCTGATATTCTGCTTGCTTGTTCTATAAAGTATTGAAGGGGGAGTATTATGAATCTCTAACTGTAATTGTGAGTTTGTTTATTTCTCCCTATAGTTCTCTACTTTTTGCTTGAGGTATTTTGAAGTTCCTTTATTAGGCAAAAAATATGAACATATTGTTATGTCCTCTTGATAAATTTACTCACTTATCAGCACAAAATTACTTTCTTTATGCCTACTGATACTTCTTGCTCTGAAATACACTTTTTCTTTATTTTTTTTTAAGATTTTATTTATTTATTTGACAGACAGAGATCACAAGTAGGCAAAGAGGCAGGCAGAGAGAGAGCGGGGAAAGCAGCTTCCCTGCGGAGCAGAGAGCCTGATGTGGGGCTCCATCCCAGGATGCTGGGATCATGACCTAAGCTGAAGGCAGAGGCTTTAACCCACTGAGCCACCCAGGCGCCCCTGAAATACACTTTTTCTGATAGTAATACTGTCCCTACAGTTTTATTGAATACTATTAGCATGGTAGATCTCTTTCCATCCCTTTACTCTTAACCTTTTATTTTCAACTTTTCTGTGCCATTATGTTTGCAGAATTTCTCCAAGCAGACCTGAATTCTCGGTCTTTCTAGGATGACAATATGCCAAAAAAACTGATTTCAGATGTACCTTGTCACACAGTAAACATTCAGGAATGTTTTGAAGCTTTATTAGATAGAAAATCTGGTATGGACTAGGCAAAAATCAAATAAACATTGTGAAAAGCAACTTGGTGAAGAATGGGACAAGATCCCCACCCCATCCTTGACAGCTGAATACCTTAGTGGAGATCTGAAAGCCAGGGATAATGGCCCCATTGCTGGAGTGCTGCTGTGTCTTCTCTGTGGAGGTATTGTTGCTCAGTTAGTCTCTCATTTCCTTTATTGATGGTGAAGGAGTTTGCATCCCTATGCGTAGTCTGTTAGCTTGTTACTCATTAAAATCATTTTGAGAACAAACACCCCAAGTTTTAGGTGTGGCTTTTGTAAAGATCATATATCTGGAATTTTCTCTTTTAGCCAATCAGAGCATCTCTGCTTTTTTGTTGGTAAGATTCGGGGGTTTGGTTTTGATTTCTGGCCTTTTTTTTTTTTTTTTTACAATTCAGGGGAGCTTTAATATATATTGAATTTATTTTTACAATTCACTTGACTTTTCCATTTATCCTATTTTTTCCAATTTGCTTCCCTCTCCCAGTCTCTGACACTATTTTCATTTCCTTTTGGATTAAATTTTCTTTGTTTTTCAATGTGGTTTTTTTCCCCTTCTACTGATTCTTCTATTTCTACTAGTAGCTATCCTTAAATATTTAACAGTGATATTTAAGTCTATCAAATATGCTTAAACTCATGAGTTCATATTGATATATCTTTAAAAAGATTTATTTATTTTAGAGAGAGAGAGCAAGCATGAGCAGGAGGGCCAGCGGGAGAGGTGGAGAGAATCTCAAGCAAACTCCATGCTCAGCTCTGAAATCCAACACAGGGCTTGATCTCATGACCCTGAGATCATGACCTGAGTGGAAACCAAGAGTCAGACATTTAACCAACTGAGCCACCCAGAGACTCCAAGTTCATAATATTTAAGTAAATTAATTGGTCACTGGATTAGTGTTCTATTGCTATAGAATAAATTCTCCCATAATTTAGTAGTTTAAATCAATAAACATTTATTATCTTATAGTCCTGAGAAGTGACATAATACAATTTCCACAGTATCCTATTGTGACATAGGTCAGCCCTATTCACTGTGGGAGTGGACTACGCAAGGGTATCAATACCAGGAGGTGAAAGTCTTGGGGCCATCTTGAAGACTGGCTATCACAGTTTGCCCCCTGGACCTCAACGATTCATGTCCACCTTATATGTAAAATACGCCTTCCCAACGTCCTCAATAGTCACATTCCATCACAGTGTCAGCTCAAGTCCATGATCACATCATCTAAACTAGGTAGGTATGGATGAAACTCATTAGGTAGAGTTACATGGCATTTCTCCAGTACAATTCCACTCAATCATAAGACTGATGAGCCAAACACACAAGTTATATCTGGCTTCTACACTCATAACATATAATGAAAGGACAGGTATGGGATAACCACTATGGAATAAAAAGGAGGGATGAGGAAGGTAGGCACACAAAAGTCATTGAGTTATAAAAATTCTGAAATCCAGGGCACCTTCCTGGCTTAGCCAGTTAAGTGGCTGTCTTCAGCTCAGGTCATGATCTTGGGGTCCTAGGATCAAGCCTCAGTCAGGCTCCCTGCTCAGTGAAGCATGTGCTTCTCCCTGCCCTTCCCCTGCTTGTGCTCTCTCTCTCTCTCTCAAATAAATAAATAAATAAATAAATAAAACCTTTTTTGAAATAATACAGAATATGTCTTCTGATCATAATGGCAACAAACTAGAAATCAATAACAGGGGTGCCTGTGTGGCTCAGTTGTTAAGCGACTGCCTTTGGCTCAGGTTATGACCCCAGGGTCCTGGGATTGAGCCCAGCATCGGGCTGCCTGATCAGTGGGAAGCCTGCTTCTCCCTCTCCCACTCCCCCTGCTTGTGTTGCCTCTCTTGCTGTCTCTCTCTCTCAAATAAATAAATAAAATCTTTAAAAAAAAAAAGAAATCAATAACAGAATAGGACATAGGAAAATAAGCAAACACTTGAACTTTCAACAACACAAATCTAAATAACTTATGGAGGAAAAAAAGTTAAAGGGAATCAAAATCACACTGAACTGAATAAAAATTAAATTACAACATATCAAAGTTTGTGGGACACAGCTAAAGCAACACGAAAAAAAAAATTTATAGCATTAAGTGCTTATATCTTATGAACCCACAAAAAGAGCAAAACAAGCCCAAAGCAAGCAGAAGAAGGGGAATAATAAAGATAACAGCAGAAAAAATGAAATTGAGAATAGAAAAATAGAAAAAAACTGAACAAAATGTGGCTCTTTGAACAGATCAACAATCTTGATAAACCTCCAGCAGGACTGACAAAGAAAAAAAAAAAAGAAGACACAACTTACTAATATCAAAAATGAAACAGTAGATCTCACTACAGAGCCCACAGACATTAAAAGAATAATAACAGCATAGGGAAAAAAATAAATAGAGCATAGGTGAAACAACTCTACCCACATAAGTTCAACAACTTTGATATGATCGATGAATTCCTAAAAAATAAAACACTACTAAAATCACTCAATACAAAATAGAAAAGTAACTGAGTTACTTATTTTAAAAATCCTTAAAAATAAATCTCTAAGTCTAGATGGTTTCAGTGGATAATTCTACCAAATGTTTAAAAAAAGAACTACACCAACTCTACATAATCTCTTCAAGAAAATAGAAGGAACCTTTCCAAACCATGATACTAATCAAACCAAACCAAAAACCAGAACAAGACCATACTAAGAAAAAAAAAAAAAGTCTCATGAATATAGACACAAAAGTCTGCAATAAAATATGAGCATGTAGAATCTAACGAGGCATATAGAAAGAATTATGTACCATGACTAAGTGGGTTTGTTTCTGGGATGCGAGTTTCGTTCAACATTTGGAAAGCAGTCAATAGAATACACCATATTAACAGGCTAAAGAAGAAAGTAAGAAAGTCACACAATAACACCAACTGATGTACAAAAAGCACTTAACAAAATTCAACACTGAATCATGGGGAAAAAAACAAACAAACCAACCTCTCAGCAAGTTAAAAGTAGAGGGAAATGGAAAATTATCCTAAACTGATAAAACTTGCCGCTAACATCGTACTTATGGTAGAAGACTGCATATTTTTCCCTTTAAAAATGGAACAAAGCAAGGATATCTGCTCTTACCACCCTTGTACATCATTGTACTGGAAATCCTAGCCAGTGGAAGAATGCACAAAAAGGAAACAAAAAGAATACGTATTGGAAAGGAAGAACTATAAGTATTCCTTTTTGCAGTTGATGTGACTATCTAGGCAGATGAGTCTACAAATGTATTCTCAATGAATTGAGAAAATCCCTTTCTCGGTGCAGCTACCAACCAAGCAATCAACAAAACTCTTAGAAGGGGCGCCTGGGTGGCTCAGTGGGTTGAGCCACTGCCTTTGGCTCGGGTCATGATCTCGGGGTCCTGGGATCGAGTCCCACATCAGGCTCTCTGCTCGGTGGGGAGCCTGCTTCCCTCTCTCTCTCTCTTTGCCTGCCTATCTGCCTACTTGTGATCTCTCTCTGTCAAAAAAATAAACAAATAAATCTTAAAAAAAAAAAAACAACAAAAAACTCTTAGAATAAGAGAGTGCAGTGAGGTTGCAAGATACAAAATCAAGACATAAAAATAAAAGAATAAAGTAGAAAGAATCATTCTACCCAATTTTAAGACTATATTGTTACAGTTAACAAAAATATGGTATAGATAGGTGGATAAATACATTGCTCAACGGAACAAAATAGAAAACCCTAAAATAGAATTCACATAAGTAGGCCCAACCAACTTTTGACAAAGGTGTGAAAGCAATTCACTGGTAGGATAGTCTTTTCAACAAATGGTGCTGGAGCAATTGAACAGCCATAGGTAAAAACAAATAAACACACACACACACACACACACACACACACACACACACACACACACACAAATGCTCTCAATCTAAACCCTACATTTTATACAAAAAAATTTTTTTAATGGCTTATAGATGTAAAAGATGACTATAAAACTTATCAGAAGAGAACCCAGAAATGCACCCTCAACTCTATGGTCAACTAATCTTCGACAAAGCAGTAAAGAATGTCTAATGGAAGAGAGACAGTCTCTTCAACAAATGGTGTTGGGAAAATTGGACAGTCACATGCAGAAGAATGAAACTGAACCATTCTCTTACACCACACACAAAAATAGACTCAAAATGGATAAAAGACCTAAATGTGAGATAGAAATCCATCAAAATCCTAGAGTAGAATACAGGTAGCAACCTCTTTGACCTCGGCCAGAGCAACTTGTTGCTAGACACATCTACAGAGGCAAGGAAACAAAAGCAAAAATGAACTACTGGGACTTCATCAAGACAGAAAGCTTTTGCATATCAAAGGAAACAACCAACAAAACTAAAAGGCAGCCTATGGAATGGGAGAAGATATTTGCAAATGATGTATCAGATAAAGGGCTACTAGTATCCAAGATCTATAAAGAACTTATCAAACTCAACACCCAAGAAAACAAATAATCCAGTCAAGAAATGAGCAGACCACATGAACAGACATTTCTCCAAAGAAGAGATACAAATGGCCAACAGACACATGAAAAAAATGCTCAACATCACTTGGCATCAGGGAAGTACAAATCAAAACCACAATGAGGTATCACTTCATACCAGTCAGAATGGCTAAAATTAACAAGTCAGGAAACAATAAATGTGGAGAAAGAACCCTCTTACACTGTTGGTGGGAATGCAAACTGGTACAGTCACTCTGGAAAACCGTATGGAGGTTCCTTAAGAAGTTAAAAATAGAGCTACCCTACAACCCAGCAATTGCACTACTAGGTATTTACCCCAAAGACAAAAATGTAATGATCCGAAGTAGCACCTGCACCCCAATGTTTATAGCAGCAATGTCCACAATAACCAAACTATGGAAAGAGCCAAGATATCCATCAACATATGAATGGATCAAGAAGATGTGATAAACACACACACAATGGGATATTATTACTCAGCCATCAAAAAGGATGAATACTTACCATTTACACTGAAGTGGGTGGAACTGGAGGGTATTATGCTGAGCGGAAATAAGTCAATCAGAGAAAGACAATTACCACCTGGTATATTCACTCATGTGGAATATAAGAAACAGCACAAATGATCATAGGGGAAGGAATGGACAACTGAATGAGAAGTCATCAGAGAGACAAACCATGAGAGTTTCCTATAGGAAACAAACTGAGGGTTGCCGGAGAGGAGGTGAATGGGGGATGGGTAACTGGTAATAGGCATTAAGGAGGGCATATGATGTCATGAGCACTGCATGTTATACACAACTGATAAATTATTTAACTCTACATCTGAAACTAATAAGGTACTATATGTTGGCAAACTGAATTTACATAAAAAACCTTATGAGAGAAAAAAAATAGGAGAAAACCATCAGGACCCAGTTCTTGGTAAAGAGTTAATAGAAATGACACTAAAAGCATGATCCATAAAAGACAAAAATTGATAAATTGGACCTAATCAAAATTAAACACTCACAAAAGATCTGTTAAACATGAAAAGACAAGATACAAATGAGAGGAAATATTTGCACACTATTTGACAAAGGATCTGTATCTAGAATATATAAGGAACTCTTAAAACTCAGGTTTTTTTGTCTGTTTGTTTTTGTTTTGTTTGATTTATGTAAGCTCTACACCCAATATGGTGAAACCCCTCAAGATTCAGCATTAAAAAGAAAAAATCCAATTATAGGGACACTTGGCTAGGTCAGTCAATAGAGCATGCATCTCTTGATCTCGGGGTCATAAGTTCAAGCCCCATGTTCGCCAAAGAGATTACCTAAAAAAAATAAAATAAAAAACAAATCCAATTATAACATGGATAGAAGGCATGGATAGTTCACCAAGTGGCAGATAACCACGTGAAAAGATGGTATCACTGGCCATTAGGGAAATGCAAACAAGCAAACAAAAACAAAATCCCACTTTCATACCTATTAAAAAAGTGAAAATAAAAATTAGTCATAATCTTGCAGCATCGGGGTGCCTGGGTGGTTCAGTGGGTTAAAGCCTCTGCCTTTGGCTCTGGTCATGATCCTGGGGTCCTGGAATCGAGTCCTGCATTGGGCTCCCTACTCAGCGGCGAGCCTGCTTCCCCCTCTCACTCTGCCTGCCTCTCTGCCTACTTGTGATTTCTGTCAAATAAATAAATAAAATCTTAAAAAAAAAAAAATCTTGGGGCGCCTGGGTGGCTCAGTCAGTGGAGCATGTGACTCTTGATCTCAGGGTTTAAGTTTGAGGTTTGATCCCCACACTGGGTGTGGAGATTACATTAGAAAAAAAGTAACTAGTGATGATCTCAAATCTTGCCAAGAATGCAGAGAAACTGGATTTCTTGTTCTTGTTGGTGGGAATGTAAAATAACACAGCAACTCTGGTAAATGGTTTGGCAATTTCTCATAAAATTAAATATACACTTACCTTGCTACTCACCAATCACCACACTCCTTCCTGGGCATTTATCCCAGAGAAATGAAAACATACGTCCTCGAAAACTGATACACAAATATTCATAGCAACTTTATTTGTAATAGCCCCAAACTGGAAACATCCCAAATGTCCTTCAACAGATGAATGGTTAAATAAACTAGTACATCCACAGCAACAAAAAGGAATGAACTATTGTTACATGTAACAACTTGGGTGGGATTCAAGGGCATTGTGCTCTGTGTGTGTGTGTGGAGGGGCAGCTAGTCTCAAAAGGTTACATACTATGTGATGTCATTTTTATAACTTCTTGAAACAGCAAAATTATAGTAATGAAGAACAGATTAGTGATTTCAAGAGTTAGGAACAGCTGTAGGAGGATGGGGGACATAGTATGACAATAAATAGTATAAGGGTTTTTTGGGTGTAATGGCACACTTCCGTATATTGAGTGTGGTGATAGTTACATGAATTTATACATGTGATAAAATTGTGCAGAAACAAACATGAGTGAATGTAGTAACTGCTGAAATCTGAGTAAGTTCTGGAGTTTTTTGAGAGAGAGAGCATGCATGAGAGAGAATGTGAACACAGGGGAGGGGCAGAAGGGAGAGAGAAATTCAAGCAGGCTCCATGCCCAGTGTGGAGCCTGACACAGGGCTCAATTTCAGGACCCTGAGATCATGACATGAGCTGAAAACAAGAGTCAGAGGCCCAACTGACTGATCCACCCAGGCGCCCTAGGTCTGGAGTTGATTCTTTAGTTTTGACAAATGTACCATGGTAGCATTAAGATGTTGTTAATATTAAGGGGAACTGGAGGATGGGCATATGGGGAGCTCTCTGTACTGTTTTTTGTTTTTTAATGACGAGGTTTACATTTATTTATTTATTTTTAAAATTTTAAATTCTAGTTAACATTCAATGCAATATTGGTTTCAGTAGAATTCAGTGGTTCTTCACTTACATACTCTGTACTGTCTTTGCAACTTTTCTGAAAATCTAATGTTACTCCAACATTAGCAGCTTATTTATTTTTTTTTAAAGATTTTATCTATTTATCAGAGAGAGAGAGAGAAAAAGCGAGCGAGCACACAAGAAGGGGAGTGGCAGGCAGAGGGAGAGGGAGCAACAGGCTTCCCGCTGAGCAAGCAGCCAGAAGCAGGGCTTGATCCCAGGACCCTGGGATCATGATTTGAACCAAAAGCAGATGCTTAAGTGACTGAGCCACCCTAGCACCATTGAAGTTTTTTTTTTTTTTTTTTTTTTACGTTTTATTTATGTAAGTCATTTATTTATCTCTATACCCAACGTGGGGCTCGAACTCATAATCCTGAGATGAAGCCGTATGTTCTTCTGAGTGAGCCAGCCAAGTGCTCTTAGAAGCTGATTTTTAAAAGTGGAAAGATAAAAACTTTTTTTTAAAGATTTTGCGTGTCAGAGAGATAGAGAGCTCAAACAGGGGGAGCAGCAGGCAGAAGGAGAAGCAGGCTTCCTGCTGAGCAAAGAGCCCAATGCAGGGCTCAATCCCAGAACCTTGGGATCATGACCCAAGTCAAAGGCAGATGCTTAGCTGACTGAGCCACCCAGGTGTCCCAGGAAGAAAAACTTCTAAGAAAAAATTCTTAAAATCTGTTTTGAAGATTATTTATTTTAGGGGGAGAGAGCATGAGCAGGGGTGGGGTGGGAAGTCCAGAGGGAGAGGGAGAGAGAGAGAATCTCAAGCAGATTCCCTGCTAAGCGTGAAGCCTGATGTGGGGCTCAATCCCACAACCCTGAGATCATGACCTGAACCGAAATCCAGACAGAGATTTAATCAATTGAGCCACCCAGGCAGCCCTTAAGAAAAAAAGTTTTTAAAGTTGACACCACTAGGATACCTACCAGAATAGCTAAGATTGGAAAACAGCAGGTACGCAAGGAATATACTCTTTATTCCTGTATGAGATAATACTCTTTATTCCAGTGATTTCATTCTTAGATTTACACCCAGCAGACACATTTGTGCAAAAAAAGACATGCTCTAGAATGTTCATAGCAGCTTTATTCATAATAGCCAAAACTGAAAACAGTCTAAATGCCTATTCACAGAATGAATAAATCGCAGTATATCTGTATAATGTAATACTATACAATAGTATGAATGAACAAACTGCAACATGCAACAATATAGATGAACTGAAAGACAACGCTGAATCAAAGAAGCTAGACATAAAAAACTACATAATATATCACTTATTTGAAGTTCAAAAACAGGCAGAAAGAATCTATGGTGTCAGGATAATAGATGTCCTTGGGATGGTGGTGTAAGTGGCTGGAAGAGGGCATGCATGCGAGGGACTTCTGCAGTGCTGGTGATTCTCCAATCCTTGATTTTCTTGCTAATTTTTGTGAGTGTGTTCAGTGTGCAAAAAGTAAGCTGTACACGTGATTTGTGGACTTTTCTGTATGTAAATTATACAATAAAAGTTTACTGAAGAGCAAAGTGAGGCACTCAAACACACTAATTAAAAAAAACTA
Organism: Martes martes; assembly: GCF_963455335.1. Lineage (NCBI taxonomy): Eukaryota > Metazoa > Chordata > Mammalia > Carnivora > Mustelidae > Martes > Martes martes. The sequence goes on along the minus strand of NC_137894.1, from coordinate 49,886,978 downwards.
AAATTTTAAGGACAATACCAAGTGCTGATAAGGATGTGAAGCAACTAAAAATTTCATTTACAGCTAATGAAAATATAAATTAGTACTATCACTTTGGAGAGCTGTTTGGCAATATCTATTAAAGCTGAAAATACACATACCCTAGGCCCAGTTCCACCCAGCTATATACATACCCAACAGAAATGTGTACAGATGCGTTCTCAAAAGACATGTACAAGAATGTTCATGGGAATATTATCTCAAACCAAAAACAATCTAAATGTCCTTCGATGCTGACAGAGCCGATGAAGATCAGTTATAGCCCAAAACTGTAGGGAATTGAACCTCCTTGTGGCATCCCTCAGTCAGTGGGGAACGGGAGGCAGTGGACAAACACTCCAGCCTCCTGTGCCCCAATCCTTAGAAAACTCTGAGAAGCATTATGTACCCAATCCCAATAACACACCTTTATATTGGCTTTTTCTTAAGTGTCTCACTCTTCCACTTCCTCACAAGTCCTGTCTCTTGGTATCATTCCCCAAATAAACTACATCCAAGTGTTTCTCCCAGGGTGAGCCCAAACATCAATATCACTATTCCATCTACGTATAGTTCACAAACAGAGGACACCTATCTATGGTGACGGAGGTCAGAGTAGTGGTTACCAAGGGGGGTAATGGCTGGAAGGGGCACGAAGGTTGTTTCTGGGATGCTAGTAATTCTCCATATTCTATCAGAGAGGTGGTTTATGCAGCCATATTCATTCTTAAGTTTTCATGAAGCTGTATGCTTAAAATGCATGCATTTTATAGTATATATGTATACTTTAATTTTAAAAAGTAAAGAGTGGAGGTGTTGAGGGGTAGAACTGCCCACTAAAGGGAGAGTAGGCTTTGTAAGGGAAATTGGACTTATAGGTATTGAAAGAGGTTAATTTTTTTCTTTTTTTTAAAGAGATTTTATCTATTTATTTGAGAGAATGAGCGAGCACGAGCGAGAGAGGGGTGTGGTGGGCGGGGTAAGGGAAAGCAGACTCCCTGCTGAACAGGGAGCCCAACACAGGGCTTGATCCCAGGACCCCAGGATCACGACCCGAGCTAAAGGCAGTTGCTTAACTGTCTGAGCCACCCTGGTGCCCCGAGTAAGATTAATGTCAATGAGCACATCCATCCTTTTTGGATAATGCACTAACTCATCCTTGGCAATCAAACATGGATTACTTGGGATTTGTTGGAGGCATTGGGAGAGAACTGTGAAATATTACAGTGAAAGCAGGAGCACTGAAGTTCCCCTGCAAGAATGCATCTTCAGCCTTGCTGAGCATTCAGGCTGTTTCCAAGACTGCCTCATCCAGGGCTGACCCTCCCCTACTTTTTCCTTTCCCTTCCCCACCCATTCATTCAACATATTTTGATGTTTCAGACACTCTGAAACACTTAGGATAATATTGGTAAACAGTGATTGATGTGGCTCCCGTTCTGAGTTCCACTCTACTAAGAAAAACATATTAAGTAATCATTCAGATTGCTGACTGTGACTGTAATTAGTGCTACAAAAGAGGAGATTCCTAGTTCTGGGATAGCTACTTGCCCACTTAAGAAAGGCAGGTGAGGGAGGATTCCTGGAGGTAGCAACACTTGAGCTGAACTCTTAAGGGTGAACCAAAGTTCACTATGGAACCAAATGGACAAAGGTGGAGGGAGTGAGCATGGGTAGTGAGAGGCACAAAAAATTTCAAACAAGGAAAGTGAGGAGCATATGGTAGAGAGGCTGGACAGATAGGCAAGGAAAGACTGGATGCCATGTGCACTGCGGTAAGAGGTTTTGTCATTATCTTAAGACAAGGAAAGCCAGAAGGGCTTTTAAACCAAGAAGTGCCATAATTATATGTGTTTTGAAAAGATCAGGAAGGCTATTGTGTGGAGAAGTGATTGGAAAAGGATCCAAGTGGGTGTGGGTATACAGGAGAGTACTGTAGTAAACCAGGAGCAAGGGGATGGTAACTTGGACTGGAATGGTGCCAGTGAAGACTGGGAGAAAATAAAAATGACTGGACACACATTTTAGGAGGCCCAAGAGCTTTAACAGTGCTATAAAAATGGCATGTCATTTTTCTTTCTGAACAAAGCAAATATAATCAAGTGTTTACATCAGCTAGATACAGGAGTATGGATTATGTTAAACTTGGTGGTTGTTCTTGTTTCACTAACATATTACTTCTTAGGAAAAATGATGTGTGGTTATGTTGCAACTGAATTGTGCCTAGGATATTCTGAAGCTGTTAAGTATAAATATTCCTCAATGAGAGGGCTGAGGAGTGCCAAAAAGTTGCAAAAAAGAGGGCGGGGTGGAGGGAAACATGGCTATGGAACCACGGACATCCAAAGGGCTTTGCGAGGAAGGCAAAAAGAAAAAGAAGTGTATGCGGGTCAGGCAGGAGGCCTCAGATACACCAAAGCTATAATCAAGGCTCCCAAGGTCTGTAGAGATCTAGAGAAAATAAATATTCCAGTCATTTGCGTAAAGACTATTTGGCCAAGTGAGGGACTGTGCTGGAGAGTTGATTATTTTGAAGGGGAGATGTATATCCTTAGGTTATGTGCTTAAGAGGACAAGACAGAATAAACTTCAGAGGAGTCGTACTGCCATGTGCCTCATCCACAGGCTGAAAGGGAAATAGCAGGGACCTGGGCATGTACCCAGGCAGGTGCTGGGTCCCACCAGGGGAATAAATCATCAGCTGAGGGAATGAAAACACTGACCGCAAACACTGAAGCCATCCCCATAGATGGTCAGGTTAACAGTGGGCAACTTAGGATGTGGCTGCAATCCCCCCACCCCACCCCAGTAGATTCTGCTAAGGGCTGCTCCTCCTATTGCCCAAGACAGAGCAGACCACTGCAGCATTTCTAGCAGTTAAGCAGGTGACTTCCTGGCAACTAAACCCCAGCAGCTTCTGGCACTTTATGAATGACCTAGATGCTGCTACAGAACTTTGCGGAGTCCATATAAAGTCCTGGGAAGCACAGGTTTGGCTGGTTGAGAAAACTAAAATGGAGTATTCCAGGTTCTTGAGTAGGGAGAGGAATACTGAGTGAGGCTGGGCAGGCAGCTGGCTCTAACCATCTAGCCAACCTGTTGGCTCCACTACAAGCCCGGGGTGGGTAATATCCCCCAAGTGGGCCAGGAGAAGCTTTAAGGATCTCATTCATACCTCTGTAAAGCAAGTATCCTTTAAGGCAAGGCAAAATAGGCAAAAAATGTATCAGACCCCAAGACTTTATAGTCCATAGGAAGATTTCTAAGTTTGGATGGGAACTACTAAAATTCTTCACCAAGCAGTAAATGCATGAAGTTGAGTCACTGAAGTCCCACATTCATACCAGAAACTTGTTATTGCAGCTTGTGTGGGTCTGCAAAAGTGACAACCTGTGCCCCTTTAACATTAATAAATCCTTTTGGGAAAGACCAAATCCTTTTTAGGACGCTCTCGTAATGACATTTCCAGGTGCTTCTTCTAACGGACCAAGCAGGCATCATGGTACAGGGTCGAAGTTGTGTATCAGACTATTATTGTCCTGACAGATGATGATTTTTACAAGGTATTTGGAAAGTTTGTGATACAAGAAATGGTTTGTAACAGCACCCCTGGGTTCCCTGGAAACAGCTAAGGAAAAAAGATGGGAAAGTCTAGCCTCTTCATTTCTAAAGCTCAACGATGCTGCATAACCCAGCAGTTTCTGCTCTTAGCCAGGTGTTTTTCAAGATGTGTTTCCAAATGTTAAAGTCTTATGAACCACTCTAGTATTCAGTGTATAGAATCAAGAGAAAAATGGTAAGGTTATTTTTCCTTGTGTTGAATTTAAGAGAAGGTGCTGGGACCCTAGTCTATTATGCTTTGGAGATAGTTGTATCATTTTTGGGGGTTCAGGATGTAAGCTCAAAGATACCAAGATACCATTTCTTCTCCTTAGGTCCAGAATCTAATGGTTAAGCCAGATCACAGGTTGCAATGTTGGCTCTACCATTTATTATCTATGGGGCTTTCTACAAGGCACTTTGACACCCTTTGAAACTTAGGAATTACTTCCATACATATGTAATAGGGTTGTGTGAAAATCAACTTAAGATTTTATCCTGAACGCTTGCCCAGCAGCATTCTTGGACGCATCTACAACCTGTATCTGCCTTGAGCCTTGGACACCCACTGACAAGATGGGTTCCGACTTAAGATTTTATTAAAAAAAAAAAATTATTTTCCAAGAAACACTGCTAAATGAGGGTAACACAGACTATGCCTGTAGTTGTAGATGTCCTACTAGTCAAGTATTCAATGTTAGTCTAGGGATGTTCTAAGAAGTCTGATGTTGAGGTCTAGGGCCTAGAAACACTTACTTTCCATGAACTCAGGACACAAAACAACTCGTAAAGTCACATTTGTTCACCTAAGTTACATACAGCTAGCTTATCAGTATCTGTACTTTTTAGAAACTGCTCATTTTGTAGCACTACACTATCCAGTAAGATAGCCACATTATTCAGATTAAAAACAAAATTGAAAAATCCAATTACTCAGTCACACTAGCCCCATTTCAAGGGCTCAGCAGCGACAGGGCTAGCATATTAGTCAATGCATGACGAAATACTTCCATCACAGGAAGTTCTATTGGAGAGTGTAATAGTTTAAGAGTGGTGGATGGATAATGTTGGGTTTTCTTTAACACGTTTTCTTATAACCTCAGAGAACAAAGACTTTCTCTCTTTTAAAGCTTTTCTCACCCTTTAACCCTACCCAGACACCTCCCCATCAGTGCTTTCTATACTTTGGCCATAGATTTCAAGGGAGGTACAGGCTCACCCTTTCACCAGATGCTCTCATTTTAAATAAAGCATAGCCACTATGCTTTTTCTTACTGTAAGGACTTGTCTTAAACCACTTAACATATGACATGAACATTCTTTACTAACTTATTAGGCAGTCACTCAAGACACCTTCTCTGAAAGTCCTAATTGCTCCCTTCTACCTTATTCACCTTGGAAAGGGCACTTTTTGCCTCTTGGTGCAGGGGTTCCCCTTAAAACAAAGTTATTGTCAAGAGACCCAACTGCAGAGATTTAATTGGTCTGGAGTGCACACCTGGATGTCAAGATTTTAAAAGTTCCCTTGGTAATTCTAATGTACAACTTAAGTTGAGATCCACCTGACAACTCATTTTACATACTAAATTATTTTTAATAACTTTAGGTTTGAGAAAATCTTAAGAGTCATTTTGCACAAGCAAATTTTTGTTAAATCTTCAGGAACATTTTTATTTCCCTCAACTTCTCCTTTGTGTGACACATAAAAATCTTGGGCTTCTACTCCTATAAAGCAGCTTTTTTTTCTTTTTTTGCATTCACCCCATTACGCTATCCCTTCTATTGTAGTTCTGACTTAAGGTTGGGGAGAAGTCCACCACTCCAACTCTCTACACAGGCCCCATTTTTCGTAATAGGAGTATTTTTTTTTTAAATTAATTTCAAAGTTACTAATGCAACCACATGTTCTTTTGAGGCCTTCCTGATTAGGATTAATTTGATTAACAGAAATTCAAATGTGTAATTTTCCAACACTCCTAATTTATTCTCCTCTCTAACATTTGGAATTCTGTCATCCCAGTCAGGTTTACATCTAAATCTAGCCTTTTCTGTACTATTTAGCTGGCCCAATTTTTGCTTTACCCCAAGGTCTTTCTAAGCACTAGAAATTCTCCGAGAGAGCCCCTTATTCATCAAATAACACAATATAAATGGTACCTGTTCTCTATGAGATAAACAGCATTGATAAAGCAAATGAGTCACTACCGTTACTTACCAGCCCATTCTATTCATATCATATGTAGCTTGTTTACTGGTCACTCCCATTTCTGTCAGATCTGTGTACTATTTTTAACTGTCTTCAAGGTATCACTGTATTTTTTCCTTATCCATCTAAAACTCAACTGAAATGTATTTCCTTGGTCGGTGTGATCTGAACTAGGGTATAGAAACTCAAACCCCATTTTGACAGTAGTACAGGTAAATTTTCCTCAAGTTAAATAAAAAGATCAACTTCTATGGCTAAATTCTTTATTCTCCAAGGCCACAATCAATGATGCTGTTTTCTCACTCTCCTAAAAATAAATACCTAGCTATTTCCCTATTTCCCAACTACTTCCACAACCCATCCCACTGTATCATCCAGGTTACCTAAAACCACGTTTGCGAAGTATAGTCTCGGCAGTTCCACTTCTTTACTTTGCATATCATACCTGCAAGGCTTTGCTTCCCCTAGCTACTTACACTTTTGAATCAACATACTGCTGCTAAGTTATTCACCAGATTCCTTTACTGGTATTTTATAGTTACTGTATGGCTTTAATGATGCTTATTTTTGATCTACCCTTCCTTCCATTACATTCTCAATACTCATTTGACTCCTTTCCAATTTACCATAATTCTATTGTTCTTGTTTGCATTTTCCCATTCTCTTACACCTAGTTCTGTCTGTTATGAGACTTTAAAACATGTACTGACTAGCACTACTAACCCTCATAGGTTTCAGATGTTGGGGTGACATCTGAAATCTATTGGGAACCCTCTTTTTCAAGCGTTCCAAATTTGTCATCCATTTCAATCCAACAGCTTTAATTTAGCTCCTTTCACTAGTGAAATAGCAAAAGTAGAAAAGTACCTTTGCCAGGGAATGCCACAGAAGTCTCCCCATTAAAAATTATGTAGCATCAGAAATGTTCCGAAGGGATTTAATTCATCCACTTGATTCATCCAATCCTGGCTGGACAGTGCAGTCTTTAAAAGCTTCCAGGTTATTTTCTTGTATTTCCTGGGCATATTGGATAAACCATTATTCTGAAATTTTTAATACCCAACAAAGTCATCACCGTATTTTACTGTGATAAATCTTATTTCTACTAAATAGCTTAAGGTCTGCTCTTTTGAGATTGTCCAGTTACTCAGAATTTCCTCTAAAGAATTAGCTGTCTCTCAAACTGTCAAGCTTTTCAACCTCACCTGCTCTGCCAACCCACTGCTAAACCACAGAGCCCATGCCTTCTCAGCCTCTATTTCTATTGAACCTATTCCAATCTCTTCTCCTGGGGCCCAGAGTTAAATGATGTTAACAATGACTATAAGCCTTTATTAGACAACGGTCTCTTTAAAAAAAAAAAAATTGTAGTATCTGCATTTCATCAGCTTGCAAGATACAGAACTACATGCTACTTCAGTCACGTTTCCTTTGGCCTAGGATTCTGAATTTCAAAGTATTAAGAGTATAATCTGTGATTACAGAAATCTTATAGTATTGTTCTTTTACTTCCACGAGGAAATTTAACTCCTAATAGCCTGAGACATACAGTGTGAAATTACTCTTCCCCATCAAGACAAACTAGAAATGTCGGCATTTTATCAATAACCTTGCGTGTGTGTATACATTTTTGAAGAGCACATGACCGTATCTTTAACTTTCCACAGTTTCTTTCAATACTTGGTTTCACATGAAATTAAAAGTGTAGACCCTTTTATGCATGGCTTAACTGGTCCAGCATCTTTTAGTTGCTGATAACTAACATTATGCTCTTAAATAGGTTTTATTAACATCTTGGAACCTTAACCCTTTCTCCTAAGCATCCAGCTTATTTTGGGGATTATGTGCTTAAAGTGAGTTTGTGTAACATGAAATCATGTAAGATCAGAAAACAAAGTGGGGGGTAGAAGTATTTTTGACCAAATTAACCCACAAAAGCTACTTTTGTACTATGGATGTGGGGTCCAAGTTTAGCCTCTTCCTTCTATTCTGCTTTGTCATGTGTTATATACAATGATTTTTTGAGATCTTAATAAATAGGACAGGATTTCTGCCCACGGTAGGTTGGATATAAATGCCTTTGTTGCACGCTATGAAACAGCAACTTTCTGGGGAATCCAAGGTTTGTGTGAATGGTAATAGTCCAAACTAGCCATGTTCTTATCCTGCTCTGCTGGAAACAAGTATAAAAACATAATCCAGACCTTTCAGGATTAGTTAGGCAAGCATAACAAATCTAGAAGCTGTTTAATAAACCTATCTGTAGAGGTCTAGGTGCTAATTAGTATCATGACCAAAAAAACCCCAAAAAACAAAACATAACAAAAACCACTGAAATTAATCACACAGGAGAAAGGTACAAAAATTATTTATATGGATTAAACTAATTGAAAGTAAATGTTCTCAGTCACCTGGGAAGGTATAAACTATAGCAGAGCACGGAAGAGCGAGCTTTTCTATTCTTAGGAACTTGGAGGCACAGACTCAGAATCCAAAAGTAACTGCGACTCTAAATAGCAATTAAAAGGATAAAATGAAAGTAACAGAGGTTCATTCTCCAGTTGTTTCAAATTTTCCTAAAATCCTGACATGTTTGAACCTCTTCTATTTAAGGACAAAACGATTGAGCACACAACAAAAATCTCAAAAAGGGTGCCAAATGGACCACAAAACATTAATGAAATCTCTTAATATTGTTCCCAAACCTTTTCATTAGGATAGAAAAGCCATTCTGCACAAGAATCTCCACTCCACATCAAAGCAATACCCACCCCAATGACACATCATTTGAGTAGTGTATGTTCATATGAGCGAAGACTATGACTCAAAGAAAAATATACTTAGTACATTCTAGGGTTTTTGTGGAGGCCGCTGTGAAACAAAGAATTTGAAGTAAACAATTATAAAATACAAAAATAAAAAACCAGGTTTTTTTTTTTTCTCCAAACTCCTGGTTTAATAAGGACTTGTTTATTTTGAGAAAAAAGGGTCCCAAACATCAGGCTGTTCACAAAAATAACCCACAGTATCAACTTTAGAAAACAAACCTTAAGACTATTACACTAATTATTTTTCTAGAGGATGCATTTGACATGCCAACTCTCATTCACAAAAATACATTGTTACATTTGTGTTGAACAGCCCCACATAGCACTCTTATGTGGGGTATAACACACATACCTCTAACTCAAAGCTGCTCTCAGGTGCTACTCAACTAATGCGATTGCCTTTGCAGTTAGGGAAGCAACTACTGAGCTCATGTATGAATGGAAAGAACTGTACTCCCTGCATAACAAGAGATTATTTTGGAGACAGTTGATAAAAACCACACATCCTTTTTATTGTTAAGTCATAAAGAGGTATCAAAATTAAAAGCAAAAATTACAGGGTAAGACTTAACATAACTACTAGGAGCATCAAAGGAAGTGAAAATGGGACTAGGCGCAGGGCAATATGAATTAATGAACATGGGAAGGACAAGGATGGGGAGAACAGTGAGCATGTGCTGAAGAAGATACTAGGGGAGAGGATCTGGTGAAAATTTTGATCTTAGACAAGCGCCTAGGTAAAGAAATAATGGGACAAGATTTCTAAACCCCACTATGTGCTTAAGAGTCATCCTCGCCATTGGCGCTGTCTCTGTCATCCTCTCCTTCCTCAGCCTCTTTTTCATCATCCTTGATCAACTCCAGCTGTGAGAAACAGACACAAATAGGATGGAGTTAGAGGCACTCCATGTGTCCCTGCTCCCCCCTCCACCACCTCTTTCTTTCCTTTCCCGTGGTTTTCACCTGGTCATCCCCCCGATCTTCATTATCATCATCATCCAGTAGGTCCCCCTCCTCAGCAGAGTCATCTGCACCCCCCTCAGACTCCATCTTCACATTAGTCTCATCTTTCTTCAGGGAGCTGCTGCTCTGCTCCTCTTCTGACTTATCATTCTTCATCTCTACTGGGGATGAGAAGGACAAGTCTGTCTAGGGGCAAGTAATGTCCACAGGATGTAGACAATCCCCATTAATGATCACAGAACTGCAGCACAAATCTAAATCCTCCCACACAAATGCCCTTCCCAATTCAAATTCCCCAAGTTTCATATTCAACTGCTTTATACCCCACTATTCCAACATATACCTTCAACTATCTTCGGTAACTAACCCAAGTTTACACCCAACAAGCTGCAAAGCCATTTACCTCCTTGTTTGCTCTGTTCTTTCTCAATTTTTTCCAGGCTTTCCAGTAGAGAATCCACTTTTTGTTTTATCTGGGTCAACTCCTTCTTAATGGTCTGAAGGTCATCACCTTTCACTTTAATACAAACAGAACTCTGTATTAGGATCAACTCTACCAGAAGTTACCAGATGCCGAACACATTTCCAACTAAACCACACGGCAATAGCCAGAGGGGATCCTAGGGGAGAAATGGAGCCAGGATCATACTGTCCCAGTCATGGCAATCACTTAGTTGGTAGCTAAAAACTGAATCTAATGTGCCTACTCCCGTAGCAACAGTATTCTTACTTCTGTAGGCCCACTGAAGATCTCAATTATATTTAAAAGCACTTTCTGTAACTGTTTGACTTGACTTATAAACTTTGTAAATTTTTAAGCACTTACTAGCTCCCTAAAGTCGAATACTTTAACTGGCCCCTTAAATCACTACTATCTTCTCTTCCATTATTTTGATTACACAAAGCCATTATTATAAAACCTGAACATTACTAACTGCATTAATTTCCCTATTTCAACAACACACAAGTAGCAGAATCATAAAACTGCAATAATAATACATACACTTTCCAGACTTGGAAGAAGATCCTCGCTGTCCACTCTTAGAATTGAAGCCACTTTTGCCTCTTCGTGAGGTGTTTCCTGATACACGCTGGCGTTTTGAAGGAACTACAGCCCGAGCAATAGGAGGAGGAGGAGGAACACGTGCTGGGTAACTATACATCCTATTGGATAAAAGGAAAACAGACTTCCTTCACAACTAAAATTAAGTCAGCAAGCTCCATCAGTGACCTTATAAAATAATAAATTAATATTCATTGTCTATCAATTTGTATCTTTTTGCTAATTTTATTACAAGGTCCAGTAAAAGCCTTCCTTCTCTACTGTTTTCAATACAGCTGCTACTTCAAGAAAATACTACATACACACATGCATATCCAATGATGGTTGGCCTTAAGGGATGGACAGCAAAGTTCCTCTGTACTCTGGCAGTATTAGTAAGTATTACTTTGTACAATGAATAGACTACATATGTATTTTTTAATTTTACTCTATATACGCTACAATAATTCATAAATAAATAAAACTTAGAAAACAATTCCAAATAAAGTACTCAGAAAAAGGGATTGCAATTAATGGAATCTGCGAACAATGGTTATTTATGGCGAGCTAAATTTGGTGAGTATAGAAATAAATAAATAATGTATAGAATATACAGAGTGAGTATGTACGTATTTGGTGAGTATGGAAGTAAATAAATATAAATTACTATATAGAAATTATTGTGAGTACAGAAATAAATTATTACTATTAGTAGTGATACTGAATTGAACCATATAGAATGGATAGTTGGTACTAAGAGCTATTCACATGTGTTGGTGGTGTATAAAAAGCCATAATCCATTCTAACAACATTTAAGCAGAGGATGCACTCATAGTTCCAATTCCAGCAGGATGAGGAATACTGTCTGTTTTGGTTATTCACTAGTGCCTGAATCCACTGCCCAGCACACATTCAGCTCTCAAAAATCATCACTGGTTGCTTAACTGCTGCTTCCTCTGGAGGAGTATCCCAGTGACTGCTAAAGATATACCTCAAAATGATGGCTTGGTATTGACTTTCTTATTTGTAAAGAAAAAATTCAAAGTGTTACAAAAAAACTTCTTACATGGATGACAGTTCTAGAAAACCTCTACATTCTGTATTATTTTTACAAGAGACTGGCAGCACAAGAAGGTAAGATCTACCACTGGGAAAAAAAAAAATCCTTCAATTTTGTTCTGTACCTTTTTAGTAACTAATTCCAAGGCCCAGGTATTAGTCTACAAAAATTACCTAAGAACTGCTGCTCTGCCTAAAGTGATATATTATAAAGCCTTAAAATTTTGTAATTCATATATATAACTAGTCTCCAAGACATCTCATCAGTGACTAATCTCTGAGTTTTTAAGTCTCCAATCCTCCAGGTAGTGATAATTATCTTTCTCAACCCAACTTAATCTAAAACGTTTCCATCCTACTTTAATATAGCAGTAGCTTATTTTTTCCCAGAAGTAGCTATGACAGGAACATTTTCCTAAACTAAGAAGGAACACGTGGTACACTGCCAAACAAATGAGCGTACTAGTTAGTAATTTTCACTTAAGCAGTTTTTAGTCAAGACCACCCAATATTTATTTCCTGGGATTGAGCCCCACATCCGGCTCTCTGCTCAGCAGGGACCCTGCTTCCCTTCCTCTCTCTCTGCCTACCTATGATCTCTGTCAAATAAATAAATAAAATCTTAAATAAAAAAAAAAAAAAAAGATTTTATTTGCCAAAGAGAGAGCAAGCACCGGCCAAGAGGGAGAAGCAGGATCCCTGATGAGCAAGGAGACTGATGTGAGACTCAATCCCAATGACATGAACTGAAGGCAGATGCTTAACCAACTAAGCCAACCAAAAGTCCTGTAGCAGACAAATTTTAAGTGAGTTGTTAATTTGTCAGTTTGGAATGGTTTATGGGAATTAACACAAACAAGATACTTAGAGTAATGTTTTATTATCACCACTACTTTCATTACATAAAGCTTTTCTTCTTTTGGCCCATTAATTTCCCACAGTATAATAATTCAAAAACTGTAACATAAAATATAAAATAATTCAGAAACCACTCTTCTTTGTGCTAGGTGATGTTATTTTAAAAGCAATTTCTGGTGGTAAATGAAGGTGAGTTATCCAAATCTGGGGCATGAAACATCTCGTGACCTAATCCCGTTGGATTCAAAGATATAAACTAGGGCGCCTGGGTGGCTCAGTGGGTTAAAGCCTCTGCCTTCGGCTCAGGTCATGATCCCAGGGTCCTGGGATTGAGCCCCACATCAGGCTCTCTGCTCGGCAGGGAGCCTGCTTCCTCCTCTCTCTCTGCCTACTTGTGATCTCTGTCAAATAAATAAATAAAATATTTTAAAAATAATAATAAAAAAAGATATAAACTACCCCTTCCCAACCAATCCATTCACTGGCACTGGCAGTCTCTAAACTAATGATCCTGCCATTTGAGATTCCCTGTACTTGTGGGCACTGGAACTTCCTTTTGAACCATACAATTTCACCTGATGTAGCTAAACTGTCACAATGAAAACGAGGCAAGAAATGCAGTTTGTGGGGCACCTGGGTGGCTCAGTGGGTTAAACCCTCTGCCCTCCGCTCAGGTCATGATCTCAGGGTCCTGGGATCGAGCCCCGAGTCAGGCTCTCTGCTCACCAGGGAGCCTGCTTCCCTTCCTCTCTCTCTGCCTGCCTCTCTGCCTACTTGTGATCTCTGTCTGTCAAATAAATAAATTAACATCTTTAAAAAAAAATTTTAGAAGGATTAAAAATAATTTTAGGCATATTAATTATCAAATAGGAAACAGTAGTTCTGGAAACCAACTGTCAGATAGTCTAGGCCCACGAAAATCTTAGAAAAAAATGGCTCAGTAAGTTAAACATCTGACTTTCAGCACAGATATCCATCTCAGGGTCATGACACCCTCTAGGCTCAGCAGGGAGTCTGCTTTTCCCTCTCCCTCTGCTCCTCCCCCCACACTTGTGTACTCTTAAATAAAATCATAAAAAAATAAAAGCTACAGTGGGGATATGGGGACATTGGGGAGGGTATGTGCTATGATGAGTGCTGTGTAATGTGTAAACCTGGCGATTCACAGACCTGTACCCCTGGGTATAAAAATACATTGTATGTTTATTAAAATAAATTAATTAAAAAAAATAAAAGCTACAAAGTGATATAATTTATAGGTAAGAGCAATCTAGTAAGAATACTGCCTCCTTGGGGCCCCTGGGTGGCTCAGAGGGTTAAAGCCTCTGCCTTCGGCTCAGGTCGTGGTCCCAGGGTCCTGGGATCGAGCCCCGCATCGGGCTCTCTCCTTGGCGGGGAGCCTGCTTCCTCCTCTCTCTCTCTGTCTGCCTCTCCGCCTACCTGTGATCTCTCTCTGTTGAAAAAATAAATAAAATCTTAAAAAAAAAAAAAAAAAAAAAAAAAAGAATACTGCCTCCTGGGACGCCTGGGTGGCTCAGTTGGTTAAGCCACTGCCCTCGGCTCAGGTCATGATCCTGGGGTCCTGGGATCAAGCCCCGCATCAGGCTCCTTGCTCGGCAGGGAGCCTGCTTCCTCCTCTCTCTCCGCCTGCCTCTCTGCCTGCTTGTGTGTACTCTCTCTCTCTGACAAATAAATAAAATCTTTAAAAAAAAAAAATACTGCCTCCTCCCTGTGTAATACTGATTTATCAAATTCAGTTTAAATATGCGATCCCATTATAATTTCATTCAAGTGTCAGGAAGTATTTTCTTCTGCTTCATTTTTTAAAAATCTACAATGAAATTTCAAGATGATGTTTCTCCCTGCTTATGATTGATTTTCCTAGAAGGACTGATTTTACAGGCTACCACCATGCTGTTTGGCTTTAGAATGTGTGAAGATCTATCTCTGAAATTGCTAAAATTACAGGAATTTATCTATTCACAATAAAGATAAAAAATCACTGATGCAGGAAAAAGACCAATTTAAAATGAGTCACTTCTCAGAAACGTGATTAAAAAAAAAAAAAAAACAACCCACAACTGATTTTAAGTACACTCTAAGCCACACACGAGGCTCGAATTCACCACCCTAAGAGTCACATACTCTACTGACTGAACCAGCCAGGCATCCTAAAATGTGCTTTAAAGAAGTACAGAGAAAAATATAAACAAATCCACGAGATTCGAAAGAATGATTTTAGGAAAGTGAGATGAACAGAATCTATCCGTAAAGTGTATTCTGTGGGATACATCTAGAGAAAACCACGTGATACAATAACGAAAATTACGTACAGAGTTTAAAAGCCAATGAACAGCATCCTAGTTCCAATAATTACTAGTTAAATAAACTCCCAGTTGATGAGATACTCACCTCAAACTCAAGCCACCAATGCACTAACAATTCATTTAAAGAGTTGGAACTAAAGCCTGCGTGAAGGAAGCCCTTCTGCTACTGTAACTGTTTTAAGTTTGGTTCTTAACAGTGTGCTCACTCTGTGACAATCTACAACTTCAACTACAGGTATCCCACCATACCATCCAGGGTAAACCTTCAGAACACTCCTTACATAACTATTCAATAATCAAGGCCTTTAGTAACCGGTCTTTGAACATTAAAAAATATTGTTTCTGGATAGTTCTTTCCCATTCTTTATAAAAGCTTTTATGAAACCATATTTGAATGATTAGGTAACTATTTTCCATTATCTTGTAAAACTACCAGGACCTTTTTCACTGGACTATACATAGTACAACCCCTCAGACTTTTAAAATCACGTCATTTGTTTTTAACCCACTGAGCCACCCAGGCGCCCCATGTCATTTGCTTTCTTATGTAAAAGTAACACAATGAAATTACCTTAAATGCATGATTAAAGATTATGGTATAAAGTTCATTTTAACATGCAAATACTTAACTAAAAAGTTACAGAATTTTTAAGTTCATCCTAATGATTTAAGTTTCTATTTATTTATTTATATAATAAATGGGGGGGGGGTTTAAATGCCTGTGTAATGTTTGATTCAGGTTTGCATCAAAATGTAAATAAATATGAGGGGCGCCTGGGTGGCTCAGTGGGTTAAGGCTCCGCCTTTGGCTCAGGTGATCTCAGGGTCCTGGGATGGAGGCCCGCATCCGGCTCTCTGTCTGCCTCTCTGCCTACTTGTGATCTCTCTCTGTCAAATAAATAAATAAAATCTTTTTTAAAAAATGCAAATATGAAACTCTGTCATGTAAAAAACGGATGCCCAAAAAAACCTGTTTTCACATTGCCAAAATGCCTGTTGTGCTTCAAAATAATCAACTAGCTAAGTTTTTATGATTTGTGTTTTATTTCTGAAGTAAGACAATCAAACCTTATTTGCAGGTATTTTTCCACAAGCAAAATGCTGCCTTGGTGAGTCTTCTTGGTAGAAGCCGAACTGAACAGAAATGTGAACTTAGAATTGCTTTGTCAATGCAATATATGGATAGAGTGCCAATTACCAATATAAATTTGCATAGTTGTACTTTATGTTCCTTAACTTTCTTTGCATTGCCTTTATCCAATGGTCCATTAAGAATATAAATGATCTATGTATGACTGAAAAACAGCAAGCCCTGCTCACTTTAATGATAAAGGGACTAAAGGACAAGTCAGTATGCTGCAAAAGTTCATTCAGTGTATAGTGGCACTGAAGCTATTAAATTTTAAAGAAAAAACAATTTTGTAACTAGAGGAAAAACAAAGATTACCTAACCACAGTTGTAGGTTTAAGAACATTACCCAAAGAATAATGATCAAGGCTGGGAACACCACATGCATTCCTGTTTACAAAAAGAAGGAATTAGCAGCCCCTGTCTATGTAGAACGAATGTTGCCAACATGTTGCCAACGAATAAATGGTTCTATAATCTTTAATAAAGAATCATGGGTTTAGTATTTAGGGGTATTTTTGAAAACTCAGTAACATTTGTAATTTCAGTATGTACAAATGAAAATTGCCTCACTGATTTATTCGCAACTCTGGGGGGGGGATTAATTACACCCACTCATTTTAAGATGCACCCAATTATATGTATTCAGAAAAATAAAAGCTACAATGTAACAAGAGTCCAAGAGTCTTCAGAAAATACACTAATTTGTCTTGACAGACTCATCTGACAAGCTATGTTAACACAATATCAGGTGTTTCCAGGAAAGACAACTAGAAAATTCACCTGAAAATTTTCTAAACAAAAATAATCGGAGCAATAAAATGGGGAATGCTTTGATCAATCCATTCGGGAACAGTAATAGATTCAAGACTATGTACAAAAAAAATAATCTTTGCTTCTGCTTTTATCAAGCCTCACATTAAGGTGACAATCTTTAACAGACACAATTTCCCAAAAATTATAACCTTATTCATTTGTTATAATGTTAACATATATATACTCCCCAATGTCACTCTGGGTCTTTTCCAAAGCTAGTGTCTTAAAAACTGTCAGTGTGGTGCCATTTTTTTATAAAGCCAAAATTTAAAAGAGTATTTATTGAGAATATTGTTTACGGACCACATGTTAAGAACATGTAAACCCATCCCAGGCGAGAAGAGTACACTTCTTTAGCTTCCAAAGAAATTTCTTTTAAGTAGTTGTTTGAGAACACAGATTTGTGGCTGCCAGGGGCTAGGGCAGAGAAGTTGATAGAAAAGTGCTTCATGGTAAATTTTTGGGAGTATGGAAGGATCTCTACCTTGATTATACTGGTTGATACTGTACACCTTGTTTATACTATGTTAAAACTGTAGAGAGTAAATTCTGCTGTTATGTAAAAAGGTATTCAATTTTTTTTAATCTTTCCATTCTTGAAATCATTTTGTTGTGTTTCTGTCCCAACCAGTATCATCAAAACCTAGCACTGTCAAAGTCACCAATAAACCCCATACATTTTCTTTCTTTTTTTTTTTTTTTTAATTTATTTGACAGACAGAGATCACAAGTAGACAGAGAGGCAGGCAGAGAGAGAGGAAGGGAAGCAGGTTCCCCACTGAGCAGGGAGCCCGATGCGGGGCTCGATCCCAGGACCCTGAGACCATGACCTGAGCCGAAGGCAGAGGCTTTAACCCACTGAGCCACCCAGGCGCCCCACCCCATACATTTTCTTAAAAAAGATTTTATTTAGGGGTGCCTGTGTGGCTCAGTGAGTTAAAGCTTCTGCCTTCAGCTCAGGTCAAGATCCCAGGGTCCTGGGATTGAGCCCCGCATGGGGCTCTCTGCTCAGCGAAGGGCCTGCTTCCCCTATCCCCACCTGCCTCTCGGCCTGCTTGTGATCTGTCAAATAAATAAATAAAATATTTTAAAAAGAAAGATTTTATTTATTAATTTGAGAGAGGGACGGACAGAGAGCACTAGCAGGGGAGCAGGACATGGGCTCAATCCCAGGACCTGGAGCTGAAGGCAGACGCTTAACCATCTGAGCCACCCAGGCGATCCCCAACCCACCCGCCCACATTACATTTCTAAATCTTGGATAACCCATCAATATTCCTTGTCAACTTGGTTCCGAAACTGCAGGCTGAGTTCTCCAACTTCCCGCCTGAAGAGAAGTCTTCGGTCACTACAATTCTCCTACTAAAAACTACTCAAAATTCATGTGACCCAGGCTTAACTTTGCCAATTTCTAGATCTGCAGTGTCACACTGAGTAATCATTAGCCACATGTGGCTATTTAAATTAAAATCTAAGTTCCTGGGATGCCTGGGGGGCTCAGTGGTTAAGTGGCTGCCTTAGGCTCAGTTCATGATCACTGCGTCTTGAGATCCAGTCCCGTATCTGGCTCCTTGCTCCACAGGGAGCCTGCTTCTCCCTCTGCCTGCCTGTACTCTCTCTCTCTGACAAATAAATAAAATCTTTAAAAAAATAAAATCTCAGTTCCTCACTCACATTAGCCACATTTTCAAAATAAAGATTTTATTTATTTATTTATTTGACAGAGAAGAGAGAGATCACAAGCGGGGGGGGGGGGGGGGCGCTCCCTGCTGAGCAGAGAGCAGGTTGAAGCTGGCCTCTATTAAGAGGACCCTGAGATCGTGACCTGAGCTAAAAGCAGAGGCTTAACCCACTGAGCCACCCAGCGCCCACGTTAGCCACATTTTAATCATAACAGCCATATGTGACTAATGTCTACCATACATTAGCCACATAAATACAGAATATTTCTATCACCACAGAAAGTTCTACTGGACAAATGTTCTATTTTGTTATTTCCACAGATACCTACTGCCTATATGTAATTTCCAAAAACTTAGAATTCTGTGATTCTTCAATCTATAATAAAACCATAATCTTTATAAACTAGTAAATGGTCCTTAGTATAAAGCAACAGTTAACATTATCTCCCATGACCTCAAGGCAGAACTATAAGAAACGGAAAACAGTAATAAACCTCAAAAATGTCAGTATCAGATATTATATCCAAAGACTTGTATTTATAACATACAAAGACTTACATTCAACAAGAAAGCCCAATACAAAAATGAGCAAAGGATCTGAATACATTTCTCCAAAAATAAACAAGTATCTAATAAACACACAAATACACAAAGTGTTTTTTTTTTTTTAGTAATCTCTACATCCAATGTGGAGCTTGAACTCACAACTGAGATCAAGACTTCCGTGTTTTTTCGACTGAGTTAGCCAGGTGCTGCTCAAAATCACTAGTTTTTAAGAAAATGCCAATCAAAACCACAAGGAGTTAACACTGTTCACTCTCAAACTAGTATAGTTAAATAACAAGAACAAATAGTAACACAACAAATGTTGGCAAGGATGTGGAGAAGTAGAATCCTCATACATGGCTGACAGGAATATAAAATGGTACAACTGCTCTGAAAGACAGTATGGCAGTACCTCAGGTTAAACCTGGAAATACTGTTAAGGCCCAACAATTCTATTCATATTAGTATACGCAAGAGGAATGAAAACATAGGTCTATGCAAAAATGTGTATACAAATGTCTATATAGTAACATCATTCAAAATGTGAAAACACCTCCAATATCCACCAACTGATGAATGGATAAACCACATTTATCCATGGTATCATCCATGCAATGGAATATAATCCAGCAATTATACTGCTGGGTGGTTCAGTCAGTTAAGCCTCTGCCTCCAGCTGAGGTCATGATCCTGCATTTCTGGGATCTGCACTGGAGTCCCTGTCCTCTCCCTGCTCATGCACTTTCTCAAATAAATAAAATCTTTAAAAAAGGGGGGGGGGAATGAAGTATAAACAAATGGTACAACATGGATGAACCATTAAGTATTAAATGAAAGGGCGCCTGAATGGCTCAGTCGGTTAAGTATCTGGCTTGAATCCCATATTGGGTTCCCTGCTTTGCCTGCTTCTGTCTCTCTCATGAATAAATAATAACCAAGAAAACTTAAAAAAAGTATTAAGTGGAAGAAATCAGTCATAAAAGACAAATACTGTGTGAATCCACTGGTATGAAATGTCCAAAATAGGCAAAACTACAAATAGAATGTGGTTAGTAGTTGCTAGGTCTGGAGATAGAATAATAGAGAATGACTGTTAACAAGTGAAGTATTTATTTGGGGGGGAATGTTCTAAAATTAGAACACGGTGGTCACGACCACACAACTCTAAATGTACTAATTGAACTTTATATTTTAAAATGAATTTTAGGGGCACCTGGGTGGCCCAGTTGGTTAGGTGTCTGCTTTCTGCTTGAGTTGTGATCTCAGGGTTCTGGGATCAAGCCTGGGTCAGGATCCCCACTCAGTGGGGAGTCTGCTTCTCCCTCTCCCCTCCTCACCCACCACTAGCTTGTGCTCCCTAATAAATAAAATCCTTAAACACACACACACACACACACAGAATTTTATAGGGGTGTCTGGCTGGCTCAGTCATTTAAACATCTTTGGCTCAACCCCACATACGGCTCCATGCTCAGCAGGGAGTCTGCTTCTCCCTCTTCCTCTCCCCATGCCATGCTCTCTCAAATAAAATCTTCTAAAAATACATATGTATATATATATAAAATATCTCTCTCAATGAAATTAATTTTTTTAAATTTACTTGAGAGAGAGTGAGAGAGAGCATGAGAGGGAGTTAGAGGGGAGAGGCAGACTCCCTGCGGAGCTGGGAGCCCGCTGTGGGACTCAATCCTGGGACCCCGGGATCACAACTTGAGCCGAAGGCAGTGGCCCAACCAACTGAGCCGTCCAGGTGCCCCCAATAAAGTTAATTAAAATATATATTAAAAAAACACACATTAATGTCAAGGGGAATGACAAAATTTATCTGAATTAAGAGTATCCTGAAGTAGGACTTAAAAAAGCAGAGGCTATCTTTGCATTAGGTTATAACCAGAACAGCATTTAATTCAGAATCATACAGCAGATTCTCAAGAGTTTTTTTATATCATCATTTGCTTATCAGGTGTTTATCCTGTCTCAGCTTTCATACTATAGCCTACTGTCAAACCTAGTAATTAGACACTTAATGTCTCCTGCACTCCCAAGTCCTTGACAGAAGAATGATTATTACTTGGCTGTGAATAGCTGAGGGTTCAAATGCTTCCCCAGGAAAGAAGTATCTCCTACCTACTTAAGAAGAGTACAGGGACACGGACACACACTAAACAGCCCAAAATGAATGCTAAGTGAAATAAAGAATGTGGTGTCAAAATTTTAAGTCAATAATAACCAGGTTTATATTGAAAGTATATTTGTACTAAACATGCCCTCAATTAAATCCTCCTAGCAATCATCAGATTTCAATGCAAAAAATAAAGAGGGGCTCAGAGCAAATGCAAAATTTCACCTTATGCTTAAAATGACACCTACAAAGGCAAGTAGCTAAGAACCCTGCTGATCTGAATCACGTGCCTTTCCAAGCAGATGGGTCTCACCCAATTCTTCAAAACCTAAATACTTCATGGGTTTTTCCTTCAGGTCCACTGCTACTCAGGAATATCAGAAAAATGGAAAGAGGAGGACAAGATGAGAGCCCCACTAAGTCCAGTAACATGAGGGGGGGAGGAGCTTCAATCTATACTCACTGTTTATGTAATTAATCCAAAACCTAAAACTTTGTGGGCCTAGAACAAAGTAAGTGCTTAAATAGTAGTTTAGTAGGATGGCTAGCCTCTTTCACTTGTCTTGCATTTCAATGGAGAGCTAGCTCTCCACCACTGTACTTCACCTCAACTACTTTTCTCCACTGTCTACCAGGATACCTTCCTAGAAAAGAGATGTAAGAGAAGCATCAACATTTTTCCCCAAACTTCAAACAACTCAAACCCTCTAAAACTCCCTTTCATGTAACCTTTACTAGTATGATCTTAGTCATGAAAGATGAAAAAAAAAATCTAAGCTATACCACATAATGTTCTCCCTACAAAACACTTACTCTCCTAATAACTCAGTAATTTACACCAAGATCAGTCTACCTCAGAAATTCCTGTACCTACTCTCCATTCCAACATTTACAATGTTAACTACTTAATACATCTTTTTTCCTTCCAATTTCTCTTTTCTAGCCATGAAGCAGTTTCTAAGTTATATCTGCCTATGGGACATATGCCTAACATGCCATACACAAAGCCCTTTACAACCAACAATCTTTCCTCTTTTTTAAAAGATTTTATTTATTCATTTGACAGAGAGAGAGAGAGCACGCACAAGCAGGGGGAGGGGCAGAGTGAGCGGGAGAAGCAGGCTCCCCACTGAGTAGGGAGTCTGATATGGGGCTTGATCCCAGGACCCTAGGATCACAACCTGAGCTGAAGGCAGATGCTTAACCAACTGAGCCACCCAGGCACCCAACCAACACTCTTTTCCAATTACAGCTGGATGCTACCCCAAATACAACCAGATGTATTAACAATACTGTACCTCTATCCTATCTGTGGCAAAACCTCCTCCTTAGTATCAAAAGCAAGTTGAAATATAGCACTTTGTGAAACTACCTAGGGGCTCTTTAAATCTTACAAGAGCTCAGAGCTCCACAAAAGAAAACATGACTCATTCTCCTATGACACAATCCTGTACAATAAAGGGAACATAACAGCCGATAGGATATTAATTCCACATCAAGTTCTTCACTGTTATCATACAGTGCTTGATACAACAGTTTCTTCATTAGATAAGATACAGCTTGTCATACACATACTGTATCTGGTTATGTGAGTTGATGTATTCTATTCTTTATATTCATGGTGCGCTGGCATATTTACTTAGATATGGAATAGTTAACAGCACTCTGAAAAAGCTCTAAAGGAAGAATTTTTACAGTCCAGTCACTTATTTTTAAAGATTTTTTATTCATTTGGGGCGCCTGGGTGGCTCAGTGGGTTAAAGCCTCTGCCTTTGGCTTAGGTCATGATCTCAGGGTCCTGGGATCCGGCTCTCTGCTCAGCAGGGAACCTGCTTCCCTTCCTCTCTGCCTGCCTCTCTGCGTACTTGTGATCTGTCAAATAAATAAATAAAATCTTAAAAAAAAAATTTTTTTATTTATTTGTAAGAGAGAGCGAGCATGCATAGGCAGGTGAACTGGCAGGCAGAAGCAGAGGGAGAAGCGGGTTCCCTGCCCAGCAAGGAGCCCGATGTGGGACTCGACCCCAAGACGCTGGGATCATGACCGGAGCCGAAGGCAGCCACTTAATCGACTGAGCCACCCAGGCGTCCCAAAATCAGGATCTTTTTGAACCATCATCTGTTTATCAGGTGTTTATCATGTCTAAGCTTTCATATTATTGCCTACTGTCAAATCTAGTAACTAGACACTTATGTTTCCTGTGCTCCCAAGTTCTCAATAGAAGAATGACTAAGAATTACTTGCCTGTCCACAGCTGAGCACAGTTTTTTTAATTTAAACTGACATATGATTCACATACCACATAATAAACCCTTTGAATGTGTACACAAATTTATGCGACCATTATCATTATGTAATTTCAGAACAACTTCACGGGTTACCTTGTAAGGGAAAGAAAAGTGGGACCATAACTGATTAAAACCCACAGCACTGGGACGCCTGGGTGGCTCAGAGGGTTAAGCCTCTGCCTTCAGCTCAGGTCAGGATCTCAGGGTCCTGGGATCGAGCCCCGCATCAGGCTCTCTGCTCAGCGGGAAGCCTGCTTCCCCCTCTCTCTGCCTGCCTCTCTGCCTACTTGTGATCTATCAAATAAATAAATAAAATCTTAAAAAAAAAACAACCCATAACATTTCAGTATTTTTCTAAAAATGGATAGTTTTATACTTAAAAGAGACCCTAAATGTTTATATAAATATTGCCACAAATACTAAACACTTGTATACCATGCATATGTCAGCATACTTAAGAACTTTCAATTTTGCTTTAAAGGTTAAGATCCCTCAAAAAAAAACAAAAACAAAACAACAACAACAACAAAAAAACCCAGAGCTTTAATGCCCGTGTCTCTCCCGCAATGTGCTAAATATTTTTATTACAATACTTCTGGCACAAGAGCACATACAGCTTTCTAATGATCCATCATTTCAAAAGTGAATGACTAAAACTCAATGCGCAAAGAGACTGTAAATAAATTAGAAATAAATTTTAAGGATTTGGAAAAAGAAATCACTTTAAGCATTTCAAGGCAACTGCTCACACAAGAAGTCTTTTAGCAACAATGTTCCTAGAAGCAACAAGATTCTCAATAGGACAACTGAAATTGGATCTCTGTCAGAAGCTTTCAAGTTTTCACTTTCAACATCAACAAACAGTAATGTTGTCACACACAGACATGACTTATGCAAATCCCCTGGTTTTATACATAGATGTCCATGAATAGTCATCACTGAACAAAAAACTACTTTTGGGGCTATATCTTATCAGAATAAAATGTTTTGATTAATGAATCTTAGTTTACAGTATATGTGAAACAGAGAGACCGTATGTCTGTCAGATATGAATATACCTAAAATGGTAGTTCCACATATATCAGCAATTATTAAAATTCATCCCCAAAACTTCTAACAACTCTAAAATTAGGAATGGCCTTAAGAACAAAAACAAAAGACAGGCCTAAATTCAGGTAATCAGTGAAAAAAGTAACTTATGGAAAAAACCTAGTAATAATCATTTGGACTTTTCCATCATTAAAATGCAAAATCTGGTCACTGTAATAATGCTAAGATATTAACAAATACATTTATTTAATTTTGGAAGAACAGCACCATTCCTGGTACAACATGTACTGAGAATCCTCTCAAACTATGGTAATTTTGGCACCTGGGTGGCTCAGTTTGTTAAGTGACTGCCTTTGACTCAGGTCATGATCCTGGAGTCCGAGGATCAGAGTCCCATACTGGGCTCCTTGCTCGGCAGGGAAGTCTGCTTCTTCCTCTCTTGCTCTCTTTTTCTCTCAAATAAATAAATAAAATCTTAAAAAAAAAAAAAAAAGAAAGAAAGAAACCCACAAACTATGGTAATCTTAAATGATCACAGGTAACAGTTTTAAATTTTCCACCCATACCCTGAATTAAAATCAGTGCAGGATGTAGCATAAAGCTACAGAATCTGATACCATTGTCCTCTCAGTAGACAACATATAAATATAAGTGACTTGTTTAAGTCTTAACATTAGATTACCCTCCAGTGTTTTGTTTTGTTTTTTCAATTTTACTTATTTATTTGTCAGACAGAAATCACAAGCAGGCAGAGGCAGGCAGAGAGAGAGGGGGAAGCAGGCTCCCTGCTGAGCAGAGAGCCCGATGTGGGGCCTCAGTCCCAGGACCCTGGGATCATGACCTGAGCTGAAGGCAGAGGCTTTAACCCACTGAGCCACTCAGGCACCCCAATCATCCTCCAGTTTTAAAGGTAAAGTATTTACAATCCTTGGGACTTGATCAGAAATGCCCACTCATCCCCAAACAAAAATACAAGTCATTCTAATTCTCCTAAAAGAACAGTTAATTACCTACTTCCCGATATCTAAAGTGTTTCTCCTTATAAAATACCCAAAGCTTCCTGCATCCTTAAAATTTCTGTCAAAAATCAGACTAATGATGACTAAAATGCATAATGCCTTTATGAAGTATTCTGCTCTTGTTTCCCTTAAGCCCTGTTCCCTCATCCCTAATGGAAAGGGAAAAAAAAGAAAACAGATCCTGAAATCTCATCAAGCCTGCAAATCTATCTAGCAGATCAGAGAAAATACAGGTGGCAGAGAAACATGCTAAAATACACAAAAATGTAACCCACAGAATCAAATCTGTGGAAAACAGATGAGATTAAGAAATATTATTTTAAGTATAAATGGTACTGGGATTATGTTTATAAAAGCAGTCTTTTCATCTTTTACTCTGCACTATTCTTTTTTTTGCAAAGGGGGGTGGGGGGTGCAAGTGAGAGAATCTTAGGCAGGCTTCACACCCAGTGTGAAGCCCAAGCAGGGACTCAATCTCAGAACACTGAGATCAGTATCTGAGCCAAAATGAAGAGTCAGATGCTTAACTGACTGAGCCACCTAGGTGCCCTTACACTGTTCTCTTTTATATATATTTAAATTGAGATATTTTAGAAGACACTAAAAAAAATAATTAAGCTGGGGCACCTGGGTGGCTCAATGGGTTAAAGCCTCTGCCTTCCACTCAGGTCATCATCCCAGGGTCCTGTGACTGAGGCCCCCATATAGGGCTCTCTGCTCCGCAGGGAGCCTGCTCCCCCCACACCAACCTGCCTCTCTGCCTACTTGCAATCTCTGTTAAATAAACATATAAAATCTTAAAAAAAAATTAAGGTGTCTAGAAAACAAACACTAACCATTGTTCATTTCACTACACATTAGCTGGTAAGACTGCTGTCACACATAAAGAACTTCAGTTATGCTACAGGTTAGTTTTCTGCAAAGAGAACTGGTGGGGTATCCACAAGTCCCTTCATTTTGGTACGTGTCAACAAAATGATATACACCAGTGTTAATAGGATTAATAAAATCAGAAGTATAACTTCCAGCGAATTTAACATGTAAGAAATATGAAGATCTTGATAATAAATAGGAATGAATCCTCATTGTCTTCATTGGTTGTAAATAGTTGTAACATTTGGGGGTGGTTATATTTATAATGCAATTTTCAAGAAAATGTTTTTAAAGATTCTATTTATTTGAGAGACAGACAGCACAAGTAGGGGGGAAGGGGCAGAAACCGAACATGAAGCGTGATCCCAGGACCTCAGATCATGACCTGAGGTGAAGGCAGACGCTTAACCCACTGAGCCACCAGACGCCCTTATAATGTAATTTATCTTTCATGTTTCCTTTAGTCTTCATAGCCACTCTCTTAGTAGGCATTATTTCCATTTTAGAGATAAGAAAACCGTGATTACATGACTTTGGTCATAAGCTTCTTTGCTAACTTTGAGGTCTTCAGATTCAATTGTTCTTTTCCACGTTCCGTATCAGCTGCCTCTCTACCATAAGAATAAGTAGAAGAAAGCTAGATAATAATGAAATGATCTAGGGGTTCCTGGGTGGCTCAGTCAGTCAAGTGTCTCACTTTGGCTCAGGTAATGACCTGGGTCCTGGGATGGAGCCAGTCATCATGCTGCATCAGGCTCCATGCTCAGCAGGAGTCTGCTGCTTCTCCTCCTTCCCCAGCTCATGCAGGCTAATAAAATCTAAAACAAACAAAAATAAAAACACAACAACAAAACCCTAAAGAAATGCCAAATTTATGTCTTGAAACATTTATGTGAATTCTTTGTTCTTAAGGGTATGACTGAAGGGATTAGGCAGATACTGATTTAACACCATTTACACAGGAAGACCCAGAGCTTTCAGCTCATCTTAGAGCCAATGTTCCATTCTGTTTTAATAAGGAATCCAACACAGTTGATTTAGGATCACTATGTTAGCAACTAAGACAGTAAAAGTCTTAACCTTGCAAATAAAGTATGTTTAGAATGACTTCTAAGCAGAAACTAATGCAATTTTCCTGATTTAGTTTTATTTTTAACTAAGTATGTTCATTTTCCTACTATAGACCTCAGTGATACACTTGAATCGGTTCTTTACCCACTACTGCCAGGTTGCTTGGTTATCACAAGTGTCTTTCTAGGGGCGCCTGGGGGGCTCAATGGGTTAAGTCTCTGCCTTCGGCTCAGGTCATGATCTCAGGGTCCTAGGACTGAGCCTCGCATCTGGCTCTCTGCTCAGCAGGGAGCCTGCTTCCCCCCCTTCTCTCTGCCTGCCTCTCTGCCTACTTGTCAAATAAAAAGTAAAAATCTTAAAAAAAATAAAAAGTCTCTTTCTATTGGCTGAGATTAGAATGGAAGGAGAAAGACATTACTTATCACTGACCCTCCATAAAATCAAGCAATACCATCAGACTAACTAAAGGTATTCACTTTCCTCTTTTTGAAAAACTCAAGAGTAAGGCCAGTAGTGGCACTGCCACCAACTTTTAGGATCAAAGAGCAGTGGCAAGAAATTTGAAGGTATTTCTGCAAATATCTAAAATTTCTTCACTATTTCTTCCTGTTTACATCTCTTTTCAGTTAACCCTTTGATAAGTCCTGACTCAAAAACAATCTTTTCTGAACTAATAGTGGGATGATGGTAGGGATGGTTGTTAAGTTTTGCTGCCTCAACAGGACAACTGAAACTTTAGATGGCTCTTCTCATGAAAAAGGTAGGATTGTACATGTTAAAAATCTCTATACACTCAATTTAAAACAGGAGGTTTCTTCCATTCCAGTTCAAGGTACACCCCCAAATTATTTCTATTGTGTATAAATATATATAAATGTACTACAATTTTTCTAAAGGGAGCCATGGACAACGAAATAGGATAAGAATTACAGAAATAAAACTACTTCCTCATCCCTTATTAATGATTGATTCTTGACTCTGACATCGAATTTCTTCAGAAGCTTTAAAAAATATATATATATATGTACCAACACTCAAGAATCTACCTAGACCATGTGTACAAGGATTCTTAGAGCTACAGCTGAGCACTGAGTATTTTCCTAAGCAGAGAGTTGAGCGTAAAGGGCAGTTGCCTCAGATAAACGTAAGTTTCAGGAGCTTCCAGTCACTCACCCAATGATCACATTTTCATTAGCAAAGAGATGCCCAGATCTGTTCTCAGTTTTTAAATACCTTAATATTTTCAAAATATGAGAATCAGCATAGTTTTCAAGATATGTATTCAGACTAATAGACACAAAAATGTGAAGAAATCTCTAAGGACAAATGAAATAACCATTCTTATGATGCATGAAGAATACTCAAATCACACAACCTTAATATGGCATTCAAAGACCTTAACAATGCAGGCCCAAACTATTTTTCTAGTCTTATTTTTTTGGCCTATTAATGACTAGCTTGCTGCAGTCCATATCTGTCTCAAACACAAAAAATATACAGAAAGTATTTATGTTCAGGTCTTTACTCATAGTTTTTACTGACCGACCTGATTTCATTACCCAAATCCCTTGGCATGACTAATCCACTCAGTTCAAAAATTTTTCTTTTGGGAAAAAATTCCCTAATCAAGAAAGCTATTACTTTTATTTCCAAAGCAGAAATTGATCTAACTGAAACTCTTATATATATTAACACCATACTAATGGCTGGAATACTGAAAACCTAAAATGAAAAAGAGCAAAGGAAAATTCATACTAGGTTAAGTCCAGTGTAGGAGTACACTCCATATACTTCCATATAATGCATTATTTAAAAAGCAGGAAACCAAATAAACTTAGTATCTCCTTAATGTTCATTAAGATTAATGTTATCCGAATGCCAATATAATACTAGTATCTTCTGTGTATTGTCATTCCCCAGTAACTAGTTCCTATTATCATGTGTAAATCTATAATTCATAACCATCCATAACGTAGCCCTATCCACACACCTTCCTGATTTTATTTCTCAACGAATACTAATGCTCTTCTGAAGGTGCGTGCGTGCATGCGTGCACACGCACAGACACGTATCAACCACTGTTCCAACCACCTTGCCTTCTAGAATGGTGTTAACCACCACCGCCAATCTGCAAGTCTTCAACACTTTATAACCCCTAGAGCAATTTACATTTTTAATTCATTTATGTATGCTTATTGTATCCTATTTTGTATTAGTTGGTTTGCTCAATAGAGACTTAGGATCTTTTTTTAAGTAGTTTTGCTGTAATGCCCTACAATGCAAAGCCCAATGGCAAGTATACAATAAGGAATTAATGAAGAGAACATGGAAATGCTACTTAAGTCCTATTTTATCATTTGACAAGTCAGTCCTTACTTTTAGTTGGCATACAAACGCAAACAAAATACTAGACGTGTTCCTGTATGCCCTGACAATATATAAACTGACTCTTTGCAATCAACAGAAATGTCACCCACCCTAGCCTACCCCTGACCATTTGCAGGATGGTATTTTCCATTATGTTTATAAAGGGGGTACCTCGAAAACATCTTTGTTGTTCATTATAAGAGAATGTTCATTATACATCAGAAAAAAAAATAAATGGTTAGACAAGACAAAACACCTTTAACATACCTGTCATAATAATCTCGTTGAAAGTCATAGTCCAAGTCAAAAGAGGAGCTGAAAAATAAATACCAAAGAGGATTAATTTGGAGCTGTTGATATAAATTCACAATAGCAGATGGGAAAAACAAAAACAAAAAACCATGCAAAACCAACCATAACAAACAGATCAAGAGATTAGCATGGAATAATTCCCAATCATTTAAGCAACAAATCACTAAAATTCCAATCATCTTAGAAGCCACTGGACATGCAGCAGCTAATTTGCAAATTTAGGCACAGATCTGCTACAATTCCAACATAAAACATAACACTAATATAAGAACACTGAAAAGTACAACAGTAAACCAAATATTCTTATGCTTTTCTCCTTCCCTTTCATATTTCCCAATTCTTACAAACTAAACAACTCCTCTCCAAAGATTTCACTGTATGTTAAAAATACCAAACTGCTCTTTAGTAAATAAAAAAATCTCAGGGAATTCTAACAATTCTCTGGGAAATGGGCGAAAAGGAGGTATACTAATACAAAATTAATAAAGCATCATTTTTACACAGATAAAACATACTATAGTTAACCCTCCCCACATCCAGAAAACAGATAGAGAAGATGCCCACTGATGGACACAATGCAGTTATAAATAATAAAGTTCCGGACCTGAGTAGAGGGGACGGAGAAGGGTGTTCTGGTACTGACCCGTACATCTCCGCTGCAGATCGTTTCACACCTGCTTTTCCTCGGTTCACTTTTGGCTCTGCAGCCAGATTAATATCTGAAAAAAGAAAAATAAAGACAAAAACTTTAACGACAATCCTGTAGGGGTAGTGTAGCATCTTAAACTACAGTTTTAAGATGTGTAAGTAGTATATAAATCAAGAAAGACTGAACATGATGTCCCATCTTTTCTTATGTAAAAAGGGCTCATGAATTTTTACAAGGCTAGGACTTAATTTTTCAATCCTTTGTCCTCTGTTCTGTAACAAAAAGGTATTCATTATGTATAAGACATATATACACTTATTATATATAAGACATGATCATTTGTCTTTAGTACCTTCTACCCTCAGTTCCCAATAAAATGAAACTCTCACCACTAAGAGCATATATTAGGAATGAATGAATGACCTCAGAGATATAAAATACATAGCAATTCACGAATTATTATGAGTAGGATACCCTTAAATTATCCCCAAAAGTGAATTTTCATTCTCCTTATAAATAGGATCAGCTGTAAAAGTTGAATAATAGGGGCGCCTGGGTGGCTCAGTGGGTTAAAGCCTCTGCCTTTGGCTCAGGTCATCCTGGGGTCCTGGGATTGAAGCCCCACGTCGGGCTCTCTGTTCAGCAAGGAGCCTGCCTGCTTCCCTTCCTCTCTCTC
The DNA here is from genome assembly GCF_963455335.1 of Martes martes. Lineage (NCBI taxonomy): Eukaryota > Metazoa > Chordata > Mammalia > Carnivora > Mustelidae > Martes > Martes martes. The sequence continues at coordinate 49,855,476 of NC_137894.1, read as the reverse complement.
TGCCTACTTGTGATCTCTATCAAATAAATAAATAAAATTTAAAAAAAAAAAAGCTGAATAATAGTTTAGGAATACTATTCAGCCAATTGCTCAATAACTTTTACATACACATTTGTGCGTGCACGTGTCTCTGTGTGCGCACAGACACACACATACACACACAAACCAAGAAAAGGGAATTAAGGGAACAAAGACAAAGTCCTAGGTTCCATAAACGTAAAAACACCTATTCCAACATGACCAGCTATAGTCCTACAACCAAACAAAAGAATTCACGATTTCTTCCTTCTTCTTTTTTTTTTTTTTTTAGATTTTATTTATTTTTTTGACAGACAGAGATCACAAGTAGGCAGAGAGGCAGGCAGAGAGAGAGAGGGAGAAGCAGGCTTCCCGCTGAGCAGAGAGCCCGATGTGGGGCTCAATCCCAGGACCCTGAGATCATGACCTGAGCTGAAGGCAGAGGCTTTAACCCACTGAGCCACCCAGGCGCCCCCTCTTCCTTATTCTAACAAGATTCCATTTCTCAAAAACCAGCTCTCCAAAACTTAGTTCATCAAATGACCAACTGAAAAAGACTTTTAGTACACTATCTGCCGAACATCATTACATTAATGAAGAATCTGAAGAGTTTCTGGTTCACTAAATCATTTCCAATTTTTAGCACCTAATGTTAAGAACAACCTTGCCTTTACAGTTGACTTGTTTTTATCTGAGTAGGTTCCAGACAGTTTTCCTCACCTCTACCTCCTTCTCTTTAAAAAAAAAAACAAAACAAAAACTAAACAGAAAAAACAACGCAATTCTAAAATAAAAACAGAACGAGATTATATATCAAGTTGATCACAACCTCCCCCACCTTTTCCTGAAGATAATTTATTTATCTATTTGAGAGACAAGAGAATGAGCAGGGAGTAGTGAGAGGGAAAAGCAGACTCCTGCTAAGCAGAAAGCCAGATGCCTGACTGGACCCCAGGACCCTGGGCAGATGCTCAACCAACTGAGCCACCTAAGTGCCCTGATTACACAATCTTACAGAAGAATTATTCCATGTGTCCTAAACTGTAGTACTGAGTCAATATCCAGAAAAGGATATCTCAAATCTAAAAAAGTACTTAGTAATCTTAATTTTTGTAAAAAACCAAACAGGCGTGGTTATTTTGAAACTGTGGGACTAAGCACATGTAAAATTGTTTTGTTTTCTTAAAAAAAGTGCTTCCTATTCTGCTTACTGAAACTAGACAAAAACTATTAAAAATCAGTAATTAACACTCCCTGGTGTACAGACTGTGGCTTCCAGGTAATTCCCATTATTTTACTAAGTGGCAAATAGGTTTAGGTCAAGAAATACATCAGAAGACTTGGAGTATCTTGTGATGCCAGAAAGCAAGGATGCAATGAAATTATTATAAAACTAAGATCTCAGGGAGCCTGGGTTGCTCAGTGGGTTGGGTTTCTGCCTTCAGCTCTGGTCATTATCTCAGGGTCCTGGGATCGAACCCTGCATTGGGCTCTCTACCTGGTTAGGAGCCTGCTCTCCCCCTCCCCCCACCTGCCTCTTTGCCTACTTGTGATTTCTGTCAAGTAAATAAAATCTTAAAAAAAAAAACAAAAAACAAAGGTCTCAAGGACACAAGATACACTGGTCGCAGATGAAATATTCTGAGCTCTAAAGAAGGATAAGTAATGTATTAACACACACCAATTTAAATTATTAGAAATATTAACATCATGGAGGCACCTGTCTGGCTCAGTCTGTACAGCATGCGACTCTTGATCTAGGGGTTTTGAGTTCAAGACCCATGTTGGGTGTAGAGCTTGTAGAACTTCAAAAAAAACAAACAAAAAAACACACACTTGGGGAACCTCTTCAGGGTCCCTTCCCTCCTTGGGAGCTTTGTACTATCACTTTGCTATCGCTCAATAAGCCATGCTTTGCTGCCCGCCCCTCAAGCTAAAATATTGAAGAGTTTTTGAAAAAAATTTATCTGGTCTTTCCAACATGAATGGTATTTCAGAAAAAGCAAATATTAATGAGTTGTTCCTTTCAGAAAAGTTAAGCAGAAGGAAATTAGAAATCTACTCTTTTGCAACCCCTTATAAAACACCTCATCAATGATCATCAAAGGATCATCACCAGTAAGGTGGAAAATTGATGGCAAACTATCACAGGTGGATCAAGATGTAAAACCTGAACCCACAAATTATCCTTAACAGTACTAAAAATGGGCAACCATGTTAAGGTGTGATATAATATAAAATACATTAACATTATTCACATAACGTTTTCACCAAAAATAAATGGAATCTGAATTGAATCAAGCTTCTAGATCTGCACGTCCAATATAGTGAGCTGCTAGCCACAAGTCTGAATTCAGATGTGTTTGAAGTATACACATTTACATTTCTACTGGACAGTGCTGCTCTAGATCTGGCAGTATTACACAAAACAGAGGTAGAGAAGAACAAATTAAATGAACAAATAATCAAATCAGTAACAAATTAAAGGTCACAAATTTTTTAAATAGGAAAGGAAGGGATGGGGAAACTCAAAACTTCAAGACATCTAAGGGGCAATTAATCAAATGCATATGTGGACATGGACTGGATCTTGATCTGAATAAAGCAAGTTATTAAAAAAAGTCTGAAATAATAAAGAAATCTAAACATGGATTGAATGGTATTAAGGAATTATTGTGTTTATGTGATAAGAGCAGTGTGGTTTACATTTTGTTTAAAGTTCTTATCTGCTGGATATATGAAGTCAGAATTATTCTAACGAAATTTAAAAGAAAACCAATAAAATAGATGAAAACATGATTAAATATTGGCATTTAACAAGATGAGATGTACTTACAAACTCACTAAATTTCTCTACTTTTGTGTTAGTAAATTTCCAAGACAGTTAAAAAAAAAAAAAAAGTATCATGAAAAACCCTGACTTCATTTTATGATGTAGCCATTTTACAGATGCCAAAGTTTTACACATGTGTTTTCTTGTACTTTGGATATAGGACAAATAGGTATGAAAATTTCTTATGTATTCTCCAATTACAACTATTCCATGGATCTTCAATGTCAAGGTTTACAAGGTTCTCTAACTTAAAATATTTTTCCATCCCAATGAGGTATGGTTGGGATTTTTAAAAATAGTTAGCATTTAAGAAGTGTTTACAAATTACAAAATACTTTTATTCTAGAATGAGAGAGCTCTTTACGAAAAGAGCCACTGAGAAACAGTAACCAAACATTCAAAACAGTCTAAAAAGCTGGGTGGCTCAGTCGGTTAAGCATCCAACTGCTGGTTTTGGCTCAGGTTATGATCTCAGGGTTGTGAGATGAAGCCCCAAAGGCCATCAGGCTCTGTGCTCAGGTGGGGAGTCTACTTGAGATTTTCCCCCTTTCTCTCCAGCCCCACCCCTCTCTAAAATAAAAAAAGAAGGTGCCTGGGTGACTCAGTCAGTTAAGCGTCTGCCTTCAACTCAGATCATGATCCCAAGGTCCTGGAATAGAGCCCTACATCTGGCTCCCTGCTCAGCTGGAAGCCTACTTCTCCCTCTCCCTGCTGCTCCCCCTTCTCGTGCTGTGTCAAATAAAAAAAATTAAAAACTAAAACTTTAAAATAACATCTTTAAAAAAAGAGAGCTGCTCCTGATATTAAGAATAATGCTGTTTACTCCAAGAATGGAGCTGTCACTTATTTAAAAACAGTAACAAAAACAGTTGAAACTTTACAATAAATCATGTTATATAGGAAGTATTTATTAAATGCTACAATCATTATGAAATGCTTTAAGTTCTGTGTAGTACTGTAAGGAAACACCAACATGGAAACACTTAAGGGGAAAAAAATTCACAGCATCCTGAAGAGAGAAAGCCAGGTAGAAAATAAAACATTTAAGGTGGAATTCAACTTGAACACTATGCATTTAAAAAAACAAAAAAACAAGTGCGCGCCTGGGTGGCTCAGTGGGTTAAAGCCTCTGCCTTCGGCTCAGGTCCTGATCTCAGGGTCCTGGGATCGAGCTCTGCATCGGGCTCCCTGCTCGGCAGGGAACCTGCTTCCTCCTCTCTCTCTGCCTGCCTCTCTGCCTACTTGTGATCTCTGTCAAATAAATAAATAAAATCTTTAAAAAGAAAAAACTAAAAAAACAACAACAACAACCTGAATACAAACTCTTGATAATGTTGAAAACAATATGAAAATTTAAATAAGCCACCACAGGAATCTTCAGAAAACTAAGTCTTTTTATTTATTTGACAGAGAGAGAGACACACAGTAAAGAAAGGGACACAAGCAGGGCTCGATCATCTGAGCCACAGGCAAGGTGGACACTTAAACGACTGAGCCACCCAGGCGCCCCTAAAAAGTCTCATGTAATTATGAATTACTGTAAACATTATAAATCTAAAGCAGGTAATTTTGTTTAACCGCTAAACAATACATTATCAACAATGGAACTAGCCATTCTGTGGCACTCAAGATGTCTGTGTGTGCTTATTCCCTTTTATTCATAAAGGACAAAAGAAACAGACTTTTGTCTTACAAACCCTTCAGCTTCCCTAATATTCACACACAGAAAAATATAAGCTATATAGGGGTGCCTGGGTGGCTCAGTGGGTTAAAGCCTCTGCCTTTGGCTTAGGTCATGATCCCAGAGTCCTGGGATGGAGCCCCACATCGGGCTCTCTGCTCAGCAGGGAGCCTGCTCCCCCCTCTCTCTGCCTGCTTGTGATCTCTGTCAAATAAATAAATAAAATCTTAAAAAAAAAATAAGCTATATAAAATTAACTATGATTCTGACAGCAAATCTTAGCAATGGATAAGCAGTCAAAATTATTCATGGAGATTAAATTCTACAACCATCAGGAACATCTTATGTACTCTAAGCTCAGACCTCATTCTCAAATATTTGAACATGGTAGATCAGGAGACCCCTTACTGGTGAAACTGAGACCAAAAACAAAACCAGTTTGTACTGTTAATGCTAAAACACATGAACATTAAGCACCTTTTATTGAGCGTAACATGCTGGACTTACACTAGAAGCTTCTCATGAAACATCCTAATTAATCCAAATTCTTGGTAACATCTAAGTACTATTATCTCAGGTAAGAACAGATAACAGACTGGAGGTGCCTGGGTGGCTCAGTGGTTTACGTGTCTGCCTTCGGCTCTGGTCATGATCCTAGGGTCCTGGGATGGAGCCCAGCATTGGGCTTCCTGTTCCACACGAAGCCTGCTTCTCCCTCTCCCACTCTCCCTGAGTCTCTCTGCCAAATAAATAATCTTTGGTCGTGGGGGGGGGTGGGGAAGAGAACAGGTAATAGACTGACATACTATACCTCCATTTTAATGGATGAGAAGGCTCAGCCAAGTTATGTAGACTGTCCAAAACACAGCTGTGCCAAGCAATCTGACTCCACAGCCCAGGAGTGACTAAGCTATATTGACTTTGCCCATTCTACTGTGAGCGGAAGGACAGCTATTTAGGGCAGCCACTGTACCTTATGTAATGTCATTCCTATTCTCCTGACCTTATTCAAGACCACCAACTGGTTATCCAGTCTCTGCTACACAGAAAGGAGTGAAGTCCTTATTTAGCCAATTACAACTATAAACTTAACATTTTTTTCAACTTAGCTTAATGGAAAGGGAGAAAAACAGAAGCATGAACAGAAAAACTCATATCTGAATTAAACAGTCAACGAAGAAATCCAATCCAGATCTTACCTAAAACCTGGCCAGCAATCATTCTGCCATCCTCTCCTGCCACAGCAGCCCGGGCATTTCTCTCATTAACATACTGAACAAAGGCAAAGCCCTTATGAACAGAGCAACCCACAATTTTGCCGTATTTCGAGAAGATCGCCTCCACATCAGATTTCTTGACCACAAGAGTATTAAGATTCCCAATGAATACACGGGAGTTCATGGAGCGAGGATCTGTCTTGTTGGTAACATTGCTGGCCATTTTCTTTGATGTTAAGGTTCCTCACAAAGGTGAAAAACTGGATGGAAAAAAAAATGCATTCAGGTTAAAAAAAGAGATTAGAACCAAAATACTCCTTGATAAAACTTTCTACTATTTTGAACACTGTGACTAGACTATCACTCAGCTTAAACGGCTCTCACAGAGGAAAGTATATTACTATTTTAGAGAGGAGAGCTCCTGAATATATGCACCCTTATACAAATTCAGTTCCATCGTCCCTAGTCTATTCCAGCAGTGCCAGACTATCATTTCAAGGGACTGTGGGGTGGGGGGGGGTGCTCTTCAAAGACAACTAGCAATACAATTAAGGGCATTATTCAAGTGAGCCCTCTCTGTTCTTAAGTCCTCAAGTAAATTAGAATACCTTAAGCTCTCTACTATGAACTTCTCATAATTTTAATCTTCCTTGTCATACTAACCTAACCATTTCCTGCCATATATCAAGAAATCCACCTTCTTACACATTGCTGTTATTAAAATGAGTCTCACCTATTCCAAAGATATACAAAACTCCAATTTCTGCCCATAAACCATTCTTTAGCTAGATAAATGTGGACAATAGACCCTCTGCCCTTCAAATATAATTAACTTTATTATACTAAGGCAATATAGAGACCCAAATCATTCACTCTGGAAATATTTATTTCCAGGTACATTAAATGATTCATAATATGCCAGAGATATCTTAAGTAACAATACATCATTTTATAGAATGCAATGACTCGATCTACTTTTTATGTGATGATCTAGAAAATACAGATGGGATATTTGTAATACTAGATGGTGATGATGATAAAACTAGCACATAGAACACTGCATGAATCAAGAGAGGACCAGGAGAACTAAGAAGAGTACAACTTTCCTCAAACTGTTTCAAAACAAAAATTATCTTTTTTAAAAAAAATGTATATGAAGGTTCAGTCACATTATAATTACAAGGAGATTCATGTTCTATCACCTTAGGTTTTTTCAAGTAGAAACATTTTGACATTCTTTTAGGGTTTGTATCTGTTGCCCCTTCCCACTCCAACTACCAAACTTAAAACAGTTTAAGATGGTCCCACATTAGATTCAGAGTACCATTCTTAAGATTAATTTATTTTCCATTCATCCCTTTGAAACTCACATCAGATGAGTATCTAGTACGCTATTTTTCCAATCCCCAGAAGAATGACAAACTAGTTCATGGATTACGTAAAAATATTTTCTATATATACATATATGTGTGTAACAAAACAGGTAGCATAACATCATTTATATAGATCACTAATATTCTGATCCTTAAAATACTACTCATTTCACAAGTAGTACTGATTTTTAAAGCTGTTAACAACCACTTTTCCCTCCTAGCCTTTCGAAAATTAAAGTCTTTACTTGATTTTGGTTTCTGAATTATAGCTTTATAAACAATAGTTAATTTTTCTTAGACTAAGCAATAAGAATTTACCAAACAATGGCACAGAGTCACCAACACTCTTTCAACTCCAAGTCCCAGAAAGCCTCCTCAGAACACCAAAAACAGAAACCTACTGAAAGGACTAACTGGTTTCAAATATTACTGCTGGTTATTAAGGTTTGCTATTATTCTAAGAGGGGAGAACTCAAGCCAGTTTTCTACAATTATTTTCACAAAAAATAAACATATTCTACATATTACAGTAAACAATAGTAACTAAAAGGAAAAATCTTCCTAGATTTAATTAGCAATTACCTGTTGGGGAAGAGAATGGTTCTTCCTACATGCCATCAGCATACTGAACAAGAGTGTAAAACAAACTGACAGTAATGTCCCCTTCAAATACACTCCTTGGAACCACAGAACAGAAGTGGATTTAAATGATTATCTTCTCACTTTTTACAAAGATGGTACATAGCTAGAACCAATCTAGAAGCAGACAATTTATTACATATAAAGAATGCCTTAGGATATTAAGGATTAACACCCATGGAACTCCATTTGGAAAGGCTGATAAAGAAACATCCAGATACACAAGTAAAAAGGTGCCATCTCTGAATTTAAGTATATAATTTTATCTATTTTCTCCAATTGTATGTGGTTACTAAATTTGCTATAAGAATCCTGAGTTAACAGAAAAGTAATAATGACCTCAACCTCAAAAGCTTGGCTAAAGGATTTAATGCACATACTAAGGATTTAATCAAGGTATGAGCAACAATAAAGACGAGTGAACCCACAAAGGTCCATTAATCCTGTTCCAAGGAACACATCTTCTAAAGAATAAACTACTACAAATTAATACATTTTTTCACTGGACATTTACTGAGTATCTGGAAAGTACTAGGTACCAAGGCTACTTACGAGAAAAAACATGAAGAGCAGAATTCCTCACAGTTTAATGAGGATGATTATTTTTAATGATACCACTGTTTAAAAACTATTGAAGAGGGGGACGCCTGGGTGGCTCAGTGGGTTAAAGCCTCTGCCTTCGGCTCGGGTCATGATCCCAGAACCCTGGGATCGAGCCCCCCCATCGGGCTCTCTGCTCAGCAGGGAGCCTGCTTCCTCTTCCCTCTCTGCCTGCCTCTACCTACTTGTGATCTCTGTCTGTCAAATAAATTTTAAAAATCGTTAAAAAAAAAAAAAACTATTGAAGAGGGAACATTTTTTTTTGAAGATTTTATTTATTTATTTGACAGACAGAGATCACAGGTAGGTAGAGAGGCAAGCAGACAGAGGAGGAAAGCAGTCTCCCAGCCGAACAGAGAGCCCGACGCGGGGCTCGACCCCAGGACCCTGGGATCATGACCCGAGCCGAAGGCAGAGGCCCCAACCCAATGAGCCACCCAGGCGCCCCGAAGAGGGAACATATTTCCCCAAATTTTACACCAAATGAACTCAGGTCACATTTCACCCTACCTCTGAAATCTGGTTTTTTTTGGGGGGTGGGGGGGGTGGATATAAAATAGTCAGTATCCTAAATGCAAAGAAAGTAAGGCAGGGGGGAACCCCTGGATTTCCCAGAACAAAACAACATCATCATAGTTTTTGAACCTTTCTGAATCCCCACATAAAAGCAACTAGATAAACTTGGGTGCCCAGGTACCCCAATCAAAATGCCATAATGCAAGCTGGTAAAAGGGAAGCCAACAACCCACATGTGCATGGTTATCTACCACTGCAGGAGAACCAGAAAGACCTAGAAATGGAAGAATCCCCAAATACCCATTTAGTGGAAAGCCAAGGGAGCCAATTTTAAGAAAAGCAGTTGAAACAGGAAGGGTTTTTTTCCCTGCTCCAAGAATACATGAGTACAAGGTACTGTAACAAAAATGTCTCAAGATGCCAGAGTGGCTTAGTCTCCACAATCTCAAAACTAACTCAGAGCCCCAGTGCAGCATACCATTCTTTAAACCTTTCCAAACCCCCAAAGTAACTACTATTCTTTGTAGTCACCACTTTAAAAAATTTTATTATTTGTGTGAGAGTGCAAGTGGGTGCGAAGGGCAGAGGGAGTCTCCCCGCTGAGCAGGGAGTCAGATGTGGGGCTCCATCCAAGAACCGGGAGATCACCACCTGAGCCGAAGGCAGACACTTAACCAACTGAGCCACCTAGGCACCCCTTTATTTTTTTTTTTTTTTTTTTTTTTTTATTTTTAGGCACCCCTTTAAATTCAAATTTATTGCTTGGAAAATACAGGGTATTTGACCTGAAGTTTCCCAGTCTGGATTTTCCACAATTTCATACTCTCAGTACAATTCCACATACTTTATTTTTTGCTTTTTACCTTACATAGCGCTGCAGCATATTACATTCTAAACTCATTTTTAATTTTTAATAATTTGGTATTCTTACTACCAACAACTGCAGTCTTTATCCACAAATCACTTAGGGGCACCCAGCTGCCTCAGTAAGAAGAACATATGAGTCTTGATCTCAGGGTTGTGAGTCTGAGCTCCAGGTTGTGAGTAAAGATTACTATATAAAAAAATAAATAACTGCAAATCACTTTCAATAATGTGGGAATTATGATTAAATGTTTTAAGTCAATGGGTGCCTGGGTGGCTTAGCTGGTTGAGTGTCTGACTCAGTTTCAGCTCTGGTCATGACCTTGTGGGATAGACTCCCCTGACTCGGAGCTTAGGATTCTCTCTCTTCCCCCTCTCCCTGTGCATGCATAAGCAAGCTGTCTCTAAAACAGACAAATCCTTAAAAAAATGTTTGCAGTTTAAAATTTGGTTAATCCTTATCAATCAGTTTATAAATTCCACAACCGGACATTTCTGGCACATTCTAAATACTCCAAATTTCCTCACAGATGAAATTAGTCCAGTCACATCCTTTTTAACGTTTTCTCAGAGAAAATGTTTTAAAGTTTTTGTTAATTCCAGTTAATATACAGTGTTATATTAGTTTCAGGTGTTAATAGAAAAACCCTTTTCTAGGGACGCCTGGGCGGCTCAGTTGGTTAAGCAGTTGCCTTCGGCTCAGGTCATGATCCCAGCGTCCTGGGATCGAGTCCCACATCGGGCTCCTTGCTTGGTGGGGTGCCTGCTTCTCCCTCTGCCTCTACCTGTGCTCGCTCGCTCTCTCTGACAAATAAATTAAAAAAAAAAACTTTAAAAAAAAAAAAGAAAAACCCTTTTCTAAAGGTTTATGTAATTATGTGTGTACGTAATCTCTATACCCAATGTGGGACCTCAACTCAGCCCAGAGATCAAGTCGCCTTTTCTATCAACTGAGCCAGCCAGATACCCGGGGGGGGAGTCAAATTCATTCTTTTTAAATATCCAAGTAAAGAAAAGTACACAGAATAAAAAAAAAATTTCTTTCCTAAAATTGTTTTCCAAGAGTAATATCAAGAGAGTAAATTTCTGGGGCACATGGGTGGCTCAGTCAGTTAGGCTTCCGACTCTTTGATTTCAGCTCAGGTCATGATCTCAGGATTGTGAAATCTAGCCCCATGTCTGGCTCCACACTGGGTGTTCAGTCTACTAGAAATTCTGTGTCTCCCTCTCCCACTGGCCCTCCCCAACTCATTCTCTCTCTCTCTCAAAAATAAAACAAAACAAAAAACCCAGTATAAATCTTTTTAAAAAAAAAAAGGAGGGTAGATTTCTGAAATATTATGTTCCATGGAAACTGTGCTTCCCATTTAATTCACTACCGATGATTAAGTGGATCTGGTTTCCAGAAAAGCAGAATCTGAACACAATAAAATAAAATGGAATGAAATCAACATTTTCCTTAAGGTTATTTGGGTGGTAGCACTCAAAACTGTAGTCCCTAGGTACATACGGACACAGGTGCTATACTATGTATTTTATATTTATATATACATATATTTTCATCCCACCTTTTTAAAAAACATGGGGCATGAACTCATGACCCTGACATCAAGATTTGAACTGAACTAAATAGCTGGACACTTAACTAAGCCACCCATGCGCCCCTTATCCCGTGATTTTTACCACCAAAGGATCGCTAACGCATGTCTTATATCTGGTTAAGAAATCAAAACTAAGAATACTCAGTTACCTTTATTGCCTTATTAGACCAAAGGATCTATGCATCTAATCACAGACTTTATGTTAAAGCAAAACCAAGAGATTTTCAGGGTGCCTGGGTGGCTGAGGTGGTTAAGTGTCTGCCTTCAGATCGAGTCATCCGGGATTAAATCCCACAGTGGGCTCCTTGCTCAGCAGGGAGCCTACTTCTCCCTCTGCTTGTTCATTCTGACAGTTTTTGGTTTTTTTTAAAGAAATGTTTCTATTTCCATTTCTGCCATTCTATTTACATCCTAAAACCAAGAAATAAATAAAACAAAATCTACATCTGCTCGGAATGCAAGCAAACCTCTCAAAATTTTATTTTTAACTGTTCATTCTGAAGATCATGCTATCCTGATTCTTTGCCCTCTTGAGACAAACCTATCTTGGATTTTCAATCTAGCTAAAGGTTGGGAACTGTAACAAGTACACTGTTTCTCTTAAGTTAGCATTAAATATCACGTAAATTCTGCTGGAAAAAGGTGCAGTAAGGTGGGAGAGGCAAACTGCACTACTTGATAATTACGAGTGGTACAGAACTCAAATAGTCCAAAACTACGTTTTGATGGGGCCAAAATCAATTTATAACTAGAATTAAGCCTTTAGCTTCCTTGCCTTTATTTGCAGAGCAGTGTAACTCCACCTTTAGTGGAAATGGATTGAAAAGACAAGTATTTGACAAAACAGTGCCACTATTCAGACTGTGTTCATTATATTTAGGCACATTTACTACAAACAAAAAAACCATCAGAGAAAACAGGTAATAAGCCAAAGATGTTTCTACTGAAATTTCAGCCAATGCTCTACCTGCTCACCCTATTCACCTAGGCTACTCACAGTTATACTTACTCATATCACATTATCTATTAGCCCAGAAAGAAAAAAAATCAAACACATCTGTATGGCTTATGAAATGTCAAAATCATACTAATAGAACACAAGGGAAATAACCTGCCTCAGACAAGAAAACGCAGAAATCTACCTCAGAATTTTTATTTCTACCCCTAACTAGCCTATACATTCAATGTGAATCAAATTCAACTACCAAATGACTGTTACTTCCCAACTTTCTGTGAATTCAGAAAGCAAAGTATCACTAGATGGCAGCAACGAGTTGGCAATTTTTTTTAAAGATAAGCTAGTTTTCTTTCATACTGCCTTTCACAATCTGTCAAAGTTTCAGTACCTTTTGGACACTATAAAATTCCCCTTCTACTGAACTAAGTTACTTGTCTTTAACAAACTTAAGTTCCTATTTTGCCCATTTACATTCACATTACTCTATCTGGCCCTCATTTGTTCTCTACCTGTTATCTTTAGTGCATTCCATCAATTATTTCCCTCTAGCTAACAATGAACTGTCCATGTGTCTGCAAAAACAGTGTACTTTAATCTGCTCCACACCCAAAACTCTTTGTTCTTCAAAACAGGTATGATCTCAAGGTCAAGAATACTAACACTGAGCAAACAGCATATGATGGTACTTTTAAGGACATTTTCAGGACACAAAAACCTAAGTGGGCCATTTTTATTTTTACTTATTTATTCTTCTAGGTAGGTTCCACACCCAGCGTGGATACCAACACAGGCCTTGAATTAATGATCCCAAGATCAAGACCTGAGGTGAGATCAAGAGTCTGACACTTAGCCAACTGAACCAGGTTCCCCCAAAGCTGGTCATTTTTTTGATAAGCTATTCTAACTACTATGCCTAAGAATTAAAACTAAGAGAATATTCAAGATACTACAAATTACAGAGAAAAATAAATAGTTCAATAAATGGTAGCCCATAACTATTAAAAACCAAAGAAACTCTCAAAAAATGTAATTCAGTGGGGCACCTGGGTGGCTCAGTGGGTTAAAGCCTCTGCCTTTGGCTCAGGTCATGGTCCCAGGGTCCTGGGATCGAGCCCCACGTCGGGCTCTCTGCCCAGCAGCGAGCCTGCTTCCTTTCCCCTCTCTCTGCCTGCCTCTCTGCCTACTTGTGATCTGTCAAACAAATAAATAAATCTTTAAAAAAAAAAGTAATTCAGTAACCAAAATAAATTATAGATGGATCAAAACTTAAATGTAAAAAATTACATACACAGTTGCCAAAATCTGAACAACAGAAAATGTGCAACAGTCCCAACAAATACGAACAGGAAAAAACAGTCAGGAAATGCAAAACAAATAGATCATAAACGCCAAAAATTTTAATTTAAGAGGTAATTTAGACAGGGGCCCCTGGGTGGCTCAGTCGTTCAGTGTCTGTCTTCAGCTCAGGTTGTGATCCCAGGATCCTTGGATGGAGCCCCACATTTGAATCCCTGCTCAGTGGGAAGCCTGCTTCTCCCTCTCCCACTCCCCCTGCTTGTGTTCCTGCTCTTGCTGTGTCTGTCAAATAATAAAATCTTTAAAAATAAAAAAATAAAAGAAAAATGGTAATTCAGATAACTGTCGATGTATGCTAAAATCACTGAGGGAAAGCATCAAGCTTTTCTCCCCAACAAGGGCAGAAAACAAGATTTATATGATCTCAAAATATTACCCAAAATACTGACTATAAAGGGAAAAAATGTACTTTTGAAACGGAAACATAAATGCCACCACTTAAACCAACTGATCTGACATTACATGCCTCCTGGTGTGACAAAAATAAGAAAAACACATCACCTGTGCAATATCCTTGGTAAAATATCTGAACCTGCACATAGGGAAAAATGCATACAAAGTAGAAACCTTTTCTAGATTAAGAAAGCAATGTGTGAACCTTTGAACCTTGACTGAACTGATTGCAAACATTTTTTTGGTGACGGAATTTTATCATGGACTGTATACAAGAGAATATTGAATCAGTGTTACTAAATTTCACTGGCTTGGTAATTTCGTTAATATAGATTATCTTTATTCTTAGAGGAGATGCAAGCATCAAGTTCTTAAGTGAAATATCATGCCTGAAACTATTCAAGGGCAAAACCACACCACACATATGGAGAGCAAACATAGTAATCTACACAGCAGCTACCAGAACAAAAAGGCTGGAACATGGACGGTTTATTTTACATATGTAGTATTACCTATTCCAAAGTTTTTTAAAGCTCCTGTAACAACACACAGAAAAAAGATATACACCAGTATATCTTACTTTCTATCAGATTTGCTAATTTAAGAATGATCGTCCAATGGGGTGAAAAGATATGGCACTCCCACTGCTATAACTAAGTAAACAAACGAGAAGTAAACCAGTACGTATTTCTCTAGGTTCCTTTGAAAATTCTTAAAAAGTGCCAAACAACGGCTGGGCCTACATACTTGCATTAATTAAGCAACTGGCAATGTTAAATTTCAGGTTATCCTATGTTTGGAATTGAAACAGAAAACTCTTGAGCATCTGTAAACTCTGTAAATCCCTTTTAATAAAAAACACTACATAACCACTTAAAACATATTGTAGAAAACGAAGTGAAGAATGTTTATAACACGCTCTAAAACTACATATGGTAAAGACTCCATACTGCTAAAAATTCATCAAAAATACAGGTGTACAGGGGGCGCCTGGGTGGCTCAGTGGTTTAAGCCTCTGCCTTCGGCTCGGGTCATGATCCCAGCGTCCTGGGATCGAGCCCCACATCGGGCTCTCTGCTCAGCGGGGAGCCTGCTTCCTCCTCTCTCTCTGCCTGCCTCTCTGCCTACTTGTGATCTGTCAAATAATAAAAAATCTTAAAAAAAAAAATTTTTAAAAAATACAGGTGTACAGGTATAAGATAGAGATGAACCAAAACACCAAAATATTAAATAGTGCTCAAGAAAAATATTGTTTTGTATATGCATTTCCTTCAAGGATCTCTTAATAAGCATTTTTATAGAAGACTGTTCCTACCCAAGTATAAATGGGTAATATAATGACAAAAAGAAATTTTTTTTTAAGATTTTGTTTATTTGACAGAGAGAGAGAGAGATTACAAGTAGGCAGAGAGGCAGGCAGAGAGAGGGAGGAGGAAGCAGGCTCTCCAACTGAGCAGAGAGCCTGATGCGGGGCTGGATCCCAGGATTCTGGGATCATGACCCGAGCCGAAGACAGAGGCTTTTAAACCCACTGAGCCACCCAGGTGCCCCGACAAAAATTTTAAAGTGAAGGTCTTTAAGAAAATATTCGCAGAGGGGCACCTGGATGGCTCAGTCATTAAGCATCTGCCTTTGGCTCAGGTCATGATCCCAGGGTTGTGGGATCGAGCCCCACATTGGGCTCCCTGCTCACTGAACCTGCTTTTCCAAACCCTTCTGTGTGATGTCAAATAAATAAATAAAATCTCAAAAAAAAAAAAATTCCCAGAATCTTAAAGAGGGAAAAACCAAATCAAGTAGTTCAACCACTCTGCAGTTCTTCAAAGGATGTTAAAATCCCCTTACAACATCCTTGCTCACTAATAATCTAGCCTCTTGGGGCGCCTGGATGGCTCAGTCATTGAAAGCGTATGCCTTTGGCGCAGGTCATGATCCTAGGGTCCTGGAATGGAGCCCATCATCAGGCTACCTGCTCAGCAGGAAGCCTGCTTCTCCCTCTCCCGCTGTTTGTGTTCCTTCTCTCGCTCTTTATCTCTGTCAAATAAATAAAATCTTAAAAAAAAACGATAATCTAGCCTCTTGAGAACTGCCACCAAAATCAAGGAATTCATGTTATTCAATTCTAAAACTTAACTGCCTTTTAATGAATTTCTTCCTTTAGTTCCCTCCTTCAATGCCCATTCATTACCATTAAAATTAATTTTCTTCTTAACCTAAATTATCTTATTCAAACTACTCCCTATCCTCGCCATCTTCCATGAAAATAAAACTGGTGCCTTGTAACAAATACAATTTAATCTGTCAATGTCCCTTTGAACACAGTACGAGTCCAAATTTGGTTGCTCTTTCAAGAATGGAACACACTCTGGATGCTATTCAGATGCTACTGTTTCTGATAACTTTCGCATTGTCAACACATGCAGAATTCACTAAGTAAAACCCCTAATTCTTAAACATTTATTAATATAATGCTAACTTCCCATACTGGGACAACTTTGTTAGTTTTCTTTACATTTAGTACAGAGCTTTACATTTCAGATACCATTTCATCCTCTACCTAGTTCCAGCCTGAAGAAGTTTCAAATTTTGATTTTGTTAAGTATTTTATTAACAACCTCTTACAATTATGTATTCTTCACTGATTTGTTCACCATACTGAGTCTTGCCCTCATTTTAAAGTTTAATCCAATTTTCCTTCAAAATTGTTTTCATGTTATGTACTAGTTTCAAAACAATGACAACCAACAAAGTCAGTCCCAACTGGTAAGTCCTTTTGCTTATTTCCTCTATACTGAAAAGCCCTACTCTGGTTTAGTTTTGAGCAGGACCCGAGTTAGTAACTCAAAAAACTGCAAAACAAAATTTAGGTAAAGCCTTTTTCAAAAAAATAATTTTAAACCACAAAGGAAAATACCTACCCCCACAAATTCAACCCATACCCACCATGACCAAACTTTGCCTAAAATTGTGACTAATGCGAACTTCCTAAATAGAACATAAAAATTCGGGGCGCCTGGGTGGCTCAGTGGGTTAAAGCCTCTGCCTTCAGCTCAGGTCATGATCCCAGGGTCCTGGGATCGAGCCCCACATCGGGCTCTCTGCTCAGCGAGGAACCTGCTCCCCCCGCCCTGCTGCCTGCCTCTCTGCCTACTTGTGATCTCTGCCAAATAAATTAAAAAAAAACTTTAAAAAATTTTTTTTCAACACATCACCACACTAAAGTACAAAAACAAAAAACTGAAAGACAAAAACACGAAGACAAAAACAAAAAAACCCTTGATGTCTGCAATACAAATGTTCACAATTCAAGTTCTTAATAATGTATACAAAAATGCATGAAAATAGTAATACAACCTAATGATTTAAGAGCTGAGACTTTGGGGTCAAGCAGACTTGTTTCAATTTTAAGCTCAACCCCTCTGAACAGTGTACACTACCCTCTGGGAAGCCAATCCCTTCAAAAACCAGACTCTCCAACTGTAAAATAAGTATCATTGACAGTAATTGTCTCACAGGCATAAATGAAGTACAGAAAACACTGACATGGTGCCTGGCACATATCAAGTATTGCTGCTGCAGCTGCTGCTATTACTACATCATTTACTATTACTGGTAAATACCAACAACAAAAAAAAGGGCCACGGATGCATACAGGTTATTCGCAAATAATACTAAAGATCCACAGAGTTTTTAAGAATTCAACATCACTGTAACAGAAATACAAATTAAACCAATTATAATACTTCACTTACCAAACAAGGATAAACATTTTAAATTAAAATAGTAACTTTTACATATTATTTCTACAAATTGGTACCATACTTTCACAGTAATTGGACTTCTATATGGGACTGGCTAAATCAACTTCAGTGCATCAATCCAACTGAATACAAGCAGCAACAATTATTTTAAAATGACAATGTATTGGGGCGCCTGGGTGGCTCAGTGGTTAAAGCCGCTGCCTTCGGCTCAGGTCATGATCCCATCGTCCTGGGATCGAGCCCCACATCCCGCTCTCTGCTCAGCAGGGAGCCTGCTTCCTCCCTTCTCTCTCTGCCTGCCTCTCTGCCTACTTGTGATCTGTCTGTCAAATAAATAAATAAAAATCTTAAAAAAAAAAATGACAATGTATTGACACTGAGAGATGTTCAAGATGTTAAGCAACATACATAGTATATAGCTGACCCCTGAACAACATAAGGAGCTATGGGCACTAACCTCCCCACTGTGCCACCAAAAATAAACCCACATGTAACTTGACTCCCCAGAAACTTTACCAGTAACAGTTAATACATATTTTGTAGATTATATACTACATTCTTACAACAACAAAAATTGTTAAAATCATTAGGAAAATATACTTTACTGTACTGTATTTGATCTTTAAAAACCCACCTAAGTGGACTCATAAAGTTCAAACCCGTGCTGTTTAACTGTCAACTGTTATTTAAATTATGTGTAAGCTATCTCAGGATGCAGTAGTATTTTTACATTTTTAAGTAATTTTCCTCAAACCATACTGCTTTCATAATTTTATTTTGCAAAGATAGCTTAATGCTAGAGATTTAATGATTGTGATACACCACTTGGCCTACAATCAGCAAAGATTTCTGTAACTCCCTAAACAGAAGTTGGAAAGGTTGAGTGCTTCCCTTCCACCAGAGCAATTCAAAACTGTAAACTCAAGAAAATGGGCATCTCTAGACCAATTTTCCACTGGATATTGTGTTTCTAAATTTGGGGCCTCTCATTGTTAGTCCCAACAAATACAAGACAATTCTCTAGTCTCAACCTTCATAATCAACTGTCATTATTAAAAAATGTTATTTGTTGGGGTGCCTGGGTGGTTCAGAGTAACGGTTAAGCCTTTGCCTTCAGCTCAGGTCATGATCTCAGGGTGCTGGGATCAAGCCCCGCATTGGGCTCTCTGCTCAGCAGGGAGCCTGCTTCCCCCTCTCTCTACCTGCCCCTCTGCCTACTGTGATCTCTGTCAAATAAATAAATAAAATATTAAAAAAAAAAAAAAGAAAAATGTTATTTGTGTGCTTCAGAGTGTTCTACCAGACTTAAAAGGAGGGGGGCCGCTGGCTGCCTGGGTTACATGACTCTCGATCTTGTTGGGGAGAGCCCCAAACTGCACGCAAAAATTACATGAAAATTAAAAAGGGGGAGTGGTGCCTGGGTGATTAAGTGCCTGCCTTTGGCTCAGGTTATGACCCCAGAGTTCTGGAATCCAGCCCTGCATCGCACTGGACTCCCTCCCCCTCTGCTTGTGCTCTCTCACAATCTGTCAAAAAGAAAAATAAAATCTTAAAAAAAAAAAAATCCAGCATTTTAGAAGCCTATCATATTTTTAAATTTTTAATTATTTTTACTAACATGTTATTATTTGCCCCAGGGGTACAGGTCTGTGAATCGTCAGGCTTACACACTTCACAGCACTCACCTTATCACATATCCTCCCCAATGTCCATAACCCAACCATCCTCTCCATACCCCCCCCAGCAACCCCCCCGTTTTGTTTTTGTGAGACTAAGAGTCTCTTACGGTTTGTCTCCCGCCCCATCCCATTTTGTTCCGTTTTTTCCTTCCCTACCCTCCAAACCTCCCACTCTGTCTCTCAAATTTCTTCTATCAGGGAGATCATATGATGATAATTGTCTTTCTCTGACTGACTTACTTCGCTCTGTGTAATACCCTCTAGTTCCATTCATGTTGTTGGAAATAAGCCTATCATATTCTTAACCAGAGCAGCAATATCTATAGATATTCTATATCTATAGAATAGATAACTCCCCTTGACAAACATCGACTTACTTTGGGAACATTTTAAGCCATTTTAAAACAAGAGGTCCCCAAATCTTCAAGTATCAAACAAGCATTAGAAATATTTATGGAGCACCTGGGGCGGCTCAGTCATTTAAGGGTCTGCCTTAGGCTCAGATCTTGACCCTGGGAGAGACACTCTCTCAGCAGCAGGGAGTTTGCCTCTCTCTCCCTCAGCCCCTCCTCCCACTTGTTTCCTCCTTGCTTGCTCATGCTCTCTCAAAATCTTAAAAAAAATTCTTTCCCCTTTTTACAGGGAAAGAATTAAGATCAACATTTCAAAATTACTTCAGTAAGGTCAATAAATCTCAGCTGGGAACTAAAACATCAAGAACATATGCAATATACAAAAATAGTAAGTAAAAAGAAGGGCGCCTGGGTGGCTCAGTGGGTTAAGCCTCTGCCTTCGGCTCAGGTCATGATCTCAGGGTCCTGGGATAGAGCCCCACACTGGGCTCTCTGCTTGGTGGGGAGCCTGCTTCCCCCCGTCTCTCTGCCTGTTGCTCTGCGTACTTGTGATCTCTGTCAAATAAATAAATAAAATCTTTAAAAAATAAGTAAAGATACAAGAAGGACTTACTATTTCTAGTATTAACTAAAATTCTTTTGTGACTGAGAATCCAATTTAATTTGTATAAACCCCTAGTAAGAACACTATCCTTATACTTGAGATTCATGCTTTTAACTTTTAGGGGTCTGTCTTAAAGCAGAATTTCCTTCAAATGGTTTAGCAAGTAACAATGAAAGAAAATGAAACTATGGCAATCTAGGTGGAAGGTATACAGAAATTCATCTACACGGACCTGCAAAATTACGTTTTTAAAATATTACTCTCTTCAGTTATCATTTACCACCAAAAATAGAGTGGTCATATTATACGAGATGTATCATTTCCCTAAGAGCTGTGATAATTCAAAATATATCTATTTCAGATGTATTTATTTCAATAACTAGTTTAAGTGGTATAACCATTTGCCCATTCTGCCTGTTTGAAATTAGTTGATTCTCACCCTCATTTATAATTTGGGGAGTTCATTAGTTCAAATCTTACACATAAAATAGTTACTTTTTACATTGTATTATTTCAAATTTACACAAAATGGAGCCACACCATGATCCTCAACTTTCCCCCCAAACACCAAAAACTCTTGCCAAAAAGCCCATTAAAATTTCTAAGTCACAAGCAAGCGATTAAAAAAGGAGTGCAAGTAGTCTAGACCTGTTTCTCTTTACTGTACCCAGCACAGTTCTAGAAGAGAGCACTGAAATTCTGTATTTCTATGAAGCTTCCAGATGATGATGATGATGATGATGCTGCTGCTGCTGCTGCTGTTGTTGCTGCTGGAGCACAGACCATATTCTGAATAGCAAAGGTCAACAATACTTACTGACAGAAGATTTAATTATCTCTGAGTTCCAACAAAATATGCTTTTTAAAGTCTATCATGGAGATATGTGTTTGGAAAAATCAGGATTTTTCACACAATTTACCAAGATAATACTATGCCTTTTTTGTTGTGTTACACCCCAGTGGGATCTGGGGAAACACACAGCTGTCAAATAAAATATATTAGCATTTCTCCAATCATATGCATAATCACAGTCATTTAATGTAATAGACTATAAATAATCTTACATCAACTGACATCAGGCTTGTCACCGAATTGTCAAACTAAAGAAAAAAATTTTCCATAAATTTTTACATTTCTAAATTGTAAATAAAAGATCTTGGACCAGTAGAGGAAATTATTTTGTGTAAAGAAATTATTTTAATAAGGAAATCCAACTTAAATTTACAACATTCTCCATCACTCAGATCTAAGCAGCTAGAACATAGGAATATACCTAAATCTGAGTATTAACAGTAAAATATACAGAGAGGAATCCCATCTTTTGCTACCCTGACCTCAATTTTATCACCAATGAGAATAAACATGGCAAGAGTCTCTCAAATTAAAAAAAACAAAACTTCTGTCTAATAAAGGAACTTCTCAAAATCCAGAAAGGACCAAGCAAAAATCAACCATCCTTGTTAACACTCCCACAAAAATGAAACACAATTGGGGAATGCCTTTTTCAGCCCCCACAGTAGTATTTTAGGGTCTTAAATATTTTTTTGACAATGATTTTATTTCTAAGTCCTTATCTTTCAAAAATACATACTGAAAGATCTACAGATGAAATATATAAAGGATTTGCTTCAATAACAAAGCTGAGAGGACAGATCCAGGTACAGATGGAACAAGATTACCAAAGGACTATTAAAGCTGGACAATTTCATGGAAATTATACTCCTCTGGGAATTTTTCACAATAAAATGAAAACAGCACCAAATATATGCATACACAGATCTAAAAATAAAACAAGGTAATCTACAAAATTTTATTTGTCAGACTGTTCAATTATGTATCAAAGGGGAAAATGGGAAAAACATAAGGGCCCAAAATAGTTCTATTTAAGTAAAATACTGGAAAAGAATGCAATATATGTAGCTATTTAAATGTTCAGATTTCTACTAATTTTATGTTATGTTCACATTAAGTAAAAAAAATTTTTTCCACTTGAATGTTACGTGCTGTACATATGAATGACTTTTTGGAAAGCCTATACACGCATACTCAAGAAAGAGTTATTTTTTTAAAAAGATAAAAGTTCAAAAAAAAAAAAAAAGATAAAAGTTCTTCCAAATGTTGTCTACAGCCCCATCATAAGCAGCACAATAGCCTATGCTCTCAAATGAAAACCTGATTCCTTCCACCACCGCCAAACCTATCTTAAAGCTGTTTTCAACACACACAGCAAGCTTCCCTCCAACCCTAACAATATTGTTTTACCTGTATCTTTCAAAATATTTCCCTATACCTTTACACAGATGATAAACTTCTATGTGTGCCGGAGAAAAGCACCACAGTACCCAGTGGGGATGTGGAAGCTTGAAGGTCTAAGTGAGTTTGGAAAATATCAGTGAGGCCATGACCTTTGAGTTAAGAACCTAAATGAAATGAGAAACCTAAACTTAGGAATGTCTTGGGGAAGAAAATTCCAAGGCTCTGAGAAAGGACCATCTAGCATTCAAGACTCAGTAAGGAGGCAATGTGATAGAGCAGAATATACTGTATGTATACAACTAGTAAGGGAGGAGAAGCACAACAGACCATGTAGGATATTTTTTTAAATCACAGTGAATTTTTTTTTAAGATTTTATTTATGTATTTGACAGATCACAAATAGGGAGAGAGGCAGGCAGAGAGAGAGAGAGAGGAGAAAGCAGGTTCCCTGCTGAGCAGAACGCCCAATGCGGGGCTCTATCTCAGGACCCTGGGATCATGACCCGAGCCGGAAGGCAGAGGCTTTAACCCACTGAGCCACCCAGGTGCCCTATCACAGTGAATTTTAATACTGAAAATAGGGAGCTACTGAGTTTCAAGCGGCAAATCCTTTAATCAGTACGTTTTTCCAACATTACATTTGAGCAGGACCAATCTAGCTACCACACACCGGTGGAAAGGGGTAAAAGAAACCTAAACCTATCCCAATAATGCACAAGAGACAACTGCAGCTTGAAACTGGACCAAGCCATGGCAGTGTGATCAATACTTGTATTTTAAAGGAAGCCCTGACAGGATACTCCACCAAGCCCGAAGGTGAGGTCTAGGAGAAAAAAAAGACAAGGACAGCTAACGGAAGTCTGACTATATGACATAAAAACCGGAGTTTCATTAACTGCAACTGGCAACACTGGTTTGAGAGAACAGCAGGAGCCCCATCTGGGACTTTTAAATTGATATAGTTCACATTCAGGGGTGCAGTCAGCTAGGTAACTAGACAGACTGTCATGTCATTCCAAGTTAAGTCTGGTGATGCAAGCATGAGAATCATTAGCTTAGATGGTATAGAAAATCATCTGACCGAATGAAGTAACACAGGGAGTTTGAGTAAAAAGAGAAATGGGAAGACTGAACACAGAGTACTCCAATAGAGTGGAAGAATAAGCCAGAAACAAATAAAAACCTAAAAACTATATAAAAAATGTTTCAAGGAGCAAAGTGGCTCAACTGGTTAAATCACACCAACTGGTCGAGTGTGAAGAGGACTGAAAAAAAGACTGCTAGATGTGGCAATACACCACTGTGGGATGTGTTTTTTTTTTAAACCACAAATACAGTTATTTCTTCAACTAAAACTCACTTTTAAAATGTGTTTACTTCCCTGAAACATGATCACATCCAAACATTTTATAAAATTATACCACAAAGCTGTATCTATCTAATTTACTACTTAGGACTCTCGATTTTCATTTAAAGTGATTAAGAACTAAATATTTAATATTTTAATGATGGTATTTAGTTGCATACTCTTTAAAAATGTAAGTCCAGGGCGCCTGGGTGGCTCAGCGGGTTAAGCCGCTGCCTTCAGCTCAGGTCATAATCTCAGGGTCCTGGGATGGAGTCCCAAATCAGGCTCTCTGCTCAGCGGGGAGCCTGCTTCCCTCTCTCTCTCTGCCTACTTGTGATCTCTGTCAAATAAATAAATAAAATCTTTAAAAAAAAAATTTCTAGAAGTCCAGGGACACCTGGGTGGCTCAGTCAGTTGGGCCGCTGCTTTTGGCTGAGGTCATGATCCCAGGGTCCTGAGGTGGAGCCCCGCACTGGGCTCCTTGCTCAGCAGGGAGCCTGCTTCTCTCTCTCTCTGCCTCTGCCTGCCGCTCTGCCTGCTTGTGCTCAATCTCTCTCTCTGACCAATAAATAAGAAAGAACAAACTTGGAAAAAAAAAAAAAGTTGTGGTCATCCAAAGCAGTTTCTTTTTTCAGGGGAGGGGTAACTGTACTCCAAATGAAGATCTATGTCAAGTAAAGAACAGTCAATCTAATATGATTAAGAATTAAAATCTGTAGACTTAACTGCCTGGGTTGACTCCATGTGTCACCATTTATTAGGTATGTCTAACTTTGAGCAAATTTTTAAAATTGTGTTTCAGTGCTCTCATCTCCATTACACTAATGATAATACACAAAGGTTATGATGATTAAGAAGTTACAAGAACATTAACAATGACGGACATATACTCAGTAAGGTGTTCAGATTATTACTTCCAAAAGGAAGGGTCTACTTCATTTTTCCTTTCAAACAGGGAAGTAATCATATTATGTCTTACCCAATGGGGTGTTAAGAGAAGTAATCAGTATCCTAGTGTCTGATCAACCTGTCCTCTTCAAACTAATTATATCTGCCCATTAATACACACACAAAACTCATTTGAAAAAACTGGGTGAGTATCCCCAGGCCTAGGAGGGATTAAAAGATAGTGACCTACCCAGATAGGTCTTTCAGTGTCTTCCTTAAACTTTGTCCTCATTCCCCAGACAACAGACAGAAGGAAATTCCAAATAGGATCTCAAGCGTTCTCCAATGTCCTTCAAAGGATTTCTTTTGTTCCCAGACAATCTAGATATTAAACAAGGACCCTACAAGGACCACCAGTACACCAAGCTTGCTAACCACTTCCCTTATCTTTCCAACTCTGTGTCTTATTCTATGCATCCTTGGTGCCTATTCTCCAGTAGTAATTTTTGCTCTGAGGCCAAGATTTCCCCCCATTACCTGTACTTTCAAGTAGGATAATCCACTTTGGATCTTAATTTCAACATCAATTCAAGGTCATTTCACTGGCAGTACCCTCCCCTCCCACCTCCATATTCTAAATTTGGTTCCCTTCCTATAACCTTACTCTGTTCTTTTCCTTCTAGATTGGACAGTGCTCTTTGTCATTCTATTTCTCCTCTCAATGATCTGTAATACCCGACAGGACAGGGGAGCACTCAGATGTCTAATGAATAAAATCTCTACTTAAATGTTCCAGGAGCATCTCAAAAACCAATTGTTTAAACTGCTTTCTCCAGTCTTACCCTAATTTGCTCCCTTTGTTTACCCAACATCTATCCTGGGAGTCATGCTGAAATCCTTGCTCCTCGTTATCACACGAACCACCAAATCCTCCTACATTTGTAAGCTCGTCCCTAGTTCCAAAACCAATGCTTTTGACCAGGCCAGCTCATTATTTTTCTGTGTATTTTACGACGTTCCTTATCACCTACCTCCAATCTTAGTTCTCCATTTCCACACCAAGAGAATGACATTTCCAAAATTGAAAACTGATCTCACTCCCTTGGTTTAGAACCTTTCAATACTCACCAACAGTTTTTGGATAAAATACAACCTCCTTAACGTGGCATTAAAATTTTTACAATCTAGGGACGCCTGGGTGGCTCAGTGGGTTAAGCCTCGTCATAATCTCAGTCCTGGGATCAAGCCCCACATCAGGCTCTCTGTTCAGCAGGGAGCCTGTTTCCCCTCTCTCTCTGCCCGCCTCTCTGCCTACTTATGATCTGTCAAGTAAATAAATAAATAAAAATCTTTTTAAATTAAATTTTTATAATCTGGTCTTAATTCTAAGGTTCAGTTCAGTCCCCTCTCCCTTAGAAGCACTTCCTGCCCTTTTAAGAGTCATTCAGGTACTCATTTTTACATGCTTCTATAAGTTCTATGTTTACCTCTAATCACACCATGACATTGTCTTACTCATCTGTCTCCCTCACAACGTTCTAAGTCCCTGAAAAACTACCACACCTTTTTGTATCTCCGCAAAACAGAACATGACCCACAAGAATTTGTAAGATTAACGAGGGACTGACAGTGAACAGGAGCCACACAATGACAGAAGAGTAACAGGAAAAATAGCTTTCATTTAACAGAGGACATCAATAATACTTGGACCTATAACAGAAATTTTCCATTCCTCTCCTAGATAACCTCAGAATATTCTATATCACTTTCTCCCATTCTGTTTTGAGGATGCCTTCAGTGTTCACTTTTTAACTGGATTTTATTTTTAGTACAAGAAAAACAGAAATATGTGATTAATCCTAGCAATACACAGCACTGAATACGCCTTTAAAGATCATTTTACTTTTTCCCTCAGCTCGAAATCTACTACAGCAATTCTATAGTGAGTTACCACAATATTCCACTGTAGTCAGTAATATACTAGAGGTTGTAGGATGCCTGAGTGGCACAGCTGGCTGGGCATTCAACTCTTGGTTTCAGGTTATGCTTGCAAACCCTGCACTCAAGTGTGGAGTCCGCTTGGGACTCTCTCCCCCTTTGCCCCCGCCCTCTAAAATGGATGAATAAATCTTTAAAATAAAATACTACAGGTTGCTAAATTCTGAGTTCTTTAGATCCTCATTCTTTTGTTACTCTAGAGAACACATTCCCTAACATTTGCTGGGCCACAAGTTATCACTGAAAAAGAGATCAACTCTGTATCTTTCCTATTTGGATACAGATTAAAAAAGTTTCACTGCTTTTTGAGATTAAGAATCTACCTATCCTTAGAACAAAGCAAAACAAAAATCCTCCCAGGAAAATAGCGTTTTAGTTATTACAGGATGTTTCTTGTGGTTTGATTCATGTTAAATTTCAGTAAGAATAGCCTAAATGGAATACAATCAAAAAACTATTGTCACAAACCCAAGGAAGCTTATTCTGAATAACAAAATTTTTACTCATTTGCAACAATCTAAGAATAAACCCACCTACGATGTCCTTGTCTTGTTGCTATTTAAGACAAACCATTTTCATTCTGAAGTATATGTAAACTTCAGCTCCTCTTTCCAATTATCAAAAATTGTCAGCCCAAGTTAGTTACAACCTCATAATTCCATCAGCTTTTAAAAAACTGAGCTGGCATCCCTTGGGGAACATCTCTTGAGATTAAAAAAAAAAAAAAAATCTTAACCCAAACATTTCCAAAAGCTATCACCTACACCGTATCAACTAGACTTAAATGGGTGTATTTCCTAGTCTCTGCAATGAAACCAAGTGGACCTCACACCTCTTACCATCACCCGGGAAGGGTGTGCATCTGTTCCGAAGGCCCCCCTGGCTCCAGGTCATCCTGGCTGCTGCTGTTCCAGGCTGGGCATCCATGTTGCTGCAGCTTGTGGTTTGTGAGGGGTAGTAGTGTACAGGAAAAGCAGGATGGGATTTCAAGGGTAACAGGAGGAAAATGGCTTTCTGGGAAAATGCCATCACCATCATAGGTGTTAAGTAGTACCACACACATTTTATTGCAGCACAGTTTAAAAATTTAACAAATGAAAGATTAAAAATAAAAAAAACAAAAATAAAAAATTAAAAATACAGACGTCCAGAGATGCTCTTAAACAGTTAAGTTAAAGATCAGGAAAAATAAGGTCACAGACTTAACAGCCAGTAAAATTCTTTCGAGCCTGGGGGAGGGGATGAGGGCAAGGGTGGGGTTGGGAGAGAAAAGGTTTATGTGATCAATCCACTTAAAAATGCTAATGCCTTCACTTTCTCTCCCAAGATGCAAAACTCCAAAGTCAATCAGGAGGCCGGAGAAATTCTTATGAACATTCAGAAAAACTCGATTTTAATCCGGTTAAAAATCATCAGTGTCATTATCATCATCATCATCACCATCATTAAGTATAATAATAATAATAATAATAATAGTAACTAGTAACAACAATAAAAAGGAAATCAGCGGAAAGTCAGGAAAAATGTAAAAAAAAAATTGGAATAACTTACTGTAGCTGAAGATCAAAAAAATCTCACTGTAAAAAAACAAAAATAAAAATAGCCCAGATTAGAAAAACGGGAGGTGCAAAAATGTCAAGTCAGTAAAGTTCATTTCTTTTCTTTTTCCAAAAGCAGTTTCCACAAAAACCGCAAGGGTAAAGTTCTCAGTAGCAGACAAGCAAAGCCCTTTCCACATCATCAATCAATCTTAAAAATACACGAGGAAGTAGAGAGGTCAGTTTATGAGAGGCTAAAAGGCTCCTCCTCCTCTAACCCAACTGCTGCAGAAAAAATAGAAATAGAAATTTTAAAAATTACATCTTAAATCCAAGTCCCGTTTTGGAAACAATTAAAAAAAAAACACCTGTAAATTTTCAGTAGTGCACACCAAGTTGCATCATTATGTTTAAAATGTCTTTATAAAATCAGTTTTGGAATGGGAATGTGTGTGTTCTGGAAGGGTGGGGAAGGGAGGTTAAAAATCAAAGCTGAGCTCCAGTGAGTAGGGATGGGGTTCGCCTTGCTGCCCTGTGAAAGGAGAAGGGACAGATTGAGTCAGAGTTCCTCAGAAATGTTGTGCCCTAAACCCCCAAGACAGAAATATCTGTCCACTGCATGTAACACATTTTGGTAAAGCATTAACATTACACTGGGAAGGGAAAGCCTCTATAAAACCATCACCTCTACCAGTGACTGTCTTCACAATTCTTTATCAGTAGGTGACAAAAAATTTACTAAATATATGCCTATATTCCCACAAGGGTCTTAAAAACAAAAATCTACGAACATTTATCTTGATAATCAGCAGCTTGGACAAAGAAATTATAGAAAAACCAGGCCAACAGGGATGAAGAAGTGAGCAAATGTCAAGTATCAAAATTATTAAGGGGAATGGTCTATCATGAAGATACATACTAGAGATGACATCTATTCTCAAAACCTGTATATCATCAAAACAAGACGTGACAGGTTCTATAGGGGAAGATGTTTAAATAAGGAGCACATCATAAAATTTAGTAAGGAGCTCATCATTCCAGTGACAGAATGAAAAACCAAATGAAGGAGAAAAGATTACTAGAGTTACTGAATATTTAATATCATAAAGTAAGTGAAAATTATGGTCCTTAATGCATTTGTTTCTGTGGTCTGTTTATAAGCTAGTATATGTAGCTAATCTCAAGATACAAACTCTAAGAATCTCACACACCACCACACTAAAAAATAACATGCATGATAGATTGGCCATTTCATCAGCTGAAAGATTTGCAATTAGATTATAGGTTTTTTGAGAAAATAAGGAAATCATCGCCCTCACATTTCAATACTCCGCCAAATGGTTTTAATCTCCTTTACAAATGTCAGTAACTAGGGGGACCTAGCTTGCTCAGTTGGTAGAGCATGTGACTCTTGATCTCAGAGCCATGAGTTCAAGCCCCACATTAGGTGTAGAGCTTACTTCAAAAAGTGGGTGGGGGAGGGCGCGGGTGGGGGAGGGGGGTCAGGGGCGCCTGAGTAGCTATCGGTTAGGCATCTGACTCTTGATTTCAGCTCAGGTCACGATGAGCTCAAGCCCTTACGTTGGCCACGGGGCCTGTTTAAGATTCTCCCCCACACCCTCTGCCCTTATCCCTCTTAAAAAACCAAACCAAACCTTCAAAAAATTAAAATTAAAAAGTGTTCCTTGAGTCAATTATGTGTGAATGACTACATCAACAGAACAAGTACTAAACCTCTAAAATTTTAACTATAAATTTTTTCCAAGTAGCAGACCAGTTTAAGTGTTAACCTGCAAATTAGTTTTACACTTGGATTGATGTGTTAAAATGTACAAACTATACAAGTACCTGGATGGCTCAGTTAGAGGAGTGTGGGACTCTTTATCTCAGGGTTGTGGGTTTGAGGCCCACAGTGGGCATAGGGACTTCTTAAAAATAAAATCTTTGGGGCACCTGGGTGGCTCAGTTGTTAAGCATCTGCCTTCAGCTCATTATGATCCCAGGGGTCCTGGGAAAGAACCTGGCATTCAGACTCCCTGCTCTGTGCGAAGACTGCTTCTCCCTCTCCCACTCTCCCTGCTTGTGCTGCCTCTCTCGTTGTGTCTCTCTCCATCAAATAAATAAAATCTTTTAAAAAATAAAATCTTTTAAAAAAGTGTACAAAATTAAAAGTTGTAGAAAAGGTATATAGTTGAGTATTGTATCTACAGCAGTGTTTGTGATGTCCAGTTATGGTGAAACTTTCAATTTTCTTACTTAAGTCACAGCTTGAACCCAGTACTCAAAATCTCCAGGGTGTATTAAGTAACTTTTGTGGCTCATCTACAAATAAATCCTCTGCACAGACGTCACAAGACAAACGCTCACCAAGAAATTAATATGAAAAGAAGCATCTGTTTCTGAAAGTCACGAAGAGGTCTTCTAAGAAGAGGTCTTCTAAAAAGTTATGTTAAACTGATGAGCTACCACCTCATAAAAAAGACTAAACAATTTTAGTGCCTAATTAAAATGCTTTGCAATTAACAGTATACCTAAATTATACTTCGTCAAACCTCTGGGAGGTTTGGATCCCTTCTTCTAAAGCACTATTCTTGAAGTGAGGGTTGCCAACCAGCACCAAGTGGCACTTATTAGAAATGCAAATTTCCGAGGCCCACACCAGACTTAATTAGAAACTCTGCTGGTGCAGCCCAATAATCTATTTTAACTATTCATTCCCCTTACCGATTCTACTGTTGGTTCACATTTAAGAACCACTATGAGAGGTTAATGCGGAGCCTCTATCCCATAGGTAAGAGTGGTATAACGTAGATCCAGGAACATCCTGACTTACAGTAAATGCACCAAGAGAATGAAAAAACCCTGTAATAATCCTTTTCCCACCCTTTAAGCCCCAACTTCCTAGTATCTGATGACACGTGCAGTTATGCTACATCCAATAGTGCTGGTTCTCACTTGTCAATCCTGTAATAAATCTAACATGTAAAAACCATCATCTTCCCTGAGCCTAATCTGAATATACATATTAAGCATGAGCAAATGATGTTCTCCATGACAATCACAGCTACTTCAAGACTAATTAAGACAATACAATCATTAATATATAAAAACGGCTTTTAATAGAACTTTCGGTACACTTTCCAGCCTTCTGACAACAAATGACTTGAGCAGAAATTAAGAAAATAGGTAAGATGTCTAAACCCCCATCTAAGTATAAAACTGAAATCCATAACGGTTGGCTGATTTACCTAATACAGTAACGGGGGCGAGAAGATGAGAATACAGTTTTCTGAACTTTTAAGCCAAGATTCTTTCAACTGTCACTCGCAAGTCAACATCTTAGATAATGACTACTTAATATAATCTTTATTATTAGATTAACTATTCTGGATTCATTCCTTGTTTGTTCTTACAGCAATTCCATCCAAAACAAAACTGCATGCTGAAACCCACTAAAGACCTAAACACAAATTTAAGGAATGTTTAAATTCTCTACAGAAGGAATAGCAACCAACTTTCTATGGAACCAACATTCCACTGCAACCAGCATGGGGAACACAAAAAGGTCAGAAGAGCTGCAACTTAGTCATCCTCCTTAAATCCTTCCTTCTTAGCGACGTGAAAATGCTATTAAAACCTATCTGAAAACACCTCTAAAACTGTTTCAGACATTAATTCTGAGGTCCAATCTTTCCAGATGGATAGTAACTCAGAGAAGCTGTTTCCTTGGTACATGTTGTTCCCAAGAAACCCGTATTTCTCACAGGTCAAGGAAAGAACAGTGCCCTTCAATTAATTTCAGTTTTTACCAATTGTTATTAAATAATTTCTTATATTCCTCTTTATTTACTAACCATATTTTTATTATGTTTATGACTTAAATCTTAACTAATCACTGCCCTGATCTCATTTCTAACAGTTCTGTAGTGATAAACTTTAGTTTTAAGCCCATGTAATATACACGTTTATATTTTTTCTGAAGAGCAAACCTTTTAATCCCTATTACATTAGCCACATGGTGAGGAAATCGACAAATGCATTAACTATTCCATATAAAAGTACTTTTACCTTCTCTCGGTTTCCTAAGGGATGAATTTATCCTGCAGTATTGGTTTAAACTTTGCTAACAGTTTTTGGGAGAGAACACACTATGAAAAAGAAATCTTCCCCTCCCCAAGTATCCCAAAAAAAAAAAAAAAAAAGCGATTTCTTGGATAAGTCAATGTGATACTACTTAGAAACACCTATGCAATTGTTACAAACTTAACATTTTTCATAAGCTTCAGGACTCAGCAAATAGTGGGCACAATAATACCTTCTTAATAAAAAGTATGCGTTAACTACATACCTTTTAAACAGGTATTTTAGAAAATCAATGCCAGAATATCCTGAAAGTCAAACTTTAAGTTTATATCAGAATGTTAAATTAATAACTGCCAATCTCGTAATTAAGTATTTTTCCCAAGTGCAGTTCGGGAATTTCCAGTTTTCACTGGAATGACTGCCGTGATTAGGTTCTTGCAAAGATTCAAATACAGTACTATCAATACCTACTATTCCAACAGCTACGTAAACCACTTGACTAACGTAGTAGAGTCAAATTCCTTAGTAGTTCCGCTACTAATTTATTATGACCCTGGCAACCGACACTCTTGTGCCTCTCAGTTCCTGAGAAAGATAGTAGTACCTACCTCAAGCAAAGTTCCACTAACTTATATATTTCAAGTGATTTGTAACCTGCAGATAAAAAGTAAGCCAGCTTTAATTATTACTGTTAATATGTAAATGAGATTACAATATATTTTTAAAAAACAGAACTGAAAATAAGTACTTCGAGGTCCGCCGTTGCTCAAAGAGATGTAAAATAAAAAGTAATCAGTAAAATATTAAATCTATTGTTTTATTTACTGCTCTTATGCCCTGCGGTACGCTCCGGAATTTAGAGGCTCGCGGTACAATTATCTACTTGGTAACCCTTACCCATCCCCCGCCCAATTTTTAAATTTAACAGAAGGCATCAGCGCTACGTGAACTTCCAACTGTATTAGTGAGCATCTCGATCTTGCCTTTCATCTCTCTCTCGGAGTCCTCATGGTCGTAGAAAAAGAAAGGAAAGCAGCCGTTAACACAGAAAAAGGGCGAAAAAGGAAAAGGACGTTTTCCCTTCCGATCGTGGCCTAGAGGACACTAGGTTAAATCTGCGCAAAGGCTGAGGCCTATAAAACTCTCTCCGGCATAAAACCTAACGCCCCAACGCAAAGAGAATAAATGGAGGCCTGGTTACTCTACCGAGGGTAGGGTTCCCTCGTCTTCTCTCCCACACCCCCTCGCGCTCGCCGAGGAACCCAGCGCCTGCCCTGCTTCTGCCCCCTCCACTTACCAGGAGGGGGAAGGGAGAAGAGATTCGATTCTGAATCTCCTACTCCCGGGTTCTACGTGGAGAAGCCAACTGCTGCTCGAGGTCGACGACCCAGCCACACAGCTCAGTCTTCGTCTCTTCACAAAATGGCCCCCGCGTCTCCTCCGCCGCCGAGGCGAAGGCCTAGACCCCTCCCCGCTCCCGAGACTCGTGCTATTGGCTGCGACTTTTCTCGCTCCCGCTTCTAATTAGACAGTTCTACCGCTCTTCACAATTCTGCCCAATCACAATCAGTAGTGGGTTAGACTAAGCAAGAGAATTTCCACATGCGTGAGAGAAACTAGTTTGTAAATGGCTACTTTTCCTGTCATTTATCACCCGAGAAGTGCTTATTGGTCACTGTACCTGACGAAGCGCTGGGTGGTAACTCGCCTTTGTATCGCGCACCGCTTCACATCCGGGTATCCGGGTGGTCTGATTGGCGGCTATATTCCCCTATCCCTGCTCCTTAGAGCGCCTAGCAGAAGGCCCGCCCAGATCTCAGAATTCCCGCGGCGCGGGGGCGGGGAAGGACTGAAGGATTTTGTTAGGTAGCCGGCTCCAAGGACCTGCCCTACCCCCGGGCCTAGGAAAAAAAGGTTCCTCCGCCGGACTTAGCTAAAGGGAGGACTTCTCTTAGAGAGGGGAGGGAACAGTGAAGATCAGGCTGCAGAAAACTGACCAACCCTACAGTTTCTCCGACCTAGGTCCCTTCTCAGTTCTAGACTCAAATGTCAGCTCCCTCCTGGACAGCTCCCTTCGTCAGTCAGCCTCTCAAGCTCTTCTTCAGACAATCCATTCCTTACCCAAATCAGCTTCCTTTTTCTTTTCCAGTACAAGAAGTAAAGGGAATCTCAAGTGCTGGTTTGGAATACTATGCCCACCCTCTGGCCTCGAGTCATCCTGCTGATACCCTACATACCAACCAAACTGGCTTACCCCTCTGTCTCCCCACCACCACCCCGCCGCCCAAAATGGCCTGCCGGCTGGGGTCACCACCTGCCCAGTCCCTACGCTTGTGGTGTAGCAGCCCTGAACGCAGTAAGAAATAGGTCCATCTCTTCTAAGGAGAGAGATTCCTTTGTGCGGTTGACGAAAGGAAGATGCAGGACACCTAATAATGTGATTACACCTGTAACCATTTTAAGGGGTAAACAGACATGTGAATGCAGTTTTAATTGCAGATAGACTCACAACGAAGTTATTACCTGTCAAACGACAAAACAATTTCGTAACTAGCTTGATGTCCTTCCTTTGAGGGAAAATAATCACGGATTGGGAGAATACCGTGCCTCAGAAGCAATGGAGCCCTCTACTAGAGGGTGTTTGGGCAACAGCGACTTTTACATAGAAGTAGACGCAGCAACTCAGAAACAGGGCTGGAGTCGCACATCTGACCTTATTTAGAAAGGTCAAGGAACAAGGAAATAAATTTGGAGCCCAGCGTTGACGTAGCTTTTGGGGATTGGCTGACAGCATATACTGTTTCCGGTCAAGAAGAATTTAAAGAAGGCCAAAGTTTGGTTTTCCGACGTGATACCTGGCAGGAAGGACTCCATCTTGGCCTAGAAATTTATTTCGACCTACTTTTGGGGAGCGGATCTTTAACCTTTTTAAGTGGTATGCCTTTTTTTACGGATATATATATATATATATATATTTTGCCATATGTATGTATTGCTTTTAAGCTAACTTGAAATGC
Source organism: Martes martes (assembly GCF_963455335.1). Taxonomy (NCBI): domain Eukaryota; kingdom Metazoa; phylum Chordata; class Mammalia; order Carnivora; family Mustelidae; genus Martes; species Martes martes. The sequence continues at coordinate 49,819,901 of NC_137894.1, read as the reverse complement.
AAAAACAAAAGCATGTGAAAAAAACCCCAAAATATTAATAGTGGTTCTCTCTTTGCAGGAGAATTACAGGTGCTTTTTGTTTTCTTTAGATGTGGCTTTTTTTTTTTTTTGCTTGTGCTTTTCTGTATTTTCCAAATTGTCAACTTTGAGCAAGTAATCATCCTCCAAATTATTAATGCCTCGCTCAATTGCCACATTGCATTGGAACCTCACAGCTCTATAGTTAATATTACATTCATCTCTCTTCCTGGATGGTAAGGTTTTTATAAAACAATGCTTATTGAAGTATAGTCGACAATTTTATGTTAGTTTCAGGTGTATAACCTAGTGATTCGACACTTCTAATACATTATGCTATGCTCATTACCCACGATAAGTGTAGTTACCATACAATGTTATTATAGTATAATAGGCTGTATTCACTATGCTATGCTTTTCAGATTTGTGGCTTATGTCTTTTACAACTGGAAGTCTGTACCTCTTAATCCCTTTCTCCTTATTTCACCTATCCCACCCATTCTCTCCCCCTCTGGCAACCACCAGTTCTCTGTATTTATAAGTCTGTTTTTTTGTTTTATTTTTTAGATACCACATATAAATGAAATCATATGGCATTTGCCTTCTCTGTCTGATGTATTTCACTTAGTATAATACCCTCCAGGCCCATGCATGTTGTACATGGCAAGATCTCCTTCTTTTTAATGGCTTAGAAATATTCCATTGTGTGTATATAAAGATATATATCATCTTTATCCATTTATCTGTTGATGAACAGTTACGTTGCTTCCATATCTTGGCCATTATAAATAATGCTGCAATAAATACAGAGGTGCATATATTTTTTCTCATTAGTGTTTTTGTTTTCTCTGAGTAAATAGCCAGTGATGGAATCACTGGATCATATGGTATTTCTATTTTTAATTTTTTAAGGTACACCCATACTCTTTTCCACAGTGATTGCCCCCAAAATTTACATTCCCTGCCCTCCCCAAATTTACATTTCCCCCATCAGGCCACAAGGGTTCTTTTCTCTCCGCATTTCCAGCAACATTTCTTATTTCTTGTGTTTTTGATTTTAGTCATTCTGACGGATGTGAGGTGATATCTCATTGTGCTTTTCATTTGCTTTTCCCTGATGATTAGTGATGTTGGGCAACTTTTCATGTCTGTTGGCCACCTGTATGTCTTTGGGAAAATAGCTATTTAGGTCCTCTGCCCTTTTTTTTTTTTTTTTTAAGATTTTATTTATTTATTTGGCAGAGAGAGACACAGCAAGAGAGGGAACACAGCAGAGGGAGTGGGAGGGGGAGAAGCAGACCTCCTGTGGAGCAGGGAGCCGGATTCAGGGCTTGATCCCAGGACTCTGGGATCATGACAGGAGCCGAAGGCAGACGCTTAACAACTGAGCCACCCAGGTGCCCCTCTCTGCCCATTTTTAATTGGATTATTTGCTTTTTAGTGTTGAGCTATTTAAGTGTTTTTTGTTTCCTGGGTTTTTTTTTTTCCTCTTAAGATTTTATTTATTTGAGAGAGAGACAGAGAGCATGAGTGGATGGAGGGGCAGAGGGAAAGGGAGTAGCAGACTCCCTGCTGAGCAGGGAGCCCAATGTGGGACTTGATCCCAGGACCTGGGATCATGACCTGAGCTGAAGGCAGACACTTAACTGACTGAGCCACCCAGATGCCCCTGTTTTTTGTTTTTTTAATTAAGTGTGCTCCTAGAGCAATAAGGGTTTGAACTCATAACCCTGAGATCACCTGCTCTACTGCCTGAGCCAGCAAGGCATGCTGCTGTGTAAGTTCTTTATATATATTTTGAATGTTAACTTTTTTTTTTAAAGATTTTATTTATTTATTTGACAGGCAGAGATCACAAGTAGGCAGAGAGGTGAGCAGAGAGAGAGAGGAAGGGAAGCAGGCTCCCCGCTGAGCAGAGAGCCCAATGTGGGGCTCGATCCCAGGACCCTGGGATCACGACCCGAGCCGAAGGCAGAGGCCTTAACCCACTGAGCCACCCAGGCGCCCCTGAATGTTAACTTCTTATTGGATATATGTTTTGCAAATATCTCCTCCCATTCATTGCTTTTCCTTTTGTTGATGGTTTCCTTTGCTGTGCAAAAGTTTTCTTATTTTGTGCAAAAGTTTTCTTATTTTCTTATTTTACTACCAATAGTTTATTTTTGCTTTTGTTTCCCTTCTCTGAAGAGACATTATCCATAAATACCTTGCTCAAGCTGATGTCAAAGAGATTACTGCCTATATTTTCTTCCAGGAGTCTCACATTTATATCATTAATCCATTTTAGTGTATTTTTGTGTAAGTAGAGTGTAAGTGGTCCAGTTTCATTCTTTTGCATGTAGCTGTCCAGTTTTCCTAACACCATTTATTGAAGAGATTGTTTTTCCCCATTGTATATTCTTGCCTCCTTTGTCACAGACTAATTGACCATCTAAGTGTGGGATTATTGCTGGGTTTTCTATTCTGTTCCTTTCATCTATACGTCTGTAAACACATTGATCTTTACTATTTCCTTCCTTTTACTATCTCTGGGCTTTGTCTGGTTTTGGATGGTAAGTTTTTTGATGGCAGAGTTTAATTCCTTTTAAAATTTTATTTATTTGAAAGAGAGCAAGCCAGAGAGAAAGAGAGACGCATGCGAGCGAATGTGGGAGCAAGTGTGCACAGGCATGAGCAGGGGGAGGAGCAGAGGGAGAGGGAGAAGCAGACTCCCACCAAGCATAGAGCATAGAACTCTGGGATCAGGACCTGAGCCGAGGGCAGATGATTAAGGAATAACCAATTGAGCTACCCAAGCACCCTGAAGGATCTAATTCTTACTACTCTGTATTCCCTTGCTTGCTACATATCCTAAGGCCTTACAGAGAGTGTTTGAAATTTGTATTAATCAGTAACTTCTATTTATCAGGAGAAATTGTTATTTTCTCAGGACACACTTTCTCTATTATATATTATATATAGCATTTACTCAGAGGGACCAGAGGCTTGGTTGACCTATAATTAATGTAACTACTAACTTAAGTAAACAGAAATAATCAGACATAAAAGAGACAAAGTGGGGTCCCTGGGTGGTTCAGTCGATTAAGCATCTGCTTTCAGTTCAGGTCTTAAGAGCCCTGCATTGGGCTCCGTGCTTAATGGGGAGTCTGCTGCTCCCTCTCCCTCTGCCTGCTTGTGCTCACTCGTGCGCTCTCTCTCCCTCTGACAAATAAATAAAATCTTTAAAAAGAGAGAGAGACAGCAGGCCCCAAATGGAATCACCTGTGCTGAGCCCACACTACCAAACTGAAACTTAATATTTAACCTGATTGCAGTTTCATTCTCCCCCAGGAGTGTAATCTTAACCAGTCCATCTGAAATTTCCTGATCTGCACCAGTGAGGTAATCCACCTAATAGACTATTTTGTCCTCCACAGGAAGGTGACCTTTCCTGAAATAATCTTTCCCCACCCCCACCCCCCATTTATGTCTTCCTTATCTCACCTCTCCTCTGCCTTTGAAAACCTTTCCTTCCCGTAACTCTCTGGAGTTTCTTTTTATATGCTAGATAGGCTGCTGCCCGATTCATGAATCATTGAATGAAGTCAATTAGATCTTAAGATTTACTCAGTTGAATTTTGTTTTTTTAACAACACTAACATGTTTTCTTACTCATTGTTCTCATAGAATAAAAATATCTATAAAATGTTAATGAAACCTACTTATTTTCATTTTACCAGAAATTTGTTTTACCACATGATCTTTGTCATGACCTACTTATTAACCAGCACTGTATTTGATGCAAGAGAAGTACTTAAGAGGCCATTTCCGGGGGTACCTGGGTGGCTCAGTGGGTTAAGCCTCTGCTTTGGGCTCAGGTCATGATCTCAGGGTCTTGGGATCGAGCCCCACATCGGGCTCTCTGCTCAGCAGGGAGCCTGCTCCCACCCCCACCTGCCTCTCTGCCTACTTGTGATCTCTCTCTCTGTATTTAAAAAAAAAAAAAAAAAGAGGCCATTTCTATTTTCAAGCAGTTCATTCCTTAGCTGGATGGGGTAGAAGTAGAAGATACAGGAAGAATTATCAGTCCCTTTGTCAGATAACTCAGAATTTGCTGAGGATGGGAAGACAAGGGGTACCTGGGTGGCTCAGTCTTTAAGTGTCTGCCTTGGGCTTGGGTCGGGATCATAAGGTCGTGGGATGGAGCCCTACATCGGGCTCCCTGCTCAGCAGGAGGTGTGCCTCTTCCTCTCTTACTCCCCCTGCTTGTGTTCCCTCTCTCACTGTTTCTCTGTCAAATAAATAAAAATCTTAAAAAAAAAAAAAAAAAGGTTGGGAAAACAAGTGAAAAAATAGCATAATACAAGGCAGAGTGCTAAGCACCATGTTGATGACAAATACTTACGACTCTGGTTTTAAGGCTTTGTAAACCTAGGGGACGAGATGGAAAGTAGGAGTGCCCTTGATCTCTTCTGCTGACTCTAAACACCTTATGGGTCCTTTTGTTTTTTTTTGTTTTTTTTTAAGATTTTATTTATTTGACAGGAGAGAGAGACAGCCAGAGACGGAACACAGGTGGAGTGGGAAAGGGAGGAGTAAGCTTCCCACTGAGCAGGGATCCTAATGTGGGGCTCCACCCCAGGACCTGAGCCAAAGGCAGACGCTTAATGGCTGAGACACCCAGGTGCCCCAAAAACACCTTACAGTTCTAAAGTTGAATGCTTCTATTGGGTAGGTTGTGTATAATAGAAAGAAAGCCATGAGCCAGATCCCAGTAGTGGAGGTGGAGTGGGGAGAGAGGTGAAGAACAGAGAAGCAGTAACTCCTTACCTTGCGCTAAAGAAACAAACAAACAAACAAACAAACAGAATAAAACTGACCTTTTTTTTTTTTTTTTGACAGAGATCACAAGTAGGCAGAGAGGCAGGCAGAGAGAGAGGGGAAAGCAGGCTCCCTGCTGAGCAGAGAGCCCGATGCGATGCGGGGCTGGATCCCAGGACCCTGGGATCACGACCTGACCCGAAGGCAGAGGCTTTAACCCACTGAGCCACCCAGGCACCCCATGACCTTTTGTTTTTGATTGAAGAAATAATTCTCTTTGAAGAGGTTTTATGTGGTTTGTAGTTATTACCAGGGTAATGTATCCCCTGCAACCTTCCCTCCTCCCAATACCAAGCCACCTGCCAAGAAGAAGAAAGGAAAAGCAGCAACAGCTGTGAAATGCCTAATGTATTCCTCCTAAGTTATTAGCTGAATGTTGTACTAGTTATCTGTCATCCTACATGCCCTCATTTTACTTAATTATCTACTTTATTCCATTCAACAAGTCAAATAGGACTATACTAGTCAGTCGTCATTGCCTCTCTTCCTCTGCATCCTCCCACAGCCAAGGATGTCCTATTGGAAACTGAGGAGGTGGTCTCTGATTAATCCAGACAAGGCACTTAATTTAAACTTCACAGAGCTCTCTGACTTACCCAACAGTACTTTATAATTCTTCACAGTCATTTGGAAACCTTTCTGAATATTTGCAATCTATCTTCTTCAGACAGCTTTATTCTATCTGAAAAATAACATGATAAAGATAATGCACATCACTTTCAAGACCCTTCCTCTTTTACTGCCTTCTGTCTCCCACACTGAGTTTGTCCCTCAAGCCAATCCTGCAAATTACTGCCATGGTAATCATCTGAAAATATTCACTTTTTTTGTGTGACTCCCACACTAAAATCCTATAATAGCTCTATTGCAGTCCTCCATTTTCATTGTTCCATTCACAGCTCTTCCATGACTGGCCCCGCCTTACCTATCAATGTTTTCCCGTCCACAAGACCCTGAGCCTGGGCACTGCTTGCTGTCATTGGACTGCAACAGGCCACATTGCCATTCACTTTCCCCACAGTCCAACTATTCTTTAAAACCCAACTCAAGTCTGAATTAATGCTTTTAAAGAATATAGATGCTTCAACTGCTTATTCAAGCAACCAATACTCCATGTGTTTTTTTTTTTAACTCTAAGTGTTGTAGTTCTAGTCCTCAAGCCTTGTACCCCTTCTCAGACTCATTTCATAGTTATTAATTACCCTATAAGTAGTATTTGATTTTGAGTATTACTGGCCACCTTCAAATTAAAATTAAAACAATAATTGGTCTTCATTTTTGAGTGTTGACCCCCTTGCCTTCTCTCTTTCACAGCAAAGTTTGGAGTAATCTTCCATCCATCGGAACAGGGATTGCTGACCATCCCCAGCAAGTGGTGACCCCAACATGACCGTTTTGCGACAGATGCCATGCTGATCGCCCAAAAGCGAAAAGTCTGCATGTAGTAAGTTGGCATCAGCTCATGGCCGAGTTTGGGGAAGTTTCAGGCTTGAGTATTTTTTATGGAATTAAACTGTTTCTAAGAATTCCAGATATGGGGAAAAACCTCTCTCTCAAAGAGAGACCATATATTAAGATTTTAAAGCAAATTTTATTTAATTACTTAAGATTTTATTTATTTGACAGAGAGAGACACAGTGAGAGAGGGAACACAAGCAGGGGAGTAGGAGAGGGAGAGGCAGCCTGCCCCCCAGCAGGGAGCCCGATGCAGGCTGAATCCCAGGACCTGGGGATCCTGACCTGAGGCTGAAGTCAGAGGCTTAAGGACTGAGCCACCCAGGCGCTCCTTAGAGCAACTTTTTTTAAAGGCTAACAGGGCTACTATAAATGAGAAATCGCTCCTTAAGGTGAGCAGGGCCTTTGTAATGGAAGACCAACTTCAGGGTTTGTTAGAGGTTGTTAAACACAACCTGTGGTTCCCTGACTGGGGAACTTTAGATTTAGAAGTATGGGAGAGAATTGGAAAGAGCTCGAAATGTTGCCATAGACAAGGTAAATAGATTTCCCTTCCTTCCCTTACTATGTGGGATCTAGTCAGGTCTACCCTGGCCCCTTTACATACTGAGGACACCTCAAACATCCTTAAAAGAAGGGGAACCTATGACTCCTTTGGCTCCCCAGATTAGCCCTTTAACTTCTTAAGTTAGACCCAACGAAAAGGAAGAGCTCCCTCCTCCCCACCTCAACCAGAAAATTTCACCACCTTCTCCCCTTTGACCCCACCCCCCCTTAGTAAATCCTTATAGGGGGCTACATCTGGAAAGTGACACTTACAGGGGACCATTTCCTAGGAAAGTTGGCTGTAAAGGCTACGTGTGTTGGAATGTTGCTTAGACCATGATGGATTTCTATCGTTACTGTTTTCCGTCAATACCCTCTACTAACTACTTTAGCTACAACACTGGATAGTTTCCCCTTGTAAAACTTCTAGTGTTTTCCATGGGTTAAAAACGGTAGGTCTTCAAGGCAAGGTAAAATAAGGCATGACCTTTATGGAGTGACCTTCAAGGACGTATTTCAGTCCATACACCAGCACATATCTTAGTCTAGAATGCGATGGGGAAGCAGGGGTGGAGGGCAGGCCTCCCTCCTACAGGGGCTTATATCAGTGGCAGTGGTCATAGTGTTTTTTTTTTTCAGGGGATGCCTCGAGTGGCTTTGACACCAGGAACCTCTGACATATCCCACGTGGAACGCCACCTGAGAGTCAGGGAGATTTCCTAGGTAATGGACCTTCTCTTTTCTTCAGTTCCCAAGGACTCTACCTTAGTGTGCCTTTTAACCCACTGGAAAGAATTCAGATTGCAAAATTTAGGAAAGGATTGATCTTCTCTAACACTGCATGGCCTCAGTGGGATCTAACAGTTAGATCTCTTCAGTAGGAAAAGGTAAATGGACCTACGGTACCCATTGCTCATACCTAGGCCTTCATTGCCCGTACCTAGGCCTTGCCCTACACCAGGAGCCCAACCTAAGGGTGAGTAAACCCAGGTTGCTGGAGGAATCATAGGCCATCCCAGATGAATGGGACTCTTGACCCTCTCTCACTGCTCTTAATAGATGTGGGGGCTTCTCCCTCACTCATTTCCCGGGTTAATGTCTATAATTGGAGCCAACTGTGGTTAAGTCTACCTGGGGACAGGGACTTTAAGGAATATTCCCAAGCAGCTGCTGAAACTCCCTTTGTTTCAGGGAAATTCCCCATCTTCTCTGGCCCGACATGGACCACCTATTCCCCCTTGTTGGCAGGAAAACATGGCATTTGCTCTTCTGTTGGAGCTGATGAGCTCTAGAACCAGGAACCCTTTCTCTGCCTTCTGACAGTACTTTGCCTATTCTGTCTTCCCCCTTTCGCTTTCCCTGTTTCTGCACCACCTTGGGTGCAGCCTGCATAACTGGCTTCTAGATCATCCTCGGTGCCTCAGGCACTATAGTTCGTTCTCCCTTCACTTCCAAGGAGCAAAGAAGAGCACCCCCTGGACCTAACACCACCCACTCTAGATTTCCACACCAGTGTCTCAGGTAAAAATTGACAATGGGGAGGATCGAGGGAAACATAATTTGGTATTTGAACTAGGTTATGTTTGTCAGTTTCATTAAGATAGATTAGTCTCTGAGTATTGACCCCCTTGCCTTCTCTCTTTTGCAGCAAAGTTTGGAGTAATCATTCATCCCTCAGTTCAGGGATTGCTGGCCATTTCCAGCACTATGAATCTCCAGACTGAAACTCACCCTCCCCAACACATTCACTCCAAGACTTTTCACTGGGAAAGTTTAAAACCCCAGGGATCAAAAGAGGATTCTAGTCACGTGAGGAAAGTATAGAGTGAGAACCATTAAAAAAGAATAGGAGTATTTAAATATTGAAAGATAGCTGGAAGACAGGTTGGCAACCTGGAATAATGGACCTTGGCTCTAAGAGAAACCAGCCTTAAAAGAATTTTGTATCACCCTGGAAGGAACCCTCCACCCTTTCCCATGTGATAGATGGGTGATAAAAACCTGATCGGATGACAATGCAGGGAGGGTAAATCAGATTAAAACAGCCAGCTAACAAGCCCATAAAAACTACTGGACTTGGAAAATCCAGTGGCAACCCTGCCGGGTCCCTTCCCTTCTCAGGAGTTTTCTGTTCTATCATTCAATAAACTATAAAAAGTACTGTGCCAAGTACTATGGGGTTGTTTAAGAATGTAAAAGTAAATAAATAATTGTGGTCCCCTGACTTTTAGAACAGTCAAGTATTAAATGAATAATTAATTACTTATAGTGAATTACATTAAGTGCTACTGAACATAACTATGGAGTGCTGTGGAGTGTATATGATATAGGCCCTTAGCCCCTTCAAGGAGATAATTGTGAAAATAAATAGCTTAATTTAAAAAACCTTTCTATTGGGGCACCTGGGTGGCTCAGTGGGTTGAGCCTCTGCCTTCGGCTCGGGTCGTGATCTCAGGGTCCTGGGATCGAGCCCCGAATCGGGCTCTCTGCTCGGCAGGGAGCCTGCTTCCGCCGCTCTCTCTGCCTGCCTCTCTGCCTACTTGTGATCTCTCTCTCTCTGTCAAATAAATAAATAAAATCTTTAAAAAAAAAAACAACCTTTCTATTCCTTTCTTATTTCATTTCTTTTTTCCCCTTCCTACTAAATGTTTCTCCATCTTTTCCTTTGTCTTCTTTGCTCCTCTTCTAATTTTCATCCCATCAATGACCTAAATCTTGTTTCTTGTAGGTTAAGCCTTCTTAACACACTTGCCATCTGTTCTCCTTCTGGCTCAGAAGCACAAGATTTTATCCTTTGGTAATTCTTCATTAGGCTATCTTTATACAGCTTACAGAGTGTTTTTTAGTTGACAAGCCTTACATTTCACCACTACTACTTATTGCACTATTATGATAGAAAGTTGACCTTTTGAGCATGTATCTAAATGTTATAAAAATACTATGTGAACTGGTTCAGATCCTTTCAAATATAAAATTTTATGTAGTAATTACATTTCACATGACTGACCATTATAATAAAGTTTACCCAGGTATTTGAAATTTTTTTATTTTTGAAGATTTTATTTATTGGTTCAGAGAGTTTGAGTACAACCAGTAGGAGCAGCAGGCAGAGGGAGAAGCAGGATCCCTGCTGAGCAGAGAGCCCAATGGAGGACTTGATCCCATGACTCTGGGATCACGTCGGGAGCCCAAGGCAGACACTTAACCTCAATTTATATTCAGATACCTAAAAATCAGAATAATCTCCCCTGCTCACTTCATTGTGCAAAGAACCCTGAGTACTCTTCCCTTCTAAAGAGTGGTGAAAATAGAATAGTAGGAGTTAAAAAACGGTAAATTTGGGCAGTGAAAATAAATGCCAAATTGGGGCTAACAATATCACAAAGAAAGGTAGCAAGCATTTGAATTGGCAGATTGGAGCAATGGAGGACAGATCATTAAAATGCCTTCCCTTTTTAAAAAAATTTATTTTAATTCCAGTGTAGTTAACATACAGTATTATATTACGTTCAGATGTGCAAATAGTGATTCAGAGTTCCATATATTAGTGCTCATCGAGAGAAGTGTACACTTAATCTCCATCACCTATTTCACCTGTCTCTGCCACCCACCTCCCCTCTGGTAACCATTCCTTTGTTCTCTATAGTTAAGAATCTGTTTTGTGGTTTGTTTTTCTTTTGTTTGCTGTTTTGTTTCTTAAATCCCACAAATGCATGAAATTATATGGTATTTGCCTTTCTAAAACAACTAGGAATAAACTTAACCAAAGAGGTGAAAGACCTGTACTCTGATCAAAAAAGAGAACTACAGACCAATATCCCTGATGAACACGGATACAAAAATTCTCACCAAAATACTAGCCAATAGGACCCAACAGTACATTAAAAGGATTATTCACCATGACCAAGTGGGATTTATTGCTGGGCTGCAAGGTTGGTTCAACATCCGCAAATCAGTCGATGTGATACAGCACATTAATGAAAGAAAGAACAAGAACCATATGATACTTGCAATAGATGCTGAAAAACCATTTGACAAAGTACAGCATCCTTTCTTGATCAAAACTCTTCAGAGTGTAGGGGTAGAGGGTACATACCTCAATATCATAAAAGCCATCTATCAAAAACCCACAGGAAATATCATCCTCAATGGGGAAAAACTGAGAGCTTTTCTCCTAAGGTCGGGAACACAGCAGGGCTGTCCACTATTACCAGTGCTATTCGACATAGTACTAGAAGTTCTAGCTTCAGCAATCAGACAACAAAAAGAAATTAAAGGCATCCAAATCGGCAAGGAAGTCAAACTCTCACTCTTTGCAGATGATATGATACTTTATGTAGAAAACCCAAAAGACTCCACTCCAAAACTGCTAGAACTCATACAGGAATTCAGTAAAGTGTCAAGATGTAAAATCAATGCACAGAAATCAGTTGTATTTCTAACAGCAAGACAAAAGAAAGAGAAATTAAGGAGTCGATCCCATTTACAATTGCACCCAAAATCATAAGATACCTAGGAATAAATCTAACCAAAGAGGCAAAGAATCTTTACTCAGAAAACTATAGAATACTCATGAAAGAACTTGAGGTGACACAAAGGAATGGAAAATGTTCCATGCTCATGGTTTGAAAGAACAAATATCGTGAAAATGTCTATGCTACCTAGAGCAGTCTACACATTTAATGCAATCCCTATCAAAATACCATCAACTTTTTTCAAAGAAATGGAGCAAATAATCCCAACATTTATATGGAACCAGAAAAGACCCCCAATAGCCAGAAGAATGTTGAAAAAGAAAACCAAAGCTGGTGGCATCACAATTCCAGACTTCAAGCTCTATTACAAAGCTGTAATCATCAAGACAGTATGGTACTGGCACAAAAACAGACACATAGATCAATGAAATAAAAGAGAGAGCCTAGAAATGGACCCTCAACTCTATGGTCAACTAATCTTCAACAAAGCAGGAAAGAATGTCTTTTCCTGCTCTGAAAAGCAGCAACCTCTTTGACCTCAGTGGCAGCAACTTCTTCCTAGACACATTGCCAAAGGCAAGGGAAGCAAGGACAAAAATGAGCTATTGGGACTTCATCAAGATCAAAAGCTTTTGCACAGCAAAGGAAACAGTCAACGAAACCAAACTTGCCTACAAGTGGAGTGTTGAGGATATGTAAATTTTCTGAGGCTGTGGGGTGGCTGTGGGTTGTAGTAGTGGATATAGGGCAGCCAGATATCCAGCTGTAACGGTTGTCTATGCTAATAATCACGGTCCACACAGACCAGCAACTTGAATGTCAGTTTTGACTGCGGAAGAATATTTTGAGACCTGATGTTCGGACTGAGGCACCTGGCCTTCTCAGGTGTTCCAGCACTGGCTATTGTTGGCCTTCAGAGGAAGCTTTGATTTTTCAGTGTCCCAGGGTTTGTTCCTGGTTAGGGTTTTTGTTTTTTAATAAACATGCATTTATTTTTTCAGAAAAAAAAAAAAAGACAACTGACAGAATGGGAGAAGATATTTGCAAACAACATATCAGATAAAGGGCTAGTATCCAAAATCTATAAAGAACTTATCAAACTCAACACCCAAAAAACAAATAATCCAATCAAGGAATGGGCAGAAGACATGAAAGACATTTCTGCAAAGAAGACATCCAAATGGCCAACAGACACATGAAAAAGTGCTCAGCATCACTCAGCATCAGGGAAATACAAATCAAAACCACAGTGAGATACTCCCTCACACCAGTTAGAATGGCTAAAATTAACCAATCAGGAAACAACAGGTGTTGGCAAGGATGTGGAGAAAAGGGAACCCTCCTACACTGCTGGTGGGAATGCAAGCTGGTGCAGCCACTCTGGAAAACAGTATGGAGGTTCCTCAAAAAGTTGAAAATAGAGCTACCCTATGACCCAGCAATTGCACTACTGTGTATTTGCCCTAAAGATACAAATGTAGTGATCTTAAGGGGCACGGGCACCCCAATGTTTGTAGCAATAATGTCCACAATAGCCAAACTATAGAAAGAGCCTAGATGTCCATCAACAGATGAATGGATAAAGGATGTGATATATATATATATATACACACACACACACACACACACACACACACACACACACAATGGAATACTATGCAGCCAGCAGAAAACCCCAAAATCTTACCATTTGCAACCATGTGGATGGAACTAGAGGGTACTATGCTAAGTGAAATAAGTCAATCAAAGAAAGATAATTATCATATCTCACTGATATGAGGAACTAGAGAAACAAGATAGGATCATAGAGGAAGAGAGGCAAAAATGAAATAAGATGAAACCAGAGAGAGACACAAACCATAAGAGACTCAGAAAAGAAACTGAGAGTTGTTGGAAGGGAATGGGGGTGGAGGGATAGGATGGCTGGGGGATAGACATTGGGGAGGTTATGTGCTATGGTGAACTGATGAATCATAGACCTACCCCTGAAACAAATAATACATTATATGTTAAAAGAAAAAAAATTGATGAAAGAAATTGAAGATGACAGAAAGAAATGGAAAGACATTCCATGCTCATGGATTGGAAGAACAAATATTCTCAAAATGTATACAACCCAAAGCAATCTACAGATTTAATGCAATCCCTATCAAAATACCACAGGCATTATTCACAGAGCTTGGACAAGCAGTCATAAAATCTGTATGTAACCATAAAAGACCCTGAATTGCCAAAGCAGTCTTGAAAAAGAAAAAGCTGAAGTATCACAATTTCAAGTTGTGTTATAAAGCTGTAGTAATCAAAACAGTATGGTACTGGCACAAAATTAGACACATAGATCAATGGAACAGAATAGCCCACAAATAAACCCATACATATGTAGTTAATTAATCTTTAAGAAAGGAGGCAAGAAATGCAATGAGAAAGACCGTCTCTTCAACAAATGGTGTTGGATAAACTGGATATCAACATGCAAAAGAATGAAACTGGACCACTTTCTTACACCATACACAAAAATAAAGGCAAAATCGATGAAAGACTTAAATGTGATACCTGAAATCATAAAAATCCTAGATGAAAACACGGGCAGTAACCTCTTCGACATAAGCCCTAGCAGTTTCTTTCTAGGTATGTCTCCTGGAACAAGGGAAACAAAAGCAAAAATAAATTGTTGTGACTATATCAAAACAAAAAGCTTTTGCACATCAAAGAAAAGCAAAAAAACTAAAAGGCAACTGACAGAATGGGAGAAGATATTTGCAAATAACATATCCAGTAGAGTATTAGTATCCAAAATATGTAAACAACTTATACAACTCAACATCAAAAAAAAAAAAACCCCAGCCCACAAATAAGCTAATTTTAAAATAGGCAAAAGTCCCTTCCCTTTTATTTGAGTCCTCGAAATCAAAAGAAAGCCTTATTAGCCTTGTCTGAGAAGGTTCCCAATAACAGAGTCAAGTATCCGTTTTCAAATTTAAATTTAATCTTTGTTTAAGTAATCTCTGTACCTAATGTGGGGCTTGGACTCATGATCCCCATCCTGAGATCAATAGTCTTATGTTCTGACCTAGCCAGACAGGCACCCCTCAAATTTAAATTTCAAGTAAATAAACCTAAAACTGATCTATGGTAATGGCCACATTAGTCAGTGAAGTTACTAAAAAAACATTGAATTATATTCCTGAAATGGACATGTGTAGAATATACCTCAATAAAGTTGTTTTTTGAAACTGGAAGGAAAGGGGAACCTGGGTGGCTCAGTTGGTTAAGCCTCTGACTTTGGCTCAGGTCATAATTCCAGGGACCTGGGACTGAGCCCTGGGGTCAGGCTCTCTGCTCATTAGGAAGCCTCTTCTTTCTCTGCTACTCACCCTGCTTGTGCTATCTCTCTTTGTCAAATAAATAGTCTTAGAAAAAAAAAAAAAAAAAGACACTGAAAGGAAAAAACATTTAAAAATTTGGTCCCTTAGTCACATTAGCTACTTTTCAGGTACCTAATAAACACATGTCAGTACAATTTTGAGTAGTATAGGTCTATTGCATAAAACTTTTCCATGCTGTTAAAAAATACTTCCTTAAATCCGTTTCAGTATACTTACAACAAATATATGTAATAGCCAAAATAGAAAACATGCAAAAATTTAGTATCCTTAACATATCAGGGACTCATAAAAGAAATATATAATGGGGGTATGGGAGAAACAGGCTTCCAGTTATGGAATGAATAAGTCACAGGAAAAGAAGGTACAGCATAGGGAAGGTAGTCAATGGAATTGTAATAGCCTTGCATGATGACAGATGGTAGCTAGACTTGTGAACAGAGCATAAGGTATAGAGATGTTGAATCACTATATTGTACACTTTAAACTAATGTAACATTGTGTATCAGTATACTAAAAAAATGTTTAAAGAAGGAAATATACAATGATATTATTAAAGTTCAAGTCAAATAGCAAAGAAATGCAAATTAAAGGAACAGTGAATACATATTTTCACTTATGAAGTAGATTTTTAAAAATAAAACGTTTTTAATATTAGAGAAGACAGGATGCTGCAGATAGGCATGTTAACTGGTATGACCTTTCTGAAAGTTGGTTGGACAGTTTGGAAGTAAGTACAAAGACCTTAAAAACAGGCATTCCCTTTAACTTAGCAATTCTAATTTTAGTAGTTCATCTTAGAAAAATAATTATGATGTAAGCAAAGTTTTACCTATGAGAGTTTTTAATGTAATATAGTTATAATGACAAAAAGTCAAAATGATTAAATAAGTTATATATTTATAGAAACATTAAGCAGCCTTTTAAAATCATATAGTAGATTACTTAATAGTTATAAATGTCTATTGTTCATTACATGTTGGGATTGAAAAATAATGACTTTTTAAAAATAAAAGATTATAAATGATCTAGAGTAATCAAACCTATAGAAACAGAAAGTAGAAAGGTGGTTGCCAAGGGCTAGTGGGGGAGGGAAATGGAGAGTTGTTGTTTATTTTTATTTTTATTTTTTAAAGACTTTATTTATTTATTTGACAGAGAGCACAAGTAGGCAGAAAGGCAGGTAGAGGAAGGGGAGAAGCAGGCTCCGTGCTGAGCAGGGAGCCCGATGTGGGGCTCGATTCCAGGACCCTGGGATCATGACCTGAGCCGAAGGCAGCTACTTAACCAACTGAGCCACCCAGACACCCAGGAGTTGTTTAATGGGTAATGAATTTCAGTTTTGCAAGATGGAAAAGTTCTGGAGATTGGTTATGCAACAGTGTGAATATACTGTTAAAAACAAAACAGGCCCGGGGCACCTGGGCGGCTCAGTAGGTTGAGGCCTCTGCCTTTGGCTCGGGTTGTGGTCTTGGGGTCCTGGGATTGAGCCTGGAGTCGGGCTGTCTGCTCAGCGGGGAGCCTGCTTCCCTCTCCCTCTGCCTGACTCTGCCTGCTTGTGATCTCTCTCTGTCGAATAAATAAATTTAAAAACAAAAAACCAAACAAAACAGGCCCAAAATGGAGCCATTATGCTAACCCCCATGTCACCAAACTTGAGACTTGACTTAATTACAGTTTTGGCTTTCACTGAAATACAATCTTAAAATAGTCAGGAATCCCCTAATTAGCACTAGTTTGTTGATCTGCCTGGTAGACCCCTAATATCCCCAGTAGGAAAATGACCTTACAATAACCAACCAGCTTTTTTTGTCTGGTATAACTTCCTTGTTCCTCTTTCTCCAGCTTATAAGTCTTTCACACAGCTTCTTGAAGCTCCATTCTGTCTTTTAGATGGGTTGCAGCCTGGGGTGTTTGGGCAGCTCAGTCAGTTAAGTGTCTGACTCTTGATCTCAGCTCCAGTTTTGATCGCAGGGTCAGGAATTCAAGCCCCACATTGGGCTCCATGCTAGGTGTGGAAGTTACTTAAAAAAAAAAAAAGGTTGGATGTGGCCTGATTTGTGACTTGTTGAAAAAAGCCGGTAAGATCTTTAAAATATACCCAGTTGAGTGTTGTGGTTTTGTTTTTTTTTTGAGTGTTGTTTTTTAATAATACTTAATACTACTGAACTGTACACTTAAAAATGGTTAAGATAGTAAATTTTATGTTACATGTATTTTATTACAATTTGAATTTTTTAATATTAAAATAAGATAAATAAGATAAATTATCCTGTTTTTATTTTTAATATTATTTTTTATTTATTTTAAATATTATATATACTTTTATACAAACCAAAATGATTCCAGTAGCTGTCTCTGTGTGAAATGATTATTAGTCCATCTCATTTTCTTCTTTTTATTTTTCTGTTCAAGTCTACCATCAACATGTATTAATTTTGTAATCAGAAAAATGTTATTATATCTCCCAATACCTTTGTGGTGACTGAGATTCCTTTAACATGGAACAAGGCCTTACATTCCACATTTAAAAGTACATTAAGCCAGGGTGCCTGGGTGGCTGAGTCAGTTAAGCGGTTGCTTTTGGCTCAGGTCATGACCTCAGGGTCATGGACCATCAGGACTGCTTCAGGCTTCTTGCTCAGGGAGGAGTCTGCTAGTCCTTCTGCCCCTCCTCCCGACCTTTCTTTCTTTTTTTTTAAATAAGTGTCTTTTTTTTTTTTAAGATTTTATTTATTTATTTGACAGAGATCACAAGTAGGCAGAGAGGCAGTCAGAGAGAGAGGGGGAAGCAGGCTCCTTGCCGAGCAGAGAGCCTGATGCGGGGCTCAATCCCAGGACCCTGGGATCATGACCTGAGCCGAAGGCAGAGGCTTTAACCCCCTGAGCCACCCAGGCGCCCCTAAATAAAAACTTTTTTAAAAATAAAAAATGAGGGGCGCCTGGGTGGCTCAGGGGGTTGAGCCTCTGCCTTCGGCTCAGGTCATGATCTCAGGGTGCTGGGATCGAGCCCCGCATCGGGCTCTCTGGTCAGCGGGGAGCCTGCTTCCCCTTCTCTCTCTCTCTGCCTGCCTCTCTGCCCACTTGCGATCCCTCTCTGTCCAATAAATAAATCTTTAAATAAATAAATAAATAAATAAATAAATAATGATGTACATTAAGCCTAGTGAAAAAAATATCAAATGGTTTAAATTTACTCTAAGCTGTAATGAGGATATCAAGGAGAGAAGCAGGAGGTAACTGGTTGCCTTAAAGGCGCAGGACTAAATGTTTAAAAAATTAACAAAAATCAGAGATACAGAAAAGAGAGACAAGATCACCAAACATATTTCAAACACTTCAGAATTTTGCCCAGCACTATCTCTGGTTAGATCATCCAGAAAAGGTGAGAAGACCTAAGATTTCTTGTGAAATAACTTGAGCAAGAAGCAATTTTAGACACAGAAAAGCCCTCTGTCACTTAAACCTGGGAAAATGTTATATTGGTTTTCTTATTTTCACTGGGAAATTTATGTGTTCTAGGGTAATTTCTATACTTCCTATTTGTCCCCATTAATTTTATTTTATTTTAATTATTTCATAGGATAGAAGGGAAGTCACCAGAGGCCCATTACATATGTGCTCACCCTCGTGGTCATCTCTGCACTTGATGGCAGTAACCAGAATGAGTTTCTCAGTGCACACACTGCCTGTGCCTAAAGGAGAGAATTTCATATGACATTTGAGAACTTCTGCCACTTAATATATGGTATGAATGCAGTGACCACCCATGCAGAATTTTTAAGAACACCTAATTTCGAATATAAAGTTGTGTTGCATAATTACAGTCCAATGTTTGGTTTGGAAACTATGGTCACCGCGAATTAGGAGATAGACATTCCTTTACTTTCTGGCACATGTGGATTGAGCAGGCACTTTGATTCCACCAATGGAGTGGGGTTTGTTTTCTTCAGAAAGATCTCAGGGCTCCCACTGTTGTTGCCCTTTAGGAAGAGATTTAAAGATCATTTTCCCAATACCAACAAATTGTATTAATCTCAAATCAAATAATGTTTTCAGCTTTGGTTTTAGTTGAGAAACTGGTTAAGGAATCTTGTAGCTGCACTTTCTTCAACTATAACACGCATAGAGAAAAAGCATAGCCTTCAAGCTCTGATCTACAAAGAGTTAATATCTTAAGAGCTAAACAGAACTGTATTAATTCCTCTCTTAATGAGCTAGGAAGACAAGAGGATTCTAGAGGACCAGAGGACACCAGAACAGTCAGAAAAGAATTAGAGTGAGCTCTCTGGAGGAAGAAAGAACTGTAAGTTTATATGTAACACACATAGTCCCCTATTTCTTTCCCCTGGGTGTTTTTGGGGAGAGTGAAATAAGTTTGTTTATTTTATATTGTATTGCCTGCCTCCCTGGCATCCAGGTACCACATCACTAGGTCTTCTTTAATCCTGTCACCCTCTTGACTCCATTCCATATTTCACTAGTTGACAAGTCTTTTCATGCTTCTTCCTCAGTGTCTGTGATCCATTCCACTTTTCCATCTCCTGTCATCATCCTTCCTAGTTCAAGGCCACTTGCCTGAACCACAGTAATATCCTTACATTCCTCCTTTCTGCCAGTCTCTCTAACTCACTAATGCCAGATCAATCTTCGTAAAGCTCTCCTGCAGCTCTGACTATATTGCTCTTGTGCTCAAAATTTGTAATCACTGCCAATTATCTGCAGAATGAATAAAACTCCTCTGATGTATATGCAAGGTCTTCCAAAATATGTCTCCTTTCACTTAAATTCCCACAGCTTTCTTTCTCATATCAGCGTGCCTACCTGCTACTGTCTGCGACCACCCTGCTCCTTGCACACCCCTGACTCCATTTAAACAGCCTTCCCTGTGGAACACTCTATCTCCACCTGCCACAATCCCTGCCAGACTCCAGCAGTGCCCCCTCCGTTAAGCTTTATCTGGTCCTTCAAGTGAATGTGAATCTTCCTTGACACTCTTATTTTGCTTTGTTCCTCTCTGATTGACTTTTTGTATATTTACCTTACGGTGAAGGATGTGCTCTTCTCATTTCCCCTCTTAATTATTCACCTCCTAAGAGCAAGGGCTCTATTTTTCTTCCTGTAGCAACTACACAAAATGAGTACACAGTAACACTTATCAAATTTAGTTCAATCCAAATTCCAGGAATTCTGTCATCTTTCCTGAGCATTCATACAACCGATGCTGCAATTACAGAGCCTGCACTTTTTTCCAAAGCCTTTCTTTATCTCTGCTCCAAGTTTCTTTCTCAATACTTACATCTCATTTGTTTCTATCCTCTTAAATAAGATTGGCTCCTCCTGGGTTCTCTTGGTCACTATAAAAATATTCTTTAAAGGTCTATTCATAATTTGTCCCTTCCTGCTCCCAGACCTTCAACTCAGTAGCCTCACTGCAGCCCCCCTTTCAGGGACTTGACTCTTATACAGTGGGAAGACTTGAATTCTAGTCCATATTCAGTGGGAAATAGTTAAAACCCTACTTCTGTATTTTGTCACACAGGTGTACTTAATCCATTAATTTTTAAAAGAGGGGAATATTTTTGCAGCATCATTTCCTGTGCACTACTGAAATGCTACTGGCATTCCTTTGAGATTTTCCACTTGATTTTTGAAATTTTCTTATTCCTCCTCTCTACTGCTCCAGTCAGTGACACCACTATGGCTTTCACTTCACTGTGTTCTTAGATATAGAGGGGAATTAATATAAAACTGTAAAAGCATTAAAAGCAATTCCATAGCAATGTCATAGTAATGCATCTGCTGAAAAATTATTATACATCTGCAGGTACCAGGCACTCTGTTAAGTACTCTGTGTACAAAGATGTCCTCAAAAGAGTTTATGGACTAGTGAGGAGGCACATGATGTGTAAGCACTATAGAGAACTGACTCACATTCACCAACACACAAGAAAAATCACATATAACATAATATAACTCGGTACCTTATACAGAAAAATACGATGTAGACTTACCAGTTGGCCAGAGACTAGTTCAGTGGACATGATAAATATAGCATTTGCCTAATTTGGAGACTGTACTACATACCAACCATCGTGCTTAGCTTTATTTTTTTTAAGATTTTATTTATTTATTTGATAGAGAGAGATACAGTGAGAGAGGGAACACAAGCAGGGGGAGTGGGAGAGGAAGAAGCATGCTTCCTACCGAGCAGGGAGCCTGATGTGGGGCTCAATCCCAGGACCCTGGGATCATGACCTGAGCCAAAGGCAGACACCTAACCACTGAGCCACCCAGGCGCCCGCATGCTTAGCTTTTTATAGGCATTATCTTAATTGATCCTCATCATAACCATATGAGGTTAGCATTTCATCCCTATTTTATAGATAAAGAAGCTAAGGAAAGTGGTTAAGTAACTTGTCTATGGTCACACACGACAGAAAAATGTGAATCCTTGTCTTTCTTATTCTTAGACTCTTGATTATAGCCACGATTTACAGTTCATTCTCTCTAAATTTAATCAGAGGTAGAGGAGCTGGCTGTATAATTTTAATTGCTGGTGTCATCAAGCTGACTTTATGCACCTATCACTATTTTTTTTAAAGATTTTATTTATTTATTTGACAGACAGAGATCACAAGTAGGCAGACAGGCAGGCAGAGAGAGAGGAAGCAGGTTCCCCACTGAGCAGAGAGCCTGATGCGGGGCTCGATCCCAGGACCCTGAGATCATGACCTGAGCTGAAGGCAGTGGCTTAACCCACTGAGCCACCCAGGCACCCTGCACCTATCACTATTAAAGGGTTATTTTTTGTTCTCTCTCACGCTACCTTTGCCCCAGTGCACCACAATTCTGAATATCACTTCAAGGGAATTCTTTTAGTCTTTCATTCCATTGAGTTCAAAACAATTGATAAGCCCTCCTTACTTACATCTACTCTCCAGTCCTTTTCCCAGAGAGATTAAATCTGGCCACTTTGTTGGATTTGGATGTTCCTTTAATTATGCCTCCACTACTGTCTCTCCTGGGTTTTCTTTTCTGGTATTCTAAACCTTCCTGTCTTTATTGGAGTTTTTTTGACTTCTGTTTTAGTACTTTTCAGTTGCTCCACAGTGCCACACAGCTTTGATGGTGTATTTTGGAATGGTGAGAAATGAGGACAGTCTTCTCTGGGCTCAGACAGTAAGGAACTACAGGATCTGTTCTGCTATAGTTCCATTTTTACAAATGGCTTCAGGTCCTGAGGACAAGGCCTGTAATGCAATCATTTCTCTTTTTCCTTCATGTTACTTCTCTAAGATAGGAGGCTGGGAAGATCGGATAATTTAGCAAACTTGCAAAAGCTACCTTAAATGTGAGATTTACTTTAAAACAAAATGGTTTCCTTGATTGCTTTCATTCTGTTCCAGCCTTACGACTTTTTTTTTTTTTTTAAGATTTTATTTATTTGACACAGAGAGGGATTACAAGCAGAAGGAGTGGAAGAGGGAGAAGCAGGCTCCCTGGCAAGGGGGGAGCCCAGTGCGGGACTCAATCCTAGGACCCTAGGATCACGACCTGAGCCAAAGGCAGGCACTTAACAACTGAGCCACCCAGGCACCCCTAGCCTCAGGACTTTTGTCTAACATGTGAAAAGACATCCACTTTTGGGTGATTATTTAGTTTCCTTATTTTTTTATTTTATTTTTTTAATTTTTAAAATTTATTTGACAGATCACAAGTAGGCAGAGAGGCAGGCAGAGAGAGAGAAAGGGAAGCAGGCTCACCACTGAGCAGAGAGCCCGACTCGGGGCTCGATCCCAAGACTCTGAGGTCATGACCCAAGCCGAAGGCAGAGGCTTTAACCCACTGAGCCATCCAGGCACCCCTATTTAGTTTCTTTAAAATAGGTATGCTGGATGGCTCAGATGGTTAAGCATCTGCCTTCAGCTCAAGTCATGATCTCTAGGTCCTGAGATTGAGGCCTACATTGGGCTCTTGGCTCAGGGGTAAGTCTGCTTCTCCCTCTCCCTCTACTTCTCCCCCTGCTCGTGCTCACTCTCTGTATCTCTCTGTCTCAAATGAATAAATAAAACATTTTTAAAAAATAAAATAGGTGTGCTATAAAAATCCATATAGGTCTATTTAAAATTATGTCATTGGAAAGATGTTCTCCACTTATTATGTTTTTTAAAAATAAAACATTATAGAATGGAATATGAATGATCCAATTGAAGTTAAAATGTCTGGAAAGTAGATCAGCAAATGGTAATATTCTTTTCCAGCGATAGAATTTCTCTATTACATTTCTCTATTTGTTCAAATTGAGCTTGTAAATAAGCTTCTTCAAATTGACAAGTCAAGCTAACTTCTGCAGAAAGTGGGTATTTGTTATACAGCACATAGTACTTTCCTATAGAACCTAAGAGCAGGAACAGAGACAGGCCTCAAAAAAGACCAGAATCAAGGACAGAAAGCTTCAGGACTTCTTGACTCATCTCAGCCACTCAGTGTCATTCTCTCTCTTGATTTGTTTATTCATTCATCTATTTATTTACTCTACATATGTCTATTAGGAGCCTTCTATGTTCCAAGAACTGTTTGTGCACTGGTAAGTAGAGGTAAACAAAATTAACCAATTTTCTGCCTTCAAAGTTGTTCTATTTTAGTGGGAGAAGACAGACAATAAACAAATACAAATAAAAATATAGTGTTACAAGGGAAATAAACAGGGCAACATGACAGAGTGTAACTGAGGAAGTGCTCACTTTAGTTATGAAGGTCAGACAAAGTCCTCTTGGCAAATGAAAAGATGCTGAGAGACTGAAGGATGCGATGGAAATGCCCATGTAAAGAACAAGGGGAAGAGCATTCTTGTAAAAGGCAAGGAGCTTGATGCTTGGGGAAGCAAATAGGAGGCTGGTGCCCAGGAGTATAGTTTGCTAGAAGAAGAGATGTTCAAGGTGTGGATCTGAGAAACAGGAAGAAGGTCAGATCATGGAGGGCTTTGTCAGCCATGGTAAGGAGTTTGGATGTGATGTGATTTGATTTTATTATTTGTTTATTTATTTATTGAGAGAACACATGAGCAGGGTGGGAGGGGCAGAAGGAGAGAGGGAGAGAGAATCTTAAGCAGACTTCATACCCAGCATGGAGCCTGACATGGGACTTGATCTCACGACACTGAGATCATGACCTGAGCCAAAATCAAGAGTCAGATGCTTCACTGAATGAGCCACCCAGGCACCCCAGATTTTTTTTTTTATTTTTTTAAAGATTTTATTTATTTATTTGACAGAGAGAGAGAGAACATAAGTAGGCAGAGAGGCAGGCAGAGAGAGGGGGAAGCAGGCTCCCCGCTGAGCAGAGAACCCGTTGTGGAGCTCGATCCGAGGACCCTGGGACCATGACCTGAGCTGAAGGCAGAGGCTTTAATCCACTGAGCCACCCAGGCGCCCCCAGATTTTATTTATTTATTTATTAAAGATTTTATTTATTTATTTGACAGACAGAGATCACAAACAGGCAGAGAAGCAGGCAGAGAGAGGAAGGGAAGCAGGCTCCCTGCCAAGCAGAGAGCCCAATGTGGGGCTCGATTCCAGGACCCCGAGATCATGACCCAAGCCGAAGGCAGAGGCTTTAACCCACTGAGCCACTCAGGCGCCCCCAGATTTTATTTTAAATGTAAAGGAAAGCCATTAGAGAATTTTAGGCAGGAAATGATATGACCTGGGTTGTCTTACAAAGGTTACTCTGAATGTTTCAGGGACAGTTGATGGAAGAAGGAGAGGAAAATAGGGAGAGCATTAGGAAAACATGGTAGGCAAGATCAGAGCAACAGGTAGCTCGAATTATAGTGGTAGCTGTGGAGACAGAGTGATACACTTTTTAGGAAATACCTAGATGACAAAAAGGGAGGAATCAGGCTGTAGGAACTAGTAGGATGGTAATGCCACTTATGGGGATGAAGACTGGAAGATCAGGTTTGAGAGAGAAATCAAAATTTCTGTGTTAGATAAGTGAGTTTGAAATAGAAACTCATGCAAGTGGAAATGTTTAAAAGGCAGGAAGATGTACAAATCTGAAAGAGCAGAGATGAAAATTTTGGAAGCAACAGTATTTTTTAATTTTCTTTTATTTAAGTTTTAGTTAACATACAGCAAATATTGGTTTCAGGAGTAAAATTCAGTGGTTCATTGCTTACATACAACACCAAGTACTCATCATAACAAGTGCCCTCCTTAATGCCCATCACCCATCTAGCCCATCCCCACCCTCCTTCCTCCATCAACTCTCAGTTTTCTACCATTAAGAATCTCTTATGGTTTATTTCCTTCTCTCTTTTTCCCCCATCCCATGTATTCATTTGTTTTGTTTCTTAAATTCCACATATGAGTGAAATCATATGGTATTAGTCTTTCTCTGACTGACATACTTCACTTAGCATAATACACTCTAACTCCATTCACGTTGTTGCAAATGCCAAGATTTCATTTTTTGATGACATATATAGATATATAGATACATATATATGTGTCTATATATACATATATACATATAGATACATATATATGTATATATATGTGTTATATATCTATATATGCTGCATCTTCTTTATCCATTCATCAGTCAATGGACACTTGGACTGTTTCCATAATTTAGTTATTGTTAATAATGCTGCTGTAAACATTGGGGTGCATGTACCCCTTTGCATCTGTATTTTTTTTTTTTTAGATTTTATTTATTTGACAGACAGAGAGCACAAATAGGCAGAGAGGCAGTCAGAGAGAGAGGGCGAAGCAGGCTCCCTGCTGAGCAGAGAGCCTGATGTGGGGCTCAATCCCAGGACCCTGGGATCATGACCTGAGCCGATGGCAGAGGCTTTAACCCACTGAGCCACCCAGGCACCCTGCATCTGTATTTTTGTATCCTTTGGGTAAATACCTAGTAGTGCAATTGCTGGAGTATAGGGTAGTTCTATTTGTAACTTTTTGAGGAACCACCTTCATTGTGTTTTCCAGAGTGCATTCTCACCAGTTTGCGTTCTCACCAACACTGAGAGGGTTCCCCTTCCTCTGCAATCTTGCCAACACCTGTTGTTTCTTGCATTGTTCATTTTATCCATTCTGACAGGTGTGAGGTGGTATCTCATCATGGTTTGATCTGTATTTCCCTGATGATGAGTGATGTTGAGCGTCTTTTCATGCGTCTGTTAGCCACTGGATGTCTTCTTTGAAGAAATGTCTATTCATGTCTTCTACCCACTTCTTTTTTTTTTTTAAAGATTTTATTTATTTATTTGACAGACAGAGGTCACAAGTAGGCAGACAGGCAGGCAGAGAGAGAGGGGGAAGCAGGCTCCCCACTGAGCAGAGAGCCCGATGTGGGGCTCGATCCCAGGACCCTGGGATCATGACCTGAGCCGAAGGCAGAGGCTTTAACCCACTGAGCCACCCAGGCGCCCTTTCTGCCCACTTCTTAACTGGATTGTTTTTTGGATGTTGAGCTTGCTAAGTTCATTGTAAATTTTGGATACTAACCCTTTATCAGATATATCATCTATAGATATCTTCTCCCATTCTTAAGATGACTTTTCGTTTTGTTGATTATTTCTTTTGTTGCACAGAAGCTTTTATCTTGATGAAATCACAGTAGTTCATTTTTGCTTTTGTTTACCTAGCCCACGAAGGACTAATAAGTTGCTACGGGGGTGCCTGGGTAGCTCAGATGGTTAAGCGTCTGCCTCCAGTTTGGGTCATGATCTTCAGGTCCTGGGATTACGGACCACGTTGGGTTCCCGGCTCAGCAGAGAGTCTGCTTCTCCCTCTCACTCTGCCTCTCCCCCTGCTTGTGCACGCGCTCTCTCGCTCTCTCTCTCTCTCTCTCAAATAAATAAATAAATAAATCTTAAAAAAAAAAAAAGTTGCTATGGCTAAGGTCAAAAAGTTTGCTGCCTGTGTTCTCTTCTAGGATTTTAATGGTTTCCTGTCTCACATTTAGGTTTTTATCCATTTTGAGTTTATTTTTATGGTGTAAGAAAGTGGTCCAGTTTCATTCTTCTGCATGTTGCTGTCCAGTTTGCCCAACACTATTTGTTGAAGAGACTGTCTTTTTTCTATTGGATATTCTTTCCTGCTTTGTTGAAGATTAGTTGACCATGAAGCAACAGTGTTAGAGCTAAAAGACTGGGTACTATAATCCAGAAAAAGAGTGTTGACCAAAGTGTGAGGCAACTTTACAGATAGGATTTCTCCAGTTATTCAGGGTATAGAGCAGAACATGGCCATACCAGAACTTCCAAGCTTATATAATAATTCTGGCCATTCAAAGAGGCTAATTTAACTCTCTCAGTCCCATTTCCAACCATTTGAGAAAGAGAATCTGATTGGCCCAGCTTGGATCAGTTGTTTACCCTGGTCCAATGAGCAGTGACTGTGGGTCCTGAATCACAGACTATAAACTGGGTACTGAAGGGTCAGTCCTCGTAAATGAATTGGGGAGGCGGGGGGTCAGAGGATTCTTTCTTAGAGAAAGGGGATGGTCACTGGCTTCTAGGATGAGCAGACACTTTAAAAATGCCCCAAAAGGATGAATATCAATTCTATAATTGATTTCATTTCATTTTATTTTTTAAAAGATTTTATTTATTTATTTGATAGAGAAAGACACAGTGAGAGAGGGGACACAAGCAGAGGGAGTGGGAGAGGGAGAAGCAGGCTTCCTGCTGAGCAGGGAGCCTGATGTGGGGCTTGATCCTAAGACCCTGGGATCATGACCTGAGCTGAAGACAGACGCTTAACAACTGAGACACCCAGGCACCCCCAAATTGATTTCATTTTAAATAAGTAAGGTCATTATCACTGAATGCTCAGTCTTACCACCCCCCCTTTTTTAAGCAGGCTCCACAGCCACTGTGGGGCTTGAACTTGCAACACTGAGATCAGGAGTCACATGCTCTATGAACTGAGTCAGCCAGGTGCCCCAAATTTTTTTTTCATTTTATTTTAAGTAATCTCTACCCACAATGTGGGACTTGAACTCATGACCCTGAGATCAAGGACCACATGCTCTACTGATTGAGCAGGCCAGGTACCGCTTAGTCTTAACTCTTTAGTAAAGAGTGGTCAACACCACCACAAAAAGAATGCTAGTGTGTCATGAACCATCAAGAAAGTGTTGATACACCTGGGTGGCTGAGTTGGTCAAGCGACTGCCTTCGCCTCAAGTCATGATCCCAGAGTCCCAGGATTGAGTCCCATATTGGGTTCCCAGCTCCATGGGGAATCTGCTTCTCCCTCTGATCTTCTCCCCTTTCATGCTCTCTCTTTCTCTCTCTCTCTCTCAAATAAATAAATAAAATCTTTAAAAAAATAAAGTGTTGATAAATTCATAATACAACTTTAAGTACAGCCTGCAGAAGTGGCATGTAATGACGAACTTGCCTTTATTTCAGTGTCCTCTGGGATCACCTATAGCTTGGGAACTGATAGGAAATCACATCTCCTGTGGACAACACATCAAAGGACCTATTTGAGACATAGACAATTATCTCTGATGGTACCAGTGTCAAAAGGTAAATTGTGCCTAAAGATGGAAGTCTTTTATTTTTTTTTAAGATTTTTTGTTTATTTGACAGTGAGAGGAGACACAGCCAGAGAGGGAACATAAGCAGGGAGAGTGGAAGAGGGAGAAGCAGGCTTCCTGCCAAGCAAGGAACCCGATGTGGGACTTGATCCAGGACCCTGGGATCATGACCTAAGCCGAAGGCAGATGCTTAATGACTGAGCCAGCCAGGCACCCCTTAAGATAGAAGTGTTTTAAAATCAAAACAATGTTCAGTCTGTCTTTGTGGGGCATTTTGCCAGCTTCAGAGTGACTGCTTTGCTCTCAGGTCTTTTCCTTAATCTTCTCAACATTTTATTTCTTAATTCTTACTACAAAAGTCTTACTGTGCAAATTTAGAAGGTATGGGTAAGCACCACCACGACAAAAGTGGAGACAAATGAATGTCCATTCCTCTATTCACATGATTAGTCCTTCACTCTCACTAAGCAAAGGTGGGAAATTTAAGATGGAAGAGCACAGCCCCACAAGAACTTCTTCTACACTTAAGATACTATTTTAACTTTGTTCCTACTCTCCCACCTTTCAGTCATAATTACTTGACTTCACTTGATTTCACTTCTATATAATTTTTTCAAAGGTAGGGCACTTTATGCACTGCCTATGGGTGTAAAAAGACTGAGGTCACTTAGGACAAAAGCTTGACATTATCTAGTAAGTTCAGCATGCAGCTTTACTTCTGGGTAAAAAATTTGCAGAAATTTTTGCATATGTGTACCAGGAGACATGAACCAGAATGGTCATAGCAGCGTTATTCATAAGACAGAAAATGGGGGGAAAAATGGAAACAATATAAAATGTCTATAGTTGAGGAAGTTAATGTACATTGATATATATTCATACAATGTAATAACAAATGTATTTTCTTTATAATAAATAAATTTTATTTTCTTTATAAAGTTATAAAGAGGGGCACCTGGGTGGCTCAGTCATTGGGGATCTGCCTTCAGCGTGGTTCATGATCCCAGAGTCCTGGGATCAAGCCCTGCATCAGGCTCCCTGCTTGGAGCCTGCTTCTCTCTCTCCCTCGGCCTGCTGCTCTCACTGCTGTGATCTCTGTCCCTCTGTCAAATAAATATATAAATGTTTTTTAAAAATTTTAAATAAAAATTATAAAGTAATATAAGGCAGTTAGTAGTAATAGAACATTTAAGATAGTGGTTACCTCTGGGAGAAGAAGGGAATAAGTATGGGTGGGAACTTACAGAGGGTTCTTCATGTAGTAGTAACTGTTTCTTAAGCTAGTATGTATGTTTGTGTACACTTTATTATTCTTCTTCAAACTTCCCATATGTGTTTTATTTCCTCATTTATAGTGTGAGCTGTATATACTAACGTTTTTGTAATAATATACATAATATATGCTTATAATAATACATTATATTATACATACCAGTTTTATTGGGATATGATTTACATGCCACAAAATTCATTGTTTTAAAGTGTACAATTCAGCAATTTTTACTGTATTCACAGACTTTTTTGCATTCATCCTCACTAATTTCAGGACATTTAATTACCCCCAAAAGAATCCCTGTAGCAGTCATTTCCCTTGTCCCCACATTCTGCCCCTGATAATCACTTATCTGCTTTCAGGCTCTATCAATTTGCTTATTCTTCATAAATGACATTCTTTGTAAATGAAGTCATATAACCCATGGTTTTTGTGAGTCTGGTTTCTTTCACTTGTCATTGTGTTTTCAAAGTTCATCCATGTTGCAGCATTTATCAATACCTTCATTCCTTTTTTGCTGAATAATACCTCATTGTATGGGCATACCACATTTTGTTTATATATTCATCAGTTGGTAGACATTTGGGTTATTTTCATGTTGGGGCTATTATGAGTAATACTGCTATGAATATTTGTGTATAAGTGTTTTGTGTGGACGTGTTTTTATTTCTCTTATGTATATACCTAGAAGTGAAATTGCTGGGTCATGTAGTAGCTCTATGTTTAACATTTTGGGGAATTGCCAGACTATTTTTAAAGCAGTTGTACCCTTTTATGTTCCTACCAACAATGTATAAGAGTTCTAATTTTTTCATATGCTCAGTTGTTATTGAAATGATATTTTGTGTGGTTTTTAAAAATTTGTTATTTCTCTTGTGGTTTTGATTTGCACTTCCCTAATGAATAATCACACTGAACATCTTTCATGTCTTTATCAGCCACTTGTATAGCTTCTTTGGAAAAAATCTCTTTAGATCCTTTGTCCATTTTTGTTAATTTATTTTTATTTTTTTTAAGATTTTATCTATTTGAGAGGAGGGAGAGAGTGAGAGGGAGAAGCAGACTCCCCACTGAACTGAGAACCTGATGTGGGGCTCTATCCCAGGACCCTGAGATATTGACCTGAGCTGAAGGCAGAGGCTTAACCAGCTGAGCCACCCAGGCACCCCTTTGTCCATTTTTAAATTGTGTTATTTGTCTTTATATTGTTGGTTGTAAGAGTTCTTTATGTATTTTGGATATAAATCTCCTATCAGATACATGATTTGAAAATATTTTTCCCATTCTGTGGGTTGTCTTTTTACTTTCTTGTGTTTTCCCCAAAGATTTTATTTATTTAATTGACAGAGAGAGACACAGTGAGAGAGGGAACACAAGCAGGGGGAGTGGAAAGGGTGAAGCAGGCTTCCCACTGAGCAGGGAGCCCAACGCGGGGCTTGATCCCAGGACCCTGGGATCATGACCTGAGCCGAAGGCAGCCGCTTAACTGACTGAGCCATCCAGGCGCCCCTATTTACTTTCTTGATAGGGTCCTCTAAATCACAAAAGTTAATTTTGATGAAGTCCAATTTATCTGTTTTTTTCTTTTGTCACTTGTGCTTTTGGTTTCATGTCTAACTTCATTGTATCGTATTTAACACTGCCTAATTCGAGGTCACAAGGTTTATTTCTATATTTTCTTCTAAGAATTTTGTAGTTTTGTAGTTTAGCTTTTACATTTAGGTCTGTGAACCATTTTCAATTACTTTTTTATATGGTATGAGATGAGGTTCCAACTTCATTCCTTTTTTTTTTTTTAAGATTTTATTTATTTATTTGAGAGAGAATGTGAGCAAGAGAGGGAGAACACGAGCAAGTTGGGGAGGGGCAGAGAGAGAGGTAGAAGCAGATTCCCCACTGAGCAGGGAGCCCAGAATGGGGCTCTGTCCCAGGACCTTGGGATCATGACCTGAGCTGAAGGGAGATGCTTAACTGACTGAGCCACCAGGTGCCTCAGATCCAACTTCATTCTTTTGCATGTGTATATTTAGTCCCCCAGCACCGTTTGTTGAAAAATGATTCTTTCCCCGTTGAATTTTTGTGGCATGTTTGTTGGAAAGCATTTAACTGTAAATGTGAGGGTTTACTTCTAGACTCTCAGTTTTATTTCATTGCTGTGTATATGTATCCTATATCAATACTATGCTGTCTTGATTATTGTAGCTTTGTAATAAGTTTTGAAATCAGGATGTATGGATATTCTGGGTTCCTTGCATTTCCAAATAAACTTTAGGATCAGCTTGTCAGTGTATTGGGGATAAAAGCCAACTGGAATTTTGATAGGGACTGCACTGAATCTGTACATGAATTGTGGACATCTTGGCATCTTATCAATATTAAGTCTTGAGGGGTGCCTGGGTGGCTCAGTTGGTTCAGTGTCTGCCTTTGGCTCAGGTTATGATTCCAGGATCCTAGGATCGAGTCCCACATTAGGCTTCCTGCTCAGCGGGGTGTCTGTTCCTCCCTCTCCCTCTGCCTCTGCTCTCTCTCTCTCATGCACTCTCTCTCTAATAAATAAATAAAATCTTTAAAAAATATATTGAGTCTTAAAATCCATAAACATGAGATGTTTTCCTTTTTTTTTTTTTTTTTTAAAGATTTTACTTATTTAAGGGTACCTGGGTAGCTTTGTCAGTTAAGTGTCTGCTTTTGGCTCAGGTCATGATCTCAAGGTCCTGGGATGGAGGCCCCCCCCCACCTGTGGGGCTCCCTCTTCAGTGGGAAGTCTGCTTCTTCCTCTCCCTCTGCCCCTCCCCCTGCTCATGTGCACATGCACACTCTCTCTCTCTTTCTCTTTTCCTCCCTCTCTCAAATAAAATCTTTTTAAAAAAAGATTTTATTTATTTATTTAACACAGAGATCACGAGTAGGCAGAGAAGCAGGCAGAGAGAGAGGGGGAAGCAGGCTCCCCGCTGAGCAGAGAGCCCAGTGCGGGGCTCAATCCCAGGACTCTGAGATTAGGACCTGAGCCAAAGGCAGAGGCTTAACCCACTGAGCCACCCAGGCACCCCTCAAATAAAATCTTTAAAAAATTTTTTTACTTATTTATTTGAGAGGCAGAGAGAGCAGGGTGATGGGGAAGATGAGGGAAAGAGACAAGCCGACTCTGTGTTGAGCACAGAACCTGGTACAGAGCTCAGTCTCACAACCCTGAAGATCATGACCTGAGCTGAAAAGAAGAGTCAGATACTTAAATGATTAAGCCACCCAGGTGCCCCACATTGATTGATTTTCATATGTTAAACCAAGCTGTATTGCTGGGGTAAGTTCAATTTGGTTATAGCAAAAAGCCTTTTTATGTGTTGTTCAATTCAGTTTGCTATTTTGTTGAGGATTTTGTTTCTATAATTATAAGAGATACTGATCTGTAGTTTCTTGTGGTATCTTTGGTTTGGGCCTCATGCAATAAGTTGGGAAGTGTTGCCTCTTCTATTTTTTGGAAGACTTTGTGAAGGATTGATGTTATTTCTTCTTTAAACATTTGGTAGAATTCATCATTGAAATCATCTGAGTTTGGGATTTTTTTGTGGGATGTTTTTTGTTATAAATCAGTCTCATAAGTCTGTTCAGATTTTCCATTTCCTCTTGAGTCAATCTTAGTAGTTTATGTCTTTCTAGGAAATTGTCCATTCCACCTAGGTTGTCTAATTTACAAACAACATACAGTTGTTTGTAGTATTCTCATATAGTTCTTTTTATTTATTTAAGGTTGGTGGTGATGTGATCTCATTCATTCCTGATTTTAGTGATTTGAGTCTTCTCTCTTTTATTTTGGTCAATCTAGCTAAAGTTTTGTCAATTTTGTTGATCTTTCAAAGAACCAATTTAGTTTTGTTAATTTTCACTATTGTTCTTTTGCTTCCTATTTCATTTATCCTGCTCTAGTCTTTGTTATTTCTTTCCTTCTGCTTGCTTTGGATTTAGTTTCCTCTTCTCTCTAATATCTCACGGTGAAAGTTAGTTGATTTGAGATTTTTTTAATGTAGGCATTTGTAGCTGTAAATTTCCTGTTATCTGTTATCTCTGTGTTAACTACATCCAATAAATTTTGGGTTGGGTTATTGTGACATTAACAATAAAACATGTTTAATTAAAAAAAAAAAAGGAGGACCCATGGTGGGACGTAGTCAAGCTGGTAGGTAACCAACATCCAATAAATTTTGGGTTGGGTTATTGTGACATTAACAATAAAACATGTTTAATTTAAAAAAAAAAAAAGGAGGACCCATCGTGGGACGTAGTCAAGCTGGTAGGTAACCAACGCCACCAACGTCTAGAACTTGTTCAATCACTGATGCTAAATGGATCATAATTTTCAATAAGTAAAAAATCTAGAAATGCCTGGGCTGGCTCAGTCGGCAGAACATGTGGCTCTTGACCTTGGGGTCATGATTTGAAGCCCCAAGTTGGATGAAGAGTTTACTTAATAAAAAAGAAAGGAAAAACCAAAAAAGAAAAATCTACTATGTTCCGTATGCTCTTCACCAATGCACAACTTGGAATTTTGTGCTTCTCAAAGGTTTAACTATTTGACGAACTGAAATGTGAGCTGGCTGAGAAAATTTTTAAAGTCAGAAAAGTCATAGTACTAGTGACAGAGAACCCTGTGCAGGAGCTAAACACCTAGAGAGTCTAGTCAGTTTTGAGGCCATCCACATGACCAAAAATCCAAACTACCTTAACATTTCTTCAGAAGAAGGTGCCAAAATGAAGGATGTACATGTTCACTTTGTGGGGAAAGAAATTTTGTGGGGTTTACTACCAACTGTGTCAAATTTTCTTCCTGTTATTTATGAAATAGCTAAAAGTAAAAAAGTGCTTGTTATAAATGAAGATTTTCATAAAGGTTTATAGTCATGTTAAAAATTTTATTCCTAAAAAATTTATTTCTAGTGATCATCTTTCTTTCCTGTTAAGCCAAGTGTGCCTGGCAATCAGCTACATTATTTTGTAAGTTCATTGATTTGGAAGGTATAGCTTTTTTATTCTCCCCATTCTAAGCAATCTTGAATTTATTTCGGAAACTTTGCTTTGGGAGAAGAGAAACTTTTTTTTTTTAAAGATTTTATTTGTTTATTTGACAGAGAGACATGGTGAGAAAGGGAACACAAACAGGAGTAGTAGGAGAAGGAGAAGCAGACTCTCTGCTGAGCAGGGAGCCTGATGCAGGGCTCAATGCCAGGACCTTGGGATCATGACCTGAGCTAAAGGCAGACATTTAATGACTGAGCCACCCAGGCACCCTGAGAAACTATTTTTTTAAATTGAAGTATAATTGACACACAGTGTTACATTAATCTCAGATGTACAACATAGTGATTCATGAACTCTTTACTTACGCTATTACAGGTGTAGCTACCTTTTGTCACTGTACAACACCACTGACTATTCACTATACTGTACCTTTCATCCCTGTGACTTATTCATTCTGTAACTGGAAACCTATTTCTCTCCCTCTCCTTTCCCCATCTGGCCCATTCTTCTGTCCCTTCTCCTCTGGTAACCACCAATTTGTTCTCTGTTTATTTCTGCTTTTTGGTTTTTTTTAATTTATTTTTTAAAAGATTTATTTGTTTATGTATTTGAGAGAGAGAGTGCACGCACCCATGAGCAGGAGGAGGGTTACAGGGAGAGGGAGAGAATCTTAATCAGACTCCCCACTGAGCATGGAGGAGCCCAATGCAGAGCTCAGTCTCATGACCTGAGATCTTAACCTGAGCCAGAACCAAGAGTTGGAGGCATAACTGACTGAGCCATCCAGGTACCCCTTGTTTGTTTTTTAGATTGCACAAATAAGTGAAGTCATACTGTATTTGTCTTTATCTGACTTATTTCATTTAGCATACTACCCTCTAGGCCCATCCATGTTGTCACACATGGCAAGATCTTATTTTTTATGGCTGAGTAATATTCTTTTGTATACATATACCACATTTTTTAATGTTAATTTTCTTTTTTTTTCCAAAATTTTATTTAAATTCTAGGTAGTTAACATATGTCACAGTGTTGGTTTCAGGACTAGAATTGAGTGATTCATCGCTTACATAAAACACCCAGTGCTCATCTTATCAAGTGCCCTCCTTAATACCCATCACCCACCTAGCCCATTCCCCACCTGCCTCCCTCCATCACCCTTCAGTTTGTTCTCTGTAAGAGTCCCTGTGGTTTCTTTTCCTCTCTCTTTTTACTTCTCTTTTTTTCATACCACATGTTCTTTATCTATTCACCTATCTTGGGTTACTTCTATATCTTAACTATTCTAAATAATACCAAAGTAAAGTAAGCATGCATATATATTTTCAAATTAGTGTTTTTGGGTTTTTAGGGTAAATACCCAGTAGTTGAATTACTGGATCATATGGTGATTCCATTTTTAATTTTTGAGGCACCTCCATACTGTTTTCCACAGTGGCTGCACCAATTTACATTCCTACCAACAGTGCACGAGGGTTCCTTTTTCTCCACATCTGTGCCAACACTTGATATTTCTTGTCTTTTTGATATTAGCCATTCTGATAGGTATGAAGTGATATCTCATTGTGGTTTTTTTTTAAAGATTTTATTTATTCATTTGAAAGAGAGAGAGAGAGATCACTAGTAGGCAGAGAGGCAGGCAGAGAGAAAGGGGGAACAGGCTCCCTGCCGAGCAGCGAGCCTGATGTGGGGCTCGATCCCAGGACCCTGAGATCATGACCTGAGCTGAAGGCAGAGGCTTAACCCATTGAGCCACCCAGGCGCCCCCTCATTGTGGTTTTGATTTGCTTTTCCCTGATTATTAGTGATGTTAAATATCTTTTCAGATCTTAGTTGTTGTTTTTAATTAAGCTCTATACCTAATATGTAGCTTGAACTCAAGAACCCAAATTCAAGAGTAGCATGTTCTACTGACTGAGCATCCCTATAGTTTTTTGGTTTTGGTTTTGTTTTTTGAGGAGGTTCCATGCCCAACACTGGGCTCAAACTCACAACCCTGAGATCAACAGCTGCATGCTTTACCCACTGAGCCAACCAGGTGCCCCACCTAGTTTTAAATATAACTCTCCCCTAAACCAGGGGTTTGGGCAGGAAAAGTACAGGGTGAGCCTAGAACACCTTATTTCGTCAGAAAATGTGGAAGATCTCCAACCACCTGGTGGCTTAGTCAAGCATCTGCCTTTGGCTCAGGTCATGGTCCCAGGGTCCTAGAATCAAGCCCTGTGTCAGGCTCTCTGCTCAGTGGAGACCCTGCTTCTCCCTCTGCCTGCTGTTCCCCCTGCTTGTGCTCTCTCTCTCAAATAAATAAAATCTTTTTTTTTTTTTACTTTTTTTTTTAAATCAGAGAGAAAGAGTGAACACAAGCAAGGGGGAGCGGCAGGCAAAGGGAGAAGCAGGCAGCAGGCAGAGGGAGAAGCAGGCTCCCCACTGAGCAAGGAGCCCAGTGTGGGACTAGATCCCAGGACTGTAGGATCATGACTGGAGCCAACGGCAGCTGCTTAATTGGCTAAGCCATCCAGGCATCCCAATATATAAAATCTTCCAGAAAAATTGTGGAAGTGCTCAAAAATTCATGGAGATATTTTAAAACAACACCAGAACCAGCTGAAAAGGCTTACACTGGCTGAATCTGGGACAGTTTTGGTGTCAAAATGAATAATGATATTGATAGATTTTAACCTA
This sequence comes from Martes martes, assembly GCF_963455335.1. Classification (NCBI taxonomy): domain Eukaryota; kingdom Metazoa; phylum Chordata; class Mammalia; order Carnivora; family Mustelidae; genus Martes; species Martes martes. The sequence continues at coordinate 49,782,633 of NC_137894.1, read as the reverse complement.
TTGAATAAAATAGGAATCCATGCGATTGCATAGATATAAATAAATATATTAATAAATAAGTGTTGTAAAGAGAAATCTTTGCCCTAGAGTAGAACTGCAACTAATAAATGTAGAAGTAGTAATGAAATTAGAATTATACTATGGTTATGTCCTTATACAATGAAGTGTTTAGAAGTAATGGGATATCATGTGTACAATTAACTTTCAAGTTAATTCAAGTTAATTCAAGAAATAATAGAGAATATAATATTATATATTGTGATATATATGTGTGTGTGTGTGTGTATATATATATATATATATATATATATATATATTTGGAAAATAGTGACAGATTTTTAAAAGTTAAACATATCCATTCGTTTGTTGAAGGGCATCTTGGCTCTTTCCACAGTTTGGTGATTGTGGCCATTGCTGCTATGAACATTGGGATACATACGGCCCTTCTTTTCACTGCATCTGTATCTTTGGGGTAAATACCCAGTAGTGCAACTGCTGGGTCATAGGGTAGCTCTATTTTTAGTTTTCTTTTTTTTTTTAAGATTTTATTTATTTATTTGACACACAGAGAGAGATCACAAGTAGGCAGAGAGAGAGGGAGAAGCAAGCTCCCTGGCTGAGCAGAGAGCCTGATACGGGGCTCGATCCCAGGACCCTGAGACCATGACCTGAGCTGAAGACAGAGGCTTAACCCACTGAGCCACCCAGGTGCCCCTATTTTTAATTTTCTGAGGAATCTCCACACTGTTTTCCAAAGAAGCTGCACCAATTTGCATTCCCACCAACAGTGTAAGAGGGTTCCCCTTTCTCTACATCCTCTCCAACATTTGTTGTTTCCTGCCTTGTTAATCTTTGCGATTCTAACTGGTGTAAGGTGGTATTTCAAAGTGGTAAAGAAGATGTGGTCCATATATACAATGAAATATTACTCAGCTGTCAGAAAGAATGAATACCCAGCTTTTGCATCAACATAGGTGGGACTGGAGGAGATTATGCTGAGTGAAAAAAGTCAAACAGAGAAAGTCAATTATCATATGGTTTCACTTACTTGTGGAACATAATGAATAACAGGGAGGACATCAGGAGAAGGAAAGGAAAAGTGAATTGGGGCAAATTGGAGGGGGTGATGAACCATGAGAGACTGTGGACTCTGAGAAACAATCTGAGGGTTTTAGAGGGGAGGGGAGTGAGGGGAGGGGGGAGCCTGGTGGTAGGTATTAAGGAGGGCATGTATTGCATGGAGCACTGGGTGTTGTACATAAACAATGAATCTTAGAACACTGCATCAAAAACTAATGATATATTTTATGGTGACTAACATAACACAATAAAAAAAAAAAGTTAAACATACACTTGTCTTTTGACCCAGCTGTTTCACTCCTGTGTATTTACCCAAGAGAAATTAAAACATGTTCACACAAAGACTTATACACAGATTTTCATAGCTGTTCTGTTTGTAATAGCCAAAAACCTGGAAACAATTCAAATATCCACCAATAGTAAATGGATAAATAAATTATGGTTTATCTGTACAGTGAAATGCTACCAGCAATCAAAAGGAACTATTGATATGAGAAACACCATGGATGAATCTCAAAATAATTATGCAGAGTGAAAGAAGTCAAACCACCGCCCAAAGTAAAAAATAAAATGAGTACATAATGGATGATTTGATCTATATGAAATTCTAGAAAATCGAAACTATAGTGACATAAAGCCATATATTGGTGGTTGCCTGGAGACTAACGTTGGACTGGGGTTAGGGTGAGATGGAGAGGAATGGATAACAAAAGTACAGGGAAAGTTAGCAGTAATGGATATGTTCATTATCTTTTTTTTTTAAGATTTTATTTATTTATTTGACAGAGATCACAAGTAAGCAGAGAGGCAGGCAGAGAGAGAGAAAGAGAAGCAGGCTCCCTGCCAAACAGAAAGCCCGATGCGGGACTCAATCCCAGGACCCTGAGATCATGACCCGAGCTGAAGGCAGAGGCTTAATCCACTGAGCCACCCAGGCACCCGATATGTTCATTATCTTAATTGTGGTGGTTTCACATTTATATACATATGTCAAAATTAACCAAATTTTATACTTTAAATATATTCAGTGCATTACACACCAATTATACTTCAATAAAGCTGTTTTTAAAAACCTTACTAATCATTTCCAAAGGCTAGACCAGAGAGGTGGTAGTGGTGGCTGAGGTAGTTCTGTGACTAAAGTTCTGAGCTCTTTCTTCCAGGAACAGAGCTATATTTAGAGTGCTGGGGTTTAGGATCTTTCCCATAAGATCAGAGCTGACTCTGGGCCAGTGAACACTAATACACTTAGACCAAACAGATGCTCTATATCCAGGAGGCAACTTTGGGGACTGTTTCCCAGACCACAAAAACGAATAAGATGAGTCTTGATAATCAAGAAGTTTTCTATCCTTTTCCTTAATAAGAGTTGGAAGATGGTTTTGGTCACAATCTTTATCTAGATCCACATTATCTAGTAAGGAGAAAAAACAGAAGAATAATTAAAAAGAAAAATTTTAAAAAAATTAAGTAGACTAACAGCCCTATTTGATATTTTTATAAAGAGAATGTACTCTCTAAGACTCTTAATCATAGGAAACAAACTGAGGGTTGCTGGAGGGGAGGGAGATAGAGGGATGGGATAACTGGGTGATGGACATTAAGGAGGGCATGTGATGTAATGAGCACTGGGTATTATACAAGACCGATGAATCACAGACCTCTACCTCTGAAACCAACAATACATTATATATTAATTAATTGAATTTAAATTTAAAAAAGAGTGTACTTTCTAGACAGGATGTTGAGTCATATCTTACGCTGGAACAATATGGAATGATACTCCATATCCAGGAATGATATGTGACAATAAAGAGATCCATTAGGACACATTTCATATCCTTCCTGAATTTCCTGTCATACACTCCAGTCAAGAGAGATTGAAGCCCTTTGGACAAGATACAATGAGACACCTGATGGATTAAAAAAAATTACATGGAAAATTAATCTCTATTTACCCTTTCCTGGAACTTTAGGTAAGAATATAAAAGCTCAACCACCCTTGAGCAGAATGAGCCGGGAAGAATTGGAGGACAGCTTGTTTCGTCTTCGTGAAGAGCACCTGTTGGTGAAAGAGCTTTCTTGGAAGCAACAGGATGAGATCAAAAGGTACCTTGTGTTCTCTTTAAGTCTTTAAAACCTGGGGAACAAAGGGGAGCAGGGGCAAGTAAGAAAAGGAGCTTTTTATTTGCAAAATGAAACAAAAAATCATATTGATCATCTACTATATGCAGATATATTGTAAGGGTTTTTATGTATTAACTAAATATTATAAATACAATTAACTTACTTAATACTGTGAGGGAGCTGCTATTAAGAGGAAAAGGAAAGGGGCACCTGGGTGCCTGGGTGGGTTAATAAGCCTCTGCTTTCTGCTCAGGTCACGTTCTCTAGGTCCTGGGATGGAGCCCTGCATCGGGCTCTCTGCTCAGCAGGGAGCCTGCTTCCTCCTCTCTCTCTCTGCCTGCCTCTCTGCCTACTTGTGATCTCTCTCTCTCTCTCTCTGTCAAATTAATACATAAAATCTTTTTTAAAAAAAGAGGAAAAGGAAATAAGTAAGTAATTTGCTTAAAGTCACAGTTAGCAAGCGAGCAGCAGCACTGAAAGCTCTTAACTCTGAATTATACCATATACAGTGACCTTACAGTATTGGCTTTCAAAAGTGGATCTCTTGGGTGGGGACCTGGAGAAGATTCTGAGATGGAGTGTGGTTAGATAATCAGATGGGAAGAAAAGGAGTTCTGAAAGTTCAGATTTTATCTCTAGGACATATTTTGAGGATGTTGGTGTCAGTGTCTTCCAGCCAAAGACTAGCAGGAACATACCTGTATGTTTGAGCAGGTGGCGTTTATTACTAATTACAGCTAGAGAAATGCACACCATGGAGAACTATGGTCATTTCAGTAAGAATGTGTTGGAAAATACCTGTTACAGTATTTGAGTCTCAGTTGGGTGATTTGTGGGAGGGTCCAAGGTAACAGGAGTTTGCTCCAGATTTGATACCGTTAGAAAGCAGGGAAAATTCTGTGTTTGGATATCTCAGTAGATTTTTTCTTTTAAGGTATCATTTATTGGGGTGCCTGGATGGCTCAGTGGGTTGAGCCTCTGCCTTCGGCTCGGGTCATGATCCCAGGGTTTGGGGATGGAGTCCTGCATCAGGCTCTCTGCTCGGTGGAGAGCCTGATTCCCCCCCCCCCACCTCTGCCTGTCTCTCTGCCTACTTGTGATCTCTGTCAAATAAATAAATAAAATATTTTTTTAAAAGGTATTTATTTATTGAGAGAGAGGGAGAGGACAGAGTGTGCAAGTGTGCGAGTTGGGGGAGGGGTGGAGGAAGAGGGAGAAGCAGACTCCCTGCTGGGCCCCCCCACCCCCACCCCCCACCGCCAAGATCATGACCTGAGTCGAAGTCAAACACTTAACCAACTGAGCCACACGGGTGTCCTGATATCTCAGTAAATCTTATGTACAGGGAATGTAGACTAGAGTGAGGCTAAAGCTATAATTGGTTAGAATAGCAGTCACTCATTAACCAGGAAAAGAAAATGTTTGGTATTTTGTGTGTGGCACAGTGACCTTGTTTTTGTCTGTGTTTAGACAAAATTATGCAATGGCCTTGTTCAGTATCACTCTATCATGGTCTCAGTGGCCTTGTCTAATATTGGTGTTCTGTGAGATTATGTCCAACAGGATAATAACATGGCTTAGCCATGAGTACCAGGCCTGCTTCAAACAACACTGGGAACTGGTTATGTCAGATCAATTCCCCAATGTCAAGAGCACCTTTTTGCTTTCTCACTGATAATCCCCAAGAGCTACATTTAGAATCTTCAAGATATAGGGGCACCTGGATGGCTAGGTTGGTTAAGTGTCCGACCCTTCATCTTGGCTTGGGTCTTGGTCTCTGGGTCATGAGTTCAGGCCCTGCACTGGGCTCCACGCCCAGAATGGAGACCACTTAAAAAAAAAAAAAATCTACAGATACAGGCTTCCATTGTATGCCAGCACTCTTCAAAGTGGAGATTCTTTTGCATTGTGGAGAACTCAAGAATCTGGTCAAAGCACAAGGTTGCATAGGCCAAAAAATCTTACTTCTTGGTTGATAACCAAAAAGAAACCCTCAAGATTATAAATATTAAGTGGCTAAATTAGATTCCATCCTCCTGACTCCCCTGGCTTTGGGAAAATTACCTGGCTATATTTCATGACTTGATTTCTTTATCTGGATATAATGATAGGTAATAATAGCTAACTCCTACAGTGCTTACAGCACACAGCACTGCTCTAAACACTTTACATATATCGATTTATTTAATCCTCATAACAATCTAATGAGGCAGGTGCTACTTTTATCTTTACTCATAGATGAGGAAACTGAACACAAAAGGTTAATGACATGCAAAAAGCCACATAGATAGTATGTCAGAATTGGCAGGCAGGGGTCACAGAATCTGATGGCAAGGATTGAAAGCATGATTTTAGGTCAAAATGACCTATTTTAGGTCAAAATGACAAATAGTGGGAGTGCCTGGCTAGCTCAGTCTGTAGAGCATGCAATTCTTGATCTTGGGGTTGTGAATTTGGATGTAGAGATTACTTAGGAAAAAAAAGATGACAAACGGTGATTGACTATCCACTATAAGTAAGGCTGGGTATATACTAAGCGCTACTAAGGTGTATACTAGGGGCTGTGGAGGAGTAATCCTTAAAGATGGGTGCATATACAGGGGTGTGCAGACAAGTGGGATGGGAAAAGTAAATATTAAAATTTCTTCCTATATTTAATTATCTCCCCTTTAAAAATTAGTCTTTTTTTTTTAAGATTTTATTTATTTATTTCCCACAGAGAGAGAGAGAGCAAAAGAGGGACCACAAGCAGGAGGAGTGGGAGAGAGAAGCAGGCTTCCTGCTGAGCAGGGAGCCCGAAGTGGGGCTCAATCACAGGACCCTATTAGAAGGCAGACACTTAACAACTGAGCCACCCAGGAGCCCCTAAAAATTAGTCTTTTTATGTTGTAATATGACCACAGTTTATTAGAACAGAAGTAAATGTATATAATTTAAAAATAGATGTACAATTAAATATATTGAGGAGTGCCCCAACATTTTTTACTAAGATGATTATGTAATCATTGCAATAGAATGGACAAAGAGGAACACCACAGTGTTTCCTGCCCTCCAAGAGTTAATTGTGGATAGAAAATTAATTTTAAAGTATACATAATAGATCACAGTAGATACATTTATATCACAGATCAGTTCATGATGATGTATCACCAAATCAACTGTAGAAATAATAACGTAATTCACAGAAGGAGGAGCCATTCCCACTATCTCTGCTTTTGCTCCTAGGATGAGGACAGCATTACTCCGGCTGACGTCGATGGGCCGGAACATGAGGGCAGGGGTGGCAGAGGCAGAGCAGCCTGCCAGACCACAGCGGAATGCAGGGTGGCGGCAACCCCCCACCAAGCACCAGCGCCCCCTGATGCACGGGCTGCAACTGCAGTTCCAGCGTGTTGTCCCCCCTGCTCCCCGACGCTCCCAGCCCTGGGTCCACGTGGGACACAGACAGCTCCGCACTGCTGGTGCACCAGCGCTGGAGAAACCCAAGAGGGGTGAGGTTCAGAACCAAGTTTCCAACAGCACTGAAACCCTGGGAAGGATTGATGTGTCAGCCACATTTTCCTCCTCACTGCTTTATTTCACCCACCACCCCATTTTGTCCTTTTGTTCCCAGTGCTTTCTCCCTCCTTAAAATCTTGTTGTCCTGGGTAGGTTTGCCAGGTTCAAAATTCTCACTTCAGCATGAAGTACTGCTGAGGAGAGAATCGGACAAGCAAAACAGGAACTTTGCTGGTTAAGTTCTGCAGTGGGCCTAGAAAGTAGATTAGAATTGACATTGATGTCCCCACTCCAGTGTGAGCGGCAGTGATCTTAAGACAGGTCTCTCTCTAGAGGGCCCATGGGATCCTGGGCTAAGTGGCTGTGCCTCTAAAACTGGTCTTTTCGTTTTGGGGAGAAGTGGACCCCTTTTGAAACCATGATCACAGCTAGGTCTCCTTCCAAGAAAAGTGCTCATACACATAGTCTAAACTTTGCATACAATTCCACCAGTCTAGGGATGTCCAAATTCCATTTCTGAAGTCCAGGCCTAGACGTCAGGCTGTAAGTGAGCAATTGCAATTTCTCTTCTTGTATTCTAAATGGCTGAGAGTCTCTGGCTGCTGGAAACCCAACACTGAATTAAATAAAATGTTTTGTGTAAATTTCCTTCACCTAGCCCACTCACACCATCGGAACGGGGTGTCTCTACTCTGGGGATACAATGTTAGATTTGTTTCGTATGGTTCTTTATTTTCAAACTTCCTACTGGAGCCAAACGAATCTTTGCAAAAACAGCTAAAAGTAGAAAAATTAAGTAAGTCTAAGTTCCATTTCAGTTTGACTTCAGCATTATTGAGTACCAGTTACATAGCAGATGCCAGAGATAATGATGCATTAGAGTTAGACACACAGTCCCTTTCTTCTTTGCACCTTTCTTCTTTCCATTTATACTCTCTTACTTGGCAGATTGTGGTACCGCTGGTTTAGTAACTCTGTAGTTGCATATCTTTGCAAGAGTAGACTGAGAACCTCTCGTCTGGGATCAGTGATCCTTATGAGGATTTCCCCCAGGTCTCAAGGCTCTCTACTTTTAGCAGTTGGTGTTCTGGAGAAATTCTGCTGCAGAGTCTGCATCTTCTGTCTAAACTTTTAGGGCCTAGTGACAGGCTGAGCTACACAGCCCCTCCCACATTCAAGAACCATGTGACAAATGGGAAGACCAGAAGTGAAATATCCAGTGAACTGTGAGTTCTTTTCATTTATCCTGCACTGTTACACTTTCAGCTTTAATTGGAAATACATCATTTAGGGAACAAGTGAATGTTGGCATTTTCAAGTCTTCCCAACATAATCAGAGAAGACAAAAGTGTGCCCTTGGTCAAATGTCAACTTTATTTGCTTAAAAATGGGAAATAATTGGGGCACCTGAATGGCTCAGTAAGTTATGCGCCTGCCTTCAGCTCAGGTCATGATCCCAAGGTCCTGGGATCGAGCCCCACATTTGGCTCCCTGCTCAGTGGGAAGCCTGCTTCTCCCTCTCTCTCACTCCCCCTGCTTGTGTTCCCTCTCTCTCTGTGTCAAATAAATAAAATCTTAAAAAAAAAATTAGAAAAATGAGAAATAACCATCTGTCTTTGAAAGAAAGCAAATAAGGCCCTTTCCTTAATTGAAGGTATTCCCTCTCTTTCCCTTCCTATTTTTCTCTCTTAGGTCATAATTCATTTATATTTCTGTTTGACACTTGAAAGCTGTATTTGGTAAGATTATCTATCACACATATCAAAATTACTAACTCCTCTAACTTGTCTTCATCCATGTGAGAACTCAGTTCTAAACCCCTGTAAGAGCAGTTTCTATTTCTTCTTTTTTGTGTGTAATGTTCCTAATTCTAAGAGTATAATTTCTTTCAGCGAAGTCATAAATTACTACTAAACTCATTGGTCTGTGCATGCCTAACTGTGCTCATATTATGACCAGCAATACTATGCTAGTGGAAGAACAACCCAAGTCTCCTGAGAAAATGTGGTCCAAAGATGAAGATTTTGAACAGAGAAGCTCTTTGGAGTGTGCTCAGAAGGCCACAGAACTTCGGTAAGAGTGTGGCATTCCTTGCCTTAAGCCATATGAGCTGAAAAAGTGAGAGATTCTTATTTGTATCTTTACTCTGCCAGAGGAAAGGAGAATGCTTGGGATTAAATTCAGTCTTAAATTCAATCTGAGAAATAGATGTGGATTCCCATGTGGGTTAAGAAATGATGCACCTAAAGAGAATGTTTATGTGTATTAGAAGATCTGCTGTTTTCTATCACAGAAGGAAAACTTTTTTTTTTAGATTTTGTTTATTTGAGAGAGAGAGAGAGAGAGAGAGAGAGAGCATGAGAAGGGTGAGGTCAGAGGGAGAAGCAGACTCCCTGCCAAGCAGGGAACTTGACGCAGGTCTCAATCCCAGGACTCCTGGATAATGATCCAAGCCAACGGCAGTCACCTAGCCAACTGAGCCACCCAGGCGCCCAGAAGGAAAACTTCTTCATCCCCATCATCAGATAGGGGTTCTCAGCACTCACTGAGCATCAGTGTTTAGAGAACATTTTTTTAAAGTAGACTTTATTTTTTAAAGAAGTTTTAGATTCACAGCAAAACTGAGCAGAAAGTACAGAGATTTCCCATACACTGCTCATCTCCACACACTCACACACTATCAACATTCCATACCACAGTGGTATTTTTGTGACAGTGGTTGAACCCATACTGACACATCATTATCACCCAAAGTCCATAGCTTACTGTGGGGTTCACTCCTGGTGTTGCACGTTCTGTGGGTTTGGACAGATGTATAAACATGTATCCACCATTGTAGTATCATAGAGAGTAGGTTCACTGCCCTAGACATCTTCTGTGCTCTGCCTTCTTATCCCTCTCTACCACCTTACCTCTGGCACCACTGATCTTTATGATTTTGCCTTGGCTGGAATGTCATATAGTTGGAAAAATACACTATACAGTCTTTTCAGATTGGCTTCTTTCACTTAGCAATATGCATTCAAGTTTCCTCCATGTCGTTTCATGGCTTGATAGCTCATTTCCCTTAGCAATGAATAACTTTCCATTGGATGTGCCACAGTTCATCCATTCACCTACAAATGACGTTTTGATTATTTCCAACTTTTGGCCATTATGAATGAAACTGTTGTAAACATTCGTGTTCAAACATAGTTTTCAATTTGGAGACCTTTTAAAACCAAGAAGACTAGAGGATTGGTGGGTGGATGGGGTTGGTTAAATGGGTGATGGGTATTAAAGAGGGCACTTGTTGTGGTGACTATGAATGTTGTATGTAAGTGAAGAATCACTAAATTCTGCACCTGAAACTAATATTACTCTGCATGTTAACTAACTGGAATTTAGATAAAAAATCGGAGGAAAAATAAAAGAAGTGTTCTATTCCAAAAAAGACAATATTGAGAAAATAAATGATATAGGAGGTAATACAATATCAAACTACCACACAAAAATAATTAAATAAAATCAAAAGCTTGTGCATCTTATAATACAGTTTATTTCATATAAACAGATCCTGAAAATTAAAAAACAAACAAACCCACAGAAACCTGGGCCCCACCCCAGAGATTCCTTTTCAGTTATTTGGGGGTGGACTTCAAGCAGTATAGGTCATAAAGATTTCCCCAGATGATTCTAATAAGCAGCCAAGACTGGGCATCACTGAGATAGAGACTAATGAACCCAAATCCACCTCAATACTTAGAAATAATAAAGAAAATGTGGTCTGCTAGGTTGGGAAATAATAATCTTCCCTGGTGTTTCCCTCCATATCAATACCTTTCTGGTTTCTCTAAGGAGACAGCACCCAGACTCAGCTGGACTTTACAAGGTTGAGAAATTATGAGCACCATAATTTTAAAGATTGCTATTATGTTTTCTCATAACACAGACTTTAAGGTTGGTGGTGTCTCTGTTGAATCCCAGCTCTTAGGGGAAATGGGAGAGAGGAGATTATTTATTGGAGTGTACATTTGCTTCCTACTTCTGGTGTGCTGTGGGTGAGATAGAAAGGCAAGAGGCAAGAGGAAGATACTCTTTATTTGGTGCAGTATTGAGAGGGGAGATGTTTAATTCTGTCCGTTCACAGAATGTCTTAACACTGTTTTCTTTCTTCAGAGCTTCCATTAAGGAGAATATAGAGCTGATTCGGCTTAAGAAGCTCTTACATGAAAGGAATACCTCATTGGTAGCAACAAAAGCACAGTTAACAGAAGTTCAAGAGGTGAGCTGCCAGGGCAGGCCAGTGTGGCATGGCCTGGAATACCCTCAAATCTCAGACCTCTGGTGTCCTTGGCTGTTTGAGAAGCCCTGCTGGGCCCAATCAGGCATCCAGTTCCAGTGGGAACTGTCTGTCGCCAGTTTGGGGGGAAAAGAGTCAGTATTATTTTCTCCATTGCATACATGGAAGACCACAACTAAAAGCTGTTAAACTGTCTCACAACTTATAGGGGATATTCAAATCCAAGCCTTGCAATTCCGAGTCCATTCTTCTTCCAATACTTCCACTCTCTCTCTTTTAGGAAGAAGGCTCAAGCTCTGCCTTCTAAGGTAGAATTAAGTGGGGTTAACCTGAACCAGAGTTAAGGTCCCAGCCAAGGGCCACACCAGAATGTAATTAAGGTGGGAAGCCAAGAGCAGGCCCAGGGGAAGGGAAGGAGACTAGTCTTTACTGAGGACTCTCCATGTGCTGGACTCTGTCCAGTTGCTTACAGTCATGATCTCATTTAAGCCTGACAACAACCCTCAATGTAAGTACATTTAACGAATGAGGGAACTGAGACTCAAAGAAGTTAAGTAACCTGCGTAAGTCATAAAAATACTTATGTGGGCAGAGCAGGCTTTGAGTCCAGTTTTATCTGGCACCAAGGCTTATGCTCTTTTCTCATTACCACATAAGAGAAACTCATATATGAATGGTGGAAATGGGGCATCAAGGGCCTAAGTGATAGATTAGCACCATTCTTTTATTGACTAAATATGTCTAGAGTACCAGGAACTGTGCAAAGCACTGGGACACAAAGATTACAAAGTAAAACAGCTCCTACCTTCAAGGAACTTACCAGAGCAAGAGAACAAGATGTAAACAAATACAGCTATGCAAGTACAGGGTATTGGCAGGAACACAAGAGACACGAGAACACAGAAGTCAGCTCTTCCAGAGAATGAGGTGCAGGATCCAGAAAGGGTTCATAAAGGAATATACTCATGAGCCAAATATTGGGATACTGAAAGATTAGCAGGTGTTAGTAAGTGTGCAAGAGAGGGGAGGGTTTTCCAAGAGAGGAGAGGTATAAGCCAGGGCACAGAGGTGAAAAACATCAGGGACTGGATCATGGAAGCCCTATCAGGATTTTAGACTTTATCTAATAGACAGTGGGAAGCTGTAGGAAGGTTTTAAACAAGTCGATAACATGATCAGTTTTTTCCCCAAAGAGATTACTTTGCCTTTTTTTTTAATGTTTGAAGTTTTTTGAAATACATTTTAATAAAGAAATGGTACTTTAAAAAATAATGATTAACTCTGGGGCACCTGGGTGACTCAGTCAGCTAAGTCTGCCTTCGGCTCAGGTCATGATCCCAGGGTCCTGGGATCAAGCCCCACATCGGGCTCCCTGCACAGCAGGAGGCCTGCTTCTCCCTCTCCCACTCTCCCTGCTTGTATTCCCCTCGCTGACTCTTTCTCTGTCAAATAAATAAATAAAATCTTTAAAAAAAATAATGATTAACTCTGAGTAGTAGAGTTATAGAGGACTGATATAGTCTTTATATTTTTCTGAAATTTTCAACTTCTTGAAAATCACAAAACCAGAAGGAAAGATCATCTGGCAGTGGAGTGAATAATACAGGTGGGCTGATACAAGTAAAGTGATCAGGTAAAAAATGACTGCAGTGGCAAGAGAGACAGATGAGGGTCCCAACCAAGGCAGTGAGAGAGGCCCACAGAGAAAGGACTGTAGTGGGAACTTCCAGGAAGTAGAAGAATGGACTTCATCACCAAAAATGTAGAGGAAAAGGGGAAATGAAAGATGATTTCTGGGTCTCTGCATGAGCAAGAATATGATGGTGGTATCTTTCATCTAGATTGGCTATAGTTAGCACTGCCCTGGTTACTTCTGTTCTAATGGGAATAAAAGGCATCTTCACAAGGTCAACCACCAAACCTGTGTTTCAGAGAGAACTATGCACATGCTTGTATTCTTTTGACTTGGTTAATTTTGGTAGCACTACAGAATGTGGAAATATGGGAAGGAAGATAATGTAAAATTGTATGGGCAAACAGCAACATTTGTAGGATTACATTTTTTTAAAAACCCCATCTATTCCTTCATCGCATTAAAGGAAAAAAGGAAGCAAGCCATTCTGAATCCTTACCCATGTTAGTTGTAGTGGTAGAGATGAGCTAAAATGGGGAGTAATCACCCACAATTGTTTGAAATGTAGGTTTTATGATTTGTTTTTCTCCAACAGTTTGCCTTTTTAGTCATCCTTTCTCTTGATCCCTTAGCATTAAATGTGGTGGTCAGTAGCACAGACTCTGAGTCAGACAAGCTGAGGTAAAATACTGCCTCTGTCTCTTGATAGCGCTATGACTGAGCAAGTGACTTAACTCTCTGAGCTTTGGTGTTTCATTTTTTTTTTAAGATTTTATTTATTTATTTGACAGACAGAGATTACAAGTAGGCAAGAGAGGCAGGCAGGGAGAGAGAGGAGGAAGCAGGCTCTCTGAGGAGCAGAGAGCCCGATGTGGGGCTCAATCCCAGGACCCTGGGATCGTGACCTGAGCCAAAAGCAGAGGCTTTAACCCACTGAGACACCCAGGCGCCCCCGGTGTCTTATTTTTAAGGGTTCAGTAATAACTATGTCTCAAATATGCTATGAGAATTAAATGAGATAAAATATGTGAAATCATTAAAATGAGCATAATGTAACAGATAATGAAACACACAGTACTGCTCAGCCAATTACAGCTGTTGTAGTTAGTTTGGTTAGTATTGCTTTTTCTTTCCTTTCCTTTTCTTTTTTTTCCTTTTTTAACAATTTATTTATTTATTTGACACAGAGAGAGCAAGCAAGCCAAGCAGAGGAGTAGCAGGCAGAGGGAGAGGGAGAAGCAGACTCCCCACTGAGCAGGGAGCCAGATGCAGGCCTCAATCCCAAGACCCTGAGTTCATAACTTGAGTGAAGGCAGATGTTTAACCCACTGAGCCACTCAGATACCCCAAGTGTTGCCTTTTCTGTTTCTAAAACTGGAAAGAAAACTTTTCTTTTTAAAGATTTTATTTATTTCACAGAGAGAGGCACAGCGAGAGAGGGAACACAAGCAAAAGAAGTGTGAGAGGGAGAAGCAGGTTTCCCTCTGAGCAGGGAGCCCAATGTAGGGCTCGATCCCAGGACCCTGGGATCATGACCTGAGCCAAAGGCAGACCCTTAACAACTGAGCCACCCAGGCGCTCCTGGAAAGAAAACTTTCTGAAGCATGCTGAGTGAAGGATTGCACCTACTCTGAAAATAAATATTTTTCTTGGATATTCCACCAAATGCAATACAAATGTGAATAAATGACCCTTCATGCTTTTTGAAAGAAATTGCATTATCTGTTATGTTCACAAACCTCCTGACAAGCTAGGGCAGGAAAAAGTAGCAGCAATTAGTAAACAAGTATACAAATTGACTTGATTTATGAGAATTTTTAAATATCTCTTAAACTAACCATTTAAACATTTGTATTACAGAGATAAATATCAAAACGAATATCAAGTTGATAAATCAGAGGAACAATATGTATTTCTTTCTTTCAGGCATATGAAACTCTGCTCCAGAAGGTACAGAAGATTCCTTGAATCTCTGTTTCTTAGTAGTAAGAGGAATAAAACCCAAAGAAATTTGCATTAATCTTTAAATACCATAACACCAGAATTTAGCCAAGTAAATCAAAGTTATTATGACCTAAAATTTCTATTAAAACAAATGTCCTATTACTATGATCAGAAGATATTTATTGTGACATTTTCATTCAGCTGAAATATGAGGTCTGAAATACATGGGATAGTATTTTTCAGCCTATTGCTAGAGAGAATTATATAGTATTTGTTCAGAAATTCCTAAGAGTATTCCTCTAGCATGTATGAGGTGATGAAATATAACAAAGTTATTGCATACCTTCTCTGATGTTCTTAAATGTTCAGCACCATTCACTCCTGTGAGTGGGGTGCAGGTGAAGCCAGGTGAATGACCATGATTAAAAGTTACTAAGTCAGAGTTCCCAGCATGAACAGCCACAGCTGTTCCTCACCAGAGATGTTTACCAGAAAAAATGCATACTTAACTTCTTGAGTGAACATGTCACTTTGTTAGGTGGAAAGGGAAGAGTGTATCACCCTAAGAAGCATTCAGATAGCTTAGAACGTAAAGGCAGCTACGAAAAGTTCACTTCACTTAGAGCCAGTGTTTAATTTGGACCTTGGGAAAATTTATGCTCCAGCTATGCATCATAGTTTCCTGGGGTGGAAAATCCTCACTAACAGGGAAACAATAATTCCTGAGAAATACTAGAGTGATAGACCACACCAATCTACAGTGCAAAGGCACCGTGCTATTCATCAAAGTCATTCTTCTTGAGATCCACTAGGGAATGCTAGAGTTGCTGGTATCTTGAGACCATTTTTGCTGAGTGATATGACCATTCCCAGAGCAACTTTCCTTTTGCCCCAGAATCAGGGAATCCTGAGTGCAGCCCATGATGCCCTCCTTGGGCAAGTGAATGAGCTCAGGGAAGAACTGAAGGAGCAGAGCAAGAAGGCTGTGAGCTTCAAGAGCCAACTGGAAGATGTGTCCATCCTGCAGATAACACTGAAGGAGGTAAATAACAATACTAATTGAAAGGTGGCATCTGTTATAAGTTACAATCCAATTTCAGAGATGTTAAAAAGTGTATTTTACCAACACTATGGCTATTTCATTTTTTCAAATGAGAAAAATGAGGCTCCAGGTGGTTAAGTAATTTGCTCAAGATTACACCATTAGGGGAAAAACTGGGATTTATAGTTGTGTCTGTTCTCCAAAGTTTTTGCTGTATTATAATGTTCTGCTGCTGCTTTAACAGTAGAAACCTAGACACCTTGAAAACGTGCTTCAGAGAATCCTCATTATTTCCAATAAAATTTCTATCACAGCAGTTGCTTCAAGTCTTACCAGTTGAATGGCTCCTCATAGACGTGAGACATGAACATAGAAAGCCTCCTATCCAAGCCCCACTTTGCTACAGAAAGGGGAGACATTTTCAAGGTGATAGGTGTTACAATTTTATTTCAGGCACTCTACTGTGATTCTTAGTTTCAGGAGAGAGTTGAAGATTTGGAAAAAGAACGAAACCTGCTGAATGACAATTATGAAAAACTCTTAGAAAAGTGAGTACCAAGTTTGGGCCCCAGAGCACTGTTTGTTATAAAAGACAATTATAGAAAAGTGCCCTCACGTTCTAAAATAATGGCTAGTGTGGGTAAGGGAATGCTGGTACTCAATACCGTTAGTGAGAATATAAAGTGGCACAGTCTATTTGGAAGGGAATTCAGTGCTATCTATAGAAATGTGAAACATGCATAAACACGTACTTGCAAAGATAATGTATAATAAGAATGTTAATTACTACATTGTTACTAATAGTAAAAAAAAAGTGGAAACATCCAAATTTCCTTTGATAGGGATTGATTAAATAAATAATGTTGCATCCCCACAATAAAATACTATGATACTGTTAAAAATGAGGTAGACTGGGCGCCTGGGTGGCTCAGTGGGTTAAAGCCTCTGCCTTCAGCTCAGGTCATGATCCCAGGATCCTGGGATCGAGCCCTGCATCGGGCTCTCTGCCCGGCAGGGAGCCTGCTTCCTCCTCTCTCTCTCTGCCTACCTCTCTGCCTACTTGTGATCTCTGCCTGTCAAATAAATAAATAAAATCTTAAAAAAAAATGGGGTAGACTTATATGTCTAAGATAGATTATTAAAAGAAAAGTTGTAACAGAATATATTAACTCTGACTTAGTTTATGGGGGATTTGTGTGTGTGTGTGTGTGTGTGTGTGTGTGTGAGAGAGAGAGAGAGAGAGAGAATCAGCAAACCCCTCATGAGATAAAAGGATTGGAGTAGGGCGAAAAGGCACTTTCACTTTTAATCTTTTTACTTCTGTATCTTTTTAATTTTTTCACAACAAGCATATATTAATTTATTAATTTTGAAATTTAAAATACCTGTAAATTGGGGCACCTGGGTGGCTCAGTTGGTTAAGCATCTGCCTTTGGTTTAGGTCATGATCCCAAGGTCTTGGGATTGGGCCCTGTGTCAAGCTCTCTGCTCATCGGGGAGCCTGCTTCTTTCTCTTCCTCTGCCTGCCACTGCCCCTGTTTGTGCTGTGCCTTCTCATTCTATGTCAGATAAACAAATAAATAAAATCTTTTAAAAAATATACCTGGAAGTTTAGGGGCATCTAGGTGGTGCAGTTGGTTAAGTGTCCTATTCTTTGTTTTGGCTTATCTCATGATCTCAGGGTCATGAGATTGAGTCCCACATCAGGCTCCAAGCTCAGCCCAAAGTCTGCTAAAGACTCTGTCTCCCTCTCTCTCTGTCCTCCCCAGCCCCCCTCAAATAAATAAATCTTTTTCTTAAAAATTTATTTATTTATTTATTTGACAGAGAGAGAGATCACAAGTAGGCAGAGCAGCAGGTGGGGAGACGGGGAGGAAGCAGGCTCCCTGCTGAGCCAAGAGCCTGATGTGGAGCTTAATCCCAGGACCCTGAGACCATTACCGGAGCTGAAGGCAGAGGCTAAATCCACCAAGCCACCCAGGTGCCTCTTTAAATCTTTAAAAATAAAATAACATAAAATACCTGGAACTTTAAAAAATAGTTGAACATGCCTTCTGACTCATTTAAAGGCAGTAGGGGATAGATTCGGGAGATTGGTATGGGAGCTTCCTGGGAATATCTGATGCTCTTCAACCCAGAGAAACGAAGTGGTGTAGGGATTATCCACTTTGAAGACTCTGTGTAACAAAACATTACTATTAGCTTCTTCACTTAATCACTCAGAATATTTTCTGCTTGGATCATCATGTAATATATGGCTAGGAAGTGCCAACTTTTTTTTTTGTTTTAAGTGGGCTACACACCCACCATGGGGCCCATTGTAGGGCTCGAACTCATGACACTGGGGAGATCAAGAGTTGAAGACTTAATAGACTGAGCCACCCAGGCTCTCTGAGAACTCTTACTACTAGCTTAAGCAAGTTGTTTTTATTTTTTTATTTTTTAAGATTTTATTTATTTGTCAGAGAAAGAGATTGAGAGAGTGAGCGAGCACAAGCAGGGAGAGCAGCAAGCAGAGGGAGAAGCAGACTCCCTGCTGAGCAGGGAGCCCAATGTGGGGCTCGATCCCAGGAGTCTGGGATCATGACCTGAGCTGAAGGCAGATGCTTTAACCGACTGAGCCACTCAGGCGCCCAGCAAGTTGTTTTTAGACCACATTTATTCAAATGAAAAATAGGAAAAGACCTCTGCAGAAGTAATAGCTTGATTATCAATGTCACTTCACTTACGTAAATTATCAAAGACAGATTGTGTGTGTTTTACACTCAAAATGCGCCTGCTCTGACAGCTAGTTACAGTGCTGTGTGGGGGTACAGCCATTGAAAAGGTTAGTTCCTGCCCTTCAGTGTAGTAATTTATAATCTAGTTCAAAGGCAAGTATTCTCTAAACCAGCCATTGGTGAAGGTATATAGAAGAATAGAGTAGGGAAAAGAGGAATATTTTGTTCCTCACTTCTCTGAAAGTTTAAGTAACCTCAGCACCCAACATGGGGCTTGAACTTACAACCCCTCAATCAAGAGTCATGTGCTCTTCCGGGTGATCCAGCCAGGTGCCCCTGTTCCTCGTTTTTAATTCAGCAGGCCTGAGAATGTCTTGGTACAGAGTACCTGAAGAAAGCCATCATGCTGGAGAAGTTCTTTGGGAGATAGATGGGATTTGGGTTGTTTGCTCAGTGGGATATCTGAGACCCAAACAGAAGTGATACTAAGGAACTCCTCAGTAGGGCCCAAAAGTTCCAAGGCAGTTGGTAAATGACAGTTACAGAGAAAGCGGGGACAGAAAAACATGTAGGGGAATGAATGATGCGCTAGGCCCAGGAGATGCTGAAACTGTGTAATAAAGCCGTCACATCACATACCTTTGAGTATTTATCTGACAACTCTCTCCTCACTCCTTACTTGCTTCCCATTTTCAGCATGTTGGACAGCAGTAATCAGCCTCACTGGAGCACTGAGCTCGCAGGAGAACAACTACAGCAGAAAGTCTGTCAGTTGCAGGACCAGCTGGACGCTGAGCTGGAGGAGAAGAGAAAAGTCTTACTTCAGCTGTCCAGAGAGAAAGGTAGGTCAGGCTGTGAAGACCTTTTCTCAAGTGAAGCATCTTCTATGTCTGGTGTGGGAGAAGGGTACTTGGGTCAGCATTTCTCCAATCCCTTCACCTGATCCTATTTTTGTGTGGATCAGGGATAACTAGAATAAGAACACTGGCAATCAGATCAGATTTAAATCAAGAAAGCATGATACCTACCTCACATGCAGAGGTTTTTATATGTAAAGTTTTCATTTGAGAGGATGACTACTCTTAATTTTATTGTTTTTATTTATTTACTTGCTTTCTAAAAGAGAGAGAGAGAGCGAGCATGTGCCAGGACAGGGGGAGAGGGAGAGAGAGAATCTTAAGCAGGCTTTGTGCCCAGCACAGAGCCTGAAGCTGGGCTCAATCTCACGACTCTGAGATCTTGACCTGAGCCAAAATCAAGAGCAGAATGGGTGCTCAACCAACTGAGCCACCCAGGTGCTCCTTAAATTTATTGTTTTTAGGCATTCACTTTATTTATGAAAGTGCCTTTTATTCTTACTAATTATTTTAGAGGTGACTGGGAATCTTGCTTTTTGGTTTATTTTGTTTTAACCTGATGCCTCAAACTGCAAAGCAAATTACTGTTCCTGGTTCCCATTTCCATTTCCCCCATCTTAACTCTGAGATCATGGTAGATAGTTATTCTGAAGATTTTTAAATACTGTCAAAGAGACCTTTGTCTTACTTCTTTTTGCTAGGCTGGACCTTGATATTTAGTCATATCAAAGTTAAGTTTCATTAGATTCTAGTGTATTCACATAGAAGAGTGAAGGAAAAGAAATATGACATCAAGAAAAATAGAGATAGGGGGGCGCCTGGGTGGCTCAGTGGGTTAAAGCCTCTGCCTTCAGCTCGGGTCATGATCCCAGGGTCCTGGGATCGAGCCCCGCATCGGGCTCTCTGCTCAGCGGGGAGCCTGCTTCCTCCTTTCTCCCTGCCTGCCTCTCTGCCTACTTGCGATCTCTGTCTGTCAAATAAATAAATAAAATCTTTAAAAAAAAAAAAAAAAAAAGAAAAGAAAAATAGAGATAGGAACCATAAAGGGATAAAACCCAGAAGCACATGCTAAGGACCTTGTAGTATGTATGAGATACAAGTGAAGTATTGACCTTGGGATAATCTAATCTAAACTACCCCCTCTAATGCATGCTAATGAAGTGATCACACTAAACAACAATCACCTTCCTTCCCTGAAACACCCATACTCATCCACCCAAACACATGCATGCAGAAATGTGCAAATGCCCATTCTCCCTCCCTCCAGGTCAGGGTGGGAGTTGAGAGAGGTGCCACAGGAAGCCAGTAGCATGGAAGTCAGAATGGAGTTGGGAAGGAGTTGGAGAGATACCGTTTTGGCTGGTGCTAGCAAAAAGTTTGCACTGTAGGATCACCTGGGTGGCTCATTCAGTTAAGCATCTGTGTTTGGCTCAGGTCATGTTCTCAGAGTCCTAGATCAAGCCCTGTGTCAGGCTCTCTGCTTCGTGGGGGAGTGTGCTTCTCCCTTTCCTTCTTCCTCTCCTCCCCACCTCATCCTCTCTCTCTCTCTCTCTCTCTCTCAAATAAGTTAATAAATGAACTCTTTAAAAAAAAAAAAAAAAAAAGAAAGTTTACATTGTAGAACTGCCTGCCTGACTCACTTGGTAGAGTATGCAACTCTTAATCTCACAGTTGTGATTTCAAGCCCCACATTGGGTGTGGAGCCTACTTAAAGTTAAAAAAAAAAAAAAAAAAAAGTTTGCACTAACCCAGTCAAGTGGCTTTGTTTGCTGCTGCTGGTGGTTTTGGTGTGTTGTTTTTCTTTTTTTCTTTTTTTTTTTTTTAAAGATTTTATTTATTTATTTGACAGACAGGATCACAAGTAGGCAGAGAGGCAGGCAGAGAGAGGAAGGAAAGCAGGCTCCCTGCTGAGCAGAAAGCCCGATGTGGGGCTCGATCCCAGGACTCTGGGATCCTGACCTGAGCTGAAGGCAGTGGCTTAAGCCACTGAGCCACCCAGGTGCCCCTTGGTGTGTTGTTTTTCTTTACAGTTCTGCAGGTGTTTTTTGTTTTGTTTTTGGAGTCCAATGTCAGCTCAGTTTTCTGGGTCAATCAAGCTGGAACCCCTTTGTAGAAATAAGATGGAATTGGCTTCTCTAAAGGTAAATTTATAAAATAAATTAAACATTAGTGGGAAATTTAATTCGCACTTGGTCCAGCTTTAAGCGTGATTACTGCTAACTACAGAGTTTCAACTTTCTGGATGGATTTTTCTCCTCCAGCTCAAAACAGGGATCTGCAGCTTGAAGTCACCAATCTGCTTCAGAAGCATAAGCAGGAAGTAGAGATCCTCCAAAATCAAGAGACAATTTCCCAGTCTCCTGACAGGCAATCTGAACCAGCCACTCACCCAGCTCTATTCCAAGAGACCACTCCAACAGAGGTAAGAGCATGTCTAATCAAGCAGGTCCCTAAACAGAGGGATCCCCTTTATAGTGGGATCTCTGGCAAATATCCCTGGAAGAGATGATGCTTGAGGGCAGTCTTCAGAAGGCTGTGAGATAGCTTCATGAGCTCCACACGTTTTTGCCACCCTTTACCGCTCACAGCATTTAGAATGCTTTTTCAGACAAGGACTTGAAATGATCTGCTGAAGAGCAAACCGCCATTAGAGGCTGTGTAACTTACTGGGGCTACTGAACATGAGCAACTAGGGGAGAAAGCCCTTGTGAAGGGACACAGCCCCCTTTTACTCCTGCTGCTGGTATTTTATTATCACTAACAACTGCTTTGAGAATAGTTATTCCCGTGCCTCTCATATTTCTACTCCCTTTTACCCATGCTTTTCTCACGCTAGCCCTGTGAACCAAAAAACCAAGAAGAAAAGAAACTGTCCCAGATGTTAAGTGAGTTGCAGGTATCGCATGCGGAGACCGTGCTGGAACTAGAAAAGACCAGAGACATGCTCATTCTGCAGCGCAAAATCAACGTGTGCTATCAGGTGCAAGAAAAGGTGGTACAGGAAGGGGGTAGATAAATGGGTACTTGGGGACCACTTCCATGCTGGGAATGAAGTGAGGCCCGAGTTTCCAGGGTTCTTGCGAGGCGGTATGCTGCCATGTGCAACACAGAATGTGCCGTCGTTCGACGCACATGAGGACTCGCGCTTGCCCGTGGCGCCTTGGCAGTAGAAGCCAGTGAAGGGGCCAGCTAATGAAAATGGCAGGTATGAATCTTTTGGGTTCCAGTTTCCCCAGAATCAGGAAACTATTATCATATGGCACCAATAGCACATATGGTCCCGGAGAAGTATGTGGTGACCCCAGGATTTTTTTCTAGTGGATCAGTTTGTCCTGTTAATGAGATAGTGAAGTCTCCTTTACCCGAACAAGTGCCACCTTTTTATCTGGGCCCTTTGGTGCTGGGCCACTTAGATAGAAAAGTTCAGACATCATTTTGTTTCAGGAGGAACTGGAGGCGATGATGACAAAAGCCGATAATGAAAATAAAGATCACAAAGAAAAACTGGAGAGGTTGAATCAACTGCTAGACCTCAAGAACAATCGTATCAATCAGCTGGAAGGTATTTTGAGAAGCCATGGCCTTCCGCTATCCGGCAAGTCTTAGTCCTTTGTTCTCATCTTGGACCCGTCACGTAGCTAATGCCTGTGCTGCCTCTGTGCACCTGCCTGGAAGGCGGCCCTTTGCATCTCAGCATGAGACACGTCCCTCCTGTTCTTTGTCCTGCCGTCTTTGGTGTTTTTATATGTGGTTAACGGCTTCTTTTCCTTTTTCGTGTCAGTGTCTTCCTCTGATTCCTCTGGAGAGTTTCACTAGGGCCCAGCAATTGCTGAATCTGTTTTGAGAATGGAGAGCATATCACTGTCGGCTCCCAGGGTGGCGTAACACACTCCCTCTCTCAAGATTTTTTCCTCAACCCAGGCCAATATAGAGCTTTATCATTTATCTTTCATCATCCTTTTCTGTGGCTTGTCTCTAAAAGTCTCTGAATTCTTTATTGCAGTTTGAGGATATTGATGTGACAGGGCAGCTGGCCGGACACTTATGCAAATTTCAAAGTGCGGTACTTCCTCCGTTTAGTGGAGTTGCTGCTGACCAGGAGCTGGTCTCAGTCTCAACTGTCAAGAATATTGGCTTTGTTATTAGACTCAATTTTCAGAGACCTGACTCACACTAACCAAATTCACCAAAGATCGGTATTTAAATCAGAATGTTCATTTATTATTTTATGATAGTGGCTATTTCATTGTTGCCATGAGAATATCTAGAACCACTGTTCAGGGCAGCCCTCTCTCCGGAAAGCAGAATCAGGAAGCAGCTCGCTTAATGAGCGTGGAACTAGCGTAAAGGGAGATGGGTCATGCTGGGTCATGATTTATCCATGCCAGGGCGAGTCTGTTAAAAAGTCACTGCCATGTAACAAAGGAAATCCTCCCTTGGGTTGAAATTCTCATGTCTTTCACATTCAGGGTCTTTCTCCTGGGATAGTGCAGGATAAATACTCTTTTATCTACATCTGAAGACTCATTTGCTTTAACTTATAGTTCTTTCATTCCTGTTAAGATCAAAGAGTTTTTCATATGTTTACCAGTTATTTGTATTGTGTCTTTTGAGGATTGCCTGTTTCTGTCCTTTACCTGTTTCTTGATAGCATTTTATTCATTTGTAGAATTTCTTTATATGCTAAAATTATTAGCCCTGGGTCATGTAATGCAAAACTTTAAGTCTAGTTTAGTTATGTTAATCTCATCAGTTAAGAAACCATTAATCTAATCTTTATGTTCCATTTATTTTGGGCAGGAAAACATTCTGATGTATTCAAAGTATTTTTATTCTACTACATTAACTCTTAATATAGGAATTTCATCATTGACACATTGTGATGATTCAGATACTCCCCAATTTGAAGCAGAGTATATATATCAGAGTTTCTGACTGGTGGACATGGGAGGTAATGCACAGATCTGGTAGACTGTCTTACATATCTTTTCATCCCTTTGCCAATATTTTCAACCTATTTCCAGGAAGTTTCCTCTCCAACTTTTTATTCCATTACTCTTTGACTTAAGTGGATTTTTTTCTTTTCCTTTTTTGGCCATCTTATGTTGGAACCAAATTCTTAACAGAATGAAGATTCTTTTTTTTTTTTTTTTAAGATTTTTATTTGTTTATTTGACAGACAGAGATCACAAGGAGGCAGAGAGGCAGGCAGAGAGAGAGTGGGAGGCAGGTTCCCTACTGAGCAGAGAGCCCAATGCGGGGCTCCATCCCAAGACCCCAGGATCATGACCTGAGCCAAAGGCAGAGGCTTTAACCCACTGAGCCACCCAGGCACCCCCAGAATGAAGATTCTTATGACTGATCTGGCTAGCAGGGAAATCATTTCTTGGTAGAGCCCAATGTCATGTAGGAGGCACTATGATTATAACTTGGTATTCTCTCAATCACCCACATCCCAGATTTTTGGAAATACTCCTATTTTGTGTTTCTAGTGCTTCTCTGTTGGAATTAACAATTTGTAGAACCTTGCTATTAGATAAAACAATGACATCTGTAGATGAAAGTGTGCCTCCAGTGTTTTCCTGAACTTAGCATTTACTTTCCAATCATTCATTTTGTACCTTATCTCTAAAGCAGGGCATGAGTTAGTTGGCCGTCAGAATTCAAAGCTCCTGGTTGCCGTTCTTTTGCTTTTCCTTTTGAATTACATGGTGTCTCAAAATCATCAACAATGTGGACTTTCATCATGATTTTTATTCTCCTTCTGTCCAACTTATTTTACCCTAAGGAAGAGCTCTCTATGCTTTAATGGATGGGCAGTTTTCTTTTCCCTCTAGAACAGCTCAGAGATGTGGCTTATGGCACCCGACAGTTGTCCTTATGTCTGGAAACACTGCCAAGTCATGGAGATGAGGAGAAAGTGGACATTTCTCTGCTGCATCAGAGTGAAAACCTTTTTGAACTACACATCCACCAGGCCTTCCTGACATCTGCTGCCCTGGCTCAGGCTGGAGACACTCAACCTACCACTTTCTGCACCTATTCCTTCTATGATTTTGAAACACACTGTACCCCACTAGCTGTGGGGCCACAGCCCCTCTATGACTTCACCTCCCAGTATGTGGTGGAAACAGATTCCCTTTTTTTGAACTACCTTCATGGGGCTTCAGCCCGGCTTGATTTATACCAGGCCATAGCCAGTGAGCACCACGCTCTTGCAGCTGCATGGATTTGCTTTGAGAGGGTACTGGAGACTGTGGAGAAGGTCCATGGCTCTACCATACTTACTGGTAAGTGCTGTCAGCTTCCCACAGCTCCCAGAAGTAATGTGGAATTTCCCAGAGTCTATAGCTGCTCTTCTGGTGGTTTCGCATTTTCTTCCTCTGCCTTTATTCTTAATCCTTGCCACACCATCCGTATCCTCCGTGCCTTTCATACCTTCTGCTATCCAGGAGCCAGTGGAGAAGACTTTGGGGTGTTAGAATACTGGATGAGGCTGCGCTTCCCCATAGGATCCAGCCTACAAGCAGGCAATAAGCGGAAGAAAGCTCAGGCCTACCTGTCAGCCAGTGTGTTTGGAGTCTGGGAGGCCCGGGAAGATAAGGTGAGAAGAAGGTGCTCAAGCATCTCAGAGGAGCCACAGCCAAGCAGTTCATGAGAATATCTCAGTCTTCCACTCTTAATAAGTATTTGCTGAATGTGAATGAAGGAGAAAAACTGTCGTGTCACAACCAGTCCAGATTCTTTCCTTGGTCAGGCTTGGGTTTGAAATGAAATCATACCCTTGGAGCTAGCTGCCTCCCCCTGCTGTGAACAAAATAGCTTCCCTACTGCATTCTCTAAGATAAGGCTTGAGGGCCAGCACCTCTCTCAAATAACTATCTGCCCGAGCCAGTTTGCAGGCAGGTGAAAGTCATTAGGTTTCTCCCTGACCCAGTCAGAATTCAACAGTTACTTAGGTATAGGCTCTTCCTCATCCAGGGTGCTGGGGTTCAGCTACAACTCTCTCAGCTTGCCCTTTTCCTTCATCCAAGACCAACATCTTTCCAGTCCAGATTGGAGACTTGGAAGCATCAGAATGAGCTGCGGGTGGAAATCATCAGATGCTACGGCCTCCGGAGTCGGCGGCTGGGAACCCAGCCTAGTCCATACGTCATGTACCGCTTCTTCACTTTTTCTGACCATGACACTGCCATCATTCCAGCTAGTAACAATCCCTACTTCAGAGACCAAGCTCGATTCCCAGTGCTTGTGACCTCTGACCTGGATAAGTATCTGAGGCGGGAGGCCCTGTCTGTGTACGTTTTTGATGATGAAGACTCAGAGCCTGGCTCGTACCTTGGCCGGGTCCAAGTGCCCTTGCTTCCCCTTGCACAAAACAAATCCATTAAAGGTGGGAGTTCAAGGTTATTACATCTCTCTTTTCTCTGCCCAGTGTTGTCTTCCTATCTTACTTTTCTTTCATTACTTGCTTGCAACAGTCTCTTAAAAAACCTGCTGAGAGAGGACTTTAGAATATGGTCAAGAGCAACAGAGCAGAAGAACTGGTGCCTCACTAATCCTATGGAAACATTGGCTGCTTCTGTTTTTTTGTTCATTTGTTTGTTTGTTTTAGCAGCAAAAGCAAGATTCTTAAGTGGGTAGAGCCACCACCCTAAAGTCCATACATTCCATCTCTGAAAAAACCTTTTCTGACTCGAGTGGTTCCTAGTATTTGTGTTTACTTAAGGCCTGTTATTTCTTAGCCCATGATGAGATAGAGACTATAAGCTATGTCCTTAATACTCTCCCGTAATTTTCTTGCTTCTTTTAAGCACAAGTTAGACTTTCATGCCACATCATGAAAAATTTCTTGAACCTTTTTTCCACCAATATGGAACTGACATGAACTTAGGAAGGGTCGACTCTCTGGTTCCAGTATTGGGAGGGTGAGGCAGGGGTATCGGTGCTCTCATTACCAAGTATGGATGGGTATAGCCAGTACCAACTATGTTTAACAAGCTTCTGGTTGTTACAGAAAGTGTGTGAGGAGGCCTGCCTCCTTCCAATACCATAAGAACTAAAAAACAAAACAAAACAAAAAAACCCAACACCTTTGCTCTCAACTCATTCTTTACCAAAAAGATGAGGCAGTATGGACCATCTGTTAAACTGATCAGTATTACAAATCAGAAGCCTAGCATTTAGAAAATGCTGTTTTGCTGAAATTTTCTTGGCTTTTGTTATTTTAGAAATAGGGACTACTTAAGTGTAGACAATGGTTTCTTTGGTCTACCTAAGACTTAGCAAGCATTAGGTAACAGTAATAATAATGCAGACATGTTTATTGTCTGGGTGACTGGTGACAAGCAAGGTATACATTTCCATGTGTCTTTTGACTATCCCTTCCTGAAACCTGGAGCTACCCATCTTCCCCTACAAATATTCTAAGTGAATATTAATATTCACTGCTATTTTATGTTACTTCTGAGTGTATTATCATCATGCTTATGTAATAGATATTAATGACAAACAAAATATGGTAAAATTCAAAATTGGGGAATAGATAATGTGCTGGTAAATCCTTGCCTGCTTCATGTGATCAGATCTTAATAATATCTGTGTGTCTCTCAGGTGATTTTAACCTCACTGACCCTGCGGGGAACCCCAATGGATTTGTTGAGGCACAACTGGATTGGAAGTCTTTCTACCTACCGCCAGAGAGCTTCCTGAAACCAGAAGCTCAGCCTGAGGAGAAGGACTCCAAGAACAGTGTAGAGATCTCATCTGAAGAGGAAAAGTCTTCATTTTCTCCCCAGGTAGCAGATCTCCACCAGTCCTGTGGAGCATTTTTGAGGAAAGCAGTATTAAAATTGTAGTAAAGAAATGCCTTCTGTGTAATGTCACATGTTTGGCAAACTTATTCTGCATCCTTCATAGTGCCATGAGCCTACCGAGGAAGCAAAACCCTGGGTTTTATTGTTGGGAGGAGAGAGAGATGGCATCTCTCAGCTCTGTGGCAGGAGAGACATGAAGTCTCATGCTAGGCTGTTAAACTCTCATCTTGTAAGGCTGTCTCTGATCCTTCTATTTAGGACCAGATGGCATTTGCTGAAATTCCCATTGAAGCTGGCCCATATCAAGCTAAGCGAAAACCTCCACAGGTAGGAGAAAGAAAGGAAAGGGAACACCAGGTTGCAAGCTACTCGAGAAGAAAACATGGCAAAAGAACAGGCATCCAAGGGAGGAACAGAATGGAATATCTTAGTCGTAACATCTTAACCGGAAATACACTACAAGTAAGGCCTTAGAAACTCTACAGAATTAAAATATGGGTTTTAGGGTCCCCAGATATATTATTCTCAGGTAGAAGCAGACACCCAAAATAAGCGGTAATCATGGTTTTTTTGTGGCCAGCATATGTTTCCTCAAACACAAATAGCTTAATTAAATTCTGAACTATTCATTTCAGTGTAATTTAGTTTAACAGCTTATGGACTCTGCAATTTATACTGAGAATTTTACCAGTCTTCCTCAACTATAGTCAAAGTAAGTTAAAGAACAAGTAGTTACTGAACAACTACTATATGCTTGATACTATCTTTTCTTCGTAGGAAACTGGAGTAAAGTTAACTATGTAACACCTAAAAGTATATGAGATTGTAAATATATATTTTATGATTAAATAAAATGATTATATATTATAATGTATATTGTATTGGTTGCATAATTACATTTATATATAATTATTTTATGAAATGATAATTATACAATATATATATACAGTTGACCCTTGAACAACATGGATTTGAGTACGTAGATCCACTTATACATGAGGGGGTTTTTTCAATAAATACAGTATTATGAATGTATTTTCACTTCCTTATGACTTTTTTCCTAAATTTTTTTATAAGTTACAAGTTTATTCCCACAACATATTCTAACACATATCAAAGTTTCAAGCAGGTCCTTTTGAATCTCAAGAAATTACAACATTCAGCTTTAAGATTTTTTTTTAATTTATTCATTTGACAGAGAGAAAGAGAGAGAGAGATATCACAAGTAGACAGAGAGGCAGGCAGAGAGAGGGGGAAGCAGGCTCCCCACTGAGCAGAGAGCCCAATGTGGGGCTCGATCCCAGGACCCTGAGACCATGACCTGAGCCGAAGGCAGAGGCTTAACCCACTGAGCCACCCAGGCGTCCCACAACATTCAGCTTTAATTAAAAATAGGAAAAGGGTGCTAATGGTCATTTAGTCTAAAATGAAAATGCAGAAAATGTTTATTTTGGTTGATCTGTGTTGATGCCATATTTCTCCTTGAGAATCTTCGGCTGCTCTTCCTTCTTTTTTGTGTCCATCTTCTGAAATGCCCTGTTGGCATTATAGTACAAAACCACCAGGTATCTGTTATAAACATTGAATCCTGAAAGGTTATCACATGCATTCTTGGCATCAAACATACTTCCATAGACCACATAAGCTGTTCCTCTAGTTTTGGGTGTGTTTCCCACTTGGGTTTGATGAATAGGACCATATTTCCCAAATATGTCATATATTTCTTCAGCTGTGATTTTGTATGGTGAATTTCTTATATATAAAACCCAGTTTACTTCAGGTGGAAGTCGAATGTTCCCCCTCTTGGCTGCTTGCATTGCCATCTTGGTGGGCTGATAAGGTTGCCGCAGCAAACACTAAAATTCCTCTGGACACCTCTGGAGCTCTCTCTACTCTTTTTTTTTTTTCCAAATTTTTATTTCAATTCTAGCTAGTTAACATACATGTAATTTTGGTTTCAGGAATAGAATTTAGTGATTTATCACTTACATGTAACACCCAGTACTCTTTGCCACAAGTGGACTTCTTAATACCCATCACCCATCTTCCTCTCTCCATCAATCCTTATTGTTTCTCTTTTGTGTGTTCTCTATTGTTAAGAGTCTCTTGTGGTGTCCTTCCCTCTCTTTCTTTCCCTTCCCATACGTTCATCTTTTTGTTTCTTAAATTCCACATATGAGTGAAGTCATATGGTATTTGTCTTTCTCTAACTGACTTACTTCACTTAATATAATACACTCCAGCTCCATCTACATTGTGGCAAATGGCAAGATTTAGTACTTTTAAGGCTGAGTGATACTCCATTGTATATATAAACCACATCTTCTTTATCCATTCATCAGTCAGTGGGCCTTTGGGCTCTTTCCATAGTTTGGCTATTCCTGATAATCCTTATGATTTTCTTAGTAACATTTTTCTCTATCTTCCTTTGTTGTAAGAATATAGTATGTAATACATATAACATACAGAATGCATTAATCAACTATTTATGTTATTGGTAAGGTTTCTGGTCAACAGTCGGTTATGTAGTTCAGTTTAGAATGGGGGCCAGAAGTTATATACAGATTTTTGGTGCCCTTAACCTCTCTATGTTGTTCAAGGGCTAACTGTAATTATATTTGTTGTCTTTATTCTGAAGCAGGTGAACTACACTGAATGGAAGTTCTCAGGGCTTAAGAGCTCCAGAGATGATGGTTTAAAAAATCAGCAAAAGGAAGAGGAAATGACATCATCCCACTCAGCAGTGCTGCAGAAAGAAGCCCTAAATCCTATAAATGGTATTGTCTTTTTAAAATCTAATTTCCTGTTTAATCACTAGATTATTTTCTCAAGCCAGTTATTAATTATTTTCATCTTGCATTGATAAACTTTTCATGGAAAATGAGTACTGAAGATCCTAGGCTTAGTTTTATGTTACAAGTGTGTGGGTTAGGCCAACCAAGTCTGGAGTTCTCAAAGTAGCTTTCTGTGTATTTCAACTTAGTTAGCTTGCCAGTTTAGTTAACTAGCAAGTATTTCTTGTGCATTATAGTTACAAAGAAATAGGAAAAAGAGTGTGGTTGGCTTATTTGTGATGTTGATCCAAATTTTTTTAATTAAGGCAAAGCTTTTTTGTGTTACAGTGAAAGGTAGACATGGTTTCAGGTTATAGTATGGGCAAACTACATAATTCAGACCAACTCCTGCATTGATGACAACCAAAAAGGTGAAGTTAATATATTTTTTAAAGATCTTAACATTTCTTAAAAGCATTAAATGGTCCATAAGAGAGGGAAGAATTACCTAGCTCAATCAGGGAGATGACTGAAGCTCAGAGAAGTGAGCTGGTACTGCTTCAGCCCTGAGACATATCCAGTCTCAAAGAAGTAGTGGAGAGACAGAACCATGCTTTTGGTGGACTTTGGGGGTGGAAAAACAGGATGTAGTCTGAATCTGGTGTCTGCACAGCATAGGAAGATGTCTACCCTGGGCAAAATTGCCCACTTTGGTCTAGGACTCAGAAGTCAGCACCATGCTGAGTCTCTTATGTTCTGAGAGGTAGCACTGTGCTCTGGGCACTTGCAGGGCTAGAGAGACAAGGGCTGACCCAGTGCCCACCAGGACTCCAGATACCAGAATTATCAGACAGTGCTTGCTAGCTTCATGGAGATAAAAGCTGAACTTTAAAATGTCAACAAAGAACTGGAGCTATGAAAAAAATTGAGATTGTAAGTTTTTAAAAAACTTTGTCTTTAAAGAATTTCAAACTTAACATAAGAGCTGCATGACTAGGACAGAAAAATTCATATACATACAAATTCACACAAATTCACCAACTTCTAGCATTTTTCCCACTTTCCACTTTATCTTTTAAGCATTGGAGAATAAGTTGTACATCTCACCTCCCATTACTGCTATATTTCAGCGAGGAAAAGGAAATTATATGACCACATTCATGTCATCAAGTTTGCAAACTTATCATAGATACATAGTACCTGATGTCCAGTCCATTCTCAGAATTTGCTGGTTGTACCAATGATGTCCATTATTAGCAGTCTTTTTCCCCCTTATCTAACCCAGGATCATACATTGCATTTGGTTATGTCTCTTCAGTTTCCTTTAATCTAGAACAGTTCCTCATCTTCATCTTTCCTGACAAATGACATTTTTTTTAAATTTTTTTATTTTAATAAACATATAATGTATTTTTATCCCCAGGGGTACAGGTCTGTGAATCGCCAGGTTTACACATTTCACAGCACTCATCATAGCACATACCCTCCCCAATGGACAAATGACATTTTTGAAGAGTATAGGTGAGCTGTTCTGTAGAATGTTCCTCAATTTGGATTTCTCTGATGTTTCTTTGTAATTAGATTCAGGTTATGAATTTTTTTTACAGGAATACCACAAAAGTGATATTGTGTCCTCCTCATTCTATCACATTAGGAGGTGCGTGGTGTCAGTTTGTCCCATTATTGGTGATGTTAACTTTCGTCACTTGGTGAAGAAAGCATCTGCCAGATTTTTTCAAAAGTTATCATTTTTACCTCTGTAATTATTTAGTAATCTATGAGAAGATATTTTGAGACTATATAAATATCTTATTCCTCATCAAATTTCACTTGATAATTTTGGCATTCATTTATGGTCTTTTTGCCCGAATCACAAAGACTTTACAAAAATACATTGCAAAATTGTAAGTGAATCAGTAGAAATTATAGAACTGGGGAGCCTGAGTGGCTCAGTAGGTTAGGCAGCTGCCTTTAGCTCAGGTCATGATCACAGGGTTCCTGGATCAGGCCCCACGTTGGGCTCCCTGCTGAGTGGGGAGTCCACTTCTCCCTCTCCGTCTGCCTCTCCCCCTGGCTCACATTCACGCTCTCTGTCAAATAAATAAATAAATTCTTTTAAAAAAAGAAATTATAGAACTGTTCAATACAGAAATTTGTCAGAGGAATAGATGTGTCAGAAACAGATTAGATACAATTGAAGTGAGAATTGCTAAAAATATTCTGAATAAAGCAAGGAGAGACAACAAGGTGGAAAATACAAAAGAGGAGAAGACAGACATAAAGAGTAAAATGAAGAGGTCTAAACTATATTTAATTAAATGTAGAAGAGAAAGAAGGGGGCAGAGGCAATATTTAAAGTGATAATGACTTAGATTTTTCTAGAACTAATAGAAGATATTAAGGTTCAGTGAAATGAAATTCCATGAAAGTAAGATAAGTTAAAAAAAATACAGATATGGGTTGCCTGGCTGGCTCAATTGGTGGCGCATGTCATTCTTGATCTGAGTTATGGGTTCAAGCCCCATGTTGGGTGCAGGGATTAGTTAAAAATACTGAAATTTAAATTTAAAAAATTCAGATCTAAACATATCAGAGCCAAAATGCAGGAAGTAAAATCAAATATAAAATGTTAAAAGCATCCATCTAAAAGAAAACAACAGGGGCACTTGGGTGGCTCAGTCAGTTAAGTGTTGAACTCTATCTCCCTTTTTAAAAGATTTTATTCATTTATTTGCTAGAGAGAGAGCACATGAGAGTACAAGCAGGAGGAGCAGCAGGCAAAAGGAGAAGCAGGCTCTCTGCCAAGCATGGAGTCTAATGTGGGACTCAATCCCAGGACACTGGGATCATGACCTGAGCTGAAGGTAACCACTTAACCAACTGAGCCCCCCAGGCATTCCACTGTCCAACTCTTGATCTTAGCTCAGGTCTTGATCTCAGGGTCATGAGTTCAAGTCCTGTGTTAGGCTCCACCTCCTTGCTGGGTGTGGAGCCTACTTAAAAAAATTTCTTTAAAATAAGAAATAAATAAAAGAAAAAGATAGCCATGGGTCCATTGGTAAGATGGATAACCGACTTGTCAATAGTTGCAACTATGGCCATAAATCAATGGCAAGATGCCTTCAGTATGCCAAAAGAAAATAATTAACTGCCAACAAAGAATTCTTTACATGACAAAAATATTCTTCCAGAATGAAAACAGAATAGACATTTAACAACAAACCAAAAGGGAGAATTTGCTTCCAAGCTACATTTTAAGGTTCTTTAGGCTGAAGGAAAGTTATCCCAGGAAGAAACACAAAGATGCAACAAGGAATGAAAAGCCAAGAATATGGGTTAGTTTGAATGACTGTATAAAGCAAAAATATCAGCTTGTGGGGCTTAAAATATGGAAAGAGCCATATATATATATATATATATATATATATATATATATATATGAATATTATGCAGCCATCAAAAATGAAATCTAACCATTTGCAATGACATGGATAGAACTAGAGGGTATTATGCTAAGTGTAATAAGTCAATCAGAGAAAGACAATTATCATATGATCTCACTGATATGTGGAATTTGAGAAACAAGGCAGAGGATCATAGGGGAAGAGAGGAAAATATGAAAAAAGAAGAAACCAGAGAGGGAGACAAACCATAAGAGACTCTTAATCTCAGTAAACAAGCTGGGCGTTGTTTGAGTGGAGGTGGGTGGGAGGGATGGGATTGCTGGGAGATGGACACTGTAGAGGGTATGTGTTGTGGTGAGTGCTGTGTATTGTGTAAGACTGATGATTCACAGACTTGCACCCCTGAAACAAATTATACATTATATGTTAATGATAATAATAATAATAAAAGAACAGGTATGCCAGCCTCCAGTTGATGACCAAAACTGAAGAGAGCTTCTTGCCACAGTTTACTATGAGGTGATATTCTGCAGTGACAACCTCTGCAAGAAAAATCAAACCCAAAGAAAGAAATAATAAAGATAAGAGGAGAAATCAATGAAACAGAAAAGGAATAGAGAAAATCAATGAAGCCAACTTAGTTTGAAAAGATCAACAAATTTGATAAGCCTTAAAAAGAAAGGAAAACAACAAAAATTTCATAAGCTTTTATCTAGAATAACTATACTAATTAAGATCCAACAATAAATTGCTTAGTAATTTGAATAGAAGCTTAAAGAGTTATTAACTATAACAGGAGATTGAACTGGGTAGAGGTGTGTGACGATTGATAGTATATGTGCTGCCGAAGCGAGCACGGGTGACGATTGATAATAAGAAGTAAAAAGAACTCTAAAAAATACAAGAAGAGCAGATTTAAAGAGCATCCATTAATCCCCAGAGCTGAGACAGAATACCTAAAGAAGAGATAGGTCTGGGAGACAACTCCTTTCAGAGCTGAAATCCAGACTTCTCTGGAGGGAGTGAAGTCATATTTTATTGAATGGCACAGAAGTGTGCTCTGCCTGTACATCAGAACTCCCAAGAAACTGTGAAGTTGACCTCTGGAACACTGCAAGTAAACCATTCTCAAAGAGGTTCCATGCCAGTGGCATTTCACTGCAAAGCTACTTTGGCTGGAGGATCATCGGGGAGGGAAGGGTATACCAGGAGAACTGCCCACAGGGAGGTGCCATGTACTGCAGGTCCCTGGAAACTGCTAGAACTGGTTGTTGCAGAAACCATGTGCTACTAGGAATGTGTTCTGCAGGAAACTGTGAGCTGCTGGAGAAGGCACTAAGTTACAGAAGCCTGTTGTAGGAGCAAAGTCTTCTTCTGCAGGAGTCTGCCTGTGTACCAGAACCAGGAAGAGAAACATTTTCCTCCTCCAGTGATTCTTTTGTGCTGTCTACTGACAAAACATAACATGGTGCCAGCTGGCAAAGAAGAAAAATTTATAGGGTCCAACTCTATCATTGCAGAGCAGGCAATGTAGTTTTTATTTTGAGCTGAGAAGCAATTAATTGATATTGCTGATCAAGAAAAAAAAAGAGCAAAGACACAAATTAGCAAAATCCAGAATCAATGTGAAGCCACTATAGACTCTACAATAAATGGATTATAAAATGATATTATGAACAACTTTATGCAACTTAAATAGAAAAGACAAATTCCTAGAAAGATACAAATTACTAGAACTGACTCAAGAAGAAATAGAAGATCAGTGTTGACATATGAAAAGTACAGACAAGAATTAGTCATTTTAAATCTTCCCAAATAAAAAAGTTCAGTTCCAGATGACTTCACTGATGAAGTCTATCAATATTTAAGGAAGAAAAAGTGCTGATCCTTCATAGTCTCTTTCTGAGAATAGTAGAGCAAGGGAAACTTTCTAACCGATTTGGTTATAAAGTGGTATTGTCTTAATACCAAAGCAAGCCTAAAATATAAAAAGAAAAGACAACTATAGACCACTATTCAATATGAACATAGATGCAGTATCCTAAATGAAATATTAGCAAACCAATCCAACAAAATATAAAAATATTAAAAGGTTTGCTCACCGTGATCAACTGAGATTTATTCCTGGAATGCAAATTTAGTTTAACAACAGAAAATTGATTTAATACACTGTATTAATAGAATAAAATCTTTATGATCTCAATAGAGAAAAAAGCCTATCACAAAATCCAACTCCCATTCTTATTTGTTGTTGAAGATTTTTAAAATTTTTTATTTATTTATTTGACAGAAAGAGACAGTGAGAGAGGGAACACAAGCTGGGGGAGCAGGAGAGGGAGAAGCAGGCTTCCGCCGAGCAGGGAGCCCAGTGCGGGGCTCAATCCCAGGACCCTGGGATCATGACCTGAGCCAAAGGCAGACACTTAACAACCGAGCCACCTAGGCACCCCTTATTTTCTTATTTAGAGAGAGAAAGAATGTGAGCAGGGGGAAGGGCAGAAGGAGAAGAAGAGAGAGAATCTCAAGCAGACTTCTACATTGAGGGCAGAGTCCAATGCAGGATCAGTCCCACGACCCTGAAATCATGACCAGAGCTGGAACCAAGAGATGGTCGCTCAACTGACTGAGCCACCCAGGTGACCCCCAACTCCTGTTCTTGATAAGAACTCTCACCAAACTAGGTAGAAGAGAATTGCTTCAAACTAATAAAGAATAGTAAAACCTGTAGCTAACATCTTATCGTGTGATAAAAGACTGAATGCTTTTTTCCCTTAACGTTGAGAACAAAGAAAGTATGTCTGCTTTCACTACCATGTCTGAACATTGTAGTAGAGATTTCAATCATTGTAATAAGGCAAGAAAAACAAAGTAAAGTCATACCAATAGGAAAGAAAGAAGTAGTGCTGCCTTTATTTGCAATTGTCATAATTTTGTATTTAAAAAATAATAAGAAATCCACAAAAATTTTTAAAAGCTAAAAGCAAGTGAACAGCATTACAGGATATAAATCAAGATACTAAAATCAATTATATTTCTATATGGTATCAATGCACACCTTAAAATGAAATTTTAAAAAAGTACCATTCCAAAAGAATAAAATATTTAGGAATAAATTTAACAAAAGAAATGCAGGACCTATATATATACAGGACCTATATATATACAGAAAACTACAGAAGTTCTTGAGAGAAATTAAAGAAGTTTAAAATAAATGTGAGAAATGTACCATGTTTATGGATTGGACCACTCATAATTGTTAAGATTGCAGTTCTTACCCAATTTATATAGAAATGCAAAGAATTTAGAATAACCAAAACAACTTTGTAAAGGAAGAAAGTTGAAATTTTTATACTACCCGATTTCAAACTTACTATAAATATACAGTAATTCAGACAGTATGGTATTAGCATAAAGATAGACTTACAGACCAGTGGAACAGAATTGTGAATCAAGAAATAAACGTTTAGGGCGCCTGGGTGGCTCAGTTGGTTAAGTGACTGCCTTCGACTCAGGTCATGATCCTAGAGTCCCAGGATTGGGTCCCACATCAGGCTTCCTGCTCAGCGGGGAGTCTGCTTCTCCCGCTGACCTTTCTCCACTCATGCTCTCTCTCAAATAAATAAATGAAATCTTAAGAAAAAAAAAAAAAAGAAATAAACGTTTACATTTATGGTCAATTGATTTTCCACAAAGGTTCCAGGACAATTTAACATCTGATCTTTCCATAAGTGGTACTAAGACAGTTAGATATCCACATAGAAGGAAAAAAAAAAAAACAAACAAACCAACTTAGACCACTACTTCACATCATACACAAAAATTAACCAAAATACATCATAAATCTAAATATTAGACCGAAACTATAGCATCTAAAAGAAAACATAGGATAATAAACTATTTGATCTTATTAAACAAAGATTACTGAGATATGACATCAGAAGCATGATCCGTACAATTAAAAATTGATAAATTGGACTTCAGCAGGATAAAAAATGCATGCTCTTCAAAGGACACCATTAAGAAAATTAAAAGATCAGCTACAGATGAGGAGAAAATATTTGTAAATCGCATTTATGGTATCCATATTCTGTAAGGAATTCTTGCAACTCAATAAAAAGACAACTAAATTTAAAATGGTCAGTAGACGGGCATCTGGGTGGCTCAGTTAAGCTTTTGGCTTGTGATCTCAGCTCAGGTCTTGATCTCAGGATTGTGAGTTTAAGCCCTGTATGGACTCCATGGTAAGCGTGGAGCCTACTTTAAAAACTAAATAAATAAAAAATAAATCAAATGGTCAATAGATTTGAATCGACATTCACTAAGAATATTCTTTTTTTTAAAAGATTTTATTTACTTATTTGACAGAGAGAGAGAGAGAGAGACAGCGAGAGAGGGAACACAAGCAAGGGGAGTGGGAGAGGGAGAAGCAGGCTTCCCGCTGAGCAGGGAAGCCCGACGTGGGACTTGATCCCAGGACCCTGGGATCATGACCTGAGCCGAAGGCAGATGCTTAATGACTGAGCCACCCAGGCGCCTCTCACTAAGAATATTCTTGAATGGCTAATAATCATACAAAAAGATGTTCAGCAGCATTAGTTATTAGGAAAATACAAAATAATATAGCAGTGAGATACCAGTACACACCAGCTAGAATTGATATATTCCAGAGGTTGACTGCACCATGTGTTAGTGAAGATAGGAAAAAATTGAAACCTCATACATTACTGATGGGATGTAAAACAGTACAACTACTTTGAAAAATATTTGGCTCTTTC
Organism: Martes martes; assembly: GCF_963455335.1. Taxonomy (NCBI): domain Eukaryota; kingdom Metazoa; phylum Chordata; class Mammalia; order Carnivora; family Mustelidae; genus Martes; species Martes martes. The sequence goes on along the minus strand of NC_137894.1, from coordinate 49,743,681 downwards.
TTAAAAAAGTTAAACATACAGTTTACGATCCGGCAATTCTCTTAAGCGTCTGTCCAGGAGAGCTGGAAACATGTGTTCACCCAAAGACTTGTACATAATCCTCATAGCATCATTATTCATCATTCAGAATAAGGAAAGGTGTCTTAAATAAAAAACAGGATGTACTAGTCATAAAGAAAATATTGATAGTTGACTTTTTTTTTTTTAAGATCTTATTAGAGTGCGAATGTGCATGCATGTTGGGGGCGGGGGAGGTGCAGAGGGAGAGGGAGAAGCAGGTTCCCTGCTGAGCAGGGAGCAGGAGGTGGGGCTTGATCCCAGGACCCAGGATCATGACCTGACTGAGCCACCCAGGTGCCCCAAAGTTGACTATTTTAAAAGTAAGAATTTCTGTTTAGCAAAAGATTAAGCAGGCAAGCTACAGAATGGAAATGATCTTTGCAACACATGTAACAAACAAAAGGCTCAAATTCAAAAAATATACAGAACCTCTACAAATCAATTAGAAAAAGATAACCCTATAGAAACATGAGCAAAAGATATGAAAGTCATCCTACAAAAAGGAATTTCAAATGTTTAATAAAAAATATTAAGAATATCAGGGTCACATAACAAGACAGTGTGTGGGATGGGAGGTATTATTTGAGGCTGTCTGGAAAATACAATCTGCCACACCCTGATTACACTGCTGTTTTTTTGACTTGGTCATTTTCTCTAGTCCCTACCAAAGGACCAACTTTCTATTTTCTTTCCTGCCATTCTTCCTTCTTTCTCTTTCTTTCTTCCATTCTTCCTTCCTTCCTTTCCTTTCCTTCCTTCCTCCCTCTCTCTCTCTTTCTTTTTCTCTCTCCCTTCTTTCCTTCCTTCCTTTCTTCCTCCCTTCCTTCCTTCTCCCTCTCTCTCTTTCTCTCTCTCTCCCTTCCTTCCTTCCTTTTCTTTCTTTCTCTCTTTTCCTTTCTTCTTTTCTCTTCCCCTCCCTCCCTCTCTTTCTATTCTCTCTCTCTCTCTTTTTCTCTTTCTTTCTTTCTCTCTCTCTCTCTTCTCTTTTTTCTTCTTTCTTTTCTTTTCTTTCTTTCCAAAAGTGAACTCCTTATTTGGGAAGCTTCTGAGTAAGTGAATCTTCGAAAAAGAGGATTTGGTTCTCAGTTAATGAAGCCAAAACCTAGGTACTCAAAACCAGTGGCCAGAGAGTAGATTGAAGAGGTAGGTAGTGGGCTAGATAGGGTGCTTGGAAATAGTTCTATAACTGCAGCCTTTTCTCTTGTAGATAAAGAATCCTGTGAACAGGCTTCTGAAGTCAGTGAAGCACAAACTACAGATAGTGATGAAATAGTGACACCGGTATCTCTGAAGTGTCCTAAGGCAGTAAGTACACCGGGGTAATCACTGAGTGTGAGACAAGGTTGTAAATAATGATGTTGTGCTTAACAGCCACGTAGGTGAAAATAATCCAATTTTATTTATTTTTTTTAAAAAGATTTTATTTTTTATTTGTCAGAGAGAGAGAGCGCACAAGCAGGGGGAGAGGCAGGCAGAGGGAGAAGCAGGCTCCCTGCTGAGCAAGGAGCCCGAGGTGGGACTCCATCCCAGGACCCAGGGACCATGACCTGAGCTAAAGGCAAACACATAACCAACTGAGCCATCCAGGCACCCCAATGATGCAATTTTAATGAACCTGATGGGAAATTAAATTTATTTAGTTAAATTTACATTGTGAATGAATAGAAGTCTCTTGATATAGTCTCTGATGAAAGGATCACTATCTTGATTTGGTATAAATGAGCACTTGCTTCAATACTTCTCCTTTATTTGGATCCCTTGCCTGCCTCCTTCATTGTGTGCTATGATTCATCTCCAGCCAGAGTGATGCCCATTTCCTCAATCCACCCAAGGAGAGCAGGTTTACCTTGAGAGGTGGAGGCTGGAAAAGAGGAAAGGATTACTTGTGGAAAAGCTCAGAAAGATCATTCAGTTTCGGAAGTTTTTGACCTAATCTTTAAAACCTGAAATTGCTGGGGCACCTGGGTGGTTTAGTTGGTGAAGCATCTGTCTTCAGCTTAGGTCATGATCCCAGGGTCCTAGGGTCGAGCCCTGCATTGGGCTCCCTGCTCTGAGTCTACTTCTTTCTCTGCCTCTGCTCCCTCTGCCCCCGCCCCCCTCCTTGTGCTCTCTCTCTCTCACAAATAAATAAATAAAATCTTTCTTTAAAAATAAAATAAGGGGCGCCTGGGTGGCTCAGTGGGTTAAGCCTCTGCCTTCAGCTCAGGTCATGATCTCAGGGTCTTGGGATCGAGCCCCGCATCAGGCTCTCTGCTCAGTGGGGAACCTGCTTCCTCCTCTCTCTACCTGCCTCTCTGCCTACTTGTGATCTCTGTCAAATAAATAAAATCTTTTTAAAAAAATTAAAATAAAACCTGAAATTGCAATTATTTATTAAACATTACAGCCTCAGATCTCTTGTGAAACTAACTGGGGATACATATACACACACAAATATAGTTAGATAGATACAGATATATATATATATATATATATAACTAAATATATACAGATATATTTAACAATCATTGTATTAGCATCTTGTGGGGTTATAAGTGAGGTAGGAAACAATCTCTCTGTTGATCCACTAGAATGCTCCCTGACACATTTGTAGGTGCTCAATAAATATTTGTTGAATGAGTAGCTGAATGAAAGATTGAAATCTGATTGAGGATTATGAACTTCATTAGAAACAATATAAGTATAGTGTGACCTAGAATCAAGTGGTTAGATTATGTGATAGAAACTCTTAAGGTTTGTGAGGATTCAGAAAAGTGAAATTATTCCTGCTTTTGTAGAGGTCAGAAAACTCTTTCTTGAAAGAGTTAGTTAGAACTTGTACTGAGGATTTTTAGGCAACTAAAGTATGTTGGAGTGGGGAGAAACCACTCAAAATCAGTAGCCTTAAGCAATTAAGATAGCAAATACTTAAGTCTATTTTCTTCTGAACTTTTTTATCTTTCATATCTTTCTTCAGCCATTACATAATTAGTATCTTGAGAAATGCTTATAAGATGGATCAGAGCCATGAGATGTTGGAACAGGAGTATAACATAACACCTTTGAGATCATGAAGGAGAAGAAGATTAATTAATGTGTCCAGGATATAGATATACTTAGCAAAAGAGCTGAACTCCAGCCAAAATTTCTAAATCAAGCCACCTCTCAGATGAACCTGAAAAGTAGTCAGCTGGTCAGCAAGTTTTTGAACTACACTCAGACATTACATTTAAAATATTATTCAGAAGTAGAGGCTCTTAAATAAGATCTCTTTCTGGAAAACCTTTGTGGCCCCAAGAATGCTATTTGAGAAACTAAATATGAAAACTGAGCTTACTTGGGTGCCTGGGTGGCTCAGTCAGTTAAGCATCCAACTCTTGGTTTCAGCTCAAGTCATGATCTCAGGGTCGTGAGACTGAGCCCACACTGGGCTCTGTGCTAAGTGCAGAGTCTGCCTGAGGTTCTCTCTCTCCTTCTCCCTCTGCTCTTCCCCCTACTCACACACTCTTTCTCTAAAATAAATAAATAAAATCCTTTTTAAAATAAAAAAAAATTGCAACAGTGGGATTAGGGAACTTTCTAGTGTGATGGTTCTGTATCTTGATTAGGGAGTTGATTACACACTTGTATATATTTGTCAAAACTGTACATTTAGGTTTTGTATTTTACTGTGTATAAACGATACATGAATGTTAAAAGTTAAATAGAGGGACACCTCAGTGGCTCAGTTGGTTAAGCATCTGAACGTTGGCTCAAGTCGTGATCTTGGGGTCCTGGGATGGAGCCCCACATTGGGCTCCCTGCTTAGCGAGGAGCTGGCTTCTCCCTCTCCTTCTGCCCCTCGCCCCCTGCTGTGTGCTCACATGCTCTACCTCAAATAAAGAAATAAAATCTTTTTTAAAAATTAAAAAATAAAAGTTAAACAGATTTTCAGGAACCACCTTAGGCAATGTGATTTAAGAGTGGCTCTTATGTTATTTAAATGTCAGTCACTGTAAGAAATACATTTCTACATGTGCCCAGTATAATCATATATAAACAAAAGCTTTGAGAAACAGGGCTTACCTTTATCATTTGCCATGAACTCTCCTGTTTTCTGTTCTATTCCATTCCATTCTATCCTAGCCTATCTTATTCTTTCATTTAAAAAAAAATGCTAGTGAAACCCACCTAACTGACCCATAAATGTCAAAACCCACATTTTGGAAAACATGATATGTTTTTAGGAGGGTTGTGCGAGGGCTGTTGAGAGGGCATCAAGTAGCTTTCAAGAGTCACCCAGGTTGTTCTGAAGTAGATCTGTTGAGAAATACTGCCTTCTGGGCTTCCTGGGAGAAGGCCCAGGAGTTCCGCCTACTTCCTAAGAGAGGTGAAGATGGGAGTGGGGGTAGATCTTTGAGAAGTGAGGGCGTTGGCCTGGCAACCTAGAGGACAGGAGAGAACCTCCAGATGACAAGGGAGCACTGCGCCGGTTGGGGCCATCCCGGATTGACCCCTTACTAGTGTCATGACTAGTGTCATGACATGCTGCCACACCAGGGAAAGGGAGGACTTCACATTGCCCTCAGCTTCTGTCTTGAAACTCAAGAGATGTGTGCCCTCCCCCTGGTGTCTCTAATGCAAAATGGACCCAGACACAGTCCAAAGAGAGGATGGTGGTTGTGGCAGCACCTGCAACAGGGCTGGAAGGACTGGCCTTGCCATGAGGGGGCAGGCTGCTCCGGCAGCCTGCTCTGGGGCCAGCACTTGGTGGATGCAGGAAGCTCTGGGAAGTAGTTGACCAGTAAACTGATTCTCAAGGATATGGGAGATGGGGGCAACCCTCAAGGGTCCCCTCCCTCTGCTGGAGCTCTGAGCTACTGCTCAGTAAACTTTGCTTTGCTGCCCATCAAATTAAAAAAAAAAAAAAAAAAAAGGAATATGTTAGATGGAATATGGCTATGATTGCTCTCTGAGGGAGTAACATGTTCATTAGATGGAGTAGGAACACTAGGAGCATCGCTAACCTATAGGATAAATAAATATTTTCCTTGTCAGGGTTCGGAGAAGATGTGTATTGAAATTGTCTCCCTGGCCTTCTACCCAGAGGCTGAAGTGATGTGTGATGAAAGTGTAAAGCAGGTGTATGTAGAGTACAAGTTCTACGGCCTACCCTTGTCAGAGACGGAGACCCCAGTGTCCCTGAGGAAGCCAAGGGCAGGAGAGGAGATCCACTTTCACTTCAGCAAAGGTGAGGCATCCCTTGTGCTTGGCCGGGAGAGGAGTCTGAGGGGTCAGAACTGCTCTGCACTTCCAGTGGGGTGGATGCAACCATTTTATTTATCAAAGTGATATATGCATATGGTTTTACTTAAGCTTTTTGTTTTTTATTATTTTTAGTTAAGTTCTTAATTTTAATTCCAGCATGGTTAACATACAGCGTTGTATTAGTTTCGGGCATACAACGTAGTGCTTCGACAACTGTAACATTATTTGGTGCTCATCAAGATGAGCATCCTGTTAATCCTCATCACCTGTGTCCCCCGTGCCCCTGGCCACCTCCCCTACAGTAACCCTCTGTTCTCTATACCAAGGAGTCTGATTTTTTGGTTTGTCTTTTCTCCCCTTTGTTTATTTGTTTTATTTCTTAAATTCTACACATAAGTGAAATCATGTGGTCTTTGTCTTCCCCTGACTGACTTACTTCACTTAGTCTTATACTCTCTAGATCCATCCACAGTGGCTGCACCAGTTTGCATTCCTGCCAGCAGGGCAAGAGGGTTCCTTTTTCTCCGCATCCTTGCCAACACTTGTTTCTTGTTCTTTAGCCATTCCGACAGTTATGAGATGGTATCTCACTGTGGTTTTGATTTGCATCTCCCTGATAATGACTGATTTTGAGCATCTTTTCCTGTGTCTGTTGGCCATCTGGATGTCTACTCTGGAGAATGTTCGTGTCTTCTGCCCCATTTTTAAATTAGTTTGTTTGTTTTTTGAGTGTTGAGTTGTATCAGTTCCTTGTGTATTTTGGATACTAACCCCATACTGGGTATGTCGGTTGTAAATACCATCTTCCATTCAGTAGGTTGCCTTGTAGTTTTGTTGATTATTTCCTTCACTGTGCAGAAGATTTTTATTTTGATGTAGTTCTAATAATTTATTTTTGCTTTTATTTTGCTTGCCTTAGGAGACATGTCTAGAAAGAAGTTGTTATGGCTGATGTGCGAGAAATTACTGTCCGTGCTCTCTTCTAGGATTTTTATAGTTTCAGGTCTCACATTTAAGTCTTTAATCCATTTTGAGTTTATTCATGTGTATGATATAAGAAAGTGGTCCAGATTCACTCTTTATTTATTTTGGGGGGCACGAGTAGGGGGAGAGGGGCAGGGGGAGCGAGAGAAACAGACTCCCCACTGAATGTACACCCTGGTGCCAGGCTCGATCCCAGGACCCCGGGATCATGACCTGAGCCGAAGGCAGACGCTTAACCAACTGAGCCATCCAGGCACCCTGACCAGATTCACTCTTTAATATGTAGCTGTCCTGTTTTCTCAACACCGTTTGTTGGAGAAACTTTTTCCCATTGCATATTTTTGCCCTCCTTTGTCAAAAATTAATCAGCCATATAATCGTGGGTTTGTTTCTGGACTCTCTATTCTGTTCTGTTGATCTATGTGTCTCTTTTTGTGCCAATGCCATACTGTTTTGATTACTTCGGCTTTGCAGTATAGCTTGAAATCTGGGAAATTGTGATACTTCTAGCTTTGTTTTTCTTTCAAGGTCTTTTGTGGTTCCATACAAATTTTAGGAATATTTGTTCTAGTTCTGTGAAGAAGGCTGTTGGTATTTTGGTAAGGATAGCATTAAATCTGTAGATTGCTTAGTGTAGACATTTTAACAATATTTGTTATTGAGCATAGAATATCTTTCCATTTGTTTGTGTTATCTTCAATTTCATCATTGTTGTATAGTTTTCAAAGTACAGGTTTTCACCTCCTTGGTTAAGTTTATTCCTAGGTATTTTATTATATTTGGTGCAATTGTAAATGGGATTGCTTTCTTAATTTCTTTTTCTGTTGCTTCATTATTACTGTATAGAAATGCAACCAGGGGTACATGCGTGGCTGAATCAGTTAAGTGTCTGACTCTTAATCCTACCTCAGGTCTTGATCTCAGGGTTGTGATTTCAAGCCCAGTGTGGAGCCTACTTAAAATAAAAATAATAATAATAAAGAAATGCAACAGACTTCTGTATATTGATTTTATATCCTGTGACCTTACTAAATTCATTTATCAGTTCTAGTAGTTTTTTTTTTGGTGGAGTCTTTAGGGTTTTCTATATATGGTATTATGCCATCCACAAAATAGTGAAAAATTTACTTCTTTCTTACCAATTTGGATGCTTTTTATTCCTTTTTCTTATCTGATTGAGGGCTAGGACTTCTAGTACTGTGTTGAATAAAAACATCCTCATCTTATTCCTGGTCTTAGGGGGGAAAGCTCTCAGTTTTTCACCATTAAGTATGTTAGCTGTGGGTTTTTCATATATGGCCTTTATCATGTTGAGGAATGTTCCCCTTAAACCTACTTTCTTGAGGGGTTTTATCATGAATGGATATTGTACTTTGTCAAATGCTTTTCTCCATTTATTGAAATGATCTCATTGATGTGTGATGTATCATATTGATTGATTTACAAATATTGAAATACCCTTGTATCCTGGAAATAAATCCCACTTGATCATTTAAATGTATTGTTGGATTTGGTTGCTAATATTTTGTTGAGGATTGTTGCATCTATGTTCATCAGAGATAGTGGCCTATAGTTCTCTTTTTTTGGTAGTGTCTTTATCTGGTTTTGGCATCAGGGTAATGCCTGCCTCGTAGAATGAGTTTTGAAGTTTTCCTGCCTCTTCTATTTTTTGGAATAATTTGAGAAGACTAGGTATTAACGCTTCTTCAAATGTTTGGTGGAATTCACTTGTGAAGCCATCTGGTCCTGGTCTTTGAGAATTTTTTTTGTGTCTGATTCAATTTCATTTCTGGTAATCGGTCTGTTCAAATTTTCTATTTCTTCCTGAATCAGTTTTGGGAGGTTTTATGTTTCTAGGAATTTGTCCATTTCTTCTGGGTGGTCCAATCTGTTGGCATGTAATTTCTCATAATATTCTCTTACAGTCCTTTGAATTTCTGTCATGTCAGTTGTTTTTTCTTCTCTTTCATTTCTGGTTTTGTTTATTTGAGTCCCCCTGCCTTTTTGATGAGTCTAGCTAAAGGGTTATCAATTTTGTTCATCTTTCCAAATAACTAGGTCCTGGTTTCATTGATTTGTTCTATTGGTTTTTAAAGTTTCCGTTTTTTTTTTTTAGTTTTTACTCTAATCTTTATTATTTCCTTCATTCTACTGGTTTGGGGTTTTGTTTGTTCTTTTTTTTAGTTCCTTTAGGTATAATGTTAGGTGGTTTTTTGAAATTTTTCTTGCTTCTTGAATTAGGCCTGTATTCTTATAAACTTCCGCCTTAGAATAGCTTTTGCTGCATCCCAAAGGTTTTGGACCATTGTATTTTCATTTGTTCCCATGTATTTTTTTATTTCCTCTTTGATTTCTGGGTTGACCCATCGTTTAGTAGCATGTTATTTAATCCCCATGTAGTTGTGCTCTCTCCAGATTTTTTCTTGTGGCTGATTTCTAATTTCATAGCACTGTGATCAGAAAAGATACGTGGTGGGGCACCTCGGTGGCAAAATTGGTTGGACATCCAACTTTCAGTTTCAGCTCAGGTCATGATCTTGGGGTGTCAGGCTCCGCACTCAGTGTGGAGTCTGCTTGGGTTTTTCTCTTCCTCTCCCTCGGACCCTTCCACTTGTATACTTTCTCTCTCTAAAGTAAATAAAACTTAAAAAAAAAAAAAGATACATGGTATGACTGATCTTTTTGAATTTGTTGAGACTTGTTTTGTGGCCTAAAATGTGATCTATTCCGGAGACTGTCCCACGTGCACTTTAAAAGAATGTGTATTCTGCTGTTTTAGGATGGAATGTTCCGAATATATATGTTAAATCCATCTGGTCCAATGTGTCATTCAAAGCCACTGTTTCCTTGTTGATTTTCTGTTTGGATGATCTGTCCATTGATGTAAGTAGGGTTATGCGTATGGTTTTAAAATATCAAATAGGCCTGGAAAAATTTTTAATTAAAATGAAACAGTCCCTTTTTCCATCCCTTCTACACAAATCACTCCCTGATTTCCTCCCCATTCTCTGTGGTCCACCACACCCCTTTTCACTTTTCCTGCTATTTCTTATTATTTAACTCCATGTTTCTGAATAATGCTTCTGTTGCAGCTTCCTGACTCACCAATTTTAGATATTATCTGCTGACTTCCTATCGTGACACACAAAATTTCTCTCTCTTACACTGTACCCATGTTTCCTTCTTTCCATAGAGTTGGATCATAACTTTTATTTAATCCAATCTTAATTGTTTCTATTATTATGGATATGTAAATATTAATTCTTCAGAACCAAGTAGTATGCCATAGTTAAAATCCTTTTTTTGTATTTTTCTGTCTCAGTTTTTCATTTGCTCTATCTTCATTATGCCCATTATAATTCTTTTCACATCCTCCAACAGCCTTTCCAAGTTTTCAAATAATCAAACCTGTCAAAGAATGTATCAATTTTTTTTTTCCTTGAAGACCTCTCTTCAGCCCACCATTCAGCTATTATCCTGCTGCTGGCATTTGGAGAATTTGATTTAATTCTCTCTTATACTGGGTTTCTTATCTCCTGGGTTCTCTGTCATCCACTGATTCACTTTTATATTTTAATGGGTCATGTTTTCCGGTAGCTTTTAAATAAAGCATACACTGGGGAGTGCCTGGGTGGCTCAGTGGGTTAAAGCTTCTGCCTTCAGCTCAGGTCATGATCCCAGGGTCCTGGAATCGAGCCCCGCATCGGGCTCTCTGCTCAGCGGGAACCTGCTCCCCTCTCTCTCTCTGCCTGCCTCTCTGCCTACTTCTGTCAAATAAATAAATAAAATCTTTAAAAAAAAAAAAGAAGAAGAAGAAGAAGAAAACTACCTCTACCTGTCCAGAAAACTTGAGCATTTTATCTTTTTCCTTAGTATTCTTAAATTTTAGAATAATGTGTATATTTTTCCTGTAATTGTTCTAGCCATTCAGGGGTTCTTTCAATCTGGAAGCTCATGGTTTTTAGTTCTGGGAATTTTTATTGAATTTCTTTGATAATTTTGTCCCCAGGATTTTCTCATTTTCTTAGTAGAGTTTTTATCTTCCACATTAATCCTCTGATTTTCTCATTTTCTTTTTTTTTTTAAGATTTTATTTATTTATTTGACAGAGACAGCAAGAGAGGGAACACAAGCAGAGGGTGTGGGAGAGGAAGAAGCAGGCTTCCCACTGAGCAGGGAGCCCAATGTGGGGCTTGATCCCTGGACCCCCAGATCATGCCCTGAGGTGAAGGCAGACGTTTAATAACTCAGCCACCCAGACGCCCCTCATTTTCTTCCTATAATCACACTTCTATCCTTTCTATTTTGGGGAAATTTCCTTAATTTAAGATTTTATTTTTAAGTATGGCTCAGTCCGTTAAGCATCTGACTCTTGATTTTGGCTGAGGACATGATCTCAAGGTTGTGAGATTGAGCTCCACATCAGGCTCCACACTGGGCATGGATCTTTTTTTTAAAAAATATTTTATTTATTTATTTGACAGAGAGAGAGAGATCACAAGTAGGCAGAGAGGCAGGCCAAGGGAGATGGAGAAGCAGGCTCCCCACTGAGCAGAGAGCCCTATGCAGGGCTCTGAGCCCAAGGCAGAGGCTTAACCTGCTGAGCCACCCAGGTGCCCTGGGCATGGAGCTTGCTGAAGATTCTCTCTCTCTCTCCTTTTGCCCCTTACCCCGACTCCCCTCTCTAAAAAAAAAAAAAAATATATATATATATATATATATATATATGTATGTATGTATATATATACACATATATATATGTATATATATACATACATATATATGTATACATATATATATATATACACATATATATATATATATTTAAGTCATCTCTACATCCAATGTGGGACTGGAGCTCAAACTTACAACCCCAAGATCAAGAGTTACCTGCTCTACCAAGTGAGCCAGCCAGGTGCCCCTTAATAGGTGTAGTCTTTTTTTTTTTTTTCTTTTAAGTAAACTCTACCCCCAGCCTGGGCTCAAACTCACAAGCCTTGATGAAGAACCTCTACCAACTGACCGAGCCAGGTGCTCCCTCAGATTTCCTTAGTGTTAACTTCCAGTCATTGAAAATTTGTCTTTGATTTCTAAGAGCTGTTTGTTGTTGTCTATTCCTTCTCCCCCCACCCCTTAAGTGTATCCTGTCCTTATATGAGGTAGAAGTTTATTTCTTACATAAAATGAATTCTGAGGGGGGACAGTACAGGGCTGAGGATATGCGATCCTATCAGGGTCCAAACTCCTATCCTGCCCTCCAATCAACCTAGCGCCTGTCTTCCATCCTTTTGGTGAGCCTGTCACCCTTCATGGTTGCGGGGGAAAGGAAGGATGCTTCCCAGTCGAGCCTGTTACATAACACAATAGCCAGAACTTAACGTGCTGCAGCCAAACCTAGCTAAATAAGAGGCTGGAAAACATACGCTAATGTATTTGAGGCTGCAGCGTTCCCATATATAAATAAGGAGGAAGGGAGAGGGTGGGTGTTGAGACAGGCACCTTGAGTTGAATCTGCTACAAAACTCAAACCTCTGCATGGCCATAAGAAATCAGTCTCCTGGGATTCTTCCGGCTTTAGAGTGGTGGGAGCACGTTTGTCTTGGCACAGTGGCCGAACAGCTTTCCAGGCAGATTGTAAGGCTTCTTTTTTATCAGGGTCAACTAACTTTTTCTTAAAGGTCCAGGTAGTAAATATTTTAGGCTTTGTGGACCAGATGGTTTCTGTCACAGCTATTCAACTCTGTCGCTGTAGTTGGAAAGCAACCATAGATAATACGTAAACAAATAGGTGTTGGCTGTATTCAGTAAAAACTTCATTTACCAAAACAGGTGGCCTGCCATGAGCCCTTGATTGCCAATCTCTCTTTTCTGTCATGGTTTTATTATGTATGCCACTTATGAAGGTCTTAGTGCCCATATAGCAACAGTGTCTGATTCTTCGCTTTTCTCCTCTCTTATCCTTACTGCAGTGATAGACCTGGACCCACTGGAACAAAAAGGCCGAAGGCAGTTTCTGTTCGCCGTGCTAAAGAAACAAGATCCAGAGCAAGGACGGTAAGCATCTGCTTTCCATGTTGAAAGAAGGGAGATATTAAACACCCAGCAACTCCGTTTGGTTTTGCACTGATATTGAATATTCTAATAACTTCTTTTGTATTAACTGACTGGATGGATTTCTCATCTCCTTGAGGCTAATTCCTGTTTGCAGCCACCTGGTAAACTAGATGAATCTCATTGGTGTAGTTCCTCTCTCACCCGTGCCAGCCCCTGATGACACTGTTTTTGAATACTGACAGTGCTCCGTAAGGAATGGACAAAACCCTTTGACAGTCCCAGATAATTTATATCTTACACAGTACCATTGCTAGCTTACCTAATATTAGGTCTTTATGATAGTAATTTCATATTTAGTGGTTTTTTTTAAGATTTTATTTATTTGACAGACAGAGATCACAAGTAGGCAGAAAGGCAGGCAGGGGTGGCGGGGGGAAGCAGCCTCCTCACTGAGAGCCCAATGCGGGGCTCGATCCCAGGACCCTGGAATCATGACCTGAGCCGAAGGCAGAGGCTTTAACCGACTGAGCCACTCAGGTACCCCCATATTTAGTTTTTTAAAAGAAGGCTCCCAGCATGGAGCCCAAGGCGAAGCTTAAACTCATGACCCAGAGATCTAGATCTGAGCTGAGATCAAGTGTTGGATGCTTCATTGACTGAGCCACCCAGGCCCCCACATGTTGAGACTTAAAATTATTTCTCTACAGGATTACTTTGACGTAACTGAAGTAAATTCGAGGCGTACTATCAATTTTAGGGACGTGTCCCTGTTATTCCTCTGGTGTGAAGAGGCCTCCATTTAAAAGCTCCCAGTGAAGTGCACAAGACATAGTTATACTAAAAAAATTATTCACCATTCAGCTGAAATTTGAAATTCAAATTTAAGTGGGCATCTCTTTGGATTTTTTTTTGCTTTTGGCAAGATCTAGAAATGTTGCCTCCTTTTCAAGTGTGTGGGTAAGAAATAATACAGGGCTGGTGTTTTAGCCCAATAAATTTGTTTAATTTGCATTTACTTTGTCTCCAGTTAGTCATAGAAAGGACTGAAGAAGGAGCCATGGAAATAAATAGTGCATCTGACTTCAGTGTCACTGTGTACTTAAACAGATAGAAGCTTACTGGTAACTTTGAAAATGTAAAGCATTTTGTTTGTTTCCCTTCTGCATCAACGTTGAATTTAGTTATTTTCCTTTTTTCTCTCAGCATTCCTAGAATACTTTCTTCCTTTATTTCCTTACAGTGGTAGCTTCTTCCCTTTTCTTTTTGTAACCTTCTATTCAATTTTAGATTTCGATTGACGTACAGTGGACAGGACATTGGCTTTGTAATCAGAGAAAGCCTGATTTTGAATCCTGGCTCTTCTACTTACTAGCTCTGAATTTTGAATATTACTTGGCTTGAGGGCTTCTGTGAGGATACAACTGAAATAATTAATGTAGTTTATCTAAAGCATCTTGGGGGCACCTGGGTGGCTCAGTCAGTTAGGCATCTGATACTTTACCTCAGCTCAGGTCTTGATCTCAGAGTTGTGAATGAATCAATGAATGAAAGAACGATGAAGAATGAATGAATGCATGCATGCATGCATGCATGCATTTGGTATTGTGCCCTGTACCTAGAAAGGTGAAAATTGGGTTCAGGTAGTTAGCATCATCCCTTTGCATTGTTGTAGTTCTCAGTAAGGATACAGAAGCATCATCACAAATGAATATTACTTTGTGAGCTAAGAATATGTCACTTTCAGAAGAATTTCTTCTTTTTAGCTTCATCCTGTTTAGCTGTGATTTTAAGTCCTATTTTTAGTCCTATTCTTGTTCCCTTAGTACTATTAGCCACCAGTATTTGCTTTTAAACAAATTAATAGGGATACAGAATGTCCAGAATAGGCAAACCCAGAGAGACAGAAAGTCAATTGGTGGTCTTCTGGAGACTAAAACACACTCTATTTTTTTTTTAAAGATTTTATTTATTCATTTGACAGACAGAGATCACAAGTAGGCAGAGAGGCAGGCAGAGAGAGACGAGGAAGCAGGCTCCCTGCTGAGCAGAGAGCCTGATGCGGGACTCGATCCCAGGACCCCGAGATCATGACCCGAGCCGAAGGCAGAGGCTCAACCTACTGAGCCACCCAGGCACCCGAAACACACTCTATTTTTTCTAAATTTACTAAAACACACTGAATTGTACACTTTAAAATGGCTAAGATGATGAATTTATGTGTGAATTTTATCTCAAAAAATCGAATAGGTACTAGTTTCTAGAATTTCGTATCATTCTTCACTGAGTTGAGTCAGGAGAATAATGAGTGCTGTGGACTCCTGGCTGCTCGTGGGTGCTGTGCCCTGCACTCTGGTGCCGTCTCCAGACATACAACTCAAAGGAATACACTTTTTATACGTTTTGTAATTCTGTATTCCTTCTGTTTTTCCTTTGCTCTGGCTTGATACCCAACTTTTATTTAGAAATCTAAGAACTCTTCTAATTCTCCTATAATCTTGGTTTTTGTGCAAACACCTTCACTGTCCATGACAAATCTTTCATCAGAGTTGTAAGCTATCTTAGAAGCATCCTATATGAATAGGTTTCTTTTTTTAAGAAAAAAGATAGGTTTCTTTTTTTATAGGTTTCTTTTATAGGTTTTTATAGGTTTTTTTATAGGTTTTTATAGGTTTCTTTTTTTAAGATTTTATTTATTTATTTGACAGAGAGAAGCAGCAGTTAGAAGGAGAAGGAGAAGCAGGCTCCCTGCTGATCAGGGGCTAGATCCCAGGACCCAGGGATCACGACCTGAGTAAAGGCAAACACTTAACCACTTAACCTACTGAGCCACCCAGGTGCCCCTATCTGAACAGTTTTGAGACAACTTGATCAATTGCATCATCTCAAGTCTTAGTTCCCTCTTTTCCAGACCTGTCATTCCTTTAAAATACACCAGTTCCTTCTCTTTTGCCATTACAGTTATGCAAGATGAAGGTCAGGGAAAACTGATTCAGGGAAAACACTGTATAATTTATGATTACCTTTATCATTATATATGTATTTTAAGCCTTACAGTATCAGCAGTACTGAGTTAAATGCAATTTTTCCTTTAGTTTAAAGTTTACAGTGGTAAGTGATCCTATGGACGATGAAAAGAAAGAATGTCAAGAAGTAGGATATGCATTTCTGGAACTGTGGCAGATCATGGAATCAGGAAGAGACGGTGTAGAGCAAGAGCTAGAGAGTGAGTAATAAACTTCCATGCTTCTCTGTTTCACTTATTTCTAAGGGAATCAGCCTAATCACAAATTCTCTTCCGGTTGTACCTTCAGTATATCATTACCACTATGAAGGTGTTGATACAAACTGGATCCAAATCCAGTTTGTATATTTAATATTGAAATAACTGTAGCTGTATTTATTTCTAGATCGAGCATGAGTAGTCAGTTGTATATTTTAGCCCATGTATCTCATGACAACCAGAATATAATCTTTTATGAAAATCTCCAGTGTTTGAAATAGGGGAATTTTGAAAAGACCAATTCTTTTAATTTCAGTCAAATTTCGACATTAGAATTTCTGATTTCTCTTAAGCATATAAGGTTTGTAAAGGCGGCAAACACCCTCCGCTTTTTTTTTTTTTTTGAAGATTTATTTATTTATTTGACAGACAGAGATCACAGGTAGGCAGAGAGGCAGGCAGAGAGAGGAAGGGAATCAGGCTTCCTGCTGAGCAGGGAGCCTGATGTGGGGCTCAATCCCAGGACCCCGGGATCATGACCTGAGGCGAAGACAGAAGCTTTAGCCCACTGAGCCACCCAGGTGCCCCAACACCCTCTGGTTTTAATGTGTGACACTTCCCCTAGTCTCTTCAACACTCACTCACCTGCTCCCTCACATCTCATGGTATTTGTTACTGAGTTTTTTGGGGTGAGTTTTTTTTTTTAGTTACCAAATCTTAACAGTCCTGCTTCAGAAGTGTTTTGACTACATCCCCACTTCCACCCCATTTCCATCTGCTACAGTGTTTCTTTACAGAAAGTTTGATCACCACCTTCTTCTTAAATGTTTTTAACATTGTTTGCTGCAAGCCTGGCATGCTTGAAAAATATCTGCCTTTGGATGCCTTTAGGTGGGCCTGTTCTGTCCAGTCCCACTGCTCTTAACCCTGTGTGTCTGGGATTTCACATTTACCTTATCTGCAGGGCTGTAGTAGGGTCCGAAAATTACCCACTAGACCAAAGGTTTTCAAACTGCTAGTACTTACCAACCAAATAATGGATACCAGAACTGAGGGGGAAAAAACTGTAGGAAATATGAGTGCTCTGCACACAGATTATTTTGTGACACTTTCTTATGTACATGTGTACTGAGTCATGATATAAAATTATAATGAGATTTGAGGGATACTTTTCAGACCAGGGGCTACAGAGTTCAAACTAGCTGGTAGATAAGATTCTTCATTTTATTCCTCTAGTACCTTACCAGCTGAGGTACTGGGCAAGTCATATAACCTCTCTGTGCAGGTTTCCTCAACTGCAAAAGGAGAATAGCGTTGCTCCCTCACAGGCTTGTCCAGAGGATTGAGGGAATGCTTAAGTGAAGGCTTGTGGGAGAGGAATATTTAGGACAGGGCTGGCTCCCTGGCACATGGCGAGTGCGATCTATGTCACCTGTTTTTTAACTTGTGCTCCCAAGTTCGATTCCTGTCCCCATTCCTCAAACATGCTGCACTCTTCCTGACTTCAGTGCCCTTTGTAGAGAAGAAACATCCCCTGAAGCCTTTTTTGGTCAGGACCTCAACATTTCTAAAGCCAATGAGTATGTCTCAATTATTTTGATTTTTTTAAAGCATTTTACTTATTTATTTGACAGAGAGAGATCACAAGTAGGCAGAGAGGCAGGCAGAGAGAGAGGAAGGGAAGCAGGCTCCCCACTGAGCAGAGAGCCCGATGCGGAGCTCGATCCCAGGACCCTGGGATCATGACCCGAGCTGAAGGCAGAGGCTTTAACCCACTGAGCCACCCAGGTGCCTCTATTTTGATTTTTTTTAATCAAAAGAAAAATTTGTAGTAATTTATTTTGGCTGCCTTTCCTTCCACTCAGGCTTTAATCATGTTGGCCTGATTTCAAAGACAAAACACTGCTTTCTATCCCTGCAGCTCTCTTTTCTCTTAGCACTTTCAAACTCTGCTCCTTGAAATATTTTCTGTTCTGGCTATGCCTACACTGTTCAGTTAAGATCAAGTTTTCACGGGGTGCCTGGGTGACTCAGTGGTTTAAAGCCTCTGCCTTCAGCTCAGGTCATGATCCCAGGATCCTGGGATCACGCCCCACATCGGGCTCTCTGCTCAGCAGGGGACTGCTTCCCCCCCTCTCTGCCTGCCTCTGTGCCTATTTGTAATCTCTGTCAAATAAATAAAATCTTTATTAAAAAAACAAATGATCAAGTTTTCATCCAAATGCTCTATTGATTCTGTTCTTACCAATTTTCCTAACTGCCCAATCCAGTTGGTTTCCTTATTCATCCTACTTGACCCTTCTAAATCTCTAAAATTATTGCTCATTCTTCTTTTTAAATGCCACTCTCAGGCACCTGGGTGGCTCAGTTGGTTGGGCGTCTGCCTTTGGTTCGGGTCATGATTTCAGGGTCCAGAGATTGAGTCCCACATCAGGCTCCCTGCTCAGCGGGGAGTCTGCTTCTCCCTCTTCCTCTGGGGTGCACACTCTCTCTCAATCAAATAAATGAGTAACATCTTTAAGGGGAAAAAATACATACATGCATGCCATTCTCCCGTTTTTACACCATTTGACTTTCCATATCACTCTATGGGGGATCCTTCTGTTTCTTTACAGGGTCTTCCACCTGGATGCTTAACAATGGAGCCACCCAAGGCACCCCGTATATATACAGAGCTTCGCTTCTGCCACTTCTCGTGTAGCTTTCTAAACTTGTCGTGTTCTCATGTCTTGGCCTGTGCTTATGATATCTTAAAAGACTTAGCTCAGGGAATGTCTCCAGAAAGCCTTTTCTGATTCCTCCTTCCTGGCTTAGGTGCTACTTCTGTGTGTTCCCAAAGTACCAAGTTTTCATCAGAGCACTTCGCATACTGTACTGACTGTGCTCTCCCTTCTTTTCCGCTAGACTGTGCCCCCTGTGAGGGAGTGACTTTTAGTATCACCATCCCTACACACAGCACATAGCAGTTAGGTAAGTGTTTTCTAATTGAACAGTGCTGCCACCTGACCTGTTTGCCTTTCCGCTTCCAACAGTTGTCAGCCCTGGAGATCAGGTCACCCAAATAGGAAGGCTGAAGGTGTCCCTTCAAGCTGCTGCCGCCCTCCAGGCTATTTACAAGGAGATGACAGAAGATATGTTTTCATGATGGAGCAAGTACTATTCCATTCTAAACTTTCTGAGGGAACCATAGTAAAAAGTCTCTTATAAAGTAACTTGCTATACCATGAATTTGGTTTACTGTGCTATCTGGTATCTCTCAACCTAATGACAAAAGCTTAGAAGGATGAAAGACAATTTCTGTGATCCTCCCCGGAAAAAGGCATTATTCTCTAACGTCTCAGCACCCTCCCAAGTGAGAAGCAGGCCTGCTTTCAGGAACTGCAAAAGAATGTTCACAAAAGGTAAGTTTACAAAAACAAAACAACAACAACAAAAAAAAACCACAGTTTATTTATCTTTTAGTTCTTCCAAAATTGAAAATATCAAGTCCTACTGCTAAGGAGAAAAAAACAAACAAACAAATAAAATCCGAAACCCCTCCCCCCCTCTTCTCTTAAAGTCACAGAACACAGAAGGAACTGCAGTGGGACAGGTGAGTGCAGAGAACCAGGAGGGGGAGGATGGCGAGATAAACTCCCCAAATACTTAAAAAGCTGTTTAACAGAAACTGTGATAAATACAGGACAATGCAAGACCAGTAAAAATAAGGAGCAGCAGTGACGAGAGGCTGTGTTGTAGACGCGGCCTCCCTTCCTCTTCTCTTTTCTCATCGGTATTCTAGGCCCCAGGCATGACCTGCCCCTTCCAGATCTCAATGTTGACTCCTCTGAGCCTCCTTCTAGGTTTCACTAGAAGCAGTGCGTGAGGCACAACCATTCTTCCTCAGATACATCAGAAAAGAAACAGTGGTAATTTTGCTCCTACCATGGTACCATGGGTGAATTTGTGAGGAGGAGGAAACTGAGCCAGGGAGTGCCACTGCTTCTTAGGTCGTCCAAGGCAAGGCAGCAGACACACCTCTATCTGTGTGAGGCCAAAAAGCAGGAAACTCAGACGGAGTTACCAGCCCGATCTGCCTCACTAGCTCAGGTGGTATGATTTATCACAACTTTTAGCAGATTCCAACACCCTTTTCTTGAGTACTGCAAAGATGGGACGTAAAGAGATGTGAGGAAGGTCATGGCAGTAGGGTAGGATGGAGGCTCGGATCTGCTGGTCAAGAACCATGGTACAGGTAGTTAGGGGTCACCTTGTACCAATGTCTTGGAAATACAGCTTTGAGACATCAGAGAATAAGATGTCAGAAGCCATCGATGTCCTGGCAGAAGGTGGCAGGAAGAGAGAGGAATGAAACGGTACTTATTAACAGTGGAAGCCTCTGCCCTTCTTCAAGAACACCTCCTCCCTCGCCATCTGATGGGGCCACTGGCACGTGTCCTGGTGGGCCTGGAATTCCCCGAGTAGATTGGTCCACACAAATGGCCCCCTAAACCCATAAACACAAATGGCCAAACTTCAAAAGGAAAAAAAAAAAAAAGGAAAAATACAGTTTCTATGTCATGTAAAATTTGTAGGGGTTGGCTGGATAAAGAATGGAGCTGAGGACCAAAGTTCAGAAGTTACTTCCTCTTTTTCTTGGGGGGTGCAGAGCTGTGTCTGGAACCACGGTTAGAGCCACGGCCTGAACTGTGCACAGACGCCTTCCTCTTCCGGCTCATACTTCGACTCTGTTCTTCTTCTTCCTCGTAACGACTTTCACGGTCCGCTAAATAGGAGAAAGGCATTACTAGTTAGTGACAGGTTAGCTTTGATACCTAATAGTACACGACAATATGCACCACTACAATGTGCACTCTGCCATCAAACTTAGGTTTTAATCTGTTAGTCACTTCTTGGTTGTGTGATTTTGGGCTACTTAAAGTACTTAACTTTTCCAAACCTTGATTTATGTATTTGTATGATGGAAAATTATTTTATGATTAAATAAGGCAATCTATGTGAAGCACCTATCCCAATGCTTGGGATCCAGTAGATAGTATTTCCTTTTCACCTTTTAACTTGTATCTGGTGCTTGGGTTCAGAGTAATTAAACTGGTATTACAAAAACAATCCCAACCCAGAAGAGGTCCAGAAAGTTAAACTATTACAGGACTTAGGTTTGGAAACTGGATGGCCTAATTCTGGAGCCTTTATATGGCTATCCCAGCTATGGGCCCACGTGAAGAAAGCATCCGTTACAGAGTCACGCCACTTGGAAGAGTGTGGATGTATTCCAGAGTTTATCTGCTCCTCTGATGAGGCTGCAGCTGTAACTCCACATGAGTTTTATAGTGTTCTTTTGTTTTTCGTATTAGGCAAATAACATTTCAAAATACTAAAATCTGCTAAAAATTTGCGCCTCAAAAATAAACAACAACAAAAAATTTACCTTTTCGGGCTTCTTCCTCCAGTTCATCCCAATCCTTTCCACTCTCTTCTTCACTGCCCAATGATTCCTTGGAATAGTCTAAAATAAAATTAAGCATTAGTCTTTAGATAGGAATGCAATGCCAGAATTCTTTCCTCCTTTATGAGTTTCCAAAAATGACAGTAGATTAGAAAGCCATGAAAAATTTTCTCTATAGACTAACCTGATTCTTCAGCTTCTGATGAATAATCTTCATCACTATCCTCCTCCTCCTCTTCATAGTCATCCTCTGAAGGATTAAAAGTCTCATCCTCGATTTCAGACTCTGAATCCCCTTCCTCAGCATCACTCCCCTGGTGAGTCAGAGAGCGTAATACTATTTACTGGATTTTTTTTTACATTCACTTGATTAATGAATTAATTTAACCCACTTGGCACACCAACATTATTTCTTTTTTACATGAAAAAAATAAAACAAAACCCAAAAACCCTGAGTGACCAAGAGATAGAAGGGCTAAATTACTGGTAAAGTGCAATTAGACAAATATCTAATTCTATTTCTTAAATATTCACTTCACCCTTCCTTACCCAGGAAAATTAACCACAAAAATACGCTTGTAATACTGCATTATGCAGAGATGGAAGAACCACTTCTTAGAAAACAATTTTTGCAAAATGCCCTCAAGTTATACCTGAAACTGATATTATGCTATATGTTAATTATACTTTGAATTTTTAAAAAAGCAAAAATGTGCTGAAGAATTTCTTCCCGATACCAAGAAAGAATAATTTTGCAATTTCAAAGAAATCTGAGTGACTACTAGTCCCTAATTTATCATCTACCTGTAAAACTACACTGGAGAAACAACACAGTAAAACCAAGCTCCCACTCGGTCTGGTCCCTTTGGTGTTACTTACATGGCATTTCCTAGCCGCCCGATGGTAATGGGCACCACCATGTACCAGAAAAGAAACCCCACACTCACGCACCTCACCCTCAGGCTCTAGGAAAGACCAGCCACCTTGTTCGAAGAAGCCCTCGGGGTCGTCGACAATGGTCTTCATGATCTTAGTCCAGTTGAGGGACTGTACTCCTTCCGTGTACTTTAGGTCACAGGAACTGAGAAACAGGACGGTATGAAGTCAAAATCAATTCTCTGTATTTTCTGAGAAGGTACTGTGTCATCTTGTTCATAAGCATCTCTGAATGCAGGTAACCTTTTTCTAAATATAGGATAGCAGACATTCTTTTGCACTATGCCACCAGAACAGACCTGGTGGCTGACATCTGGTCTGCTAGAACCAGCCCTCACGACAGAGCAGCATTCCAACTGAAGCAAGCTTTGTCTCTTGAACAAAGCTCATGTTTTTGTTTTCCATTTTCTTTCTTAAGCACCAACTTCCCCGATCCTCCTTTAGCTTTTTCTCCTCCTCATCTATGTTTTCCCCTCTCTGACTCTTATTTGTAAGTAGTTTCAACTTATAACCATTTCTGTGATTCTTATTTTCCAGCTCTAATCACTCGCACCACTGCAGTTCAGAAACAGCAACTGGCCCTGGCCTTCCCGCCCCGATCCCCCACTGCTTTCTTTCATACTGCTTATTTGGTGCAAGGTCTATTTGAAGATAGGGATAAGTTTTTTGTTTGTTTAGTACCTAAAAAGTGCCTTGTATTAAGACATTTAAATGACTTTCTTTTACCCACTTCTGTTGAGAAGAGCTCAATCAATTCAAGTGGGCAGGAAGGAAGAGAAAAGGAAACCAAAGAAATGACAACAGCGAGGATCACAACAAGAAACCTTTGACACAAAACCTATCTGCGAACCACTGCCATAAGTTCGTCATAGGCACTGTATCGTACATGCTATAACTTGTGCTTCTAGCCATGGTGGAATAAAATGGACTAGATTTACCTTTTCACTTCAAACAACTAGAAAACCAAACGAGATATGAAACAGCTTCAGGGTGCCTGGTGGCTCAGTTGGTTAAGCCACTGCCTTCAGCGCAGGTCATGATCCCGGAGTCCTGGGATGGAGTCCGCATGGGGCTCCCAGCTCCGTGGGGAATCTGCTTCTCCCTCTGACCTTCTCCCCTCTCATGCTCTCTCTCATTCTCTCTCTCTCTCTCTCAAATAAATAAAAAAGAAACAGCTTTCAAACACTGGATGAAAAGAAGCACAGGATTATAAAGGAGGAAACATATAGGGTTCTGATTTATAACTGCCTAAGTTTTCTGTCTGGAGGCAGTTCCCAGGCTGCTAAGCAGGGAAGGGGAACCCAATCAGAACTGAGAGAAGTATTTGAGGAGGCTGAGACAGCTATAATTTTGAGGCAGGAGTACTGGAGTGATAGAGTGATAGAACGAGTTTTAGAAATGTGAAGAGGGATCCCCTCCAATCTGTGGCTGAGAACATATCTCCACATGTATGAGAGAAAGCTAAGTAGAGCTGGGCAAAGCAGCACTGGAAAGCAGCAGGCCAGATAATTCCCAGATCTCACACTGAGCTGGAAATAGTTCCTGTTCCCACCAGCTTCAATGGAAAGACCCTATGGCAGTGAATCAGAGTCCTCAAAAGAGTACTGCCCCAGCAACGGGGTAAATTAGTCCTAGACAAAAAGTTATTCTGAACCAGCACTGGTGACATATGAGAACAACTTCTGAACAGCCAACTGGTATCCAAGTCATTCAACTATACCTACAATGAAATCTAGAAAAAAAATTAAAACCTAGCAAATCTAGAAAAAAAGTTAAAACCTAGCACAAAAATGTTTGGCAGTTGATCACAAAATATCAGGCAAAAAGGCAGAAGAAAAAAATCAGCCAGTAGAACAGACCCAGAAAGACGGTAGATGGAAGTATCAGATAATGATGTTTAAAAAGTTATTATAAATGAAGGGAGAGAGAAACTTGAAGATGCTGAGAGTGAAGAAATGTGTAATTAGTCTCAGAAAAAAAAGAGGGGGCAAAAATATTTGAAGAGTAATGGCCCCATTTGTCCTCTCTCTCTCTCTCTAGAAAAAGAAAAAAAAAATGGATAAAACATTTCTAAATATGATGAAAACCACATACCCCACAGATCTGAGAAGCCCAATGCACACTAAGCAGAATAATCATTTAAAACACAGCAAAGCACCTAATAATCAAACTGCTAAAAACCAATGATACAAATAGAAAATAAATACCCTGAGGAAAAAAGGCAATCTGTACAGAGGTACAAAGAAAGACAGCAGACATCTAAGCAGAAGCCAGGTAAGCTGCAAGACGATGGAGCACCATCTTGTAAATATTAAAAAAAGACTCAACTTACAATTCTACATCCAGCAAAAAACATCTTTCTACAATGAAAGGGAAATAAAGACTTTAAAGAAAAAGCTGAGAGAATCCATCACCAGAAAACCTGTGCCTCAAATGCTAAAAAGGAGGAGGTTTATGTAGCAAAGAAAAATTAAAGCAGAGAGAAGGTTGGAAACACACAATGGAATGGTGAGCACCGGGAATGGTAAATACATGAGTAAATATTGAAGACTTTTTTCCTCATTTTATAAATTAAGAGATAACTGCCTTGGGGCATGAGCCTGGCTCAGTCAGAAGAGCATGCATCTCTTGATCCTGGGGTCATGAGTTTGAGTCCCATGTTGGGTGTAAAGATTACTAAAAAAAAACAAAACAAAAACAACCAAAAAAACACCACAAAACAAAACAAACCCAAACCAAAAAAAAAACCCCAAAAGACTTTAATATACAATCATAAAATTAATCCAAAAGGGAGCATAAAAAGAGGAGAAAAGCAATGAAGAGAGGAGAAAAACCAAGAGCAAGAAAGCAGACTTAAACCCAACCATACTGATAGTTAATGATAAATGTAAATGGTCTGTTTTCACCAACCCAATTAAGAGTGGAAAAGATTAAACAAGTAAGACCCAGATATATCTTGTCTCCAATGAATCCACTTTGAACATAGTCAAGAGTAAAAGGACAAAAAAAAGACACGTCATACAAACACTAACCAAAAAGCTTCTAAAGCTAGAAGTCCACAGTAATGAAACACCAAGTAGATTATGAAACAAGGACTATGGTTAAGACAGTGGCTTCAGCTCAGGTCATGATTCCAGAGTCCTGGGATTGAGTCCCGCATTTTTTCATGATGGAAAAAAAAAATCAATAACATTAAACTGCTAGGCAAAATGACTAACAAGAGGAAGAAACAAAAATGATCAATATTAGGAATGAAAGGGAACATCTTCATAAATGGTACAAATACTAAAACTGGTAACTTAGATTAAGATGACCAGTTTGTTGAAAGACACAAGATGATTCTAAAATTTACATAGAACAGTCAATGTAATATATGTATTTTTAAGATCTGTCAGTAGTGGGGGGGAGGGCATGACACAGGACCAGGGGAGAGCAGCAGGCAGAGGGAGAAGCAGGCTCCCTGCTGAGCAAGGAGCCTGATGCAGAATTTGACCCCAGGACCCTGCGATCACGATACAAGCCAAAGGCAGAAACTTAACCAACTGGGCCACCCAGGTGTCCCTAATACAGCCAATTTTGAAAAGGAACATATCTGGAAGACTTACACTACCTGATTTCAAGACTTATTATAAAGCTACAATAATTATGACGATGGCATAAGGACACAGAGACACCTATGCAACAGAACATCATCCAGAAATAAACCCTTTCCTACATGGTTGATTTCTTTTTTTTAATAAGATGCCAAGATAATTCAGTAACTAGGGGATAATCTCATCACATGTTACTAGAGTAATTGGCTGTATGTAGGCAAAGTATGAACCTTGATCCTATACTACGGTAAAAAAAATTAGCTCCAAATAGATCACAAACCTAAATAGGAGACCTGAACCTATAAAACTCTAGGAGAAAACAGAAAACATTTGACTTTGGGTTAGTCCATTTATTAGATAAGATGTAAAAAGCACAAATTACAATAGAAAGATTAGATCTAACAGGTTTCATGAGAATTTTGCACTAGTCTTTACTAGTTTCTTTAATCTTTAAAAGACACGTGAGAAAATGAAGAGGCATAGAAACTACTGAAAGAAAATATATTCAAAGGGTGCATGGGTGGCTCAGTTGGTTAAGCAGCCAACTTTTGATTTTGGTTCAAGTCGTGATCTCAGGGTCCCGGGACTGAGCACTGTGTTAGGCTCTGAGCTCAGTGGGGAGTCTGCCTGAGGATGCTCTTTCCCTCTCCCCAGACTCACACTTTCTCTAAAATAAGTAAGTCTTTAAAAAAAGAAGAAGAAGAAAACATATACAAAACCTATATTTAAGAATATATATCCAGGGGCGCCTGGGTGGCTCAGTGGGTTAAGGCCTCTGCCTTCGGCTCAGGTCATGGTCCTAGGGTCCTGGGATCGAGCCCCACATCAAGCTCTCTGCTTGGCGGGAAGCCTGCTTCCTCCTCTCTCTCTGCCTGTCACTCTGCCTACTTGTGATCTCTGTCAAATAAATAAATAAAATCTTAAAAAAAAATATATCCAGTCTAAAGAATTTTTAAAATTTATATTTTAAAAAAGATTTTATTTATTTGAGAGAGAGAGCGCGCACATGCCCGTGCACACGCACAAGTTGGGGGAGAGGCACAGGGAGAGAGAGAATCTCAAGCAGACTACATGCTTACTTACCACAGAGCGTGACATGGCTCAATCCCATGACCCTGAGATTATAACCTGAGTGGAACTCAAAAGAGTCGGATGCTTAGCTGAGTGAGCCACCCAGGTGTCCCTATCCAGTGTAAAGAATTCTTACAACTCAAACAAGCAATCTCCTTTTTAACATCGGCAAAAAATACAAAGTTACTTCCTCCAAGACACAGAATGACACATAAGCATATGAAAAGATGTTCAACATCATGGGTAATCATAGAAATGCAAATTGAAACCATAATGAGACAGCACTGCACACTGAACAGCTAACATTATAAAAAGAGACAAAAGCAAGTGTTGATCAGGATGCACGGCAACAATTCTAACATAATGCAGCTTTCTACAGGTTTTCTGGAAAGTGATCTGGTAGTTTCTTACAAAGTTAAGTTGAAAACAGACTTAACCACCAACCATACAACCCAGCAGTGCCACACTTAGGTCATCTACCCAAGAAATGAAAACCTACGTTTACACTTTAAAGACCTTATATAATGTTTACAGCGGCTATTCATAAGAGCCCCCACATGGAAACAACTCAAATGTCTACTAAGTGGTAGTTGCGGTATGGAGTATCCATGAAGTGGAATACTCCTCAATAATAAAAAGAATACACTCAACAACCTTCAAAATTTCAGAATCATTGAGCTAAGTAAAGGATGCAAGATACAAAAAGTTACATACTATAGGCTTCCATTTATGTGAAATTCTAGAAGAAGCCAAGTGTACAGTGATAGAAACCGGGGATAAGATCGTGGGAAGGGGAATGACTATAAAGGAACCTTCAGGAGTGAAGAAGTCTTCTTATCCTGATTATGACGGTAGATTCAACACTGGATCCATTTGCTAGAACTCATCAAATCACATACTTAAATTGGTGAATTTTATTACATTTAAGTTTTCCCTCAATAAAACTTGTTTTTTTAAAAAAGTCATATATATTTACACGTAGTACTTGTGACATTACACCACTACCTACCTGCATGTTTCTTAGGAAAATCCTCAGGGAAACCACAAATTTGTATCTTTCTCATAACTTAATTTCTATATTCTCTCAACCCACTTCTTAAGAGGACGTTTATACTTATAGCACTTCCCATTCACAGGTAATGGGGGTGGGGGTGGTGGGCAGAGCAAACTATACTCAAGGCTAACCAAGCCTCACCCTTTTCACCTAGAGAGTAACATCTCCTGGACACAGAGTTCTCATACTTCCGTGAGGAATTTTTTTAGCTGAAGTGTGTAAATATGGATGTCAAAGGCTAAAGTAAAAATTTCTATCTCATCGTTCAATAAAAATAAGAGAACTGGTAAGAGATATGCCTCCCTTTTTATAATTATTACACACATGTTTAGATTTTTTTATACAGCTATCGAAGAGTCAAAAGAAATCTATGACTTTGATTCTGTATGTGTAAGTATACATCAACTACTGTTGGAATTTCAGGAAAAAGTTATTAGCGCTATCCAATAAGATTTCAAAGTTTTAAGTCCTGGGATATAACTCAACCCAAAGGCAGGTTTACCCTAAAGTACACCAGCAGATTTTATATACAACACACCACACTCATATTCTGTAATACAGGGCTCACAGGGTAAATGGGAGACTGCTGGCCAATTTACTTACTTCAACCATTCCTTGATGGGGTCTAGGGAGGCTACAGGAATGGCGTTGATCATCGTGACTTTCTTGCTGTAGTCCTTGTACACTATCACCATATCAAAGTTCTTCAGGTGAAACTGAACCCGCTCAAAGTGAATCAGCTCCACTTCATCCAAGGTCACCACAAAAGGTGGCTGTTAGGGAGAAACTGGATCACTACCACATAAATCCCCTAAAGCACCAGGCTTTTCAAATTCTGTCAGAATCTTTTTTTTTTTTTTTTTTTTTTTAAGATTTTATTTGAGAGAGATTGAGCACTCCTGTTTTTTTTGTGAAAGACTAAAAGGAATATAACATGCTGAGAAGTCCTGGTAAAAGGATTTTTAAGATCAAAATCTTTCCTCAGGGAGAAAAAATTCAAGGAAACTGAAGAGACTATTTAAAAAACTAGAGACTATTAAAGAATCTTTTGTTTAGTAATTAATGTCTACAAAATTATCGGGGCACCTGGGTGGCTCAGTCAGTTAAGTAAGTGTCCATCTGACTTGATTTTGGCTCAGGTCATGACCTCAGGGCTGTGAGATCGAGCTTGATGTCGCACTGGGTGTGGGGCCTGCTTAATTTTCTCTCTCCCTCTGTCCCTCCCTGCTCTAAAGTAAAAAAAAAAAAAAAAAGTAACTTTCAGAAATGAAAATCATCAGAAATAAAAAGGACCTAGTTTTCAAAATACCTATCTTAAAAAAAAAAAAAATCAAAATACCTATCATTCTGCTTTCTTTTCTCTAACAATTTTCTTACTGAAAGGAGATAAGAAATACTCACCCACTCTGTAGCATTTACCAGTGCACTACTAGTGGGCTGAAGGAGGCAAGTACTCCTGTAAGGAGCACCATTAAATCTGAAAAAGAGTAAGAAAAAAGACTCACATAAGATTGGGCCCATTGCAGGAGAAATTTGCTGCCACAATACACTTCTTTCCTTTCCCCATTCCAAACCCAGCTCCAGCATGCATACTGGAGAGTCATTTACAGGGGAAGCCTCTCAGTCTGAGCCACTCACCCCAGCCCTAAAAATGTTCAGGAGGGAATGGATGTCTCAAAGGTTTTCAATCAAAGGAAAAAGGGAATGATCTGTTATGCTGAGTTATTGTAAGGGAAGAATAACTAATTTTTCTAATAGGTAGACAGCAACACTTCAGGCCAAAAAGATGAGGAGATATGTTACCCCAAGTCCCTAAAAGGCACTTCAAATTCCAGTTCCTCCTTAGTTAGAGCCTCTACTTTCTCAATGAAATTTTTAAAGGCTGTTTTCAGTTTGTGCCTCATTTCCCGTTCCATCTGTGTAAGAAAAAAAATACTAATTAACCATAGGCATCACTTTACTTGGTTTTTGTTTGTTTGTTTTTTTATCACTTTACTTGTTAATAGTACATCCCTTCAAAAAGTCCGAAGTGCTTCTACAGTCCTTAATTCTCATACCGACGATGCCGACATGGATACTGTCCTAGAGGCCACTACACCGTAACTGTGCAGCCAAGGCTGCAACTTATGCCTAATCCACAAACCATGGCGCTGGGCCATCCCCACAAATACTCCAGTGGTTCCACAGAAAAATGCAGGGGTGGTTGATAAAATACAATGACTACTGAACTCAGATCTGAACCACAAGCTACCTCAGTACCCTGCAAAAAAAAAACACAAAACAGGAAATCTCATAGACCTGCTCAGCATAGAGGTCATCTCGATCATGCATGTGCTGATGTTTGCCCAAGTCCGTGGTAATCTCTCCCACTTCCGTATAGAATTGCACATCTGTGTGCCGCTTCTTCCCAAACATGATGGCATTCTGCAGGCAGAGCAGAAAGCACAAGAAAGAAATCAGAAAACTCAAAGAAGCAGAAAACAACAAACAAGATGAATAAAGAATACCTATGCTGGAAACCACGGCATTTATGTAAAGATAATTAAAACATCCCTGGTGTCATCATAAATAATGACATCTGAGAATGTGAAAGCCTATGAATTTTAAAAAGTACTATTTATTAGAACGGACTTCAGAGATTAGGCTGCAAATAAACTGCGTCTAAGGAACATTTTTCTACTTCAGAAACAGGAATCTGGAGAAAACCTTTTGTTTGGGAGTCATTAGGTATCACACCAAAGGAATGTACATGTTGAGCACCTTCTAGATTTCAGACACGGTGAACTTTATAAACCTTATTTCATTCAATCCTCTTAATAATCTTATGCGACAGGTGATATTATTCATCACTATTTTAAAGGAAAGAGGGTGACACAAAGATCTTGCCCAAGACCCAACAGCTAGTAAGGAGACAGGTGTACCTTGAGGTGAAAGTGCAAGACAATAATCATCTCTCCATCACACGGCTGAAACAAAGCATGCTTGATGTTATTGTACAGGATGTCCACTTTGTCTCCCCGAACAGAGGTGAAGCGGAAGCCTGGGGACAAACGAACGAAGCTAAGCATCAAGCAGCAGCATGAGGTGAGGCCAGAAGACACTGCATTTTTTCTGGCTGATTTGCACAGGGTCAGAGAAAATGCCAAAAACTACAGAGGGCTTTCCTTTCCTTGTGCCCATGGACCAATGTCAATAGATTCCTCCCAGCGTTTCTCTGACATACTGTATTATCTGATCATCTACAAATGTGCCCCAGAGACAAAGCCCAGACCCACGAGAGATTATCCATACCATTGACATGGGCCTCCAGTGAACCCTGCATCCTCTTTTGGGCAATGTTTGGGCGAATGTATAGATCTTTCAGTTTGGGATTACTCCGGTTGAGATTGATCACCAGGGAGTCCTGTTTCACAATGCCCTAAGTAGAATGAGAATCAATGTGAATCCTCACGTATCTCTGCTGTGTGTGCCAAACCCACACGTTTCCTGTTGCAGAAAGGTTCTTTGTGTGCAAGCTCACCTCCTTCTCCTTCTCTTCTGCTTCCCGGGTCTTATAGCGCTTCTGTACTTCTTTTATAATTCGGAAAGCATTCTGGAGGTTCAAGGCTGGTACTGTCTGTTCTCCAGGAGCCTTCATATTTGAAGCTCGGTATGTACTGTTAAAAAGGGGAAGCCAGAACATATCTAAGTTT
This sequence comes from Martes martes, assembly GCF_963455335.1. Classification (NCBI taxonomy): domain Eukaryota; kingdom Metazoa; phylum Chordata; class Mammalia; order Carnivora; family Mustelidae; genus Martes; species Martes martes. The sequence continues at coordinate 49,712,345 of NC_137894.1, read as the reverse complement.
ATCAGGATGGGTAACTTGCACTCTTTACTCTTATTTTTAACGGACTTAGTATCTTTCAGGAGAAAAAAGTACCAGTGAATAGTAGGACAATGTCTGGAAAGCTGAAAAACATCTCCCTTTCTTCTCTCTGAAACAGAGACTATTATAGACGGCTAATCCATTGGGTGGGAAATCACACCTATTTTTCAAATCTGGCATAGTCAATTATTCCATTCATACCACGAAGGAATGAACTCCAATGAGGCACGCATTTCCTTATTTATAATTCTACTACAAAACATATATAATCAGTTTAACATATTTTCATGAGGACTCCAAATTGGGTTCCATCCTCAAAACATTACAAAGCTAGCAGGATGATTCTAAACAGGTACCACCGAGGGGGGACACAGCCGAGACAACGAAACGTTTCTGAGAGTACCACTCCAACCAGCAGGGATCTGGAGATGGTTTTTTCCTGGGGACTCACATTTCCTTGACGAAAGTGGCTTCTGGGTTAGGAAAGATGTTGCCCTCATTCCTGCCTAGAGCACTGCCGGGGCAATAGAAGTTGATTCGCAAGTAAGTATAATCTCCTTCCACGGACATGCTTATATTCTGCTCAAAGAAAGGAAAAGCATTAACAAAATAAACAGGTTTCTTTCCAAATTAAGGATTAGTAGTTATGGGGACATAAAGTTAAGTTGCAAGTTACAAGCTGACTTCTAAACCTACCCTGTAAATCTTGATCTAGCTCTAACGACCTGTACCTTGTTTTTTTAAGACCAAATGTGTGCTTCCAAAAGAATCACTAACCTCCGAGCACACCTGGAGCCACGTGTCCAACTACATGTTAAAAAATGGTTATTACAAATGGTATTTCTAGACTAGATCGCTGAACTTTCTAGCAAAGTGAAAACTGGGAAGGAAGGAGAGGGACAGCAGGGGATGGGGAGAGACGGCGCAGTCCAAAAAAGAGTATGTGAAGAGCACAATCACTAGTTTCAGAAACAGTCTGGATGGAGCCTGACTCAACGTTCATACCTTGATTGTGGCAATGTGAAAAGGCGTTGCGATACCGAACACAGGCATTATCACAGTTTCGTATTTCTTATCAATATAGATCTTCATTTCCCGAATATGTGGTTCCTTAGGCATCAAAGATGGGTTTTTATAGGACACGTTAGATTTGCGAGCTCTGGAGTGGGGATAAAAAATTTTTGTAAGAAATTTCCATAAAACACATATGAACCTAAGGCAACCTTGCTGCCCGATGTAAACTCTTACTTCTGAATCTGTTGTTCTCCTTTCTGTTCTGTCAGTCGCCTCTTTGCTTCCTCATTCAGTTGAGCAGCCAGTTCCTTTTGATGTGCTCTTCGTTTCTCTTCTGCAGTCATCTCATTCTGGAGAAAGAAAAGTGTCAGTCCTACAAATGGGCCCCAGATACAAACCACAGGACAGGCAGAGATCAATGTAGGCTGAAACCATAAACTCACTCGTGTCCTTTCTGTAAGTAATGCTGCCCGAGAACCTCTTCCCAACAGGTCCTCGGCTTCATCTTTCTCTTCCTCCTCCTCTTCTTCATCCTCATTCTATGGGCAAAAAAAAATCATACTCAGAAATTCCAGTTTTAATCTTCTTAGGCAACATAATTTTCGCCTTTTTACAGTGCCAAACTACACCACTTATCTTCCTTTTTCCTACCTTTAGAAAAATCCCCACGTTCTTCACTTTCTTCTTCACAGAAGTGAGAACAGTAGCTGGGCCATCCTGGAATAAAAGGAATAAGTCAGACGTTCATAAGAGCATTTAAATGAGGCACTTTCACCTTCTAGCCTAGTATATAAGAAAGCAGTGCTTGAAATCTTCTGGATACTAAAATCTTTGACAATGAATACATACAGATTTTATTTTTCCAACCTCATGAGGAACTATAATTTGGCAGACAACACTGAGATAATGATTAAGAATACAGGCCTGACTTGAAACCTGGCTCAGTCACTTCCTAGTGGTGACATCTGGCTATTGACTGCTACTGCTCTGCGTCCCAGTTTTTTTTGTTTGTTTGTTTTTGTTTTTTTAGATTTTATTTATTTGACAGAGAGATCACAAGTAGGCAGAGAGGCAGGCAGAGGGAGAGAAGGGAAGCAGGCTCCCCGCTGAGCAGAGAGCCCGATGCGGGGCTCGATCCCAGGACCCCAAGATCATGACCTGAGCCGAAGGCAGTGGCTTAACCCACTGAGCCACCCAGGCGCCCCCCAGTTTTTTTTTTTAATCTGAGGGCAGAGTATCTACTTCGTAGGGTATTATAATTCGATGAACTACTGCATAAAAGTCTTTATATAATAAGATATCAGAAGTATTTGCTATTAAGGAATCAGTTCTGCTAAGTGAAAACAAAAACAAAAATCAGTTACGAAAGGCCACGAAAGCCTAGAACAAGCAAACCCTTAGAAAGTGGTTTAGTCACTACCTAGGTTTGGGGGGCTAGTGCACCAGGCTTCTTTCAGAGGCGATAAAAATGTTCTAAAATTAGATTGTAGTGATGGTTGCACAACAGAAAATCACTAAAAATCACTATATACTTATAGTAGGTGAATTATATGGCATATAAACCATAACTCAATAGAGCTATCGTTAAAGTAAAAAAGAAGAATCGGTTCCTGTTGTTATCATGATTGGGGTTCAAGTCACAAAGTAACGAATGGCTTAGTTTATTTTTTTTTTAAAGATTTTATTTATTTATTTATTTATAAAATTTATTTATTTGACAGACAGAGATCACAAGTAGGCAGAGAGGCAGGCAGAGAAAGAGAGGAGGAAGCAGGCTCCCTGCCGAGCAGACAGCCCGATGTAGGGCTCAATCCCAGGACCCTGAGACCATGACCTGAGCCGAAGGCAGAGGCTTTAACTCACTGAGCCACCCAGGCACCCCTTGTTTATTTATTTATTTGACAGACAGAGATCACAAGTAGGCAGAGAGAGAGGGGGAAGCAGGATCCCTGCTGAGCAGAGAGCCCGATGCAGGGCTTGATCCCAGGACCCTGAGATCATGACCTAAGCTGAAGACAGAGGCTTAACCGACTGAGCCACCCAGGCCCCCCATGAATGGCTTAGTTTAAATCACTCCCTGTATTTGGGACGACAATATCTATTCCTAGGATATATTAGGACACTGTCATGGATCTCTCCCTTCAGCTAGCATCTGACAAACACTTTCAAGAAAAAGAACCCTTAGAGTACAAAATGTATCTTCAATGTCAGTTCACAAACTTTCAAAAGTTGAAGAAGCAATACATACCTCATCCACGAGCACTGTGTCACCAATGAAGAGAGCATAGGTTTTCTCTTCTGGTTTCTTCCCTTCCTTGTTAGTCAGATCAGAGAATCCCAAATTGATGCTGAAAACCATCCCTACAACAGCAAACAGGAATCAGTGTCTAACTGTGAGAGAATGGAAAAGGGTAGAGTTTACACAAAAGAGGGGGAAATAAAGCTACAGGAAACTATTCAAAAAAGTATTTTCCTACTGCATGCCTGCAAAACTCACCTTTTTTCAGTTTGTACTGATTTTTACTATTAATTACTAAAGAGCCTTCACGGAATTCGATTCCCATTCCGAACCTAAAAAAAGAAATGAAGAGAAACTACAGCAAATAGACTAAAAGATCTCTAACGTGGATCAAGTACAATATATTCTATTTCAATTTTCAGGATAAGGCAGGCAAACATGTTGAGTGATTTGCCTCTGCTCATCAGTCATTTAAGGAGCAGGATTCGAGGATAGTCTTTGGGCTAACAATATGCTGAAAAGAATTTCCTAAGTGCCTCATGTAACATTTATTACATCAAGCCTTCTTTATTTTAGCTTACTCACTCATACTTAAATTTTATTATCCTACAATGAAATCAATTAAGAGTCTTCCTATAAACAACTTGACAGACCATTAATGGGTATATTACCAAGGCTGCAATGTTAGATTAAGCAAGGCGACTGTTAGTGGAATATTGATAACAAGGATTCAGTAAGTCGCCTGGGCCAGGACTTGGTACAGGTTGATATATTTCCTCTTGTCCATCAGAGAAATCCAGAAAGAAACTATATATCCCAGACTAGTTTCCATTTAAAGAAACTGACCACAGCCTTTGTTTCCTGAAATGTCTTTGGTTCTGTAAGATGTTCTTAAGTATTTCTAAGTGTTCAATGTCAAATACACCTAAGAAATACTTAATTAAATAAAAATTGAAAAAACAATGTAAATAGTAGGACATCTCAGAGTATTTCATTTACAAATGTGAGCTGAGGTGTTCTGAGACAGGAAATAGTCAGTAATGTATCCTAACACTAATAATGTAAGCCTAGAACAACCTATTGATATCTACTACACCTGTCTGTAAAAATCTCCACCCCACCCCTGGGAGTAGAAATGGAATCTTTCTCACATTCTCTGATAACACTATGTTTGGCATCTAAGTTCAATATTTAACAGTCCATAAATGTTGGATATTTATATGTTGGTTCACCATAAATGGTGAATCAATAAGAATATTTTGCCTGACCATGGCCAGTCATGAAAATTGTCTCAGAGTGACAATGTACATTTTCACATCTTACCCTAGATTTTTGGTAATTTTGTTCAGCAGCTCTGGTTTCTGCTTTTTAACCACGTCCATGACAGCATTATACACGTCACATATCTTTACACCTAATGACAAGACAGAGAGGAAACATAGTATCTTTCAAGAAAAAAAAAAAAAGGTTTGATTTGGTTTGGTTTATCAACAGTTTTTCACTTGTCCCCTAAAGCAGAGTTTCTCAAAGTGTGAACTAAGAACTTCAGCTGTGGGGTGCCTGAGTGGCTCAGCGGCTCTTAATTTTGGCTCAGGTCATGGGATCAAACCCTATATGGGGCTCCGTCCTCAGAGTGGAGTCTGCTTGTCTCTCTCACTCCTCACGGGCCCCTCCCTACATGTGCATATGCGTGCTCTCTCTCTCTCTCAAATAAATAAAAATTTTTTTTAAAGATTTGAGAGAGTATGTGCATGCATGTGCACGAGCAGAAAGACAAGAGCGAGAGGGAGAGAATCTCAGGCAGACTCTGCACTGAACATGGAGTGACCCGGGCTTATGACCCGAGATCATGACCTGAGCTGAAACCAAGAGTTGCACGCTTAACTGACTATACCACTCAGGTGCCCCTAAATAAAAACCTTAAAAGAAAAAAAAAAAAAAAAAAAGACAGCTGCAGGAGTGGTAGGGATTAGAAATTTGCATTTCTAAAAAAAATCCACCTAGTCACCTAGTCATTATACTACTTGAGAATCACTGACTCAGGAGAACTATGGGATGCTAGGTAGTCTCAGTGAAATAATTTAAGAGTAGATAAATGGCACGATATTAAATACACATTTTGAAAAACAGGACTACTGAAGGGGTAAATTACTATTAGAAGAACTCTGGCCTTAATTTTTCACTATTTAGGATATGAACAGACATTTCAAGCCAGAACAGTCTAGATATGGTGGCCTCAAAGGGGTCTTTATCCTCACCAAGCTACATATGACTATGATTTCCAATAGGATTTCTCAAGATTGACTTGAGATCATAAGGAAGAGTGTCTAGAAGAGATGGGGTGGGCTTACAGAGTAGCTTAAAGGTGGAACACATAAAGTCCCAGTTAGCTAACTGGAAGTATGGAATTTCAAGACAAAAGAGGTGTGGTGTCAAGCACTTTGCTGCCTTTTGAGGTAGACAATTGCTTGCTTAACAGAGCTGCCATTAGTTCTGAGACTATGATCCTTGTATTCGTTTGATGTAGAATTAGCAATATACATTCTGTTGCCAGAGATACTAGTTCTCAAAACCTTCTAAAGGAAAGTAAGAAGGCCAAGGTATTTTAAGAGGATCTGGACACAGAGGCCCAACCAGGCACAGAAATTTTTTTTGTTTTTTTTTTTTAAAGATTTTATTTATTTATTTGACAGACAGAAATCACAAGTAGGCAGAGAGGCAGGCAGAGAGGAGGAAGCAGGCTCCCCGAGGAGCAGAGAGCCCGATGCAGGGCTTGATCCCAGGACCCTCCTGGGATCATGACCTGAGCTGAAGGCAGAGGCTTTAACCCACTGAGCCACCCAGGTGCCCCAGGCACAGAAGTTTTTTGTAAACACCAATTAAAACCAATGTAACTACTCAGGCCTAAAAAGAGACTTAAGAATGGAATGGTAGCATGATTCAAGGTTGGTAAAATCTGACTCTATTTTTAGTACAAGAGCCTCAGGGACAGAAATGCACATAAACACTAGATATATTTTTGTTACATCATTTCCAAACCTTCTTTTCTAAGGCACCTCACCATGTCTTAATTCCTTTAGCAGTTCCTCTTGAAGTTGGAGCAAAAAATTGTAATTTTCTTGAACTTCCTGAGAAGGGTCAACCATCAAAGTGCGAACAAGGTTGGAGCAGTAAGATTTGAAGCGAATACCCATGGCACAAGTGATGGCCCCAAAATGCATGTGATTCTTGTCACTAGAGACCAAAGGAAGAAAGCATTTCATTATGAAAACTAGCCAAGTCCTTAGGATTCCTGCCATACAACATCTGTAATCACTACCTTTTCCTGCTATATCCCAAAGCTGAAGCAAGAAGGACCTAAACTTTTTTTTTTTTTTTTTTAATAAACAAAGCAGGTTATAGGGGAGTAAAATTGGTGACTAAAACGCAGGATAAAAATTCAGAGAGAAGGTGAGTTGTGGTATCCTAAACAGACAAAGAATATACCAAAATCTATTCATCACAGTTTAACAGTGCAGGCTAAGGCATCACTTATCCACCAGCCACTATGAAATGTAGTATTCATTATGAATTAGTCCCTTCAGCCTGGCCAGGAAAAACAGCATTCCCTACAATATTTTTAAAAATTAGAAGAATTACATTATGGCATATCTAATAACATCTTAATGGTTTTTCTCAACATGATTTGCATTTTTTCTTGGTATTTTTAATCACCTGGAAAAGCAAAATCAAGTAAATGCTCAAGTAAGAAATGAGTACCAATGTGAAATAAAATAGAAGTAAGTAAGGACGCCTGGCTGGCTCAGTCTGTGGAGTGTGTGACTCTTAAAATCTCCTGATTTTGAGTTTGAGCCCCACACTGGGTACAGAGATTACTTAAAAATAAAACCTTAAAAAAGAAAAAAAAATGCAGAGAATAATGTAGAAGGCAGACTAATGGTTATTCTGTCTCTTTCCACTTTTCTGAATTCCAGAATGAGTCCAAGAAAAAAAACAGGCTAGAAGTTGAAATACTTTGGTTGTTATATTTTGAAGTTCTCACACTTACCTCACCACGCTGAACTTGAGATTATAGTTGCCACCACTTTGAATGATAGGAGGGTAACACATTTCCACAGTAGAAGGGTCTGCCCCAGCTAGGTATTTTTTCTCTTCAATGGCCTTTTCCACAGATTCAGCCAGTTTGCTGTGTCGAACTTTCTATAAGAATGCCCAGAAATAAAACAGTATTTATAACAGTCATCAAACAGTGGCTAACAGTTTTGGGTTTGTGGATATTATTGTCTGAAAACAACATATATCCTGATATCACTTAGGATGCTAAAAAAGTCTTATGAAATGGTTTACGTGTCAGATAACACAGTGGTATGCCTGCAAAGCCGATTGTGACACAATATGTGAAATTCACAGCCATACGAGGAATTCTCAAATAAAATACTGAATAACCTCAAGAAACTACAGTTACTTTGAAAGAGAGCTGGCAGGGCACCTGGGTGGCTCAGTTGAGTGTCCAACTCTTGGTTTCAGCTCAGGTCAGATCTCCAGTTTTGAGACTGAGCCCTGCAAAAGGCTTCCTGCTCAGCGGAGAGACTGCTTGGGATTCCCTCTCTCTCCCTCTGCCCCTCCCGCACTGCATGCACAGGCGCACATGAGCGGTCACTCTCTCTCAAATAAAGAAATATGAAAGGAAGGAAGGAAGGAGAGAGAAGAGGAGAGGAAGGGAAAGGAGAGGAGAGAAGAGAAAGAGGGTCGCCTGGGTGGCTCAGGCGTTAAGTGCCTGCCTTTGGCTCAGGTCATGATCCCAGGGTCCTGGAATTGAGCCTGCTTCGGGCTCCTGGCTCAAGGGGAAGCCTGCTTCTCCCTCTCCCACTCCCTCTGCTTGTGTTCCCTCTCTCACTGTCTCTCTCTGTCAAATAAATAAATAAAATCTTTAAAAAAAAAAAAAAAGGAAAGAAAAGAAAAGAGCTGGCACAATTACACACCACCAATTTACGTACCCAAAGGCATAATTTCAAAGGCAGCTGAACATGCACCAAAAAGCACTGCACGGTAGGGACTTACTTCTCCTTCATTAAAACAGTAAAGACTTGCCCCTGTCCATTTACCTCATCTGCATCAACTATTTCCATGACTCGTTCCTTGAAGAATTTGTTGAAGACCTCGGAGGTGATGCTAGCTGCTTTCTTCATTAGGTTGAGCTCCCCATCCTCCTTTACAGCAATGGTATAGGCCACAACTGCACTGATATCTATCTGCAAAGTGTAAGAGTTTCTAACATGTAAATAGAGAATTGCTAAAGAAACGCATCTCTCCTAATCTGAATATCATCAGTGGAGATACCTGGTTACTTAGCAAATACTATTTATTCATAATTTATTCAAAAATCCCTTATTCATCAGTAGTTTATAAAATACTGAAATACTCTTTTTCTGGATTGAATAAACATTTAAAATAGCTCTTTACCAGGTCACAGTGTGTATTCTAATAGGTATTACATTAATGAATCATTTAAATATAAATGTAAATGCTCCTCTCTAAAGGATTTTGTAAAGGCTGAAGAAGAAAAATAGGCAGGACAACAGGGAGGAAAAAAATATATTTTCTGGGTAAGAGATTTTCCTGTTTCTCTCTGAAATAGCTGAACTATCTTCCCAATGTCTCAGCCCTGACTGAAAAGTCAAACTGGCTTACTGCTCAGCCAAACAGAATGAAAAATAGAAATGTGAAGGAATACAAATACTTTGTACTATTGTTACGGAAGCCCGTCACACTTCCGTCTTCCCAACTCCCAATCTTCTTGTTTCCGGGAGTATTCTTACTTTGTCAAAGCCCTCTTTGTTGAGGCAGTCATTCCAGTTCTTCATGAACTCTCCAGGGAATTTGTCTTTGCTGAACACTCCAATCTTCTTGCCATTCTTGCTTTCTTTAATAGCTTCAATCATTTTGTCAAAGCTGCTCTTATTGCTTTCATTCTATCAGTGCCACAAAGAAAAAAAGGAGTTAATTCGTTTTAGAATTAGATATCTATGTTCTACTAGTAATAGGCAGAGACAAATATCTGAAACCACAGAAAGAATAAATTCTCTTCTCATGCCCCATCTACTTCCTTGGGACAGACTATAACACACTAAAAGTTAACACAAAATTTCTTTGGATATTTTTACATACTGAAGTGCCACGTTAAGTTGACAAGACTATTCTTTTTCTGGGCGCCTGGGTGGCTCAGTTGGTTAGGAGAGTGCCTTCGGCTCAGGTCATGATCCTGGAGTCCCAGGATGAAGTCCTGCATTATACTCCCTGCTCTGCAGGAAATCTGCTTCTCCCTCTGCCTGTTCCTCCCCGCTATTGTGCACGTGCTCTCTCTCTCTCTTCTCTCTCAAATAAATAAAAACTTCTAAAAAAAGACTATTCTTTTTCTTCATGAATAGCTAAAACACAAGATGAACAATATTCTGAGAAAAAGTGCCAGATAGGAAGTATGACAAAAAAAGATCACATGTGGGGCACCTGGGTGGCACAACTGGTCAAGCATCTGTCCCTTGGTTTTGGCTCAGGTCATGCTCTCGGTCATGAGATTGAGTCAGGCGTCAGGCTCTGCACTCAGCTCAGAGTCTGCTTAACTCTCTCTCTCATGCTCCCTCTGCCCCTCCTCTACCACAGCACACACAAACACGGGTGCCAGTATGCATGCTTACATGCTCTCTCAGACAGACCTTAAAAAAAATAAATCACATGTGATAAAAACTGAAAAGGAGGTGTATCTGATTCCTTAAGGATATTTAAAGTTATTTAATCTACGGGCACCCAGCTGGCTGAGTCAGTACAGCATGTGACAATCTCGGGGCTGTTAGTTCGAGCCCCACACTGGAGGCAGTGATTACTTAAAAAGATGTTATTTATTTTAATGAAGGTACTATGATGAAAACAAAAGTGTTTACTTAAAAAAAAGTTACTTATTCTAATGAAGGTACTAAGGTGAAAACAAACAAGCTAACAGTGTCCTCGAGAAAGGACAGATAAAGTGAGTGTTCAACAGACTCTCACAGCCTGCATGTTTTGCTGCAGAACTGACAAGGTTACTGAACCTTTTTTTCTCCTAACAAACAACAAAGATGAGACAGAATTTTGTAATTACAACCACAGTCAGCTAAAATCTTCCTCTGTGTTCTTTTAAATTCCTAGAGGGCATTTCTGTTCATCACTTTTAAACATTCTTTCACATTTATGACACATCCTTTATTGGTTCTGACCTTTTCCCGTATCAGCAGTGTGATGGCAGGGGCTCCATTAGCATTCTCATTGCCCTTAGTGTTGGCAATCTGTTTTAAAAACTCCACTTTCTTCTTGCTGGCCATAAAGATGATTTTGTCATCACAGAAGACCATGATGGTATCAGTTAGTTCATAACCAAAGAGCCATGTCTATAGGAAAAGATAATATGTGATTAACAATATTTATAGATTAAAAAAAGTTAATGTACTTATTCAGAAATATTTATAAAATAAGGTATCTGGAATTAGCTTCAAAATAATGTAGATGCGGATACAAATGAAATGAAACTGGCCAAGAGCTGGCAATTTATTGGATAATGGGTACGTGGGAGTTCAATATATTATTTTATCGACTTTGATGTTTGAAATAGTCCATAATAAAGACCATCAGTACATTTGGATAATTTGTATTTATAGGAACTATACTGTTGTTTAGTAGGACAGAAATGCATAACACAAGGGACAAAGTAGCACATCAGGGAACTGCACATTCTAGCTCCCCCAAAGACTGCCAGTTGCCTACCAATTATTCATTTCTTCTTCCTCAGAAAGACAGGATTGTCAGCTGGGCACATTACTATGCATGAAGACTATTTCCCATCCTTTCTTGCAGCTAAGTATGGCCATTAAGTTCTGGCCAATACGTTTTAAGTAGGAGTATTCTGTGGGACTTTAAGCAAGTCTCTTTATAAAGGGAAGGAGGTCTCCATTTTTTTCCCTTTCTGCATTCTTTCTGTTAGCAAATTTTGTACCATGGTATGGACTCTGTGTATGGCAGAGTAGAGACCTGAAAAACCTTGAGTCCCTGAAGACTAATGAAAAGAAAGAACTGGGCCGCCTGGGAGGCTCAGTCAGTTAGGTGTCTGACTTCAGCTAAGATCATGATCTCAGGGTCCTCAGATCTAGCCACATGTCCAGCTCCACACTCAGCGGGTAATCTGCCTCTTCCTCTCTCTCTGCCCCTCTCCCCACTCATGCTCCCTCCTTCTCTCTCTGTGAAATAAAATATTTTAAAAAATAAAAGAGAAAGAACTGTTTTGCTTAATTCATTGTCAGATTTGTTTTGTTAAATCCCAATTTATAGACTTCTCTTTCTTTATGTTCTATGCACTCTTCCAGTACGTTTTTATGTTCCTTTTTTAAAGTATAGTTGTTTCTTTTTATTTAAGAATGTGGTTTTTGTTTTTTGTTTTTTTTTGGTCCACTCAGTGCTGAGTACTTGTGACTTGGGATTGAGGAATTAAACTTTTAATGTGGCTAGTGACTACCACGCTGAACAGTGCTGTCAATGATTCAGTGACTCTCAGGGCTAAGACTGCCATAAATCCCTTACCTGTAAGGCAGTTGATTTGGCATAAACAATTTCTTCATCAACACCCACTGATACAACAATGGCATCAACGTTGGCATATTCATCTTCTCCTTTCTGGAAAGCAAAGAGTAAGTAATTTGGTCATTTTCTTTCTATCCTTGTAAAACTGGAATACAGACCTCAAGTATTTACTCAGGATATATATATACATATACATACATACGTATATATATACGTATATACATATATATATACGTTTATGTGTATATGTATACATGTGTATATACGTATGTGTGTATACATATGTACATATATATAATTTTTTCTTAATAGAAATGCCAACTTTAAGGTACATGTTGCTTGGCAGTCATTAGTTACTCTATTACACAGTTTTATTGAGATAGAATTCACACACAATACAATTTATCCATTTAAAGTGTGCTGTTCAATGGTTTTAGTGTAAACCATTTATACTAATGGTTTCAGAGTTATGAAACCATCACAATCTAATTTTAGAACACTTTCATCTCCCCAAAAAGAAACCCACGAGCAATTACTATACATCTCCTCCCAGCCATATACAACCATTAATCTAATCTGTTTCCACACATTTGTCCATCCTGGACATTTCATATACATAGGCTTTGTGTCTGGCTTCTTTCACTTGACATGCTGTCAAGGTTCACCCATGTTGTAGCATGTGACAGTACTTTGTCCTTTCTGTCACTGAATAACAATCTACTGTATGGATCTACCACACAGTATCTATTCATCAACTGCTGGACATTTGGGCTGTTGCCATTTTTTAGCTATTACGAATAATGGTGCTATGAACACTCATGTACTTCTGTGTAGACATACTTGAGCATGTGTCTAGGTGAAGAACTGCTAGGTCATATGTTTAATTCTATGTTTTTGAGGTTAACAGTTTAACCAGACTATTTTCCAAAGTGTACCACTTTATATTCTCAACAGCAATCTATCAGGGTTCCCAATTCTCCATACTATGACCAACATTTGTTGACTTTTTAAATCAGAGCCATCCATTGGGTGTGAAGTAGTAACTCACTGTAGTTTTGATTTGCATTTCCCTGACAGCTAATGATGCTGAGCACTTTTTCACATGATTAGACCATTTGCCTACCTTTAAGTGCCTATTCAGATTCTTTGCCCATTCTATAAATGAATTACTGCTTTATTAATAACTTGTAAGAGTTCCTTTTATACTCAGACATAAGTTTCTTGTCAGATAGGACTTGCAAATTTTTCCCATTCAGTGGGTTCTTTTCACTTTCATAATTCTGGTATCCTTAGGAACACAAACATTTTTAATTTTGAAGGAGTCCAAATTATTTTCTTGTGCTTTTTCATCTCATACCTAAGAAGGCTTTGTCTAATCCAAGGACAATCAAAAGATTTACCTTTATTTCCATAACAGTTTTACAGTTTTAGCTCTGATATTTAGATCTAATGATTAATTTTGAGTTAAATTTTTTTTTAAGATTTTATTTATTTGACAGACAGAAATTGCAAGTAGTTAGAGAGGCAGGCAGAGAGGGAGGAGAAAGCAGGCTCCCTGCTGAGCAGAGAGCCCGATGCGGGGCTCGATCCCAGGACCCTGAGATCATAACCTGAGCTAAAGGCAGAGGCTTTAACCCACTGAGCCACCCAGGTGCCCCTTGAGTTAAATTTTTTGAATGGTGTGGGGAAGGGGCTTAAGTTCATTTTTTTGCATAGGGATATCCAGTTTGAAAAGACTGTTCTTTCTCCCATTGAACTGTCCCAATCAAAAACCAAATTATGTATTTTGAAAAAGCAAATGATACTGGGGCATGCGGTGGCTCCATCAGTTGAAAGTCTTACTCTTGGTTTTGGCTCAGGTCATGGTCCCAGGGTCAAGAAATCAAGTCCTGAGTTGGGCCCCCACACTGAGCAAGGAGTCTGCTTGAGGTTCTCTCTCTCCCTCTACTGCCCCACTTGCATGTATTCTCTTTCTCTTTAATACATACATAAATCTAAAAAAAAAAAAAAAATCAAGTGATACAAATGTGGATGTTTGTTTCTGGATTCTCAATTCTATTCCATTATCTATGTGTCTATCCTTACACTAATAGCATGTTATTTTGATTATTGCAGCTTTGTAACCAGTTTTGAAATTGAGCAGTGTGAGTTCTCCAACCATTAGCTACTCTTCAATAGCTCTACAAGACTGAAAGACTGGTAATAATGGGCTAGAAGATCAAATCTCTAACTTCCCCTATAAAGTCAAGAGAAACATCTACTAAGACTCTTCACATGTCAAGGCTTCTGGTTGCCAGTAAGAATCCAAATATAGTACCAATTGAGGTTTCTGTTCAATTTCTCTACCACAACAAAATACTTAAGACAAAGAAATTACCACAGAGAAATTGTAGGCATTCCCCCACTGATTTTCTATGAGAAAGTATTTTCCTTCAGGTTGGTAAAGTTTTATCATTAGTTCTCATTGATGATGCAAAAGCAATGGTAGTTAAAACACCTATTGCCTTAGCATGAATCAAGGCAGTGGAACCAAAATAATTATTCACTACTGCACACTCATGGAAAGACGGGGAAGGGCAGTTTCTCTAAGAATGTCCTCGATGCAACAAAAATGATTAATAGTAAGAAATCCCAACCCTTGAGCATGTCTTTTCAATATTGTGTAAAGAAATGGGAAATACACACAAAACACTTCTATCTGTAAACTGAAGTACAATGGTTGTCTTAAGGAAAATTTTACAACTATCTGAATAACAAGTTTAGGGAGCCATTTAAGCAGACATGGGTATCCAGCATACGTTTTCTTGAAAATGAATGAAGTGAGCCTGCTGCTTCAAGGAACATGAATGATGTCTTATGTAGTCAATGATAAATATTTGAGTTTTCAAGCAAAAATTAGAATTCTGAAATAGTTGACTTGCCACTGTGAACTTAGCTTCCCTACTTAAAACCTTTCTGGTAAAATTAGTGGTGATATTAACAAACATGATTCTTTGATACCATATAATGAAATGTGTAACATTTAGAAGATTTGCACAACTGAGAGAACCAATGCATGATGTCACAAAGTCATCCATGGGGGGGCACCTGGGTGGCTCAGTGGGTTGAGCCTCTGCCTTCAGGCTCAGGTCATGCTCTCGGGGTCCTGGGATCAAGCCCCGCGCGTTGGGCTCTCTGCTCAGTGGGGAGCTTGCTTCCCCCTCTCTCTGCCTGCCTCTCTGCCTACTTGTGATCTCTGTCAGATAAATAATTAAAATCTTAAAAAAAAAAAAAAAAAGTCATCCATGGGTAAAGGATTAAAGGTACAATAACCTGAGTACAAAAAGTGTTAATGTTGTGGTTTCAAATTTTAAATTACAATTAATTTTTGAAAGATTACCACTTCTTTTTAATGTAGTAACAAAGTATATTCATAATTACCTAAAAAGATTAAAATATCCCCCCTTCCAGCTTCACATATGTATGAGGCCAGATTTTCTCTCTATACTTGATGCAACCAATACAAAGAAAGGCTCTTTGGGGTCATGAATAATTTAAGAATCTAAGGGTTCTGCTATCAGAGTCTGAGAACCACTGTGCTATATGATTCCTGTGCCATAGCACATTAACACTATTCTTTGCATTAAACACTCTCTTCTCAATTTTTGCTACGTATGCGCCAATTCTTCAATAAATATAGATTTTTGTGGCAATAATATTACCACTACCTTGATAATCTCCCAAAATTAGCAACAGGCACTTGCCTATATTTAATGCTTATGGCTTCTAGATACAGATGTAATCCCCCCTCCAATATCTGTCTGCAAAAAATACCAATGAAATTAATCAAAAAGTCTATTGTATTTTTTGATACTTGAAGTCTTGGTCCAGTAAAAATTTTTCTACAAAGAAAAAGGTATTAACATGTATACAAATTCAAAATACACAATAATACATTTCTTAAAAGTACATAAAGAATGTAATCATGTAACTTAATCACTAACAGTATGGGTAAATCATCCAAAGGGATCTCAATAAAACTGAAAAAAGGGAGAGAAAAAGGGCCCGCATATTCAGCTTTTTCAAGCAGATGGAGAAACAAACTCAACCATCCCAAGCAAGGATTTCAATCCACATAAAATGCCTATTTTTCCACTGCCAATCACAAAGGTGAGAGGACGAATCCTAATTTCTCTTGAAACCCAGCCACTCTGACCATTTCATCAAAGTTCTTGATTGATTCTTCACAAAACCAGTGAGCTCTAACCCAGGAAAGAAATGTAGTAACAGGAGATTTTAGATATTTAAAGATAAAGAATTCAGAGAAAATTTTTCTCAAAATGTGACACAGTCAAAAGGATTATAATAAAACCAAGTATCTTAGCAAAATCTGGGATGCAGTTTCGTATTTCAAACCTTATGAGTACAAATGCTTTAATACAGATCACATCTGAAAACAGTCTTCTGAAGCTATGGGAGACTTCAAGTTATTTGCTTATAAAACTTGCATAAGTCACCTGAAGTAACATAACACATACTATTGTAAAATATTTTTATATATATAAAATGTTTTCAGATTAAATTATGTCTGGAGGGGCGCTTGGGCATCTCAGTTGGTCAAGCGTCTGCCTTTGGCTCAGGTCATGATCCCAGGGTCCTGCGATGGAGCCCGGGAGCCTGCTTCTTCTCCCTCCACTGCTTGTGCCCTCTTGCTCTGTCACATAAATAAAATCTTAAAAAAAAAACAAAAAACGTCTGGAATATTAGAGTGGAGTGGGGTAATTGAAAAAAGGAAAAAGAAGAAAAATGCTGCAAGGCTAACAGTCCTACGTCCAACTCCAACTGCCACCCTGACTACTGGAGGAAGCTGGTGCTCAACTCTGTGCTGCTCTGAAATGGTCCCAGATTCCTACCTGATCTCTTCTGCTTGGGCTGCTCTTCAGAACTCAGACTTGAGCCCTTGTCAAATCTGGACTTGTGATCCCTGTGCTCCCCTTTCTAGATGAACCATCTTGCACAGATTCTCAACATCCACCAAACCCTTTCTGTCTCCAAATTCTGCCACCTTCCAGTCTGTTTGGTACACTTGACAGCCAAGCCTTGCTGAAATGAGTGTTTCAGGTGGGAATAACAGTATTTACTGAGCAGCCACTTTTTTTTATGTGCCTTGCATAATTATTACCTGTAACCCTCACAATAAAACTTGACATGCAGTAGGCATGACCATATTCAAAATCCCAATCAACACCTAGCACACTTAAAACTCCCACACAAGTATACTAGCAGTCCTCACACTCATGATGATTTGGACTTTTTAAAAAGTGCTGAAAACCTAATTAAAACATATATATTAAAGGTAAAATATATACTTTCTATTAGCACACATTTATAGAGTATCAGATAGAGTTATACTTTTCCTACCATCTCTATCTCTTTCAGTTAACAAATCAGATGAGGATTTCATTAGGATCCTAAAGATAAAAATGAATCCCTCTGGAAGGTTTCTGATTTTTATCTATAAAGAGACAAGGGTCATTTGACAAACTTTTCAGGTAAGATGTTAGTATTGGTGACTTCTTAAATTTAACAGAAATTTCTTCAGCAACTGCAAGCAATAGGTATCAAGGTCTGCCTACTATATTTAGAGATACATTAATGCCTACTGGTAAGGGCTCACTCTGAAAACACACTGCCTGGGTTTGAATACCTGATCCCGCCACTTACTATGACCTAACCTCTCTATGTTCCACTCTCCTCAATCATAAATATTGCTGTGAGAATTAAATGAGCTAATGTAATATAAAGTGTTATTATATTTATATATATAAATATTTATGTTTATATATTTACTTATATATTTAATATATAAATATTAAAAACAAAATACAAATATAAAGTGCTTTGAACAGTGCTTAGCTCACAGCTGCTACTATATATCTGTCATCATTATTATACAAATAATAGACCAAATATAGACCAAAAAGGCTATTTTTAAAAAATTTTACTGCGTACCACACCACTACAGTTACTGGTGTCAAAAATTAGCTGTCGACTGCATTAGTACAGCAGCAGAACAGACTTTCTGAAAGTGTGTACAACTCATATAGGAGATGATTTTAAGTGATCACAGATGTGGCTTTAAATATTCAATTACCTAGCAAAAAAAGTTACCTATTTTTCTCTTTAAATCTACTTGATCTTATCAAGACCCTACCTGTTTAAGAAGATAATTACAAATGACATATCTGTATAGTGTTAATATCCAAAATATATAAAGAACTTACTCAACACACAAAACAAATAATCTGATTAAAAACGGACAGATGAACCAACATTTCTCTAAAGACATACAGATGGCCAACAGACACATGAAAAGATGTTCCAAATCACTGATCATCAGGGAAATGCAAACCAAAACTACAATGAGCTATCATCTCACACCTGTCATAATGACTAAAATCACAATTACAAGAGACAACCAGTGTTGGCAGATGTGGAGAAAAAGGAACACTGCTGGTGGGAATGCAAACTGGTGCAGCCACTGTGGAAAACAGTATGGAGTTCCTCAAAAAGTTTAAAAATAGAACTATACCCTATGATTCAGTAATTGTGCCACTGGGTGTTTACCTCCTCCCCAAAATACAAAAACACTTATTTGAAAGAATATATGCACCCCTATGTTTACTGCATTATACAGAATAACCAAATTATGGAAGCAACCCAAGTGTCCATCAATAGATGAATGGATAAAGAAGATGCGGTGTATATATATACATACACAATAGAATATTATTCAGCTGTAAAAAAAAAAAAAAAAGAATGAAATCTTGCCATTTGCAACAACATGGACAGAGCCAGAGAATATAATGCTAAGTGAAATAAGTCAGAGAAAGACAAATACCACATGATTTCACTGGTATGTGGAACGTAAGAAACAAAACAAAACAAACAAGCAAAGGAAAAAGACAAATCCAGATACAGACTTTAAAACAAAAAACATAAAAAACCTCTCAAGATTTTATTTATTTATTTGAGAGATAAAATGAGAGAGAGAGAGAACACAAGAGGGACGAAGGTCAGAAGGAGAAACAGACTCCCCACTGAGCAGGGAGCCTGATGCAGGACTCAATTCCAGGACTCCAGGATCATGACCTGAGCCGAAGGCAGCTGCCCAACCAACTGAGCCTCCCAGGAGCCCCAGACTCTTTTTTTTGTTTTTTAAGATTTTATATATTTACTTGACAGAGAGAAAGTGAGAAAGCACAAGCAGGGGGAGTGGGAGAGGGAGAAGCAGGCTCCCCACTGAGAAGGGAACCAAGACTCTGAGATCACGACTTGAGCCAAAGGCAGCTGCTTAACCGACTTAGCCACCCAGGCTCCCCTAGACTCTTAAGTATAGAGAACAAAGTGACAGTTACCAGACAGGAGGTGGCTGGGGGGATGGGTAAAATAGGTGATGAGGATGAAGAGTGCACTTACCTTGAAGAGCAGAGTTAACATATAGAAGCACTGACTCATTATATTACACATCTGAAACTAATATAATAACTGTATGTTAACTATACTGGAATTAAAATAAAAACTTAAAAAATAAAATTTTCTTTAGAAAGATTATATTTTTAATGCTAGTCCTTAACACCTGCTACAATTTAGTAACGCTGTTGCACTTACATTATCTTTATTTTTTAACAGCTACTTTTTATTTTTGGAAAGTGACAGTATTTTCAATCATAGTGATGGAAAGTATCCTTTTTTAATATATTTAGGTTTAAAGAGATCAACAGTTTTTTGGAAGATGAAAAGAGGATAAAGAGTGGGAAATGACTAAGCAGAGCTGTGGTAATGACACCCCAAGAATGCCTGACAAGCATTCTCACTGGTAAGGTATCAGTAGATATGCAAATCTCAAAGAGCCCCAGTGAGCTCAGAACTTAGGAAGCACCAAGTATCAGGGAAAGGGAACAGGGTACGTTGTACTTGGATGAGTTCAGGACTGCAGAGAGTCTGGTCAGTAATTTTAAGAGAGGGACAATACCTCAATCTACTTAACCTCTACCCAGGGTTCCTGGAAATCCTGAGACAACACCTACTGCCTCTGCAAAAATGGGCTCAAAAAGTCTACAGACTTGGGGCACCTGGGTGGCTCAGTGGGTTAAAGCCTCTGCCTTCGGCTCAGGTCATGGTCCCGGGGTCCTCGGATCAAGCCCCGCATCAGGCTCTCTGCTCAGCGGGAAGCCTGCTTCCTCCTCTCTCTCTGCCTGCCTCTCCCCCTACTTGAGATCTCTGTCTATCAAATAAATAAATAAAATCTTTGGGGAAAAAAAAAAGTCTACCAGACTCAAATATTAGGCCCAGGAGAAGGCAAGTACTAATTTTTAGAGAATTAAATCAAAGTCTATATTTTGAATGACCATAATTGGGAACAAATGTCCCAAAGAAAAGAATTGAGAGGATTTTTCTTTACACATCCTCACTCAATTCAGAGAGAACTCTTCAGATACTGACATTTGGGAGTCCTCCATGGAATAAGCAAGCCTATTCATTCTACAGTCACCCCTAACTAGTTGAGAGGCCCCATTCATACAGAGCTGCCAACAGTTTGTTATGGTCTTAATCTCTCTCTTTTTTTTTTTGGTAAGATCTTATTTACATGTCACACAGACAGAGCGTACACGCGCACGGGAGGGACAGGCACAAGTGGGGGGAGCAGCAGGCAATGGGAAAGGGAGAAGCAGGCTCCCCACTGGGCAGTGAGCTCAGATGTGGGGTTCAATCACAGCAGGATCATGACCTGAGCCAAAGGCAGACGCTTAACAACTGAGCCACCCAGGCGCCCCAGTTACGGTCTCATTCTTAATACAGATGAGTAGCCAAGCCTTTTTTTGGTTTCCGTGAAGTCTCCAACACATAAGAGAGAAAGCAAGGAAACTCAGAGGAAACAGAGGACAGAAGATAAAAATTAAAACACCTCCTATAAAATAAATAAATACAGCACATTCATGAAACAACAACAACAAAAAAATAGAGAACATGAAAGAACTCCTAGAAATTAAAAATAGCTGAAAAAATTTTTAAAAATTCAACAGAAAGTGGGAAAATAAAGTTAAGAAATAATACTGCAAATGGAAGACAAAGAAATAGGAAATAAAACCGAAAAATAATGAACAAATTCAAGCCAAGAGACCTAAACCTCCTGAATGGGAATTTCAGGGTAAAGAAAGAGACCACTGAGGAAATGGAGCAAAGAAAGTAACCAACAATGAACAATTCTACCATTGAAGGGCACTGAGTCCTGAGACTAAATGGGCCCCCTACTTCCCAACTCAATGCAAGGAGGGAGGAAAAAAAAAAAGACTCCTACCAAGGCAGTGACATTTCAAAACCCAAGGGATAAAGAGATGATTCTAAATGTTTCAGAGAGAACAGGCCATATACACTGGAACAGGAAAGAGACCCATCTGCCTTCTGAAAAGCAATACTGAAAAAAGTCTGAAGACCGACAAACAAGAGCTTCAAAATTCTGAGCTGAATTCGGAAAGATTATCAACCTTGAATTTTATTCTCACTGAGCTATATTCCTAATCAAAAGTGAAGACAGTAAAACTTTTTAAGACACACAACAGCTCAGGAAACATATATTCTCTATATCCTTTCTCAAGAAGCTCTTAGAGGAAATACTCTACAAAGAAAAAACAAATCAAGACAAGGGTTGTAAGACATAGTGGACCCAACATTGAAAAATCCCAAGTTCAATGGGCCTGGAGTACAACCTGCACAGAAAGAACAATATGATGTAAGGCTGCAGGAGGGGAATGGTGTTGGTGGTTAAAAAAACACAGAATTGGGACGCCTGGGTGGCTCAGTTGGTTAAGCCGCTGCCTTCGGCTCAGGTCATGATCCCAGCGTCCTGGGATTGAGTCCCGCATCGGGCTCCTTGCTCGGCAGGGAGCCTGCTTCTCTTGCTGCCTCTGACTGCCTCTCTGCCTGCTTGTGTGTACTCTCTCTCTCTGGCAAATAAATAAAATCTTAAAATAAATTTAAAAAAAAAAAACAAAAAAACAAAAAAACACAGAACTAGGGGTACCTGGGTGGCTCAGTGGGTTAGGCCTCTGCCTTCGGCTTAGGTCATGATCTCAGGGTCCTGGGATAGAACCCCACATTGGGCTCTCTGCTCAGCGGGGAGCCTGCTTCCCCTTCTCTCTCTGCCTGCCTCTCTGCCTACTTGTGATCTCTCTGTCAAATAAATAAATAAAATCTTTAAAAAAAAACCCCACAGAATTAATAAAACACCTGACAAGTGTGAGAATTTTAAAACAAAAGATAGGTAACATTATGACAGAACTGCAGGAAAAACTGGGGCTAGGGATATTTAAAAAAGGAGAAAAATTTGGGCAATCATTAGCATCAGGAAAAATGAAAAATTGTAGAGAAAAGGAAATTATACTCTATTACTTCATCTACGTGAGCATAAAAATGTAAATGGACTACTGATTTAAAAAAAATTTTTTTAAAGATTTTATTTATTTATTTGACAGAGAGAGAGAGAGATCACATGTAGGCAGAGAGGCAGGCAGAGAGAGAGGGGGGAAGGAGGCTCCCTGCTGAACAGAGACCCTGATGCAGGGCTCGATTCCAGGACCCTGAGACCAGACCTGGGCGGAAGGCAGAGGCTTAACCCACTGAGCCACCCAGGCGCCCCCTGACTACTGATTTTAATAAAAGTTGTGAAAAAAACTTACCAAGGGGGTGCATATGTGATAAAGCAAGTATAATAAAATGTTAATCGTTAACCTAGGTGGTGGGTACACAGGTGTTCACTATAAAATTCTTTCACTTTTCTGTATGTTGGAAGCTTTTCATAACCATATGTGAGGAAGAGATTTAGAAAGTATTAAGAAAGTAGAGAAGTTAGACTAAGTGTGATGGTATACAGGGATAAAAAATGAAAAGAAGGAAGTGCGTAACCAGAGTAGACTATAAAAGTTGAGCATGCAAGAATAAATGAATCCCAACCTGCCCAGGCATTTACTTCCATTTAGCCCTCCTCTTCCTGAAGTCAAGAGACCAGTGCATTGCTTAAACCTTTCTCTACCTCAAGATAAAAGAGCCATGAAGAATGGAGATGGGTAGAAGTAACCCATTACCTTTGCTCAAAGTAGTCTGGGTACTGCCTGTATTTTAAAGAACCTTCCTCAGCCACAGATAGTAACTGCCTAATTTGGAGAGCAATCCAGAACACAAAACTTGTCCATGACAAAAATCAGCCGAGTCAGAAACCGGTAACTGAGAGAAGCACTGACACTACAGCATACAGTTTTCTCCACAGGCACAAACTTTTTAGGGTAAGAGCCACCCGCCATTTCAATTCTGACCGGTGCCATACAGACACACGAATGAATGCATTGGATCAGCATTCCTTTTCAAAACAGCTGCAAATTCTGACAGTTTACAAAATTCTTTTGGGATAAAAGGCAAATGACCAAAGTCGAGGTTTACTCATAGCAAGATGCACCAAGAGGTAGGTCTCAAATGGGTATGCCTGGATATTGCTTCCACTGGTTCTCAAAAAGCTGGAACTTGGGGCACCTGGGTGGCTCAGTCGGTTAGGCATCTGCTCAGGTCATGATCCTGGGGTGCTCAGCGGAGAGTCTGCTCCTCCCTCTCTCTCTACCCCTCCCCATGCTTATGCTGTCGAATTAAAAAAAAAAGAAATCTTAAAAAAAAAAAAAACAAAAAACCTGGAATTGCAGAATGGTGACTAACCTCCTTCACCTCATACCCCATGCAGTACTAATCATAATACCTGGTTAAAAATGATGACAATGTTGAGAAGGCTGAGAGCCCTGAATAAGGACTCAGTTAAGAGGCCAGAGAAGACCACAGTACACTCTCATAACCTACTACTACCACCTAGAGTTTTCTAACAGAATGGACAGGCGCACCACAAACCCTTTCTGCTTGCAGCAGTTCTAATTTAAAAAATAAGAGGCAGGGGGCGCCTGGGTGGCTCAGTGGGTTAAAGCCTCTGCCTTCGGCTCAGGTCATAGTCTCATGGTCTCAGGGTCCTGGGATCAAGCCCTGCATCGGGCTCTCTGCTCAGCGGGGAGCCTGCTTCCTTCTCTCTCTCTCTCTCTGCCTGCCTCTCTGACTACTTGTGATCTGTCTGTCAAATAAATAAATAAAAATCTTTAAAAATAAATAAATAAAAAATAAGACGCAGGACTGGACCAGACTCAAACATCCAGGTATAGTCATAAGACAGTAATAACTTCTGGTCACTACAGAGATCTCCTGATTTTTGACTGAGCCTTTTTTCTCATCTCTC
Organism: Martes martes; assembly: GCF_963455335.1. Lineage (NCBI taxonomy): Eukaryota > Metazoa > Chordata > Mammalia > Carnivora > Mustelidae > Martes > Martes martes. The sequence continues at coordinate 49,688,166 of NC_137894.1, read as the reverse complement.
AAATGACACTATTTCTCATTGATGTTTTAGAAATTTCTATTCAAACAGAAGTATGTGATGCTACAACTACTCTTAGGACATAAGTTATGAAAATTGTTAATTAAGAAGTAGTATCTTACTGGGACGCCTAGGTGGCTCATTCAGTTAAGTGTCCGACTTTATTTTGGCTCAGGTCATGATCTCAGGGTTGTGAGACTAAGCCAGGAGACAGGCTCTGCATAAGGCATGGAGTCTGAGATTCTGTCTCTCCCTCTCCCCTCACTCATGCCCATGTGCCCTCACTCAAATACGTAAAATCTTTAAAAAAAAAAAAAAAAGGGAAAGTACTTGCAATAGCTTCACAATATATATCTAACCCAAACTCAATCTGCAGATAAGTTAGACTAGGAGTCACTTTAACTCCTGTTCTAATTTAAAAAACAAAACAAGGGTAATTTTTTGGTTTTCTTCTGCCCTATGAGGCTGAAGAAAGTTGGAGCTACCACACAACCACACAGTTCTGAAAACCTTATGCTTGAAGGTATCTAAAACTAAAAAGTAGATATGGCACCCAACTAATTCTCTAGTTTGTGAATTTTTGTCATAATGGATCGTTCTTTGAAGATGGGTGCTAACAATGCAAAGCTTGGAACTTATATAGCTAACTTCAAGTTATTCCCTTATCTCAATGCTAGTTTTCCATTAAAAAAGGAGAAAGCGTAAAAAATAACTGTATTATGCACCTATATATTCCACTTTCTGCTACAGCACAGAGAATAAGCAAACAATTTACCTCATACCCTAGACAACCATGATCTATACTTAAGCAGATCAGAACAGAAGTACTGTAACCTGGAAAAGCTGTGCATGCAGAAAAGAATTCTACAGGTGGGCTCTGGGCATAGTTATTAAAATTTACAGTTACAAGAAAGCAGAAAGTTTATTCAAATAATATTTCATAATAATTAGCCACAAATTTTGCTAGTGAGTACATTTTATATGGATCTTGCTCATAACTCAAACAACATTATCATCTAACATACCTCTTCAAATGATGTAAGTAGGAGGGCCCAGATAAATTTTAATGATTTTTGAGAAACAAAAAATTAGGGCCAATAATTTAACTTCCCTGGATTTAAAGACTGTCATTTAATATTAATTTTGCTAAACTGTCTTCAGGCCTCAAGTGTTTCCTAGTCTCATGTTTTGTATTTATCTATCATGTAAGGGAACTCTGAGCTCTAAATTAATCTCAGCTTTTGTGAATGGTCTAGAGAAGATGAAGAATAACTTGATTAACTGAATTACCATAAGTAGAAACAACCTCCACATCAAAGATGCATAATTTCAGGGCCTGGGGGTGTAAGAGAGGGCTTCTGATTAGTGTGCATTTGTACTTATTAACCTCTAGAAAATAATGCAGCTTTTAGAAAGAATTTTTCTAACATGGATTATGTTAAAATGTAAAAATGTAACAGGAAAAAAAATGTAAAAATGTAACAGGGAAAGAAACTGTGAAATATTCGTTAGAAATTAACCAGTACAAAATTTTTAAATTAAAACTTATCCTCAGTATTTATCTGTATAAAGTCCTTATTTTTCCTTTTCATAAAATGCAACAAAGAATCCATTTTATTTTCAGTTATCTAATGCATTTATCTTCAAAAGATGAAACAGACACATGAACCTTTAATATGAATGGTAGGGAACTCACCAATTTTAATAGCTTGATTTTTAGTAGACAGTCTCTTTGAAAGGCAATTTACAATGCTGAAATCAGAACTGATCATTTTTGTCAGGACGTTTTTCAGGTTTTAAAAGTCTTTATTAGTTTTAGTTTCCCTGGATGACAGAGTTCAGAGGCCAGACTTAAGCTAGACAGCACAGCCTGCACCACAGGAGGCAATCAAATATATGAATTGATAAATTACTATCGTAAAAATAAATTTTAACCGTGGACGTCTTTCAAGCGGCAAGATTACCTATCTTTAAAACACTGGGGACTGCAACAGCTCTTTTTCTCAACACGTGCCCTGGATACTCTACCGAGGAGGAAAACTAACCAGGTTTTAAGCATCACATCATTTTTGCATTACTAAAGCTTGCAGGTTTTCAGCATTAGGTTTCTGTGCTACCCACGGCAGGGCCTAGAACATGAGACGGTTGCGCGTGATTAGTGTTTTTTTTGTTTTGTTTTGTTTTGTTTTTTAACTCCAGCACAAGCCCCGCAAATGATAAATACGAAAAGCCCGATTCACATCCTACCAGCCCCTCCATCCACCCTTTACGAAGGAGGTTGTAATTCTGGCGGGACCTGGGGCGCAATACTCTGGTTCTGGAAGGACAGAGAAAGTGCGTGGGTGTGAATTAACACTGCAGGAGGGGGGCGGCAAGACGTGATCACAGAGTGGGAGGGAAGGATGATGCCTCTTCTGGGGCGGGAAGAGACTGTGAGAGGAGGCTGTTATGCATGACGGGGGCCAGCACGCGGGGAAGATGGTGGTGGCCGCAGGGCAGAGTGATTGCGGGGGATTCCCTGTTCCGGGGCGGCGCTGGGGGCGGCCTGCGGTGAATGGTCCTGCAGCAACTAAAGGGGCGCGACACTAGACCCGGGGATTCCCGACGGAAAAGGAAAAAAGGGCGCCGAGAAATGGGGCTATTATGGGATGGCAGAGGGGGGCTCCCTAGGGAAAATTACGGGATCTATCTCACCCGCCAATTGCTGTACAGTCTCTTCACTCGCCGGTAATAAGCGTCTTTGTCCAGAGTCACAGCCATAGCCACAGACGCCGCTCCTACTCGGGTTCCGAGAATCACGCGAGGTCCCGGATCCGCCACCCGCTCTCGGCCCCGGAATCCCGCACTCTCCCAGTGACCCGGAAGTATCGACCTCAAAGATGCCCTTTCCGCTTCCGGGTCCCGACAGAGCTTGGGGGATTTTTGTTTTGTTTTGTTTTGTTTTTTTTAAACCTCTCTCGGGAGGTTAAGGATTCGAGAGGAAGAAGGACAGTGGGGGAAATCAACAAAATGCGCAACACAAAAAGAGTCTAGATTTTCGCGGGGTTTTCTTGTCAACTTAGCAACAGCCGCACGCGAGGAGACGTCGTCACGTGACGCTCCGCCCGCCCCTACTCTCAGGCTTACTGCGGTTTCCAGGAGCTCGGATTTCTGGCCGAGGCGGCGGCTGGGCACTGCGAAGGAGGCGGGAGGCCTGCCGTGCCTGCCCCGCCCCACACAAGCAGCCGCGCGCCGCTGCAACGGCCCCACCCACCGACAAATGAGGGGGAAGCGGAAAGAGCGGGATCTGGCGTGGGACCGGAGTGGGAACTTCGGGTGCGTTCCGCTTCTACATGGTAGGGAAGCAAAAGCTGCTGCTGCTCCAGGACTGGAAGGATCCTTGGTGGCGAGGACAGAGCGAGCACTAACCAGGGAGAAAAAGTCCACAAAACTATTTGCCTCAGAAAGGGAAATAAAATGCCCAGGCTTCATCTGAGCACTGGGATGGCAGGGGAGGAGTCTTAGGAAACAAATGGCTTGAGGGGCTTCACACAACCCAGTCTTCCCGTCACTACCCCCTCCCTCCCCACCGCCGGCCCCCGCCAAGTCTTGACACCGTTCCTTCCAGTCTCTCCCCTTGCCAAAGTTCATTAACTGATAACATTCTTATGGCTTCCCCAAAGTACCGTTATTTCGGTTAATTCCAAACAAAATGTACATGGTTCCTTGAAGAAATTCTTCCTTCACATTTCTTCCAAGAACTTGGGAGTTTGAATCTGGAACATTTGCCTCCTCTTAAACAATTCCCTTGCCTTTAGCAAGCTGAATCGACTACACTTATATATCTTTTAATGGGAGCACAGATGACTTGTCTGTCCTATCCAAGGTAACTGCATTTACAATAATGAACTTTAGGAAAGTAGTATTGAAATTACCCATTATGAATTCAAAATTAACCTTTATATTGGGTTTTAGCAAATATAGAACAAGGGAAGAGTGGAAAAGGATTAACTTAAATTTATTAATGCCAAGGGGAAGGAAAGTAACAGTTCCTGACCCTCCAGCTGTATCCACAGTTCGGCCAGGAACAGGCTCTGCCAGAGGCTAGGGCCAGCGCTACATAGTCTGTGGTTAATGGAGGGGTTTGGGAGGGGTGAGCACATCAGCTGCTCTAGTCTCCTTTCCTTCCCCAGAAATGAGGAAGTGGTCATGTATTATTTTAGGAGTTCCCCCTGCCCACCCAATCCTCTCAAATTTGGAAGCAATCAGGTACAAGTTTTCTTTTTCCTTTTCACCTCCTGGAGTCCTGGGTCTCCCCACATCTCCCCTGCCCCTCCCACTTTTCCATAGTCCAAGGGCCAGAGTAATTGAAAATACAGCAGCCACCCAAGCAATGGGGACCATGCTGGGGCTTCAGTCATCAGCATCTTCGCTTGAGTCTGAGTTGGCTGGCATCATAGGATCATCAATGAGTGAGAAGTCCCTTTCTGAGCTATCATAGCCCTGAGATAAATCATCATCATCATCTTCATCCTCATCGTCCTCGTCCTCCTCAGGTTGCAGTGGTGGCAACCTCAAGGCAGTACCAGAGGTGGTAGTGGCTGGTGAAGAAGGGTAGCCAGGGGCTCTCAGGCCTGGATGGTGATGGTGGTGATGGTGGGGGTGGGGGTGGTGGTGGTGGTGATGAAGCATGGTGCTGGAGTCTACATGGGGGGATGATGCTGCACCACCCATCACAAACGGCATAAAAGGCAAAGATGCAGAAGTGGCACTGCTGTGACCCAGGGATGACACAGGCTGCAGGCCACTACTGCTGTGTTGGAAGGTATTATGCAGAGACAGGGACCCAGTGCCTCCGCCCTGCATCAGGGCCATCATCTTTGAAAGGTCTGGTCGCATTCTGCGGGCCCGCTTCTTGCTGCTGTCTGGTGTAATAGGCCCTGGCAAAACCCGGTTGAACACAGTTTCAGCATGGTGACCCTAGGAGGAAGGAGCAGAAGATAGTAAAAACAAAGAAAGGAAAAAAGCAAACCAGAAGACAATAGAATCCTAGCTTGCAAGTGCTTTTTCACTGAATATCTTTAGGATGAGCAAAGCAAGCATAGTCAATAAGAAGAGGAAATACTGGATTTTACTGTTGGAAACATTGCAGCTAAAGCTAAAATGGAGATTGATACTGACATTTATGTGAACCAGAGTTTTGCTTTTTTCCATGACTACATTGTACCTTTACTCCATCCAGCCATTTCACAGATGCTTACCTTTGTTAACAAGGAGACTGGGCAAGCCAGTGAATGAATCAGTATTTGCACAGTATACTTTACTGATGGCAGGTTGTTCATATGATCTTACCATATGAAGTACAACACAACTATATTGACATTTACAAAACTATTACAGCACAGCAGAGTGTGGTAAACTAAAGACAAGTCAGGTTAAAACTTCTTTCTGGATGTCCAGAACAACAAAAAGATTGTGGGTAGCTCCTCACGAAACTTAATAAAGTGTTTTTCACATTGATTAAAAAAAAAACATATCTGTTGAATTTTAAGCTTCTAAATGTTCTGTCTGTAAGTTTTTTTATTTTTATTTTTTAGAGAGAGAGAGAGAATCCAAGCGGGCAGGGAGGGGTGGGGGGGGGGAGAGAGAGAGAGAGAGAGAGAGAGAGAATCTCAAGCAGACCCCACACCCAGTATGAGCCCAACACAGGGCTCAAACTCATGACCCTGAGATCAATACCTGAGCTAAAATCAGGAGTCAGGCATTAACTGGACTGAGCCATCCACGCACCTCTGAATATTCTGGCTGTAAATTTTGACTAAGTATACCAAAGCTGGAACTTACTACTTCTAGTACCTCTGCTTTGCTAGACCTAAGTATAGTACTGGGTACCAAGGCATGAAACTCAAGACATTTGGTAACCATGTCTCTGGATGCTATTTACCAATCTAAGCTTAATACCTGACATGTAAATATACCTTCTCGATTTAGAAAAAGAAACATCTCAAAACACTGTATTTGTATAGACTTTTAAACTATAACAATAACAGCACCTAAACTCCTGCAGGTACCAGTAATAATACACCATTAATTCTGTCTGCATTAAGAATTCCATACTGGGGTGCCTGGGTGGCGCAGTCATTTAAGTATCCAGCTCTCGGTTTTGGATCAGGTTGTGATCTCAGGATCGTGAGATCGAGCCCTCTAATGGGCTGTGGGCTCAAGAACAGAGTCTGCTTGAGATGCTTTCCCCCTCTATCCCTCCCCCCGCTCCCACTCTCCCTCTCTCTCAAATAAGTCTTTTTAAAAAATCCTATAATAGTCATATTATGATTTTGTGATTCCCTAGATCTTTTCTTTCTTAGATTTATCAACTGACTATAAAAAAGTAATGAAATACTTGAGGGAAAAATAGGTAATACTGGAAGAAAACCCTTTTTTATAGGCTCCTCTATAATGTTAAATTCAAGACAGAGAAGATACCAGCCTTCCAGCCATCAGCCTCCCATATCAACCACTCTGCTTATTATACTCTTGGTCCCATGGAGGATATGAGGAAAAGTTAAAATATTCTTCTATGGTAACAATATTTTTATGAAACCACTTCCACAATGTAAACATAATAAGCCTCATAAATGCATCTCACAAATAATTATAATGTGCAAAGTAACAATCTCAATTTGTTAAATGCAGAAGATATATATTGTCCATTTGGAAATAAATTTTGTTAAAGACATACCATGTGGTTTTACTTATATATTATATACATGTGTAAAGATGAATATAAAAGGTCCAATGGTAGATGATAAGTGCTAATCATTTTTTTTTTTTAAAGATTTTATTTGACAGAGAGAGAACACAAGCAGGGGGAGTAGCAGACAGAGGGAGAGGGAGCAGAAGGCCCTCTACAAAGCAGGGAGCCAGATGTGGGGCTCGATCCCAGGACGCTGAGACCATGACCCAAGCCAAAGGCAGATGCCCAACCGTCTGAGCCACCCAGGTGCCCCATAAATGCTAATCATTTTAAATGACTGCTTACAAAACCCTGATTTAGTATGCTTAAAAAAGACAACTATTGACCAAAGTAAGGCAAATATAACAAAGAGAAACTTTTATAGTCAGATTTTGGTGCAAAGGATTATGGGTACCTCATCTACCAAATGGCCTATAACTGGGATAAAAGCCTAAGTACAGTTGAAAATAATGGAATAACCAAAGTTATTATTATAAACTATAAAACATGTTTTCCTGTCCTTTTTCCGTTACTGGTGTTATTATCAGTGATTCTCAACTTCCTCCACGTTGGGAAACGCTATGACTATGACTAGTCCTTGGTATATCCCACGTCACTTCTAAAATGTACAGCATCATAAAACTTTAAAAAGATTATCTGCTCCTATACCCTCAACTTCTCAAGATGTGCAAACTGAGAAGTTTAAAGGATCTGCCAAAAATCCCTTAGCCAGTCAGAGAAGGCCTTGACTGTTCCAACACTTCTTACTAATCTTTATGTTTTAATATGCTTAAAGTGATGAAGTTACTTTTTAGAATTTTATGCTCTACTATATACGATGATGCTAAGAACTGTAAAAGTACCAGTAAGAAATGACTCTCGTTTCCCAACTGGTGGACTGACGTATATTTTTGCATACACTGGTCCAAAGGTAAGTAACAGAACACAAAATTAGTTCTCCAGTCACATCTAGTGTGGGAACAGAGCAGTAATGCCTCAGTCTCACTCACCTTTTTCCCATTCCTAGAGTTAGCTGTCTGTACTGGTTCCATTCCCAAACAGTTCAATTCTGCCTTATTATTTTTTTTACATCTCTGCCACTTCTGTTTTCTGCGATCCTCCATATACTGAAATAGAAAAGTATTAGTTATCCTAAAGGAAAAAAAATCTCCCTGGAGTAATTATTAAGGTACTAGTATTTAGTTTGACAACAAATGCTTATTGCATAGATAAATAAAGGATTAGTCCTACTGGAAAACTGCCATTAGCATATCTCTCCCCCCCAAAATTAGGTGGTTATATAATAGTTCAATAATAAATATCTGCCTAATATTTAGTTTAATAAGTGCTTTAACATTATTTTATTTTGATTCTCACAACAACTCTGTGAGTTAGGAAGACTGAGTATTATAGTATTTGACAGATGCAGAAAAAAATGACATACTATGGCATGCTTCCGCCCTCTCACGCAACTTAAATACCAAGGGAATGACTTTAAATCTTGCTGGATGGAACCGCCACTCACCGCTAGAAATCGGGGATCGACAGCGAACTCTGGATGACCCTGTAACCACATCTCCAGTTCAGCCCGGCGAGGGGCATCCTCACCCACCAGCAAAGTACCATCCACCTTATTGATGACAGGGATCCGGGTCTCCAGGTCCACATCAAGGTGATTAGGCTCTTCCATGCACTCCACCTCCAGCTGCAAACCCAGAATCCACCCCCATGAGCACATACTATTTTGTGGGGCAGGGAGGGAGGGGGAGCAGAGCCAATGGTAGCCATAAAGTAATTCTAGTATCTTCTAGTCCCTTAATCCCAACTGCCTTCGTCAATTAGTGAGAATAAAAAACCTAATCATCATGTTAAAGACTCTCTCCCACTCACCTCAACTAGCTTCTTTCTGTTTCCCTTCTTCTTATGAAACAGAGGATGTCCATCTCCCATTACTCCATTAGCCATCAACTTGTGCTTCTGGAATGTTAACTTCAATCCTTCCTCCTAAGAAGACAACCCACCCACCCAAGATGTCATATGGCACATGTTTTTAAAGTAAATATTAAGCTTTGGGGATCTTAGGGTAAGGGTCATCCTCTGGCTCAATGATGAGAAGGAAGGCCATCTGACTTAAGGGTAGAAATTAGAAATGTATCTAAATTTATATACTTTTTCCACAGAAAGATTTTGTTTCTTAACCTAGTGCTCTTCAGGTAGACATTAGAGAAGAATTTATCTCAACAACACCCCATACCTGGTGTCTCAATTTTAGCATGGCAACTCATCACAGGGGCAAAATCCTGATAATTCCTATCACATACTAGTTTAAGAAATTTTTCTTGGGGAGACTGGGTGGCTGAGTTAAAAGTCTAAAGGTCCAACTCTTGATCTCAGATCAGTTCTTCATCTCAGGGTTGTGAGATCAAGTCCCATTTTTGGGCTCCACGCAGGGTGTGGAGCCTACAAGAAAGAAAGAAAGAAAGAAAAAGGAAGGAAGGAAAGAAAATTTTCTTGTTGAGTACTTAAGGACCAGCTAATAGGGTTTCAATGTGGAAGATGATCAGGAAAAATAAATGAAATTTCCCATTATTAAATAAATAACACTAATTTAATTTCACTAAGAATAACTTATTAACTTTGTAAGGTCCATAATACCTAGGTGTCATTTTAACAGCTTTACCACAATTTGATTTCAATCTTTAAAACTAGGTTTCTAGGATCTAGAAACAAGCCACCCAAAAGAAGTCTTGTATCAATTAAATTTTTCAAAAATATGAGTTCTTTTAATCTAGTCCTTAGGAAATACAAGATCCCTTCCTTTACTGCAATGACTTTTCTTCAAAGGAGCTTTGTGAACTCTAATTTTTCTCCCCTCTCCTTTCTATTTTTACTTACTTACTTTTACTTACTTTGCTTACTTAAATTTATTTATTTGATTTTAAGTCATCTCTACACAGAACGCGGGGCTCAAACTTAAAACCCCAAGATCAAGAGTTGCATGCTCTGGGGTGCCTGGGTGGCTCAGTGGGTTAAAGCCTCTGCCTTCAGCTCAGGTCATGATACCAGGGTCCTGGGATCGAGCCCCACATTGGGCTCTCTGCTCAGCGAGGAGCCTCTTTCCCCCCCCACCCCCTGCCTGCCTCTCTACCTACTTGGGATCTCTGTCAAATAAATAAATAAAATCTTAAAAAAAAAAAGAGTTGCATGCTCAACTGACTAAGCCAGCTAGCACCCCAACTCCCTTCCCATTTTTAAAGTGAGCTAACCAAACAAGTTTAATATCCCCTTAGTGAAGCAGTTTGCAAAACTCCAGTCTCCTTCCCCACTTGCCAGTGCCTAAATGCTGAGCTTACATCTTTGATCTGAACTGTAAACTCCTTTTCATCCATGCCTCTGCGAAGTTTCGTGAATTGAGCTGCTGCTGTGGTGACTGCGGACACTTCCTCCTCTGCCATGGAAGCTGCGCTGCTACTTCGTGGTGTGGGAACTGGAGAGTCACCATATTCTCCTGGAGTCAATGAAGGACTATCTAGCAAGTGGTTGCTTGGCCCCAAAATTCCTCCTGTTACCATTTCCTGGCTCCGGCGGCTAGAAGGCCACTTCCCTGAGAGTACAGCCTGGCAGACGAGGTCAATACGGTTTATAAGCACACGATCCTGAGTGGGTGGAAAAGAAATCAATACTGGTTTTAGGGCCTAAGTACCAGCTATGTGATTCTGTGACAAACAACAGCACCATCATTAGCAGGATGGGTAAAAATCATACGGCAAAAGGAGGAAAGTAATAGTATCAGATCCCTAAGTCAACCAGGAAGAGTTTCATGAAAAAAACATGTAGCACTAAATATAATTAAGGAAAACCAGAACGATCTGTTTCTTGTTCCTGGTTTTTGTTACAGTATATTGCCAGACTTTATGTCCAGGAACGAGGCTGTTACCTTGGGCCACTCAGAAGCTCTTTGTCTTTCTTGTAGCAGCAGCAGCTCAGGGGTCATTTGTTCTCCATCTTCATTTGGGAATCCATCTTGGGACATAGTGAGGGACAGAAGACTCTCTTCATCATAGAGCTTTGAGCGGGACCGGTCAGCAGCTAGACACCACACAGAATGTGAGCAAAGGCGGAAGAATAAAGTTATTATATGGGCTTTAAATAAAGGCCCAAAGAATAACAGATCTCTTTTAGTGTTCTATCAAATCGAAATCCAAATCTCTCCCAGAGGATGCATTTAGAAAACAAGGGAAAGAGCTGGGTGAGGTGGGTGGGAGGGTGGGAAATAGGGAAAAGGGCCAACAGCCTGTGACATGCACTCACTTAGCTTTTCTTCCTTCTCGTCCTCACTCTCATCAGTGCTGGAGCTGGAGCTGGATGAGGATGAGGAAGAAGAGGATGATGGTGACAGCTTGCTCAAGTCCAGTTCAGAGTCTGAATCATCCTCATCCTCCAGTTTGACTGGTGGAACATTCCGGGAAACCAGAGGGGTAGTATCAGAGGGGGCTACTCGCATCTCATAGTCTTGTGGGGTTGGTCGGCTCCTGGCCACCACCTCATGCTCTAGTTTTAAAGTCAGACTCTCCAGACTGGGGACCTGGGCAGCTGTCTCCTCTGGTGGCTTTTCAACAGGAGCATCTGGGCGCAGGGGCAGTGGTGAGGCAGTGCGCGAGGTATACTGCTGGTGGAGCAGTGGTGTAGAGCAGCGTGACAGGGATGGAGCTGGTGCTCCTGCCTGATGGTTCTGCATATAATTCATACGGGCAGCCAGAAAAGAGAAGTCTGGGTCCTGCATGATGTTGCAGTCTGTTTGGCTCACCCCATGGCGGGCTGCCCCTCGTAGAAGCTCCCCATCATGACGAACAGGCTCCCACCACTTGGGCAATTCAGGACCTGGAGGCTGACATAATGCCAGCCGATCTTCCAGAAGGGGATGGCATAAAACTTGTTCCCGTAAGCGCCGAAGCAATTCAATACGGTAGAGAGTCCGTGAGGCCCTCTCCTCAGTGATGGGCTCAATGAACAGATTAGGGTCCGGGGGCTCTGTAAGAGATACGGAAGGGAGGAGAAATGAACCACGTTAGTTCTATTGCCATCCATCCCCACCCACCCAAGACTCTCTAGTCTGGCTTACCATCTCCAGCTGCTGGGGGAAGGCGGCACACTTGGCGACACATGGCCACAAAGCCATGGAAGTACTTCGTAAGGCTTTCGTCTGTTTTTTTGTCCAGTCGGGCAAACGTACGGAAGCGATCCCAATGGAACTGCATGGTATCGGGGTCATACTCCACACCAAAGGTAGACACTACTCGATAGAAATCAGTTTGTTCACGCCTTGTCCATCTAAAGGGAAGAGGAGTCAGGCAGCAGAGAGCAGAAAAACACAGGGAAACTGGTTACTTCTTACTGTGAATAAGAATACCTGAATAAACAAAAAATTGAAAGATGGGGTAAAAAAACCCCAAACCAAAACAAAAAACAGCCCAGAAAACAGCAGAAGAGATAGTTAAGAAGTACTCCATAACATGTAAGATTTTAAGAATAGCCAGCTAAGGGGAAAAATACATGGGCAAATAACTCAATGAGAATGGCCATGTAAGAGACCTTCCAAGGAGCTGTGGGTTTTTTTGTTGCAGAGGAGTAACAACTAAAGGCAAAAAAGATGGTCCCTCAGTAGGGAAGTCCAAATAAATCCTTCCTAAGATGCTTTTTTCAATATAGGACCCATAGCCAAAGGTAAGCTTAAAGCTCAGCCCAAATTCCCAGTCACACTTTACCGTTGCTGTTTCTCCCGCCGTGCAATTTCTTTTAGCTTGAAGGCTGCCTCACAACGCCGCCGTCTCCGGTCCCCTCGTTCTGCAGCCTCTATCTTCATCTGTTCTCTCTTGTAGCTGCGCTGATAAGCTGTTACTAGGCGCCGAAGCCTAGCTGTCAGAGCAGAGCCTGGAGGCCAGAAGAGATGGCCTGGCTGCTGGGTCACCTGGGCTGTGGGAAGCAAAGCAGAATGAATAGGAAGTACAGGAAAGGTAGTAGAGATAACACCAGTATTTCAACCCAAAGCAAAGCTCTTAGAAATCCCAGGATAGGACAGAATTCAGTTAATAATTCCCCAAACCACCACCCCACACAAAATTGTACTAGTTGACCTAGAAGTTTACCTTCATCTCCATCAATCACTGAGATCTCCTCATCCATCATCATCAAGGGATCACCCTAGAGAAGGAGATCCACCCCACAGGATGGAGGGGGGAGGGAAAGGGGGGGAAGTTGGCACTCTGAAATCACTTTCTTATGTGTGTCCTTCTATGGCACCAAAGGGATCAAGAAACACTTCTAGTGAACCCTCACCAAAAAATGGAAACAACCAACTAAAGGAATAAGAAAGTAGAATCTGAAAAAATCAGTTTGCTGTTAAAGGCTTAAAAATAAAGGGGCTCAGGAATTTAGCAGTCAAATAATGTACTTCAACATCCAGCTTGGTCCCACCTCCTCCACAAAGCCATCCCTGGTCTCCCCCAGCTGGTGTTATAATCCTTTCCATGAATACTTTATATTCTCAAATAGTAGTTACTTTCCGTCTTATATTATAAATTAATCAATATACTTCAGAATCCAGGGAATAGGACAATACTTAACTATTTAGTAAAAGAGCAAAGCTACACTCAAATGAGAATTCCTCACCTCATCATCTTGGTCCTTCGGGGGACCCTGGAGTGGTTTATATTCAGGATCTTCGCAATCCTTATCAAAGTCAACCCTAAAATTATCCAAAGGCATAAAAAAAAACAAACAAACAAGAATGTATATTCTTTCACTAAGAGGAATTTAGGATGAAGACCTGGCCAAACATACAATCCAGGATGGAACCACAGTTTTCCTTCATGCTCAAAGGAATGGCAGGCCAGGTGCTAAGTTCCGAGTAGTTAGGTAGAGCATCCAACAAGATGAAGAATGAGAAGAAAGTGACAAAGTGCCATTCTAAACAGGTTGAATCTGAAATGAAATACTTTGGCCAGAATCCTTCCTTTCTTTTCAAAGCCCTTTTCATTGTTTACCTATTCTTCCCCTCCTTCCTACTTACTATTATTGTTACATTTGAATAGTCCATGTTTGCTTGTTTTATTTTGCTCTACTGAGTAGAAGAGTTACATAATAAATGATTTGTGATGAATAACCGAACCAATTTCCTTTGAGGGTCCTGCACTAAGCAAACTAAGACTGTGATCATCAAAGAGAAATCTCTCAACTGCCGAGTGCATGAGTATTCTTGGACTAAGCCAAATATTTCACATGCCCCTCAGGTCTCCACATGAGAAGTTTTGTTAAACTCACTGGCACCCAAGCTAAGGCAACATTGCCCTACTTGGTGACTCAGTATTAGCATGGCAACTCATCACTGAGGCATGTATCCAGACAGAGTATATGCCTGTTATGTGTCAGCCACCGTTGGAAGATGATAAACCAGGGCTAAAATATCCTGAGGCTCTACCACGTAAGTGACACAGAAGAGTGCATGGTTATCTTTCAAGACAACCAGTTTAGTTGTCCTTTCAGCTACTGTGGCTGTACAGATAAATATTGCCCCCAAAAAAACAACAACAAAAAAACTGAACGGAACATCAAATAAGCCATTTGGGAGTAACATTCATTTTCACCCTTGGTTGCATCTTATGGCAAATGTGTTGTTTTAGCCTAGTTTATGGAGTCCTTTCTGCTGGTCCCACTCTTTGTTAAGAATCTATCATTAATGAGTATTAAGAATACCAATGGGTTTAGTCAAGAATTATGTTATCTCTATGTATAAGCAACTAAGAGCCTTCAAAGGGTAGACTCAGAACATCAAGAGAACTAAACACCAATGCTTACCCTTCTACTATGTCAGAGAAATTATCCAACACTCGGTGTTCTGCTGCAATGGCTTTGTCATCTGGTCGACCAGCCTTTTCCAGGAAGCATAAGGCTGGGTCTGCCCTCATAGTATTGTATTTCTCATAGCCTAGGGAAAAAAAAGACCATAAGCCAAAGAAAAGATTAACTTTGCCTAAAGTGTGTTGGAATAATTCAAATATATGAGCTACTTTACTCATAATGCAAAATATTAACTTGGACAGCTGATGGGTTTTATTACTATATTGAATAGTTCTATAGCAATTACAAAGTTTTATCACTAGTTGTGAAAGATAGGAATTTGATCAGAATATTTATAGAATGGTGGCAGATTTACATAGCCATTTAACCAGTAATTCTTCTGTTATCATTCATACTACACAGTTGGGCAAATGAAACAAGTACAATAATTTAGGGCCAAGCCACACATTTTCAAATAAAGGGTAAGAAACACCTGCAAACAAACAGGCACTGACTATGTGATAAATACTGAATGAATGAATGAATGAATGAGTGAGTGAATAAACACAATTCAGGATGTGTGGACTCTTTTTTTTTTTTAAAGGTTTTATTTATTTATTTGACAGACAGAGATCACAGGTAGGCAGAGAGGCAGGCAGAGAGAGGAAAGGAAGCAGGCTCCCTGCTGAGCAGAGAGCCCGATGCGGGGCTCAATCCCAGGACCCTGGGATCACGACCTGAGCCGAAGGCAGAGGCTTTAACCCATTGAGCCACCCAGGCACCCTATGTGGACCCTTCTAAACCTCCTTGTCTCAAAAGTTAATTTTTTTTTCAAAGATTTTATTTATTTGACAGAGAGAGATATAGCAAGAGAGGGAACACAAGCAGGAGTATGGGAGAGGGAGAAGCAGGCTTCCCGCCGAGCGGGCAGCCTGATGCAGGGTTTGATCCCAGGATCCCGAGATCATGACCCAAGCCAAAGGCAGATACTTAATAACTGAGTGAGGTGACCCTCAAAAGTAAATTTAAGACTAGAAAATGTTCACAGTTTTTCTTATCCATCAAAGTTCAGGAAAACATGTGGTTCAAGTGCCATTATTTTTATTTTATAGAAATAGAGAAGTATTTTAAAAAAGAAATGATATTTGAATTCACTAAGTCACTGAGCTGGAAGTTGGTTAGCACTCACTGCTTTTAATACCTAGGATTTGTTTGTTATTAAGCTAGACTGAAAAGGGAGTACTCCTGCTTTTTGTACTTTATTTTTTATCTCACTGTAGTTCACACTTCCATCAGAATGTGTGTTGAATATTTAGACAAACAGGATGCTACATAAATAGAACAATTTCACACAAATTAAGCATGGTTATTATTAATAAGAGTGGCCATATATTACCTCCCCTGATTTGTGAAACCTTAACTGAGATGCATAACATACAGACTGTTAACACAGGTTAGAGAACAGATGGGAAACACCCCACCTTAGGATTTAACTATCCATCCAGCCTTTCTAAACATCTATTTATAGGAACTAATTGCTTTGCTGTGGATATTTAAGAACTAGTTTCTTATTCAAACATAATTTTATTAAAGATCAATCAGAGAACTCAGTTATTGGCCATGAACGTTTTGCTACATGTTCCATCTGTGGAAATAAGTCCACAATAGGAAAGGAATAAACTAAGGAAAGGTACCCACCATGCTTAAAGACTCCAATGAGCAGGGACTTGTCAGCCTCACTGTCCCACCATGTTGTTGGAACCTCCAGCTGATCCACTACTGGGAACCATATGTCAATCTCACTAAAGGTATAAAAGAGCAGAAATAGCAAAGCAATGAAGGGAATTAAAATGACAATCCTTGGAAAGATTATTATAGGTATCTTCTTTTATCCAGTAATTTAAAATGCTCCTGGATCTGCCAAATTCCTTCCACGGGTATCAAGCATAGGATCAAAGACCTGATACACAGATCTTAATTACCAGTTATTCCAAAGATAGTACAGACTGAAATACATAAACCAATCTTTTCTGGAATAAGGCAGGGCATAAAGAGAAATACATAAAGAAAAATACAGCATAACTGTACCTGGCAATGGCACCCCCTAACACCTTCTCTGCCTGGTCTCCAATAACCTCCTGCCTCAGATAATACAGCATTCGTACCCGCAATAGCACCCTAAAAGGGAGGGAAGAAAAGCTGGCTCAGTAATAATGCAGAAACTATGAGGTGGAAAATGCTTTGGTCTTTGTTAATTTCTATCCTTACTTGTTACACTGATGTTTTAAATGCTTCTTATAACTCTCATCTTGGAACAGAGTATCAGGATTATATTTCCGGATCCAATCTGCCTTATGGATATCAAAAGTGCTTTGTGACTTTACTTTTTTCCCCTTGCGTCCACGGGGCACAGGGATAGACAGACCTGGGAAAGGGGAGAAATTGAAGACTTGGATTGAGAAAAACCCTTGGACCTGAAAAAGATTAGGTAACCAATAGAAATATGAAAAGTAAAGAGTTGATAATTACCTGAATGATTCTGCAATTCTTTTGTCTTGCCGTTTTCAGCAGGACTAATCAAGTCCCAAATGAAGCCTTTGATATTTTCATCCCCACGATAGTGCAGAAGACAGTATACAAGGATGGCCCGGCAAATTGTCTCCACATCTCGTTCAGTCATACGTCGCTTGAAACGTCCATGAGACAAAATATCTCGCCACCGTCCCCAACTAGAAAAACAGAAAACTGTAGTAGTATTTTCCTGGGGACTGCCAAAAGGTAGGAGACAAAAACATCTGGGGAAAAACATGGTAACAGAATAAAGCTTTTCCATTATCCCCTCTTTGGTCACAGCCTCCAATTTGAAAGGCAAATAGAGTGTCCATTAGGATGGAAATACACTACCTCTAATGGCAAGGTGGTTCTTACCCATATACCAATAGGTGCTTTTCCACCCGAAAGCAGTCAGTGCGCCCATAGGTATGATGACGGTCATGTCGGCGAGAGCGTGGACGCTCGTCATCTTCACTTTCCAAATCAGAGAATTCCACTAGGTCATCATCTTTCAGAGTGCTGAAGTGGCGGGTCTGTTTTCGTACTCTAGGTGTGTCAATCACCAAATTATTCTATACAGAGAACAGAAGGAGAAGGGTAACTCTCTTCATGACAAGGCTATGGGAAAGGAATTAACACAGTTACGGACTGAAATAGCCTTGGATATAACATTTGTGGATACTCTAAGAGAGATTTTTTTTAGGACAGGCAAAATATAGGACTCAGAAACGAAGTTAAGTGGTAGATAATCTAAGCAGTTTTCTGGGACTTCCCATACAGAAAGTTTTTACAATGGCTCTTATATACAATATACCATCATAATCCAAGGTCAGCATCAAAGAATCAGAGCAGCTACAAAGTCTCCTGAAAGTAATATGTCTTCTATAATACTTCCCCCCTAAAAGAAAAGGAAGCCTACCTTACTATTAAGTAGATCCATGTCCAGGTCAGCCTTTTTGGCCCACTTCTGCCAAAAGTTGGGGTCATCTAGAGAAATATCAGTCCTATTTTCAGAAGCAACAAAGCTTGCCTAGTGAGAACAAAAGAACAAAGTAAAGTTAACTACAACACTTTTCTGAGCAGTGGGAAACCAGTAACTATATTTTAAAAATAGATTTCAATTCTAGGGGCGCCTGGGAGGCTCAGTTGTTAAGCATCTGCCTTCAGCTCAGGTCATAATCCCAGGGTCCTGGGATCGAGCCCTGTGTGGGGTTCCCTGCTCTGTGGGAAGCCGGCTTCTCCCTCTCCCACTCCCCCTACTTGTGTTCCCTTTCTGCCTGTCTTTCTCTCTGTCAAATAAATAAAATCCTTAAGAAAAAAATAATTTAAATTCTAGGAGACTGCAGTCTCTATCTCCTTTTCCTTAATTTGGCACAGACAGAACATACCTTGGCAAAGGTCGAACCCTTTCCTTCAGACTCAATGGTGATGGTTGTGGTTCGTCTTAACAAGATCTGGTCAATGTCTTCTTCACAAAACTTGGAGCCCTCATCATCTTCTTCCATTATGGCTGCATATGCCCCTTTTCGTAAGAGATCTTCAATCTCCTTCTTGGAGAACTGTTGGATCTGCAAAATCCAATAGAAAAATGAAAAAACTAAAAAGAGAATATTATCTAACTATATAATAACTTAGTTCATTATGTTTTAAGAAATATTTTAAGAAATCCAAAGTAGGTGGTCATATTCCCGTGCAAAAACCAGCTTTCTCTCCCTCTATCACTATGACCAGCTACAAACATATCTATAGATTAAGAGGACTCACTCCGGTTATGTTGCCATCTCGACCACTCATGGACTGAAGCACAGCCTTATCCAATCCCAACTTGAGGCTAGCCTTATCAAACATCTCTCTCTCATAAGAATTACGAGTGATGAGACGGTACACCTTCACAGCTTTGCTCTGCCCAATTCGATGACACCGTGCCTGGGCCTGGTTAAAAAGAAATGGAAAGAAAGGGCAAAGATGACATAAAATTGGGGCGTGGGGCAGCGGCGGGAAGAGACCTGTGATTCAAAATACCAATTCATATCTACAAAGCAGCCATGAGATCAACTCAAAACCAAAAGTCAATTTTAAGATGAAATTATTGTCCCAGCAAGTACACCGGGGGTCTGTAAGCTATAGGCTGCACAGCCACTGTGCATTTGGTGAAATGTAACCCCACCCATTCATCTATATATGGTCTATGGCTGCTTTTGTACTCCAAGAGCAGAGATGAATAGTTACAACAGAGACCATATAGTTCCCAAAGCCCAAAAGATCTACAATCTGGCCCTTTATGGAAAAAATTTCCTAACCTCTCATGGAGACTGCCACCCTTAAAATAAGGAAACAATTCCATACTCTTTGATGTACAAGTCTAACAGATCCGGATCCTGTTGCAAAACCTCTTAGGTTAAGCAGTTAGTCCTTAAGACAAAGATTTCCTCTACCTGCAGGTCATTTTGTGGATTCCAGTCTGAATCAAAGATGATGCAGGTATCAGCAGCTGTGAGATTAATACCAAGTCCACCAGCCCGGGTACACAGTAAGAAGACAAAGCGGTCCGAGTCAGGCTTGCTGAAGCGGTCAATAGCTGCCTGTCGAAGGTTACCTCTGACTCGCCCATCAATACGTTCATATAGGTACCTGAATGGCAGTTACAGAAAAAAAAAACAACTAGTTAAGCAAAAAAAGAAACCGAAAAAGCAGATTAGGATCAGTATCGGTAATTCCATCTCTCTAGTTGACCAAAGACCTAAACAGAAAGTTGAGAATCTTAAGTACTTCTTTTATCCTGGTCCTGACCAACTTTAATTAAACCCAGACCCTCCTACTCTGCAGTTTTATGAAGCTACAATAAACACAAGGCAAGGGATGACACTTTTCTCACCTCCTCTGGATTAGATAATCCTCTAGAATATCTAGGCAGCGTACCATCTGGGAGAAGATCAGAACCTTATGGCCACCAGCTTTAAGTTTTGGAAGTAACTTGTCAATAAGAACGAGTTTGCCAGCTGAACGAACCATGGCCTGCAAGTGGAAGTCATGAGGTATAATATGGCAAGCTTCTCGAAATTCTGTTAGGATTTTTTCTTCTGCACCTACCAAAAGAAAAATCATACTTGATGGTGAGATGGGAAGCAAAGAAAAGTAATCTGACTTGAAATAAACATTTTCCTCACAGAGAATTTCGGCACCCAAAAAATCCGAAATCATCTTCGACTGTGTTATACAAAATACTGCAAATAAGTTAGACTTAAGATTGTAATTGGATAAAACATCTGTAACAACGAGGACTAGGACAGTACATGCAAAGAACTATCACCACCCTACTGGCATCCAAAACAGAAACTACAAAATGGAGTACTGATGAGGACATTTATCCAGAACACAGAATGACTTGAGTTCTTGTTCATGACATTCTACACAGCAAATCCCATATATTATGCAGGATCAAGGGGGAAGGACTAGAGAAAGACATTCCACATAAGAATTGTTTGGTTTTTTTTTTAGAAGAGGGGTGCTTGAGGGTGCCTGGGTGGCTCAGCTGGGTATCTTGTCTTTGGCACAGGTCATAAGTCCAGGGTTCTAGGATCAAGCCACGAATCGGGTTCCCTGCTCAGCAGGGAGTCTGCTTCTCCCTCTCTCTCTGCCCTTCCCACGCTCCCCCTCGTGCTTGCCTTCTTTCTCTCTCAAATGAATAAAGTCTTAAATAAATAAGTAAGTAAGTAAGTAAGGGGTGCTTGGGTGGCTCAGTTGGTTAAGTGTCCAACTCTTGATTTTGGCTCAGGTCATGACCTCAGGGTCATAAGATGAGCCACACATCAGGCTCTTCACTCAGCAGGAAGTCTGCTACTCTCCCTTTCCCCAGCACAGGTGTGCTCTCTCTCTCTCGAAAATAAAAAAAAAATCTTAAAGTCTTAAAAAAAAATTGTTTTATAAGAAGAATCCCTTTCCTCCCAAATCAGTCAACATATCCACTGTTCTTCAGGGATATTATTTGCAAGTAAACGCATGCGATATAGAAATGCAGGTATTGTCCAGAACTCTCTCACCATTGATGAGATACGGGTGGTTGCAGCATTTGCGCAACTCCATCATTGTATTGAGTAGATTAGGCATGTTTGTATGACCTGCCCCTTTGGAAAGGAAGGAGAAATTCTTCTCCAGAATAGCCCGGTAATATTTCTTCTGGATGTTGGTCAACTCTACTTCAATGATAGTTTCCTGTTTGGGTGCCAGATTTTTTTCAACATCCTCTTTGAGTCTTCTTAGCATCATTGGCTTCAGAATGGCCTGTAGCTTTTGAACCTGTGCCCAATACAGGAGAGAAAATAAATAAAAACTATTAGACAAACATTCTCATATTACATGGAAACACGAAGGAATACAATGAGAGCTTTCCGTTATCTGAAAAATGTGGATTTTGTACAATGCCACAAATGATGCAGGCACAAGGTTATAAGGACTTCAGAGAGGTCCTCATGGTCCACCGCAACAAAGGTGTGCCTAGTACAAACATTACCTTTTTTGTCCAGATAGACTTCCTACCTGCTCCTCTGTCTTGAGATCCCCAAAATCCTTGAGGAACTCTGACTCTGAAGGAAACTGTGAAGGTTCCAAGAAATGAAGCAAGCTGAACAGTTCCTCCACAGTATTTTGCAATGGTGTTCCTGTGAGTAGCACTTTGTGTTCCTAGAAATGGAGAAAACAAAAAAATGGTAAAACTCAAAAACATAAAGGACTTCTGGGGTTTTCTCTTAGGTATAAAACTTTAGTTTTAATTTCATTATCTATAAAATTATGGGAATGGACCAGATTACTATCTTTTCTTTCACTTGCTCCCTCTTCTGATAAACACAAAACATTAAAAAAAAAACAAAAACAAAAAAACAAAAAACCAAAGCCTTGATATTATTTAACAAGAATTTAAATATTAAGATTATAAGCAAATAAAGAAATATTTAAAAATATGGGGTTTTTTTTGCAATTACATAGGCCTTTCCACACTCAACTCCCCACAGATAGCCTAGTATGTCCCCCTCTAGGGAATGTACCTGTGCTGGATTAAATATGGCCATTAATTCTTTGTAGTTCCTCCTATCAAGGTTCACCCCTTGAATCTGGGCTTGCCTTGTGGCTTGCTCTGACAAAGAGAATGTAGCAGAAGTGATATTGTGTGAGTTTCAGAGCGTATACCTCAAAGGCCTTGCAACTTCTGCCTTTGCCCTCTCTGGATACTACCCTGATTCTACCACATCAAGAAGCAAAGTCTGGCCTACTGGAGGATGACAGGTCATATGGTAGATGACCCAGGAGCCCACCAACTGCCAGCAGCAGCCACATTACTGACTACAGGCAAGACCACTAAAAGGGATGGCCTAGCTGTGCCCAGCCCAAGTTGCTAACCTAGAGAATCATAAAAAATAACAGTTGTTGTTTTAAGCCACCAAGTTTTAGGGTATTCATTATGTCGCACTAAGTAACTAATATCGTATCCCACCTCTCCACCTGATTAAGAACTGCTAACATACAACTATCTTCTAATTCTAAAGTTTATAGGACTTTTATATGACTTTCAGATGTCCATTCCCATAGGCCATACCCACCACCCAATAGTAAGAGCCTGATGTTTTTTCTCTGCTAAATTTGTTACATTAATTCCACAGGGAATTAGGATTATTTTAATTCCAGGTATTTCCGCCCATAAGTCAACATGAGGAACTCACCAGGTCCATGTGCTTGAGGCTATCAAGCAGCTTGCAATTACGGTTCTTTAGCCGATGGGCCTCATCAATGATGACACAACGCCATTCAATCTCACGAAGCTCAGGACAGTCTGACAAAATCATCTCAAAAGTGGTGATCAGGGCATCAAACTTGTATGCTCCTGGGATGAGGCGCCCCTAAGCATGAAGGCAATAAAGTTAAAAAAGCCTAACGTCCCTAAATGGGGACCTCTTCTGCATTACACATTCTATTTTCTATATTCAAGCAGGCTTAGTAGGAAATACAAACAGCACCACCACCCATCTCTGCTGCTGTGTATTTTCCCGATAAATAGTGCCAAATCACTGAATCTAAGATACAATGTCTCCTCAAGCTATCAAGTTCTTGGGAAAACGACAGACCTCACTATATAAAGCTAGACACTTTCGACTCTGCTGTGTGTCTAGCTCATTTATCTCAGATCTAGATCTTTTGGTAGTTAACACTGAAATCCACAAATGTTGGGCACTGTTGAAATATACAAGACAAGACTGAAAGTGAAACAGGTAATATCCCTTACTGTCTAAAAATGGACAGGAGAGGGGTGCCTGGGTGGCTCAGTGGGTTAAACCTCTGCCTTCGGCTCAGGTCATGATCTCAGGGTCCTGGGATCAAGTCCCGCATCAGGTTCTCTGCTCAGCAGAGAGCCTGCTTCCCCCCACTTCCCGCCACTGCCTGCCTCTCTGCCTACTTGTGATCTCTCTCTGTCAAATAAATAAATAAAATCTTAAAAAAAATTTTTTTTTAAAAAACGGACAGGAGAATTGAATCAGTTTAACAAAATTAAAAGCAGCAAATATGACTAAGAAAGGATGAATGATTCAAATTTGTATTTTCAAATTTGTATAGAACAAAGGAACCAATCTGAATGAAAAATTTTAGTAGTCTTAAAAAAAAAGAGAGGAAGTGGCTTAAGTTCATCACCTCAATACTTCTTGATGAAAATTCATCAATGCCAATAAAATTCTATTTAAAATGCATGCATTCATAAATAGTCAGAACTTTCACTGGATCAATATGTCCACTGGATCAAAAGAACAAAAGTCAAAGAAAAAATTCCCTGTGCAATTTAGACAAAATGCCGTATGTCACTTCAGAAAATCTCAATACTAGTCTTTTATTCTTATAAAAGCCTCTAAAATACCAGGTATCTTGGCCTTCTCTCTCTGAACCATTACATTCCCATGACCTACAACTCACCCGTGAATCTTTGCAGTACATTTCATATTGCTGAATCATCTGACGGCTGGCCAGGCTGCCATGGTATACAATAGTGTTCATTTCTGTCCATGTATTGAATTCTCGCTCCCAGTTAGTAATTGTGGACAGTGGGGCAATGACCAGGAAGGGGCCATGGATGCCCACATTATAAACCTCCTGCAAGAAGGCAATGGACTGGATAGTTTTGCCCAGTCCCATCTCATCAGCCAGGATACAGTTCTGCCTGAAGATTCATCATGGAAAAAAAAAAGCATGTCAAAAGATACATCTTTTTAAAAAATACGTAAAAAGGAACTCTTTCAACAGAAAACAGATAAAAATAATTCCAGGCCAAGCCTACATCTCATGGGCCTACTCTTTTCTGTACCTGTTATACCAATTAAAGAGCAGCCAGTTGACCCCTTCCAACTGATATTCCCGTAACTGGTTTCTGTTTTTATACTCATGTGACAGCTCCAACTTCTTCCAGGCACTTGCCTGTGGACGATTCTACAAAAGAGAAAATTTGAGTAAGTGGGCTGAAGACACTAACAAAATTAGGCAAACTTACTAGGGAGTTCTAGGAGCTAAAATCGATTAAAAAACATGGATTAAAAACATTTAAAATATATTCAAATTTATGAGTTCGTAATAAAGTTTAAACTAAAATAAAGTTCAAGAAACTTAAAAAAAAGAGGAAAAGCAAAACCACTGGTCACTTTTGGAGAATGTAAGAGAACTACTTCATTATTTTGATATCTGGGAAACAAAGAAAGAAAACAAAACATTTATCTTCTTTTCCTATATCATCTGTACCTCAGAGTAACCAAACAGTACATGAATCATTATTTCCTTTTATAGGAGATTCTAGCTAATAAATAAAAACATGATATAATTAAAATAACATCATTTTGAGATCTTTAAGAATAGGCCGAGGCAATGATCATAAATGACTAATAATATCACAAAAGACAACCTGATAGAATCACCTATGAAATAGATTTAGTGTCTCCCTTCCCCATTTGATCAAGCCTTTAGAAGAGTGATACCTAGTGGAACTATGATGATGTTTTACATCAGACACTAGCCAAATGTGATTACTGAGCATGTGAAATGTAGCTACTGGCTACTATATTAAGCACAGTGCTAAAAAGTTCCAGTGGACACCACATTTACGTAAAATGATAAAGAACAGAGAACACATTAGAAGCTTCCAAGAGGGGTGTAACTGGTAAACTTCAGACTATGGAAAACCCTAGAGAACAAACCACCTGATTTCTTCAAGAGAAATTATAAAGTAGGGGGAAACTAAAATTAAGAGACATTTGAGACACATTAACTGACAGCACTAAATAGACCTTTATTCAAAATCCAATCCAAACAATTTAACAAAAATTAGAAGACAATCAGGGAAATACATATAGCAATTCGTTATTTGTTGATATTTAGAAATGGTTAAATTTTCTCAGGTATAAAAGTGGTTTTACCTTTGGACATAAACACTGAAATACTTACAGATGAAGTAAAGGAATCTAGGATTTGCTTTAAAATAATCTGGAAATTAGTACACTATACTATTTCTTTTACTTTTGTATATGTTTGAAAATTTCTATAATAAACGCTAAAACAACAACATAAACTTCTATAAATAAAAGTTAAAACATTATCTACATGGATTTTACATTCTAATTGCAAATGTACTTACTACTCTTTTGAGTTCTGGGTGTCTTGACTGAATCCGTTTAAATTCTCGAATCTTGCCCTCATCAACATCCTCTTTCAGCTCCCACGTACTATCCTCATAGGGCAGTGAGCACCATTTCACCAGGTAATAAATTACAGGCTAGGAGAGAAAAAGCTAAAGCCTTAATAAACTGATTCTGTGTTCTCTGCTGTTATTAAAGGGTAAGAATTTTTTTTTAAAGATTTTATTGATTTATTTGACAGAGAGAGAGACAGTGAGAGCAAGAACATAAGCAGGGGGAGTGGGAGAGGGAAAGCAGGCTTCCCGCAGGGAGCCTGACGTGGGGCTCGATCCCAGGGCCCTGGGATCATGACCTGAGCCGAGGGCAGATGCCCAACAACTGAGACACCCAGGCGCTCCAAAGGGTAAGAATTTGACTACAGAATCAGATCACAAAGTGTTAATACCTAGAAAGTGCTTTAAAAAAAAAAAAAAAGGCTGGGAACACCAATCATAGGCTCACCTGCTGAGGCACTGTACTATTCGTGGCTTGGATCATTTTTCCAGGCAATTTATCAGAATCTGTTCTAAGAGGCAAAGTTATACCCAGTAGTTTCTAGAACACTAAGCACTGAAACATTATGCTCATCAACCATGAAAATGCAAAAAATAAAATAAATGCTTTTCCAACATTATGTTGAATTAGGTTGAAACTGAAAGATAGGGCTCTGCTTCATACTATCATCCTGGCACCAAATTTAATACAGTGGAAGAGTAAAAGCCAGGCTACTTTCTTAAGTGAGGAACAGATTAACCCATTAGAGCAAAGCAGAGTTGAAATCCCTGGGCTTCTGAGCTTCTGTAGCTCTGAGTGCAGCTGCTACTCCAAAAAGCAGTCATATGGTGGAAAAGAGATTTGCTTGTGAGCTAGGAGGTAACTAGGAGAGGTGTCACTGAAGACAGGTAACAAGAGAGAAGAGAGGAGGGGCAAATACTAAAGATCTAACTACAGTACTGTGCTCTATATATGTGTTCTGCTGCAAAGGGACAGGCAGTGACCTGGGGTAAAATGGCTCCTGTTCTCACGACTCAAATTGATCACTGCCCTGACTGCATTTCTATTTTTGGTCTATATGAAAAAATAAGGATTAGGGGCACCTGGTGGCTCCGTGGGTTAAAGCCTCTGCCTTCGGCTCAGGTCATGATCCCAGGGTCCTGGGATTGAGCCCCACATCAGGCTCTCTGCTCAGCAGGGAGCCTGCTTCCCTTCCCCTCTCTCTGCCTGCCTCTCTGCCTAATTGTGATCTCTGTCTGTCAAATAAATAAATAAAATCTTAAAAAAAAAAAGAAAAAAAGAAAAAAGAAGGATTAGATGGGGCCTAGTGTAATCAATAAGAATCTCTAGTACCACTTCACAGAATACCCCTAAAACAGCCAGCAAGAAGTCTGAAGATATAAGCACCCCAACAGAATTACAGATCAAGGAATCCCTAGAATTAATCTAGTTGCTCCTTCCCTATTTTTTTAATTATAGTGACACAGGTCACTTCCTACATAAAGCCATTTGTCCAGGTAACATATTTCCGGCATCATAACTTACTTTTCCAAAGACTTATTTATAATCCTGTTTTCCACTATTAGGTCATGTAAAAGGATGACCGATTAAACTTATTTTGGGGAGGGGGAAAATTGGGTTCACAGAATGTTGTAATCCAATATTGGAGCACAAGTTATAGCACCAGGAAACTAAAACATTTTCGTCTGTCTTGCCATTTCCGACACAGTCCAAAGATCAATTGTTTTAAGAGTGGTAAGTATGTTGGTAAGAGCATAAGATGTTCAAGACTGATAAGGCTGAGATCCTAAAAATGACAAGAATTTAATAGTAGCTAACGTGTCCATTCTAAAAACCGGTCCATTCCCCATTCACCTCCTGCTAATGAACAAGAAACAATAACTCCAACCCCAACCCATAAAAGCAGAAAATGTGTTTTCTGAGGCATGCTTGTCAGGATCTGAAGACAATGAACTGTAATAGGCCTTGGACATCTAAGGTTCTGAATGACCCTAAAGTCTTCTAAAATAAACACAGAATTTTAGAAAGGGAAGACTTTGGATTCTTAGAACCCATAAGGGTGATATATGGACACATGTCATTTAGCTTGTGAGTGAGCCTAGCTCACCACCGGCACTGACATTTTAATTAAGTTCTGTTGTTCTGTACTGGTCACGGGGTAAGCAGTAACTGTCAGATGTGATAAAAACTTGATGAAATGTGGCCCTACCAAGAACTTATAGTTGAAGTGAAAAGAAAGCGATAGTTTCTAAGGGAATGGTGATTCATAGTCTAAGTAAGTTTGAAATAAATTTAAAAGACACAATGTTGAATTCACTGGTGGCTTAGATCTTTTCAACTTATTTGGAAAATGAAAAAAGTGATTTATGAAACTGTATCAACAGGTTAGTTTTAGCACATGCAAAATCTGCTAACAGAGCTTTAGTGCAGTGATTCCCAAATCAAGCTATGTTTGACAATCTCTTGGAGAACAACTTAAAAATCCAGATCTCTGGGTCCCGCCTAGAGATCTACTGAATGTGAATCTGTGGGAGTGCAATTCCATAGTCTGTTTGAAAGTACAGATTCAAATGCAGTAGATTGGTTTTAATGATAAATGAAAATGCATTCAATTGATGGTAAGTTCAAAAAGTAACTCTCAGCAACATGAAGAAAGCTAGGAGTCTGTGGAGGCATTTTTATATTTATAAATATGGAGATTTGTGAAGTATCCCTATTCCTCTCCCCTTCTCTAACCCTTAACCGGACGTCAGGGGTCTCCCATATAAAATCTAAGAGAAAACAAGATCAAGGTGAAGGAGTACTTGTTAATATAGCTCCTGGTACTTATAGCGCTCAGATGTTTGACATTATGAGAAGCTTTCCTTTTAGCCTCTCGCCCTATTCCTTTATCTTCCCAGTATCATTCTAAGGAGGCCTCAGAAAAACTCAAAAATACCTTTTTGTCTAAGGAATTTCTCAGCCATATCTTCATAATAAAGGATGAGCAAGCAGAGCAGTAGAAATCTCTGAGACCTTTAATGTTCTACCATGCCCCAACTCACCTCTCCATTGTCTTTGTCAATACTGTGAGACTCATCCAATATCCTATCCACTTCTACATAGTCTGGATTAAAGGGTTCTTCATCCTAGAGTTATGAAACAAACAGTTAAGACCAAAAGATCACTGTCCAGTAAACCCAACCTTCCCACCTTTACCTGGTGATCTCACTTCAAAAATTTTTTTAAAAAGATGCCTTCAGAAAGGAGTCCCCACCCCCATTTTCACCATATAAAATCCTTTTTAAAAACTTAATTAAATCTGCACCTATCTTCTCACCTATGACCAGAGGAAGTATCTTCTAACAGAGGTCATTCTCTCCGTATATTCTCTGGATTCTACCCCTTCTCACCTTCCTAGGTATCTCTCTCCTGGATCATTCCCATAAACACACAGATATATTCTACTATTTCACATCTTAAAAAGACCTCCTTTATTCTTCATCTGCCTGCAACTATTTTTCTGTTCTGCTTCATACCCAAAATTTCCCAAGTTTTAACCACCCGGTATCCCCAGCCAGTCATCACCTCCACTGTCCAGCCTCTCCACTCTACCTTCCACTTCCTTCACACAACTAAATTACTCTTATCAATGTTATTAATAATCTCCAAATTGCCAAATATATGGAACATTTCTGTCCTCATCTCACTTAACCTCTACGAAGTATTCCACAATTCTTAATTCTCTCCTTTAAAAACCCTTGGGTTTTCTGAGACACTACACTCTTGTCAGTAGCCCTTCCCCTTTATTTTGGTTTTAGCCAATTCTTGATCACCTTCACTGGTTCTTTTTCTTCTAAATCATTGGTATCCAACTTTGGGTGGTATCTGAAAATAAATAACCCAAGACTCCAAAGAAAGATCTTAAAGAAACTTTAAGGAAAAAACTCTTCCTTCTTAAGACACTTTTCCCTCTTGCTTTTCATGACTGATAAGGAAGCAGATATGCTTCCTAATCTTTCTTCTGCCACTCTGGCATACGGTTCCTTCTCCTTCACCTGGACCTCTATATTTGGGAGAAGTCTTAAAGCCTTGGTTCTGGGCTCACATCCATGCTATTACAGAAAGAACTTTCATAAGAAAATACAGAACTATTAGAATGTATAGAAATCCCTCCCCCCTCAGGTGGCTTTAATCATTACTAAGGTTTTAATAACTATTTACATGCTGATAAAATCCAAATTTTAATTGCAGCCTGAAAAATCCAGATTTGTATATCTGTGGTTACTAGAGATAGGTTAAGGAATTTTAAGGTTAACATAGTCTAAACTAAAAATTTTTTTTAACGATTTTATTTATTTGACAGAGACACAAGCAAGAGAGGCAACACAAGCAGGGGGAGTAGGAGAGGGAGAAGAAAGCTCCCTGTTGAGCAGGGAGCCTAATGCAGGGCTCGATCCCAGGACCCTGGGATCATGACCTGAGCCAAAAGCAGATGCTTTTTTTTTTTTTTTTAAAGATTTTATTTATTTATTTGACAGAAAGAGAGAGAGATCACAAACAGGCAGAGAGGCAGGCAGAGAGAGGGGGAAGTGGGCTGTCCGCCGAGCAGAGAGCCCGATGTGGGCATTGATCCCAGGACCCTGAGATCATGACCTGAGCTGAGAGCAGAGGCTTAATCCACTGAGCCACCCAGGTACCCTGAAAGCAGATGCTTAAGAAATGGGCCACCCAGGCGCCCCTAAACTAAACTCTTGATTTCCCCCAATCAGTGGCTTCTAACATCTTCGATACTTTAATAGATGCCACCTCAACCCATTTGCTCAGACCACAAACCTATCTATATAAGCCACCATACCAAGCCCTGGCAATTCTAATCTATCCATTCTATCCACTTGAAACCATTCTACTTTTAAGCCATGATATTTCCTATTTAGAAATCTTCAACTGCTTCCTTACTGCTCTTCATACTTTCATGCTTACTCTTCTTCAATCCGTTCTCCAAAGTCTTGGTGATCTTTTAAAAGTGAACACTGGATTATGTCTTCAACTTTTTGAAACAATGTAATGATTTTCCTTTGCACTTAGAATAAAAACAAAATTAAAACCAGACTGCTTAAAAGGTCTGTATGCACTGCTTGCCTAAATTTCTGATCTCATTTTGGGCCATTCACCCCTTTCTTCAACTGCACCTTGTTTTCAGTGCCTCACCCTGTCTCAGGGCCTTCATATATGCTATTTCCCATGCCAGCAATATTATTTACATGGATTCATAGCCTTGCTCCTATTCATAATTCAATTCTCAGATAAGTCTTCCCTAATTATCCAAAGTAGGTGTTTCCTCCCCCTCCCCTTATGTCTCCTTGTGCTCTTTCTTTTCTGGCACTTAACACAATTTGAATTATTTTTTAATATTTCTCTCTCCCCAATTAGACAGCGAGCTCTATGAAAACACAGTCCATATCTGGTTTGTTCTCCATAAAGACTAGCACATGATAAATGATGAAAAATGAATGACTGATTTGGTTAAATGGCCTTATTATATATGGAGATTTAATTGGCATATGAGTTAGTAGAGACTGGTTCAAGGGTCACAAATTGTACATCTAATATCAGCTAGAATGGTATTACAGTTTTATTGTACATTTCACAAATTATGTTTTAAAAGAACATAGATGAAAAAACACAACCCAATTATTACTTTCATATAAAAAGAAATTATAAAACTACATGGTCCTACTTGCCCTCTCCAGGTGATGAGAAATAGTTAATTTATTTGCAAACCTGGTGGTCTCAAGTTAGCTTTATCGTACATATTCAGGCAGAACTGAGGGGTTTTTTGCTAAAACTATGCATTTAGTTCCTTCCTTCCTTCAATCTTTACTAGAACTTTTTCCCTTTAGCTCTAAGAAGCTTTGAGAAAGAATCTGTCTTCTCAAGGCACGCAGTTCTACATATATGCTAAAGATGACAAACCCCAATTCAGCAAAGGCATATATATATACACAAAGCTTTCAAAGCAAAATGGATAGTTAAACTATGGCTCAAAAGACTCTTAATGCATACTCCAGTGTTTAACCAGTAGTTAAGAATGGTTATGGGAGGGACGCCTGGGTGGCTCAGTGGGTTAAAGCCTCTGCCTTCGGCTCAGGTCATGATCTCAGGGTCCTGGGATCAAGCCCCGCATCGGGCTCTCTGCTCAGCGGGGAGCCTGCTTCCCTTCCCCTCTCTCTGCCTGCCTCTCTGCCTGTTTATGATCTGTCTGTTGAATAAATAAGTAAAAAATCTTAAAAAAAAAAAAAAAGAATGGTTATGGGAAATTAAGTCTCCTATATCACCATTTCTTCTTACAGTGAATTAGAAATTTCAGAAAATAAATGTTCTTTCCTAATGAAATGGTTGCTTATGCCTACAGAAACCATCAACTGCTACAGATTGACATTAGAAGAATGCCTCAAGTGGATGAGAGGTCAGTTTAAAATCCATCTTGAAAATACTTCATGAATACTGAGCAAGTCAATACCAAAATATCCTATAAACTTATAAGAAGACCTCATTTAGACCTGGTAAAACAAAGCATGGGGCAACTAAATTAGGAAAATCCAATGATCAAAATTAAGACTTCATACCCATATACACAAAGCAAATATAAGTCTTAAGTAATCAGTCAAGACTGATAACCCCAATAATTTATGCTTCTGTGAAATAAATGACAGGCAATACCTATTCCTAATTACCTCATGGAAGAAGTGTCTCATCTGAGCCATTTTGGTTTTGAAGCGCTTTAGTTTTTGATGGATCCTTTTATCCTTCTCTAGTTGGGAGATGGTAGCCCATTCACAGTGTAGATAGGAGCTGAAGGGGATGGAAATAGCTGGTCATGCTGTGAGAAAGGGGAACTGGTAGGCTAGATTTGGGGATAAGCCAGAAGCAGGCACAATGAGTACAACATACTTAAGTGGGGAGACAGTGTCCTAGGTAAGTGCTTCTTAAGACTGATTTTGCACACAAACACCTGGTCTGGGGCAGGCTTTAAAGTTCACATTTCTATCGAGCACCCAAATGACGCTAATTCTGCTGGTCCACTGACCAGTCTGAGTAGAAAGGTCTTAATGTTAAATTAAGGTACAGAGAATCACAAGGGATTTTATCAGGAACCACCCTTACCCCACCTTCCTGTTGGGAAACAGGAAGAGAAAAGCAATTCCCGAACTCCTCTCTGAATAGGCATTTTCCTCAAAAGAAAACAACAACTTGGGCCAGGAGACCATTAAAAAGGGACACATTCCCACCCAGGATGGACTATACAGGAGAACTTTTTACAACCCTGTGGGTTTAGGGTGAAAAGCTTTTTGCACAGATCACATACTAGTTCTTGTACTTGACAAAGAATTCTTCTGCCTCAGTATATTGTCCAGAAGGAAGCTGAGAAGAAAGAAATCATCGTTATTAATAACCTTATTTGTCAAAGAAAGAAGCTTTAATTTTCACTACTCATGGTAGAGCTTCATACCAATGTTCCTAGAGTGTATTAGTGACTGAGGGATTAAAGAACTAACCTAGTTACTCCAATACAAGAGATCTAATAGCTGGAAAAAATAAGTCTATCCATCTTAAACAGAAAACCAAAAGAAGAGGCAATAAGACAGTTCCTATTTTCTAGGTAACTTCCCTCCACCATAACTATACTGTAGTAATATACCCTGGCATCCAAAGGTGTTTATTAAATAGAGCCTGTGAATGCAGTATTATGGGTTGACATGAAGAGTTAAGGCCTTACCTCCTTCTTCACAATCCGCATAGAAAGCACTTTGTCTACTATGGCTGCATCTTCTTCACTGGGATTCTCCTGTAGCAAAAAATGCAATTAGTCAACAGAGACTGTGAGGAGCAGGACAACCTCTCATATTGCTTAAGTTCTCAGCTTACCACAAAGAACTGCATGGAAGGCAAAGTCTCGCCATCTGGTTCCTGCACGGGTTCAGGGAGGATAGGCTCAGTTTTTATTGGACCAGTTACATCCACTTCTTCTTCTTCTTCATCATCTGTGATCTTTATATCCAGATCCTCTGTATATTTTTTTCGCTTAACTTGGCGGTTTGAGCGTCTTTTCTGTAGCAGAAAGAATGGTTAAAATAACTATGTAGGTATCTCAAAGAGAAAAACCTTTAAAACTATTTGCCTATAGTCATATACTTAGATTTTACTTTAAAACTTTTTGCCTATAGTCATATACTTAGATTTTACTCCAAAATCCCTACGAAAAACCAAGCCAAAAAGATAAAGAGCTTATTTAGAAAATTATGTGATATCAAACCATATACTTTATGTACCAAATACATATTAATTTGCCAAACTGTTTTTTCAAAGAACCAGAATCCACCTGAAAGTAACCTGGCTACCACTGGCAAGAAACTCTGGTAAAATGAAACAGGACTCTACCTGAAGGGTACAATGTGCTTTCTATAAGGAGCAACCCTGAAGTGCAAAGGTGCAAGAATGTTTTGTTACTAATTTTGCTTTCTGTTTTAGTTCTAAGGTTTTTTTGTTTTAATAAATAGAATCATACTATACGATGATTATAGCATTGTTCTGCTACTTACCTTTTGGTTAACAGTACGTTTTAGGGGAGTTTTCCGCATCAGTACATTTTAGATTTATGTTATTCTTTCAAGTAGTTGAGAAAACACTTTTGTAAGATTTTATTTATTTATTTTGGAGACAGAGTGTGCATGCACATTGCACACACAACTGGGGGAGGGAAAAAATGCCAAGCAGACTCCACACTGAGCATGGAGCTGGACTAGGGGCTCAATCTCAAAACCTTGAGATGACAACCTGAGCTGAAACCAAGAGTCAGATGCTCAACTGACTGAGCCACCCAGGCACCCGAGTAAAACATTTTTTAATTAAGTAATTTAATACTTTGCAGCTTATGATAAAAAGTTGGGAAGGATAGAGAGAGAAAATTATTTTTCAGGGGCGCCTGGGTGGCTCAGCGGGTTAAAGCCTCTGCCTTCAGCTCAGGTCATGTTCCCAGGGTCCTAGGATCAAGCCCCACCTTGGGCTCTCTGCTCGGCAGGGAGCCTGCTTCCTCCCCTCTCTCTCTCTGCCTGCCTCTCTGCCTACTTGTGATCTCTGTCTGTCAAATAAATAAATAAAATCTTTAAAAAAAAAAAAAAAAACAGGAAAAATAGGAAAAGTGTGCTTGGCCTTACCAGATATTAAGGACACAAAAGAGCTATACCAATTAACAAAGGTTGGTACCTCTCCAAGAAAAGATAAACAGGTCAATGAAATAATGTCCAAATACAGACTAAAATACTAGGTGGATATAGAACATGATAAAAATAGCACTTCTAATCAGTGAGGGAAAAGTGGATTATTCTATAAATGGGACTAGAAATAAATGGCTAGCTATCTAGAGGTTGAAAGAAACTAAATTACATAAAAA
The DNA here is from genome assembly GCF_963455335.1 of Martes martes. NCBI lineage: Eukaryota > Metazoa > Chordata > Mammalia > Carnivora > Mustelidae > Martes > Martes martes. The sequence continues at coordinate 49,652,921 of NC_137894.1, read as the reverse complement.
TAAAGGATTTCCAAAATCTTTTTACAAATCTTAAAAAGGGGATGCCTGGGTGGCTTAGAGTTAAGTCTGACTTTGGCTCCGGTCATGATCCCAGGGTCCTAGGATTAAGTCCCACATCAGGTTCCTTGCTCAGTGGGGAATCCTGCTTCTCCCTCTGCCTGCTTCTCCCCCTGCTTATGTTCTATCTCTCTCTCTGACAAATAAATAAATAAAATCTTCAAAAAAAAATCTTAAAAAGATGTAACATTTCTAAAAGAAAGTGTGGAAGAATTTTTTATAATCTGGCAGTAGGAAATACGTTTCTAATAAGTTGATCAATTTTACCTTGCAAAAAATTTGAGATATTTACATATTATAACAAAGCTGAGAAAAACAATAAACTGATGGGGAAAATACCAAATACTCCATTTCCTAAGCATAGAGTTCTTTTGAGTAACTAAGAAAAAGATCCATAACAAAGCAGAAAGATGGGCAAATACCATGAATAGACAGTTAGTAGGAAAAAAACACAAATGGCTTTAAATGTAAAAAGATGCTCACACTCATAATAAATTATAACTGAAACCTAAATTGAGATACCTTTTTTCTTTTTTTGCACCTAACATACTGGTAAAAAGCAGCAAGTCTGCTCAAATACTGAAATAGGAACTTGCACATACATTGTTGGTCAGACTACACATGGGCATAACCTCTATAAAAGAAAATCTGACAATACCCTTTGGTCTAGAAATTTCACTTCAAAGTTACTACCCTACGAATAAATCTGCACATATATACAAATCTTTGTAGCATTACTTGTAATAGTAGAAGACCACACAAAAACCTTAATGGCCATCAATAGGGAACTAGTTAAACAAATTATAGTATACTCAAAATATGGAATACTATAGAAGAGTATTCAAAAAGAATGGGTAGTTGACAAAACCAAATACTGAAGATGTGGAACTGGAACTGTCATTGCTGGTGCAAGTGTAAAATGACACAATCGCTTTGGAAGTTGACAGATTCTTACAGAGTTATAATGTTTATATATGTAACTACTATGGTCTAGCAATCCTATTCCTTGAAACCCATGTCCAAGAAGTACTAAGACTGTTCACTGAAGCCTTACTCATAATAGCTCCAAAATGGAAACAAGCCAAATGTCCTTCAACAGATTTGTGGGGTTTTTAAAATTATTTTTAATAGTTATTTGTTTGTTCATAAATCTACACCCAATGTGGGGCTTCAACTCATGATCCCAAGATCAAGAGTCACATACTCTACTGACTGAGCCTGCCTCACCCTTCTACTTTGTTGTTTTTAATTGCCATGTAGTATTCTATGGTGTGGATTTTCAGAATTTTATTAACTATTTCTCCTCTATGGACAATGAATTTTTGGACATTTCTGCTATTACAAATATTGCTGCAATACATATGCATCATTACATACTTTGGAAGTTTCCTTCATGCATAATCATTGAGTTCAAAGTCATTGATGTTTTAAGTTTTGTTACATATTGAAATACTGACTAGCTAGAAAGATTGTCTCAATACTCCCATTAACTGTGTGAAAAGCACCTTTTCCTTAACTCCACTGCCAATGCTGGCATTACCACTCATGGGCTGAATTATAACCCCCAAAGTTTTTTGGTTTTTTTTTTTAGGATTTTATTTATTTATTTGAGAGATAGAGTGAGCAAGCGAGCAAGAGAGAGTGTGAGCATAAGCAGGGGGAGGGGAAGAGGAAGAGGGATAAGCAGACTCTACCAAGCAGGGAACCCAACATGGGGCTTGATCCAAGAACTCTATGATCACGACCCGAGCCAAAGGCAGACACTTAACTGAGTTAAAAAAGTGCCCCAACCCCCCAAAATTCTTATGTTGAAACCCTAATCCCTAGTACCTCAGAATGTGGCTGTATTTGGAGAAAGAGTTTTAGAGAGACGATTAAGATAAAATGAGGCTGGTAGAGTGAGCCCTAATTCAACTTGAATGTCATAATTATAAGAGGAAATGTGGACACACAAAAAGACACGAGGATGTATGCACTGAGAAAAGACCATGTAAGGACATAGTAAGAAAGCAGCCTTCTGCAAACCAAGGAGAAAGATCTCAGAGGTAACCAAACCTGCTGACTCCTTGATCTTGGACTTCAGAACTATGAGAAGATAAATTTCTGCTGTTTAAGCCACATGGTCTGTGGTATTTTATTATTGCAACCCTAGCAAACTAATACACCACCTTTTAAAATTTGTATTTTTGTTATTACAAAGACTTGCCTTCAGTTTGTCTTCTAATTATTTAACAAATACTTTATCTGACCCTTTATTTTATTTAACATACACATATATAACTTTCTATGCTGTCTTACCTACCATGAGCTAAGCACTGTCCTAACTGCTTTATAAATGCTTCCAATCAATTCTCCTAACCACCCATTTGGTAGGCATTATTATCTGCATTTTAGAGATAAGAAAATTGGGGCACCAAGAGGTTAAATAAACTTGCCTGAAGTGACGATGTTAGTAAGTAGTAAAGATAAGAACCAAGGAATTCTTGCTGCAGAATTTATGCTCTTAATGACTATGTTATTTGTAGAATTTTTTGCTACATGTGCATAATTTTTACATTGTCAAATGTATCTATCTTTCCCTTTATGACTTCTGAAAACCCCCTTAGAAAGAGAGAATTATTTAAAAATACTTGAGAATGGGGCACCTGGGTGGCTCAGTGGGTTAAAGCCTCTGCCTTCGGTTCAGGTCATGATCCCAGGGTCCTGGGATCAAGCCCCACATTGGGCTCTTTGCTCAACAGGGAGCCTGCTTCCCCCTCTTTCTCTGCCTGCTTCTCTGCGTACTTGTGATCTCTGTCTGTGAAATAAATAAATAAAATCTTAAAAAAAAATACTTGAGAATTATTTTAAAAATTCAAGACTAAAACTTCTTTTACAAGAAGTTCATGATTTCAAGTTTTACCTTTGGACCTTCAATTAAACTAGTATTTGTTTAAGAAGTGACACAAGGAAAAAAAAAAAAAAAAGAAGTGACACAAGAAATCTGTTGTTGTTGTTTTTTTTCCCTACATGGGTAGCCAGTTGTCCTAACATAATTTATTAAATATTCTTTCTTTCCATTGATTTAAAATGGCATTTTAATTCATATTCTAAATCCTCATAACCATTTGAACCTATTTCTAGACTCTATTATCTTCATTAATGTTATTTTTTCTCTAATTCCACACTCCTAGTAATTATTATTTCATACTATATCTAATGTTTGTTAAATCGAATTTCTGTCTCATTTTCCTTTTCAATTTTATCTTGGCTATTCTCTAATGTTAATCTCCCCAGAAAAGCCCAAGTATCAGTTTGCCAACGTAATGAGTGTATCAAGAAAGAGGGAATGCATTTCTGAGTATTAATAACAAGAGCAGCACTTAAGGTTTGTTTAGTACAAGCCTCCATTTACCAAGGAAAAATTCAGACACAGTAGCTAAGAAAATTGGCCCGGCCCATAGTATTACTCAGAAGTACCATGGGTCTCCCAAATCTTAATACCAGATTCTTTGTATGGTTGGAAATCAGAGACAAAGGTGATACCATAAAGCAACAATCAGAGACAGAGGACTAAACTTCTTCTGGTCCAGCTTCTTTTATTCTCTCCCAGTGTTTCTCATCTTAAAAAGGTAGGAAAAAACATTGTGCCTAAGCACCCAGTTCAGAGAGTCAGAACCCTGAAGTGTAGAAAAGGTAAGGCAAAGGGATAGATGGACAGTTCTAAGAGAAACCAAAGTACTGACATAGTCATAACAACCATGAAGCATAATTACATAGTTGCTTAGTTTCTGGAACACTGGAATTCCAGAAAATGACTACTGCTTTTGTATAGTATGGTAATATACTTTTTGCCTAAAAAATAAAAATTTTAAAAGACAGAACCATGACCAGGTCCCACCTCTTTTACCTTTTAGGCCTACCTCTCTTTTAGAAAAATTCTTGAACTGTGCATAGGGTTACAGTCTCTTGTATCTATTCCTGGTTTGTCTGTCAGAATTAAACTTGATTTTTCTAAGTTCTTTCAGGATCCTTTTACCTGAATGCTGCTTTCTTCATCTTCCCGGGGTGACTGGGCAGGCATGACTTCTACATCTGAATTATCAGATGAGGTATTACGCTTTCTCTTCTTACCCACCACAGGAGTGATGGTGCTAAAAAGGAAAAACCAAATTCATTTGCAGTGAGGGTCAAATTCATTTAGGAGAAGAAAAATATAATTAATCTAAACCATCATATATGAAACATCCTAACAGAAGTGCCTAGCTCTTCAGTCAGTAGGACACATGGTTATGGAATAAGGTGTTTGAAAAATAGAAGATATTCGGGTTCCTAAGCCACTGGCTGGCCTTTACACCAGATTTGACTAATCCTTTCTACTACTATACTCACAAATACCTGAAGGAAAGTGGCGTAAGACAACAGAATCCTGGCCCAAGAATTACAAGGCCTCACTTTAGTTCCAGTTCTGTCATTAGCTGGACATTATTAGGTTCCTTACTTGTAATATAAACACTGATGAAAATACCCAGCCTGACAATTGTTGAGGATTAACTAAGACCGGTGATATGAAATTTTTTTTAAGCTAAAAAATCCTCTCCAATTATAAACCGTTATTATAATTCCACCACAAAGCCTGAAGAATCCTAGGGGGTAGAAGCTAGGGAAAGAGGAGTGAAGCTACAAGACACGGAAGGGAAAGAGAAGACGATTGTGATAAGCCCTGGTTCTGCCGACACTCCTTTAGGCTGACAATAGTTGCTAAAATCTTCTCTAGTTCATAGATGAGATTCAAGAACAGGGCAGCTATACCTAGTAGGTATAGGATAGTGAGAAATCTCTTCCACACTACGGTGATACAAAATCACAAAGACATATAAAAACAGTCAACTTTTAATCCTAACCCCCAACTCAACAATTAGTTATCTTTCCTGTGCCTTGTTGCTTCTCTTTCAAAATATGCTAATTTGCACATTTCTGTTTAACAAATCATATAAGCATTGAGACAAAGAAAAGAAAGGCCTTTCTATCTTGTCACAGATAGATCACTTTGAACTATGTGTATAGCTGCTAAATACAAGCAGATCCTAGGGGTGCCTGGGTGACACAGCCAGTTTAGTGTCTGACTCTTGGTTTCAATTCAGGTCCTGATCTCAGGGTCATGAGATCAAGCCCGTTATCACTCTGCACCGAGCACAGAGTTTGCTTGAGACTCCCTAACTCTCTGTGTCTCTCCCCTACTCTCTCTCTCTCTCTCTCACTCTCAAATAAATAAATCTTTAAAAAAAAATACAAGTACTTCCTCTAATACTGATTTATTTTTTTAAGTTTTATTTTCCTAAGTAATCTCTACACCCAATGTGGGGCTCAAACTTACAACCCTGAGATCAAGAGTCACATGCTCTATCGACTCAGCCAGCCAGGCACCCCTCACTACTAATTTAAAAACAAGTGCACTGCCCTCAAATGTCCCAACCAATTAGCAAAGGGTTGTACTCACTTCAGCTTACTCTTGCCCTTAGTTTTGGAGGTACCAGATGTTTTGCTCTTCTTTGGCTTTTCTTCCTTGAGCCTCTCCCCACTGCTCTTTTTCCTGCGTTTCTTCTCACCTTCTTCCTCAGGCCGAACACTGGGCAATTCATCCTCATTTAGGACCCGAGGTATATTCTGCTCACCCCGGGCACGGGCCCTAGCAATAGCTTCTGCTACAATCCGATTGGCTTTCTCTTGCTTCTTCTGGTGCTCCAGCCTGCGATTTTCTTCCATTCCTATCTTGCCCCCAGTATGAGGAGCAGAGCTTGCTGGTGAAGACAAAGCTGCCACTTCACTGGCACTTAGAACTTTAACTACGGAGAGCCCAGAAGAGGCCCCTTGGGAAGAGCCAGCCTACAGAAATAAAGACACTAAAATTTCAATACGCTTGTAGCTAAATGGCCTAAATAAAACCTAGCTCTAAAGCAGATAGGCTAGAAACTTTCCATCTCTAATTCCTCAAGAATCAGATTCGGAACAACTCTTACTGAACTTGGACATATTAGGGGAAAAAAAAAGTGTTTTGTTCTGGTGTTTTGTTTTGTTTTGTTTTAAGTTGAAAGGGGATAAGAAAAGGCAAGAATTGTGCCAAAGCAAACTTCAATATCCTTTAGCCATGCTCCTAATGTCAATACACATCTCCATTATTCTATGACCAATCCTGATCTCTAGGCCAAAGTAAATAAAATCAAATTCTACTCTTGGTGTACCTTTATCCCAGTAGGGGGCGGCGCGGGAGGGGGGGGCGGGGGGGGGAGTGGGAGGAGTGATAATCACTTGACCGCTTTAGGACAACTTCTTTATCTTCCAAATGAAAGAATACTGCCAATCATTTCTACTCCACAACAATATCAGGAAAAAGATTGTAAATGAAACAGCTCGAAGACAAATATTAGATAAATCACCTCTTATCCCAAACCTCACAGTGACCCTCAAATCTCTTCATATAATTAACCAAAGTTTCCACAGTAAAAGAAATAAAAGCCTGCATTTCAGTTCCAAGGCATGACTCCAAGGACCCCACACTCAACAATGAGTGGTTGCTGAAGGGGACAACAGGGGGCTACCTGTGGAGGTCTCACCTGTGGCTGCAGCACCACCTTGAGTGGTACTGAAAGTCTTTGTCCTGGGCTTTGTCCTGGCCCCATTATCTGAGCCTGCTGCACAGAGGAGAGAGTCACTGGCTGGGTTGAGGGCGGTGGCGGCTGCGGCTGTGATGCTGGCGGCTGTGGTACAATCTGGATTTTCTGCTGTGGCTGTTGCACCTGCAGCTGGATAGTTACTACTTTGGCGGGCTGCCCCTGAGCATTCTTGGCTTGGGTCAGGGCTGCCAGCTGGTTGCCCTGTAACACTATCTTGCCTGGTAGACTCCCTAGAACGACATGCCGGTGTCCTTGGGGACCTCCAGACTGTGGCTGCTGGAGGACCAGGGTGATGCGTTTTGATTCACCCTAGAGTGAAGAAAGGAAATTGCAAGAGGTGCAACATTAAAGAATGGTATACTCTTAAGTATTTACACCAGTTTTCCTCATCCTAGAACCATCAAAACTGAGTCAGAAGACATAGTACAATTTATTTTGTTCATCCTCCTATCTGTCCTGATTGAGTTTTCTCTATAACACCTCTGCCCAGTGGGTATCAGGCCTATTTTTCACAAACTCCTGATGGAAAGGCTATCTTCTAAGGTAGTCATTCCATTTTCTGGCAGTCTATTAGAACAAAAGTCTTTATAATCCACCTCCTCATAGCTTCTTTCCACTGGTCCTACTTATTTTAATACCATCCCCTCCCCCACAAACTCTTTTGGCCCTTTATTCAGAGGCTAGAACCTCTACTCTCTTACAATAGAAACTAGCCTTTTCACTGGATAAAGGAGGACAATCTCAGTAATAAGAACAGGGAAAATATACACGTAGCTTCTGTAATTCTTGCAAATATAAATAAATAATGACTGTTCCCATAGCATCCAGTATTTCTCATAAAACTTTGTATCAAACAGTATTGTGAATTCTTGTTTACTGTCTGCCTTCCTGGCAGATCATGAGCTCTGTAAGGACAGGGACTGTGTCTGTCTTGTTCAAGACCAGCTAGGCACAGTGTAAACATGTAATAAGAGCTCAAAAAAATATGTCAACATTAACTGCTTCCACCTGGTAAGTAGCAAGTACGTGGCTGTCAATGCTAACTGATTTTTTAAAGCAGCATAGGTAGAATTTAAACAGGATTTCCTAGAGACAGGTCTCATGTGCTCTCTTCTCACACAGTTGCTGGGCCCTCTACTAAACCAAAATTCACCTCCCCCTTTCACTCAAGTCACCTGGGTAGGTGTAGAGGTCAGTGTAACTGCAGGCTTCAGTGGGGGCCCTGTGGCCCCAGGGTTTCCAGCAGGAGCTGAACCCTTAACTGGTTGTAGGACCAGCTGCTTTACTGGTCGGCTGGGCTGGACAATGCGCTGAACAGCAGCCTGGTTCCCAGGGACCTTGGCGGCCAACACTGTATTACCAGAGACAATGGAAACACCTGGTCGAAGGGGAGTGCCGGTTAGCACTTTGGTAAAAGTAACTTTTCCACCATTGGCTGTGCCAGCCACCAGGGGCTGAGCTGTGCTGGTGATACCTTGGGCCTGAATTTGTGCCACGTGGGCACCAGTGACTGAGGAGCTTGGTGGGGCCTTAAGGATAACAATCTTAGGGGCTGACTGAGGCGGTTGCCCTCCAGTACTACTGGAGGAGACAGCTGTGGCAGAGACACCCATGAAAGGATTCCCTTGGCTCAGGATCTCCTGGCTCTTGGAGACCTGCAAAAGTCCTGATGTTGGCGTCGGTGTCTGTAAGACAGGTTGGGCTGGCTGCTCCTGGCTGACGGGCTGAGTGGTATAATCATGCAAAGTTAAAGATTCTGGAGCTGGAGCTGTCGATTCTTTGGGAAGTTCTGTGGGGGCTGTCTCATCTGGTGGGGGGACCAGGTCACTTGCTGATGAATTCCCCACATCACCACCTCCACCATCCTGGTTCATCTGATCCAAGGAGTCCAGAGAGCTTGGTAGTCCAAGGGCTTCCTCAATGGGGTCTTGTGTGACCTGGTTGAAGCTGTCATCAGTCAGAGAGTCCAGGCCAAATAAATTTGGGTCATCAAACAAATCCATGATGGGGTCTGCCATCTTGGGAAAGCAATGGAGGGTACTTCACCAAGGTCTAGGGAGGGAAGGGGAGGGGGGGTACTGGCTCTCCCCTCCCCTCCCCTATTAAGAAAAAAATGTACACAATGGAAGAGGACTACTCTTCAGGTAAAGAGGCAAGAAACAAGTGCATGTCAGATTGTCCTGACCTTCATGGAGCAAGATGGCTAGGTCTTCAGAGGAAGATGGTGAAACTCCTGTTGTGAGAAGACAAATGGAAAATAAGCAAAATTGGTGACCTCAAGGAAAACTTCTCCTTCTTAGGTACTACCTTAATATCAACTGGCATCAAAATAATAAGAGAAAACGGAAATGTGAGGTAATCTGAGGACAGAGACACAGCAGAAAGAACACCCACATTTTTGCTTCAACCTAAAACTATAAAAGAAATAAACCAAACTCATTTTTGGGCTCTTACACCTACACACTTTGAAGTTTCTGTCTGTTAAGATCTCTTGGCTGTCTCTGTCCATTTCTTTCTACAATTATCATTCTTAGGTAGAGATCAGGGAGTTTAACATTCACTCACTTTATTTCAGGTTAAGTTGACAGAATTTAACAATATACCAGTAGCATTTCAATGACTGTAGATAAAGGTTTCTGGAATATATTGCATTTCATAAATTTCCCTTGTATTTTAGATGCTTTCACTTACTACTGGCAAAAATAACCACTTTTAATCAAACTCACAGTACAACCTTGCTACACTTTTTCTTTTTTTTTTTTTAAAGATTTTATTTATTTATTTGACAGACAGATCACAAGTAGGCAGAGAGGCAGGCGGAGAGAGAAGGGAGGAAGCAGGCTCCCTGCTGAGCAGAGAGCCCGATGCGGGGCTCGATCCCGGGACGCTGGGATCATGACCTGAGCCGAAGGCAGCGGCTTTAACCCACTGAGCCACCCAGGCGCCCCTACACTTTTTCTTTTTTTTAAGATTTTATTGATTTATTTGAGAGAGAGAGAGAGAGCAGGAGAACATGAGAGATTGAATGAGGGGAGGGGCAGAGGGAGAAGCAGACTCCCCGTGGAGTAGGGAGCCCGATATGGGACTCCATTCCAGAACCCTGGGATTAAGACCTGAGCCGAAGGCAGATTGCTTAACAGACTGAGCCACCCAAGTGCCCAATCTTGCTACATTTTCAGTGTAATTTTACCCAGAAGTTTCCCAAACTTTATTCTAGCTAACATATCAATCTATACACACTATTTCTGTTAACTCCCTTCCCTCCTTCTCATATTTGAGATCAAAAACTTCCTTTGCAAGAAATTCAAAGAACTGTACATTTTAGGGGCGCCTGGGTGGCTCAGTCGGTTAAACATTTGCCTTGGGATCAGGACATGATCCCGGGGTCCTGGGATTGAGCCCCACATTGGGCTCCCTGCTCAGTGGGAAGCCTGCTTCTCCCTCTCGCTCCCCTTTGTATTCCCTTTCTCACTGTCTCTGTCAAATAAATAAATAAAATCCTAAAAAAAAAAAAAAGACTTGTACATTTTAGTTCCACTTATATTCCCAACTTTTTCTCTCATCATTTCCTATATATAACCTACATTCCAGGCCAACTAGACTATACAGTTCCCCTAATGTGATTCCTATCTGCATGACTTTGCCTATTATGCTGTAGCTTCTGCTTAGAATGTACCCTCCCCCACTCCCAAGCATCTCTCCCAGCTGAAATCTTTCCTACCCTTTCAAAGGTCTTCCTTTTATTCCAAAAGGTGAGCCCTGAAACTCTGCCCCTTTCACAGCAAAGCAATTTGTGACGACTTGGTCCTTTCACCTTCCTTAAAATACTCACAGTGTTGTCTGCACCTTATTTAAAGCACTTATACTTAATATTTTACTAAAATGACCAGTCTCGTGTCCATATTCTCTGAAGGCCCAAATGGTTCCTTTGTGCAAATTATAAAAAGCTGCCTGCTCCTTAAGATGCTTGTCTGCCATCTGCTGGAAAACTGCCATACTAAACATATTATCGATGATGATAATGAATATGTGCAATGCACACTCTGCACAACCCTGCATAGTGGTCCAGCTGCTCTCTCCCCATAAGACAAAAAGTTCCTGGATGGTAGGAACCATATCTTAGTTATGTGTGGATCCCTAAAGAACCAGGAGGATATCACACACACAGGAGATACCCAAAAAAATACTTAATGAATTAATATATTTGGTTGCAGTATATGGAATGAACCATTCAGACCTTTTAAAAACTAAATGGTATCCCTGATTTTAAGATGAGACAGTAACTTCCCATCTTGGAAAACTGTCCTACAAATAACTGAAAACATGTTTACAAAATCTACATCTGAAGATTTAAGTTCATGAAAATGTTGGAAAAAGGAAAAACTAAAACAAGGAATTAGGAGTACACCACCATATAACTAAACTATATGAAAATATGAAAGTTCTCTGTATATGATGTCTATACTTGACCATTCAGGAAAGCCTTGCTTGATAAGACCTTTTTTCTTAACTTTTAGAAGACACCGGAAGACATTTGTCAGTGACAGAATATAGACTTTACTGAAGACTTTTCCATAAAACCCACAAACTACTTTTTCCCTTCCTCAACTTATCCCAGGTACCCTTATATAACAATAAAATGTGGGTAAATAGCCCAGAAACTCAGATTTAAAGAGAACAGACTGATCAGTAGTTGGCACAACAAAACTACAAAGTACACATGGCCTCTCTACCAATATTAAACAAGATCTTCCTTGCTTTGGTAAGTACATCCTTCACATCTCCCCCAGAATCCCTATCGCTTCCCACTTTTGGCCAAACTGTTCCACCAGCTCATTCCAGCTTCTCCTAATACTTGCCCCAAAGTTGCTCCAAATGACAATGAGAAAAGTTTTATGTATTTCTTGATTCAACAAAAATCTACTCAATAATTTTATGAATTTCCTCAACACTACCATCAGCTTTTTTCTAGCTATGCCCTACTTGGCTACTTATTATCTTTCATCTCCTGTTCACTGCCAAAGAAGTTACACTAAACAGATCTAATTAGGTGTCATACAAAAACTACAATAAATGTTTCCACTAACTAGAAGTTTATGCTGACTAATAGTTTATAACCTGTCTTTTCTTCCAAGAGGCAGGAAGCATTTTCTCCTTTCCACTGTTCCTTGCTATTTATTCCTTTCCTCCATAGCAGCCTGATCTCAGACAGAAATCTCACTTTTTTCATGGGAGAAACAAGGCTAACAGTTTCTGAAATATTTCCTTACCCTCAATACAACTCAAGAGTAAGTTTTTAGGGGCACCTAAGTGGCTCAGTCGTTAATCATCTGCCTTCGGCTCAGGTCATGATCCCAGGGTCCTGGGTTTGAGACCCATGTCAGGCTCCCTGCTCAGCAGGAAGCCTACTTCTCCCTCTCCCATTCCCCCTGTTAGTGTTCCCTCTCTTGCTGTCTCTCTCTCTCTCTGTGTGTGTCAAAATTAATAAATAAAATTTTTTTTAAAAAAGGAGAGAGAAAGAGTTAAGTTTTTAAAGGTCAATCAATGCATTTATCATTTATCTCCTTTCCCAATTTTTGAGCCAAATTTCTACTTCCCCGGTTCAGTCTGGGCCTCATAATTTAAAAACATCACCAGTGATTTAATGCCACACCACCATGTTTCACCACTTCTCAGTCCCCTCACATCGACTCACCTCTACTGATCTAATTCATTTTGTACATATTTTTTAATTCTAGTCTCCTGATTCTTTTCTAACTCCCATGTTTAAGTTGTCTTTGATTCTCAAAGATGAAACCTTCTTCCATCATACCTCTAACTTTCTTCAACTCTCCTTCCATTCCTACTTTGTGGGTCATCCTGGCTATATCCACATCTGGCCTATTCTACCAAGCTCATCTATCCCATGAATTATCTTTCTATGGTTCAAATGCTGGTAGTAACAATAAACAGATGTTAAATGGCACCTGAGGAGCTCAGTTGGTTAAGTGTCTGCCTTCAGCTCAGGTCATGATCTTGGGGGTCCTGGGATCAAGCCCACATCCAGCTCCTTGCTCAGGGGGAGTGCTCCGCTTCTTTCTCTTCCCCCTCTGCACCTACCCCCCACAACCCCTTGGCTTGTGCTCTCTCAAATAAAGAAAATCTTAAAAAATAAACAAATAGATGTTAAGCTTTCAAATATATGAAGCACTTAGATATCCCTAAGTAAAACCATTGCCTAAAGAAGTCATACCAGACTTCTTTCATATTGAGAATGAAAAGCCAGTCATGGTCTACCATTGCCCCAAAAAGAAATACACATAAATGCTCAAAAGGAAAGACAGAGTTTGAGAATTGTACATATTCACTTTCCATAATTTTAAACTAATGACAGAAACCTTAGGGGAGTTGGGCAGAAGTGAAACATACCAGCCGGTTAAGGTTAGAATCCAAGGCCACCTATCTATAATCTCCGTGTAACAAGCCAGTTAATGTTAAACAATTTATGTTAACAGCCTTCTATCTCACCTTCTTTTAAAGGGAGAACTATTCCTTCTCCATGAAGTAAGTATAAACTGATGTTCTTCTGCAGATTTACCACCTTTGATATATTTCCTTTTTTTTTTAAGTAATCCATAAAATCCCAACTCTCCTATTTTTATTTTACCAGTCTCCTTTCCCTTGCCCATTTCAATAACAATGTGTCTGTCTTGATCATAAAGGACTTCGTTTTCATTCTACTCTATACTTTCCATTGCAACTTCCCCATACCTTTCAACAAAGTAGTGATTCTCAACCAGGGGATGAAAAATATGTGTAGTTTGAAAGTGCATACTCAATGTCATAATTTTATATTTATCAAATGGAAAAGGAAGAACACATCTCACTGTTTCGGGTATTTATAGTCAATAAAACTAAACAAAATCTTCCTGGCCAGTGAGGATCTATAAAACACAACTGGGGGCAAGGGGTGGAGAAGCATGACTGGTTTTGAAGGGTTATCAAGATCTCTATGGTAGGATAAGATTTCTTACAGTCTCTCAAAAGGGAGTTTATCATAGTTTATTGTTTATCATGGATAAGAAACACTGCAACAGAGATTAGTCCAGCTGTCCAATAAATGAAATTATATAAACTGAACTAGAGACATCCATTTTCCAGACTTCTCTGTACTGCTCATCCTTTCATCCTCTTAGGAGATAATGAACTAAGGCCATATTGACAAATACTTTTTTTTTGGTAATACGCACTTCCAGAAAATACCACCCATGCCTACTTAACCTCTAACTGCTCAAAGATTCAGAAAACAACAAACTATTTTACTTCAAAGTATGAATCTTGTTATTGGAAACTGTATCCTTTCAAGAGGCTCAGCTGAAGACAGACAAAAACACATGTTATTGAAACACAAGATGGTCAGAAGCAGCTTAATCTAAATGAGAAATCCCTTGAAAATAAATAATCAGAAGGCCTAAAATGAAAATGACTAACATAATTTTTAAAAAGAAGAATTTAAAAACTGTACCACGGAGACATTTGTAAGACCCAAAGAGCCTCAAATCTTATAAAGAAATGGGAAATAAACATCCAAGGTGTATGTAATCACAATTTAGGGTCAGCAAGGGATCAGGATGGAAGGACACAGAGCATAAGAAATGGAGCTATTAACTTGGAGCCACCCAGATTTCCTCAAGAAGATCAAGATCCTAGGCCATTTTCTCTATCTTCACCATTCTGACTCCCAAATGTGTGGCTACTGTTTTAGTTTTCCCAATTACTGAAGGAAAAAACACTCACACCTCAATCAGGGGAATGGACATTTGGGGGCAAACATGGCTGGTAAAGTGAGCCTTTCTGAATAACAGAAAAGTAAAAAGCAACTATGAAAGCTAAAACCATGTACGTATATTCAGGGAACAAACGGGAAACTACAGAAATTATATACTCATACGAAAGAAGAGAAGGGGAAAGGTAAGGAAGTGAGGGGTTGGCTGAGAGGGAAACGCTACAGGGGGTGGGGGTGGCGGGGACCCGGGTACATTACCTGCTCATACTGCCGGGGTTGTTGCCAGTAAGGCCCATACAGCAGAGGGGGGAGATTTCAGGCAACTGGCGCCCCCAAAACAGAAATGAGGTACATGCACTTGACGGAGGGAGCTAGCGGGGTGCCCTCCTGGGTGGGGATGGCCAAGACGGGAAGATGCGGGGGGTGGGGGGGGTGTGGATGCCCGGGTGGGAGCAATGTTAGGGCGGAAGCTACAGGCTGGAAGTCCCGACAAAAACCTGAAGGAGAAAAGGAGCTGTGCCTCAACACAGCGGGCTAAGAGAGGTGCCTTTACCTGCAGCGGCCGTGGGGGGCCGGTTCGCCCCTCTCGCTGTCTCTCCAGCACCAGTTCCCCCCACCTCCTGCGCAACCTAACTTGATGCTCCCGCCCGCCCCGCGTCTTCATTGGCTAAACTCTACTGCCACTCACCACAAGCGCAAGAACGCAAAACAGCGCAAAGGGCGGGACCAGAAAAAGCTTCCCCCTCCCCCGCCACCGCGGGTTAGGTTGAGAGCGCACGGAGAGGCCTATCCGGTTTCTAGGGCCGAGGCGAAGCCTGCAGCTTGCTTGAAAAAAAAAGGGGCCTGGCTAGAGGCACAGTCTCCTGCTGCGGGAAACTAGTCCTGGGGATTAAATTCCCTACCACCTACACTGTATTCTGCACACTGGAGAGCGTAAACGCGGGAGGGAAGGTTCCACACTATGCCAACTCTGCCTCCCAATGAATCCCCTACCTTCTAGCAGCCCTGTCTATCCCTTCTCCTGTGGTAACTATACCAGAACCCACTCCCCATTAAAAGGGGGCAAATCTTCCATCATGGGAGTGAGTCAGCCCAGATGCTGTTACATGGTTTCTGCCACAACCATAATGCTGGTTTGTATCTTTGATACTCCAACCTTTGGGCAGCTGTATCACTTTCCAGAAAGTAATTCCAGGTGCCCTCTAGCAATTCCCAGACCCCTCCCCTCCAAAACACACATTCAGTCCTCATCCCTAAACCTGATCTCTCACCCTCACATCACTTCTCTTGAAACTCAGCCTTTTGACATACTGGCCAGTATTAACTTTGCAATGCCACTTGAGACCACTCCGATTCCCAACGAAACTAGTCAACCCCAGAATGATGGTACCCAAGCTTAAATCCCTCAAAGTAAACAACTGCTAAAATCGGCTGCTTACCTCCTGACCCAACTAGTTTCCTCTGAAATGTAACCAGCCTCAACATTGAAATCCTGTTTTCTGTACTCTAGGACAAAACTGAGGAAGGTCAACTTGACCTTAGCTCTCCTATTTTTACAAATCTTAGCATTACCACTATTATTAGGAAGACCAATACCACTCCTTGAAACAACAATACCATTCACTCAAACTCAAAACCTCAAAGGCATCTATGAAACCTCCACCTGTATCCACCATACAATCATTTGCCAAGTCCCACAGACTCTCTCAAAATATGTCACAAACAGATTTTGGAGCTGGCAAGGACTTTGGTAATCATATCAAGTCAAACCTCTTGTACAGTGAGAAAACTAAGGCTTAGAGAGATGCGTGATTCAACTATGAAACTAAGAGGAAAGTAAGGATTAATATATCTAACTCTCTTATTTCTGCTTCCACCTCTTTATGCAGTTACTTATGTTAAAAAAAGAAACCTCTTAACTGATCCCTTCCCCTACAAATCCATTCTGCTACCAGATTAATCTCCTAAAACACAGTTAAGTTCAAATTAGTCTCCTTAAAAACTTTCAAAGGTTCCCTGTTACTTAAGATATAAATCAAGACTACATCTTGCCTTTCCAGTCTTATTTCCCACTATCTTTATACATATACACTTATACACTAGCCAAAACACACACAAAAAACCCAACTTCCTGTTGTCCTATATTTTTCTTATAGCCTAGCTAATGCTACTGTCTTCAAAGTATACTCCATCCTTATTTCATTTCTTTGCCTCAACAAAATCTTATTTATCTCCTAAGATCAGTATCAAATGCTTTTTCACTGTGTCTACATTTATTGAGATAATAATACACTAACTAATGTGGAAATATTAGAGAACCAAAGATGAATAAGACATAATCTCTACCCTCAAAGAACTCACAACAGGTAGGAGTATATTTGGGTATATATGTGGGTAGGGGTTGGAAAATAGGGATTATGACAATAGTGACAAATATAAACAATCATAATACAAGATGATAAGTGCAATGAAATATGCAGGGGGCTATTACAGGAATACAGATGAAAGGGATTAACTTAGAAGGAAAAAGTTATCAAGAAAGTCATTTCTTGGGCATCTGGGTGGCTCATTTGGTTAAGCAACTGCCTTCAGCTCAGGTCATGATCCCAGGGTCCTGGCATCAAGCCCCGTATCAGGCTCCCTGCTCCACGGGGAACCTGCTTCTCCCTCTTCCTCTGCCTGCAGCTCCCACTGCTTGTGTGCTCTGTCAAATAGACAAAGAAAATCTTTAAAAAAAAAAAATGTCATTTCTTAAAAGATGAGGAGGAGTTAACTAAGGAAGGTAAAGTGGGCTACAAGAAAGGAGTATTCAGGCAGTAGGGATAATAAGCGCAAAATCAAAACAAAGCACAGCAACAGCAGATAGCATGAGACATGTAAAGGAAACTCTAAGGAACTCTGTAGTTCAGTCTCGCCAAAGTATAAATCACGAAAAGAAACTGGATGAGACTGAAAGGATAAGTTAAGGCCAGACCTTTCAAGGAACCATGCTAAACTATTTTCTGATAGGTGGATGAGGAGCCACTGAAACAAAGAATGACATGATCAGAACTGTGTTTTGGTTAGCAAACTCTGGCTACTGAATAGAGAATACATTTGGGAAATTAAGGGTCAGAGGACACAAGCAGTTAGGAGGCTGCTGTGGTAGTCCAGAAAAGAGCTGTATGGTAGAAATTTGATTTTTTTCCCCCCTGCTCAGCAACAAAAGCCCCTTTCCTACACTGGGAGAATAGCTCAGGGTAGAAGTCTCAATGGAAGGCTAGATCTTACCTCCCACTATAGGCTGTTAGAGGAGATGGGAAATCAGAGTGGGGACTGCAGGGAGGGGTCTCACTTCCTCTTCCTGGCAAAGACAAAGTACACACATGACCTAGACTAGCTTAAGTGGACAGTCCTTCAGAGAAATTTGGCTTTGCAGAGGTAATACAAAAACCCAGAATCAACCAGTTAAACAACACTCAGCAGTGACAGACCCTTGAGTTCTACTACAGCACCCTAAAAACACTATTCAGTGGTATGACCTTGGACATGTTCTCTGTTTCTAACCTCCCTTTAGTTTCAGATCATTTTCTAAACCAGGCTGTCTAGCATTTGTATCGATTTTGTGAGCCACAGAATATTTTTCCAATAAATCACCTTTCTGCTTAAGTTAGCCAAAAGATGATTTCTGCTGTTCGTAACCAAGAACCCTAATAAGGTGATTAGAGCCTGAATCACAGCAATGTGAGTCAAAAGGTAATGATAAGGAAGGGACAGAGCCAAGTAACACTTCAGGAATAAAAATGCACAGAACCGGGCGCCTGGGTGGCTCAGTCGTTTAGCATCTGCCTTCGGCTCGGGTCATGATCCCAGAGTCCTGGGATCGAGACCCACATCAGGCTCCCTGCTCAACGGGAGGCCTGCTTCTCCCTCTCTCACTCCCCCTGTTTGTGTTCCTTCTCTCGCTCTCTCGCTCTCTCTCTCTCTCTCTCTCTCTGTTAAATAAATAAATAAATAAATGCACAGAACCTAGAGTTTAGAGAAAAAGATGAGTTCAGCCATGTTGCGTCCAGTCATGTTGAGTCTCAGTTGCCTAGAGCAGGCTAAGTAGTGATATTTGATAGGAGAATGGATGTATAAATCTAGAAGTTAGCTTGGTGATAATTTAGAATTCTCAGTATCTAAACAGTAGTTTTAACAGTGGAGCTTACCCAGGGAGTATGTAGAATAGAGCAAGTATACAAAAAACTGCACCAATACTGTTGGGGAGACAAGACAGAATGTTGGGTTCTGTGAAAGACTAAAGAATCCATGACCATTCCAAAGAGAGTAGCTGCTAGTCAGCTCTAGTTAAGTGTTGCCATATGGAAATGCACATCCAAGGTTGAGCGAGAACTTCATATTTTTCAAATGCCAGAAATAGAGTTTTATGTAAATCTAGGTTTTAAATGTACACAACTAATTAAAAAAAAATTTTTTTTAACACTCTGCAGCCTAAACAAAACACTTAGCTGGAAACCCGTGTTGAGATTTTTTTGAGGTAGAGTGAGAAAGTCAAGGAGGAACCCAGGAAAACATCAGGATTTAAGAATCAGGGACGCCTGGCTGGTTCAGTCGAACAGCATGAGGCTCTTTTTAGGGGGTGGGGGAGAGGGAGAGAAAGAATCTTAAGCAGGCTCCGTATGCAGTGTAGAACCTTACACGGGGCTCAATCTCATGACCCTGAGATCATGACCTAAGTGGAAATCAAAGGTCAGATGCTTAACTGAGTGAGCCACCCAGGTACCCCAGAGCAAGCAACTCTTGATCTGGGGGTTGTGAGTTCAAGCCCCAAGTTGGGGGTAGAGATTACTTAACAAAACAAAAGATTTAAGAATCAGAGTAAGCAGGACACTGGGCTGGCTCAGTCAATAGAGCATGCAACTCTTGATGTCAGGGTTGTGAATTCAAGCTCCAAGTTCAGCATGGGACCTACTTAAGGGGGGGAGAAGGGGTAAAGTAGGTGATGGGGAATAAGGAGTACACTTGCAGTGATGAGCACCAGGTGTTATATGGAACTGTTGAATCACTATATTGTATACCTGAAACTAATACTACACTGTATGCTAACTAACTTGAATTTAAATAAAACTTTAAAAGGGAGCACCTGGGTGGCTCAGTGGGTTAAAGCCTCTGCCTTCGGCTCAGGTCATGGTCCCAGGGTCCTGGGATGGAGCCCCGAGTTGGACCCTCTGCTCGGCAGGGAGCCTGCTTCCCTCTCTCTCTCTCTCTGCCTCTCTGCCTACTTGTGATCTCTGTCAAATAAATGAATAAAATCTTAAAAAAAAAAAAAAACTTTAAAAAAGTTAGGGGCACCTGGGTGGCTCAGTGGCTTAAGCCTCTGCCTTCAGCTCAGGTCATGGTCTCAGGGTCCTGGGATCGAGCCCCACATCGGGCTCTCTGCTGAGCAGAGAGCCTGCTTCCCTTCTCTCTCTCTGCCTGCCTCTCTGCCTACTTGTAATCTCTGTCTGTCAAATAAATAAATAAAATCTTTTTTTAAAAAGGTTAAATAAAAAAAGAATCAGAATAAGCTACAACTAAGTAGGCAGAAAACGAAAACCAGAGAAGCAAACAGTGCAATAACACAGAAGCAAACAGAGTAGAGAATTGCAGGGGGAAAGAGTGATGAATTCTATCAAACAAAAGCAAAAATCCTTCTAATCCATACTTTTCATTGTCAAGCCCAAAGTAATCAGTTCCTTTTGAGCTTCCATGGCATTTTGTTAAGCACTCTTTTAGGATAAGCATCTTCTATTTTATATTGTAGTTATACTTGTACATGAAGGTATAATGAGATTTGAAATCAGAGGGATCTGGGTTCAAATTTCCATCCCACCAAGTAAATTAACCTTTTTGAGTCTAGTTCATTTTTCTGTACAAAGAAGAATCGAGTTACAGGGCCATTAATGAAGATTAATAAAACACCAAACACAATATTTGGCATATAAACACTATGTCCTAGGAGATACTCAACAAACAAAGCTGGATAAATCACTGGGGAAAAAATTTGGTTTTGTCAGTGTCTCTACCTACCTAAGAGATGCTAGTCAGCCTTTGAGGGAATCACCAAAATAATTTGTTAATTTCAGGAGGCTAATATCTATGTACTTGAATGAATGTGCACTCGGGCTCTCTTCCTCTATTTTAAATCTAATCTAAGGCAAACAGGAATAACTACACTTTAGATTCTAAAGTCTGAAGATTATATTCAACTAACTGGCTTCAGTCAGCCTAAACCTGCTAGAGATGTATGTTCTAAAGTCATGAATATCCAACCTTGAGTGTTAACAAACCTAAATGAATACTCCCAGGGATCCAAAGAAGGGACACAAAGATCTTAGAAACACCTCTCCCACTCTCAAACACTTTTTTTTGGACTGTTTCCAGGACATCAGGATGACTTTTCTGGTTTTCCTTCTGGCCTCTCTGGCCGCTTCTGCTTTGCTATTCTTCTCTTCTACCAGTCTTTATTGTTGGAAGTTCACGAAGGTTTGGTCCTAGGCCCTCTTTAACTCTCACTCTACACTTTTTTTCAAGAATGTCTAATTTACATACATGGCCTCAACTATTAGTATTTCCTTCAACAAATTATCTATATAGTCGTATCTCTTGGAAAGAGGTCTACTTGCTTACTCAATGGCTTTTCTTGATAGTGTCTCCAGTCTCCTCAGCAGACCCACCTGTCCAACTCTTCCTATAACAGACTTATCTTCTTTTAAAAAAAGATTTATTTATTTGAGAGAGAAAGAGAGAAAGCATGCTCGTGTGAGTTGGGGAAGGAGTGGAGGGAGTAGACGAGAGAATCTCAAGCAAATTCAGCACTGAGCGCAAGGGCTTGATCTCACCACCTTGAGATCGTGACCTGAAGTGAAATCAAGAGTCTGATGCTTAACCACTGAGCCACCCAGGCATTCCCTCCCTACAGTCTCCTTCATTCCCACCACCACACATGCACATACACAAGAAGGGTAATCATTCTCCAGCATCTCCCATTTGGTCACAGCTGCAGAGACCAGGAAACTTCTTCCTCATGACCCATATCCATTTTTTTATTTTTTATTTTTATTTTTTTCCATATCCATTATTTTAAAATCCTACCTTTACCTCTTAAATATCTCTCAAATGCATCCACTCTGTCTCTACCGCCATTCTGGATCAATTTACCATCCTCACTTCCCTGAAGTATTCCAAGTACCTTCTAACTGGTTCCCCTCCATTCTGCCTATTACCTCTTATGTACCCTTCAAAGTTCACTTTAACATCATTTCAAAGAAAAGCTTTTCCTGTTGTTCCAACAAAGAACAGCCAAATTTGTTGAGTACACATACATTACATGCCCAGCACTCTTCTAAACAACGGAAATGCATTAACATATTTAATTATGCCTGAAGCAACTTTTTTAACAGATAAGGAAACTGAGGCACCAAGAGATTAAGTAATTTGCCCAATATCCCACAGCTAGTGAAAATTTGTTACAGATTTAAACTTAGGCTATGTGGCTTCAGAAGTCACATTATTAAATACCTTATTATATTATGCTTTAGGTTATATTCCCCTATTATAAATTCCCCTGAATATCCACAACTTTTTATAGCAGAGATTGAATAACTGATTATATAATTAATTATTTGATCCCTCCCATTAGAATGTAAGTTCCACAAAGGCAAGAACTGTGTGTGATTTGTTGATTACAATATTCCCTTTGCTTATCAGGTGGGCATTTAATGTACTTTTCTTGAAGGAGTGTATTTTCAACATCCAGCCAAAGGTGTGTGGGAGTGGGGCTGTGGAGAGGTAATGGGGAGGTTTCTGAGCAACAGCAAGGGCTTCTCTCAGACTGTAGAGATAGTAAACAGGCAGAGGCATGTTTTCTACCAGAAACATTCAGGAGAGGCATTATAAAATCTTTTTAGAACCTGGGCTACATCCAATATATGTAAGACTATTTTCCATAGTGTGATAATTACTGTTAAAAGTAATGAAATTTTAGTGATTTCCTTTAGGCTCAGGACTATAAAGCCTCAGTGGTGGCCAATTTAAAGCTGTGGCAAGAGACAAACAGATGACACTACACCCATATGACCCAAAAATAGGGTATGGATTCATTTTCAAGTCAGTCTCATTGTGGATTTTTTCCAATAAAACTCTGGAGTTTTGGCCTAAGTCTGAAGATAGAAAGTAAGAGCCTCATCTTTAAGGATCACTGCCCTTAGGCCAAATTACCTGAAAAGGTTCTTCTTCACTGGCACATGGCCACCAAGGTGAAAATAATATTCTGGGTTCCAACTGAGGAACATCTAACTGGATCAATATATCCACCTTGTATGATGCCACTTGTGGGCAAGTCAGCATAAGTAACAATATATATAAATTCAGGTAACAAAGTCCTGGTCCTCCTTATGGCCCCCACCACACACACACAGCACTCTTGCATGCCCCATTTTAACTGGGCTAAGTATATGTACATTTGTTCAGCCTAACAGAAAAATATAAATATTTACTTAATTATATATGAGGTATTGTTTCATTGCAACATTTATGTTAAAAAAAGTGTATGTGGTAAAGGGAGGAGAAACATTTTAAAGCACTGTTATTATCACACTTGTGCCTCCAGGCACAAAAAATGACCCCAGTGACATGAGACTAATGAAAATTTAAATTTAGTGGACTAGTTTGACTTGCATTGGCTAAAAAATAGTTATTTGCAAGACTGACCAAGTGAATTTCCTCTGCAGAACTTAAAGTATTTCACATAATCTTATCTTCAACTAAGTTAAAGGAAACAAACTATTATTCTTTTTTTTCCTTTTAACAGAGATACAAAGACAAAAATAAATCTTACATTCTCAAGGTTCTTCAACTGTGAAAGGTACAGCTATAACAGGCTACCAAAAGCCTACTTGCCTCTTGTGGTCAAAGACAGTTCTCCCATAGGGGTCAGCACTAAACTTTTCAGTGGGAGTAGGCTGGATCATGAATGGGGTTTTGAAGTTGGACAGACCAGAGTCCTACTCCTGGCTAAGTTACCTAACCTCACTAAGTCTTATTTTTTCTCTTCTGTAAAATGAAGCTAACATCACACACATTTCAGGGACTCTGAAGATTAAAAAATAATGTACAATGTTTGGCACATAGTAGGCAAATGAAAAGCAGTTTATTATTCCCTATCCAATAATTTCAAAGTGTACCATTAAAAGTCTCTCTCAAAGCAGAATCACTCCTTAGAGACTTGGCTGTGCTGGTCTGTTAAGCAGAATGGTGGGATACTGAAATAGATGTAAAAGTTTCACAATTAGAATAGCAGGACTGCTGGGCAGGATGAAAAGACTCTGAGAAAGCAGTACAGCCCTTTAACCTTAAAACCATGGAAAAGACTTCAACTAGCCCTAGTGTCTAGGGCAACCTACAGGTAATTCAATTAATCATTTTTTGTGATTGTAGGAATGAAGCCAGTGTCTATCTTACAGTACTCCACTTATTTCACAATGCCTGCTGTGGAACATATAGGTCTCCAACTGACTAGGCTGCCCCTTGACAGTTCACATGGCCAGATCCAACCACCTTGACTCTTGACTCCCATGACTTTCAGGACAGCTGTGAATGGAAACGACCATTACCTATACAAATTTAAGTCCTCATGAAGAAGGTGCCCCCCCCGCCCCCCGCCAACAGGAAGTATACCTGAAAAACAGGCAAAAGCACTACATTTTATAGGAGAATTGGTGTGTAAATAAACAAAGAAATGACTAATGTGCTCCACTCCCCAGACAAGGGGAATAAAGAATAACTAAATACTGCATGGAAGCAATGAAGAAGAAAACACTGAGTGAAAGGTTCATGCTCATGGAACTTGGTAGCCCCTGTTCAAAAATCCAGAAAAATCTTCCCATTCAGTTTACTTAGGTTGATGTTTTACTGTATATCTAATACCTGTAATAGAAAATGTAGATTATGTTCTATTAAGAAATTCTGTTATGATCTGGGCTCTAAATAGGCAGCTCAATTACTGAAATCATTGGTTTCTTCTAGAACCAACCAAAATGAAATTCCCATGTTACTAATGGGTCAATGTACTTCTGAATATGTCCCAAAGGAATAATCCCCAAAGACATAGTGCATTCCCAAAGTAGACAGTAGAAGAAAAAATGAAAGCAGGATATTCCAAAGGTTTACTATAATGACCATGAAAGAGAATTTGAGAAACCCGTTAAGACCACAGCTCCTGAATGTCCTTCCTCCCGGATGAAATTAAGAATTCAGTTAATATATAACGTTTCTTAGAAAGATACTGACATAGGTTTAGGAGAATTACAGACTCTCAAAACAAAAAGGTGTTATTACAGAATTACAAATTACTAGAATATTGGGACATTATCAAAAAGGTTATAACTATTACATATAAGTAGCTAACATACAGGAGAGAAAAGAAAGCACAGTCCCATTATTAGCCAGTAATTTCAGTAATATGTCATTTAATTACCTTTTTAAAATGAAATGAACACTGAAAATATCAAATGAAATGAAACCATACACAGTAAATTTCTCTGGAAATGTACAGAGGGGATAAGTCAGGGCTGTTTCATTCT
Source organism: Martes martes (assembly GCF_963455335.1). Lineage (NCBI taxonomy): Eukaryota > Metazoa > Chordata > Mammalia > Carnivora > Mustelidae > Martes > Martes martes. The sequence continues at coordinate 49,627,842 of NC_137894.1, read as the reverse complement.
TTTTTTGTTTTGAAGACTTATTTATTTATTTCAGAGAGAGAGAGCATGTGGGGGAAGGTGTAGAAGAAGAGAAACCTCAAGCAAATTCCCTCTGAGCACAGAGCCGGACATGGGGCTTATTCCCATGACCCATGATCATGACCTGAGCAAGCAAGAGTCAGATGCTTAACCAACTGACCCACCCAGGAGCCCCAGGGATGTTTCATTCATCAATGATAAAACCAATCTTTTCCTAATAATTATGCATAAGAATAAGTAATTTTTAAAATATTGGTGGTTTTTTTTTTGTACTTAGATTATGAGTGAGTCTGCTGTTCTGGAAACTCTTATCAAACAAACTAATGAAAAAAAAACAAACTAATGAGATTATACTTGAATAGTCTGAATTTGAAGGGGTTAGAACATTGTCTAGATTCCCTATGCCACTCTACTGCTTGGAATATATTTCAATATATCCATTCCTGCTGAAGACAAATGGAAAGCAATTATCAATGCCAGTCTATTTTCTGTTTATGTCTGCTGGATTTTTTTTTATTATACCATAACATACACTGGTAGGTAGAAATTAACTGCTTTATTCTTAAAAGCTCCTGCTGCAATCCGAAGACAAGAATTAAGGTATTTTAAAACCAGTCTTAAAAAAACTGAACGGGGCACCTGGGTGGCTCAGTCGTTAAGCATCTGCCTTTGGCTTAGGTCATGATCACGATCCCAGGGTCCTGGGATGAGCCTCACATTGGCTCCCTGTCTGCTTCTCCCTCTCCCACTCACCTGTGTTCCCTCTCTCACTGTGTCTCTGTCAAAGAAATAAATAAAATCTTTTTTAAAAAAAAAACCCGCTAAATAAAAGGCATAGAATTATCAGCCTAAAAAAAGAGATATTTTAAAGTTGACCATTTTCCTTCATGTGACATTAAACAACCAAGAGCGTAGTGAAGGATAGAAAGTAATGGATAATAAAGAGGACAAAAGAAATGTTACCTACAGAACAGCGTCATGAGAAATCTCAGAGACTAACATACTTTGTAGTTTAAATTGAAAACATCCAGTTAACTACAAAGAGGCAGGCTTATTTTGCAACAGAAATACAATGAAAAATTTTTTTTTAAGATTTTATTTATTTATTTGACACAGAGAGACATAGCTAGAGAGGGAACAGAAGCAGAGGGAGTTGGGTAGAGGGGGAGGGAGAAGCAGGCTTCCCAGCAAGCAGGGAGTCCCATGCGGGGCTCGATCCCAGGACTCTGGGATCATGACCTGAGCGGAAGGCAGATGCTTAATGACAGAGCCACCCAGGCACCCTTACAATGAAAATCTTACAGGCAATATGAAAGAGTGAGAAAACACAAAAAAGAGCACAATTACAACTTGATACACCTGTACACACAAAACAAAACAAAGGTTAAGGTGGGGAAAGGTTATCCAGGATAAAACTTAGAATGTAATAAATGATCAAATAAACCTTTAGACAATAGTAAAGAGTTGTACAACAGCTTTGTTATATAAAAATACACTGTCACTTGAGTACCAGATACCAAAAGAACACATCTTGAAAAGCAGGGTCTCTTTGCTTCTCTTTAAAAGGCCTCAACAAGACAGAAGCAAAAAAGGCACAATATCAAAACAAAACAAATCAAAACAAAAAGCAAAGTGAACAAAATTGTAACAGAAGTTTGAAAGGAAGACCACCAACTTTGTGAGAAAAAGAATAAAAAATTATTCAACGAAGAGATGTAAAAAGTTAAACCAAATAAAATATGAAATGACACTGTATCAATGAATCGATTGCTAACGGAAAACAGTAAATACTAGGTTGGTCACAGTAGTGCAAGGTAGGTCATGCAAAGACCTGCAGATCAGGGACTTGCCCAAATGAAACTCCAGAAGTGGAGTGACTTTTAGGGGAAAGGATGAGGGGCCAGAAAATATTTTTCTTGTTTATCCCCCAGATGTCAGGTTCAATGTAGGCTCAGAAGACAACTCTTGGAGGGCAGTGGACAAACAGTATCTTCAAAACATTAACATTCATCTCAATGCTCTAAAAATGTTACAGTCCTTCCACAGATGACAATATCAAATCTCATTCTTTCAGTAAGCAAGTACAGTTCTTGGCACCCACAAATTAATCTTATGTGGTAGTTAAGCTTAAAAAAAAAAAACAACCTCATCCTTTTCAAAGGAAATGGGTACAATGGTTTCTTTTAAAGACCTGATTCCCCCTCATGGTCCTACCTTACCTATGGGAAACTCTATCTTACCTATCAGACCCTCCATATAAAATGTCATATTTTTTTCCTCTTATAACTAAAACTCTGCAGTGGTGGTGACTACAATGCCAAGATTCTTCCACCCCATCACCTGGTGGTGCTGCAGAGAAGGCTGTCCCAGAAAATACAAGATCTGTCCTTCCTGGTGATTCACACCAGTTCAATAGATTTCCATCTATTTCTATGATTTTCTACCGATGTCTAAATAAGTGCATTTTGTCAATTTGAGAACTGATAAATGAAAAGGCGAGACGTACATGATACATCAAACACAGGGAAGGCATGAACTGTGCAAGTACCCATACACTGCTTCATCAACTCCCTGATCCCAATCCATTACTCCTTTGCTCCTGTAGCAAAGGACCTTTTGCCAGGCCTGTCTCTTCACACACACCTACCCTCTCTTTGGCCAGTGTCCTTCATCATGCCTTGCAGACCCACTGGCATGCCACTCTTGCAACCCAGGTCTTCTTAAATAGAAGTTTTGTTTTCTTCATAACTCTCTTTTAAGAGGTGGGATAAGTCCAAAATACCACAATTTGTTCTAAATTATGGTGAGCACTACAAAAGAAATTCCTAAGCAGAAGACATTATCTAATTAACAGAGGGCCATATTCAAATCCCAAACTCACCGTCTAGCACCTGAACTGTCCCACACCCCATAGGACCTCAGCCGACTCTAAGGATAACCCAGTCAGAGAATCCCTGACTGAACTGACAGGCTCAGAACAACACGATGAGTAAATAATTTGTGGATGCTGGTGGGAGAGTAGGATGCAGTAGACACTGATAACGCAGCTCCTATGGCTTGAATCTGGGGCAATTCCATTAGGACAAGACATCGAGTCCTTAAGTCTCCGCGACTCCTAGCTCAATATGCTCAGTCACTTAAAAAAGATTGGTCCGCTAAACATCTATACGCCCATACACCTCCACTATACACTTCTTTGAACCCCTTAATCACTTCAAGGCTGCCCCTTAAGGGCAGAAGCTCCTGCACTTGCACAACTGCTGCAATGGCTGGAAAATTTCCTGCGACACTAGAGACAGGTAAATAAAGAAATTGCATTCGCTCTGAGGCAGGGGGAGGGGTCTCCTGCTAGTGAAGAGTTTACATAATGCAACGGAAGACCAGTAAGCTCTGCAGACCTGTCAATGGAAATGCAAAGCTGAAGCTCCTCTTGTCCCACCATCTCTAAACACTCATCAAAAGCCCGATCTTCCCTACCAAAGACCCACAAAAATCACACCTAATAACGTATAACAATGTGCACACGCTCACCCCATTTCCTACCCACCTTTATTATTAAAACACGAAGAAAAAAAAAAAAAACAAGGAAAAAAGAAAAAAGAAAAAAACCCTAACCTCCCACTTCTGAGACCAAAGTATGGAGTAACCAAAAGGAGCCGGGGAGTTTTCTCTCCGTTGAAGGGGCAAGGAGAACAAGGAGCTGCCTCAGATCTACACCACACCCAGTAATGCAATGACAAGCCCTAAAAACCCCACAGCGGCGGGGCAGCCCCCTTCTCGACTTGGCCCAACTCAGGCCCCGTGGCCCAGCAGCCGCCCTCTCCCCCGGCCTTTCACAAAAGAGAATGGTTCAGTCCAGAGCATCACCCAGCACCTGATCCCTCACAACTGAGGGACGGGTAAGGAGCGGGGGAGCGAGGAGGAGGATGAGTTACTGAAACCAGTTCTAAGAGCTTTAGTTTTGCAAAGACTCTTGGACCGACAGTGATGAGCAGGCGTGAACGGGAAGCCTACCTGAACAAGTCCTGGTGCTTCCTTTCCAGCCAGCGTTTCAACTCACCCTCTCGGAGAACAAGGCGCCTTCCGGCGGAGCATGGCCAGCCCTCGCCTCAATCTAGCTTGCTGGTAGTCCATTCTCCCTCGGCTCCGCCCACCTACCCCGCAACCCACCAATGGCAGGGCTAACGCCCGGCCTCTTCCAGCAAGGTAGTGTGAGTGCCATCCAGGAAGTCTCTCGAGAGTGGGAGGTCCTAAAAGGCTGAGAAGGGTACGTAGGCAACCACAGATATGCCTGATTGAAAAGAAAATCTGGCGGCAGCTTGCCTTTGACCGCTCAATTCACAGGCGTTTAGGCCTCTCGGCATCTTTTTTTTTTTTTAAACCCCCGCCGGTGGGGGCGCTCTAAACGAAAACATTTAGTTACCTGTTTAGGGACGCCATCTTGGATCCGGCCGGTGCCTTGGGGACGGGAAAGAGGAAGGAGTATTTAAGGAGTTTGAAGCCCTTTTCCGAGTTCTGTCGAACTACTTAGATCCAGCCCCAACATACATTATGTAATCAGAATGTCTCCAATCACGATGGTCAGGAATAGGGCTTAATGTGGTTACAGGCAACCCCCCCCATATGAGTGAAGAGATCTTAAATCAAAGCAGCAACAAAAATCAATTTTTTTTGGAATGAGAGTGGGTTTTCACAGTCCTAGGATATTCCTTTATAGACAGCTCACCATTCAATATCAGCAGAAGGCCAACGTACGTTATATATCTATTCTAGATGTTTCTAATCCTAATGCTTCAGTTGCAAGTTTTCCAGTGTTGGGTTTGACAGTACAGGGGCCTGAGAGTCTCACATAAATGAACAGGGTTTAGGGAAGACTATTTTTTAAAGACCTAAAATTAACCAACAGGCTCAAATGTGTGAGTACCGATAGAGCACATGATGGAAGCCTTCGAGGAGAGATTATAAGTGAAGAGGGTCATCAGGGGACAGCCTTAGAAACATAGGCTGCAAGAGAATAATCACCTGGTAACAGCAGTTACAATAGAAAGGAAATAATTTTATTGTAGGTAGGGGACACCTGCGTGGCTCTGTCGGCTAAGGTCTGCCTTCCACTCAGGTCATGATCCCCAGGTCCTGGGATCCAACCCCATGTCGGGCTCCTTGCTCAGCGAGGAGCCTGCTTCTCCCTCTCCCTGTGTCTACCGCTCCCCTGCTTGTGCTGTCAAATAAATAAATAAAATCTTAAAATAAAAATTATTGTAGATGAAATTCTCTTGTGCTCAATGACACTTCCCTGTATTTCCTAGTATACACTTCCACTGCGATTACAACTTGCTACAGGAAGGCTTTGCTTTTTGAACTTGTGAGTGAAGGGAGTCCTTTCAGAACATTAAAGGTATTTCTCCAGGCGCCTGGGAGGCTCAGTGGGTTAAGCCTCTGCCATTGGTCATGATCTCAGGGTCCTGGGATCAAAATCCAGCATCGGGTGCTCTGCTCAGCAGGGAGCCTGCTTCCCCCCCTCTCTCTCTGCCTACTTGTGATCTCTGTGTCAAATAAATAATAAAATTTAAAAAAAACAAAGAGGTATTTCTCAAGGAATAACATATTTTCATAGTCACACATAACAGGAACTCAGAGACGGTAAGGAATCATAGGAATCAATACTTTGTATCACACGAGTAGTTAAGACTTGGCCAAATACATTTCCCTATGTACTGAGCAAAATCCATTGGCCAAATTTCCCCTTGGCTACTGCTATCATCATCATCAATTTGAGGTATTAGAATTTACCAAAACAATTTACCAGCTGTGACTTTGGTGTTTGTCTATAGATGCATCTACAGCAATGATCTTAATTACATTTATGGAATGAAAACCAGTAGGTTCTTTTTGCTTATTTTTTTTTCTTTTTGCTTATTTAGTACAAAATAAACCTATCAAAGGAACAAGTTGCAGGCATTTATGGAAAATGGAAAGGTTGTGGCCTGCTTACTAATTTCTACTATCGGCAATGATCTGTAAGTAGTAGGATTTAGACTGTTTGTTATAAGAAAGATTTCCAGTGGTCCTGTCCACCCCTGCTTTTCAAGAAGGCTCTACTACCGGGGTGGGGCTTGAACTTAGGACCCCAAGATCGAGTCGTTTCCTCTATCAACTGAGCCAGAAAGGTGACCCTGGTGCTGGCCTTTAAAAGTCAAACAATGCCCTTTTTACTTCATAACTACAATTCTTCACATGGAGGTGGGGAATCTACTTCCTATAATTTTTCATGACCATTTCACTCTGAGTATCAGCAATTATCAGTACAGGTCATGAATTTGCCCAAGTAGTTTTCTCACGCTTTCCTTACAATGGTGAAATACCCAAGTACAGAAGGTTATGAGTGCTTTGCATTTTTTTTAAGTTTAATTTTTTTTAGTAATCTCTACACCCAACATGGAGATCAAACTCACAATCCCAACACCAAGTCCATGCTCTACTGAGCGAGCTAGGTACCCCTCCAGTTACCAATGACAGAATCCATGGGGCATGGAAGTTTCTGTACAGAAACTACAAAATTATATTTAGTTTTGTCCCAGGCATGAGGGGGGCAGGCTAACCCCAAAGTCAACAGCCTCAAATCCTTTTTGGAATGAGGCAGGATTTTTAAAAAAAGCATAATCAAAGCACTGCCCCAAATGTTCTCCCAACTTCCTGTGGTGTAGTGTTAACTATTATTACTATTACAGGAGAGCAAATGGATATATCTGCACTTATGAGCACCAGGTGATGTATGAAGTGTTGAATCGCTATACTGTACACCTGAAACTAAACTGTATGTTAACTGCAGTTTAAATAAAAACTTAAAAAATGAGTGTATCTCAAGGTGGCTTCTTCCAATACCTTTGATACAATTTCCTAGAAGGAGAGTATCTACATAGGTTTGGGATAAAATCAGAGAAATCACATGAAATATGAGCTGCTTGAATACATGCATATATATTTAATAATGAAACAATTCATCAACAAAAAAAATTAGAAAAATCATGAGACCTCAATGCTGTGGAAGAGAAAGGGATATCAAGGCAGAAGATACAAAAACTGACCCAGAAGGCTGCCTGATGATTGAAGCAAGACAAATTTGCTTAACATTTTAGTATATGCCCTTGAAAAGAAAAATGGCTGGAGAGGTACCCACTTATTTGACTACTTGGAAGCTGACAGCCTTACTGTATGCTGCATGGAATGGAGGCAAAGAGCCAGGGAAGGGAGAGAAGGACAAGGGGTAAGGGCAGTATGGAATCTAGGGTAAGCAGATGAAAGAGACTGAGAGAGTTACAAAGAGATGACTCAAGCCTTTTGTTTCCTCTGCAGTCTACAATAAACCTGTCCCAAGTCTTTATATATGTCAGTCAAGTCCAATGATCACATAGTAAGTAGCACTAGGCACTGTGAAGGAATAGTGGAGGAAGCGGTTTACAAAAGTAAAGGGGTAACACGGTTCCTGCTCTCAAGGAGCTTACAGCCTAGATGGGAGACAGATTCCACGCACAAAACAAATTTACAAAGTAACATAAATATAAATAAATACACATATGAATAAACAACATATGAAAGCTTAAGGGGTGCTGGGTCAATAATTATTTAGAAGTCCCTAGGTCAAAGAAGGCTTTCTGAAGGAAAAATTTGAGGACTGAGTATAATGTTAGCAGAGAATAGGGCATATGCAAAGGCATAAAAGTGGAAATAAACATGTTATGTCCAGTAAGCAGATTAGCTTGATTAGAGTAGAAAGTCTAAACAGGTCTTGTTGAGAAGTGTGGTGAAACAGTAAGGGGTTAATTTGGTGAAAGACACTGCAGTGTTAGGTCTGGTCCCTAAAACAAACAGGGAAAGAGGTTTTCTTTAGGTAGTGATGGTAAGTAGCCCCAGGTCCAGGAACAACTCCACTGCTCTCAAAAGTTTTATAGTTTTGAGTTTTGAGTATAGCTCTGAGACAGAGAAACTAGCAATGGGATGGTAGAAAATTATTCAGCATCCTTGAGCAGTTCAAGTAGAAGGAACTGCCTTCTGCAAGAACTCTTACAAAGTGGCAAGAGAAAACAATCAATGAAATTCCCAGATACAGGGTCCACCATCCAAACACAAGCTAGCCAGAACACAGTAAAATCAAGTACTCAAGCAGAATGTCCTAGACCCTTGTTACTAATTCCTGGTAGGGAGCTAATTGTGTATGCTTATAAAATAATTTATTTTTGAGCTACCATGACAATCAACTTTGATCCTAACATTTTAGAAATTAAAATAGGAGGATGAGAAGAGCCCTAATCTGTAGGGAATGCTCACGTCCCTGAAGGAGGACAAGTCAATAAGGGCCCAAGTTCTTCCCTGGTCTTTAAGTGGAAAGGCAAAACATCACACCTTGAAAAGAGGCTTTTCTCAGCCAAAGCAAGTAAGACCTCTTTCTTTAAGCCTATTGATCTGAAGCTGTTCCAGGAAGGAAAAAAGAGTCCAGGCTAGATATTCAGCAGCAGCCAGAGTTGGACCCTATTTCACTAGAGTTCCGCTGGGAGGTGCTCGTTCCTACTGATGTTGAAATACACTGCTGAGGACCAATCTTGATGCCATTTGCCTGTAAAAGAAAAAAGGCAAGAGTTCCCACCTCAGTGCTAAAGTAACTGGGATAAAAGGAATAAAAAGAGAAATCAGAAATTACATTTTCTAGAAGCAGATATGGCTTTGGCAGGTAACCAACCATGTGCCCTAGCCAAACTGTTGTGGAACAATCATCTTCAACAACAAAGATGAGATGACCAGTTCAGATATAAGTATTATGGATGACTACAAGTGACTCTTGTGCCCATTTCTTTTTTTTTTTTTAAGAGAGGGAGGAGGGGAAGGGGCAGAAGGAAAGGGAGAGAGAATCTTTAAGCAGTCTCCAAGCCCAGTGCAGAGCCCAACGTAGGGCTTGATCTCACAACCCTGAGATCCTGACCTGAGCCGAAATCAAGAGTCAGATGCTTAACGGACTGAGCCACCTAGGCACCTGTCTTGTGCCCATTTTTAAGGTGATAGCTGTATTTAGGTTTCACAGCTATGTGCAGAATCAGGATGAGATTAAGTAAGAGCAGGAGGAGTGAAAGAGTAGATATTAGCATATAATTCTTTTTCGTTTTGTTAAAACTCATTTGAATGTAAGATTTGCCCTAACAATAAATGTCTCTGTGCTTAAGTAAAAAAAAAAAAAAAAAAAAAAAAATTTTTTTTTGTTTTGATATAGAATCTGCTTTATAGAAATGGCCCAATTGAGCAGTTAAGAATTATATCACCCTTAAACACTGGGATAGTAAAAACTGAGGTTGCAAAGAAAACTTCCCATATTGTATAAACATTTTACATTACCAACTAATCATCTCTTCAAGCATTCTGGGCCCCAGACTTGAGGGGAAAAAAAAAAAAAACAGAAAATGATGACAGATTTGTGTCTCTACATAAAAAAAAAAAAAAATCAAGTATGAATTGGCATAGCTTCAAATAGCATGATGTTAGAAAGGAAATGCTTACATTATAGAGAATTTCTTGTCCTCTTTAACACAAAACAAAGTTAACTGTCAGCCCCCCGACCCTTTCTCACCTCATTGTGGACATCAAATAAACCCTGCTGGATCTTCCTATATATTTCTTTGGCTGTGTTAATGAAGGCCTGAAAGAGACATAAATCATATTACTAGGCTCAAGTTTAGATAGAGAAATTAGAAAAAGGAAATACAAATATTATTCCCACTTGGATCTCTAAGGTATGAATTAGGAACCATTGAGACCAGAATAAAAATACAGAAGCCCCCACCCCCAAGTCGCTCTTTCAAAAAGAAAACAGGGATTATATGGTATTTTGATACTGACCCAAAATGTTCCCTAGATTGGCACCTTCTCCAAATAAAACAAACATGCTCTGTTCTCAAATAATTACTAAAGATATAGTCAATAGCAGGCTTCAGAATAACTATAGTAGAACCCATGAAACCCTCCAACTAAAATATTTACAAAGAACACTGGTGTCTAATCCACACTTACCAATTAATGTTACACAAGGCAAAAGTGAAACTCCACTGTAGGAATCAAGGCAAAAAAAAAAAAAAGACAATTCCCTCAAAGGGAGACATATAGTCAATGGGACCACAAGATAATCCTTTCCTTACCTATGGTCTGAATAAAAGAATAAAGATATGGTGTCATCTCTCAAAAGCTTTCCCTACTCTTTCCCAAGTAGTACCTCTTCAACATTGCAGGCTGTTTTGGCTGAAGTTTCCATGAAGATAAGTCCATGCTCCCGAGCAAAGGCCTCTCCTTCTTCTCTCTTCACATCCCTACGGGACTCTAAGTCACTGCAAGAGATTAATTGGGAAAACAACTAAAAAGAGATCCAAATGAAAGAAGAAACTCTTACTCTAAAAGAATCCCATGGCTGTTTCAACCACCAATTAATAATACATAAAAAATGTAGATCCTACATGACATTCTCTTACACAGGGTTACTGATTTCTGTAGCTTCTTAGAAAATTGTTCTTTAAATTCAGGACAGGTGCTGCATGGTTGAGGATAATACCATATTCTCTTATTGAAAAAAAAGTTTATAAAAAATTAGGCAAGCCCCGCAGTTACTCAAGGCTTACTTGAGTGCTCCATGTTTCTTTTTGGAATGAGATCCAGTGAGAGCCAAGGAAAGAAGATAAAAGGGAAATTCCAGTTGTTAGAAAGGAGAAAGCCCCATCCCATAAAGTCAGATGCCCCATCCCATAGCAGTATCTTCCTCTTTTACTGGAATCAACCCATAAAAACAGAGAATGTCAGGAATAAGAACACAGCTGTCTTAATTCTCACTAGTCTCATTAATAACATATATAATAGCAGCTTGCCACCAGGGAAATAAAAGACTCAAGACAAAAATGTATAAAGTTGGGTGATACGAGGGGAAAAAAGATACAGCCACAGACTGAGAAACAGAATCAGGTGTATGGAAAGACTTTATGACAAGACAGGATAAAAAGCTGCAGATAAGGTAAGGATGGACTGTCTGATTTCCATTTTTCTAACTGGAAATTTGCATTTCAGAGATTTCCAGTCTTCCAACCATGAAAAGAAATCAAAGAGTAAGCCCACTGTGGGGCGCCTGGGGGGCTCAGTTGTTAACAGTCTTCGGCTCAGGTCGTGATCCCAGAGTCCTGGGATCAAGTCCCACATCAGGCTTCCTGCTCAGCGCGAAGCCTGCTTCTCCCTTTCCCACTCCCCCTGCTTGTGTTCCCTCTCTATCTCTCTGTCAAATAAATAAAATCTTACAAAAACAAACAAAAAAAAGTAAGCCCACAGAAGAACAGCAAATCTATAAAATGTCTATTTATCATTCACCAGCTGTGTGAAGACCAGGGAAGAACTACCTATCTAAATGTCTACACCTAGACCAGCTGCTCCTCTAAGCTCCAGATCTCGTCTATTTGTCTGTTCTTCATTTCCAGTCTGATGTGTAAAAGGCCCCCAACACATACATCAAAATAGAACCTGATCTTTTCCCCCTAAATGCTTCGGCCTCAGGCTTCCACATCTCCATTCAGGACAGAAGCTGAATCCAGGATGTCATTATTTCAACACCTTTTCCTTCTTCATTCCAAATACCCAATTCATCCCAAAGCAAGGAACTTCCAAAATGCACCTTAACACATGTCATCATTTTCCCTCTCTCTGGTGTCATCACCCGAGTTCACGCCCTCATTCACATTTAGACTACTGAAATGAACATCCCACTTCAACCCCTGCTCCCCTCCAGAGTGATCTTTTATAATCTAATCAAGCCAAGTCTCTGCTTAAAACTCTTAAAAGCTTCCTACTGTATTTAGAATAAAATACTAAGGCCTGACAGTGCTGAGTTCTGGCCCCTGCTTACCTTCCCAACCACATCTCGTACCATTCCCCCTTGATTCAGCCCAACATACTGATTTCTTTCAATACCATGAGCTTGCCAAGGTTCTTCCCAGTTCAAGGTTTTCAGTTTGTTCAACCTGATACTTTTCTCTTTTTCAAACCGTGCCCACTGAACTCTTACCTATCCTTCAGATTCCAGCTTAACCATCACCCTTAATTAAAAATAGTACCCTGGTTTCACTTACTTGTGGAGCATAAGGAATAACATGGAGGACATGGGGAGATAGAGAGGAGAAGTGAGTTGGGGGAAATCAGACGGGGAGACAAACCACGAGAGACTGTGGACTCTGAGAAACAAACTGAAGGTTGTGGCGGGGGGGGTTGGGTGAGCCCAGTGGTGGGTACTAAGGAGGGCACATATTGCATGGACCACTGGGGTGTGGTGCATCAATAATGAATTTTGGAACACTGAAAAAAAAATAAAAGTTTTAAAAAAAATTAAAAATAGTACCCTGTTACTCTCTTTTATAGCACCTTTCTTTCCTTCACTGTATTTATCACAATTTGTAATTAGACATAAATCCCTTTATATTTAGTATTTATATCGCCAATAAACTATAAGCTCCATAGAATCAGGGGCACGACTCTTCTTTTCTCACCTTGTACTCTCAGGATCTGGCAAGTAGACATTTAGAACACAGTTCAAATAAATAAGTATAATAAGTCTGTGGCCGCAGCTCTCTCAAATGGTATACTTTAGGCACTACTACAAACCCACAAGAGTGCCACAGGATACTTTTTTTTTGCCACAGGATAAATTTTCGAGGGAAACACAGTTAACACTCAACATTAAAACACCACATGAATTATAAGCTTAAGACTGTTTGCAAGATCATTGTCAGATCAAAACAGATCCTGTTCAATATTTGCATATGTTTGTGGAACCTGAATTTTTGGCAGTTGCTATGATAAAAAGCAAGTACAAAATTGGGGTGCCTGGGTGGTTCAGTCAGTTAAGCTTTCGACTCTTGATTTCAGCTCAGGTCATGATCCTAGGGTTCTGGGATCAAGCCCCATATCAGACTCCCTACTGAGTGGGAAGCCTGCTTCTCCCTCTCCCACTCCCACTGCTTGTGTTCCCTCTCTAGCTGTCTCCGTCTCTGTCAAATTAATAAAATCTTAAAAAAAAAAAAAAAAAAGAATCTGACTTTGACCCTCGTCATGATCTCAGGATCCTGGGACTGAGCCCCACGTGGGCTCCCTGCCCAGTGAGGAGTCTGCTTGTCCTTCTCCCTCTGCCTGCTGCTCCCCTTGCTTGCACACTCTCTCTCTCTCCATGCATTCATTTTCTTTAAGTAAATAAAAACTTTAAAAAAAAATGGTTAAAATGGTAAAGTCTACCTTATGTATATTTTACCACAATTATTTTTTTATTTTTTTTAAATAAAGAGCACCATAAACTAAAAAAGTTTAGGGACCAAGTAGTTCAATGTCCACAGAGCACTTACATGACTTCTGGTCCTTATTATTTCTACAAATAAAATTTTACCTCTTATTCCCAATCAGCATGATAACCATGTTGGAGCTGGAGTGTTGCCGGGCATCCTCTAACCAGGAGGTTAGGTGGTTGAAGGTTTCACGCCTACAGCAGGAAAGTTTAAAAAGTGGATCAGAGGTCCATTTCAAAATGCCAAAGGAATTCCAAACACATGGGAAAAGGGGGAAAGCTACATGTGTAAAAGAAATTATTAGAGAAGCCTTTCCCCTTTAGTATTCTTACCAGAACCAAGACACAGGAAAGAAAAAGATTTTGAGAACATGGGGAAAAGGCTCCCTCCTGCCCACCTGATCTGACTCACCTGGTGATGTCATACACTAGCAGTGCTCCAGCTGCTCCCCTGTAGTAGGAACGGGTGATAGAGCGGAAGGATTCTTGCCCAGCCTTTCCCACCAACATGGCAACAAAAAAATCCCAACAAAACCAGGTTATTTCCAGAGAAAGGACTTGATCACATGCCACTCTAACACAAAGGACTTAACTTTATGACAAAGACATTCTCATACATTTTCCAATATCCCTTAGGAGAGAAGAACTGGAAATAAGACTAGAAACTCAAGAGCATTTCAATCCCCACATGATGCTGAACACATCACATTAACTATTTATATTCTTTTATCTGTAAAAAGGGAACTATCTTAGAATGCTAATTCCTTGTCTAATGGAATTGGGTCCATTCCAATGGGTCAATCTAGAAAAGCAGTCAGATACAAAGCACTTAAATTGGGTATACGCTAACTGACATTTAGTGTTCCACCACTAAAGGTGGGACTACCAAGGGATCTTGTCATAGCAAGTAAGAACAAGGAATAGGGAAAGAAGCCCACGGTCCAGGAAAGAGTTTTCCTTAAAAAACCCAATATTCAGGGGCGCCTGGGTGGCTCAGTTGTTAAGCGTCTGACTTCAGCTTAGGTCATGACCCCAAGGTCCTGGGATTAAGCCCCATATCGGGCTCCCTGCTCCGCAGGAAGCCTGCTTCTCCCTCCCACTCCCCCTGCTGTGTTCCCTCTCTCACTGTGTCTCTCTCTCTCAAATAAATAAATAAAATCTTTCAAAAAAAAAAAAAAGGACTTTGTTGGTAATATTAATGTTACTTTAAGATTTAAAACATACTTTTCCTCTCTAAGAGCTCACTTAATGTTTTATTTAGTCCCTAATAGTTTTAGGTCTTAAATTATTTGATTCCCATTTTGCTTTTTTACCTTTTTCTTCTCTTCTGCTGCTGTTGAAAGGCCCCTCCCTCCCTGTGTTGTTCTAGGAACTAAAGGGAAATCTTGAGGGAGACCTATGTGATGGTTGAAGCACATGGCAGCATTTAACTTTAGCAGCCAAAAATACTTCCAGGGGCTCATCAGAAAATGCCTCTTAAAAACAGATCCCTTGGAAAAAAAACAAAAACAAAAACAAAAACAAAAAAAACAGATCCCTTGGGCACCTGGGTGGTAGCTGTAGGTTGAGTGTCTGACTCTTGATTTCAGCCCAGGTCCCGGTGGTGGGATCAAGCCCATGTTGGGCTCCCCACTGAGTGGGACGTCTGTTTCTCTCCTTCTCCCTCTGCCCCCTCCCCCCGCTTGCAAGCATGTGCTCAAGCTCTCTCTCTAAAATAAATAAATAAATTAAAAAAAAAACCAGTTCAGTCGGTTAAGCATCTGCCTTACACTCAGGTCAAGATCCCAGAGTCCTGGGATTGAGCCCCATGTCGGGCTCCCTGCTCAGTGGGGAGTCTGCTTCTCTCTGTCCCTCTGCCCCATCCCAACTTTTTTTTTTCCTCTCTCGCTCTCAAAATAAATAAAATGTGTTTTTTTAAGCTAAAAATTAAAAATCAAAAACCAAATCCGTTTACTTCTTCATCTCAGTCTAGTTCATCAATGGTTTTGCTGAACCAATAACCTAGAAAGAGTGAGTGGTTCAATTTGGGCTGGTCTGTGTTGATATTAGGTATCTTTGTCCAACCCCATTAAACAAATCTGAATCAGCATAGAATTAAGATGAAGATGTAAAGTATATGAAAAGAATTAACACCTTTTGAATTTCTCCCAAGTGGAAGAATTATACTACGGTTTCAAGATATATACAATTAAACCTCACACAACATGGGTTTGAACAGCTCTGGTTCATTTACACAGGTTTTTTATAGCACAGCACTGTAAATGTATTTACTCCCTCATGGTTTTCTTTTTTAATTTTTTAATTTTTTTTTTTTAAGCCCCAATGCAGGGTTTGAATTCACAACCCTGACATCAACACTTGAGCTGAAATCAAGAGTCAGATGCTTAACTAACTGAGCCACCCAGGCACACCTCTCCCTTAAGGGTTTTTTTTGTTTGTTTGTTTTTTAAAGATTTTCATTCATTCATTTGACAGAGAGAGAACACACACAAGCAGGAGGAGTGCAGGCAGAGGGTGAGGGAGAGGCTCCCCTCCAAGTAGAGAGCCCGATGCAAGGCTCAATCCCAGGACTCTGGGATCATGACCTGAGCCAAAGGCAGATGTTTAACCCACTGAGCCACCTAAGCATCCCTCCCTTATGGTTTTCTTAAGGACATTTTCTTTTCTCTAGCTTACTTTATTATAAGAATACAGTATATAATACATATAACACACAAAGTATGTGTTAATCGATTTTTTTTATGTTATGGATAACCCTTTTGGTCAACAGTAGATTATTAGGAGTTAAGTTTTTGTGGATGCCTGGCTAGCTTAGTCAGAGTGGCATGTGA
The DNA here is from genome assembly GCF_963455335.1 of Martes martes. Classification (NCBI taxonomy): domain Eukaryota; kingdom Metazoa; phylum Chordata; class Mammalia; order Carnivora; family Mustelidae; genus Martes; species Martes martes. Next base: position 49,611,651 of record NC_137894.1, on the reverse strand, counting down.
CCCTTAATCTCAGGGTCATGAGTTCAAGCCCAAGCCCCACGCTGGATGTAGAGATTACTTAAAATATATAAATAAAATTTATTTAAAAAGTAGTTAAGTTTTAGGGGAGTCAAAAGTCATATTCAGATTTCTGACTGTTTATGGCCCTAATCCCCACACTGTTTAAGGGTCAACTGTCGTTGAAGTATTTATTCCTATGAGTCAGAAAGTCTCATTTCCTAAGAATCAAAATGCATTCTTGAAGTAAAACACAAATGAATTTGGGATTGACCCGTATTTTATATTAACTAGAGTATAATGCCTCCTCATTTAGCATGGGTTACTTGGGCAATTATATGTACAGAATGAAAAGAGATAAAAACAATATACGGTTCTCCAGGGGCATCTGGCTGGCTTGGTGGAACATGCAACTCTTGACATCAGGGTCGTGAATTCAAGCCCCACATTGGGCATGGAGCCTACTAAAAAGAAAAAAAAAAGGTAATACAGCTCTCTAAATCCTTAGCAATAACCAGAACAGTGACAACAAAGCACTAGATAACTTGATCTCTTTAAAAATTCCCTTCATGGGGCGCCTGGGTGGCTCAGTGGGTTAAAGCCTCTGCCTTCGGCTCAGGTCATGATCCCAGTGTCCTGGGATCAAGCCCCGCATTGGGCTCTCTGCTCAGCAGGGAGCCTGCTTCCTCCTCTCTCTCTCTGCCTGCCTCTCTGCCTACTTGTGATCTCTGTCAAAAAAAAAAAAAAAGCAATCTTTAGGAAAATAAAAATAAAAATAAAAATTCCCTTCATGATAATCCCTAAATATTTTCACGTAGGATGACTCTGGTAGTATGTGAGGGAATGGGGTCAACAAAATGGGAAACTAATCTGAGTAAACAAGGAGTAGATCAGGACTGACAAGGGAAAAATGATCAGGCCGACCCAGAGAATGGCAGACAAGAAACACAATACATTATAGACAGGAATCTCTTAAAAATTTCAAATACAGGGGTGCCTGGGTGGCTCAGTCATTAAGCATCTGCCTTTGGCTCAGGTCATGATCCCAGGGTCCTGGGATTGAGCCCCGCATCAGGCTCCCTGCTTGGTGGGAAGCCTGCTTCTCCCTCTCCCACTCCCCCTGCTTGTGTTCCTTCTCTGTCAAATAAATTAATAAAATCTTTAAAAAAAAAAAAAAAGTTTGTGGGGTGCCCGGGTGGGTCAGTCAGTTGGGTGGCTGCCTTCGGCTCAGGTCGTGATCTCGGGGTCCTGGGATGCGGCCCCACATCCGGCTCACTGCTGATCAGGGAGCCTGCTTCTCCACCTCCCTCTGCTACTTCCCCGGCTTGTACTCTCTGTCAAATAAATGAATGAAATCTTAAAAAAAAAAAAAAAAGAGTAAGTGTGGAATATTCAGAGGTATATGGCTAGTGCTTCCACTATTAGAGATGTAAGTCTGTTCAGAAGGGCAAAAGGTTATTAAAATACTTGCAAATACAACCAAATAATGTACAAGAGAATATGATTCTAGTTAAAAGCATCTGATAAATCAGCACACCCAGAAACGGTAACAACCATGGAGGCCACCAGAAAAAGACTCTGCAAAAAGGGCTTAGAGCAACTTACTTACAAGTTAACAAGTTAACTTACAACTGCAAGTTAACTTACAGTTCACTCTGCAACAAGAAGGGAGTTAGGGACGCTGGCCACCATGCAGTCATATAACTCCCTTGTGTAACTTCGACTCCTCCAAACCTTAACTACTAATAACCTACTGTTGACCAGAAGCCTTACCCATAACGTATCATGTTGATCAACACGTTTTATATATTAATTCTATTAAACATTTTATTTTTACAGTAAAATAAGCTAGAGAATAAACTGTTAAAATACATACAGTACCATAGTGCATTTATTGACAAAAATTAACATATGAACAGACCTGCACAATTCAAACATATGTTGTTCAAGGATCAATTGTACTTTTAAGACAGATACCTGCATGCGTAGGGAGACGGAGGATGGGAGGAGGAGAAAGGAAGAAAAAAAGGAAAATCACTGTACTGCTTATAGCTCTAAGGGCTTCAGCTCTTGAGTTTTAAAAAAAAAAAATCAAATAGTAAGTAAACAAAAACAGATTTTAGCTGAATATTAAGCAACTCTGTGCTTGCTTTAATTTCAAATAAAGACGGGGTATTATTTTCCTTAGAGAAAAGATACAAATTAAATGAGATAATATATATAAAAGCAATTCATGTGGCTAAAACAAAATTATACGAAGTCAAGCTAAATTTTGGGAGTACCACATTTGTCAAATTTTAAAATATGCATAAACTTTGACCCAGAATTTCCATTTCTGGGCAGGCATTCCACAGAAATCCTCAAACATTTGCATAAAGATGTGGTAATCAAGGACATTCAATGAAAATTTGCAAAAGTAAAAACTGGAAACCTGAATTTCAATCATTGGGAGGATCATTAAATAAATGATGTTACAGACTTTTTAATGAGTCTATATAGTGGTTGAAAGGAATGAGAGAGTGATATATGAATCTACATGGAAGTATCCAAAACATAGAAATTATTAAGTAAAAAAACGAATTCACATAGCTAAGTCTACTCAGCTATGATTCTATACAAGTAAAACTATTAAGAACAAAATCACTACCATACATTTGTACATGTGTATGTATCTGAACACAAAGTAAAAGTCTAGAAGTATAACCACTGAAACATTCACACTGGATAGGCAGAAACCAGGAATGGAAAAAAGAGGTTTATGTGTGTAAAAGGGAACATTCAAATTTACTCTATACACTTATATCATTTGCTTTTATTTTTACTAGGACAAACTCATACACTACTTGGATAATTTAAAATAAAAATACAGGGGCGCCTGGGTGGCTCAGTGGGTTAAGCCGCTGCCTTCGGCTCAGGTCATGATCTCGGGGTCCTGGGATCGAGTCCCACATCGGGCTCTCTGCTCAGCGGGGAGCCTGCTTCCCTCTCTCTCTCTCTGCCTGCCTCTCTGTCTACTGTGATCTCTCTCTGTCAAATAAATAAATAAAATCTTTAAAAAAAAAATAAAAAAAAAATAAAATAAAAAAAATAAAATAAAAAAAAAAATAAAATAAAAATACAAAGATACGGCATTCAGAATTTTAACTGTAACAGGTAAAAGTGAAAACTCTTCCCCTACTCTCATGTCTACCATCAGCCCCACCCTCACAGGCCCTTGCCCCTGCATCAGCCTTTACTGTTCTGTCTGGATCTCGGTCAGGGACTAAGTAATTCTGTTCTCTCTTACCGTATCCCAGATTTGCAGTTTGATTTGTTTTCCATCAATGTTGACCATACGGGCCCCAAACTCTACACCTGTCAGTGAAGAGCAAAACAAAGGATGTGATTCTCATGAACATCACCCATGTTTAAAGGTTCATGTTTTTCCCCAATATGCCAACTGATTGCTTCTCTGTCTGCACTCAGTACCATTAAGCCCATTGCTGCTATTTGCTACAACTAATTTTGTGTTTCTTAAACCTTCACCTTCTAGAATTAAAAATTAAAATCTAGGTGATAATGACCTCAGGAATGTAACCAAAAGGCAGATATGGAGATGAAACTAATTAAGAAGTAGAAAAGGTGAATAAATTTTTAGTAATGTTAATACTTAAATTTCATCAGGCAATTAATGTGTAATTTTGTAACTTTTTAAAAAAACCTAAAAATTTTGAAGCATTTCCTAAAATTTTCTCAAAGTCACTCCCTAGTCCAATATTTCCTTTTTTGCAATTCCATAATTTTTGGTTTGAGAAAAGAGCCTACCTAAGAAATACGTTCTCAAGAATGATACATTTCAGATCTCTACTAATTCCCACAGTTCATCAGAAAATAGCCTTCCTCATAGGATTATGGAAACTGACAGTCTGAATAAACGTTTTAGTCTACCTGGCATTCATCTTTCTTTCAAGTAATGTTAGGACAAAACTTAAAATTGAAGGTTGCTCAAATTGAAAATAACTGGGGTGCCTGTGTGGCTCCGTGGGTTAAGCCTCTGCCTTCCGCTCGGGTGATGGTCTCAGGGTCCTGGGATCGAGCCCCATGTCCAGCTCTATGGTCGGCTGGGAGCCTGCTTCCCCCTCTCTTTCTGCCTGCCTCTGCCTACTTGTGATCTCGCTGTCAAACAAATAAATAAAATCTTTAAAAAAATTTGAAAATACTCGATCATAAGTCAAACAACTTGTCCTACATTCTATTTTTATATGGTACTTTTACTAGAGGAATTCTGATTTCCAAGTAAGAAAGAACACTAACTTAGCTTCTGCTAAAGGGCTGACAGATGCCTATTCAGCGGCTCCACACACAATATTATCTGGACTACCACTCTCAGATGCTGCAGTTAGTAAGACATAAAAAAATGTTGTTTCTTACTACTCTAGACTGCTTCATCAAGAGCAGTGATAACTAGTGAAAAAAAATCACTAGACTTTTTTTTCCTTTCTGGACAACAGAAATGGAACTTCAATAGTGAATTAAAAAAATAGAACTTGTCTTCTATCCAATTTCCCCCAGTTATGCACTCAGAGATCCTTATATTTTGCATGTATTTTCTATCTAACTGTCTTATCTTGGTATATAAGACTGAATTCAGGGGCACCTGGGTGGCTCAGTGAGTTAAGCCTCTGCCTTCCGCTCAGGTCACGATCTCAAGGTCCTGAGATCAAGCCCCACATCGGGCTCTCTGCTCAGTGGGGAGCCTGCTTCCCCTTCTCTCTCTACCTGCCTCTCTGCCTATTTGTGATCTCTCTGTCAAATAAATAAATAAAATCTTAAAAAAAAAAAAAAAGACTGAATTCAGAAAGAAACAGAGTCTACACAGGACTCTGGCAAAAACTTGATCACTTTATTCCTCCACTTTAAAATTTGTCATTTGTAAGGCGCCCGGGTGGCTCAGTGGGCTAAGCATCTGCCTTCACCTCAGGTCATGATCCCAGGGGCATGGGATGAGCCCCACATCAGGCTCCCTGCTCAGCAGAGAGTCTGCTTCTCCCTCTCCCTCTGCTGCTACCCCTACTTGTGCTCTCTCACTTGCTCGCTCTATCAAATGAATAAACGAAGTATTTTTTAAAATTCTGTCACTTGCTTATTACCTTTAGCTGTTTTATAACTTGGTCTCTAATTTATTCTCTAGCTTTATTTTTTGTCACTCTCCACTTGAAATTTCATGCTCCAGCCATATTAAATCACTTTCTTTTCCAAAGGTAGTCCGATCGGACATTCCTGAGCATTTGCAAACATTATTCTCTTCTTGCCCTGACCACCCTTCCATCTCTACAACCCCTGTGCCAGGCTAATTCCTATTCATTCAATTTTCAGCCTTTCCAGATAGAGGTAGCAGCCTCTCCTCCCCTTTTACCATAGGAATTTAGTTATCAGTATCTGTTCCAGCCCCACCTCCTATATTGGCAGACCATAAGCTACTTAAGGACAGGCACAACGTTTGCCTAGTTAAGCGCTATATACCATTAGCACCTTTTACACTGTGCTCACTTCATATTAACTTACAAAGATATTTTCCTGTAGATGTTATCCTCTAAATCCTTTTCTAACCCCATTCATTACTTATTTGGCTTTGAATAAGGTATACAGGAGCAGAAGTAGCTTCAGATTTCAATAAGGTGGGATCTGGAAGTAGTAATATGGTAAGAATAGGAGTTAGGGATTTTATTTTATTTTTTTTTAGATTTTATTTATTTGAGAGAGAGAGAACAAAAGTAGGCAGAAAGGGGGGGGAGGGGAAGCAGGCTCCCCGCTGAGCAGAGAGCCTGATGCGGGCTCCGACCCCAGGACCCTGAGATCATGACTGGAGCGGAAGACACAGGCTTTAGCTCACTGAGCCAACCAGGCGCCCTGGAGTTAGGGATTCTACTCAGAAACTGCATTTGCATAGCAAGAAAGCTAGTTTCATATACATTACTCATTTGGAGTTGGGTTATGGAGATTATGGGGAAGGGGTTGTTAAAGTCCCAGGAGGCCCTGCCTTAATACAAACGTGCAGCAAATGTTTATGCCTTCATTATCACCAGTGTGATTTTGGAATTCTACTATACTCTTTTCTTTAAAAGTCATTTGTTTCATCTACCTTCTAACTCAAGTCTGGGAGGGCTCTTCAAATTTACTACTACTTCTCCAACACACAAAAGTATCTGCGTGTTGGTGATCACTTTGAAAAACATATGTGACGTTTGCACTAACTTACCACAAAACAAGGTGAGTTTTTTAATAAACAGTTAAGCTTTCGTGGAATCTTCCATAAACATACAAATTATATTTAGGGGGTAAAAGCCCCACGGCAATGAACCCATATCTCACGCCCATCTCTGAAGTTACCTTTCAATGATTTACTCCCCATTTATCAGCAGTTAGTCACTCTTTATTTACCATAACTTTCGACTAACTTATATAGGAAAAGGTAACTTTTCACTTGGAATACCGAAGCCAGCTAACTTCCCACTTCAGCTAGTCAGGTTTCGTTATCTCTTCTGGGACAGGTAGGTGGACCTACCTATTGTGAGGTCGTGGACAGGCTGGAACCGCTTGTCTGTAAACTGCAGGAGGAGACATGACTTCCCCACACCTAAAAAAGGAAGACGCACGTTCTAGGAGTCACGCGGCCCTAGAACAATCTCGAGTCCGGGCGTCCAGGGCTGGGAAAGGGGAGCCCCGAGCCCCGCCCCCGGCCGCCCCGCCCCCGCCCGCTCTTCATTTAATCGCCCAGCCCACTAAATGAGCCCCGCCCCACGCCCCGATTTGTGAACTTCGGATCCCCGCCCCAGCCGTGAGGGCAGTCGCCCTCAGCTTACCTGTGTCCCCGATGATGATGTACTTGAAGAGATAAGCATAAGTCATGGTCCCGTTTCCTCTGGATTCCGGGTCCGCCCGACTTCTACAGCCACTTACCTCCGGCCTCTCTACCCGCGCAATCGACCGATCTCTGGCCCCTCTAGCCCAGATCACGTCTCTATTGCTCTCCCCTAAAATCCTCTCTCGGTCGGAGCGACTGTAATACCCGGACAGCACCTCCAGGGACGCTTCCAACACTTCTATTTGCCATTATCCCACCAAGCTCTAGGGGGCGGTAGCTACCCTTTCCGTCCTCTCGGCCTTCCCGGCAACAGCCCCACGGCTCTCCTTCCAATCAGTGGAGAGCGACGCGCGTCCTTGAGGAAGTGACGGCAGTTCGAGTCCGGTGGGGGCGGTGGGAGCGATGAGGGAACTGAGACGGTGGTAGCCGTTGTGTGAAGATGGAGGTAGGAACCTGAGCGTTAAGAAGGCTGGCGAGAGAGCGCGGCCGACCGAGTCGAAACAGAGGCGGGAAGCCGGGCGGAGAGGCTGCTGATGGGAGGGGCGAAGAGAGCCGGGTTTGGGAGTGTTGTCAGAATGTCGGGGATAGAATCCTTCGCTCTGTGCTAGTTCCCTACTCCCCCTAACTTATCCCCGCGGCTTTCTTTTGGTTTCCAGTTTCCCGGAGGAAATGACAATTACCTGACGATCACAGGGCCCTCGCACCCCTTCCTGTCAGGGGCCGAGGTGAGCACGAGCTGGCGACGCTGTGGGGGGAGGGCCTGAAGCCGCGGTGGGGTAGGGCGGTGGGGAGGAGAGCGCGGACGCCCGGGACCGGGGGCTGGGAACTAGGGGCGGCGATTGGTGTTCAGAGGACAGTGGCAGCTGCTTCCAGAACCTATGAAGACTAAGGGGAAGGCCCGGGAAGCTGCTGTCATCAGAAAAGCAGGACTTTGGAAAGAGCTAACCCATTTCACAGTGATTCTGGATTGGAAGACAGGGTGGAATTGTTTCCTTTCATTGGGGAGAAATAACTACAACAAGATGGGGGGGGGGGTCACGGCGGGAAGAGATTACTTCAGCTAAAGAAATTGGGGTAAGCGAGGAGTTTCCTTAAAGGGTTACCTGTGAACATGTGTTCTTCTTGGAACTCTGTTGCAGGGTCTTTGTTTCACTTAAACTTCTACTCAAGGATTTGAGTAGTTATGTTTACCAACAGGCTTGTTTTGCTAGTGACAGGATGAAAGGAAATCGTTGCCAGAAAACATGGAGTTGAGTACATGTGTTTGTTTGCCAGTGACTCAAGAGTTTGGGCAGGTTACTTCACCTTTGTATGTCACAGATTGTCTAGCTGTCAAATGGCTGTAAAAATAGTTTCTTATGATGTTGTGAAGTAGAAGTAATGGTTATGATGAGGTGCTTTAATATCTGAAAAAGCTTTGCTTCAAATATTGTCATAATATAGACACAAATCACTTATTTAGGCAGGGTGAAATAGTAAGATTTGGAACAGAAAAAATAAATTTCCCGGTCTTTGAAAAACTTGTCTTGAGCTTTCTAGAATTTGGGGGGTTTTTTGAGAATTTTTAGTACTTTTTTTTTCCCTAAAGTGATGGGAAGCACTTGCATCAGTTTTTTTTGTTTTTGTTTTTGTTTTTTGTCTTAAGAATTCTCAGTTGCTGTTGAGTAGGTTTTTTTTTTTTTAAGATTTTATTTATTTATTTGACAGAGACCACAAGTAGGCAGAGAGGCAGAGAGAGAGGGGGAAGCAGGCTCCCCGCTGAGCAGAGAGCCTGATGCGGGGCTCGAGCCAGGACCCCAAGATCACCACCCGAGCCGAAGGCAGAGGCTTAACCCACTGAGCCACCCAGGCGCCCCGCTGTTGAGTAGGTTTATCCTGTATTAAACCTTAACGTTTTCATGGATGAGAATTAGATTGAAAAGGGACAGTTGATAGTTTGATTTCTTTATTGCCATTATTGGTTATTGTCATTCTCTGAAGGAAGGGAAGGTGTGGCTCAAAGGAACAACAAATTTAGAAATGATATAAAACTAAATCTCTTTGATAGCATTTTCTTCTGAATGCTATCTCCATGATTTAATTTCATTATTTGGAGTGTTGTAAATCTCACATCGACCTTATCCACTGAATGTGCATCATTGCCAGTTTCTTTTTTTCGTTTTTTAAAAATTTATTTATTTATTTATTTGACAGAGACACAGCAAGAGAAAGAACACAAACAGGGGGAGTGGGAGAGAGAGAAGCAGGCTTCCCGCTGAGCAGGGAGCCGGATGTGGGGCTCAATCCCAGGACCCTGGGATCATGACCTGAGCCAAAGGCAGATGCTTAAGGACTGAGCCACCCAGGCGCCCCTCACTGCCAATTTCTTCTGAATCAGATTTAAATTTAGAATGTGGTAAATTTCACACTGGCCTCATAAAGAAACTCTCCAGGTTTGAGTCTATCCTTTTTGTGTTTGTTTTTATAACTTTAAGAAATTAAAAAACAAAAACAAACAATTTTGCCAAGAAGCTCACAACTAAATTTCAGTGTTTTCCTTTAGCTTGGGTCTTTGTTGTTGCTAACAATTCTTCTCATTATATCTTCACTGTCCCTTCCCCACCCCCCTTTTCTTTTTTTTTTTTTTTTTTTTTTTTTTTTGCTTTTGACCTTTATTTCAATTGGTTTGTGGTTTTTGTTGTGCCTGGTCTTATTGTGAACCACCTCCAATATAACTTAGGACTAGGTAAAGGTGATACTAAGTTTTTCTTTTAGAAAAAGTGATATTTAGAGTTTCCTTGCAAGAAAAAAAGATAGATGTCCAAAAATGCTAACAATTAAAAAAATTGAAAAATTGGAGTTCATTGAAATTAGAAACGTCTTTTCATCAAAAGACATCATCAAGAAATTAAATAGGTACACCATAGAGTGGGAGAAGATATTTTAATACACATACCTGACACATACTCATGATATATCAAATACTTGTAGAGTAAAAAATCCAATTTAAAAATGGGCAGAAGATTTGAACACACACTTCACAAAAGAGAGTATCCAGATGAAAGACTGTCATCATCCCTCATCAGGGGAATACCAGTTAAAATTATAACGAGCATGACTATACACCCACTAGAATGGCTAAAATTAAAAACACAACTACAAGATTTTACAAGGATGCAGATAACTCTTAACCATTCTGATTAAAGTGTAAATTGATTCAATCGCTTTGGAAAACTAGCAGTATCTGCTAAAAATGAACATAATACCTACCCTGGGACCCAGCAGTTCTACTTCTTGATGTAAACATGAGAGAACTGAGTGCATATATTCACCAAAAACATGTATGTTCATGGCAACTTTACTCATAATAGCTAAGCACTGGAAACAACCCAAATGTCTCTAAACTGATACATTTGTAAAAAGAGATACTACATAGCCATAAAAAAGAACATGAACTACTAATAAATGTACCTTGGGTGATCTCAAAAATATATTATTGGGATGCCTGGGTGGCTCAGTTGGTTGAGCATCTGCTTTTGGCTCAGGTCATGATCCCAGTGTCCTGGGATCAAGGCCCACATCAGGCTCCTTGCTCAGCGGGAAGCCTCTCCCTCTGCCTGCTTCTCCCTCTGCCTGACACTCCACCTGCTTGTGCATGCACTCACTGTCTCTCTCTCTCTGACAAATAAATTAAAAATCTAAAATAAATATATAATATATATGTGATGTATATATATATACACATATACACACACATATATATACATATATATATATGAGTAAAAAGCCTGACATAAAAGAGTAGACACTGAACTATATAAGTTCATTTTCATTTTTTTTAATGAATATAAGGAATAGACAATGTGAAACTAAGGTAATAGAAATCAGAATAGTGGTACCTGTTATGAAAAGGAGAGAATATCGACTGGGAAGGAGTATGACAGAATCTTTACAGTGATAGAAGTGTTCTCTATCTTTGATCTGGGTGATGGTTAATTGGATGTTTACATATGTAAAAATTCTTTGAGCTATATACTTTACTAAAAATTTTTAAGGAATAAGTATCCAGAGAGGAAGGCTTAAGATGTGTTACAGCATTGCTTGAGACAGGAAAGTTCTGCTATCTGAAGGGAGTTTAATCTTTCTGTTTTCCTCATTCTCATTGGCTCTTATACAATGATACTGTGCTTTCACCACTTTCAGGAAATAATATGAAGATACCGATTTTTAATTAGCGAAAGTACTTATAATATTAGAACCAGTTAATTATTTCCAGCTAAATAGTTAAAATGTTCACTACTATACCATTTTTTTTAAAAGAACAATGGATTATCTTAATGACCCATTGTACCAGTGTAGTATGAGTAAATAGGTATTGGATTAAAATAAATTTCTTTAAAATGAGTAATCTACACAAAGTATTTAAAGAAATACTGGGTTGTATGTTTTGGCATGGGGAAATAGGAAAAGAGGGAAATCATGTTTTTGTTTTGTTTTGTTTCATTCTCTAAATAGCTGAGCATCCTTGTTTATAAACTGTAATTCCCAAATTGTTACCTTCCTTAAAAATGCCCAGTATTTAACAGAGAAGGAAAAGAAGCCTGAATGAGAAGGTAGCTACATCATCTTGTTTTCTCCTGGGTCAAAATCACTTATTTTTACCTGAACATCTGCTACAGTTTTATATGTGGTAGAGTATGATCTAGTTATGTGGCAGATCCACTAAAATAAAATAACTAGATACTCATTATTGGTTTTTCCCCCATAATCATTTGTGGTAATAAAAGAGCTTTAGAGTGAATCTCTTGTGTGTATTCTAGCCTGTATTTTACCCTCTGTATTCTTGATCATTGCTATTATTTTACTTAGGGAAGAAACAAATAAGCAAAACAACACACCCCCTCCCAAAACAACTTTAAAGCTATGGATACTGAATAACAAAGCTGTTTCCACATTCCAGGGGGTGGTGCATAGAAAGAAGGCCTTGTTAATTTGATACAATGGAACCTCTGCATGTCTGAGTTTTTAGTGTAGTCCATGAGAGCACTCCAGATGGTTTATGAAGGGTAGTCCTTTGCAGAACACTGGTCTCTTGTTTTGGATATGAATTTTTACTTTTTCTGTTCTCTTTACCAAATAGTATCATTTTCATATCTTGGCAGAGCTGCTTTTTGTTCTGTTAAGCAGAAAAGGATAGGCATCTTTTGCTTTGTCAAAACATTCTGTATCTTGTAAAAATTGAAAACTAATATACAACTATTAATCTATTACAGTAAATGTTTACCCTGATCCTTTTTCCCATCCCCATAACTTTGTTTGCATGAAAATTTGGTAGAAATATTTGTTCTCTCTTGAAAAATCTCACATGAACCTAAACTGAAATTTCAGAAAGAGTCACGAACCTCAAGTTCAGAACTTTCACGCAAGAATCATGAGCTATGTACTGAGAAAAGTTCAGTTGTTGGGAGGATTTTTAGTTTTTCCCATCAAGAACTGCTTGCTCCTGTTCCTTGTACCACTCTAATGTCACATCTCACACAACTACCAAATTTTTTACCATGTTAAGTAAAATAGTAAAGATCTTGGAAGAAGGAAAATGTAGAAATGAAGCGATATATATATAGATATATATCTCTATAAATATATATAGAGATATATATCTATATATCTTTTTTGTCTTGTAGGAAACTTTTCAGTTTGCCAATGTGATTCAGAGAGATTAGGCATTTCACAGACATACTTTTTTTCTCCCTAGTTTCTACCAGCTGGAAATTTCTTTCTAGCAATGTCTTCATTAAAATAAAAATGGTGCAGCATCTGGCTGGCTCAGTCAGAAGAGCAGGTGACTGTCTTGACCTCAGGGCTGTGAGTTCAAGCCCCATGTTGGGTGTAGAAATTACATAAATAAATAAAACTTAAAAAATAAAATAAAGTAAATTTGGTGATTTTTTAAAAAGATTTTATTTATTCATTTGAGAGAGAGCACAAGCAGGGGGAGAGGGAGAACCAGACTCCCCACTGAGCTGGGAGCCTGACATGGGGCTCCATCCTGGGAACTGGAGATCATCTCCTGAGCTGAAGGCAGAAGCTTAACCATCTGAGCCACCCAGGTGCCCCTAAATATGGAGATATTAATGAGACCCTTTCTGGACCTATAATAACCTTGAGGAACTCTTAAAGAATGCATTGTTTAATCATGGGGGGGAAATGTGGGTAATTACTGAATTTGGTCTGAATCAGTTGATATTTACTAGACTGAATTTAAAGTTTCTAAAATTCTAATTATCTATAACTGATTACCAGGTCATAAGTTAATAATAATTAGGATGTTAATATTATTATATTTATAGTTATTATAAATATAATAATTTATAGTTATTATAGTTTATATTTATAGTTTATAAATATAAACTATTTATAGTTATTTTATAACTATATATAGTTATAGTTTTATAGTTATTTATAGTTATTAAAGTAACTATATATAGTTATTAAAATATTAAAACAATATTAAAATATTGTTATTAAAATAACAATATAAGGAAAGTACTGTTACAACTCTCATTTTATAGATGAGGAAGACCCCTTCAGAGTTCTTTAGTAATTGACAGAGCTGGAACTTGAACCCATATGTCTCTGACATCAAAGTCTCTCGCAAAGTCTCTTATAAGAGATAATGCTCTTGCTGCAGATGTTGCCATTTTAGTTTTTTAGTGTCAAAAAGGAACTGTAGCATTTACTGTCAGACATTGGTCTTTTAGCTCCATGAATGTTGACCCATTCAGTATAGAATGAGTCTGTTACTGTAGTTGAATTCAAGGAAGGAATTGGGTTTTATGGCTAGCTGGAGTAATCTTTTTCTTCCTCTGTTGCAGAAAAGGCTCTGTGAGAGCAAGACTAGGAAAGTTAGAGAACCAGTTTGCCTTTTGGCTGTAGCTCTTATGAAGATTTTTCTGCTCAGTATTAACCTTGACATTGTTGGGTTTTCCAAAAGTGCTGTACAAATGGTAATCTTATTTGTTGTTAATGTCATTATTTCTAAGATGGAACTCTTTTTAAGTGTAGATAACTTAGAAGAGGATATTGTTCCTGTGACAGTACTTTTTAGAATTTGTGTCAAAGGAACCTAAAAACAGTAGTCAAAAAAGTGTAATTGTCTGGCTGACAATGAATTTCTGTTGTCTAATAGTTCAGGTGTATAACTGGAAAATAACTGTTGTGAATTAGAATCTTTCGAGAGTTTTTAAACATAGTAGGCAAAACAATTTATAAAGACTGGGTCCTTACTAACAGTGCTGAAAAAGAGTCACTCATTAAAACAGTAAGCATGATAGGACAACTGAGATGGCAAACATAAGAAACTGAAAACTGTGATTGATTTTGGCAATCTTGTTTATGCAATATGACCAAGGGTATTAAGAAGAAGAGTGGTTTAAGGGGGGTGGAGGGTTAGGTGAGCCTGGTGGTGGTTATTAAGGTGGGCACGTATTGCATGGAGCATTGGGTGTGGTGCATAAACAATGAATCTTGGAACACTGAAAAAATAAAATTAAAAAAAATAAGAGGTTTATTTGTAAAATTAAATAGGTCCTAATAAATTGGTAACAAAAATAGGATCCAGAGGTATGCTAAGAAACTCCAGTACCCAGCCATGTTCTCCACTTAGCAGTATGCAGTTCCTCCTCTTACAACTAACTTTTTTTTCCCCCTTTTTCCCCCTACAGACATTCCATACACCAAGCTTGGGAGATGAGGAATTTGAAATCCCACCCATCTCTTTGGATTCTGATCCCTCACTGGCTGTCTCAGATGTGGTTGGCCACTTTGATGACCTGGCAGACCCCTCCTCCTCTCAGGATGGCAGCTTTTCAGCCCAATATGGGGTCCAGACATTGGACATGCCTGTGGGCATGACCCATGGCTTGATGGAGCAGGGCGGGGGGCTCCTGAGTGGGGGCTTGACCATGGTAAGGGGCAAGACATTATCAAGTTTACCCAAGCTCCTGGGCTTGGTGGTGGTACGGGAGATAAAAGTGACTCTCTCTTCCCTACTACACTTGGGTATTACTTGGTTCTCATTCTGTGTTTAAAGGCTCACAGGGGAGCCTTCAGGGGAAATGAAGACTTCATTTCCTCTGAAGGATATTTATCATTTGAATCAATTTTACTTGAAAAATGATTTAAAATTATGAAATGTCCAGTGTTCACCCAGATATGAAAAGGATTGTAATGGGGGAGGGTGTTTTTTTCCCCTTCTATAATTGCCATCACATCCTAAGATTAAAATGTGTGTAAAGAAAATGTGAGTGTGATAGCTGGCATGTTGAGAGTTATTCAAAACCAGGCTGAACCAAATGTATTAATTGTGAATTAGTATGTTATAAATCGGTGTATTGGGCTTCCAGCACATTTCATCAGTAGCACACCTTCACACTATATTTGATGCCAAAAATCTCTAACACTGGCCTACTCTTGATTGCCTGTGTGTTGCAATTTTAAAAACCATTATTGTAGGAGAGTACAGGAAGTTTTTCTTTACCCTGTGTGTCATCACTACCTCCAGATTACTGAATAATTTATTTGTCCTTTCAACTTGTCCATAATTAAGACTTATCTGGTTATTTTTCATTATTTTAGAACAGGCTTTTGAGTACAAAGAAGTTGATTTTAATAATTTCTGTACTTTATTAAAAAGCTTAATATACTTTATATATAGATAAATTATTTGATGTTTAGTCTTTAAATGATGATACAGTCTGGGTAAGCAAAGGTTATAAACTGTCCTGAATTCAGTGGGGGGAAAGAGTGGTGTTTTTTTATATTTAGTGTTTAATTAGTCCTTCTGCTTCTCTCAGGACTTGGACCATTCTATAGGAACTCAGTATAGTGCCAACCCACCTGTTACAATTGATGTACCAATGACAGACATGACATCTGGCTTGATGGGGCATAGCCAGTTGACCACCATTGATCAGTCAGAACTGAGTTCTCAACTTGGTTTGAGCTTAGGGGGTGGCACCATCCTGCCACCTGCCCAGTCACCTGAGGATCGTCTTTCAACCACCCCTTCACCTACTAGTTCACTTCATGAGGATGGTGTTGAGGATTTCCGGAGGGTGAGGCATTCCCTGCCAAAATCAAATCTGCCATGATATTCTGGGATAAAACTCTTGGCATACAGAGCCTACTCAGTATTATTTGCTCCTGCCCTGCCATCTCCTATGCTCTTTTTTCTGGGTATGGGGTCCTGCCTCTCAATCTACAGTTTATAATGCTTTTCCCAATCCCCATTCTAATTGGTCCTCACATACTTTACTAATGTCTTAATCCTATTGCCTCTTTTTAGCATTTCTGAAAATTCCATCCATGTGCCTAGTTAGTTCCCCCACATAAAAGTCCTTTTCTTACAGTTCTCCAGACATGACTCTTCCTTCTTTCCTTTTGTAATTCTGTTTTCTCCCTTGCAGCAACTTCCCAGCCAGAAGACAGTTGTGGTGGAAGCAGGAAAAAAGCAGAAGGCCCCAAAGAAGAGAAAAAAGAAAGACCCTAATGAACCTCAGAAGCCAGTTTCAGCATATGCTTTATTCTTCCGTGATACACAGGCTGCCATCAAGGGACAGAATCCCAATGCCACTTTTGGGGAGGTTTCAAAAATTGTGGCCTCCATGTGGGATAGTCTTGGAGAGGAGCAAAAACAGGTGAACAAAACATGGAGGGACTAGTGGGTAGTGAATGTCCTAGAAGTTTTTAAGTAAGGGGATTAAAAACTTAAGTTTTCTTTTAACTTTTTAAGTTCTTATTTAGTATCTTTTTTTAAAAGATTTTATTTATTTGACAGCATAAACAGGCAGAGTAGCAGGCAGAGGGAGAGGGAGAAGCAGACTCCCCACTGAGCAAGGAGCCTGACTCAGGGCTCCATCCCAGGACTCTGGGATCATGACCTGAGCCGAAGGCAATCATTTAACCAACTGAGCCACCCAGGTGCCCCCAATATCAACTCTTTTTTAAGTAACATTCACATAACATACTTTGCCTTGAACGTTATAGCCATCCACTGAATCCAGAATGCACATCTAAAAGGTATTGACAATGTTTATAAAAACACCGAAATCTAATTTAAACACCATTTTTTTTCCATCTGTAAATTTAGGCCATTCCTTGGTAAATTGCATCTCTAAAATCCACTAGCCTAAGTCTGAATTTGGAATTCAGTTTATGGTTTTCTTATTGTCCTAGTATAAACTTAAAAACTATAGTTAACTCTCTAATATAATATGGATTTAAAAAATAGGGGCACCTGGGTGGCTCAGTTGGCTTAAGCATCCAAATTTTGGTTTCAGCTCAGGTCATGATCTCAGGATCATGAGACTGAATCCCACCTTGGGCTCCACACTTCTTGTGAAGCCTGCTTGATTCTTTCTCTCCCTCTCTCCCCCCGCCCCTCCCTCACTACTATTCCTCTCTCCTTTGTTCTAAAGAAAGATTATACTATGTAAAGGTATGATACAGTTAACACTGAAGATGGCTGTAATTAACATTGCCTTAGACTCCCCAGGTCTTGGATCAAAGTGAGTCTGCTACTTAATATTTGAAACAAAAAGCTGAAATTTATAACTTATAGCATTTATTGCTGCTCAACAGACCACAAATTTAATAGCTTTAAATAGTGGCAGTTTATTATTTCTCATGATAATGTGAATTGATTAGATGGTTTTTCTGATGTTCTCGCCTGGGCTCATTCTTGTGGTTGTAGTCAAATGACAGCTGGTATAGTTGGCCAAGGTGACCTTGCTCCCATGTGTGACATTTGGTGTTACTTGTTGGCTTTCCTGCTCATTCACATGGCCTCTCATCCTTCAAAAGGCCAGACTGGCTTCCTTATAGTATGGCAGACTTAGAGCAAGGCCTCTCTGTCACTTTAGCCATCTTCTTATGGTCAAAGCAGTTCATATAGCTATCCCAGATTCAAAGGACAGGGAAATAGGTTTCAGCCCTTGATGGAAGAAAAAGTACACAAGATGGGAGGAATTCTTGTGGCCATCATTGCAAATAATTTGCCACATTCCTTAAGGGAGTATACCCATTAGACACAGTGACAGGCTAAGCAGACTATTGATTTTATACAGTGTTTGGATCTGAGATTTTTGTTGTTGTTGTTAAAAAAGTGGGCATGGGTTGGTGTTAACTCTGGAAGCATCGTTGTTCTGGCAAGACTTGCTGATTGGTTGACTTTCAGATGCATGGTCACTGTAAAGTCAGACATGGAGACTGTCTTGATTACTAGCTTCCAGAAGTATATTCACTGAAAAGAGTTGTATCAGTATTTAACTGAGATGAACTATCATTCGTTGCTAAATAATACAGAATTATTAGTCTTTTCTAGGAGTATGGGGACTTTTAAAACAGTCTCTCCCTTTCCTGTAGGTATATAAGAGGAAAACTGAAGCTGCCAAGAAAGAGTATCTGAAGGCTCTGGCTGCATATAAAGACAATCAAGAGTGTCAGGTAAAAGGGCTACTTAAAGCAATAAAAAGATTTTTGGAGCTGTTTATTAGCAGTTACAAGAAGTAAATACTACCAAAAACCTATGGGACCTGATAATTTTATGTTGTATTAAAAGCTTAAAAGTATGTAACAGGTTTTCTATTGTTTCTGTCACAAACCTTACCAGTTTGTCTTTCTGAGTTTATCTCCATTATTTACAATTACTCCATTGTTTACTCCCAGAGTTCTTTTCTTTCTCCCACTCTGCGATGTATCTTTTCTTGGGAGGTGATTAGAGTGAATATGTTCTGGGGAGGAGAATAAATTTCCCAATGGCTGTCTTTATTTCTTTTGGGTCTTTTAGGCCACTGTGGAAACAGTAGAATTGGATCCAGTGCCACCGTCACAGACTCCTTCTCCACCTCCTATGGCTACTGTTGACCCAGCATCTCCAGCACCAGCCTCAACAGAGCCCCCTGCCCTCTCCCCTTCCATTGTTGTTAACTCCACTCTTTCCTCATATGTGGCAAACCAGGCATCTTCTGGGGCTGGGGGTCAGCCCAATATCACCAAGTTGATTATTACCAAACAGATGTTGCCCTCTTCTATTACTATGTCTCAAGGAGGGATGGTTACTGTTATCCCAGCCACAGTGGTGACCTCCCGGGGGATCCAACTAGGCCAAACCAGTACAGCCACTATCCAGCCCAGTCAACAAGCCCAAATTGTCACTCGCTCAGTGTTGCAGGCAGCAGCAGCAGCTGCTGCTTCTATGCAACTGCCTCCACCCCGACTTCAACCCCCTCCACTGCAACAGATGCCTCAGCCCCCCACTCAGCAGCAGGTGACCATTCTGCAGCAGCCTCCCCCACTTCAGGCCATGCAACAGCCTCCACCTCAGAAAGTTCGAATCAATTTACAGCAACAGCCGCCACCTCTGCAGATCAAGATCGTGCCTCCACCCACTCTGAAAATGCAGACGACCTTAGTCCCACCAGCTGTGGAAAGTAGTCCTGAGCGGCCTGTGAACAACAGCCCCGAGGCCCATACAGTGGAGGAAACTTCTCCTGAGACAATCTGTGAGATGATCACAGATGTAGTTCCTGAGGTGAGCCTATTTTCAAGTCTTTCTCCAGACCAGTGGAAAGGTAGAATTATTTTGGTTGACCCAATAAAAGTGAAGGTTGGTACTAGCATTTAATGTCTGGCAGCCAGGAGTTCCTGTAGTAGGAGTTCCCTGCGACTATGACTTGTCCCACCCATGATAATCTGTAGTGTTCTTGGTGAGAAACATTTAGGAGGGTGGTCTGTCCCAGACCACTTAACTACACAAAAGTCCTACTGCAGTTCTATGTGAAAGGATACAGCCTAAGCATAGAGTTATTTTTCAGAGGTGTCTCTCCAAGGATCCTAAACTTTGGAGATACAAGTTCTTCAATTTCTCCTACATCTCTGCTGGTTGGCTTAATTTTTAGGTGGGGGATGGATAGGTTGAAAAAAAATGGTTCATATCATGGAGTCTTTCCAAAGAGACATAAACTGATGCCAGTTACCCTAGTTTTAATCCGTACATCACCAATAGTCTCTTTATTTTTTTTAAAGATTTTATTTATTTATTTGACAGAGAGAGAAATCACAAGTAGGAAGACAGAGGCAGGCAGAGAGAAAGGGGGAAGCAGGCTCCCTGCCTAGCAGAGAGCCCAATGCGGGGCTTGATCCCAGGACCCTGAGATCATGACCTGAGCTGAAGGCAGAGGCTTAACCCACTGAGCCACCCAGGCAGGTGCCCCACCAATAGTCCCTTTAAATAAAGTATGGGCCTGTTTTGAGACTCCAGATCCATAATTAATGAAGTAATCATTTAAAGAAAAATAACCCATCAGCCGGAAACTGTGACTCTCCCAAGGTCTTTCCCTTTTTCTAATGGTGCATTTTATCTTCTCTTAGCCCTCCCAATCCTAGTTGAAGTAAACCAGCCTCTACTCACACCATGCTTTGGACGTTTTCAGGAGTATTATTCAAGTGTGGAATAAAGTCAGTGATAAGATTAAAATTAAGGAGTACTGGGGCGCCTGGGAGGCTCAGTGGGTTAAAATTAAGGAGTACTAGCTAGCATTTCTCCAACTGGAAGAATCTTTATGTCAGTCTAAAGCTGCATATAGAGGGGGAAACCAGGAACTCTTATAAAAAAACTCTGCCCCCCTGTGGTCTCTGGGTGGCTCAGTTGGTTAAGCATCTGCCTTTAGCTCAGGTCATGATCCCAGTGTCCTGGGATTGAGTCCCATATCGGGCCCCTTGCTCAGCAGGGAGCCTGCTTCTCCCTCTGCCTGCTGTGGCCCCTGCTTGTGCTCTGACAAATCAAATCTTTAAAAAAAAAAAAAAAAAAAAAAGGGTGGAGGGCGCCTGGGTGGCTCAGTTGTGAGCATCTGCCTTCAGCTCAGATCATGATCCCAGAGTCCTGGGATCGAGCCCTGCATTGCGCTCCCTGCTTGGTGGGGAGCCTGCTTCTCCCTCCCTCTGCCCCTGCTTGTGTTCCCTCTCTCTCTGCCAAATAAACAAATAAAATTTAAAAAAAAACCCAAAGTAAGTAGCAATCTAATTTGTCTTTGGTGCTCTCTTCCTCTCACAGGTTGAGTCTCCTTCTCAAATGGATGTTGAATTGGTGAGTGGGTCTCCTGTGACACTCTCACCCCAGCCTCGATGTGTGAGGTCCGGTTGTGAGAACCCTCCGGTTGTGAGTAAGGACTGGGACAATGAGTACTGCAGCAATGAATGTGTGGTAAAGCACTGCAGGTGAGCTTATAGTTTCCCTTCTTACAATTCAGGTACTCCTAAATTAACTGCTGGCAAAAAGGGTAATCCTGAGTATGTAATCAGCATCTCCTGACCTTAGGTATACTAGATTGCTTTATGTATATCTGATTATAGAGACTAGAAAAGCTTCCCCTGCTTAAAAAGAGCTTACATTTGCCTCATAGACAAAGATGACATAATCAGCAGTTTTTGCTTTTTGGTTACATTACATTCAGTTACATATGCTCTTTTAAAAATATTGTAACACCTTAAACTGTTAGTAACTATGGATATTAGCTTAGCTTCTCTCCTTAGCACAAATCTAGCTACTCAAGGAATTAGAATTTGAGCAGGACCACTATGGTAAGTGTTAAGTAGCAAAAGAAGGTGCTAAGTGTGACAGGAGAAGGAAGGGGTGGGTGGTAGGGGCGAGAGAAGTTCTGAAGATTTTGCCCATCTCCCCAATTTTCTTGGAATTTACCTCTGTATATGAAAGTATTAGTATTTTCCTAAGTCAGATCTGCTTCAGTAAATCAGGACTGCTAAACTTAATTAAGGCCCACTGCTCTTAAATTCATACTGAGTGATATCATCTTAATGAAGCAATTTAAGACAGAGTTCAAAAAGACTAGGCTATAATTCTAAGTTTATGTGTATCTGTTCTCTCTTAGGGATGTCTTCTTGGCCTGGGTGGCCTCTAGAAATTCAAACACAGTGGTGTTTGTGAAGTAGTCCTTCCTGTTCTCCAAGCCAGTCAAGACTTATCTGCTGGAAACATGTCTAAAAGTCTCTTTTTAAAAAACAAACTGGGCTTCTGGTAGTGCCTGATTTCAACCCATGATGGTCCTTCATGCTTCTTCCCTTTTCTGTCTCTTCAGCAGGGACCATACTTTGGAGCAAGGCCATTGAGTTTGCTGTAATCTGGAATTGCTTTTTACTTTAAAATACAGAGATACCAGTGATAATAGCAGAGGAAAGGGTGAAGGGAATATGAACAAGCAGAACATAGGGGTGGTGCTGGTGGGGGGTTGTTTGAGGAAACGTGGGATAATTGTCATAGGACGTGCCTAAACAATTATTAAAATGATGGGAGAATACTCAGTTTTGAACCTAGGCTAAAACACTGTGTGCATCCATTTTAAAGGGGATGAAAAACTGCATTAAAGGTTATCTCTTAAACGGGAACAACTGCTATCACACATATATACATTGCTTTGAGAACAAAAGTTTTCAATAGAGCAAGCACCCGGGCTATAGGGAAAATACCATAACCTGGGGGTTTCTTATTTATTTCTCTTTACAAATAATGTTATTTCTGTAGTCCATGATCCTCCTTGGATTTATCACAGTTTATGAGTGTAAAAGGCAGAAATCTATATCCTTAATATAAGAGGTTTTACCAAAGTCTAACGAAGTTGTGTTCAGTTGTGTTTGATGAGATATCTTTTATAAGATAGGCTAGAGGTGTTTTCACTTACATAATATATATTCTAATTCTCTGTACACCCTAGGGATGCATTTAAAAAAAGGAAAGAAGCAAAGCCACATAGCTGTAAAAGAGTAAACAAATATTTAGAGCATGTTAGCCCTAATGATGATAACCTTAAGTGAAATCAAACCTTACCTTAAGAAAAGCTGTCCCAGAGAACCCCCTTCTTGATTATGATGTTCACGTAGTATTAACTGCTAACCACTTTGATCCTATATAGTATAATCAACATTTTAATGCTTTCCATGCACTCATTTAGTTTGAACCCTTACAATAACCCAATGAGGTAGGTCGCATTCCCAACTTACATATAAGAAATCCTACTGAGAGATAGGTCACACAAGATCACACACGGTTAGTGGCACAGCCAGATTTTGACCTTGAAATCCCAACTACAATACAAACTTTTATTTAAATAAGGGGAAAAAAAACTATTGTACAAATATTACTCTTCAGGTGCAACCTGCAGAGCCATGGGTGTAGGTGCTTAGCTCTATAAGGAAGTGCTTCTATAGATTTTTAGGCTTAGAGATGATACCATCTGGATACCTTTGCTTGAACCGGGCAACCACATCTGGGTCTAACAGGTGAATCCCATCCAGTTGGTTTCCAAGAGTGATCCTGAAGTAAGGATAAAGAAGGGGCAAACCAAAAAAACCCTGGAATTAAAAGGCTTAATATTGTTAAAAGATGCATATCTTTTATTAAGGCTGCCTATCATCTAATATTCATGCCAATTCCTTCAAGAAGACCTTAATAATTAGAATAGTGTTTGGTAGTATGATTAGGAACTGGGCACAGATTTTGGTGTTCAAACAGGCTGGATCTGTCTTACTTAACAGACAGCTAACCAGGTGTACTTCACAAAGTTGCTACCAATAAGTATTCTTTGGATAAATAAAATGCTAGCAACATGTCTTCCTTCTACAAACAGTATGAAAGATACTGAAACTGTTGACAGATTAAATGGATTCTTAACCACCAGGGGGCAGATTCAATACATCCCACAGAGTAACTGAGGAAGATCTTTAGTAGAAACCCTTTGGAGAGTAGTGGTTTGAGTCTTAAAACCTGTTGGGTCTCTAGTAAATGTTGCAGAGCTCCATAAAACAGTTTCGGTACAAGCTTGGGTGGCTTATGAATCCTCTGAAGTGCGTTTTTAGACTACTCAAATAGGAGGTAAAGCTCTACTGTCACCCGTCCTTGACCATAAACAGGAGGGCTGTTATGTCCTGGTCCACCTTACCAGTTGGGCTGCACATTGTGTGGTCGTCCAAATAACTCAATCTTGCGAGTGCCAGGGGATAGTCTCTCAATCATGCCATAGATTTCATCTGGTTTATGACTGGTAGAACGAACCTAGGAAAGTAAGGCTCTAGTTACTTTTAAATTACCAAAGATTCCAAGTCTAGCCCTTTCCATTTATATTTATGATCAAATGAGAGAACCTGGAACACACCTGACTTGAATAGTGTGGAAGGTTTGGATGCCTGGGGAAGCACATACCTCAGCTACGATCACATCGCAATCCAGACCTTGGTTGAAGCCTTGAGGATTTCCTTTGACACCAACCTGCTCACCACAGAGAACAAATTATCTTATGGAACCCCCAGCATTTGAACTTTTTCTCAATAAGAAGTCCAACAATTCCTCTTTCTGCTCCACCTATTGAACTTGGCCCCACTGCTGCTCACCAAGCAGTGTTCCTTCCCATGGTTCAACCAGTGACCTGTACGGCCTGTCCGAATGATGCGCTGCAGTTGATTTGTCTTCACCCAGATAATTTCATCTACCCGTTCATAACTGTGGGACATAAGAAAGAGAACTAGAGCTTTAATCAGGCTTTCACAGTTTAAGGGTAGTAACATCTACAGAGGAAAGGACAGGGAATACTCTGGGAGAAGAGAACACATCTTAACTATAGCAATTATGTTTCTATTTCCTTGGGGGGGGGGAGCAACACAGTGATCACTACTTACCCCCAGAGATTCAGACATTCTCTACCCAACTCCATGGCCCTAAAAAGAAAAGGGTTAAACAGCTACTTTCATGTCCATATTTTTAATCTCTTTAAGATACCAAAGTGTTTTCAGGAGACATTCAGTGAACATTTACATGCAAGACACCACTAGGGCACCAGGATGGATCTAAGAATGAAAACATAAAACAGTATCTATTACCAATAGCCTTACCTTTCATAAGGAATAAATATAAAGTTAGAATTCAGGTATCAGTTGTTTTATAAACACTCACTAGGTCTCAGTAGCAAAAAAGGCTGACTTAGTCATACATTTAATAGCAGGGCTAGCAAAACCCAGGATTTTATTCCCACCCAGTACTCACTCTGTACTACATCTGCCCATACCTACATATCTTGGAACTGTATTACCTGCCTGTGACCCAGAGGAAGAGAAAGCCATCATCCTGCAGTACTGGTATGTTGAGCCTGCGCATCTCATCATCTGTCAGGGTCCCATAGGGCAGCTCCATGTGAATATCCCAGGGTGGGTCAGCCATCACAACTGCAAACTTGCCCAAGATACTGACGTCCAGGTAGCGGATATCACAACAGATCCACTGCATGAGGTGGTATTTGGTCATCTTTCCTTCCTTCACTCTCAGATTCATGGCCCCAGTCCCTCTTTTCCATTTGATTTTCCTAGTCCCTTATAAATATGTATAACCCACACCATTCCCAAACAGCAAGACAGACTGCTGATTATGACTGCTTTCCTACATGTATGGCTGCCCTACTCAGATATAAGTCCCTAAGTTGAAATAAGTTTTCTGAGCAGACAGGTACCTGAGGAGGGAAGAGTCGATCTGCATTGGAGTCCCCTCCAACACTCTGTGTAAGAGCAAGCTCTTGGCTAGGTGTATGGTCTTTGCTCCCAGGAGCCTCAGAATCCATGCAAGCATCAATTTCATAGTGAACATATTTGCAGGTGTCCATGTGGAAGCATGTGTTAAGGAAAGAGCAGTCACCTAATGACTCATCAGTGTGTTTATTGATAATTCGTCTGGGAAAATAAAAAGGGAGAATGAGAATCAAGATGGTGTTCCAGAGTTAGATCCCATAGTTGAAGTTCCAAACTGTTTCAGAAGTTTGCCTTTTATTACCCTCTCCTAATTTTATCCGTAGAGCTTCCTCTAAGAGTTTTCAGAGAAAGGAAGCAGGTGACATGGAAAACCATAATTCACACCGAAGAAGAATTTAATTCCTCTCTGAGCAAAGACAACTTTCTTAGGAAAGAAGGGCTTGCTGGTTAAAGCTGAATGAAACACGGACCTAAGAGCCCAGGTTCCTATTTCTCCTAAGATCATCCTTTCAGGGAACTTAACTTTTACTGGGCCTCAGAGAGAGATGTCTTGCTAATGCAAGAAGAAAGGGGCATTATTATTTTTTAAAAAATCTCACATCTATTTGGGAATGCAGTCTGTATTCTCTCCCATAGAACACTACTTCAGAAAGTACACCTTGAGAATCTGGAGGTCTAAGACAAATCATTAAAAACATTTAACAACAGGATCAAAGACAGAACCCCAGTGACTGGAAGGAATGTGCTGAAAAGCAATGAGTGCTTCTGGGAGCCCCACCCCACCTCTCTCCCTCCCGAGACACCTGAAGTGCAGTTTGCGGCAGGGCCGGTCAGCATCACTGGCTTTCATGCACTCCTCCTTGGTTCCATAGTCACAGAACTCCTGTACTTGGGCCCGACCTCGGGATCGAAACTTTTCAACAATGGACTGTTCCTTGGCTGTTGTTGTGTTTAATAGCTCTAGGATCTCCTGACTGACCTGTGACAAAAGAAGCCTTAGACTTAAAAGGTTTGCAGATAAAATGAGCCCTAAACCACCTCCCTAAATTCTACCTGACAATGTCCTGTTGTAAGAGGTGAATGAGCTAACCTAATATGGGAAAAGTGGAGTCCTAGAAGAGATTTGTCATGGGTTCAGTCCCTTCTTACAGATCTGCATTTGGGATGGAATTATAAGAAACCTGGTTCCTACTGCTAGGCATTAAGCTAGCCTCCCCTCCCCAGGAAAGCAATCCTTCCCACCAAAACCACTTATATTTACATAACCAAGATGCTGAAGTACAAAGCACTTTACTGTTTAGCTGAGTCTATGCAACAGTTCTGTAAAGGAGGGTACTCTGGTTATCATCACCTAACAGATTAGAAGACTAAGACTCAAGAGAAGTTAAATTAACTTGTTCATATTTACACACCTAGAAGTAGCAAATGGGTAAGAATTCATGAGTCCGTTACTTATATTCAGAACCACAGTTAACTGCCAATTTACATTGTTTAATCATCAGTGTCTATAATTAATGGTCCTTGTTACTACCTTCCAGGATTCATCTCCATTCATCTCCCTCTATTCCTATACTTGGGCTCCTCTTCCACTTACCTGATGATTCTTCCAATAACAAGCATCCTCAAAACTGGAGTTTCTTCACACTGGCATTAGTGACATTTGGGGTGAAGTATTTCTTTGTTGTGGGACTTAACAGCATCGTTTGCCTCTATGCAATGGATGCCTGTATTACTCCTGTGTTGTGACAATCACAATGTCTTCAGACATTGCTAAATGTTCTCTGGGGGAAGGTAGGGGGGAAAATAATCCCCAGGTGAAAACCATTATTCTAAACCCTCAACCCTAAGAACTGCTCCTTGCCCTAGGGGTAAATTCCTCCCCAACCAAAGCTGTAACTAAAAGTATATATATGTAAGGAGCGCCAGGTTGGTTCAGTTGGTAGCACATTCAACTCTTAACCTTAGGGTTTTAAGTCTGAGCCCCATAATGGGTGTAGATTCCTTAAAAATAAAATCTTTAAAAAAAAAAAACCAAAGAAACAAAGTGTATGCGTGAATGCATTTCCATCTACCCCTACCTTCTTACTCTGTTGTTCCTTAGTAGACTGTTGGTTCAGAAGGCTCTCTATCTCCAGATCAACATCTGAGGCAGCATGTTTCCTCGATTTCTTGGTTGGCTCCTTGGCTGCTTCTGATGCTGAAGAGGCCAGGCCAGAGGCCAAAGAGCTAGCAAAGGCAGCTACTGTGGCTGAGTCCTGCTCTGCACGCCGCTTCTGCCCTGTGATAGTCCCTGTTACCTCCCCAGGGCCCTTCTTTTCTGCCACAGCGCCCATCATGGCAGAGAGCTTGGAATGATCAGCATAGGTCACAAGAGTGGGATGTGCGTCATCTTGTAAGAGACCTCGTTTTACCTCAATCAGCTCCTGAGCTGCAAACTTCTGTAGGAGGCTTTCTACCCCATCTTGAGTGGCAGGGGCATCTGGCTAGGGAAGGAGGGGAGGGGAGGGGAAGACAGTAAGACACTGACTACGAACTGAAGCAAAGAAGTGGTATATCCCAACCCTGTCTTATCAGGTCATTACCGTGGAGATGGCAAGACGGATGGACACAGCATCAGTGGGCAATGTTAAGGCCAGATCAGAGAGGTGGTGTAGCAATTTCTTCTCTAATTCAGGGTCTGTAGCTAGCTCAGGAACTGCTGAAGCTGTGCTGGGCTTAGGGCCACCAGAACTGGGTGCAGTAGGCACTGGGCTGTCACTGCGGAAGGTGGGAGACAGTGCTGCCTCTGGATTTCGTAGATCTAGGAGTAAAGAAAAGTGAAAAAAAGGATAAAGGGTAACCACTGTAGTGCTATCTATACACTCCTCAGAGGAGTCAAGTTCTCCAACAGTCACAGCATGTACTTTCATTTCATGCAGAGAATTCTCTGACCAAATTTAGCACTAGATCACCTTTCCTCAATCATACTCAAGCATTCACTGCTTTGCTGAATTTTTTGGATTTTCTAGGAACCACTTACCTTTTCTCTACTGAATAAGGTATTTTCCTAATTCCTGTCCCTGCTGTGCTTCAAAGGAAATTAGCAGCATGGTAGATTTCAATGTCCATACCACCTCCCTTCAGTCACTCTAAATGAAAACTGAAATAGTCAACCCATATTTATGGGTGCCTGGGTGGCAAAGTTGGTTAAGTATCCCAACTCTTGGGACACCTGGATGGCTCAGTCGTTAAGCATCTACTTTCGGCTCAGGTCATGATCCCAGGGTCCTGAGATCAAGTCCTGCCATTGGGCTCCCTGGTCAATGAGAGGCCTGCTTCTCCCACTCCCACTCCCCCTGCCTGTGTTCCCTCTCTTGCTTTCTGTCAAAGAAATGAATAAAAAAAATTTTTTTAATTTTATTTATTTATTTGACACAGAGAGAGAGAGATCACAAGTAGGCAGAGAGGCAGGCAGAGAGAAAGGGGGAAGCAGGCTCCGTGCTGAGCAGAGAGGCCCGATGCGGGGCTTGATCCCAGGACCCTGAGATCATGACCTGAGCTGAAGGCAGAGGCTTAATCCACTGAGCCACCCAGGCGCCCAAATCTTTAAAAAAAAATGCATCCCAACTCTTAATTTCACCTCAGGTCATGATCTCAGGATCCTGTGTCTCGGGCTTATGGTGGGCTCCTGGCTCGGTGGGGAATCTGCTAGAGTTTCTCTCTCCCTCTGACCCTCCCCCAACTTGCTTGCACATATGCATGTACTCTCTCTCTAATAAGTAAGTAAACCTTTAAAAAAACATTTTTAATAACCCAAGTTTTAAAGCCAGAAATATTTTCAACAACCTAAGCTGTGATTAGCTCTTCTGAGGAAAAGAATTTGAATTTTAATGAATCAAGGCCACTGCACATCAGAGGGTATGTAAAATGACAGTGTTGAGGATTAGAACAGGACCATTTTATTATTTTTAAAGATTTTAAGTAATCTCTACACCCAACATGGGGCCCAAATTTACAAGCCTGAGATCAAGAGTTGCACGCTCTACTGAGCCAGCGAGGTACCCCTAGAATGTGACCTTTAAAACTCAAACACAAAAATCTTTTTTTTTTTTTTTAAGATTTTATTTATTTATTTGTCAGAGAGAGTGAGCAAAGGCAGACAGAGTGGCAGGCAGAGGCAGAGGGAGAAGCAGGCTCCCCGCTGAGCAAGGAGCCCGACGTGGGACTCAATCCCAGGACGCTGGGATCATGACCTGAGCTGAAGGCAGCCGCTCAACCAACTGAGCCACCCAGGCATCCCTCAAACACAAAAATCTTATAAAACTTTGCAGAAGCCCTAGTCACCAAATATACTTCCTGACTGTATTTTTATCACTTACCCTATTATTTCTCAAGCTGGTACCCATTGTAACCTTAATAAGACTTAAGAACTCAAATTAGGATAACATATTACCTTTTAGAAAGCTTAATATAAAAAAAAAAAAAGAAAGAAAGCTTAATATCTAGGATTATTTAGTTAAAATACAGAAGTGGGCATCTGGCTGCCTCAGTGGGTAGAGCATATAACTCTTGATCTTGGGGTTGTGAATTTGAGCCCCATGGTGGATACAGAGATTACTTAAAAATAAATCTTTAGGGGCACCTGGTTAAGTGTCAGTTAAGTGTCTGCCTTCCGCTCAGGTCTTGATCCTGGGGTCCTGAGATCCAGCCCCTCATCCAGATCCCTGCTTAGTGCAGAATCTGCTTCTTCATCTGCCCCTCCCGGCTTGTGCTCTCTCTTGCTCACTCTCTCTCAATAAATAGAGTATTTTTTTATTAACACATAATGTATTATTTCCTTCAGGGGTACAGGTCTGTGATTCATCAGTCTTACACAATTCACAGCGCTCACCATAGCATATACCTTCCCCAGTGTCCATCACCCAGCCACCCCAACCCTCCCACCCACCTCTACTCCAGCAACCCGGTTTGTTTCCTGAGACTAAGAGTCTCTTATGGTCTGTCTCCCTCTCTGGTTTTGTCCCATTTCACTTTTTCATCTCTTCCCCCAAGATCCTCTGCTTTGTTTCTCAAATTCCACATATGAGATCATATGATAATTGTCTTTCTCTGATTGACTTATTTCACTTAACACAATACCCTCTAGTTCCATCTACATCATTGCAAATGGCACGTTTTTTGATGGCTGCGTAACATTCCTGTGTGTGCGCGTGTGCGTGTGTGTGTGTGTACACACCACATCTTCTTTATCCATTCATCTATTGTTGGACAGCCAGGTTCTTTCCATAGTTTGGCCATTGTGGACATTGCTGCTATAAACATTGGGGCACATGTGCCCCTTTGAATCATTATATTTGTATCTTTGGGGTAAATACCCAGTAGTGCAATTGCTGGGTCGTGGGTCGTACAGTAGCTCTATTTTCAAATTTTGGAGGAACCACCATACTGTTTTCCAGAGTGGCTGCACCAGCTTGCATTCCCACCAACGGTGTAGGAGGGTTCCCCTTTCTCCACATCCTTGCCAACATCTGTCATTTCCTGCCTTGTTAATTTTAGCTATTCTGACTGGTGTGATTAAATAATAAAATAAAATAAAAATGAAATATTAAATTCGGGACCTGTATCAGAATTCTGTTAAATATGATAAGATACAGGGAGCCTGAGTGGCTCAGTAGGTTAAGTGACTGCCTTTGGCTCAGATCATGATCCTGGGATACAGTCCTGCACTGGGCTCCCAGCTCCGCCAGGAGTCTGCTTCTTCCTCTGACCTTCTCCCCTCTCATGTTCTCTCTCACTCTCTCTCTGTCTCTCAGATAAATAAATAAAATCTCAGGGGACCTGGGTGGCTCAGTTGGTTAAGCCTCTGCCTTCAGCTCAGGTCACGATCCCGGGTCCTGGAATCGAGTCCCACATTGGACTCCCTGCTCAGGTGGGAGTCTGCATCTCTCTTTGCCTGCTGCTCCCCCTGCTTGTGTGCTCTCTGTTTAATAAATAAATTAAAAATAAATATCTAGGGGTGCCTGGGTGGCTCAATGGGTTGAGCCTCTGCCTTGGGCTCAGGTCATGATCTCAGGATCCTGGAATCCTGCCCCGCATCGGGCTCTCTGCTCAGTGGGAGCCTGCTTCCCCTCCACCCTCTCTCTGTCTGCCTCTCTGCTTACTTGTGGTCTCTCTCTGTCAAATAAATAAATAAAATCTTTAAATAGGATAAAATAAATAAATAAGTATCTAAAAATAGATAAATAAATCTTTAAAAAATATTGCAAGATGGGGCGCCTGGGTGGCTCAGTGGGTTAAGCCTCTGCCTTCGGCTCGGGTCATGATCTCAGGGTCCTGGGATCGAGCCCCATATCAGGCTCCTTGCTCAGCGGGGAGCCTGCTTCACCCCCCCCCCCCGCCTGCCTCTCTGCCTCCTTGTGATCTCTCTCTCTGTCAAAAAAATAAATAAAATATTTTTAAAAAAATTAAAAAATAAATAAAAAATAAAAAATATTGCAAGACATAAGCAGGTCACTAGTTTACATTTAGAAATATTTTGGTTACTGGGGCGCCTGGGTGGCTCAGTGGGTTAAGCCGCTGCCTTCGGCTCAGGTCATGATCTCAGGGTCCTGGGATCGAGTCCCGCATCGGGCTCTCTGCTCAGCAGGGAGCCTGCTTCCCTCTCTCTCTCTCTGCCTGCCTCTGTCTACTGTGATCTCTCTCTGTCAAATAAATAAATAAATCTTTAAAAAAAAAAAAAAAAAGAAATATTTTGGTTACTTAAACACTTTTACTCTAATGGAATTGACTTTAGTAAAATTTGACTCAGAAATTCCAAGGAATTGAAGCTGAACTATACCAAACACCTTGCTGGAACAGTTACATTTTATGAAAACAAGTTAAACCCTATTTGGAAAATAAACTCCACAATACCATACTAGCTGGAAATGTTAAATAACTGACAGAACTTTCTTCAATTTGCTTATGATTCCTTTATGTTCTGCTGAATCTAATGAGTAGAACATTTGCCAGATGAACTGATTCAAGTTTCTTGTTTTGTTTGGCAAAGAGGTACTGTATATGTGGAGGGATCCCTGAAGCACTTTCAAGGTCGGGATGAGAGAATTCAAGAGCAACAGACCCAAGCTAAAAATATATAAGAAATATAAGTGACAGGGTGCCTGGGTGGCTCAGCTGGTAGGGCGTCTGCCTTTGGCTCGGGGTGTAATCCCAGAGTCCTGGGATGGAGCCCCACATTGGGTTCCCTGCTCAGCAGGGAGCCTCCTTCTCCCTCTCCCTCTGCTGCTTCCCCTACTTGTATTCTTTCTCCCTCTCTGTCAAATAAATAAATAAAATCTTTAAAAAATATATAAGTGACAATTATCATTTAGCTTACTTGAAAGACTACATGCAAAATTTCTGCACTGAAGAGGACAGAATGATGACTACTCAAGTCCTTGCAATTCAGAGATTTTAGGAGTCTAGTAACTGGAGCTAAAAATACCCCAATTACAGTTTACACTGGGATAAAACTCTGAGCTTTTTTAAAAAATCAGTCAAGTTTTAAATTTTTTTGAAGTAATCAAAAATTTCTTTAGGGGTGCCTGGGTGGCTCAGTCATTAAGCGCCTGACTTCAGCTCGGGTCGTGGTCCCAGGGACCTGGGATCCAGCCCCATGTTGGGCTCACTATTCAGCGGGCAGCCTGCTTCTCCCTCTCCCACTCCCTCTGCTTGTGTTCCTTCTCTTGCAGTCTGTCAAATAAATAAACAAAATCTAAAACAAAAAGCAAAAAACCCAAAAACTTCTTTCATTAAGCAATTAAAGCACAATCAATAGTAAATATCATTAAGGCAGAAGAAACAAGGTACTTTAAAATTAGGATTTCAGGGACGCTAGGTGGCTCAATTGTGAGCATCTGCCTTTGGTTCGGGTCATGCATGATCCCAGGGTCCTGGGACTGACTCCCACATCGCACTCCTTGCTCACCAGTGAGCCTGCTTCTCCCTCTGCCTGGACCTCTCCCCTGCTTGTGTGCATGCTCTCTGACAAATAAATAAACAAAATCTTTTTTAAAAAATTAGGATTTCAGGGTGCGCCTGGGTGGCTCAGTCAGTTAAGTGTCTGCCTTTGGCTCAGGTCATGTTCTCAGGGTCCTGGGACAGAGCCCCACCTCAGACTCTCTTTTCAGCAGAGAGTCTGCTTCTCCCTCTCCTTCTGTCCCTCCCTTCTTGCTCTTGCTCTCATATACATGCACACATGCTCTCTTTCTCAAATAAATAAAAACTTTAAAATTAGGATTTCAGGCATTATACCCACAAATTGTCTATATATTATATACTGATATAACTCATTACACATGTGTTTGTTTTTATATACTGATATAACTTTATATATCTTTATACTTTATATATATCTTTATTATATATATATATCTTTATATATCTTTATATATATCTTTAACTTTAACTCCTACAGTATGCCAAAGGGAGTAAATCATATTCGCTATTAAACCAAAGATACTGGTAACAGAAAATGGGGCTAAAGGAAGATGGGGCTAAGTTTTAAGTCCATATCCAGGATACAGGTCCTTTGTTGTACAGCTCCGAAATTTTTTATATTTTAGGTAAGCCATGAATTATCCACTCCCCCTTAATTCATGTTCAAACTTTGGGCCAGGTACCTTACATATGCTGCTGCCATTAATATAAGATTTTGTTTATTAGAAAACCGGCTACGGCACCTGGGCAGCTCCGTCGGTTAAGCATCCAACTCTTGTTTTTGGCTCAGGTCATGATCTTAAGGGTCATAAGATCAAGCCCCACATCAGGCTACACGCTCTGCAGGGAGTGTGCTAGAAGATTCTCTCCCTCTGCCCCTCCCCCACTCACTGGCAGGCCCTCTCTCTAAACACATCTTTTTTTTTTTTTTTAAAGATTTTGTTTATTTATTTGACAGAGAGAGAGAGAGAGATATCACAAGTAGGCAGAGAGGCAGGCAGAGCAGGGGAAGCAGGCTCCCCGCTGAGCAGAGAGCCCGATGCGGGGCTCGATCCCAGGACTCTTGAGATCATGACCCGAGCTGAAAGCAGAGGCTTAACCCACTGAGCCACCCAGGCGCCCCTCTCTAAATACATCTTTAAAAAATAAAGGCCTGGGGTGCCTGGGTGGCTGCCTACCACGGGGGTTGTGACCCTACCTGCCTACCATGGGGGTCCTGGAATGAGCCCCCTATAGGGCTCCTTGCTCATTAGGGGTGTCTGCTTCTCCCTCTGCCTCTCTTGCTTCCCCTGCTTATGCTTTTGGGCTCTCTTTCTCTGCCAAATAAATTGAATCTTTAAGAAATTAAAAAACAAAGACCTAAAAAAGTATTTAATAATATCCAAATAAAAATTTTAAAAGGCCTAAGCAACCTATAGATAATACCTGCCCACCTTTTTTTTTTTAAACCACCTTAAGGGAAAATAAGTAAATAAAATAAATAAACCACTTTAAGGTATGACTGACATGTAAAAAGCTGAAATGGGGTGCCTAGGTGGCTCAGGCAGTTGAGCGACTGCCTTTGGCTCAGGTTGTGATCCTGGAGTCCTGGGACTGAGTCCCGCATCCAGCTCCCTGTTCAGTGGGGAGCCTGCTTCTCCCTCTCCCTGTGCCTCTCCCCCTGTTTCTGCACTCGCTTTGCTCTCTCTGTCAAATAAATAAATAAAATAAATCTTTAAAAAAAATAAAAAATAAAAAGTTGAATATATTTAACAGATATAACTAGATAACTTGGTGAGTTTGTAAATAAGGATACACAGCCATGACATCATCACTACTGTGAAGGCCATAAACCTATCTTATCACCTCCCAAAGGGTCATTCCACAGCCTTTATTATTTTTGTTTGTGTTAAGATCACCTAAGTAAGAGCTACCCTCTTAGAAAAAAATTATCTTTTATTTATTTTTTTAAGGAATCTCTACACCCAGTGTGGGGCTGGAGCTCACAGCCCCGAGACAGAGTCACATGCTCCAAGGCTGAGCCAACCAGGCATCCCCTACCATCTTAGAAAATTTCAAGTATACAATACAGTATAGTTAGCTATAGGCAGTATGCTGTATAGTATATCTCTACAACTTATTTATCTTGCATAACTGAAACTTTGTACCTTATGACCATCACCTCCCCATTTCCCTACTCCAGCCCCTAGCAATCCGCATTCTACTCTCCACTTCTATGATTTTACTATTTTAGACTCTGTGTCTCAAAGATGATCTAAATGAGATTATACAGTATTTGTTTTTCTGTTTCTGACTTATTTCACTTAGCATAATGCCCTGCAGGTCCACCCATATTGTCATAAGCACCAGGATTTCCTTTCTTTAAGGCTGAATAATATTCCCTTGTATGCATATTCCATTTTCTTTATCCAATCATCCAATGATGGATGGTTAGGTTGTTTCTGTATCTTGGCTATTGTAAGCAACACAACAAACACTGATGTGCAGGTACCTCTTAGAGACCCAGATTTCAATTCCTTTGGATACCTAGGATTGAGAGTGCTGGAAAATACGGTAGTTCTATTTCTTATTTCTTGAGGAACCACCACACTATTTTCCATAATAGCTATACCAATATACATTCCCACCAACAGTGAATTGGGGTTCCCTTTTCCCCTTGCCAATACTTATGTTTTATTTTTTTAATAATAGCTATCCTAACAAATATGAGGTGATATCTCATTATGGTTTTGATTTCCATTTCCTTGATGATTAATGATGCAGAAGAGCTTTTCATATACCTGTTGGCCATTTGTATGTCTTCTATGGAGACCTATTACATCTCGATTTTGTATATTTTGCTTATTTTTTGCCCATGTAACTTAAAAGAAAATGAGAACATTGTCCCTCATTAAAATGTATGTCAAGGGGTGACTGGGTGGCTCAGTCGGTTGGGCGTCTGCCTTTGGCTCAGGTCATGATCCCAGGTTCCTGGGATCAAGTCCCACATTGAACCCCTGGGATTGAGATTCCAGCTGAGCAGGTAGCCTTCCTCTCTCTCTCCTGCCTGCTGCTCCCCCTGCTTGTACTCTCTATCAAACAAATAGATAAAATCTTAAAAAAAAAAAAAAGTTCCACTAAAAATAAAATATTAGCTTAGACATAAAAATATGGCCAGCCTATAAATATAACACTGTAGGGCGCCTGGGTTGCTCAGTTGGTTAAACAACTGCCTTCAGCTCCAGTCATGATTCTGGAGTCCCAGGATCAAGTCCCACATGGGGGGAAAAAAAAAAAAAAAATCCCTGCTCAGCAGGGAGTCTTCGCCTCCCTCTGACCCTCCCCCTTCTCAGGTTTCTTTCTCTCTCTCAAAAACAAACCAAAACCAAAACCAAAAAATCTTTAATAAATCAAAGACTAACTTAATACTGTAGGGGCGCCTGGGTGGCTCAGTTGGTTAAGTTTCTGCATTTGGCTCAGGCCATGATCTCCAGGTCCTGGGATCAAAGTCCTGCATCCAGCTCCCTGCTCAGTGGGGAGTCTGCTGTCTCCCTTGCCCTCTGCTCCTCTCCCCGTTTGTGCTCTGCCTCTCTCTCAAATAAATAAATAAATAAATAATCTTAAAAAAAAAAAAAAGCTGTACTTCATCTCTATGGAAAACAATTTGGTGGGGGTGCCTGGATGGCACAATTGGTTAGGCATCTGACTCTTGGTTTCAGCTCAGACTGCACTCTCAGGGTCACAAGATGGAGATTCAGTGCAAAGTCTGCTTCAGACTCTCTGTGCCATTGGGCCCCCCACCCGGGTGCACCAATGCGCACTCTCTCTCTGTAAAATAAATAAATAGATCTTTTTTTTTTTAGTTTTTATTTATTTATTCATTCATGACAGGGAGAGAGAGGCAGAGGCAGAGAGAGGCAAAGGCAGAGGGAGAGGGAGAAGCAGGCTCCCCACTGAGCAGGGAGCCCCTCACAGTACTCAATCCCAGGACCCTGCCTGAGATCATGACGTGAACTGAAGGCAGACGCTTAACCGACTCAGCCACCCAAGTGCCCCTAAATAAATAAATCTTAAATATCACCCCCCCCCCGCAAAAAACAGTATGGTGGTTCCTCAAAAAACTGAAAATAGGGGGAACCTGGGTGGTTCAGTCAGTTAAGGGACTGACTCTTTGTTTCAGCTCAGGTCATGATCTCAGGGTCCTGAGATCCAGCCTTGTATTGGGCTCTGTGAGCATGAAGTCTGCTAGAGATTCTTTCCCCCTCCCTCTCCCTCTGCCTCTGCCTCTCCCCACAGCCCATGCCTACTCACAGGCGATCTCTCTAAAACAAATTAATTAAATCTTTAAAAAAACTGAAAATAGAATTTACCACATGATCTAGAAATTTCACTTCTGGATATACATCCAAAAAATTTGAAGCTGGATCTTGAAGAGATATTTGTACACTGATGGTTATAGCTGCATTATTCACGATAGCCAAAAGCTGGAAGGAACCCAAGTGTCCACTGACAGATAAATGAATAAACAAAATGTGGTATAAATATGCAACGGAATCTTCTAAAACAGGGATTCTAAAACAGGGATGCCTGGGTGGCACAGTCAGTCAGGTGTCTGCCTTTGGCTTGGGTTATGATGCCAGGGTCCTGGGATAGAATCCTACATTGGGATCCTTACTCAGCAGGGAACCTGCTTCTCCCTCTGCCTACCACTCTCTGTGCTCTGTCTCTATGACAAATAAAGGAAATCTTACCAAAAAGGAAAGAAAGAAAGAAAGAAAGAAAGAAAGAAAGAAAGAAAGAAAGAAAGAAAAATTAATTCTGACACATGCTACAACAGGATGATCCTTGAAGACATTACGCTAAGCGAAATAAGCAAGCCACGAAGGGACAAATACATTATGAATCTGTTTGTATGAGATATCTAGAGTAGTCAAACTCATGAAAACAAAAAGTAGAACGGTGGTTGCCAGGCACTGCACAGGAAAGGAAAATAGAGAGTTCCTGTTTAATGTGTACAGAATTTCAGTTTTGCAAGATGAAAAAGTTCTTGAGATAGGCTGCAAAACAATGTGAATATACTTCAAGCTACTGAGCTATACACTTAAAAATGGTTAAGATGGTAAATTTTATACTACGTGTATTTTGCCACAATTGAAAAAAAAAGCTGTACTTTAAAAATGCCAAGCTGGGGCACCTGGGTGGCTCAGCTGGTTTTAAGCCCCTGTCTTCAGCTCAGGTCATGATCTCAGGGTCCTGGGATGAAGTCCCACATCGGGTTCTCTGCTCAGCAGGGAGCCTGCTTCCCCCTCTCTCTCTGCCTGCCTCTCTGCCTACTTGTGATCTCTCTGTGACAAATAAATAAATAAAATCTTAAAAAAAAAAAAAATGCCAAACTGGGGCGCCTGGATGGCTCGGTGGGTTAAGCGACTGCCCTCAGCTCAGGTCATGATCCCAGGAGTTCCGGGATCAAGTCCCACATGGGGCTCCCAGCTCCGCAGGGAGTCTGTTTCTCCCTCTGACCTTCTTTCCTCTCATGCTCTCTCTCTCAAATAAATAAATAATCTTTAAAAAAATAAATAAATAAAAATGCCAAACTAAGCAAGGTCTCCCAAAGATTCTCTCTCCATGGTATCTACATTCATTAATGATATGAATACATTTTAGTTCACTTAATACCCTTGTCTTTTCTCACGAACTTTGTAGTAAACAATTAAGTATCAGATTTCAGTAATGTTATAAAAATCAAGAGGTAGTAAGAAAATTTTTATTTCCTGTGAGAAGAAAATGGAATGATCTAAATTATTAGTAACCCTTTAACTTTATCTTACACGGAAACTTGATTAATAAACTAATAGAGTGTGTCTCATGTCTTCCTAAGAATCCTAATGCTCAAAGAAATAGATTCTTTGGAATAACCAAAATAATTCAAAGAAAGAACAGTGACAGGCTGATTTATTTTGTGTTTTATCTCTATCTATTCCCATAGTACCAGATGGGCCAGCCAAAGCTCTAGGCCAGAAGACAATATACATTTAAGCACAACCTTAAAAATATTTTTATGTAAGTCTTAACCATATTCTTTAGGCAGATGTACTAGGAATCTTAACCATATGTTATTAAGTGGGTCAAAAGATTAAGTCAAGAAATATTTATATCAGCCACCCACTGGGTGGCTCAGTGGGTTAAAGCCTCTGCCTTCGGCTCAGGTCATGATCCCAGGATCCTGGGATCGAGCCCCACATCGGGCTTTCTGCTCAGCGGGGAGCCTGCTTCCTCCTCTTTGCCTGCCTCTGCCTCTCTGCCTACTTGTGATCTCTGTCTATCAAATAAATAAATAAAAATCTTAAAAAAAAAAGAAATATTTATATCCAAAAAAAGAGTATTTACATTCAAGGAAGAATACAATCTTGTTAAAATTATTAAACATGCTTAGCGAGAAACTGTGTCAAGTATCGACTCTAGTAGTTAGGTTTGCACATGGCACAAAGTTTGGTTAATACCAAAGTGTGGTTATTACCATGGAAAAGTGAAATGGACCTTAAAATTGAGTACTAAGTAATCCCTGATCGTAGGACTTGCACTCCTTCTTCCTCTACTTGCCCTGCACTCTTAACTTCTCTTTACTTATCTAAGTCCTATGTAGCCATCAAGATCAAATCACAAGTGCTAACTCATGATGCCTTTGCATCTATAGCCAACTCTTGTTACTTTTCCTTTCCCTGTCTATACTTATTGTGGATTCATTCATTCAGCATTTTACATATATCATATTGTAGTCCTAAATTTTTATAAGCATGAATCCTTTATCCCCAAATAAATTTTAAACTGTCTGAGAGCAAGGACAATAGGTTACTTATCTTTATCCATCTAGACTTATGCACACTGTAAATACTCAAAAGATGTTTGTTTATTATGGTGTCGAAGTCCTGACAGAACATCTTCTAGGTTCCAGGGGCCAGAACATGAGCACATGGACCTGGTATGTAGCAAGACAAGATTTAGAGATGGGCTCCAGTATACTGATAAACACTGTAACAAACTACCCCAAGGATGATATGGATTCACTATCTTTGTGGATCTTTATAATTGATTTGCCTTAAATAATCCAGGGTTTGTGCTGGGGATAGGGGTAGATAAAACTGGACAATCATCCGAGGTTCCTTCAAGTCTTGTGACTGACACAGGGGGCAAGGGGAGGGGAGAAAAAGTTTAAAAACATAGAGCAAATATTTTCAGATTTCTGACTGGGACATAAATCGCTTAAGACAATGCCAGTTCTGCTACTCATTTAGCAACTCTGTGAGGGTCACTGAGCTGAGCACTGTAGATATAAAGGTTCGGTCCTTGCTCTCCTTGTGGCTACAGTGGCAAAAAACGACCACTACAAAGCACTCGCTATAACGGAAGGAAGAACAAAGCGCCACAGCAGCAAAAAAAAAAAAAAAAAGGCGGGGGGACTTAACTGCTTCAAGGCATGGGGGGCGGAGAGGCCTAGCAAAGGCAACGTTCTCGCAGACTTAAGAGGAGTCAGCCAAGTGAACGCGGATGGGGTGGGATGGCAGGGACCAGGCTTCTGCCCCGAGACAGTGAACTGGAGGAACCAAGGCCCGGGGTAGAACGAACTGCACCTACGTACAGGAGGACGAAGGGTCTGTTTGCTGAGGTTGGAGAGTCCCGATGTACCAGGCATTAAAGAAATGACCGCTTGGGAAAGGGTGCTGATTTGGGAGCTCTTTTTCTCTAGGGTTCTCTCCCGCCCACCCTGCCCACCCTGGCTAAACACCGACGCCGACAGCCGCGCGCCTCACCCAAGTGCCCCGAGTCCTGCTTCCGCCTCCGCTGCAGCCTCTCTCGCAGCGAGTCTAGCTGCTTTTTGTGGGCCTGGATAGAGCTCCACGTGTCCGACATCCTAGTCTCTCAGCTGGGACACCTCTCGAATCAAGCGCGGTGGACTAGCACCTCCCAGCCCCAGCAGCAGGAAATCTCCAACTCTCACGCGGACACCCCCGGGCTAACCGGAAAGAGATCCCGGGAATGTGCTAGCCGGGAAGTCATTTTCCGTTTCCCGCTCGGTTTGAAGCTGAAATGAGAACCACCATAGGTGTTGGCAGGATGGCGGAAATATTTTCAATAGGATCTCTCTCGTCCTTCCGGGTGCAGTGAAGCTGTGGTTGCCATATTAGTGCC
Source organism: Martes martes (assembly GCF_963455335.1). NCBI lineage: Eukaryota > Metazoa > Chordata > Mammalia > Carnivora > Mustelidae > Martes > Martes martes. Next base: position 49,570,124 of record NC_137894.1, on the reverse strand, counting down.
TGGCAGAACAGCCATGTTGCTTATTGAGGCGCATGCGGCCATGTTGAATATAAGGAGACGAGCCCTGTGAGTTGATACAAAGTGTTAAGGCAGTACTGATAGGGGCCCCTGGGTGGTTCAGTGGGTGAGCGTCTTCCTTCGCCTGGGATCATGATCCCAGCGTCGTGGGATCGAGCCACGCAGCGGGCTCCCTGCTTGGCGGGAAGCCTGTTTCTCCCTCTTCCACCCCCATGCTTGTGTTCCCTCCCTCGCTCGCTCGCTCTCTCTCTTCTTTCTCTCTGTCTCTCTCTGTCAAATAAATAACTAAAATCTTGGCGGGGGGGGTGGGGAGCACGTATTGCATGGAGCTCTGGTTGTGGTGCATAAACAACGAATTTTGGAACACTGAAAAGAAATAAAAATGGAAAAAAGAAAAGATACCACCGATAGAGCAGCAAGCATAGTAGAGATTTAAGGTGTGGTTTTTTTTAAGACTTTATTTATTTGACAGAGAGAGATCACAAGTAGGCAGAGAGGCAGGCAGAGAGAGGGGGAAGCAGGCTCCCTGCTGAGCAGAGAGCCAGATATGGGGCTCCATCCCAGGACCCTGAGATCATGAGATCATGAGGTAGAGGCTTAACCCACTGAGCCACCCAGGCGCCCCTTAAGGTTTTATTTATTTTATTTTTTTAAAGATTTTATTTATTTATTTGCCAGACAGAGATCACAAGTAGGCAGAGAGAGAGAGGAGGAAGCAGGCTTCCTGCTGAGCAGAGAGCCCGATGCAGGGCTCCATCCCAGGACCCTGAGATCATGACCTGAGCCGAAGGCAGAGGCTTTAACCCACTGAGCCACCCAGGTGCCCCAAGGTTTTATTTTTAAGTAATCTTTACACCTGATGGGGGCTTGAACTTCCACCTGGAGATCAAGAGTTGTACGGAGATCAGAGTTGTATGCTGCACTGACTGAGCTACTCAGGTGCCCCGGGAGTACAGATTTTTAAAATGAAAAACAACTAATTCCTTTTGACAGATATTATCATATCCTTTCTGCTGCAGGTATTGCAGGCTTATGTTTTCATGCATTCATTTATAGAGTTATGGCTGGGGGTGCATGGGTGGCTCAGTGGGTTAAGCCTCTGCCTTAGGCTCAGGTCATGGTCTCAGAGTTCTGTGATCAGTGCCCCATTGAGCTCCTCATCGGTCTCTCTGCTCAGCAAGGAGCTTGCTTCCCCCTCTCCTTCTGCCTGCCTCTGCTTACTTGTGATCTCTCTCTGTCAAATAAATAAATAAAATCTTTTATTTTTTTTTAAAGATTTTATTTATTTACTTGACAGACGGAGATCACAAGTAGGCAGAGAGGCAAGCAGAGAGAGAGAGAGGAGGAAGCAGGCGCCCTGCGGAGCAGAGAGCCTGATGCGGGGCTCGATCCCAGAACCCTGGGATCATGACCTGAGCTGAAGGCAGAGGCTTTAACCCGCTGAGCCACCCAGGCACCCCAAAATCTTTTATTTTTTTTAAGGTTTCATTTATTTATTTGACAGACAGATTACAAGTAGGTGGAGAGGCAGGCAGAAAGAGAGGAGGAAGCAGGCTCCCCACTGAGCGGAGAGCCCGATGCAGGGCTCAATCCCAGGACCCTGAGACCATGAGCTGAGCCAAAAACAAAGGCTTTAACCCACTGAGCCACCCAGGCGCCCCAATAAATAAAATCTTTTAAAAAAATAAATATACTGCTATTTCATTGGTTTACAGTCTATGGGTGTGTGCCTGGGGGACTGGGGCACCTGGGTGGCTCAGTTGGTTAACCATCTGCCTTAGGTTCAGGTCATGATGCCAGGGTTCCAGGGTCTAGCCCCATGGCTGGCTCCCTGTTCAACAGTGTGTTTGCTTCTTCCCTCACCTCTGCCCTTCCCCTTCTCTTGTGCTCTCTCTCAAATTAAAAAAAAAAAAAACCACATTATTTAAAAAATTAAAAGGAGGACTGACGATGCAGAGGTGTTGTTTGTGTGTTTGTTTGAGATTTTATTTTGGAATGCCTGCGTGGCTCAATCAGTAGAGCATCTACCTTTGGCTGGGGTCATGGTCCCAGGGTCCTGGCATCCAGGTGTGGAGCCTCCTTAAAATAAAAGAGTTTTAGGCTTGGAACACCTGGGCAGCTCAGTCTGTTGAGCATCTGCCTTCCATTCAGGTCATGATTCCAGGATCCTAGGATGGAGTCCCACATCCGGCTCCCTGCTCAGTGGGGAGCCTGCTTCTCCCTATGCCTGCCACTCCCCCTGCTTGTGTGCTCATGCTCTCTCTCTCTGTTTCTGACAAATAAAATCTTTAAAAAAAAAAAAATACTTAAAAAAAAAAAGGTTCAGGCTTGAAATGACAGCTAGGGCTTCAACAGATGAAGCTATAAGAGAAGATTCCAGGCTGAGGGCATGATAAAAAACCAAGATCTAGAGTTAGGAAAGCATGATGTCCGTCCTGCCAATTCAGAATTGGCAAATTGAATTGCCAATTCAATTCGATTTGCTAGAACAAAGAGAATTACATTAGAGAACTTAGGAGGTTATTTATGTTTCCATGTTTGAGGCCAGATGGAAAAGGGTACATGTTACCTTAGTAAAGAAGTTGTAATTTATTCAGAATACAGCAGTGAACACTTTAGGGTTTGTGAATAGGTGGCTCTTTAAAGATTAATCTAGCATTCTATTTGTATTGAGATGGGGAAGAAAGAGATTTTAGAGACAGGGACAATAGTAGCCTTTTTTTTTTTTTTTTTTTTGAAGTAGGCCTATGCTCAAGGTGGGGCTTGAAACCACAACCCCTGTAAGAGGGTCACATGCTCTACCAGCAGAGCCAGCAGAGCACTCCAGTTAGTAGCTTATTTCAACTAGTGTTTGGTGATAGGGACTTTAATTAACTCCGAAGCTAGTTATAGGTAGTAATGGAAAGGAATGGGTGAATATGGGGGGAGGGGCTAGTGAGAAGAAAGATTTATGTGTATTGGAATGTGGCAGTTTCATCCATTTACTCAGCAAATATTTGTTGAGTGACTACTATGTTCTTGGTACTGTGCAGATTCAGTAGTAATCAAAATATTCATTTCCAACCTTTTTTCTCAATTTAATATACTTACTAGGCAATTTACACTATCTTTTGAGATGGGTCATTTTGTGCATTTGTTTTTTGCTTGTTTGAGATGCATGACTTTATATGTGAGCCTTCAAGCAGAGGACACAGAAATGTTTCTGGGCTCAGGATTTAATTCTCAGGATTACACTTAATTAAAAGGAAAATGTCATCTTCCTCAGCTGAAATACTCTTGGAAAAGCTGGCTGATGTGAGATCATGGAAGACTACTCAAGGGGACTGCTCTACCTAAAGATTTTCACTTCCTTTAATGACCTGGGTGTAGCAACTGCCAAGAGAGTGGATAAGGGATGCTTTTGTGCTTTCATTTGGGATGTATCCTCTGTGGCCCTATGTTTAGACACATATTATCATTCCTGAAGTAAGATAATACCATTAATACTATATTATAGATTTTTTTTTTTTTTTTTTTTTTTTTGGCAGAGAAAGTGCACAAGCAGGGAGAGTGGCAGGCAGAGGGAGGGAGAGAAGCAGGCTTCCCACTAAGCAGGGAGCCCGACGTGGGGCTCAATCCCAGACCCTGGGATCATGACCTGAGCTGAAGGCAGATGCTTTATCAACTGAGCCACCCAGGCTCCCCTATATTACAGAATTGTTAAGAGTTCATTGTTCACAAATCTGAATCCCTCATTTATTATAAGATCACTTTCTTTCAGGATCCTTAACACATAGAAATAAAATATATAGAAATTCTATAGCAGTGAAGTTAAATAGTCTTGGGGGAGAGTATCAGACATAGCTGTGTAGAAGAAAGGAGTTGATTCATCTTGAAGATGGAATTCCATAGGTTAACCCCTAAACAATATAAACATTTTTGTCTAGGACAGGAAGGATTTTCTAGCGGAAGGGATTCAGTCTCTGGTAGAATTCAAGGTATCTAAGGCCTGTATTGCCTCCCCTTACCTACAGAGGAAGCCAAAGAAGTAGCACAGATATTTCCAGAAGTCAGCCAAATCAAGGGCAGCTTCCAGAAGTCTTTGCTTTCACATTCACTTTGGGTAAATTCCTACAGTAGTATATCAGGCAGATTTTAGGAGCACATGCTCTGCTTATAGGGTGATTCTTTCTAGACTCCTCATGACCAGTTTTCTGCCCACTCTTAGCCAATCCGCGTACCATCCTGAGCAGGGCACAGGGAAAGGAACCTTATCCAAACCTCTTTTAGTCAAGACAGAGTACAAGCCTAGTTGTGAGCAGATAAGTGCTGCATGCACTACATTAACTTTTCTTAATATCTGCTATGGTAGACTTTCTAGAATTAGTCCCAATGCCTCCCATCCCATCTGCCTTTATGCAGGGTGACTTTGCCACTCTCCCTTTTAAGAGGTAAAGTTTATTTTCTCTCCTCTTGAATCCAAGTAGGCCTTCGACTAGTTCGGCCAACAGAATGTGGCAGAAGTGATATTAAGTTTCAGAGCCCAGGCCTTAAGAGACCTTGCAGCTTGCAGCTTCTGCATTTATCTTCTTGCAGACCTGGGCCATCGCAGGAGCCCTGAGAGAGAGAAAGAGAAAGATATCCTAGAAATTGAAAGACTTGAAAGGGAAAGGGGCCCAGAGGATGAAAAGACAATAAAGAGAGGCTGAAGGGCCAGAAGTGAATGAAGCCATCTTGGATCCTCTAACCCAAATCAGAGCTGCCAAGTGAGCTCAACCCTCACTGCATGGAATATATTTTTTTTCTTACTCATTTTTTATTGTATGATCAAAAGCGAAGTGTCCTCTAAGGCTAGTCAATCTGTTATTAAACATCAGAGGGCCACCTGGTTGGCTCAATCGGAAGAGCACGCAACTCTTGATCTCAAGGATATGAGTTCGAACCCCATGTTGGATATAGAGATTAAATTTTAAAAATCTTAAAAAAAAAAGTTAAGGGCACCTGAGTGGCTCAGTCAGTTGAGCATCTGGATCCTGATTTTGACTCAGGTCATGATCTCAGAGTCCTGGGATCAAGCCCAGAGTCAGGCTCCTTGATCAGCTGGAAGTGTGCTTGTTTCCCTCGACCTCTGCCCCTCCTCCCACTCATGCTCTCGCGCGCTCTCTATTAAATAAATAAATCTTAAAAAAAAAAAAGTTAAACATTAGGAAAAAAAACAAGGAAAAGAAAAGTCAAAGTTGGGTCTAATTGAGAGTAATACTAGTGAAGTCTATCTTGGGGGTCAGGAGACAACACTACTTGGTCACTAAAAAGTTCCAGGGATGGTAACCAGAGCCTCAGGAGTAGGAGTTTGTGAAATGTGCCAATAGAGTCTAGGCCTTTCCATGAGTGACACAGGTTGAAAACTCTAAGAAGCAGACACAAAGGTAGAATTAGGATTCCAAGAGTTTTAACGGGGATTAACACCTGTAAAAGGAAAAGGGGGTGAAAGCAGTTTGGCGCAGGAACAACTGTCAGACTATGAGGCAGACGTGGCCATCTCTGTCAACCCAATGGGGAATTCCAGAGCAAAAATGTTCATCAGAGTCCCATGTTCCATGGAAATGGCTAAGCTCCTGTACCACTCACTATCTTGCTTAGTCTTTGACCAGAGGCTGAAGAGTGGAGCGGTTGAAGGATGTCAGTGAATCAGGCTTCTTGCAGTTAGGTAGTCAGTTCTTTCTTAGAGGGGAACCTCTAAAGCAGCACATCTTTGTATCTGCCAAAGAGGACTTGGCGTATCTTACACAGGTTCTTAAATGATAACCACATTGGTCCTTAGGTGGTTGTATGGATTATCAGTATATCTGAGTGGTTATTATGAAAGCTGAATTCAAGAGAATTGCACACCCCCTCACCATTCTCCATCTTTGCATTGAGTTATTTCCCTCTCTGGGAACCTGCAGGCCATTGTTTGCATCTATCATACTATTTACTAGCACCATATAAAAATAGGTTTGTATTTTTCTTCATCCTAGACTGAGCTCCCATAGGGGCAGAAGTGTCTTACCTGCTTTTGGACCCGCCTAACACTTGGTCTCTGAAACAAAATAAATCCTCAGAAATTAACGGAATCAATGAGCAAAGCTGCCTTATAATAGTGATGCTTTGCATCCATCTGGTTTGAACTGGATCCACTATATTTATTTCATATAAAGTGTTTTACAAGCTGCATTTATTTACATTCTCGTTCCAGCAGGTTAGAGTTAATTCACCTTCCCCCAAAATATGATCAAATGAAAAGTGACTGAGAATGAGAAATGGGAGGCTGAGGATGGGGATTGGGGGGGGGCTATAAAAAGGAAGAAACTAAAGGCTCTAAGAGACAGAATAAATTAAAGGTGATGAGAGAAAAGAACAAAAAAATTAAAGCTGTCAGGTAAGAGAGGTCAACAAAGAAGAAAAAGCAGGACAGGAGAATAAAAAGGAGACAGAAGGGAAAATAAAGTAGAGCAATGAAGGAGGAGTGTGGGGAGTCAGGCGCAGAGCATACCGGCCCAAAGAAGTATCCAAGAGTCAAAGCTTTACCAACAGCTATTACCATAATGGGAACTGACATGTAAAGGGAAGGCAAGTCTACTTTAATTAGTTAAATGGCATTATCCATGTCCAATGAGGGTAGGGGAGGTAAATGGAATAAGATTGGTGACCTACCTCCTTTCATAGGCTGAAAGGAGAAAAAGATTTACAAAGCTTTGCTAGGAATTAGAGGCAGAAGCTGTTTCTTCGCCAGTTGACTTCACGATTCCTGTGTATTCCTGTTCACCAGGACCTTTTAAACAGGACCTGTACTGCTCTGGTGGGGCAAATAGAATCAAACATTGGTTCTTTACCTTGAATTGAGCCAAGAATAGGTTTACTAACCTCCTCCTTTCAGTCTTCCAGCCCATCTCATATCAAGTCTTTTTTTTTTTTTTTGAAGATTTTATTTATTTATTTGACACAGAGAGATCACAAGTAGGCAGAGAGAGAGGGGGAAGCAGACTCCCCGCTGAGCAGAGCCCCATATGGGGCTGGATCCCTGCACCCTGAGGTCATGACCTGAGCCGAAGGTGGAGGCTTAACCCACTGAGCCACCCAGGTGCCCCTCATATTAAGAGTCTTAAATAACATAGTAGGAAAAAAGCACTGTCCCTGATCACAAGGGAAAGACACTAATATCTCCCTTGTCGGCTCTTCACACTTTACTATGTTAGGAAGCCTGGAGCCTATACCTTTGGAGGATCACTGGTGTGGTACTAAACTGGGATCCTGGATCCAAGTCTGTCAATAATTGGCCAAGTGACTCTGGACAAATCATTTTACCAGCACCATCCATGTAGCACTAAGATTCAGTGGTATTGTAATCCTACAAATGCAAAAAAGAAAAAAAAAATTCTGGAGACTCTATTCTAAAAAAACAAGGTCTTAGAGTCATATCTAAACCTCACCAGGTTGTGGAGAGACAAGGTAAAAAATTTATGTTACATTTCACCCCCACTCCACAAATACTTCCTCTGCTAAGAATCTTCCTTGAATTTATCCTGTTAGTAGAAATTATTAGTGTGGAATTACTTCTTTGTCCTGTTTGTGACATCAGATCTCAAGGTTCACAAAGATTAATTCTTCTTGGTTCTGCAGGTAACTGATGTCAGGTAGGCTAGCCTGGAATTCAGGAAAGACAAAGAAACAGCTTCCAACCTCCAAACAAAACAAAAAAAACAAAAACCCCCACAAAAGCCTGGTGGTGGAAAGTTCTAGGCAAAGAAAAAAATCTAGACAACGACTGCACACAACGGACAAATCCTTTACTTTTTGAGAACATAAACTCCATTTCCACAGGGAAATTACATCCACTGGAGGTTGTCTTAGGACAAGGCTGAATGAATTAAGTATTTCAACACCATATGTTCAGCTTTGGCAGGAGATGTAGGTGGGAAGGGAATCTCAGTGTTAGGGAGTGCCCTTATCACACCCCAGCTGGCTATTTAGTCATGAAATAAGGAAAAACACACAAATATTTGGTTAAAACACTTTTAATGAAAAGGGAAAGACACTAATATCTCCCTTGTCTGCTCTTCACATTTTACTATGTTAGGAAGCTCTGGAGCCTATACCTTTGGAGGAGAAACCATCATTCACATCAGTCCGTAGCAGAACTCTCATTCTCTCCTCCTTAGAACTCCTGTTCCAAAGGATCCTATGTTAAGAGTAAATACTACATCTCATTACAAGATGGAGAGGCAGGGAGAACACCACCTAGAGCTTATCTCCCAAAGCCTGGGACTCTAAGACCCAGACCGTGGCAAAGACGTAAGCCCCGGTCCATAGACAGGCAAACTGGGGAGGAAATAGGCCTTGAGAAAGGATGACGAGGAAAATCCAAGGGGCCAGGGAATAAAGGAGGGAGTTATCTAAAACTAGAAGCACACTAGTGCTAGGAAATTCCCTATGACCTGGAGTGCAGTGATGCACACCAAGTCACTAATAGTCCAAAAGAACATTCATGAGACTCACCCAGTCAAGAACTGGAGGTCCCCTCCCTCACACCATGCCCCTTTCTTAATCTCATAGGTTCCCAGCAAGCGCTATGCTTCAGCAACACTCTTCAATCCTCCATCACTACTCTTTCAACTCCCCTCACCCATAATGCTTCTCAAAGATACGAACCTCACATTTCCCAAAATATTCCATGGGAGACCTGTTGGCAAGACATCTGCTTGCTTCCTAACTTTGAGAGGCCACAATGATGGAACAGGAGAAGCTGGAGGTGTCTTGGCATATTGAACAGCCAACACCTTGGCCTGAATGGGAGTGTACTGGGAAGAATGTCCTATATGCCCTTCGTTTCCCCCAACCACTTAGGGCCGAGCCACCAGCTACAGATGTGGTGTGTCTTCATCGCTGGCACCTTCTGGAGCAGGGAGAAGAAGCAATGTACAGTTTGCTACTTTTCTTCCATGACGGGCTTCTCAGGCACAGCCTTGGATGCAGGAGACCGAAATAGGAAGAGGGGGGCTCTCTTCTCCTTGGCCTCTCTGGATCCCATTGTTGGAGGCACATTCCCAGGCACAGTTCCCGGGCCAAACAGCACTGGTGGTGCCAGGCTTAAAGCGGTAGTGTAGGTGGAGCTGGAACTCCGGGGCTTGGTGGGCAGGTCACGTGACAGGAAAGCTGTGTACTGGTTCCAGAAAGACAGGGGACCTACCCTCACCAGTTGGGCAGGAATGTCCTGGGACAGGAAGTCCTGCAGGTTGACCTGGTCACCAGAGAGGAGTGGCACTGGGCCCTCCAGAGACAGCTGCCGGCCCCTTCGGGCTGGGCTGCAATTCCAAATGTGGGTGCTCAGGTGCACCTGCCAAAGGGAAAGGGAGAGGAAGAAAGGAGAGGGGAGAAGGGTCACCCCAGGGAAGTCGGAGAGGGTTCCCCTTGGGAACGTAAAGCCGTAGAGAATCTATTTTCTTCAGGTACAGTGAGTGAAGAGGGAAGAAAAATTCATCAGGGGGCCATCCCCCTGTGAGCACAACTATTTCCAAGCTTGGGGACTGAGAAAAGCCACTAGGCATGTATCATAGAAGGACTCAGAGAAAAAGACCAATCAGGGCTCACACATCTTGGAGGTCCTTCTACAGAGCTCTTGGTTTCTGCTCTCTGGGTCAAGGAGCAGCAGATACAGAAAAACAGGCTCATGGGATTGTGGGGTCATCTTTTCGGGGAAAGGGGGAGATCCCTGGGGAAGTGATGGAAGGTGAGCAGCCTGGGACCAAAGAAAGAGCAGCAATATTCTGAGGGCCATGGGGGGCAAAGGGTTGTACCTGGTGGTGAGCCAGCAGCATATGCTTCTTGAGGATAGCCCGCTCGAGAAAGCTCTGCCTGCAGAAAACACAAGTGAAGAGCGGCCCCTCCTTGGGGTGGGTCTTCTGATGCTCCTCCAGGGCTGCCTGGGTGGCAAAGGTCTGACCACACACCTCACAGGCCTTTTTGCTACTGCTCTCGCTCGGCTCCTTTCTCATGGCCTCCTGCATGCTTAGCTCCTCCACTGAGGAGCCACCGCTGCCTTCCCCTTCCCGGCTGAGTGCTACCATTGGGCTCGAGCTCCTCTCTGCTTTGCCCCCCTCTTCCATGCCTCCTGTGACATCACTGGCCCCCTGCTCCATGGGCTGTGTTTGATCCAGGCTGTCGGGAGGCGGTGGCGGCAGGGAAGGCTGTTGAATCACTTTCTCATTGCTATCCATCTCCTTCCCAGCTGTGGCTGCTGCTGCTGCTGTTGCCGATGCCGCCATGGTCCCCACTTCCTCCTCCGCCCCAGATGCCTCTTCCGAGTCACCTCGCACAGATATTGCCTTCTCGCCTCCGCTCTCTGAGCCTCTCCCTGCCAGGGAATCTTCATCAGTCACATCTTCCTCCTCTTCCTCCTCTTCCTCCTCCTCTTCAGACAACTCCTCTTCTGGGGATGGCTGCTGGGATGGCTGCTGGGGGAAGCTCCCGGGCCCAGAGACTGTGGATTGCTCAGAGCCATTTTCCTGGGCAGCTCCCCCGCCTTCAGAGAGCGTGGTACCGCCATTGGGGATCTGGCCCCCAAGGTGCATGCGAACGTGCTGCTGCAGAGTAACAGCGTTGGTGAACTTCTTCTGGCAGATGGGGCAGGAGTTCTGGGCCCGGGCAGCTGGACTGGCCTTGTGGCCCACGAAATGTGCACGCAGGTTGCCCCGGGTGGAGAAAGCTCTGCCACACACTTTGCATTTGAAGGGCCGCTCACCTCCGTGTTGGCCATAATGCAGGCGCAGCGCTCGAGGACAGCTCAGCACCCGGAGGCAGATGACACACTGGTTAGGTCCCGACGAGGCAGAAGACGAAGTTGCCGGTGCCGAGGTGGTGGGGGCTCCCGAGGTGGTAGAGGCCACAGCCACAGCTCCTTGCCGATCAATCTTTTCTACCAGCTGCTGCAGCTTTGAGGTCTCAGAGGGTGAGGCTCCCAAGGGCTCCAGCACGTAGGGGAAGGGGAAGCTACCTGTGGACTTAAAGTGGTTGGTAAGCAGTGCCCAGCTGGGGAGTGAAGTCACCAGCTTGCTTAGCTGCATTCGGGTTGCCGTGCCACTTTCTGCCACCCCGGCGATGGCCGAGCCCTCACTCCCCGGTGGGGTATTTTCATCAGCTTTACTTTTTGGCTCTACTGCTTTCATGAGCACAAACTTATTGAAAGCAGGGAGCGCAGGAGCCGTGGCTGTGCCTGCACCGGTGGAGAGCAGCGTCAGGCTCTCTGTGGCACTAAGTGCTGTGGTGGAGGCCACCAGAGGCTTGCGTTCCACACCTCCGCCAGGCACGGCTACCTCCTCCTCAGCCTTCTCTGGTGGCACGGACATACCATAGGGCAGGCCACTGCTGGTGATGACGTAGTCTAGGTGCTCCGGCACCGGGTGAGGGTTCATCTGCACGTGCGGGTACTTCTCACGATGGCGGTGGAAATGCACTTTGAGGTTGCCACGGGTGGTAAAGCGGTTGCCACAGACATTACACTTATAGGGCCTCTCACCAGTGTGGGAACGCAAGTGGATCTGCAGGGCACTGTCACTGCCAAATACTTTGGCACAGAAGCGGCACTTGTGCCGTCCACCAGGCTTCTCCAAGGGACCCATCACTTCCCCATATCCCAGCTCACCACTTCCATTCTTTGGCTTCAGGAGCCCTGGGGAGGCAGCAGCCTCGAGGCCTCTGGCTGCCCCAAGACACTGCGCTGCCAGTAGTCCCGTGGTGCCTGGGAATGCCAGATGAGGTGAGGCCATCAACTGATCTGCACTGCCAGGCAGGGCTGGGGAGGGGGCAGGGGTGGGTTTGTGGCTTCGCCCAACCCCTCCGGCAGAAAAAGGGTGCTGTGACCCCAGTGGGTGGTAAAGATGGAAGAAAGCCTGCTTGGGCGTTTCTGCTCCCGAAGAGGATGAAGAAGAGGAGGAGGAAGGTGCCAGCGTCTTGCCAGTTTGGACAGGCTTGATGGGACTGAAGAGGGGAAGCAGGGGCTTGGTGGAGGAGGCAGTCCCTGTCCCAGGTAGCTCTGAGGGACTGGCAGGGGTGCCCACCGTCTGGCCTAAGGAGCCAAGCAGCAGCACCTGGCGGCAGATTTGCTCAGTCATCTGCATCTGGTGGATCTGGCGCTGTTGCAGCACCCGAAGCTCTTCCAAGATCAGAGGGATGTTCAAGTGGCCGCTGCCTACTCCTGGGGGCGGGGGTGGAGGAGGAGGAGGGGGGGGTGCAGGGGTAGATTCCGGAGGTAACGGGGTTGCACCCAGCTTGGGACTGGCCAAGATCAGGCCCCCGCCTCCCCCAGCTGCTGTACCTGTGGCAGCGACCAGGAAGTGCCCCGCAGACTCCTCTACTCTCCGTTCTGGGCCCCAGGAGGGATCTGTGGGCACCGAGGACCCAGAATCCGGGGGGTTGCTGTGCTCGGCCTCCATGACTTGGGGACTATTTTGGCCCTCCGCCCGGGGTTCAGAAGAGGTCGAAGAGTTGTTGGGGTTCTCCTGGCCCCCAATTATCACCATTACAGGGGGGTCAGTAGAACATGCATTCTGGTGGGCGAGGAATTCGGTTGGGTCAGTGAATTGTGCGCAGCACTTGGCACAGACTTGGGGGTGGTCCTCCTCGCTAGCATCACCTAGGGAGAAGACAAGGAGAGAGCGTGGGTGGTGCGGTTGGGACCGGCATGCGAAGGCTCTAATTAGCAACGAGCCCAGTAACCGCTTGTGGGGGTGGGGAGATGAGCTCACCCTCAGGCCACGCAGCAGGCTAGAGCTCAGTCTTGACCGGCCGGGACGTGAAACACCCCAGCGTAGCGGGTGGGGAGGGGCAGGCAGGCTCAAGCTTCTGCCTTCCCCAGTCCATCCCCCACCCCCCAACCCGGGGCCACCGCGGGCGCAAGGAATGGGCATGAGGAGAGGGTCCTAGACAGAGAATCGTGCATTTTTATCCCATCCGCGGAAAGTCCATTAGCTCGCGCGCGTCCCCTCCGCCCCCACCCCTGCCCCGGCAGGGCCCTACCGCACCTCCAAGCTCCGCTGGCTCCCCGCAGGGCCCCCCAAGACGAGAGCTCCTCCCGGTTTCGTGCGCCATGGGTGTGGGGGAGGTGGAGGGCCGGGTAGAGTGGGAGACAATAGGTATCGGGATTGGGGGAGGCGGCGGTAGCCGCCGCGGCTGCGGCAGCCTCTGCACCCAGCGGCCCAGACTGCGGAGATGGAGATCGGCGGCAGCGGCGGCGGGGGCAGGGAGCCGCGGAGGAGGGGGAGGGGATCGAGGAGGCGCGGAGGAGGGGAGGAGCTGGAGCGAGAAAGCTGGGAGAGGGGAGATGGGGGAGGAGCTGCTCGGGAGCCCGGCGGGAGCGGGGAGTGGGAGGTGGGTGTGTGGGGCCGGATCCCAGAGCCTAGCAGGTTTCCGGAGGCTCAGTGACAGGTGCTTGTGGGGCGTGGTGGGGGTCCACCTTCCCTTGCCCTCTGCCAGCTCCCCCCTTCTCCAGATGTCTTTGCCCAGACATGCCCCCACCCCCCTCAGGCTCAAGGGGGCACAGTGGGAAAGAGAGCCCGGCTCAATAGAGCAAAGCGATAGGCTTCTCTTATTTTTCTTTGGATAAAGGATCCACTGAGCCTGGAAAACGTGCATTCCGGAGAGGGTGGTCTGATCTCAGAGGTCTGAGGGCCAGAACGGAGAGGGAGCCCAGAACACCCATCCCTCATCAAAACACGCACCCCAAAATACCCCAGGTTTTGTCCAGTCTTCCTCACTTTTATTCCCACCCTACCCCCATCCCTCTCCACAAAAGAAGTTTCTCAGGATGGGAGGCTGCAAGCTAGAATTTCCGAGAAAGTCATTTCAGGACCCTTCTCTGCGGAACACTGAGCCTCTTTACTCCCTGCCCCTCCTCCCACAGAATAGCCGAATGCAAGTTAACCCCCAGATCACTCGGCCCACACCTGATTTATGGAGTTCGTGCTCATTCAAGGAGCCATCTCCTTTTAGTACTCTCTTTCCTGCCGGTCTTCTTCCTCCATTGCCCTTCTCTTGCGACAACACACCGCTTGCTGTCACTATTAAGGACTGCTGCAGCGGGGGAGATGCTGGCCAGCAGGGGCCTACAGGGGCCCACCTAGCTCTAACCTGGGGGGAGGGGAATTCCTGAAACAATGGGAAAAATGCAATGGGAGCTACCAGACAGCCTTTCAATGCGGAAAGCCCTTTCAGCCCCAATCTAGTTTGAATGCCTAGAAATGACTTAACACCACCTCACCCCACAAAGGCCACCTCCCCTCCAGAGAAGATAAGTAGGGGTGAGATGGCTCTTAGACCAGATACTCTGCATTCCCTTTCTACCTTGAAATGTGTCTTAATAGGTTTTCCACTTCCTGAAGGAGTTTATCTTACTTACATGAAAGTGACCCCAAGTCACTTGGTTTTGTGGTTTGCCTGGGCACCTTGTGCTAATCCCAGTTCTCTCCTTGCCTGACTGGTATATCAAGGTGCAGTGGTCACTCATGCAACCATTTTCCTTTTTGTAAAGTGGTAATACTGTAGCTGTGTTATCTTTCTCAGAGAAATACTGTGGTGACAAAAACTTGAAAAGCTGGACGAATCATATGTTAATTAATCATATGTTAATATGAACATATGGGACTTTAAATATTATGGACGGGAGAGTTGACATTGTCAATGGCAAAACAGTCAAAATAACCTAAAATACACATATACTAAAACAAGATCAGTGTTTTACGTTCCTTATTAACCTTATTCATTTCTGAGGTAAGACGTTGGCTACTATAATTGGCACATGCCAACATTAAGGAGCCTTTTTGGATGGAGATGAAACTACTTAATACTCACAACACCCACCTCACTATTCAATGCAAATTTTGCCATCTTTTTAAAATAAGAACATTTTACTGAATTATGTTTGGAAACTTCAGATAATCATGAGGATCTTAATGTTATGAATGATGACTGAAACAGATGAGCCTAACCCTTACAAGGAGGGAAAGGGGAATCTATTTCAATAGTGGAAGGTCACCTGTTAGTGCAGTGTTGTTTATTTTTACACATATTGAAGTCTGGAGAGGTGAAGTGACTTTTCCAAGTTCACACAGTTAATTCAGTGAGGCAAACGTTCAGAATTTTTACTCCTATCCAGTGCTTTCTCTATTTTTTTTTTAAAGATTATATTTATTTATTTGACAGAGAGAGAGATCACAAGCAGGCAGAGAGAGAGAAGGAAGCAGGCTCCTCGCTGAGCAGAGAGCCGATGCAGGGCTCGATCCCAGGACCCTGAGATCATGACCTGAGCCGAAGGCAGAGGCTTTAACCCACTGAGCCACCCAGGCGCCCCTAACCAGTGCTTTCTGAAGCACAACAACATTGTCTGGCTCCTCTCGTGCTAGAGAAAGGGCTCTGTGTAGCTCCTACCTGCCATTTGCTCTCTGGCCTCAGCAAGGGAGAGGGAATCAGATGGAGGCTTTCTACTGAGCATTTGTTAATTAGCATTGAACATTTGATATCAAGTTGCTGTTTTGTCAAGTCTTCCGACAAGAAAAGAAATCCTTTTCTTTTCATCTTCTCCTGGGAAACACTGTCCCCTTTCTTGCTCTTTAATGAAACTTGCTTTCTGATGCGTAATTCGATCTGCACTCTTCTTTAAGGTAAATTTAGTCCCTGCTGAAAGGTGACGGATCAACAGCCACCTGTAAGAGGAAACTTCTCTTTCTCAGCACTTTGCACTCACTGCCTATCCTGAAAAGGGGGGCAGGATTCTTAGGCAGACACGAATGAAGTCATAAACACAGAAATAAACTAAGCTAGTAATGGTGTCCCTAGATAGCAGATAAGGTGAGGTAAGCTATCCCAGATCGCCCACAAAGTCCGGGATGGACATTGGGACTAAGACCTGGACATGCTGGTTTAAATATACAAAGAGCCAAAATGACAAGGAAAAAGGAAACCAGGTAGCTCTCTGAACTGCTGCTCTAGGCTTGGGAGAGCACGGCTAGGGAGGACAAAGAGAAAAATAGGTGGGGAGTGCACAGCAGGAGGACAGAGTTGAACAGGTGGTTCTCAAACTTTGCTGCCCATCAGAATTACTGGCAGGGTCCTCAATCCCAGGACCCTGAGATCATGACCTGAGCCGATGGCAGGCACTTAATGACTGAGCCACCCAGGGGCACCATGGGGCTACCTGCTCAGCAGGGAACCTACTTTGCCCTCTCCCACTCCCCCTGCTTGTGTTCCCTCTCTTATTTGTCTATCTGTTAAATAAATAAATTTTTAAAAGATTTCATTTATTTATTAGACAGAGAGAGAGCGAGCGAGCACAGCAGGGGGAGCTGCAGGCAGAGGGAGAGGGAGAAGCAGGCTTCCCGCACAGCAGGGAGCCTGATGCGGGGCTTGATCCCAGGACCCTGAGATCATAACCTGATCCGAAGGCAGACGCTTAAGGACTGAGCCACCCCACCCCAATAAATAAAATCTTTAAAAAAAATTACTGGCAGCACCTTTAAAAATCCCGATATCCAGGCCACACCCCAGATCAATGAATTTAGAATCCTGGAAGTTGGCATCCAGGTATCAGTATGCCATAAAATTCCTCAGGTGATCCCAATGTTCAGCCAAGGATGAGACCCACAGTACATTTCAGGCGACTGCTCTTCCCAGCAAACTTTCTATCCTGCTGCTCACAAATCTTACCTGCCCTCAACCTGGCCAAAATCAAGACAGGGGCAAAACCAGCTGCTCAATGCCGTATCTTCCTATCAGGCTCCCTCTCTCCTCTGCCTGCAGCCACAGGTTAGCTCTCTTGTATCCAGCTTCATGGACAGATTTTTTTTTTTTTTTTTGGAAAGGAGATAGAAGTTTATTGAGTATACAAGAGAACAGCAGGCAGGACAGGAAAGGACAGACTGCCTGCCAGAATTTGATATGATTTACAACTGACTGTGAACTTAAGTGATTGTATTGCCTTTCCCAGGGTATGTGCATTCCTGAGCCATATTTCTAGTTTTAAGATAAAGGCTTGTTCTATGCAGAGTTCAAGCATCGTCCAGCTATTAAAGAAACAAAGCACACTAAGGACCTGCCTAAACTTACTGTTAATGTTGGCCCAACACTAATAGTTTCCATAATTATGAATCGATTCTGTAACCACTGCTACTCTTGCTGTAGACTACTTCTAAGGGAGAATGTCGCTTCTTCTCTGCATCACTCCTCTCTCCTAAATACATACGCATACTCACTCCTTTGCTACCCACACCTAGTAATGCCCCCATGACCTATGCAACATTGTAGGCAAACAGGTGTGCTGAGGTACATGTATGTGGGATGCTAAGTGAGAAAAATATATTTGTTTCTAGAACAGGAATATCTTAGATCAAACACCAAAAAAGGTTTTTAAAGAGACATTTTTATGACATTGAAAGACTCAGCATTTAGCAAGGAATTTATACTTTTTTTTTTATAAGATTTTATTTATTTATTTGACAGAGAGAGAGACAGCGAGAGAGGGAACACAGGCAGGGGGAGTAGGAGAGAAAGAAACAGGCTTCCCGCTGAGCAGGGAGCCTGAGGTGGGGCTTGATCCCAGGACCCTGGGATCATGACATGAGCCAAGGCAGAAAGCAGGCACTTAAGGACTGAGCCACCCAGGTGCCCCAGGAATTCATACTCTTCTGTTGCTAGAAGGGACTTCAGAGATCTGACCCTCTGAGCACACAGATTAAGATTGCCAGCTCTGAAGCAAACAGGCCTGAGTTCTCGTCCCAGCACTTTCTAATCTTTGTGATCTTGGGGAAGTTTCTCTATTTATCCAAGGCTTGGATTTCTCTTTAAAATGGGGGTATATTGGGCGCCTGGGTGGCTCAGTTGGTTAAGCGACTGCCTTCAGCTCAGGTCATGATCCCAGAGTCCCAGGATCAAGTCCCACATCTGGCTCCCAGCTCCATGGGGAGTCTGACTTTCTCCGCTCTCATGCTCTCTCTCTCTCACTCTCTCTCTCAAATGGATAATTAAATCTTTAAAAAAAAAAAACAAAATGGGGGTATATCAGGGCTCCTGGGTGGCTCAGTCATTAAGTGTCTGTCCCGCATCAGGCTTTCTGCTCAGCAAGGAGCCTGCTTCTCCCTCTCTCTCTCTCTGCCTGTCTCTCTGCCTACTTATGATCTCTGCCTGTCAAATAAATAAATAAAATCTTTTAAAAAATGCATAAAAAATAAAAAATAGGGGCACCTGGGTGGCTCAGGTCATGATTCCAGGGTCCTGGGATTGAGCCCCACATCAGGCTCTCTACTTAGCTGGGAGTGCTCCCCCTGCTTGTGCTCTCTCTCTCTACAAATGAATGAATAAAATCTTTAACACATAAATAGATAGATAAACAAATAAATAATAAATAAATAAAGGCCAGACACTGAAGCCCTGGAAGAAGAATGGACCCGCCCAAGGTCACCTAGCTTCAAGGTCCAAGCTGGATTAAAAAGCAGGTTTTCTGCTTCCTGATCCAGTGCTCTATATCGCACCCCACTCGAGTTACTTTCTATCTATGCAGAGATATTTTCTTTTTGACCCAGGGTTTCCTAGAGCTGAAATGCTTGAGCTCAATACCCTGAGGGATTATGCTCCCTACTTCAGATATAAAGAGAACAGAGCCCTCAAAACTCTCTTTTTGCTTTCCTTCTCTTTTTGCTGCTCCCGATGTCTGCCAACTTCCATTTCTCCCTCTAGATCTGTTTGGCTGTTGTCCTGGTTTCTCCTTCTCACTAAATATCTGGGTTTCTGATCGTTTCCTTTATTTCCCAGATGTACTAGTTTACATTTTCCCTACTCACATCCCTTATGTTCTCTAATCCAGATTTCTAGACTCTGCAGGGGAGAGAGACAATTTTTTTTTTCTCTCCAGAGTTTTTTAAGTAAATAGACTATTTCCTTCTCATCACTTATGTGCAATAACTATTCTGTTAGGTTTTTGGTGTTCTGGTCAGGGAAGCTGAACAAAAACAAGGCTAGAAAACAGGTTTTTCAGACTGTTTCTTGATGAACGACTTAGGTCACTGCAGAGATGAGGCTTTTAAAATGTGCAACAAAGGCTCAGCATTTGCTTGTCACATATGGTAAACATTGCTTGAAAGAAGGCAAGGACTCCTGAAAACCTTGGTGGCACCCTTGCCTGCTAAATAAATGTCTGCTGATGTTCCCGAGGGTGCCCATAGTTTCACAGGGACACCAGAAGACATACATAGAGTCGTCCCCCCCCACCCCCCCACCTAATTTGGGTGCATGCAGAACAAGAAAATGTCTTCTGGGGTTGAAGGAAAAGTCAGGAGTCTGAACATCACATAAGCAAATAAGAACTCTACCCATGGAAAAGGAGGGAGTAGGAAATCTATCTTGTAAGAGCAGGAAGGAATTTTAGATTTGATCATATATAGCCACCTCATCTCCAGATGTGACCCAGTGGCACTCCAGGTCCTGCAATAGCCCAGAATCTTTCACTCTCAGAATTCTGATCAGAAAACCCTTCAGTGGGGCGCCTGGGTGGCTCAGTGGGTTAAAGCCTCTGCCTTCCACTCAGGTCATGATCCCAGGGTCCTGGGATCGAGCCCTGCATCGGGCTCTCTGCTCCGTGGAGAGCCTGCTTTCTCCTCTCTCTCTGCCTGCCTCTCTGCCTATTTGTGATCTCTGTCTGTCAAATAAATAAATAAAATCTTAAAAAAAAAAAAAAGAAAAAAGAAAACCCTTCAGTGTTCTTAAGGGAGACCTTAAGACATTACGGCTGCCTCTTGCTCCTTGCATTTATGTTTCTGACTTTTATGGCTCAAAGGCAAAATTCCAGCTGAAATTTGTTGCCACCATTGGATTGGAGCCCGCACTGTTTCTAAGGAGGGATGACTCTGTAGCAGCATCCCCATATCCCAAGTGAGAGCTGCAGCTCAAGGGGCTTAAGAGTCCATCTCAGGGCAGCGGTGAAAGATTTTTGACTCCCTCACTGGCTCTTCATCAGCAGAGGTGCGGGGAGTGGGTGAGCAGACTTGGGAGGTATAAGGAGAGAAGAGGTTGTTTTTGGAGGGGGGGGGGCTGGGGTGTTTCGGCATTGTTCCACAATCCAGGCAGCAGGGGAGCAGGACTGTGAGGCAACTCTGAGGCTCTACGGGAAGTCTCCTGTAGAGCCTGAGGAGGAAACATCCGGACTGCAGCGGCATTAAGGAGGGCGAATGTGTCCCAGGAGGGAAGGATGCCACCACCATGAACCTCTAAATATGGGCACAGTGGGATCCCAGCAAGGCAGTGAATTGAGGAGAATGTGTTTTATCCAAAACACAGTATGTCTGTTAAGGCTGTTCCATAGCACATGGAGCACTGGTTTAATCTCAGGTCTCTCTCTCTCTTTTTTTTTTTTTTTTAACAACAGGTGGAAAAGTAAGTTTAATCCATAACTTTGTTTTAGTCACTACAGATACATTATCCTAGAGCTTTTCATGGCAACATCTCCTAGAGGAATACTAAAGCTTGCCAAGAAGTTCCTGAGCTTTGGTCATATTTCAGCCCTTGCAGGAAGTGCCACTGTTCTCACATATAATAACAATACTCACACTCATTAAGTACTTATTTCTGCTAGGGACCACATATACGGAGCACTTATTTATGCTATTTATTTTTCCAAGTCCTTTACAGGTATTAACTCATTCCGATTCTCACAATCACCAAAGAGGTAGCTAGTGATTTACAGATGAGGAAACTGCACAGAGAGGAAGTAAACCAAGGTTGCACCGCTGAGTGGTGGAACCAGGATTTGAATCCTGAAAGTCTGACTTCAGAACCTTTGTTCTTACTATGACACTATACCGTCGGGTGAATCGACTGTTTGCGAAATAGTTTATCCCTGAGTTTATTCTAGACTTTCATAGCCTTAATATATATAGCCATAGCAGTATGTCCAAAACTTGCCTAAGCCTAAAACTACCTGAACCTTTACAAAGATATAGGTTCCCAGACTCTAGTCCAGATTGTGGACAATCAAGCAGGTTTGAAAAACCCTAATTTAGTAGAGTGAGCACCACCAGCCCTGAGCATTAGGAAACCTAGGTTTTGGTCCTAACAGTGCCTCTGTTTCTGAGACTTTGGGCAATGTCACTTTTCAATACCCTTGTTGCTCTGCTATCCACCTAGTCCTGCACTGTTCCAGGAATACATGAAATATCCCTCCCCTCCATAGAGAAAACCTGTTATTCTATTTTTCAAATTTAATTTTTTTTTTTAGTAATCACTACATCCAATGCAGAACTCGAACTCACGACCTCAAGAGCAAGCGTAGCATGCCCTTCAGACTGAGCCAGTCGGGGGCCCCAGAAAATCTTTTACTTTAAAAACAGATGCAAATATGTTGACTCTTTTTTTTTTTTTTTTTTTTTTTTAGCTTGGCCTCCCTTGAAGCACAAACCTAAGCCCCTCATGCAGCCCTCTCCTCTGGTCTCTACCCCAGGTGACAGGGATCCACACCCCAAACCAGGCTGCATCTGACCGACATTAGCTCTCTCCCTCTGGGAGCTCTGATCTGTTCTCAGCTCAGCCCAACAATGAGAAACTTTTTTCTCTTCTCCCTCAGGGGAACCTTCACGTTTATCCAATTCATTCTCTTGCAACCCAACTCTCCAGAAAGAAAAGGGGGGAAAATCCCACCCCTAAGAGACGGCCTCCAGGTCTGAGGAGGTTACTTAGCAACGGCACAAAGACCAGTGAGCAAAGGGGGACCTGAGGAGAAAACTCTTGGGTGGGGAGACAGAGCCAGTTTGAAAACTCCATTTCATCCAGAGAAAAACAAGGAAAACACAAACAGAACCAATCCTGAGAAAAGCCAAGTGGGGGCTTCTCCCCAGCACAGGTCAATGCCTTCCTACTCCCTGCATCCAACTCCTTCACACCCCCAATGACCAAGTCCTCCCCTGGCTTCACCCGTGGCCCGGGTGCCCTCCCTTGCCCTGGCCTGACCCACACGGGCTGGGACTCAGGGCTCCCGCACCCCTCCCCAGTCACCCACCGTTCTCAGACGCGCTGGGACCTTCGCAGTCCGAGATTAACTGTTGGGGTTTCCGCTGCTTTCGCCGAGACATTCCCGGGTGGAGGTGGGGTAGGGAGGGGCAAAGCTCACTGAGTCCTAACCGGGGTGACCTGGTCTGGTCTCTCCTTGGGTCTGAAGCCAGTGGATGCCTCTCCCCCAGTGCTAATCACTGTGAAGCAGAGACGTTCTCCCTTCCCAGAGACAGACAGACAGACTGGCCGTGCTCTCTCTGATTCTCTGTCCCTGACTCTCTCTCTCTCTCTCTCTTTCTCTCTCAATCTCTGCAAGTCTTTAAAGGGGAGACGCCCCCTTTTTTTTCTTCAGCTTCTTCCCTACGCTTCTGCAGCTCCCATTGTAAAAGCAAAAATCCTAATCTTTCCGCACACTCTTTTCTTTTGTACTGCAGAGGGGAAGGATTTAACCCTCTCCTCACTGCCGGGGCTCTGGCCTCTCCCTGTGCTGTCTGTTCAGAAAATGTCCCTGCTTGTTTCCCTAACTCTTCATTCAAAGTCCTCAGGTGCTTTTTGGTTCTCTCGTGATTCTATGCCACCTTGTTTGATGATGCGACTATGTCTGGGGTATAAAGCTGAAATAAGAACTTTCCCGGATATCCTGATTATGAGGCCAAGAAGTCAGGTACCTCGAGTCAAAAATGGGGATATGAAAGGCTGGCAAAAAGATGAAGATGGATAGTCATTACAATGAAACTTAATACAGGGGTGCCTGGGTGGTTCAGTTGTTAAGCGTCTGCCTTCAGCTCAGGTCATGATCCCCAAGTCCTGGGATCAAGCCCCACATCTGGCTCCCTGCAGGAAGCCTGCTTCTCTCTCCCACTCCCCCTGCTTGTGTTCCCTCTCTCTGTGTGTCTTTCTCTGTCAAATAAATAAATCAAATCTTAAAAAAAATAAAATGGGGCGCCTGGGTGGCTCAGTGGGTTGAAGCCTCTGCCTTCGGCTCAGGTCATGATCCCAGGATCCTGGAATCGAGCCCCACATCAGGCTCTCTGCTCAGCAGGGAACCTGCTCCCCCCCTCTCTCTGCCTGCCTCTCTGCCTACTTGTGATCTCTGTCTGTCAAATAAATAAAATCTTTTAAAAAATAAAATAAAAATTTAAAAAACTTAATATAGGGAGAGCTCTTCATAACTTATAGGATATTTTCATGTACATGACACATTTTGAGTATTACAACTCTGAGATTAGCACAGCAGGTTTGACTACTCCTATTTATAGATGATTATCTTTATAGGTAAGCAAAAGGTTCAGTGAGGTTAAGTAACCTATCCAAGGTTGCACAGCTCTGATGTAATAGAGACAGGCCTGGAAGTCAGGCGCATCTGACAGCAAGCTAACATTTTTTCCCTTTGTATTATTAAAAGTACAGTATGCCACTAGGCTCCTAGCATGGGGGGAAAAAAGTGATTGATCTTAAGGAATCCCAGTTAAAACAGCAACAGAGTTCATAGCTTTTCTGTTTCTCCCACTCTTGTCCAGCTCCTGCAGCTGAAGGGATGCCAGCTCTGAGAAGATGATGTAGATGACTCCGATGATTCCGTGGGGCTTCAGACTGGAAGCTGCAAGAACGCACCCTTCCAGCTCACTATGAAGGAACTTTCTAATAGTGTAATGGCCTCTCTGGGGAACGGGTAAACTCTCTGTAATAAGTTCTTGCAGAGGCTGAAAACAACTGTCGGGGATTCTGTGGAAAGAATTTCCTTGTGGATATCATATTTGACCTTTAAAAATGTCTCCATCTCTAAAACACATCATTTGGCAACCAACCAGGTCTCTCCCGCTCAGCCTGCACATTAAGGGGGATTCATTTATTGTTCTTTAACTTCTGGCCATACTCTGCTCCTGGGTGTAGAATATCCAGATGTGCCCTATCTCCTCACTATGATGCACAAGTCCTCTTCTCCTGGACTTCTTTACCTTTTACTCTCCTGGCTGAGATGACAGAACATCTGAGACACGACCCGTTAGGAAAGTGGAAATTCTTTTCCCTTTTGGAGCTCAGGGATGTAAATCTTGGATAGCTGCATCTTCAGAGAAGAGTAAAACAAAGCTCACTCACAGTGTTCCGTGTGAACTGGAAGCTCCCTTAGTTTCTTCCCCGACCAGGGTCCAGGCTGGTGTGACAATTCAAGAAAGGGAGAGAGAGACAACAGATGGTTGGAAGGTTTTGCTGGTGAGAAACAAGGCAGGTACCCACATCTGAAAGGCTTTGGGAAGCACTCTGATCTCTGCTTTGGAGTTCCCTGAATCTCCATTATTTTCCCCGTCCTTCGGGGTCAGGACCCTGGGTGGCTCCCTCATGTTCCACCCTTGGAACTCTTGCTGACATTGACTAATTCATCCTGTTAACTTCTCTGTGCCAGACAGGTGCAGCCGTCACCAGGCTGTTGTGGGGGAAATAAGAACACTGAGGCCAGGGACGTTTCTAATTTCTCAGTGAAATAGACTGGGTCCTGTCTCTCTCAGCCCACTGTTTCCATCATTTACTTCCTTTTTGAGGAAAAGAAACAAGAGAAAGAATATAGCTTTCTGCTTTTCTCAGGAGTCTCTGATGTGTGAGGGCAGATTTGCGAGTCCAAAATTCATGTCCTTCGTGGGTCTTGTCTGTCTTGTCTTTTCCTATTTTTTTTCCCCCTCCTTCTTGCTGGCCTTATTGTGAAAGGAAAGGCTCTTTCCCCTCCTCTCCTTTCTTCCGTCCTCCCCCATTTACCATTTTTTTCCTTTTACCTCTCCACTGTGGCCTCTTGACCTCCCCACAGAGTTACAAAAGTAAAATCCTTGAAGAGATGCTGCTGTGGGAATGTTAATGAGCCTTCCCCACAAAGGGGCAAAGACTTTACTTCACTGAGTTGGAAAAAAGCCCCTTTCAAAAGGGGTTTCTGTGTGTGGTGAAGTGGAGAGGGGAGGGGAAGGAGAGAGAGAGGGAGGGAGAGAAATAGCGAGAAAATGAAAGGAGGAGAGAGAAATGAGACAGAGAAAGAGAGAGAGACAGAGTGAAGAGACTGACTTAATAGCAGAAGAGAATATTAAAATAACACTTTTCATTCTTCAATCGATTATTTAATTTTTGGAAAATGTTCCATGGTCTTTTGACCTTGTAAACTAAGCGCTTACATTCCGAAGAAATTGAAGAGTCACTTGAGGGCACTGAAGATAATAAAGGATAGGAAAAAGGGACTTATCCTGGCACCCTACCCCCATTCCTGCCCATGTGTAGGAGCCTGGGAGGCTCTGGGGGAATATTCTGGATTGGCCCAGCTGGTGGTGAAGATGGGCTCTTTCTTCTAGCTTTGTGGTTCCTTCTTAGGCTATTTTCTAATTTTTATCAATATTTTCTATGTTGGCTTTTCTGTCGACTATTAGCCTAGTAATTTTTCTCTTTTCAGGAATAGCTTAAATTGCTGTTGAGATGTTTACATCACAGAGCCAATTTTCAAGCCAGACCACTTGAGTATAATCTCTATATCCTTCATTTGTGAGCACAGGTTGCCTCTGAATTAGTTAAAATGGATGTGAAGGTATTTTTAGTGTCAAAATTAAGTCCTCAAAAAGCAAAGATATGTTGTTGCTCTTTAAGGAAAGTTAGTCATCCTGTTGGACTCTCAGAGATTTTCCTACACATTGTTTCGTCATGTCAGCACAACACTCCAGCTAAAGAAGCCTTAGTTTTAGAAGCAAATAAATCCTTCTCTTGTGAAGGGGGGTGAGGGGTGGGGAGAAGAGCCCTGAATGATGAGGAACAAAGGAAAGGTGATTGGAATGAGATCCTTGGAAGAGAGAGGAGGAGCCAGTCAGGAATGCTAATTCCTAGAGCTTTATACACTCCTTAGGGCTCACTGTCATCACTTGGGGAGTTATGGAGAATTCATATTCCTGGTCTCTATCCCTGAGCTACTCAATCCGAATCTCTGGGGCCGGGGCCTAAGGTTTTCAATAAACTTTTAAATGATTCTTTTGCAGAGTCAAGCTTTAGACATTTGTGCTTGGCTGGTAGTTTCTAAACCTTGGGCTCTAGATTCCTAGGGAACTGCGGTGTTGCAGGGAATCCATGTTACTCCTGAGGCGAGCCCAGCCTGTGGCCAGAATAGATACCATGCTTCTCAAAAGTATATACTTCTGGGGCACCTGGGTGGCTCAGTGTATTAAGCCTCTGCCTTCGGCTCAGGTCATGATCCCAGGGTCCTCCTGCCTCTCCTTCTCTGATTTCCCCCCCACACACACACTTGTGTTCCCTCTCTTGCTGTGTCTCTGTCAAATAAATACATAAAATCTTTTTTAAAAAAAGTATATACTTCTGTTGGCCAAATGTTTGTTGACGTTGTTGGGATTAATACACATTTAAGTCAATTAGAAGTGTTTCTAAACTCAGTGGCTTTTGTCCTAAAAATACAACTATAGTCATGTGGGGGGTGCCTATCAAATTTCTGAGCATTTTATTCAAGGCCTCTTCTGTCAAGACAATACACTGCTCTAAGCATTCCTCCCTTTTTCTTTTTTTTTCTGTTTTTTTTTTTTTAAGATTTTATTTATTCACTTATTTGAGAGAGAGAGAGATCACAAACAGGCAGAGAGGCAGGCAGAGAGAGAGGAGGAAGCAGGCTCCCCGCTGAGCAGAGAGCCCGATGCGGGGCTCGATGTGGGGCTCGATGCGGGGCTTGATCCCAGGACCCCGAGATCATGACCTGAGCTGAAGGCAGAGGCTTTAACCCACTGAGCCACCCAGGCGCCCCACATTCCTCCCTTTTTCTAGTTTGTAGAAGAGCGGGTGTTATAGAAGCAGATCCTATATCTTCCAGAGAATTAGAATCCTATGAGGAATTTGATTTTAGTTGCAAGAGAACTAAACTCTGAATCTAGTCGGGAATGTAACATTCCTTTTTCTTTTTTCTTTATTTTTAAAAAGATAAAAGGTTTGGGGCACCTGGGTGGCTCAACCATTAAGTATCTGCCTTCAGCTCAGGTCATGATTCCAGGGTCCTGGAATCAAGCCCTGCATTGGGCTTCCTGCTCAACGGGAAGCCTGCTTCTCCCTCTCCCACTCCCCTAGCTTGTGCTTCCTCTCTCACTGTGTCTCTCTATCAAATAAATAAATAAAATATTTTAAAAATATATAAAAGATAAGAGATTTATTTATTTTAGTGTAGGGGAGCAACAGAGGGAGAGGGAGAGAAACTTAAGCAGACTATGTGCTCAGCTAGAGCCGGCTGCGGGGCTCGATCTTACAACCCAGCAATCATGTTTATTTATTTGACAGACAGAGATCACAAGTAGGCAGAGAAGCAGGCAGAGAGAGAGAGAGAGAGAGGAGGAAGCAGGCTCCCCACTGAGCAGAGAGCCCAACGCGGGGCTTGATCTCAGGACTCTGGGATCATGACCCGAGCCGAAGGCAGAGGCTTTAACCCACTGAGCCACCCAGACGCCCCTCCCAGCAATCATGTTAGTAGAAGCCAAGAGTCAGACACTTAACTGGCTGTGGAACCCAGGTGCCCCTATTTTTTTTATTATTTAGGGCTTGAACTCATGACCCTGAGATCAAGACCTGAGCTAAGAGTCGGACACTTAACTGACTGAGCCACCCAGGTGCTCCAAAAGGCACATAACATTTCTCTTAATAATAATCATTATTGGGGCACCTGGGTGGCTCAGTGGGTTGGGCCTTTGCATTCAGCTCAGGTCATGATCTCAGGGTCCTGGGATCAAGCCCCACATCAGGCTCTCTGCTCAGCGGGAAGCCTGCTTCTCCCTCTCTCTCTGCCTGCCTCTCTGCCTACTTGTGATCTCTGTCTGTCAAATAAATAAATAAAATCTTTAAAAACAATAATAATCATTATTAAGTACATTCTGTGTGCCACACCTTTGAATAAATAATCTCATTTAACCCTTAAAAGAACTTTAAAAAATTATTTATTATTTACTTATAAATTATTCATAAATTATTTATTTATTAACTTAAAAATTATTTATTTTAGGGAGAGACGGAGAAAGAGAGAATGTGTGTGTGAGAGCATGTGAGGAGGGGTAGAGGGAGAGGTAGAGAGAAGCCCAAGCAGACCCCCACTGAGCACGGAGCCAGAGGAGAGGGTGGGCAGTTGATCCCATGACCCCGAGATAAAAACCTGAGCTGAAAGCGAGAGTCTGCTGCTTACCCCACCTCGCCACCCAGGCACCCCAACCCTTAAAATAACTTTGTAAAGAAAGCATTATATAATTATCATCTCAGACATGCACACCATTCCATTTTACAAATGAGGAAACTGAGGGTTAGTTCATAATATAGCTGATAAATTGGAGGTTGAAGTTTCCCCCAGCAATGCCTGATTGGCATTGCCTGTGTTTTGGTCACAATGACACTGATTTCTGCCTCTGTTAGAGATTTCACTTTTTCTTTTCTTTTCTTTTCTTTTTTTAAGATTTTATTTATTTATTTGACAGAGATCACAAGCAGGTGGTGGGGGGGGCGGGGAAAGGCAGGCTCCCTGCTGAGCAGAGAGCCCCATGCAGGGCTCTATCCCAGGACCCTGAGACCATGTCCTGAGCCGAAGGCAGGGCCTTTACCCACTGAGCCACCCAGGCACCCCCTTCAATGTCTAACTTCTTTTTTTTTTTTTTAAGATTTTTTATGTTTTTATTAGAGAGATAGAGACCACAAGTAGACAGAGCAGCAGGCAGAGGGAGAGGGAGAAGCAGGCTCTCTGCTGAGCAGGGAGCCTGATGTGGGGCTCGATCCCAGGACCCTGGGACCATGACCCGAGCCAAAAGCAGCCGCTTAACCGACTGAGCCACCCAGGCACCCCAATGTCTAACTTCTAAACAAAATTTCAAGACCTATAAGTAAATATCTACAACAAATTATGGTTCCCATAACTCCATATACTACCACATGTTCTTTGTCTTGCTAGCATTCAGGGAGTAAGGCAATAAAGAGTAAGAGAAAAGCACCCTTTGCAAAAACTGACTACATAAGAACACATCAGCAAACAATCTCTCATCTTATTAGAAGATTTCTGCCTGGCCTCTTTCAGGTGGCAGTTGCCATCGTGTTTTAGGGGTGAAGGGAGGGAGTGAAGATCAAGGAGTGTTGTTCAGACTGAGGCTTGTCTGATGTTCCTTTTTAGAGTTCACTCTGTGGGGCACCTGGGTGGCTCAGTGGGTTAAAGCCTCCACCTTCAACTCAGGTCATGATCCCAGGGTCCTGGGATCAAGCCCCGCATCGGGCTCTCTGCCCGGCAGGGAGCCTGCTTCCTCCTCTCTCTCTCTGCCTACCTCTCTGCCTACTTGTGATCTCTGTCAAATAAATAAATAAAAATCTTAAAAAAAAAAAAAGAGTTCATTCTGCAATGGATGCCAGGAATTTAAACATTCATAAGAGGAAAGATAGAATTTGTTCTTTTTGCTCTCCTTCATTTCTCCATGTTACCCATGTGAAAGAGAGGAGAAATGGAGTTTGTGAAGAGGTCAAGGTAGAGGAACACGAAAGGGAGGTTATGGGGGAAGGGCCATGAGACTAACAGTGGAAGGAGGCTAGGATGGGGCTGGGGAAGACAGTGTGAGTGTGTGTGTTTTCCAGGAAGGAATTATAGGCACAATTTTCTAAAGTTCTGGAGATCCTGAGGTTGGTCATTTGAAAGAAAACCAACAAAGGGTGGAGGTCAGGTAAAAACAGTATGGCGTGAGGGGAGCATGATGAGGAAGGCCAAATAACTGTATAATCCCAGGCCATGAAGAAGGAAAACAAATCAGAGTGATGGGAAAGAAAGAGTTAAGTTGTAGAGGCAAGTGTTGAGAGAAATAAGCAGTAGGGTTGAAGTACATCAGACAATAGAGGTAATTGACAACCTATGATAGAAACATGGTCAGAACCTTCAGGAAGAACCTTGAAGAAGAGCAACAAGTACACTTGCAAGGACTTTGGGGCTGGAAGGGGCCAGAGGGATCATCTCCAAATCTTTCATTTTTCAGATAAGGAAACTAAGACCAAGGGAGGTTAAGTGGCTTTTCAAGAGGTTCTCCAGGCCAAGTCTTAGCTCAAAGAAGTCCACTTTCCGGGGCACCTGGGTGGCTCAGTGGGTTAAAGCCTCTGCCTTCGGCTCAGGTCATGATCTCAGGATCCTGGGATCAAGCCCCGCATCAGGCTTTCTGCTCAGCGGGGAGCCTGCTTCCTCCTCTCTCTCTGCCTGCTTCTGCCTCTCTGCCTACTTGTGATCTGTCAAATAAACAAATAAAATCCTTAAAAAAACAAAAACAAAAAAACCCTAAAGAAGTGCACTTTCCACAGTGCCAGGGAGCCAGAGAAGAAAAGAGGCAAGAATGTGTGGTAAGCCAAGCACAAGCGAAATGTTTAAAAGGTAGATCTTGGGACACCTGGGTGGCTCCGTTGGTTAGGCGGTTGCTTTTGGCTCAGATTCATAATCCCAAGACCTGAGATCGAGTCCCGAATCGAGCTTCTTGCTCAGAAGGAAGCCTGCTTCTCTCTCTTCCTCTGCCTGCTTGTGCTCTCTCTCTCTCTCTCAATCTGTTAAATAAATAAAGTCTTTTTTTTTTTTTTAGATTTTATTTATTTATTTGACAGAGAGAGAGAGATCACAAGTAGGCAGAGAGACAGGCAGAGAGAGAGAGGGGGGAAAGCAGGCTCCCTGCTGAGCAGAGACCCCCGATGCAGGGCTCTATCCCAGGATCCTGAGATCATGACCTGAGCTGAAGGCAGAGGCTTAACCCACTGAGCCACCCAGGTGCCCCACAAATAAAATCTTAAAAAAAAAAAAAGATAGATCTTGGGGTGCCTGTGTGGCTCAGTCGTTGAGCATCTGCCTTAGGCTTGGGTTGTGGTCCCAGGGTCCTGGGATCCAGCCTCATGTCTGGTTCCCTTAGCAGGAGGCCCGCTTCTCCCTCTCGCACCCCGCTTACTTGTATTTCTTCTCTCGCTGTGTCTCTCTCTGTCAAATAAATAAATGAAATCTTAAAAAAAAAAAAAATCTTAGTTTCTCCCTCCTCTTTAGAAATTTCTTGTGGGAACTTGGGTAATTTTAGGACCTAATTCCATTCCAATAACTTCGTACTTTAAGTTATTTAAGTCAGATAATAATCCTTCCCCACTTTGTAGGCTGTTCTCAGAGAAGGGATCCTTCAGTGACTGATTTAAGTACTGAGAAAATTTTTGATGACATCTGATTGATTTGTAATTATATCTTAAGTACAAATCCTTTAAATCTGTCCTTGGTAGAGTTTATTTATTCACATTCAATAATACTTTTTAAGCACCTACTATGTTCTAAGTACTAAATAAAACATATGCTATCCAGTTTATTGTTATGCAGCTGTTTTGTAATTGTTTGGACTTAAATTATTTGGTCATATCTCTTTATTATTTATTTATTTTTTAAAGACTTTATTTTTATTTATTTGACAGAGAGAGAGAGAGAGAGAGACAGCTAGAGAGGGAACACAAGCAGAGGGAGTGGGGTAGGGAGAAGCAGGTTTCCCACTGAGCAGGGAGCCCCAAGAAGGGCTTGATCCCAGGACCCCAGGACCATGACCTGGAGCCAAAGGCAAATGCTCAACAACTGAACCACCCAGGCACCCCTCTTTGTTATTTTTTATATTATTTCCGTTTCTAGATCACACCACTGTTTTATTACTTATTTATAATTGGGGCAATTTATGCCAGGATTCTTAGGGATTTTCTTTCTTTCTTTTTTATTTTTGTTATTATTATTTTTTTAATATTTATAAAATTGAGTCAATTTTTTTTTTATTTTAAAGATTTTATTTATTTATTTGACAGAGATTACAAGTAAGCAGAGAGGCAGGCAGCGGCGGGGGTGGGGGGTGGGGGGCGGGTGAGCAGGCTTCCCGCTGAGCAGAGAGCCCAATCCGGGGCTTGATCCTCAGACCCTGAGATCATGACCTGAGCCGAAGGCAGAGACTTTAACCCACTGAGCCACCCAGGCGCCCCTTTTATTTATTTATTTTTTTAAAGATTTTATTTATTCATTTGACAGAGAGAGACACAGTGAGAGAGGGAACACAAGCAGGGGGAGTGGGAGAGGGACAAGCAGGCTTCCCATGGAGTAGGGAGCCTGATCCGGGGCTCGATCCCACCTGAGCCGAAGGCAGCCGCTTGACTGGGCTACCCAGGGGCCCAATAAATAAAATCTTAAAACAAACAACCAACAAAAGAATTGGAAGGATTGCTGTGAATATTGACTTTACTGGACTTGGAGATTTGAGGTGAATGGCAACTGGCCTACCTTTAATACCTTTAATATGGCCTACCTTTAATACCTTTATTACAGATGCATTGTAAGGGCTATGGTATACATTGTAATTCTGTGCTGCCCTTGCTTCCCCCCACCCTGCCTGCCTCTCTGCCCATTTGTGATCTCTCTCTCTCTGAGCATCTAAGAGAATGGGTGGCAATACAGTACTTACATTATTTAATAATCATATGCTGTCTGACTCATTATTTTTTGTTTGTTTATTTAAAAAAAATTATGACCTGAGCCGAAGGCAGCCAATTACCCGACTGAGTCACCCAGGCGTCCATATTTTTTTGTCCATTTTAAAGTGCATTATAGGGGCACCTAGGTACCTCAGTTGGTTAAGCACCAGACTCTTGGGTTTGGCTCAGGACATGATCTCCTGATCCTGAGATCAAGCCTGGGGTCAGGCTCTGCCCTCAGTGGGAGTCTGCTTGAGATCCTCTCTCCCCCTGGCTCTGCCCCTCCCCAACTCATTTAAAACAAACAAACAATTCTTTAAAAAAAAAAAAAAAAGAGGGTAAAGTGGGAAACTGGGAGAAATAGGCCTGTTACTCAAGGGGTCATTTCTTCCATCATCTACCCCTCCACCCTTTTACACTACAAACTTTGCCATCCTTCCACACACACACCATTTCCAAGCTGTCTATCTTTATTCAGTCAGCTTGAAATTCTGGTACTGACTTTTTTTCTTGAAAAGCAAGAAGGAACACACCCCTCCCCCCCAACCAAGATACTTAAAAATAGCCTCAGGAAACAAACTGGACTCACATTACATTCTTAAAAGTCTTGGAAAACAAACAAGAAAGTGTCATTACCATTATGGTACTACGAAATCCCTTTTAAATTTAAGATCCATGGGACACCTGGGTGGCTCAGTCGGTTAAGCCTCTGCCTTCTAATCAGGTCATGATCTCAGGGTCCTAGGATCGAGCCCCCCATCAGCCTCCCTACGCAGCAGGGAGCCTGCTTCCCACCCCCCCACCCCTGTCCACCTCTCTGCCTACTTGTGATGTCTCTCTCTGTCAAATAAATAAATAAAATCTTAAAAAAAATTTAAGATCCATTTAAAATAAGCGCAGTTAGGGACGCCTGGGTGGCTCAGTTGGTTAAGCGTCTACATTCCGCTGGGGTCATTCCGCAGGGGGGGCCTGGGACTGTCCCACACTGGGCTGTCTACTCAGCAGGGAGCCTGCTTCTCCTTCTGCCTGCCACTCCCCCTGCTTGTGCTCTTGAGCATATGCTCACTCTCTATCAAATAGATTAATTAAATCTTTAAAAATAAAATAAAAGCAGTTAGGGTGCCTACGTGGCTCAGTTGGTTAAGCGGCTGCCTTCAGCTCAGGTCATGATCCTGGAGCCCCAGGACTGAGCCCTTTGTGGGGCTCCCTGCTCAGTGGGGAAACTGCTTCTTCCCCTCCCTTTGTTCTTCCCCCTACTTATGCTCGCACACTCTCTCTGTGTCTCTTTTTCAAATAAATAAATAAAATCTTGGGGCGTCTGAGTGGCTTAGTGGGTTAAGCCTCTGCCTTCAGCTTAGGTCATGGTCTCAGAGTCCTGGGATCAAGCCCCACATCTGGCTCTCCTCAGCAGGAAGCCTTCTTCCTCCTCTCTCTGCCTACTTATGATCTCTTTCTGTCAAATAAATAAATAAAATCTTTAAAAATAAATAAAATCTTTTTTTAAAAAGCTCTTAAAATATATAGTACAATTTTCACAATGAGAAGCACACATGTGAATTTTTTTAAAAAGATTTTATTTATTTATTTGACAGAGATCACAAGTAGGCAGAGAGGCAGGCAGAGAGAGAGAGGGAAGCAGGCTCCATGCTGAGCAGAGAGCCCCATGTGGGGCTTGATCCCAGGACCCTGGGATCATGACCTGAGCCAAAGGCAGAGGCTTTAACCCACTGAGCCACCCAGGCGCCCCTAAGATTTAACTTTTAAGTAATCTCTATGCCCAAAGTGGAACTCGAACATACAGCCTCGAAATCAAGAATCATATGCTCTACTGTCTGATCCGGTCCCCCTCCATGAAATTATAGTTTGAGTATTCTCTGATGCCCATTGGTTATCCGCTCTATGCTACCTGGGCATAATGTATGTGAACATACCTTCACATAGGTATGTTCTAGGAACTTAATTGAAAGTTCCTCTAGGAACTTAAATTGAAAGCCTACTCCACACACACAAAAAAACCTAATATGACACACATTTCCAGTTTTATTGGAGAAATCGTTGCCATGGGTCCTAGTCAGTTTCTTCACTTCCTAGTTAAATCACCTTGCAAAAATGTCTTTACCTCCCTAGACCTCAGTTTCCTCATCTTCAATGATGACGTTAGACAAGATGATTTTGTCACCTAGGTATAACCTCTGTGCTTTATATGTGAATATCTACATCAATCAACAAACTGTGTCTATGGCAACAATTTCTACATACAGCTTTGCAATAAAAAAAAAAATCAGTGGGAGTTAGTTTCTAAAGCCATCACTTAGGATAAGTTCACATAGAGTCAAAGCTTAAAAATCGCCAAGGAAGACTACACCAGAGACTGGTTTGAAAGATGATTTCTCTGGCTGAATATCAAATGATGTAGGAGGCCTGCATTTAAGGGTTGGTTAGAATAAAAAATATGCCCTTAAAAATATTTTTATTTATCTCTTTACTTGTCTATCTATTTATCTAAGTAATTTCTATGCCCAAACTGACGCTCCAACTCACAACCCTGAGATCAAGGGTTGCATACTCTACTGACTGAGCCAGCTAGGTGTCCCTGCATTTTTTTTTTTTAAGGTTTATTTATTTATCTGAGGGAGAGAGAGGGCGTGTGAGAGTTGGCCCACCTGCACAAGCATGCATGGTGTGGGGGTGTGTGGGGGGGTGGGGAGGGGCACAGCAGAGGAGGAAAGGGAGAGAGTGAATCTTTAGCTGACTCCCCATGGAGTGCAGAGCCCAACTCAGAGCTGGATCCCAGGACACTGAGATCATGACTGGAGCCGAAATCAAAAGTTGGACGCCCGGCTGACTGAGCCACCCAGGTGCCCCCACTGTTGTTGCCGCCTTTTTCTTCTTCCTTTCCTTCTCCTCCTCCTCCTTCTTCCTTCTTCTTTCTTCTCCTTCTTTTTTTTTTCCTCTAAGATTTATTTATTTGACACAGAGAGAGAGAACATGAGCCAGGGGGAGAGGCAGAGGGAGAGGGAGAAGCAGACTCCTCGCTGAGCAGGGAGCCTGACATGGGGCTCGATCCAGGAACCCTGTGATCATGACCTGAGCCAAAGGCAGCAGCCCAGGACTGAGCCACCCAGGCGCCCCATGTTTCTTCTTTTTTAATTTGCACTTAAAAAAACCCGATTTTATTTATTTATTTTGAGAGGGAGAGAGCACTAGAGAGAGAGAGACAGAGAGCAAGCCTGAATGGTGGGCAGAGGCAGAGGGAGAAGCAGACTCCCCGCTGAGCAGGCATCCCGATGTGGGGCTCCATCCCAGGACCCTGGGATCATGACCTGAGCCTAAGGCTTAACCAACAGAGCCACCCAGGTGCTCAGTTGCCCCTAATATGCACTTTTAATATAGAATCATATTCGTGATTATATTAAAAAGGAACAAGACACCTGAGGCTCACTCGGGCTCACTGAATGAAATGCCAGAGTTTTGAATGACTGCATTCTTTCCATTGTTGTTTCTCCCTTTCTTTTGTAGACCTTGATGTAGTTATAATTGAATTTACATATGGAAATTTAATTTGGATTAAATTAGTTTAAAATATTGAAGTCCATCAATGCCCTCAGACCTGCTGATCTCTGTGACCTCCAGGAGTAAGTCCAGTCAAAAACCAAAGCAGCTTACAGGTTTACGATTCTGCATCGCCAGATGGCAGAATCACCTCAGGATTTAAATCCAAGTCCAGACCAGAGAAATCCTCTCCTTTTGGGATATAGGACCAAGCTAGGTCTTTCAATTAATCATACTCTCTACAAACATTTATCAAATGCATTTCACATTTCATTCACTGGGCATGCATTTAAGGGGCAAGTAGAATAAAAAAATACACTCTCTCAACACAGAATCACCCTCACGATGATATTAAAAGAGGTACAAGAGAACAAAGGTGCTGGGATTACAAACGGACCCTGCCTCACCTTGAGAAAAGGGACAATGTTAAGCATAAAATATTAAAAACATATGAAAAAAAAGAAATGTATGAGAAGATTTTGTAGAAGCCTATGTAAAGTCCCATGGGAAGAAGAAGAGAGACTTGATTTGGACTGATTGTCCACAGGTGACAAATAACCCAACCTTCCATTCCTCCCTCCCTCCCTCTGTCTGTTCATCCACCCACTCATTAAACAAATGTCTGTGGTTAGTTACTACATTTAAAGAACTGTGCTAGAGATTCTAAATGCAAAGAAAATAAAAACATATCCTTCTGGAAGGAGTGTAAACTTTGCATAGGAGATGAAACAGGTACGCATGGAATGTTAAGTCTGTTCAGGGCCACTTCTTTGTGACAAGGCTACGTGGGGTCTCTACCTTGGATTCTCTCTAACAGTAATCTTGTGAGGCAGACATAGTTATCCCCATTTTACCTGTTAGGAAATTGAAGTTTATAGAGGTTAGTCATTTCCTGAGGGTCATGCAGTTGTGCATTATGGAACTGAGGCTCTAACACATTTATTTTATAACAAAGTCTGTGCTCCAAAGACTGGGGATTCTATGTGATTTTTTGGGTTTAAATTGTCTTCAACACCTATCAACTGTATGACTTTGGGCAGGTGAGTTAACTTCTCTAAGCCTCAGCATCCGAATATAAAAATGAGGTTAATTGTATCTACTTAATAAGATTGGAGTGGAGAGCTAACAAAACTCAGTGAAAGCATCTGTCCCACTGTCTGGCCGATCTTTGAAGCTCAGTACATCTGGTGGCTAATATTACGCCGTCCTATGTAGGTAGCAAGTGGTCAGTGCTATGGAGTTGGGGATCAAACGTGTACACACTCCAAAGAAGGAAAGGTCACTTGCAATCAGAGAGTGGGAGGGTGAGTAGATTAAAACAGGATCAGGAAAAAAAAAACAAAAAAAAAAAACAGGATCAGGAAGAATTCAGTTGGAGTTTTCACAAAGAGATAAGACTTGAACATTTAGACTCTAAAATTTCAAGTAGAAATCTCTGTGAGGAAGGCAGTAAGGAGCTTCTTAGTACCTTTGGGAGGTGACAAGCAATAGAAATGAAAGCAAATAAATTAGATAATTACAGAAAGTGGTAATTAAACAGGGTAATGGGAGAGAAAGTGAGGAAGGAGGGTGGGGCTGGCGGGTCCCAGAAGAGGAGGGAAGACTTGATTAAATCTTTAGGTGGAAGGCTGTTCATATGTAGATTGGCTGCTATCTGTGAATGGATACTGAATATTGGCTCAAACTGACGGAAATGCAAATGCTCTTAGAAAGGACTATTAGTAATGCAAATGTGAAACACCTGTGATGTAAGCAGAACAACAACAAAACACCCTCATCGATCTTTGAATGAATTGATCCTTGAATGAAGACATTTACATCCTCACGATTTTGATGAGAGAAAAGACAATTTATTTTTCTTGTCCTTAATTTTTCTTCTTTCCAGCCAGAACTAAGATAGATTAGTTAAGGTTGTCTTATTTTTATTGCTCATTTATTTAGTCACCCGTTCAACATGTATATTCCCGAGAGCTTACTCTGCACTAGGTGCTATGCCCCGCCTGGGGCATACTGCGTATGGTCTTTTCCAGAGTTCTCCTCTCTTGTTCCAGAGCTCCAGAACTTTGGGAACCAGATTCAAGAGAAGAAACCCAAGCAGGTTCTGACACATGACTGCAGACATGCTTTTGGATAGGGGCGGGAGAGGACCTGGTAACATCCAGGGCTGGGAGTGTGCCCTGAGATAATCTGTTGGTGAGAAGACAAAGGACACTTGACTGAATTGGTTTTGAAAAGATATTAACATCCCGAAATTTTATTTGAACTGAAACAGTTATCTGCCTTTCCCATTCCTCTGAGCACCTCAATCTATGGCCTACCTCATCACTCCTCTACCTGTCCTCAGCTTTTGCTGTCCAAATTTACCAAACAAATCTTCTCTTTCTTTCCACCCGTTCCAACTCCTGCTGTTCTTCACAGCGCGTCCCTGGGCGCAGCCCCAAGCCTTGAGGGGCAGTCAATGGGTTCTGAGTTGCTGCTCCAACACAGATCCCCATGGAAACCAAAGGACTAAGAAAACAAAAAGAGAGGAAGAGGCAGCCACTGCCTGACCTTTTATGCTCACCCTCCAAATTCTTTTCGCTCTTGGGCATGTAGGCAAGTGCTTATTTGTATAAGTACTGGAACGAAAGAACCTGACCCCTCCCCCACACCCCAATTTCTATAGAGCCGCTCTTCGCACCGATAATAACTGAAAAGCGGTAGGACATCTCCACCTGGTGGTAGAAGTGCCATATTACCACCAAGAAGAGCGTAATGAGGGACAGCCTGCAACAGGAAGAGGATGCAAAGATCTAACGCGCAGGCGCCACTCCTGGGAAGCTGTTTAGCTGTGATGCATTTTGTACTTGCTCCTTTTCATATATATAAAAAATATAAAAAATATATATTATGCATAATATATATTTTAAATATTTTATTTATTTATTTGACAGAGATCACAAGTAGGCAGAGAGGCAGATAGAGAGAGGGGGGAGGCAGGCTCCCTGCTGAGCAGAGAGCCCGATGTGGGGCTCCATCCCAGGGCCCTGAGATCATGACCCAAGCCAAAGGCAGAGGCTTTAACCCACGGAGCCACCCAGGTGCCCCATCACATATATTTTTAAAATAATTAAATATCATCTTCATGGTGATGACTCAGGGTGTTTTTTTGTTTTTGTTTTTTTGTATCCAGTCCAAATACATATATGAGGTCGTCTCCTACTACTTAGTAGATGCTTCCTATTCGAATGTCTTGCCCCCACAAATTCACCATAATCACGGAGTGGGAAGGTGCTCTTCTCTTTCTTTCCTTTGCCTTCTAGAGGGTAGCCTTTGGCAGCTTACACCAGAGAAACCAGGAGGTTTATTCTACTGTCTCTTTCTTACATCCTCTCCAGCCCTTCCAGAGCAGTGATTCTTTCTGCGGCAGCTAGTGATGGCCCGCACCCTCCTTTTCCAGTAGGCGGTCACCCTCTCTTCAGGAGTTTCAAGGACATAGGGAAGGGCAGATCCATTGCTTTCCTACTGCTACTTGATTCCCTCAGCCTTCCCAAGACAATTTTGCTGGAAGAACTGTGATGTTCTTAACTGGAAAATTAGGACAATTTCAGAAATAAATTATGATGTAGGAGAGATAAAAATTGAACTCCTAGGTAGCCTGCATTTTTCCTTTCACTGTGCAGAGAAAAGAACCTCAAGACTTGGATCTTCAAGGTCTCCCCTCCATTCTTGACTTGCCAGTGGACTGAGTGAGGCTCCAGTTTCTGGAGTTAAAATTTTTTATTTTTTGGGGGGTCACCTCGGTGGCTCAGTAGGTTAAAGCCTCTGTCTTCGGGGCTCAGGTCATGATCTCAGGGTCCTGGATCGAGCCCCGCATCAGGCTCTCTGCTCAGCAGGGAGCCTGCTTCCTCCTCTCTCTCTCTGCCTGCCTCTCTGCCTACTTGTGATCTCCATCAAATAAATAAATAAAATCTTTTAAAAAATTTATTATTTTTTTAAATTTAATTTTTAAAATAGATTTTATTTATTTATTTGACAGAGATCACAAGTAGTCAGAGAGGCAGGCAGAGAGAGAGCAAGGGAAGCAGGCTCCCTGCCGAGCAGAGAGCCTGATGCGGGGCTCGATCCAGGACCCTGAGATCATGACCTGAGCCCCGAAGGCAGAGGCTTTAACCCACTGAGCCACCCAGGCGCCCCTATTATTTTTTAAATTATTTTTTATTTTTAAAGATTTTAAGTAATCTCTACACCCAAAGTTAAAACCCCAAGATTGGGGCACCTGGGTGGCTCAGTGGATTAAAGCCTCTGCCTTTGGCTCAGGTCATGATTCGAGGGTCCTGGGATCGAGCGTCACATCGAGTCTCACATCGAGTCTCACATTGGGCTCTCTGCTCAGCAGGGAGCCTGCTTCCCCCTCTCTCTCTTTGCCTGCCTCTCTGTCTACTTGTGATCTCGGTCTGTCAAATAAATAAAAATCTTAAAAAAAAAAAGAAAAGAATGTTTACAACCCCAAGATCTAGAGTCACATGCTCCACCAACGGAGCCCACCAGGTGCCCCAACCTTCTGAGTTCTTTTTTTTTTTTTAAAGATTTTATTTATTTGCCAGAGAGAGAGAGAGTATACACAAGCAGGCCGAAAGAAGCAGACTCCCCGACGAGCAAGGTGCCCGATTCGGGACTCGATTCCAGGACCCTGGGATCACGACCTGAGCCGAAGGCAGTGGCTTAACCAACTGAGCCACCCAGGCGTCCCTTCTGAGTTCTTTAAATCTAATTTTTCACCAGTGAGAGCTGTGGGCTTGCTGGTTCTTCCACCTTGACCTTAAGTAAGCACATCTCTCAGGGTTTCTTATTTATTATTATTAATTAAGTCAACATAGTCTGAATCCATACTGAATTCCGGGGTTCCATACCGAACCCAGGTGAGTTTGCTCCTTGGTGAGTCAGATACACCAGGTGGAGTTGTCACACAGGGTAAACCATTTGCAGCAAATAAGGAGATGACTAGGAATAACTTCCAAAGCAGTGAGACCCCGAGCAAGGGTGAACAGGATCCTTTTATTTAGGGTTGGAATGGATATTTAGATAAGGAAGCCCTGACATCATATGTAGAGGAGGGCATTGGGCATAAGGCCAGGCATGTGCCTTAAGGAAGGAAACATTCCTGTACATACACTGCATATTATGTAAATGAGGCTTATGATCCTCTCGCGTGGAGATTTTAGTATTATAATGAGTTAAAGGTAGTTGTAGGTCATTCTAGGGGTCATTCCATTGTCCATCTGCATAGGCCCAAATTTTGGGTGTCACACTCAAACTCGTCTGGGCGGTCTGGACTGGTTGGAGATCTTGCCCGCATAGCTGTTATCACTTGGGTGGTTCCTCTTTCCCTCTGCCTGAGTTAAGAGATAAGCTGGAAAAGAAGAGCTTAAGGAAAAATGTGGGATACAGGCCAGTGAGTACAGGCAAGTGGGCAATAAAGGTCAGGTCTTCGGGTCCAGCTGGTGACACTACTTCCCTTTTAGCAAAGCTCTGGGCCTTATCTTGATTCTTACTCTTCTGGGAGGACCTGGTGGCATTATAGAAACACCTTGTACCTTTAGTATCTGACTCTTAGTCACAGTGGGTGCCAGGCTGGACAAAGGTCTTGATTCAGTCTCTCTGATGGGAAGGGTGGGGATTGGTCTGAAAGAGTGGTTTGCCACCCACATATCAGCATATCTAAGCCGCACCTAATTATCTTCTTCCATAAAATAGCTCTGGCCTCCAACCTTACCTCCACTGTAGAAGGAGCTCTGGTTGTATTAATTAATCAGGCTTTCCTTTCACGTTCTTTCTGCTTTTTCTTCCTTCTTCCTTCTTCAAGATTTTATTAATTTGACAGAGAGAGAGAGAGAGACCGAGAGAGAGGGAAGACAAGCACAGGGAGTGGGAGAGGGAGAAGCAGGCTTCCTGCCAAGCAGGGGCTCGATCCTAGGACCCTAGGATCATGATCTGAGCCAAAGGCAGATGCCCAACACCTGAGCCACCCAAGCACCCCTACAAACTGTATCTTAAATGTCACTTGCATCATGTCCGTCCCTTGTCTGTCCCACATCTCTTAGCGGTTCTCAAATTGCTACTACAATAGTAGCATTCACTCATACCTGAGCCCCCATGCTTACCAAATAGCCTCACTTCCCCCTGCCCGTTCCTTCCTCTGCACAATTTGGCCAGGCTCCTCCTGGTGCTACATTCCGTCTCAACTCTCTCTCCTCATGTCCCTCCTGACTCCTCCAGACTCTATGGAAAGCTGCAATACCTTTAGTATTCAGCCACAATATAACATGGAACATTTTCTGCTGTTCTTTGCAATGTATATTAGTTTCGGCTCTCTAACTAGTCGTTCAAGTCAGAGGGGAGGTCAAGGCTTCTCTGCACCTTCTACGGTGCTGAACACACTCT
This sequence comes from Martes martes, assembly GCF_963455335.1. NCBI lineage: Eukaryota > Metazoa > Chordata > Mammalia > Carnivora > Mustelidae > Martes > Martes martes. The sequence continues at coordinate 49,527,614 of NC_137894.1, read as the reverse complement.
AAGTTCTCAATTAACACTTTGCCCATTAGACTTTCTACGTGCAGGCAAGTCCCCCCGACCTCGTCTTTTACCGTATTAGCACAACACATTGCTATATGAAGGATTATACCATTTACTATAGTTTCCTTTTTAAAAAATTTTTTAAATATTTAATTAATTTATTTATTTGGCAGAGAGAGAGAGAGAGAGAGAGATAGATCACAAGAAGGCAGAGAATCAGGCCGAGGGGGGTGGGGAAGCAGGCTCCCCACTGAACAGAGAGCCTGATGCGGGGCTCGATCCCAGGAACCTGAGACCATGACCTGAGCCAAAGGCAGAGGCTTAACCCACTGAGCCACTCAGGCACCCGCCCCCCGCCTTTTTTTTTTTTTTCCAAAGATTTTATGTATTTTAGAGAGACAGACTGAGAGAGAGGAGTGCCAGCAGGGGGCAGAGGGAGAGGGAGAGGGAGAATAGTCCCATGGGGCTCCATCCTAGGACCCTGAGCTGAAGGCAAAACTTAACTGACTGAGCCACCCAGGTGCCCCTATAGTTTACCTTTTATCAAAGGTGGACCCCATACCTGTTTCTTGGGCTGCATTGGGAGATCCTCGGGCATAGAGACCACCCCGCATTTGTTTTGCACTGTTCATAGCATTTCGCAGAGTGCTGTAGTAAGAAGCAGCTCAACGCCTTTTCCCCCCCAGCATGAGTATTTTATATAACGGAGAGAAAACAAGCCACCTATTTTTTAAAGTAGGCTCTGCACTCAAGGTGGCTTAAACTCACGACCCCGAGATCAAGAAGAGAGCATGCTCTACTGACTGAGCCTATCAGGCACCTCCAAAGTCTTGTCTTTTCAAAATTTTATGCACAGAGAGCTAGCATTTTGTCTTTCATCAGGTAGATATTGTGGGAAATCCATTCAGGGGAAATTCACTTAGTCCACCTCGGTGAATCCCATACCCTTCCAGTACTGTCGTGGACCCTGAGGCTATATTTTGGTATCAGGCCATCCTGGTTTGAGCAGGTGCAGCAAGAGTGAGAACCCTGGCTACATTTTCAAGGTTGGTTCCAGTAGAGCTGCTGGTGGTCCACTTTGGTTTCAGAGGTATGACGAAGCAAAAGGCCAACAATTTTTAAAAGTATATCAAATTTTTCATGACCCTGTGTGGTTCTTCCTTCAGGATACTCTCCTCATAATAATGATAATAACAGTAATGATAAAAAATAGCAGCTAATGCCTATATATATACATATATATGTGTGTGTATGTATGTATGTATTTATGCACGCGCGTGTGTGTGTGTGTATATATATATATATATATATATATATTTCCCTTACTCTATGCCAAGCACCGTTCTACGTGTTTTGCTCATTTAACATTCTTTAACATTTCATGACAAGCTTATGAGCCAGGGTGGGACTAGGCGTGAGGCAAGAGAGCCATCTGAGGCACTGACTCAGGGTCACACAGGTGCACTTTTGTGCCCTGGCTGATTGTCTTGCTCCATGCTAGTCCTGGCCCTGCTTATGAAGAAGTTATTATCTACATCTATTTTTTTTTCCCACTGAGTAAACTGAGGCAATGAGAGATTAAGTAACTTGCCTAAAGTCACACAGGTGACCCGTGGCAGAACTGAGATTTGAATCCTAGCAGTCCTAGAATCCTCCCAATCTGCTTTTAACTAGTTCCCTACACTTGTCTTTTAAAATGGTAGGTTGGGGTGCCCAGCTTGCTCAGTCGGTGGAGCATGTGACTCTTGATTTTGGGATTGTAAATTTGAGTCCATGTTGGTTGTAGAGATTATTTAAGAATAAAATCTTTAGGGGCGCTGGGTGGCTGAGTCGGTTAAGTATCTGCCTTCAGCTCAGGATGTGATCCCCGGATCCTGGGATCAAGCCCTGAGTCGGGGTGTGTGTGTGTGTGGGGGTCCCTGCTCAGTGGGGAGCCTGCTTCTCCCTCTTTCTCTCTCTATGCTCTCCCTGTCTCGCTCTCAAATAAATAAACTCTTCAGAAAAAAATAAAAAGTACATTTGTTTAAAAAAATTCAAACTTCTAAATCTATTTTTTTAGAAAGTACTAGTATCTGAAAATATATGCATTTGGATATTTATTTCAGCTTTGTTCTTAGTGGCAAAAACCCAAACAATCTGAATAACCACCCAAAAATGAATGATTAAGTAAATTATGGAAACCCATTCTGAAGAATATTGTGCAGCTATTCAGAAAAAATGAGTTGGATCCATATGTATTGACCAGAAGGAGTGTAGATTATATATTGTAATGTGGAGAAGGGGAAAGAAATTGTAGAATAATGTATATAGTCTGATTCCAAATTTGAAAAGGAGAAAAATCTATAAATGCTTATTGGTATTTCCATATATTTCTGTAAACATAAAGGGTACAAGCCTTTAACATAGTTACCTCAGGGGATGAGATTAGAGGGGATTTAATTTACTTAAAAAAAAACCCCTCTTTTGTATTTTTAAACATGTTACAAAAAGCATGTACTACTTTTTTTTTTAAAGATATATTTTTTGAAATTTATTTAACAGTGAGAGATCACAAGTAGGCAGAGAGGCAGGCAGAGAGAGAGAGAGAAGGAAGCAGGCTCCCGGCCGAGCAGAGAGCCCGATGTAGGGCTTGATCCCGAGACCCTGAGATCATGACCCAAGCTGAAGCTTAACCCACCGAGCCACCCAGGTACCCCTAAAGATTTTAAGTAAGCTCTATGCCTAATGTGGGGATTGAACCCTTAACCCCGAGATCATAAGTCACATGCTCTACAGACTGAGACAGCCAGGCACCAAGCATGTTCTATTTTTGTAATTTAATATGCACAAATGTGAGAGATATTGAGAAAAGAAAAATAAAAGTAAAATTAGAGGGTGAATATGTTCATGAATGTGAACAAAGGACACTTGGCAAGGGTAAAGAAGGGCAAATAAGTTATACAGAGAAAGAATAATCTGGTTGCCTGGGTGGCTTAGTTGGGTAAGTGTCTGCGTTTGGCTTGGGTCATGATCCCAGGATCCTGGAATTGAGCCCTGCATCTGCCAGCTTTCCCCCCTGCTTGTGCTTTCTCTCTCTCTGATAAATAACTAATAAAATCTTAAAAAAAAAAAAACAAAAACACAAAACAGAGAGGAAGAATAATCAAATAGAAAAAAATGACCCTGGGTGGCTCAGTCAGTTAAACGTCTGCCTCTGGCTCAGGTTATGATCCCTGGGTCCTGGGATTTAGTCCCACGTTGGGCTCCCCAACTCAGCAGGGAGTCTGCTTCTCCCTTTCCCTCTAACTTCTGCACCTCTTGTACTCTTTTTCTCTCAAATAAATAAATAAAATATTTAAAAAGAATTTTTTAAAATAAAGATTTTATTTATTTATTTGAGAGGGAGACAGTGAGAGAGAGCATGAGAGGGGAGACAGTCAGAGGGAGAAGCAGACTCCCTGTGGAGCTGAGAGTCCCATGTGGGACTTGATCCCAGGACTCCGGGATCATGACCCGAGCCCAAGGCAGGTCCTCAACGAACTGAGCCACCCAGGTGCCCTATTTTTAAAAAAAGAAATTAAAGATTTATTTATTTATTTGAGAGAGAGAGTGCAAAGCGAGCAAGTGAGAGAGAGAAAGAGAGAGCACAAGCCAGGGAGAGGGGCAGAGGAAGAGGGAGAAGCAGGCTCCCTACTGAGCAAGAAGCCAGATGCAGGGCTCCATTCCAGGACATTGGATCATGACCTGAGCCAAGGGCAGATGCTTAATGGACCAAGTCACCTAGGCACTCCAAGAAATAGCTTTATTTTATTTTTTTATTTTTTGAAAGATTTTTAAAATTTATTTGTCAGAGAGAGAGAGAGATTGAGAGAGCAAGCACAAGCAGAGGGAGCCACAGGCAGAAGGAGAAGCAGACTCCCCACCAAGCAGGGAGCCTAATGTGGGACTTGATGCCAGACCCTGGGATCATGACCTGAGCCAAAGGCAGATACTCAACTGACTGAGCCACCCAGGTGCCCCTATTTATTTTTTTATTTTTAAGTAATCTCTACACCCAACATGGGGCTTGAACTTACAACCCTAAGACCAGGGTCACAGGTTCTACAGACTGAGTCAGCCAGGCACTCCTGGCATCAGAGTTTTAGTTTAGCAACACTGGATGCCAGATGGCAACTAAAACCAGGTCTTCAAAGACAGACAGCAGTGATTTTCAGCTTAGAATTCCATACTCATCCAAATATTTAATTAAGTGTAAGGGCAGAATAAAGATACCTCTTCTTCTTCTTCTTTTTTTTTCAAAGTAAGCTCTATACCCAATGTGGGGCTTGAACTCACCATCCTAAGATCAAGAGTTCCTGGCTCTACCAATAGAGCCAGCCAGGTGCTCCATGGACAATTTTACATAGAGGCCCCTTTTAAGCAATCAGGCTTGTGTGCTGGAATGTAGAAAGGGCCACTGAGACCCCCCTGGCTGAATACAGACAGGCCCAACAGGCACCCACCTCAATATCTCCAGAGGCCCTCACTGACCAATGGGCTACTTACAACCAGGCACAGTTACCAAACAAGGGAAAATTCCATACATCAAATCCTCCTCACCTTCCCCTCTTTAAAAAGAGCCCCACCCACTGCCCCTCCTCTGCTGTCCTTCCTGCAGCTCCCTTGAAATGCATGCAATAAACCACGTTCTTTGCTCTGCCTCAGGTGAATTCTTTCATTTCCCAGGCCATTGGCTTCCACCTGATCATGGCCCCACATTTGGGGGCCCCCATCCTATCAGGAGAGACACCACATTAAGACACCACATTTTAGATGTTAGGATTCAGAAATTTTACAATCTATATTCTGTTTCTTAGAAAGTTATTGTAAGATCCATTCTGTAGAAATGAAACATGAAAAACAAAAAAGATTAAGACACAGAATTCAGGTAACAAGGGATCCAAGGAGGAGAAAGACCCAGGAGGAGAGCCATGACATAAGAAAGACCCAGGAGGAGAGCTGTGACAGACCATGAGAGCAACCAGCATAGCCTGAGATGCAGGGCGGAGACTCAAAGGGAGTTCTCTAGTGGAAAAAAAGAATTCCTTAGAATAGGCGGAGTGATTAAGAGTTTGTCAAAACTTGAGGATAAAGGAATGGAGAGCAAGAAAACAAGAAAGATAACCAACTAAAATGTGTAGTCATACATTCTTAACTGGCTATATGAACAATATTTACACAGTCATAATGTAATACTCTTTAGGTAAATGCTTTTTAATGGTTTTCTATATTTGGAATCACCATTGACAGTAACAGAGGTCTACTGAAGGTTATGGAATAGAATATAAATATTATCAATTTGACAAGTTAGGAAGTACAGATGACAGGATTTGGGAGGCATAAGGTAAAGAGGAAGTGGAGGGAAGGGCAGGCTTTCTGTCTCCTTTTATAAAGTGAAGGGGCAAAAGATCTAACTATATTCATTGACGAATTCAACAAGTATTTACTGAATGCCTGCTATGTTCCATACACTTTTCATTTTTTTTTTAAAGATTTTATTTATTTACTTGACAGACAGAGACCACAGGTAGGCAGAGAAGCAGGCAGAGAGAGGAGGAAGCAGGCTCCCCGCTGAGCAGAGAGCCCGATGCGGGGCTCGATCCCAGGACCCTGGGATCATGACCTGAACCGAAGGCAGAGGCTTTAACCCACTGAGCCACCCGGGCGCCCCACACTTTTCATTTTTTTAAAGCTCAAAGCCCAATGTGGGGCTTGAACTCAAGACTGAGATCAAGAGTGGCTTTACTGATGGAGCCAGCCAGGGGCCCCTCTAGGCACTCTTCTTAGTGCTGGTGATTCAGTGGGGAACAAAACAGACACACGTATCTTTGCCTACTTACAAAGGCAATGATTACACTGACAGCTCTAGTCTTATGTGGACAATGGATGGTAGATTGGTAAACAGGGCATCCCCAAATTGCAGAATGGAGTACATCCCATGTAGGGCAGTCATGGAGGTGCCACAGGGATTTCCCTTCTAGAAAGAAATAAGCTAGGCTCTTGAATTCAGCTCAGGTCATGATCTCAGGGTCATAAGATTGAGCCCCCTGTTGGGTTCTGTGCTCAGCGAGGAGTCTGCTTGGGATTCTCTCCCTCTGCCCCTACCCCTTTCTCTCTCATTCTTCCTCTCTCTAAAAATAAATAATATATTTTTAAAAGATTTTATTTATTTATTTAACAGAGAGAGACATCATAAGTAGGCAGAGAGGATGGCAGAGAGAGAGAGGGAGAAGCAGACTTTCCACTGGGCAGAGAGCCCAATGCAGGACTTGATCCCAGCACCCTGAGATCATGACCTGAGCCGAAGGTAGAGATTTAACCCAGTGAGCCACTCTAGCGCCCCCTAAAAATAAATAATATTTAAAAATATGCTAATATATACCTCCCAGTGAGAAAATAAACCTTCCCTCCTCAGAAAAGGAAAGAGGACATTGAGGTTTCTATATGGCCAGGTATTTTAATTTAGATTCTGCAGGAAGTAGACTCTGAGATAGAATCAGAACAGCAGGCCCATGGGGCACCTGGGTGGCTCGGAGGGTTAAGCCTCTGTCGTCAGCTCAAGTCATGGTCTCAGGGTCCTGGGATAGAGGCCTGCATCCCGGCTCTCCGCTCAGCGGGAAGCCTACTTCCCTCTCTCTCTCGGCCTGCCTCTCTGCCTACTTGTGATCTCTTTCTCTGTATGTGTGTCAAATAAATAAATAAAATCTTAAAAAAAAAAAAATAAAGAACAGCAGGCCCAGAGAAAAGGAAGGAAGATGGGGTAGGAAGAGCTTCAGCCCACAGGCAGTTCTGAGAAGGTCTTAGGCAGCCCAGTGGGAACTCTGGCGCTGAGGCTGCCTCAGGTGAAATTGGGCAGAAATGGCCTGAGCCTAGTGCCTGACCCGTTACCTTCAGTCATTGGCTGGGGACAGCCTGGTTTCAATGCTGCAATGTCCCAAGACTGGTGATGGCACCTCTTCCAGCTGATTTCTAGAAAATCATCCATTTTATCCTACATGAACATTGAGAAAGTTGAGAAGCTTTAAAGCATCTGCCTAAGATGACTTCCAAGATTAGATTTTTGCCCTGTGGTGTATTTACTGACTTCCAGTTATTCAATCGAACACAGTCAAAATTTCTTCCAGGTGCTGATATAAAGGGATTTCGCAAATGTAATTAAGGTCCCAAATGAAATGATCTTAAAATAGGAAGATTATCCCCTGTGGGCCTAGATTAATTGGGTGAGCCTTAAAAACGACTGGATTCTTCATAGAAAGAGAGATTTGGGGGCACCTGGGTGGCTCAGTGAGTTAAGCCTCTGCCTTTGACTCGGGTCATGATCTCAGAGTCCAGGGATCGAGCCCTGCATCGGGCTCTCTGCTCAGCAGGGAGCCTGCTTCCCCCCCCCCCCCACCGCCTGCTTCTCTGCATACTTGTGGTATCTGTCTCTCAAATAAATAAATAAAATCTTAAAAAAAAAAAAAAAAAGAAAGAAAGAAAGAGAGATTTGAAGCATGAGAAGGATTCCAGGTGAGGGAGAGTCTGTTTTTGGCGTTAACCATGGAAGGGGCTCCTTGACAATGAATTTGGGTAGCCTCTTGAAGCTGAGAGTGCCCACTAGCTAACAGCCCACAAGGGAACAGAGACTAAGTCCCATCTTGGCAAGCAACTGAATTCTGCCACAACCCTGTGAGCCTGGAAGGGAACCCTGACCTCCAGATGAGAATGCAGTGCAAGGACACCTGAGTTTCAGCCTGGTGAGATCCTGAGCAGAGAACAAAGTCAAGCGGTACTTGAGCTGCGGACCTCTAAAACTGTGAGCTAATAAATGGGCTTCCTTTGAAGATGCTGAGTTTGTGATCCCTTGCTCTGTAGCGATCAAAAACTAACATGTTGTCTATCATAGTAGATTAAGTGCAAACTTATGTAGTTTCCAAGGTTTTCCATGATCTGACCCTTACCTGCTCCAGTGCTGTGACTGTGTACTCTCTTCCCAAGCACTACTCTTCAACGCCATCCCCTTTCCTTTCAAACATGCCAAACTCTTTTCCACCCCCGAGCCTTGAATTGTATTAGCCTTTCCCTCTACTTAGAAAACTTTTTTCCTGAGATTTTCAAAGCTATGGCTTTCAAATAATCTTTTATTAGGGACATTTCCAAGCATACATGAGTAATGGGAGTAGCAGAATGAAACCCTATGTTCAGCGAGCTTCGATGAACATGTGGCCTATCTTTTTCATCTATAGTCCTCACTCTTCTCCCACTCTGGGCATTATTATCTTTTTATTTTTCACATACACCATTTCCCAGCTTAACCATTTTTAAGCTTACAGTTCAGTAGTGTTAGGTATATTCACACTATTGGGCAACCATCTCCAAAACTCCTTTCATCCTGCAGTGTTGAAACTCTATACCTATTAAATAACTCCCCATTCTCCCTTCCCCCCAGCCTCTGGCAACCACCATTCTCCTTTCTGCCTCTATGACTTTGATAGTTCTAGGTATTCATATAAGTGGACTCATACAGTATTTGTCTTTTGGGGACTGGCTTATTTCACCTAGCAGAATATCTTAAAGATTCATCCATGTTGTAACATAGGTCAGAATTCTCCATTTATTTATTTATTTTAAGATTTTATTTATTTATTTGAGAGAGAGGGAGCACAAGGAGGCAGAGGGGCAGTGGGAGAGGGAGAAACAGACTTGCTGTTGAGCAGGGAGCCTGATGCAGTACTTGATCCCAAGACCCTGGGATCATGACCAGAGCTGAAGGCAGACGTTTAACCCACTGAGCCACCCAGGCATCCCACAATTCCCTTCTTTTTAAAGGCAGTATAATATTCCACTGTATGTTTATATCACATTTTGCTTATCCATTCATCCATCAGTGGACATTTAGAAAGAAAAATGGACCCTTGGGTTGCTTCCATCTTTTGGCTATTGAAAACACTGCTGCAAATAGCTCTTTGAGACCCTGCTTTCAATTCTTTTGGGTGTGTACCCAGAAATGGCATTGCTGAATCAGTTGGTAATTCTACTTTTAATTTTTTTTAGGAACCACCATACTGTTCTCCATAGCACTTGCACCATTGTTCATTCTTTTTTTTTTTTTTTTTTAAGATTTTATTTATTTATTTGACAGAGACATAGAGAAAGCACAAGTAGGCAGAGTGGCAGGCAGAGGGAGAGGGAGAGAGAGAAGCAGGCTCTCCGCCCAGCAGGGAGCCCAAGGCAGGGCTCAGTCCCAGGGCCCTGGGATCATGACCTGAGCTGAAGGCAGTTGCTTAAGTGACTGAGCCCAGGCACCCTTGGTTTTTATTGATTTTTTAAAAAATATTTTATTTATTTATTTATTAGAGAGAGAGCACAAGCAGGGGGAGCAGCAGGCAGAGGGAGAGGCAAGCAGAGGGAGAAGCAGGCTTTCCACTGAGCAAGAAGCCCGATGTGGGGCTCGATCCTAGGACCCTGAAATCATGACCTGAGCCAAAGACAGAGGCTTAACCCACTGAGCCACCCAGATGCACCCTACAGTGATTTTTTAAAAAAAGATTTTATTTATTTGAGACAGAGAGCGAGAGCTTGCAGAAGTGGTTGGGAGGGGCACAGGGAAAGGGAGAAGCAGGCTCCCTCCCAAGGAGCCGGACTTGGGACTTGATCCTAAACCCTGGGATCATGACCTGAGCCAAAGGCAGACACTTAACCTACTGCCCCCAGGCTGTAGAGACTTGAAATCAACACTAGCCTTTCCTGAAAGCTCCTGCCCTGGGTAACAGCCTCAGAGTCATAGGCAAATGTAATTTCCTGATACGCCTTCCCCAACAGCCCTTGTGATCAAGTCTCCCCTGTCTCCCCTGCCTCCTAGAACCTTGCCCTCCTGTAAGCTTTAGATAAATAAGACTCTTCTGCAGTTTACTAAAATCCTGCTCTTTTGGTTTGGATTGCTCAATCTGGCTATCAGATGAAGATAATCCCAAAGCACTCCACCTACAGACCCGAATAGAGACGTGTGCTCCAGGTCCTGCCTCTCTCTGCACTCTGCCTTGATCTCCCCATGAGGTCCTTGAGGCATGCAGGGTAATTCCTCCAGGTCCTCTGAGAAATAAACTGCTCTATTTCAATTCCTTTTGTAATCTGTTATACTACAACCTACCATCCAGCACCCTGTGCTCCACTTAGAGCCCAATATACTTTTAAAACAAATATTTGTCTCGGAATCATTCCATTTTGATGTGTATTTTTATTATATCCTTACAGATCATTTAAAAAAATTATTTATTTATTTGGGAGAGAGAAACAGATAGTGAGAGCAAGCACAAGCAGGGAAGAGAGGAAGAAGCAGGATCCCTGCAAGCAGAGAACCAGACATGGGGCTTGATCCCAGCATCCTGGGATCATGACCTGAGCTAAAGGTAGATGCTCAACTGACTGAGCCACCCAGGCATCCCACTTACAGATCATTTGAATATTGTTTGGTTATTGCTAAGACAACAGGTATGATAGCACTGTGTTAAGCACCTGGGAAAATAGAAACAAGATGTACAACAGCCCTGGAAATATTTTTGGTTTATGAGCTATAGATTTAAGTTTATTTTTGTAATTCATGGTTTAACCATTTTATTTATTAAATATTTTGAAAGATTAAGATATTTCATAAGTAATGTTCCAGTTTAAGGGAGTTGGTATCCAGTACATTGTTTTCTGAACAAAATATTGAGAAATTTTGTCAGTCAGCTTCATCCAAGCGTGAATGGTTAGTTTTTTTGTTTTTGTTTTTGTTTTTTTTTTAGAATTTTTATTTATTTATTTGACAGACAGAGATCACAAGTAGGCAGAGAAGCAGGCAGAGAAGGGGGAGGAAGCAGGCTCCCTGCTGAGCAGAGAGCCTGATGTGGGGCTCGATCCCAGGACTCTGGGATCATGACCTGAGCCGAAGGCAGAGGCTTTAACCCACTGATCCACCCAGGCGCCCCGAATGGTTAGTTTTTTATCTCTAATTAGGTGACCTTGAGTCCTTTGGAAATGAACATTTACAGGACCAAACTACTGACTCTCTGCTGTGCCCAAGAGACTTTGCTTTCTAGACATGATTTCATCACACAGGTAAAGCAACCATCCAACATGAAAAGCTGGAGAATGAGGCAGAATCTTAACAGGATAAGATTGGAGGTGCTAAGGGGTTGAAACAAGAGATAATGCACAAAATTTACCCACATTGATTAGGCCCCAGCTGACTTAATGAAAGCTTGTAAAACTCACAAATTTAAATTGATATGAAATACTAATTAGGACATATTATTCTGGTGCCCTGATTAATTGCCTTATGTTTTTTCTTTTTTTAAAGATTTATTTTATTTTATTTTTAAAGATTTTATTTATTTATTTGACAGATGGAGATCACAAGAAGGCAGAGAGAGAGGGGGAAGCAGGCTCCCTACTGAGCAGAGAGCCCGTGATGCATGTGCATGTGCATGAGTCAGGGGAGGAGCAGAGGGAGAGAACCTTCAAGCAGACTCAACTCTGAGCACAGAGCCATGCGGGTCTCCATCTCAGGACACATGAGATCATGAGAAACCAACAGGCAGATGCCCACAGACTGAGCCTCCCAGGCCTCCCACCTTATTTTCTTCGACTGGGAAATTTTATATTGAACTTTACTTTTAGGCTTGGGGGAAATTATTACTGAGACATTTGAAAAGACTTTATTACCTTTTTGGGGGGAAGGATTGTTTAATTTGGTTTAGTTTGTGAAAGCACCAGTTTAAGAGAAGTGTTATTTTTTCAGCAGGCAAGGTAGAGTAGGCACTTGAGTTCCTCCCCACATCCCATAATGGCTTCAGGAAGTCCCCAGAACAAGGCCCGTTAACATGTACACAGCAGGGCAGCTGTAATTTCTCATCAAACACTAGCTCCTGACGTATATATCCAACTGGAACAGAACAGAAAAACGTTCTCCCATCAAAAAAGCTCTACAGTTCATCTTATGCCTGTCCAATGTAAACCCGGAAGGTGAAAAGCCCATTAGATGCTTTTGTCCTAGTAATCCTCTGGATGTCTAAGTGTGCCACCTATTGCTATCTTCTGGGTGACTGTGGTCTCCCTTTCTGTTGCTGGAGCAGCTGAGAGTTGTTTATCTGAAGGGGACACCAAGGAATTGCTAGAAAGCAGTATTTCACTTAAAACTGTGTTTGATCTTATTTTATGGCTATTATGTGGCTACATAAAAGAGAAAAACAAGAAGAAAAAATAAAAACCTCGCTGAAATCTAAGCATTAGAATAAACTGTAGACACTTTCAAACGATACTCTTCATCCCAGGGGCTCCTATCATTCTCTTCAGGGCCAGCTTTACGTCTTGGTTCCGCAGTGTGTAGATGAGAGGGTTGAGGAAAGGGGTGATGGCTGTGGGAAATAAGGCAGCTGCCCCATCCAGGGGGCTATTGGTTTCAGGCCGCAGGTAGATGAAGGCACAGGGCACATAGTAGATGGTGACCACAGTTACATGGGCTCCACAGGTCGAAAAGGCCCGGCGCCGCCCATCAGTTGTACGGATTCTCAGGATGGCCTGAGTGATCTGTACATAGGAGAAGAGGATCAGGAAGAAGCAAGTGGCAACCACCACCCCAATGTCCACAAAGGTCACCTGCTTGTTGACTGTTGTGTCAGCACAGGCTAGCCTCAAAACTGCAGGGATGTCACAGAAGAAATAATCTACCTGGTTGGGCCCACAGTAGGGCAGACGGAAGGTTAGGATGGCCTGGATAGCCCCATGGATGGAGCCAGCCACCCAAGCTCCAGCCACGAGGATGGTGCATAACCTCCCATTCATGAGCACAGGGTAGCGCAGGGGCTGGCATATTGCCAAGTACCTGTCATAGGCCATCAAGGTGTAGAGGAAGCACTGGGTGCTGCCCAGGAAGTGATAGAAATACAGCTGAGCCACACAGCAACCAAATGGGATGGGTTTGATGCCTAAAGTGAAGTTCATCATGAGGCGAGGGACAATGATGGTAGAGATGCCCATGTCAATGATGGAGAGAACACCCAGAAAGATGTACATGGGACGGGCATGGAGCTGCGGGTCCATTGAGACAACGACTAGAATAAGCAGGTTTCCCAGCTGAGTCAGGATGTAGGTTAGCAAAAAGAACACAAACAGGAATGTCCTTAGCCTGAGAGGGTAGGGAATTCCTGTGAGAATGAACTCAGTCAACAAAGTGCTGTTGACTCTTTCCATCCTCTGTAGAGATCTTACCTAGAGAATGGACAAAACAAGAGTTAGCATGGAAGTGAGAGGGAAGTGAGGAAGGACTGGGGAGAGAGACTGTAAAACCAGGGACAATGACAGAGTTTTTTCTTTTTTTAAAAAGAGTTTATTTATTTATTTGACAGAGAGAGAGATCACAAGTAGGCAGAGAGGCAGGCAGAGAGAGGGGGGAAGCAGGCTTCCTGCTGAGCAGAGAGCCAGATGCGGGGCTCGATCCCAGGACCCTGAGATCATGACCTGAGCTGAAGGCAGAGGCTCAACCCACCAAGCCATCCAGGCACCCCTAGTTCTTTTCTTATGTGGAGAGAAGACAAATAAGAAGAAGTATGCTCTATGGCAGGAGTTGGCCCGTTTAGTAAATAAAGTTTTATTGGAACACAGCCATGCTCATTTACTTATGTATTGTCTGTAGCTGCTTTGATGCTATGATGGCAGAGTTGAATGTTTGGCCTGCAAAGCCTAAAATATTTACTCTCTGGGACTTTACAGAAAAAAGTTTGCTCCTCGGAGTTTGCACCCGGAACAATTTTGCTAAAAACTAAGGGTTTACTGGAAAGGAGTTGTGTGGAAAATGTTAGATGCTCCACCAGTTCAGAAACCTCCAGAAACCACTGGCTTGTTCTTATCTCTGCCAGGACATAAACTTACACAGAGTGGGGAGTATGCAAAAAGGAAATGACAAAATTCTTGGTCTCCTTCTGTAGTGGAGGGAATGGAATAGAATTTTGCTTAAATGGCTAGCTGTAGGTGACAGGTCTTGATGCTACGCAAGTCTACTGTCTAAGTTCTTTGCAATTAAAGGAAGGGGGCTGCGGTGGCTCAGTCAGTGGAGCTTCTGACTCTTTGTTTCGGCTCAGGTCACGATCTCCCGGTCATGAGAGCAAGCCCCATATCAGGCTCTGCCCTGTGTGTGGAGCCTGCTTGAGGTCCTCTCTCTCCCTCCTTCTCCCTCTGTCCTTCCCCTTGCTCATGTGTGCTCTCCCTCTCCCTAAAATACATATACTTTTAAAAATAAATAAATAAGGGAAAAGAATGCCCATGAGGCTGTAAGCATACAGGTAAAGTTGTTGTTGGTACTTGGTGCTATGTATTCCAGTATCTTTGTATATAATAATGTAGCCTTGGGACATGGTAAAGGAAGAGAGGAGAAAAGGAAGCAAAGAGGGATGCCTGTAGTGAGACGTCAGAGTTGAGAGAAAAAGCAAGGATGACGGAAAGGAGCAGAAATGGCTAGAGTAGGGCTCTCGGTGTGGAGGAGTTATTTTAAGTTTTTGGTCCTACCTCTTTTTTTCCAACCTCTTTTTTTTTTTTTTAAGATTTTATTTACTTATTTGACAGAGATCACAAGTAGGCAGAGAGGCAGGCAAGAGAGAGAGAGGGAAGCAGGCTCCATGCTGAGCAGAGAGCCCCATGTGGGGCTTGATCCCAGGACCCTGGAATCATGACCTGAGCCGAAGGCAGAGGCTTAACCCACGGAGCCACCCAGGCGCCCCTTAGTCCAACCTCTTGATTGGCATTTCACCACCTGCAGACAAAGGTTGATTAATGAGCTTTTAAAACTCCCCTTAGTTTTATGATCCTCCAATATCTAAGCTCATGGCTGGAGGTACAATGTCAAAGACACTGAGATGGATAGATTGATTTTGCTCTGGAATGATTCCTGTCCACTCAGAAGGAAGAGAGTGAGATTAACAGAGAAGTCAAGAGCTCTCTGATCAATGATTCCCTCCAGCATCACTCCTGTGCTCTGGCTCAAATGAATGTGAAGAGTAGGGAAGTGGCAACCTCGAGTAAGATATCATGGATAGATGGTCCTGCTGCTGGCTGGAAACCCTAAATGTGAATATTGTAATGGACCTGGGTCATCAGCTTGCCTCTTGGTTCTGAGAATGTTTCACAGCTCCAATGGGTTTTCATTTCCTTATTGAGGTTGTGAGGATGGGGAATGAAACTCTGGACCCAATTCTGGAAAATTTACCAATAATGTGTAGCTCTACTCAATCCTTAAACACCTAACTTTAAAACTGCTGTATCCAGGGGTGCCTGGGTGGCTCAGTCATTGGCTTCAGCTCAGGTCATGATCCCAGCGTCCTGGGATGGAGCCCCACATCAGGCTCCCTGCTTGGCAGGAAGCCTGCTTCTCCCTCTCCCACTTTCCCTGCTTATATTCCCTCTCTCACTGTCTTTCTCTCTGTCAAATAAATAAATAAAATATTTAAAAACCAAAACAAAACTGCTGTATCCATGCCCTGTCAAAGCTTAGCTCTTATTATTTAATTATCTCTTATAGCACTTAAAGAAGGCAGCAGTAAATCCTTTCACCTACGTTGTGGGTTTTTTTTCCCCCAAGTGAATGGAATGGCAGTTTTGATTAAAAAAATTTTCTTTTAGTTGCAGGAAATCAGTGATGGTTGACCTTCAGAAAGTTGACCACAGAGCTCTTCTGGATGCCAGGGCTATAGACACAGACGTCTTCACCTCCCACCTTCAGAAACTAGCAGGTTTAAGCTGCCATACAAGTTCCTTGAGACATTCGTGACTCCTCAATAGCAGTCCTGGCCTGAATGAGCTTAGGTGGTTTCTCCGGTGGTTCTCATGGGATGCTATAGTTTTCTGGGGTCACAGAGGTCTGATGTTAAACTCTGCGGATTTAGAAGCCTGATTTGATCAGGTCTCCCTAGAGGAATCAGGCTCTGGGAAACCAATTCACATTATTCAATACCTTAGAGAATGACATGTAAACCAAACAACCAATTTGTTAATTTACAGTGGGAGATCTCATTCCCATGACTAAAATAGTGTGTTTACTACCCAGGGCAATCACTTACTAACATTAAGGTCTCTGGAAATCAAATTAGGAATCAGATTTCTAAATTTTGAATCAGAAAAAAGGAAATGTGATGGGACACACTTGATTTAGGCTATGATATATATCAATGAATTATGCCTGAGAAGTTACTCAGCACGTTCACCTAGGGGGATTTTTTTTTTTTTAGAACTTTTTTTTTAAAGATTTTATTTATTTATTTGACAGACAGAGATCACAAGTAGGCAGAGAGGCAGGCAGAGAGAGAGGGGGAAGCAGGCTCCCTGCTGAGCAGAGAGCCCAATGCAGAGTTCGACCCCAGGACCCTGGAATCATGACCTGAGCCGAAGGCAGAGGCTTTAACCCACTGAACCACCCAGGCACCTCCATCTAGGGGGATTCTTTAATCTTTTCTTCAGATACAATTTTTTTTTTTTCTTCTGGGAAGTAGTGGGGTTATATTGACAAAGTTTTACTCTTTTTCTTCCTGAGTTTAATTTCCCTAATCATTTTTCCTTATTTGTTTTCCCTACTGTTTCCCTGTTTGTAATAAGGACTGTTCTCTGAATCGGTCTCTAGGAATTGTTATTTCTTTGGGGGCAATTTGCTGTAGATAGGGAATTCCTGTCCACGTGGAGTGTGCCAATTCTTGTTGCATTCAATTAGAGAGAATAGTATTTCCTAATCTTGCCCTTAGATTTTAGATCCATCTTTTTCGTTCCTCCATTTTTTTTTTTTTTTTTAAAGTAAGCTCTACATCCAATGTGGGGCTTAAACTCCTGACCCTGAGATCAAGAATTGCATGCCCTACTGACTGAGCAAGCCAGGTGCCTTGATCCATCTTAATGGGAGCAATGAGGGATGGGATGTAGTTTCATTTGTACTACTGTCCTTATTAGGTGTGATCTCATCTCAGTTGCAGTTAAGTTTTCCCCCATTTTTTAAACAAGTTTTTCCACATTTAATAAGTTTTTCCTCATTTAGCTATAAAGGTTAATAGGATGACTTCCTTTTTGCCTCTGATGTGTTATGACCATCTTCCTTGTGGTACTGCCATTATCCTAGATCTCCAAGTGTGAAGCTTGGTATTCACTGGATGAACTTCTACTTACTCGGAGTCATTAATAACCCAGATGTAGCTCTGACATGCATTAAATCCTCTTAATAAAAAAAGTGCAGAGAAAAAGAAGAATGTGGCATGAAGAGAAAGGAACAGGACACTGATGAAAACTTCATGGGCTAGGGTGATAGGAACTCACAGAACGATGACATGTTACATTTGTGTATATTCTCATGATCCTTAGAGGAGTTAAATGACAGAGGAGTCCCACAGCTGTATAGTGCTAAAGTAAGGACCCCAGGTCCTTTGGTTTTATGGTTTCCAGTTCAGTAGTATTTACATTTTACTTAACAAATAAGCCAAAATGATTGAGTAAATCATGTTATTTCAGGATGCTAAATCATTAGGTGTTTTCAGAACTCATTGGCATTATTAACCCCCAGTGTCCTGAGGTCATAGCTTTGTCTGTGATCTAAATAACAATTTTAAGAGGTTTTTTTTTTTCCCCAATTTTAAGAGTTTGATGGTTCATTCTATCAAAGATTCTAAACTGGTTTATAATGTTGTTCTAAAACAACATTGAATGTTGCTGCTCCATTTTTTTTTAAATTTATTTATTTGTTAGAGAGAGAGAGAGAGAGCGCACAGGCAGACAGAGTGGTAGGCAGAGGCAGAGGGAGAAGCAGGCTCCCTGCCGAGCAAGGAGCCCGATGTCGGACTCCATCCCAGGACGCTGGGATCATGACCTGAGCCGAAGGCAGCTGCTTAACCAACTGAGCCACCCAGGCGTCCCATGTTGCTGCTCCATTTTTAAACCTAGATGTAAAATTAAGTGCAAGTTCTAAAACCAAACAAGGGTCAATATTTGTTACTATGAATCTGTGAAGTAGACCATCTCCTTTCCTTGTCAGGCATTCTAGCACACTGAACCTTTCTTTGGGAAGTAGACCATTGCCTGGGGGCATAGCAATGTTTTTATTTTACAGAGATTTAGAGTGTGAAGGTGTTTATGCAGTATGTTTTTGAATTGTGATAGGATAGTAAATATAAAAAGTCTACTAGTATAAGCATGTTTAAAAAAGATGTGGGAGGGGCGCCTGGGTGGCTCAGTGGGTTAAAGCCTCTGCCTTCGGCTCAGGTCATGATCTCAGGGTCCTGGGATCGAGCCCCGCATCGGGCTCTCTGCTCAGCAGGGAGCCTGCTTCCTCCTCTCTCTCTGCCTGCCTCTCTGCCTACTTGTGATCTCTCTCTGTCTGTCAAATAAATAAATAAATCTTAAAAAAAAAAAAGATGTGGGAATAATTAGTGAATCACAAAAGGATTATATATACCTATAAAGATGATCTTTAAAAATTTGTTAGTGACTGATTTGAGCAGGGGATCAGGTACTTTTTTAACGAGGCAACGGGCACATTGACACTTTGACCCCATTTTGGCAGATGATTTTTGCTTAATTCTGGTCCCAAATACATACTTAACTCCAGTCACCTATCTCTCAAATAGCCATGAAGTAAATATAAACATACAAACAAAAAAAGGTTTTTTTGTTTTGCTTTTTTAAAGATTTTATTTATTTATTTGACAGATCACAAGTCGGCAGAGAGGCAGGCAGAAGCCGTGGGGAAGCAGGCTCCCTGCTGAGCAGAGAGCCTGATGCAGGGCTCAATCCCAGGACCCTGGGATCATGACCTGAGCCGAAGGCAGAGGCTTTAACCCACTGAGCCACCCAGGCACCTCCCCTGCACCCCCCCCCCTTTTAAAATACTATTGACTCAGTAGACTCTCTTTTAATTTATAAAAAGCATCTCAGGGGCACCTGGGTGGCTCAGTTGGTTAAATGTCTGACTTCAGCTCAGGTTATAATCTCAGGGTCCTGGGATTGAGCCCTGTGTTGGGCTCCCTGTTCAGCAGGGAGTCTGTTTCTGCCCTCTGCCCGTGGCACTGCCCCCCACTTAAGTTCTCTCTCTCTCAAATAAATAAATAAAATCTTTTTTTTAAAAGCATCTCAAATATTTAGAAAACTTGGATGATCTATTGCCATTTTCTGAATTTTCTAATAAGACATGTAAATTGGAAAATGATGTAGAGGAATAACATTAGAATGGATATATACATATGCAATGAGATGAGAAAAATTTGAATTACTAAGTCTGAGAAATGAGATAAAACATTTCTATTAACATGTAAAACCCTTGTTAGAGCAATGAATTTGGCATGTCTAACACATTCACCAACATAGAAAGGAGATTACAATTTTACTCCCACCCATCCTGTCTTACAGGTAGGGGAAAGGAGCTGATAAGGAACAAATAGCAAGGAGCCCATATAAAACGACCACAGAACTCTAGATAGTCTTACCTTTTCTGGTTGGTATGTAATCTAGGCAGTGAATGAACCTCTGAAGAAAGATAGCTTTGGATAAATATGTAACCAATAAAAGTCTTGTGGAAATAAGGTTATCTTGATATAAAGTAGCTAAATGGTAGCTGCATAGTCTTAACAGAGTAGTAAAGAAAATTTGTGTAAGAGCAGGAAAAAAAATCTATTGGATAGACAAGGAAAGACATTGAGAGCTGAAGTGACCAAGAGGGAAGAAACCCTTTGCACAGTGTATGGACCCAACATTTATCTATATCTGAAACTTACTCTGTGTTCGTCAATATTTGGAAGTATCTTCCTCTTATCTTCCTCTCTTTTCAGCTCTTCTTCACATCAGTGATCAAATCCTGTGGGTGACGATTAATTCTGGAAAATGGGACAGGACAATGGCAAGTGTTACTTGGGGGAGAGAGAATCCCCTTAATCTGCAGGTGTCAGTATCCACAGAAAACCCTCTTTCAGTCTGAGAGAAGGGATATAAGTCTGTTCCTAGAGAGATTTCAATGGTTTTGGATCCCACAGGGTCAGCAGTAGTTGTTGTGAAGAGCTCATGGCAGGAGACCTAATTAGGCAGTTCTGGCTGAGTCAAAATGGAGGACCAAATTACTGAAAGTTGATTTATTTGCTTGTTTATTTGTAAACATCCTTCTCCAATTGCCTTATGCTGGGGGAAGAGTTGTGACCCCTGGTGAAGGTAACTGCTAAAGTTGGTCTCTCTTGTGTTCTGTTACTTCTTTTATTTTCCCCAGAGTCGATTAGGGTGTGTGAGACCTGTAGCTGGGGGAATATTGTAATGGGACCCCTGTGAGGAGACAAGACCAAAATCTTGGTTTGTTTCCTGGGATACTTAATTTTTAGCTTTTTCCAATTTTGTAACATCAGCTGGGACAAAATCTGTGGGGCTCATAATGCTTGCGGATGATTTCATATCTGTGATTTCTTTTCTCTTCCAAAAATGAAACTTTAGAAAAAAAAAAAACCAAAACAGAGCAAAACCCCCAAAAAACTAGTGTGGTTGTTGCTAGTCAAGGATGTCTTCTTATTGGCACATTCACGTGTTCTGAAACTTATCTTGTTTTGGAACAATAAAAGATAAGGAAATAGAGGACTTAAACAACAATAAACCAATTAGACCTAATAGACTATACAGAATATTCTACCCCTAAACAGAATACACATTCTTCTCAAGTACACATGGGATAGTTTTCAGGATAGACCGTATATTAGGCCACAGATTAAGTCTCAATGTATTTGAAAAAGATAGATACTGCACAAAACATGTTTTCTGATCATAATGAGATTGTTAGAAGTTAGTAAAAGGAAAACTGTAAACTAGAAAATTCACAAAATTGTTGAAATTAAACAACACACTTTTTTTTTCTTTAAGCAAACTCTATGCCCAATGTGGGGTTTGAACTTATGACTCTGAGATCAAGAATTGCATGCTCTACCAACTGACCCAGCCAGGTACCCCCAAAAAATACACTTAAAAAAAAAAAAGAAGATTTTATTTATTTATTTGTTTGTTTATTTATTTATTTATTTTAGAGAGAAAAAGAGAGAGAGCCTGGGAGGGACAGAGGGAGAGGAAGAGAATCACAAGCAGACTTCCTGCTGAGCATGGAGCCAGATGCTGGGAGATCATGACCTGATCGAAAATCAAGATTTGGATACTTAACTGACTGAGCCACCCATGTGCCCCCAAACAATAATTTTTTTTTTTTTTTTTTTTAGATTTTATTCATTTATTTGACAGAGACAGGGAGAGAGGGAACACCAGCAGGGGGAGAGGAGAAGCAGGCTCCCTGCAGAGCAGGGAGTCCAGCGAAGGGCTCAATCCCAGGATCTGGGGATCATGAGCTAAGCTGAAGGCAGATACCTAATGAATGAGCCACCCAGGGTCCCCCCAAACAAACACTATTTTAAAAAAAGATTTTATTTATTTATTTGACAGAGAGAGAGAGATCACAAGTAGTCAGAGAAGCAGGCAGCGGGAGAGGGGAGGCAGGCTCCCTGCTCAGCTGAGAGCCCGATGCAGGGCTGGATCCCAGGACCTGAGTCACAGACAGAGGCTTAACCCACTGAGCCACACAGGCGCCCCCCAAACAATACATTTTCTTTTTTACACTTTAAAAAAAAAAAAGATTTTATTTATTTATTTGACAGACAGAGATCACAAGTAGGCAGAGAAGCAGGCAGAGAGAGAGGAGGAAGCAGGCTCCCCGCTGAGCAGAGAGCCGGATACAGGGCTGGATCCCAGGATCTTGGGATCATGACCTGAGCCAAAGGCAGAGGCTTTAACCCACTGAGCCACCCAGGCACCCCTACACAATACACTTTTAAACAACCAATGGACCAAAGAAGAAATCACAAAGGAAATTAGAAAATAAAGATGAATGAAAACAATATGACATACTCAAACTTATGGGATACAGTGAATGTAGTGCTAAGGGGAAACTTAGAACTATAAATGTCTACATTAAAAATCAAGAAATACAGTGCCTGGGTGGCTTAGTCATTAAGCATCTGCATTCCACTCAGGTCATGATCCCAGGGTCTTGGGATCGAGCCCCAGATCAGGCTCACTGCTCCGAGGGAAGCCTGCCTCTCCCTCTGCCGCTCCCCCTGCTTGTGTTCCCTCTCTCGCTGTGTCTCTGTCAAATAAATAAATACAATCTTAAAAACAAAAACAAAAACCAAACCAAACAACAAAACCCCCCAAGAAATATCTTAGGGTGCCTACATGGCACAGTTGATAGACCATGTGACTCTGGATCTCAGGGTTGTGAGTTGGAGCCTCACGTTGGGTGCATAGATTACTTAAAAAAGAAACACACACACACACACACACACACACACACACACATCGCAAATCAAATCAAACCAAAAATGAGAAAAATCTCAATTAACAATTTACTGGGACATCTAGCTGGCTCAATTGGTAGAGCATGAAACTCTTTTTTTTTTTTTTTTTAAGATTTTATTTTTATTTATTTGTCAGAGAGAGAGAGAACACAAGCAGAGGGAACAGCTGGTAGAGAGAGAAGCAGGCTCCCCACTGAGCAAGTAGCCAGATGTGGGATTCGATCCCTTGACCCTGGGATCAGGACCTGAGCCAAAAGCATTTAACCAGCTGAGCCACCCAGGCCTCCCAAGCATGCAACTCTTGATCTTGTGAACTCATGAGTTCAAGGTCCATGTTTGGTTTAGAGAGCACTGAAAGAAAACTTTAAAAAAATTATTAAAAAATTATAAAGACAACTTACCTTTAAAACTAAAGGATCTAGAAAAAGAAAAACTAAATACAAAGTTAGCAGATGGGAATAATAAAATATTAGAACACAAATAAATGAAATAGAGAATAGAAAAACAATAGAGAATGTCAATGAAAAGAAAAGGATCAAAGAAATTGACAAAGCTTTACATAGATGCACTAAGAAACAAAGATGGAACACTTAAAGCACTAAAAATCAGTGAAGAAAATGGGGATATTACTATCACTTTTATAGAAATAAAGAGGATAAGGGAGTACTATGAACGACTGTATACCAAAAAATTGGATAACCTAGATAAAATGAACAAATTCCTAGCAATATGAAACATCCCAAGACTAAATTGTGAAGAAATAGAGTCTGAAAAAACCTATAACTAGTAAAAAATAAGTAATAAAAAATCTCCCAACAAAGAAAAGTCCTGGTCCTGATGCTTCACTGGTAAATTCTACCAAGCAGTTAAAGAAGTACTATTAATACCAATCCTTCTCAAACTTTTCCAAAAATTGAAGAGGAGTGAACACTAACTCATTCTATGAGGCCAGCATTACCTTGATATCAAAGCCATAAAAAGACTACAAGAAAACTACAAACCAGGGGCATCTGGGTGGCTCAGTGGGTTAAAGCCACTGCCTTCGGCTCAGGTCATGATCCCAGGGTCCTGGGATCGAGCCCCGCATCGGGCTCTCTGCTCAGCGGGGAGCCTGCTTTCTCCTCTCTCTCTGCCTGCCTCTCTGCCTACTTGTGATCTCTGTCTGTCAAATAAATAAATAAAATCTTTAAAAAAAAAAAACAAAAAAACAAAAAAAACTACAAAACCAATGTCCTTTTTGAACATTGATGTAAAAATCCTCAATAAAATATTAGCAGCAGAACTCAGCAGCATAGTAAAAGGATTGTACACCAAGACCAAATATAATTTATTCTCAGAATGTAAGAATGATTCTGCATCAATAGATGCAGAAAAAGCATTTGACAAAATTTGGTACTTTTTCTCGATTAAAAACACTTAAACTGGGAATAGAAAAATAACCACCTCATCATAATAAAAGCCATATATGAAAAACCTATAGGAAACATCGTATTCAATGGTGAAAAGCTGAAAACATATCCTCTAGGATCAGGAACAAGGCAAGGACCAGGAACAGGGCTTGTATTCACCACTTTTATTCAACAAAGTACTCGAAGTTCTAGCCAGGGCAATTAGTAAAATAAATAAATAAATGGCATCAAAATTGGAAAGGAAGAAGTAAAATGATCTGTTTGCTGATATGATTTTTTTTGCTGATATGATTTTTAATATTTAAAACCCTTAATATTATACACACACAAACACAAATGGTTAGAAATACTAAAAATGAATTCAGCAAAGTAGCAGGATACAGAGTCAACACATAAAGATCAGATGTATTTCTATACATAATGCACAATCTGAAAAAGAAATGACAAAAATGATTCCATTTAAAGTAACATCAAAAAGAATAC